>NC_084834.1:104550640-105834807 GCF_033115175.1 Lepus europaeus | reverse complement strand
TTCTTGGTCTGCTCACTCTTGGAACTACATTGAGTAGAACCAATAATGGAAGAGGGTGCTACAAAATGTTTGTGGAAAAAATGAAATTAAACAATAAGTTATTTTGGTGTGAAAAATTGATATTCAAGCATAGATTTTTAAAGTAACATGCATTTTTTCATGAATATTTTGAGATCCTTATTTTTCTGATGCTAATCACAAATTAGTTAATTATATGGTGTTTATAAAACTCATGGTCAGTGTGGCTAGGGAAATCTCACTTTTTCTTTCTTTGTTTTGAGTCTGTACTAACAGTTCATTTTCACCTAACCCCTGGCTAATCCTTTTCTCACACCTATAATTACTGAACAGAGTTAGAATCAGTTCTGAGAAATCCTAATGATGTTATCTCTTTGTGGCACTACTCAAAATTCATCCTTTATAGAGGGCCATTCTACATTAGCTATCATGCAGTATTAACCATATTATAAAGCTTTAGCTAACTCTGTTCTTGCTATTTTAAAAAAAGTTTTAAAATGCTGGCCTCTAGTTCTCTTCCATTGTGAATGGACTCTACTTATGCTATCTGCAAACATTGCCCTCAGCATTTTCCAAGAAGACACCAAGGTGGGATGAAATGTATAAGGTTGCATTAGGGGATGATGCTAGCATGGAAGAAAATGGGGCAGGGTCCAGAGAAGGCTGGGTGGACCATCTCACTGCTAAGCAGGTCTGACCTGGAGTGGAGAAATAGCTAAGGAAAGGAGGGTGGAATGCCACATGGTTTTGGCAATGTCATCAGGGAATCTAAAAGATAAGGTTGTACAGCAGAATGTGCAGGAACTCTCTGGAATAAGGTCTTCTGCACTCTTCATTGACTGGAGCCATCCATGGAGTGGCAGCCTGGAAGAAACACTGGCATAGATTTCCAGTCAGTTACCTTATTTGTAGTAATACATTCTTTGCGTAATAGGCAGAACACATTTTCAAAGTGCCCACAACATGTACACTTCCTGATTCAGTTAGAAGAAATACAAAATAAGACAGTATGGATAGAAAATAAAATGTCTGATTATTACCCAGAATATTCTCCTTCATGACCCAGAATTATCTCCATGTATTCCCTGAAGTATAAGCCTGCTGGATTTGACCTACCAGAGTTACATTAGTTATGTTTGGAAATGGAAAAACTGGACCAATATAAATTTTGTAAAGTGCATCTATCTAATTCTAGTTCTTATTTCCAGAATTTACTAAAAAGAAGCATTTTATTCTTTTTTTTTTCTGTTTGCAAGCTATTGTTATCCTATTTCTTTATAGTTCTGGAGTCTTTTATGGGATCTAATAGATAATTCAATTCTTGCCCATTCAGTTTGGAATAACTCTAAAACAAAAAGAAAAGTCAGAGAAGAGGCAAAAGAGTAATCTGGTTAAATGATGAAGTAAGAGAATTTGATGAGGTGGTGAGAGTTTGACTCATGTCTCTGGACAGATTGACTTCAGGAGACTGAATCCGGAATCTGGAGGTCCTGTGTTCCTCTGGCTGCCTCTGATTTAGGACAGGAAAGGCGTCAATTCGCCCAGTGCAGAGTCTACTCAGGTCGACAGCATAGTGTGTTTCCTGAAAGATTTCACAGTTTCTCTGTCAAATTCACTGACCTCACCAACCAGGTCAAGTCATTCCTACTCTTCAGGAACTGATTGAGGAAAGGGAGGGAGGGTAGGAGAGAGAGAAAGAGAGAGAGAGAGAGAGAGAGAGAGAGAGAGAGAGAGAGAAAGAAACTCGGAAAGCTCAATGGTGGGGAAGATCCATAAAAATGAAATACCAAAATGACTCATGCCTATTCTCCTGTTTGAGGGTGGTCCTGAAGTTATTTCCAGAATTATGAGTTCAACCAATGCTTACATCTGTAAGCTACCTTCTCTTTGGGATCTTGAGAAATATAGTTTCCTTTTATGATTTGCTCTAAAATTTGGAGTCAAAATGTTTTTAGAGATGCTCAAGAAAGCTTTGGATTTGCTCTACCAAAAATATATACAAATTCAATTTTTGTGTTGGTGGTTAAAAATTAGATTGCATTTTTTTCTTGACTCAAAACTCCAGCTAAGTTTTCTATACTATTTTCAATTTACTTTCTCATATTCACACATACACATGCGCGGGCGTGCGCACGTACATACACACACACACACACACAAAGACACTCCACTGCCCCCACTCACTCGACTTATGATTCTGGAGACCTTTTCTCTCAATTCTGTTTTTCTTTAACTCACTGAGTCAAATAAAAATCACTATAATCCTGACTTTTGAACTTTGGGAGCTTATGTGAAATGGTCCATAAACTCATTCTAAGAAAAGATTACCGAATGCATTTCTGTATTACTGTGGAATTAAATCCTCTTTCTCAAGCCTACTTTTACATTATCTTTCTGAGATCAGAAGCTCAACCTGCATTTGATGGGTTTGGAGGAAGAATGTCAGTAATTGAGCCATGCTATATTGCGAGGTAGGATAACGCATTGAGCAAGAGCTTAGGCATTGAAGTCAGACATAGCTGCATTTCAATCCCTGCTTTTTCACCTCGTGTGTATTATCACACCTCTCTGAGGTTTTAGTTCCTCATAAAATGAAGACAATGATAGTACTTAAGTCACAGGGCTGTGGTCACTTTTGAAGGATATAATGTTTGAGAAATATTTAGTACAGAGCCTGGCACGTAATGGACAGGCCATCAACTGAGAATTGGCAATTCTTAGTGGGTAATTTTTATGCAATTTTTTTATTAACAGCATCAGCCACCATGGTTGCAATGGAAAAGTGCTTCAGCAATGTTTCCTAAATGAAGACTGGGACAGATCAAAGCACCTGGACCCTCTTTTTTCTGGGAGTAGCGGGCACTACTATAAGATGTGTTCTTACATCATGGAATTCAAAATGTACCTGCACCCTTCAGTTCTTTTGTGACCAGCAGAATATGTTAGAGGACATGATACTGCAGAATGTTGCATCTTTAGCTTATATACCTCTGTGAGAAGAACTGTCAAACTCACATTTATTTAGAAATTTCTCTCTAGGATAAATCAACGTGTTTTCCCTTAGTAAATCCACTCACTCAAGAGCTGCACCACAGAGAGGCTCCTGACTGTTTAAACAGACTGTTTCCAAGGGCTGGTGCATTTCTTTGGGAGTCAAAAGTCAGGCTAAGTTAGAATTAGCCTGAGGTCAAGGTAATCTACCTAGAACTATGTGTTATTTTCTTTTTTTCTTACAAGAATAGAACTATAGATGTTTTTAGATAAACTTTCACTACTCCACAGATTCTAAGTAATTCTCGCCAAATCCCCCAATTCAGTATGTCACCAGAAGTTTTCAGGTTAAATAACTATTTGGTTTTCCCTGATTTGTGGTTTTTAAGAGAGTACTAAAAATGTAAAGTGTATGAGTGAAATTGACATTTTGAGATTTGGTGATTATTTATAGCCTTGTCTCTATGATTGAGGAATAGTGCCTTTTCCTTCTTACTATTTGTTGAATTCATTACCTAGTGGAAGGTTAAGCTTATGATTATAAAATAAACTGAAAGTTTATTGTAAAGGTTAAAAGAATAAGAAAGGAAGGAGGAGGGAGGGTAGTGTGGGAAGTATCACAATGCCCCTAAATGTGTGTCTATGGAATACATGAAATTTGTTCACCTTCTATAAATAAAAAATTATGAAAATGTGCTTCCGGGGCCGGTGCTGTGCCGTAGTAGGTTGAAGCCCTGGCCTGCAGTGCCAGCTTCCCACATGGGCGCTAGCTTGAGTCCTGGCTGCTCCGCTTCCGACCCAGCTCTCTGCAATGGCCTGGGAAGGCAGTAGAAGATGACTTGAATACCTGGGCCCCTGCACCCACACCAGAGACCCAGAGAAGGCTCCTGGCTCCTGGCTCCTCGCTTTGGATCCACTCAGTTCTGGCTGTTGTGGCCATTTGGGGAGTGACCCAGCGGATGGAAGACCTCTCTCTCTCTCTCTCTCTCTGACTCTACCTCTCTCTGTAACTCTGTCTTTCAAATAAATAAAATGAATCTAAAAAAAGTGCTTCATTCCTTTGGTGTTCTCTCTCACTCAGTTTCCTTCATCTGCCTCGCTGTACAGATAGAATCTTATGAGGGTGTCAGCTTGCCAAATAATTCAGATTCTTTTCAGTAATATAGGACCCAAATCAAAAACATTCCTGGACTCTAGTACATTTACAAGTTATTGCTTATACAGATGTGTGGTGGAATGGAATAAAATGTTAGGTATGACAACAACAAATTATAAAACTATGAAGCTGCCTTCAGGCACATGAATATATACATGAGGGTAGAAATATTTGGATGCGAATTATTACTAAGGGTGTGGGATCTTTGAGACGATATTTGAGAACAGAGAAGTCCAAGTTAACATCAAAGAAGTTAGTCAATAAATAGTTCTTGGGCACAAATAATGTATCAGCTGCTGGAACAGGCAAAGAGAATACCACCGTGAATGAGACAGATGTGGTCCCTTGCCTGGCACAATGCTAAACACAGAAGATGGGCAGTAAGAAAACAATGGGATAGCTCAGGAGTGCATAGAGCTTTGAGGAATTGTAAGGTCCAGTAGAATTTAGGGTAAGTGTAGGCTGGGGACGAAGAGGGTTCTTACCTAGTGTGGGAAGCTAAGATTCTCTCTTTGGAACAAACAATGGCAAAGCAAGGCCTAAGGATGGCATAGTTAGGAACAGACGAGGGAAACTACTGTGGCAGGTGAAGGGTACTTGTGAGGAAGGGTACTTCTGAGTGGCCAGAATCCTAGGGTGTTCACTTGTTAGGGCTGCTGTAATGAAAGTACCACAAACCGAAGGGCTGAAAGCACACAAGTTGTTGATCAGTTCTGTAGGAGGACAAGGTCAAGTGTGTGGCAGCAAACCACAATACACTATCTCGACTGTCACCACGCATTTTGTTTGTTCTCTCCCTCAAGGACCACCTATCGGCCTAACTTGCACCACTGCCCAGTCATAACTGAGGTGTGACCACAAGCCTTTTGATAAGGTGGACAGTCCAACAGGCACTCAAGGAGCTAGTCCTTAAAGAAAGGTGAAGGAAGGGGTGCGTATTTGGCTTAGCTTTAATATGCCAAATGAGACACCCGGAGCCCATATTGGAGTGCTTGAGTTTGAGTCCCTACTCGGCTTCTAGTTCTAGCCTCGTGCACCCTGGGCAACAGCAAGTGATGACTCAAGTACTTGGGTCCCTGGCACCCATGTGGGAGACCTGGTTTCAGTTCCTGTCTCCCTGCTTCAGTCAGTCCCAGCCCTGGCCCTGATGGACATTTGGTGGGTGAACCAGCATATAGATCCCTCTGTCATCTGTCTGTTGCTTTTCCTTTCTTTTTTTTTTTTAAGATTGATTTATTAATTTGAAGGTCAGAGTTACACGCAGAGAGAGAAGGAGAGGCAAAGAGAGGGAAGTCTTCCATCTGCTGGTTCACTCCCCAGTTGGCCACAATGGCCAGAGCTGTGTGGATTCGAAGCCAGGAGCTAGGAGCTTCTTCCTGGTCTCCCACGCAGGTACAGGGGCCCAAGGACTTGGCCTATCTTCTACTGCTTTCCCAGGCCAGAAACAGAGAGCTGGATTGGAAGTGGAGCAGCCAGGACCCAACGGTGCCCATATGGAATGCTGGCACTGCAGGCGGCAGCTTTTACCCGCTACACCACAGTGCCGGCCCCTGCTTTTTCTTTCAAAGAGACAAAAAAACAAAAAACAAAACAAAACAAAAACCCAGTAAAGATGTGGTAACACAAGTTCCAACTCCTAGCTCCCTTATGGTTTGTGAAAGTATAAAATCACGCCTCTAGTATCATGGTGTGTGGACAGACTTGCTCCACATTTTGTGCGCGTTCTTGTCCACCCCAGCCTGGGATTCCATATGTTAAGTTGCCCTAATAAACTCTTTTATCCTTGTGCAGAGCTTCTTTCTTCATTTGCAGGTCCCCAGGGTCCTTCTTAATTTGGGGGACGTTGTGTGCTTTTCCACGGCCTGACATTTAGGGACTGGCAGAACTGATTTCTCCTGAAGGCTGTGAGGAGGAATCTTCCAAGTTTCTGCCCTGGCTTCTGGTAATTTGCTGATAATCTTTATGTTCTTTGCTGGCAGAAACAGCACCTCAATCTGTATATATTTTCATCACCTTCCCCCCATACACATTGATGTCCAAATTCCCCCCTTCTTTAAGACACTAGCTGTACTGAATTCTTCTAGAAGGATCCCATCTTAACTAATTACACTTGCAATAGCTCTGTTTCCAACCATACTCCCAGTCTCAGGAGTCAGGATTTCAACACATGACATTTTGGAGGCATAGCACAATTCAAATATAATAACCAGCATGCCCAGTATGATGATAATAGTGGGGAGAATGATTTGAAGTGACATCAGAGAGGTAATTTGGGTCGACGTGATGTGGGGAACTAAGCAGGGAGTTAGGTAGGAATAAATAAAGCTGGAATTTTTTTCATAATTTCTCTGTAGCCCGGTATGGTAACTGCACCTTCTTACCTACCAATCCAGTATGCCCACTTACCCATAATGCACTTGTGTCTCAAACAGCAGAAGGAAGGAGGAGACACCATGATGACCATGTGGAACTCAAATTCCACACAGACATGCCATGAAGCTCTCAGAAAGCCTCCCAAACACTGAACACCTTGTTTTTATATACAGTTGGTGTACAACCACTTATCTCATGAAAACCTGATATCATGAGAACTTTCTTTTTCTCTTGGCTTCTGAAACCATGCTTATGGGTCCTTCTCTGGCCTTCTCCCTTCTCTCTCCTCATAGGAAACACTCTGGCCCACTCATGATGGGTATCTGTCCATGTGTGGTTGCCTATACTTACACATGAATGTATATTCACCCTCTCTCTTTTAAATAAATGCTGCTGTCACTTGTACACTGTATGTATGTCTCTGTTTTGAATTATTTTCTCTGTGAGGACAAGAACCTGGAATAAAATTTGAGATACTTATGCCCATAATACAGGGCTAATGCACAATTTTGGTGGATTTAGGATTTAAAATTTTTTTCTAAGGGGTTTGATAAATCATTTGTAAATTTTAAGCAACAGCATGAGCATGCTCAGATTCGTATTTTTATTTTATTTTATTTATTTTTTTTAACTTTTATTTAATGAATATAAATTTCCAGTGTACAGCTTATGGATTACAATGGCTTCCCCCTCCCATAACTTCCCTCCCACCCACAACCCTCCCCTCTCCCGCTCCCTCTCCCCTTCCATTCACATCAAGATTCATTTTCAATTCTCTTTATATACAGAAGATCAATTTAGTACAAAGATTTCAACAGTTTGCACCCACATAGAAACACAAAGTGAAACATACTGTTTGAGTACTAGTTATAGCATTAAATCACAATGTACAGCACATTAAGGACAGAGATCCCACATGAGGAGCAAGTGCACAGTGACTCCTGTTGTTGACCCAACAAATTGAGACTCTAGTTTATGGCGCCAGTAACCACCCTAGGCTGTCGTCATGAGTTGCCAAGGCTATGGAAGCCTTCCAAGTTTGCCGACTCTGATCATATTTAGACAAGGTCATAAAAGACAGAGTGAGGCTAGTAACCAATGATCCTAAGAGTGGCATTTACCAGGTTTGAACAATTATACAGCATTAAGTGGGGAAGAGGACCATCAGTACACACATGTTGGGAGTAGAGCCATTGGTGGTAGAGTAGAGGTTATGATTACAAAGGAATGAGGCCCAAGTGCACTAGACAGGGCCTAGAACAAAGGACAGAGTCATTATTAGAGGAGCTAAGCAAGGTGCTGTCTAAGCTACAAGTAAGTTTTCTGATTGAGAGGCAAATAGAACCTGATAGAAGGGGCTTGATAATAATCTGGTGGGCTTTAGGCCTTGTAAATTCAGAGGCCCAGACCTATCTATCTCTTCACATGGGGTACATCCTAAGGGAGGTGTGAACCTCCTAGGGGAAGGCACTCTGTTGACTTTCATTACTTGGCTGGCCTGGGAGGAGAGCTGGCCAGGTAAAGGCAGGGGGCATCTCTAACAAGAAATTTACAGTTCTGCCTGCAATGTTGCTGACCCTACTTGGCTGTTCCCTCAGCTGCAGTGGTCACTTTGGAAGTTGGGCTGAGTGAAGGGCTTTTCAGCTTAGAGCCAATAAGATCTGTGGCTCTGACCTGGGCATCCTTGGACTCCAGGGCAGGTCCATTTCCAGTGATCCAACTCTTGGCAGAGCTGCCAGGGCTCTTCACAAGCTGACTTCTGCTGAAGCCCAGACTTACCACATTGAAAGCCACTGCAGTGGACTGGCCTGTTGGGTCTCCTTGAGGGCAGATCACTGTACAGATCAGCCATTAATAGGCCTGCCACCCATTGCTTCTGATGCCGAGCTTTCTTTTCCTCCTGGTTTGTGTTAAAGCAGACCAGAGGATGCAAGTCAAGGGAGTGCCCAAGTCCCATCTCTAATCTTCGGTGGCCTGAACTACAAGTCTATAGTCACAGGCATGTTCTGTAGTAGTTTTTCTAAGGTAGACAATGCCCATGAGGAAAATTATATTCTCACTTAAAAACTTTCTTTCCCTTTGGTCTGAAAGGGAGGTTTTTTCTACTTACTATATACTTCGCTGATGGCGAAGTGAATCTAGCTATGAGATTATTAAGTTCTTATTTTGGCTATGCTATTGCAGAAAAATGTTAGTCATCTCTTTTATAAGGTCTAAAGATTAAATTGTGCATCCTACAGATTCCTTCATAATAGAATTAGTTTCCTACCTTGAAGAGAATAGAGAAATGAAAGAACAAGTTGGGCTTAGAATAGAGAAATGAGGGAGCAAGTCCTAGATCGCTTGCTGACAATAGCAATATCACATGAATACTTAGCAAACCGTTTCAACCATTAGATAACAACAACTTAAGAAAACATTTACCAGAAGGTCCAATGCCTTCTATAAATTTTAAGAATCATGTATTTGAAAACACCTCTTAAATATCTAACATGGTGTGGTTTGTTTAGCCAGTAAACTTAAGCACAACCATCTAAAATGTTTTTAGTTTCTTTCTACCAACAAGTCTAAAACATATGATACACAGATTCAGGTCCCACAAATTAAAATGTATCTTTGATTGATTTTAGCAGCTTAAATTTATGGACAATCTTATCTATAAGCCATTTAAAATAAAATTATTTATTTATTTTTTTTGACAGGCAGAGTAGATAGAGAGAGAAACAGAGAGAAAGGTCTTCCTTTTTGCCATTGGTTCATCCTCCAATGGCTGCTGTGGCCGGCACATCGCACTGATCCGAAGCCAGGAGCCAGGTGCTTCTCCTGGTCTCCCATGGGATGCAGGGTCCAAGCACTTGGGCCATCCTCCACTGCACTCCTGGGCCACAGCAGAGAGCTGGACTGGAAGAGGGGCAACCGGGATAGAATCCAGCGCCCCGACCGGGACTAGAACCCGGTGTGCCGGCGCCGCAAGGCAGAGGATTAGCCTAGTGAGCCACGGCACCAGCCCAGATTTGTATTTTTAGACAGTGACTATGGCTCAGTGTGGGAGATAGGTGAATAGGTGGGGGATGGGTGAGTATATATGTGAAGCATCAGACTATATCCCTGTACTTCTCGTCTTGAGTGTCCTTTTAGTCCTTCCTTTAGATATCACTTCTACCTACTCCATGGCTATGAAGGCCTCCGCTGGGCCATGGGCTGCCCAAATCTCTTTGAATGAAATCCTCTCTTGCTTCTGAATGCATCTCTCATCCATCATGGGGTTGGCTTCTTTAGACATCAATGGATAACAAAGCTTAAATTTACATCTAAGAATTTGATTTAGTCAAATAGCTCTTGATCTTTCCAGATCATTGAGATTTCCCATAGTTTCAAATAAAAATATAGCTGATAAAAATTTTAGTAATTTATACAATGGTAGTTTTATGTGACTCTTAAATTTATATAAGTACTTACATCTGGGCTCTTAAAACATGATGAAAGTTTTTTTACATTCTTTGTGGGGAATTGACCTGGCAAGGAAGGACAGATTTTAGTCGATTTAAGTTGACTTTCCCAGCTCCCCCATGTGAACATCAAGGTTTCAGGTTTCAGGTTTCAAAACTCACATCTCTCACATCTACTACAAGCCCTCTCTCTAGCTGCTTTATGCTGGTTGGCCAAAAAAAAAAAAAAAAAAAAAAAAATCACTTTTAGTGATCTAATCTTCTCATAGGATTATGCCTGGGGATAATGGAACTTTACTAAATGCCTGTGGGAACTTGAAGATAGCCTTTGTAATGAAGGTAATCTATTGTCATACTGCCTGTTAGTAAAATGGAAGGATATTGAAAGTGATTAACAGAGCAATTAAAAGATGTCATGAAGGGGCCTCTTAGTCTGAGATGCTGAGAAAGAGAAGCAAAGACTATCATTTAAAAGTTTATTTCAAGCTATAACATGTGCTTCTGTGATTGCTATTGGCAGGGTAACAATGTTTACTCTTTTTGTTTCACTCCTAAAGCAAAACTTATGTTTCATCCATTATTTATTGACATCCAGAACTGGAACATACTTCAGAGATTGTTCAGGACCTTCTGCAGTATGTAGGATGCAGGCTAAACTAAGGTAAGACAGAACCCAAACCAAAGTCGTTTAAACGATAGATGACACAGAAGTATTTTTTTCTTCTATGTCATGTTGAGAGTCCAAGGGGAAGTGGTACAATGCTGATGTGGCTTCACTGTTCAGGGTTGTTCCTCAGGTCCCCCTGCTGGTGTGCAAGAAGACTCTGCCATCTTCAACATGGGGCTCCCATCGCTGGGTCTAAGGTGGTGACACTTCTCATAATGGAAAGGGGGAGAGTAAGACCTAGTGGCTTCAGGTTTCAAATAAATGACATAAAATTTGCAAAACCACGTTTGCTAGTCCACAGCCACTCCTAATTACACAAAAGACTGGAAATAAAGTCTGTAGCCGGGTGCCCCTGTGCTTAGCTAAAATTTGGGAAATTTGTTATTGAAAGGGGTACAGGGGAAATTAAAGGCTTATATCACAATTTCATTCTCTGAAGAAGAAATAGGATACAAGGAGGGTCAGTCCCAAGCTGTTGAAACTCTGATTCCCACTTTGCAGGAGGAGACAACTTCACTAAGTGTCCATGTGAATTGCCCCTTGCCCTGATAGGTCCACACCACTGATGTTAAAAAGAACTGTGGCAAAGGTCAAGAGTTTGTCTTTGCAATGGCAAGAATTCGCCTCTTCAGTGCCAGAGATTTCAATGAATTAATTAACTTGAAGCACTGGTCCAAAAAAACCTAAGTGGAGTATCAGATTGGAAAGATAATGTTAGGCTTCTCTTTACTTGCTCTAGAAGTTTTCTCCATACCAATGCCAGCTCTCAACCCTAATTTCACACTGACCCATCTTTGCTTCTTTTATAAATTGTCAAGTTAAATATTTGTTTATTCATTTATTTGAAAGGCAGAAACACACACACACACACACACAGATTTTTCCCTCCCACTGGTCCATCCCCCCAAATGCCTGCAATAGCTCAGGCAAGGCCAGGCCAAACTGGGAACTCAGTCTGGGTGTCCCACATGCATGTTAGCAGGAAGCCGGAATCAGAAGTAGAGCTGAGATGCAAGCATCCCAAATGGCATCCTAACTGCTGAGCCCAACACCTACCTCTCCAACTCAATATTCAGTGTTGCGAGGAAGCCTTTTTTCACACTTTGACCTTCATTCTGAGATCATCACATAATTTCGTTGGATGCACATAGCAGTGGATAAGATGGCATATAATTTGATCTGTAATTTCTGTTAGTAGAAAGCCTTAAATTCTCATTTTCTACCCCACCATTTTATTTAATTAGAGAAAAATAGATCAAGCAAGCTGATCAGACAAGTAGTAGGTATGAAATTTCATGTAAGTGTGGAAATGATAAGAAATATATTTTATTTTTAATGTATTAAAATAATACTTTTAAGAAAGATAATTTATCTCTGTTTTATTCTTAGCATCTTATCTCCTTCATAAGTTCTTGAGAAACTGAAAAAAAAAAAAAAGCTTTGGGCAGTAATGCTTCAGGCTCTCTGAGGCTTTGTCAGGTGAAGATTTCAGTATTCAGTTCTCTCGTGATCAGTCCAGGGCAAGACTGCCTCCTTTTACCAGCTGAGCAACATTTTAGCTCCATTGAGTATGCCTACCGCACTTAACATGATAGAGGAAGCCCAGGATTGTAGTTTTGGGATGGAGATTGTATAATGTTACATGTTCCCTCATACAAACATCCAAAATGTGTTTGTGACTGACATCAAATCCTTCAAAGGCTTTAGGAAAATATAAATTATTGTGTAGCATTCATTTGCTTTAAATGCAAAGGATCTTCAAAATATTCATCGGAAATACATATTATGAAAAGCTGCATGCATTAAAATTCTTTTTTTCACTAGCATAGACTTAACTTTTAATCTTATTTTTCCACGAACTCATTTTCCAGTATCTTCTTATGGGAAAAGCAGTTTTTCCTCACCATCTTAAATTTCTTAGATTTAATTACTGAGCCTTGTCACATCTGAGGATAAGTTGCAGTAGGGAAATGAAGCTTATGGTTCCCAAAATAATAGTTTATTTTATCACCACATTCAAACATTGGAAATTTTATTTTTGATAACATTGCACGTTTTTATTTAAGAGAACTTTGTCCCACCCTTCTCCAGCCATTCCCCTTCAACTTAGCTTTTCTACCATCCTTGTTTATCCATAGGCTGCTAATTTCATACCCCGTTTGTAGATCTAGACACCTGCTGTTTTGCCTTTATTTCCTTAGGAATCACTTAAAATTCCAACGATGAGTCAGAAACCTGGCAAAATGGAATAATGGTTGTGTTTGCTGTTGTACCTTTATCCAAACTGTGTCTACATGCTTAGCCTTGTAATTTTGAGGTAGAGGAAAGGGTTATCTGCTCTTGAGTCTCAAGCTGTGCTCATGTAGCCTCTCATGTTTCTCTCTTTATGATGTAGGATTTTATTGCTTGAGTATATACATGTATGTTCCCTATATTCCAAATCCTTAAATTATTCTTTTGGAAGAAACTTCTTTCACACCATGTGGCAGTTTGGCAACGAAACTAGAAGACATTTGGGTATGAATTACTGCTTTGTTCACTTAGCTGAAGTATCAAAACACAGTGGTTCAAGGAAAGGCCAGTAGCGATATGTTACCAATAACAGTCATCACACGGCACTTTGCATATGATATATTTAAAAAAATAAAAAGAATTAGAGCAGATCCAAAGACATCTTTGCATGCGTACAGTGAGGAGAGGGCATGATGCTCATAAGTCTATAAACAGAGACAAATTTTCTCCTTCTTGCATCCTGTTAATGCTGAAATTATCTGTGATTAGGACATGCTCACTATTCTTTCAACTTTCAAGGTCTGCTGTGTTTGCAAAGGGGCAGAGGAGGACAATCGATCTGGGTTCTTTGAAGTGTTTCAGAAGGAGAAAAACCCTAGAACTTCCAAGTTTTAGCTGGCACTTTGTGCTAAAGCAAGCGTATTTCCTTCTCTATCACCTTTGGGCTAGGAAGAGTTTTAGGTTTGGAGTAAACATTTGTCTGAGACTTGGATTATGCAACGGTAACATAAAATCCTGTTCTAAAATGTTGGATTTGGAATAAAAGAACTCCAACCCCTCCACAGAGCACTAGAAAAGGCTGTATTTCCTGCGGTCATTACACCATTTCCGGAAGATTATTCCATGGGATTGCCTGGTTTGCTTTCTCCTGGAAGCTGGAATCAAGTGAAAATGAAGTTTTCTCAGTGGGAAGAGTGAGTAGGTCCTAGGAGATTAGTCGAGGGCTGAAGAATGATTCTGAACAGAATTGATTACTTTTCTGCTTTGTAGTTACCTTGTGTTTTCAAAATGTCCCATAAACAGGATTTTACTGAACATGCTCTATGAGCCAGATAATATTCTAGGCACTTCAGCTATGTCAGTGACAAGACAGACAAAGATCCCTGGCTGAGGAGACTGACTTCACAGAATTTCTTGAGCAAAGACTTCTGAAGGATAAGCCGCTGCATGTTGGCTGAATTTTCTGAGAAAAGGAAGTGGTGTCTTCTTTTGGAGCGAGGCAGCGCGGGGACAACTCTAGCACTTTGAGAGTAGTCACGAGGTGGCTGAGGAGGAGAAGAATGGTGGAGAAGCTTGGGGAAGCCATAAGCTGGGAAAGTAAACCCTGTCTGTAGATTCTGAGGACTTGTGAATGAGTTCTGGACTTTGGAGATGCAGATGAAAATTATTTTGGGGAGTTCAAGAAGCTAGTGGGCATTATGCCTATAGTTGCATGATTTTATTTCTCAGCCTATCAACTCTATTACATTGAGTGGGAAAGAGAGAAATGGCATCAGAAATACTACAAAAGGAACTGGGCTGAAATCTCATTTTTGTGTATTGCATATATCAGTACCATCATTTTTTATGAGTCCTTACCTTGGAAGAAAGTTTGAGAAGCACTGGTACAACTGTTCACCAGAAATACTAGCATGGAGCAAATGTTGGAAAACCATATAGATATCACCTATCTAAAAAATCCTAGGTTTTATTTCTCATAAGCTATGTCTCCATTAGAATACTTCCATTTCTGACCCAAGTATGCTGCCATTATAAATATTTCTTTTATCTATCCTATATAGTCAGTCATATGATTAATCAAATGATTATTCTTAACAAACAAAATTTGTGTAAGAATAATTTTGGTATTAGGATATTTTTCCATCCATTATTCTATTTTCAACTGAGAGGGTTCTTTTTTCCATCAGTGAACATATATTCATTTTCTTCCAGGTAAATTGATATATATTTCCTTTCTGTGTCCTCTGTTTACATTTATTATGATAAGATGCACTTCAAATTCTGTTTAGGCTTATCTAATAGTATGTGAAGCAATAACCACATAAATATCAAATAGAATTTTAAAAGAATTTCATATTTATGGAGTTACTGATCTAAAACATAAGGCTACAGACTTCTGGTCAATAGTAACAAGATATGGAAAACTTATAAGAACAAAATAAAGCCATTTTAACTTTCATTCACATATAAATGTTTTCCTTAGTTCATGTGTGAAACCCATCCTTAGCTTCAGCTTTATCTTAAATATCTCAGTACCTTTTTCTAGTCCATGTCAGATCCCTAAAATTCATCCATTAGTAAGATCTTCTGAGGAATCTCCAAACTGACTTCCATAGTGGCTTTACCAGTTTGCATTCCCACCAACAGTAGGTTAGTGTCCCATTTTCCCCACATCCTTACCAGCATCTGTTGTTGGTAGATTTCTGTATGTGAGTTATTCTAACTGGGGTGAGGTGAAACCTCATTGTGGTTTTGATTTGCATCTCCCTGATTGCTAGTGATTCTGACCATTTTTTCATGTGTCTGCTGACCATTTGGATTTCCTCTTTTGAAAAATGTCTATTGAGGTCCTTGGCCCATCTCTTAAGTGGGTTGTTTGTTTTGTTGTTTTGGAGTTTCTTGATCTCTTTGTAGATTCTGGTTGTTAACCCTTTATCTGTTGCATAGTTTGCAAATATTTTTTTTCTCATTCTGTCGGTTCCCTCTTTACTTTCCTGACTGTTTCTTTTGCAGTACAGAAACTTCTCAATTTGATGCATTCCCAATAGTTAATTTTTGCTTTAACTGCCTGTGCCTCCGGGGTTTTTTCCAAGAAGTCTTTGCTGGTGCCTATATTTTGCAGGGTTTCTCCAATGTTCTCTAGTAATTTGATGGTGTCGGGTCGTAGATTTAGATCTTTCATCCATGTTGAGTGGATTTTTGTGTAAGGTGTAAGGTAGGGGTCTTGCTTCATGCTTCTGCACATAGAAATCCGGTTTTCCCAGCACCATTTGTTGAATAGACTGTCCTTACTCCAGGGATTGGTTTTAGCTCCTTGATCAAATATAAGTTGGTTGTAGATGTTTGGGTTGCTTTTTGGTGTTTCTATTCTGCTCCATTGATCTATCTATCTGTTTCTGTACCAGTACCATGCTGTTTTGATTACAACCACCCTGTGGTATGTCCTGAAATCAGGTATTGTGATGCCTCTGGTTTTGTTTTTGTTGTACAAGATTGCTTTAGCTATACAAGGTCTCCTGAGCCTCCATATGAATTTCTGCATCATTTTTTCTAGATCTGAGAAGAATGTCTTTGGTATTTTGATTGGTATTGCATTGAATGTATAAATCGCTTTTGGGAGAATGGACATTTTGATGCTATTGAGTCCTGGCTCCATTGCTGATTTCCAGAGTCCTGCTAATGCAGATCCTAGGTAGGAGGCAGCAAATGATGACTGAAGTACTTGGGTCCCTGTCACCCATTTGGGAAACCCAGATTGAGTTGCACTCTTCTGGCTTTGGTTTGGTATAGTCCTGGCTGTTATGGATATTTGGGAGTGAATCAACAGATGGAAGATATCTCTCTGTCCCTGTGTCTCAGTCTTTGTGTTTCTCTGCCATTCAAATGAAATGAAAATTTAAAAAAGAATTTTAAAATGTCTTTATTTATACATTTAAAAGGCAGAGCAACAGAGACAGAGGGGGGAGGGATCTTCCATCTGCTGGTTCACTGCCCAAATGGCACATAGCCTGCTCTAGGCCAGACAAAGACCACAAGCAAGAAATTCAACCCTGGTCTCCCACATGGTTGGCAGAGGCCTAATTATTTGGGCCATCTTCCATGGCCTCCCCAGGAACATTAATAGGAAGGTGGAACAGAAGCTGGGTAACTGAGACTTGAACTGGCACTCCAACATGGGATGGCATCATTGCAAGCAGTAACTTAACCTGCCACACCACAATGCTGGCTTCCCACCAGACATTTTTTACAAAGCCATACCTTACATGCCTGATGTTAGTATAATGTTACATCAAGAAAGTTAGTTTCCTTTAATTCTTAGTTTTCTGAGAATTTTTATCACCAAATAATATTGATGTTTTTTGTATGTTTTCTCTTATTAGCCAAGATAATTTTGTGACTTTTCTTCATTAGAACATTAGTACAGTAGATAATATTGATTGATTTTTGAATATTAAGCCAAATTTGCATTCCTAGCCTAAAAATTGCTTGGTCATTGTATATTTTTAAAAAACGTATTGTTGAATTCAATTTGTTAATATTGTATTTGGGATTTTTGCATTTATGCTCCCGAGGGATATTGATTTGTGGTTTTCTCTTATCTTACGTAATTTTGGTATCAGGCTAATGTTGGCCTCATAAAATAAGGTGGGAAATGTCCTTCGTCTTCTGTTTTTTGAAAGAGATTGTGTAGAATCTGTGAAATTTCTTTAATTAAAGATTTATATTTTATTTATTTGTAGGGCAGAGTTACAGGATGATGGTGGAGAGAAAGAAATAGAGAGAGATAGATACTGAGATTTTCTGTCTGCTGGTTTACTCCCCAAATGGTTGCAATGGCCAGGACTGGGCTAGGTCAAAGATAGGAGCCTGGAGCTTCTTCTGGGTTTCCCACATGGGTGCAGGGGCCCTTGCAAGTCTTGGGCCATCTTCTGCAGTTTTCACAGTCACATTAGCAGGGAATTGGATCAGAAGTGGAGCAGCCAGGACTCTAATGGGCACCCATATGGGATGCTGGCATCACAGGCAGAAACTTACCCTGCTACACTACAACTCCAGTCCTCAAATTTCTTTTAGTGTTTGGTGGTATTTACCAATGAAATCATCTGGGCCTGAGACTTTACCTATGGCATATTTATAGCTATTTATTTAATTTCCTTTTACACTTTTAGGACTCTTCCTGTTTTCTCTTTTATCTTAGGTGCATTTTTGGTGGTGGATTGTGGGTTTTGATTATTTGTTCTATGCATTTCATCTATATTGCCAAATGTGTGTGCACAGAGTTGTTCTTCTTCTTATTCCCTGATTTTTCTTTCAATATCTGAGGCCCTGATTTGATAAATGCTGCTTTAATTCTATTTTCCAAATCTTTGCAGTGCCATGTGTGTAGTAACTAGACTAAGACTTAGACAAATATCTCCCTTTTAGTTTAGTTTTCAGTCTTTGATATGCTGATTGGTGCCAGATCCATGCAGGCATAGTTTAAGGATGAGTTCCGGAGTTCAGAACCAATTTTATGGGCTTACTTTTCTGAGTTCGATCCTCACCGTGTTTTTCTCATTAGTTTCCATTTTCCTGGAGCTCCCCTTGTCACTCTTGCCTCTAGGAAGCTGACCCCATAAACAGTGGTTCTGCCGAAACCTCGCAGCTATGACTAAGCATAACTGCCATAGGAAAGGTGAACCAGGCAGGGGGGATTTGTCACACCCTCTCGGGTCTTGGGATTTGAGGCCTTCCATTTAGGGCGGAAGTTTCTCCTTCTTTGAACTTATAGTAATCTGCCATATGCCTCTTTGTCTTCTCCATAAGCCTAAGCTAGAGAGCTTCCCCTGGAGCTCTTCCCTTCAGAAGTGATGCCCACTTACGAGTGTTAGGTTGTCTTTAGTTTATACAGGGGATATCAGGGAAAGCCATGGTCCATGTACTGGTGATTCAGTGGTGCTTCAAATATGATCGTCCCCAGTCTGCCTGCTGCTGTTTGCTATTGCATCTTCAAAGATCTGCTTTATGCACTCTCTTTAGGTTTTTGGCTACATTCAATGGGAGTAATCGGGTAGAGTGTGCTCTGTCCATCTTACCCTAAACTGGAACTGCAGAGAAAAAATTTTGAACATTGAAAGGTGATGCCCTTTGGACCTCAGAACCTTTGCAATTAGCAATGTGATGGCAAGTATTGGTGGAATGGTGCTGCTGAGGGGATTATTTAGGGATTATAGTTAAACAGCTTCTTCATAGCATTGCTCAGGGCTGTCCCAGTTCCCAACTTAGTGTCTCCCTGCCCGGTCCCCTCCTAGCCTCCTTTAAAGGCTGCATGTTGAAAGGTTATAGTTCTTTTCAACTCAAGAGCACCATTTACTGTAAACTTCAGTGTCACAGGACTGCAAAGGGAGCATGTCAGAATTTCATGGACTTATTTTTTTGAGTTAGTTGTTTGCTGACAGTTTTATTTGTCAACATTTAATGCATTCATGACTATTCCATGTGGCATTTGTAGAAAGCTTAAAGATCCATGAATATAAAATGTCTTGAATGAAAGATAAGTTATTCATTTACAACTTACCTGTTTTGGGGGTGCATTTGGTGTAGCAGTTAAAGTCGCAGCTTGGGATGTCTATTTTATATTGGAGTACCCGTTCTGGGTTCCAGCTTTTCCACTACCAAGCCAGCTACCTGCTAAAGTGCACTCTGGAAGGCAGATGATGATGGTGCAAGTACTTGTCTCCATGTTACCCATGTGGAAGACCTGGATTGAGTTCTGGGCTCCTGGGTTTAGCTTGGCTTGCCCAGCAGGCATTTGAAGAGTAAAACAATAGATAGAAGATTTCTCTCTTTCTCAGTCTGTGTTTTTCTGCCATTCAAGTAAAGTAAAAATAAGCAAATAAAAAGTTTTAAAAATCTTATTTATTTTAGAGGAGAGGGGGGTGGGAGAGGGAGAGGGAGAGGAAGGCTGTTCCCCAGGGTGCAAATTAGCAGGACACTGAGGAGCCAGAGCTGGGAATTGAACCCAGATACCCTGACGTGGGTTGTGGGTATCTTAATTTCCAGACTTAATGCCCACTCCAAAGTCTTCATATTTTATTGTTCTACTTTATTTTAAAATTTCCTTGTAGGTTGCTAGTTATTCAACTTAGGCGTGTGTTGAGGGTGAGGGTTCACCCTCTCTACAGCACACAGGAAGATGATTATATGTAATTTACTGGAATCCTTAATGCATTCATGTTACTAGTAAATCTCCTGTAAGCAGTTTAGTGTTCACACACTGAAAAGTATGTGGATTAGGGAGGGAAAAAAGACTGTGTGGGAATTTGTAAGATCAGGAACCTTGGCTGGCCCCGTTGAATCCAATTTTCTCCTCTTGATGATCAGCTTAGAATCATAATATTACCCCTGAAATGCACATTAGAGCCAATTGACCTAATTTATGAAAAAAGAAAAACAAACAAATTCGAATGACTTTCTTCAGGTCACACTGCCCTGCAGGTGCTTTAGGTATAGAACTTGACATCCAAGCCTACTTTCCTGTGTTTATGAAGAAAGGAATTCTATAGAATTTCCCATTAAATGGAACGGTGTTCAGTCAGGGTGCCAGGAACTAAGTATAACAGACACCAGGGCCTTAATTCCTGGTTGGGTGCTAGACTCTTTCATATGGTCATGTATATATTGAACTTGAGGTCAGGAGAGGGCTAGAGGTGAGGGGTTTATGGCTACACCTGGTGACTTAGCAGGACATATCACGAGGTTTGGCATAGATATACACTCAGTGATATTATCCACAACAAGTGCAGCGAAGGCAAACATTCACTGAAGGCGTACCCACGGCAGGCACCAGTGTGGTCACTGGTGATTAAAAAAGTAGGTCAGGCTGGGTCTTTGCCCTCGATGAATTCACAGTGGAGTAAGGGCTGTCTGGTCAGTGACTGCAGAATGTTCCCAGAGCTGAACATGTAATTGAAGGTCAGCCTTTGTTCCTTTTATTCTATTTCATATTACTCTTTTTTTAAAAAAAATTATTTATTTATTTTGAAAGAGTTACAGAGAAAGAGGGAGAGACAAACGCAGAGAGAGATCATCCATCTGCAGGTTCATTTCCCAGATGGCCGCAAGGGCCAAGGCAGAGCCAGGCAGAAGCCAAGAACTAAGAGCTTCATCTGGGTCCTCCCTGTGCGTAGCAGGGCCCCAAACACTTGGGCCATTCTCCACTGCCTCTTCCCTGGCCATTAGCAGGAAGCTGGACTGGAAGTGGAGCAGCCAGATGCCAGTGTCACAGGCGGCAGCCTAAGCCACTAAGCTGCAACACCAGTCCCACCTTTTCAAAGGTGGGCCATGCATTTAAGAACTGCTTTAGCCTTCTTTGCCTTTCTGAATGTTGTGAGACATCTTTTGGTGAATAAGAACCAAATGTATCAACAGATCTAGTAATCATGCTTCGTTAAAGTGGTGACCACACTCTTTTCTGGTTCCTCCCGTAGCCTTGCTGCCGCAGATCTTGGAGTGCTGCTGAGTCTCTAGGGTCATGCCCTCATTCCTGTTAACCTCTAAGGCTGGAGGGTGTGAGATGTTTCCAGACCAGCTCACGCCTGGTTCTGATCTCCCATGACGTGCTCTGCTGCTGAGTGTAGGTCAGCGTCTTACACCTCATTTGTCCTGGGCTGGGTTGTGTTCTCTGATTCACCTCTGCTTGTCAATGCTGCTATCTTGACTGGGCTTACCCTATTACGCAAAACACACTATCAGAATGTACCTGTATGACTGCTACTAAATTACGTACTGAAACTGAACGGAAAAAGAAAAGGGGAAGAGGAGAAATGGACTGCTGTAGTTTGTAAGAAAAAGGTGGAGTGAGTAAGAGGGTGGTTCCTGGTTGTAACTGTGCCTAGATTTTGCTCTGTTTTTCACTTTAGCTCTGCTAGGTTATCACAGCAAATATTTTCAAAAGTGATGATAGCTAACTGGGATAAGGAAGCAGGGTGGATCCTAGAACTTCATGTACTTCAAAGATTGGTGCCTTTGGGCTCCTTGGTATTTCATGACCTCAAGTGCTTGAAACCAAATCCTAACAGAACATGGCACTTCTCTTTGGGTAGCGTGAAAATGTGATTTAGTAGAAGCAGCATAACTGATGGTTGTGGCGAATAAATAGAATTCAAGGAAGAACCACACTCACTGGCTTCTGCAAGCTCTGCTGGGTACACTTCTCAGTTACTAGCCCTTGGAGTAGTTGTTTTTTTTTTTTTTCCTAAACTTAGAAGCCCACTATGGGGGCTGGCGCTGTGGCATAGTGGGTAAAGCTGCCACTTGCAGTGCCGGCATTCCATATGGATGCTGGGTTGAGTCCCGGCTGCTCCACTTCTGACCCAGCTCTTTGCTATGGCCTGGAAAAGCAGTAAGATGGCCTAAGTCCTCAGGCCCCTGCACCTGCGTGGGAGACCTGGAGGAAGCTCCTGGCTCCTGGCTTTGAATCATCCAATTGGGGAGTAAACCAGTGGGTGAAAGACCTATCTCTCTCCCTCTGCCTCTCCTTCTCTCTCTGTGTAACTCTGACTTTCAAATAAATAAATAAATCTTTAAAAAAAAAAGTCTACTATGTTCACTTGAGGCCTTCAGGCTGATCCTCATTCTTTGAGGAGGAATCTAAGAGACCACAGGCTGCAAATCCAGGACAGAGAGTTCTCAGAATGTCCCGCCACGAAGTTTTAGTGAGGATTGATTAAATCCAAAGATGTAGGCTCCTTCTGGAAATACAAATAGGATGATATCTGGGACTTTTTTTTTTTTTTTTTTTAAATCAATCCATGCTTCAGGGGATAAGGTGTTTCTGGACCCATAACCATTTTGGGCAAACTTGAACTTGTAAGTCATTGTCAGTCTATACCCACCCATAGATATTAGGAGAGGGGTGATAAATACTTTATGGGAGTCCAAATGCCTTAGAATATAACTATAACAACAACAACAACAAAAACCTCTAAAACACCAAAAAACAACTATGATACTAGCTCATATTTAGTAATCCCTTTACTTGTGATATTTTATCATTGCAATATATATTTTTTGTTTTCTTATAGATGAGAAAATTTAAAATATTTACTATCTAATATTTTATACATAGAAAGTGGAATTATTCTTGGGGTGGGCGTTGGTGCAGTAGTTAAGTCTCCTTTCGGGTGCCTGCATCCCATGTGGGAGTGGGTTTGAGTCCTGGTTCTCTTTGTGATCCCAGCTTCCTACTAATGCATACCCTAGGAGGTGGCAGGTGATGACTCAAGTATTTGGGTTCCTGCCACCCACATGGAAGACCCAGATGGAGTTCCTGGCTCCTAGCTTTGGCCTGGCCTGGTCCCAGTTCTTGTGGCCATTTGGGGAATAAACCAGCAGATGGAAGACCTCTGTCTATTTCTCTGCCTTTCAAATAAAATGAAAATAAATAAAAATTAAAAATTAATGAAATGGAATTATTCTTAGTGTCAGATTCAGGCCATCTGAATGGCTCAAGATGTAAGGGCATTACTGTTAAAATGTTTCTTCTTATTACTATGGTAACAATGTTCAATCCTAGTTTCAGCTCTGCATGATATTCTTTGATTTTTATGATGAGGAATCAGAAACCCTGAAAAGTGTAGTAGCCTAAGATCAGGCAAACAGCAAATGGCAGAGCTAAGTAAAAGTCCAAGTGTTTTGTTATTGTTGTTATTGTTGTGCTCTGTTTTGTTTTTCAAACAAAATACTTACATTCACTTTTTGATGGTAGAATTTACATTGTTAAGAAAATTCTTGGTTTCCTGAAATCATGTAGTAACCAGGGATTTGCTACCACCTAGTGGGTCAGTTGAGTAATTTACATTTTCTGAAGCAGTGATAGATACTGGGTACAGAGTAGCATCCAACATGCATGGCTCTGTGCGTGCACATACACTCACACATGTGCACACAGTATGCTCTTGTCAGAGAATAGGGCGTGAACAGGAATTTCAGAGGCTCTAGGATCTGTCGCAACATTTTATAGCTGCATGCTTTTGAGTTGCAAAGTGAGAATTATAGCTGCCAGGCCGCACAATATGGTGGTGGCAAAACTGGGCGTGAAACTCCAGTCTACTTTTGGTCCAGCGTCCATTTTCTCTGCTACTCTACAAATGGAAAAGAAAAGGTCCTTTCAAATTATGACATCCCAAATCAACATATTTACCTGAAGGATTGTGAAGTTTTAGCACGTATCATGCAACCTTCTACTTTGGCAATCAGCCTTCAGTTATATTAGTGGAAGGAAAAACTTGCATATGTGGTATGTATATCTACCTACATCCATGCCTATAATATTTTTTCCTTGACTGATACTAGAATATTTCCATTACTTGGGCACATGATAACTTATATGCCAAGAAGTATATGAGATGCCAGTAGATTACTGGTCAGTATTTAATAGTTATTAATAGAAAAAATTAATTATTAATAGAAAAAAGGTAATAAAACATAACTAGTAGAGTAGATATAATGTATACATTGTATCAAACATACTTTTTATTCCTATACTCATAGCAGTAGAGGGGTTTTATAGCAAACTGCATAGAAGTTTATTTTTAAAACAGATATTTGATTCTACTTATAATAATGTATTTTGCATTCCAAGAACATATAAGATCAACCAAAATAAGCTTCTAAATATGCTTAAGAAATGGCTTGTTGAATCTGTATATGGAATGAATTGTTACTTAAAATGATGGATTCTTCCCTTCTTCTTCACATTTGCTAGTGTCTTTTTTGAAAACAATGCATTTGGGCAAGTAAGAACTGTTTATTTGGTGGTGTTCCTTTGAAAAGCAGCAGGGGCCCTGGATCAGGGAGAGACTTAATCTCCTCTCAGGAAATAGCAGTTCTCATCTTTTTTGGATCTTTGACTTATGGGAGACTTTGGTTTTCCTAATTTCCACACATTTTCCGTATGTTCTAGTTGTGTTTCTATGACATTCTCATAGGGTGGAAGCCATCAGTACTGTTCCCACTTGTCTTTAATTTTGCAGGAGTACAAGCTCATTTTAAAAAGTTCACCATATTTTCCACAATTTTAGGACAACCTGCAGCCCCCAAAATCCTTCAAAACCTTTGAGACCCAAACAAAAATATGTGAAATGAATCCAGCTGTTAGGATACCTAGGTAGAAGAATGCCTTTCTGAGCAAATTCACAGCAGCTCTTCCATTACAATTTTGGCCTGATTCAGGGAAGGTCCCCTTTTTTGATCACTATGTCCTGTGGGCAGGGACAATGGGGGCTTCCAGTTGTGTATCCAGGCTTGAATCCCAGCTTTATCACCACTCACCAATAAATAACCTCTAGCCAGTCACTTAATCTCTGAATATGTCAGTTTTATGATTTACAAAATTGGTATTTGTGTGTGTGTGTGTGTGTGTGAATATGAGATTCTGCAGGTCAAGTGTTTAGAACAATAGTTGGCACATAGAAACTAATATATTTGGGCTGTTAAAAGAATAGTTATTAATGGGCTCTAATTAGAGAACTTGAAGTTACCTAAGTCTAGGCTTAGTTCAGTGGGACCATGAATTGGATAACATTCTGTTTAATTGACTTTTCATCTAACCATTTGGAGAAAATTCTGTTCCTTAGAGAATAATTCTGCAATGTTTTGAAAATAGCAGTTTCATGTGAAGGTATTGAATCTGGCTCTATTTTGTCTATGTGTTGGTTATGCTACTATAACAGGATTCCAGTTAGTCTAAATGTAGGAAGAGCCACTTCCCTTTCCTTCTCAAAAATTAATAGAATGTGTTGGTATTACAAAAGTAAATGAGGGGCCAGTGCTGTGGCACAGCGGGTTAAAGCCCTGGCCTGAAGTGCCAACATCCCGTATGGGTGCCACTTCTAGTCCTGGCTGTGCCTCTTCTGATCCAGCTCTCTGCTGTGGCCTGGGAAAGCAGTAGAGGATAGTCCAGGTCCTTCCTTGGGTCCCTGCACCCACGTGGGAGATCTGAAGAAGCTCCTGACTCCTGGCTTTGGATCAGTGCAGCTCCGGCCATTTCGGCCATCTTGGGAGTGAACTAGCAGACGGAAGACCTCTCTCTCTGTCTCTGCATCTCTCTGTAACTCTTTCAAATAAATAAAATAAATCTTAAAAATAGTAAATAATGGAGTTGGCTACCCTTCAATACTTCAGTTGTACCAAGACAATGCTTTTTTTAAAACTTTTATTTAATAAATATGAATTTCAAAAGTACAACTTTTGGATTATAGCAGTTCTACCCCCATAACCACCATCTCACCCGCAAACCATCCCATCTCTTACTACCTCTCCCATCCCATCTTTCATTAAGATTCATTTTTAATTATCTTTATATCCAGAAGATCAACTTAGTATATACTAAGTAAAGATTTCAACAGTTTGCACCCACACAGAAACACAAAGTATAAAGTACTGTTTGAGTACTAGTTTTACCATTAATTCTCATAGCACAAACACATTCAGGACAGCGATCCTACATGGGGAGTAAGTGTACAGTGACTCCAATTGTTGATTTAACAATTGACACTCTTATTTATGACGTCAGTAATCACCCGAGGCTCTTGTCATGAGCTGCCAAGGCTATGGAAGCCTCTTGAGTCCACAAACTCTGACCTTATTTAGACAAGGTCATAGTTAAAGTGGAAGTTCTCTCCTCCCTTCAGAGAAAGGTACCCCCTTCTTTGATGGCCTGTTCTTTTCACTGGGATCTCACTCTGACCTAGTTCTTGTCTTATTGGTCTACTGGTAGGTGATAAAGGCAAGAATGGTCTCTGAGGATAATGCCTTTGTGACAGGGTGATGCTGGGCCAAGGAGTCATGGACATTGAGAATAGAGGGTTTCCACTGGATATGCTTGGGCATCCCATAATATCCTCTTCACCTCCGTCCCTGTGACGCTGGTCCATGGTAGCTTTAGGAAAAGCTGTGGAAATTACAGGAAGTCAACTGTAGGAAATTGTAGGAACTTGAACTATAACTCATATATAGTAGTGCAATGTTGAAGCCCTAGCAGAGTATTTTGAGATGTCAGTTCCCATTTCCATATGTGAGTGAGAATGCTTTTTCTTTCTTGTTAGGTCAAGTGTAGAAGATTAGTTTATTAGTATTTACCTCACTCTTTAGTTCTGGAATGTTATCATCTTTGGTGCATACAGGCTTTTCTCTTATTTATCCCCATTCCATATACCCCATTTCCTTCCTCTGCCCACAAGTAATTATATTTTCACTGTATATGTTCTTGTTAAATAAAAAAATATTTTGCATAGATGCACTTTTAAAAACTTTATGTAAATTGCAATATATAAAAAACTTCCATTGTGTGACTGTACTTTTTGTCAACACTGATTTTCAGTTCTGCCCATGAAGTAACATGTATGACTTTTGTGTTTTTGTTAATTTGGGTGTAATATTCCAGCATGTGGATACACCTTTCACATTCTATATATATTTTATTCCATGGAGTACACTCCATTTTTTCTTGACTCTGCCACCACAAACATTACATCAACACACAGATCATTCCAGCTTCCTTTGTTTGCTTATTTGTAAACACCCACTCTAACAGTGAGACATATGACTTCCACTCTTCTCCAGCCACACAATTCAAATAATTGCATTCCAGAAAATGAGAGGACTTCAAAAAGTTCCCCCAAAAATGCAGTTAAAAGATAAATTTATTTTGGTGAAACAATTGTTGAGGACAATGCTGTTTTAACTTGTTTAACATTTTTCTCAATGTTTGTGATATATGAGCATGTACACGCTTAGAGTAGCAACATTTTAAAATAGAGCTGTGCTAATGAAGAAGTGCATATCATATATATTTATAAAGTGTTGAGAGCATTAACTTTATTTGAATCAGAATTAATTGCTGATTTCATTAATGTTTGGCCATCATTTCAGCCTCTTGAGTCAATATTTGATGATTCTTCACACTGCAATTCTCTGCTTTTCACATAGAAACACTCTATTAGTAATTAGAATAATGACTGAGAGTGATTGTTGGTTTTATGAACACACATTAGATATTGCAATGGGGAATTTATAAATGACAGCAAACCATAAATACAATAAACTGGATGAGAACAAAATGATGATATACTAAAATCAGCTTTATTCCCTCTCTGTAAAGTTAGTGGTACTTTTGGCCTTACTTTGTGTTTATACTAGTTTCTTATGCTTATCTAATCAACTTCATAAAATCTAAGCTTAGTGTATGAACTGCTTCTCAGATTGATGACACAGAGTGACTTTTAAAACCTGCTGGTGACTTTGTTTCTGTTTGCTATATCTATATTTGACTGAGTCTTCTATCTCAATGTTTCTCCTACCTTAGGAGTATTTTGCTATATTCCATATGGCCTCTGCCAGTGACAAAAATGTTGATCTTGGAACTTTCCAAATGAATAAAGTTTATCTTTGCTTTTTTTCCTTCCTTCAGCCCCTTCTTCTCCAAGGCTTTTCTTTATCACCTCAGCTCCCTCATTCCACGATGACCATGAAAGATTCAGGTTCCCCATTCCCCTTATAGCTGAGCAGTTGCCAGTTCACAGCCATCATGTGTCCTCACCGGCCAGTGGTATATTCTGGTCAGTTGGGACCTGTGTGTTACCAACTGTTAAATGTTTGGAATCTCACCCATATAAATGGCCTTCGGTCTCATTCCATCCTTAACAAGTTTGGCTTTTAGGCAAGTATCTCTGATCTCATGTATTTGCATATTTCTAAGACTGTGGGTCAGAGTCACACATTCTCAAGGATACCGCATTGGCAAATAGTTGAGATGGTTTTGTTGAAGGCAGGGGCTATTTGTAAGGGCTGGTAACAAGATCACTATGGTAGGCTGGCCCCAGAAAGGGCACAGTCACACTCCTGGAGAGTCTGCTATTCTAAAATATTTTCTCCTATGCTTGAGTTTCCAAAACTTGTAATAGACTGAGTCCTTTGGCTTCACTTTCAGCCATGTGCTTCCCATGCCTGGGAATGGGAAGCATATATGTTATTTTAAAAAACACACAAATATTTCTAGGAAATAAGAGGCTAAATTTAAATCACTTTAAGGTGTTAGTCCACTTTGGGGACTGAATAAACATATTGAAAGAAATAGCATTAATGTGTTGAAAACACTCAAAAGACAGAACACTGGAAAGACGGCCAGGATAGTTGAATAAAAGGAATGTTAGCTGGTGGTGGAGGGCCTTTGAAGCTCTCTTCTGACCTCGCTGTTCGCTCAGGTAGCTCCTTTAGCTTGAGTTTACAGAGGTGGCAGCTGGATTTATTTTAATTCTTAGTGGATGCATCATCTTTCTACCCAACAACGAGTAATCAAAACACACCGGACCAAACAACTCACTTTTCACTGAGAGTCCAGTGAGTGAGGTGTTGTTCTCATTGTGCCACTGAGCGTCACTTCCCAGGTGGAGTTTCAGGAAGGCTGGGTTGGCTGGTGAGATTCAGCAGGAGAAATGAGAGTTGGCGTGCTCCCTGTGTGGACAAGAAGCCTTACAAGGTAGTCTTCTCTGGAGCTGACTTGATACCAGACAGCACCCTTACACCTTACACAGCTGTGTCAGGTTCAAATTTGGAAGCTTGCCACGCGCCAGTTTTCTTCTCAGCTCATCATCAGTGATTCCCTTCTCTCTGCCTGCAAAGTTGTTCTCGAGTTTGTTAGTCTACATGTCTGCCTTCCACGTGAGTGCGGAAGTTACCTTGATCACAGGGACCATGCTTTGTAAGTGTTGATGAGAAATGTTTACTCAAGAGGTATGTATTCTACAAACCTACTCTGGCTGGGCCCAATTTTCTTGTGAAACAGCACTGAAGGAAAATATAAACATGGCCTTTTCTATTATTTTTACTCAATAGTTGTGGTTGATAACAAAATATCATTCAGAATTGTTTGAAAGTATATGAGGATACTTCAGTTTATGGAAAAAAAGGAATTAAAAAATAAATTTATTTGGCACAAAACTTGTCAAAATGCAAGCATAGTTTCTTCATAATATGCAGTTTTCTTGAACTTTTTGAAGACCCCTCATATATTCAGCTACCAATGTCAGTGTTGGGAGAGTATGCACAGAGTACATAGAGGGGCAGGCATTTTGCTCTGCTGTTAAGATGCCATTTGGGTCACAGGCATCCCATAGTGGAATGGCTGGATTGCAATCCTGGCTCTGCTTGTGATGCTAGTTTCTTGTTCATGTGCACCCTGGGAGGCAGCAGTGATGGCTCAAGTCCTTGGGTCCCTGCCACTCATGTGGAAGATCCAGATGGAGTTTCTGGCTCCTGACTTTGGCCTGGCCCAGTCCTGACTGTAATGAGCATTTAGGGAATGAACCAGAAGATGGAAGAGCGCTCTCTTTCAAATAAAATGAAAATAGATTTAAAAAATTTTAGGAAAACCTACTATTTCCCCTCTCTGTGAATACTGAATGGGTCTGTGAATTTCATTGATGGGTGGACACAGGTGAAAAGGTGTCACCTGACTTCCGAGGGTCCACTAGAAATGACAACTTCTGCCATGGTCTCATGGGAGACTCAGTCTGAGGACCTTCAGCCATTGTGTGAAAAGTCTGACTGCTCTGAGGATGTGATGTGGAGACATCGCCTGCAGTGACCAGCTAGAGAGAGATGCAAGGAGCCCCACCTCTTCCAGACCCCAGCTGTTTGATTCCTTCCAGCGCAGCTGCCAAACCTGCAAATGGAAAGGCTTTCAGGATGGCCCCAGGCACTGCCACCTGCCCCTGCTTGAGGCAGGCGGAGCCCAGTCAACCTCCAGATTTGGGAGCACATTTAATGATTGCTGTGGTTTGAAGCCCTTCTCTGTGGCGCACATTACTAAGCAATAGGGAAGTGGCAGAGTGTTCCATTCGTGCCCTGTATTGTTAGCCTAGTCTTTGCTGTCAGTGTGCGGAGTTGTTCCTGTGCTCATCTACTGGACTCATTGATCTGTAAATTAGATGGACTAGGACCTGGACTATCTGCCCCATGTGATCGAGGTGAAGGTTAGGTAACAATGAAGTCCTTTGAAAACTAACAAAGTATATAAAAATGTGGTGTTACTGTTTCTTACATTAAACAGCAGGATTTCTAATATATCAAAAACATTAAACATCATCACTAATGCTCTATTCTCAGTGGTAAAATGGAGCTGATTTTTTTTCCTCATTTTTTTTTTTCTTGGACAGGCAGAGTGGACAGTGAGGGAGAGAGACAGAGAGAAAGGTCTTCCTTTGCCATTGGTTCACCCTCCAATGGCCGCCGTGGCCGGCGTGCTGTGGCCGGCGCACCGCGCTGATCCGAAGCCAGGAGCCAGGTGCTTCTCCTGGTCTCCCATGGGGTGCAGGGCCCAAGCACTTGGGCCATCCTCTACTGCACTCCCGGGCCACAGCAGAGAGCTGGCCTGGAACAGGAGCAACCGGGACAGAATCCGGCACCCCGACCGGGACTAGAACCCGGTGTGCCAGCGCCGCTAGGCGGAGGATTAGCCTGTTGAGCCACAGCACCGGCCTTTTCCTCAAATTTTTAAGCATTATCAGGCATTGAATGAAAAATTTGGGTGGCTGATTTTGTCATGTGAGTCAATTAACATGAGTTTTAAAATCCCTGAGAATAAAAGTTGAAAACTATGTTACTATTTTATATGATTCTCTAGATAGAGCTTTAGCACAAAGTAGGTACATCCCCCACGGTTTTCTATTAGCAATTTTGTTAAGATCTGATTTCAGAGTTGACCTCTGCACAGCATCAGCATTTAGATGTGTCATCCACAAGGTGGAGGCAAAGGTTCTCATTTGAATCCTGCATTGTCTCCTTTTCATGGTGGAGCATATGCAGCACCTGGAAGCCTGGGGACAAAGGCACCTAACCTGCTATTAGAAACTTTCTGCCTGGAGCAGGTGCAATATGAATCCCAAGCCCCTGATCGACAGATGAGTAAATTGGTACTCCTATCATTAGTTCCAAAGTAAACCTTGCCAGAAACTTAAGTTACGAAACTAGGAGCCTTGTGATGAGTGTGAGGGGAGGAACAATTAGGTGCTTTCTTGGCCTAGTGGAGAAAGGAATATTTCAGCTCTTGGAAGCAAGGACAAGGATGAAATAGCCCCTGGGAAAGGCAATCTTTTGATTTGAGTATCAATGACTGGCTTTCTTTAGGAACAGAGAAAAGTTTCATTCTATAATTACGGACAAAATGCTCAAAATGTAATGCCAGATTGAGAGATTGACCCTTGCTCTGGTACGATCACTTAGCCAACAAGATTAATTGAGCTCAGATGCCTTCGTTTTCCTCATTTAGATGAGCTCTACAAGCCCCTGAAGCTGTGGTGTGCAGGGCTGGCTGAATAGCAAGTTCCACTCAGGACTGGTCTTTGGTATTTTTCCCCCTAAATCTCTATGATTTTAAAGCACAGTCAGGGTTGAGAATCATTGGTCTATAGGTTGAATGGGGAGAGGTGCACCAAAGGGAGACCAGGAATAAAAGTGACTTTTTAAGATTTCTTGCTTATTTTCAGGTACTTACCTAAACGGGATTGGTGAACTATCAAGCTGGTTAAACTCTTGCTTCACTATGACCTCAGGCTGTTGAATTCAATGACAGTTTTATTTTTAAAAGTATTTTATTAAAGGCAATGAGAGAGAGGGAGAAAGAGAAAAAGGAAAGAAAGAGAAAGAGAAAGAGAAAGAGAAAGAGAAAGAGAGAAAGAAAGAGAGAAAGAAAGAGAGAAAGAAAGAGAGAGGGAGAGAGAGAGAGAGAGAGAGAGAGAGAGAGAGAGATCATCCCATTTATTAGTTCTCTCCCCAAGTGCTCAGAATAGCAACAGCTGGGCCAGGAGAGCACCAGGAGCTAGGAACTCAGCCCAAGTCTCTTACATGGTGGCAGGCACCTAACTATTTGCGCCATCACCTGCTGCCTCCGCAGGAAGCTGGAATCAGGAGCAGAGCCAGGACTTGAACCCAGGAAATCTGACATGGGATACTAGTGTCCCACGTGGCATCTTCACTACTGCCTGCCTTCTTCTTATGTGTTTTTAACAATGCTTTATTTATTTTTAGTTTGATGCGGGGGGAGAGAGAGATACAGTCAGACAGACATAGATCTTATATCCACTGGTTCACTACCAAAATGACTGCAAAGCCAAGGCTGGGTCAAGTAGAAGCCAGGAAATCAAAACTTAACCTGAGTCTCTTACATGGGTGGCAGGGATTCCGCTACTTGAGCTCTACACCTCCCTGGATGTATATTATCAGGAAGCTGAGTGGCGAACAAGGAAGTGGGGATCAAACCAGGCACTCCAATGCAGGATACAGGCATCCCAAGCAGTGTTTTTTTAAATTTAAAGTATTAAAAATTTTGAAAATTTATATAAAGGGCACACATTTCCCATATTCATACAGTTTTAAGAATGTAATGATCCTTCTCACTCTACCTTCCCACCATCCCTCACTCCCACTATCCCTCCTTCTTCCTTTCTATTTTCTTTAAGTTTTTGCAATGATCTATCTTCAATTTACTTTATAGTGACAAACTTAACCCTGCACTAAATAAGGAATTCCACAAGTAGAAAAACCACTGTTGTGTACAACAGGCATCCCTGCCTTCTTAGGCTTTTAAACCAAAATGCCCTTAAAAAGCAGCTTAGCTTTTCAAAACTTTCCAGGTGAGGTATGAATACACTAATCCTGGGAAGATTATTTAAGATGATGGTGTCAGGGTAATGTTTGAGAAGCACCTTTAGGGTGAGGTAGGCATCCAAGAAAGCAAGTGGGTGCTGTCCCTCCAAAGACCTGAAATTACGTGACTGATGACAACTGAAAGCTTGTGTGACAGTTAAAATCCTATGTTTCAACTTGGCTTGGCTCTGACACCAATTCGTTTGGTGAAAGAATCATCTAGACATTGCTCTACTGTCTAGATTGTTTTGTTAATGTGATGAAGCATCACCACCAGCTGACTTTACGTAAAGATTGCCACTGGTAATGAGGAGTGGCTTCATCCAATCAGCTGAAGGCCGTTAAGAGTGAAAACCAAGGTTTCCCAGCAAGGAACTCTACCTTACGCCTTCACACAGAAGTCCTGCCTGCATCTCTGGGCTGTCAGCCTGCCCTGAGGATTTCACCTTCCCAACTCCACAGCGAGGTAGGCCAGTTTTTCTTTTATCTCTCTTTTATTACTTTGTTGGAGAACTCTGATTGATACAACTTGTAAATTCTGTTCTTGAACATAAAGAATAGTTTCCTTTTTTCATGAAGAGGACAGGTTTTTGGATGAAAGTGCGAAGTAAAGTATGAAAAACTGAGGACTTCTTATGTAAGACGGGAGTGAATGAAATCAGCTTTGGCTGACAGCATTTTCAAAACATTTTTTTTCCACGGCAGACAGCCCTTGGGAAGTAAGCATATTTGGGCAATGTCTTAGCAAAAATATCTCTACTTCTCTGAAGTGAAACAAATATGGGCATATTTATATGTATACAATCTGAAATTAGAGCACACTAAAGTGACAGAATATTGTATCGGCAATTCTTAAGAAACATGGTAAAAGGTGTACAAGTTTTCTGGGCAATATAGTTGCGGGAACCACAAAAACACTCCTTCAATCACATAATACTCTGACTAGTTAGTGACAGAAAACAGTGTTACCTGGCTGTGTATACCAATACTTGACCACAATGAATCAGTTTGCAGGAATCCATCATTTATAAATATGACCTCTCAAGAACAGAGCAGAATTTTCAAAATTTGTAAAACAATAACTGGGAAATAAAGGAGAAGGTGCTAGTGATTAAATGCATTTGGAAACACAGAACTAGATACAGTAACTGGGACTCTTCAACTGATAGTTACTCTGTTATGCTTCCAAACCTGCTTTGATTGGGGTCCATGTGCTGCAGGTGTGCCCATCAGCCTATTCCACGCTGGAATTGAAACCCAAGTGCTTAATTTGTTATTTGCTAACTCTGTGTCCCTGAGTCACTGATTGGCCTTGTGGAGTCTCAGTCTCCTCGTGTTTTACCAATAATAGTTGCTTCTCAGTGTAGTTTCAAGCTTCAATAAACTTTTTAATAGAAGTAATGAAGAAGAAAGTTCAGTGCTGTCTAAACACATAGTGAAGAGTTTGCTGCTTCTTGACTTCAGGGCACCTGAAGAGTGTCTACTGGAGGTGGATTTCTCAGTTTGGAATCTTTGTCAGAGTGGGAGCTGCACCGTGTGCCATGGGAGCTGCCAGGGAGTGGGCATTTTATATCCCAGTTCCTGGCAACTAACTCATGAGCTCTTGGCCTTGGCTCAGTTAGTGAAATGCTCCTTGCTGGGATGAGACTCTTGAAGAGTGAGAGGGATGATTTCAGTTGACTTCGGTTATGTTTGCCATGAACTATGCATCAACTCTATCCTATATCCTGTATCTACTATGAAGTGAATTCAAATTCTCTGGTGCAATTCGCTCTACATGTTGAATGTTTCCCTGGGCTTTTTATCAGTTTCGGAGAGACATTTATTCTGAAAATACGATCTTGCATAGCACAGTATAGAATTAAGGCACATGGAATATCACAGATATTTGATATAAATGGAATGAAGCTGAAAATAAACATGCCTTTAGAACTGTGCTTCAGCAAATTGCTTTTGGGAGTCTTCAGGAGAAATAAACTTGTTCCAGCCTACACAGATTTTCCTTTTACAACACAGAATTACCTAATAAACACCATGTAACTGCAGCAGGAAGCATGAAGGTGCTCTCAGGAGGTGGTTTGGTTTGGTTTGGTTTTGTTCCGTTGTTTTTCAGAAGTGACTTCTCCCAGCTGTCCATGCTAGAAAGATGGTGAACCCTTCCTTAATGGTACCTGCTGAGCCTGGGAGTTAGCCAGGGAATGGAGTTCGCTGTGTTGGTCATTGTAACATGGATGCTTAATGTTGTGAATCTTTTAGAAGGAAACAGCAGAGATCTAGGACAGAGCAGGGATTTGTGAGGTTGAAGCTGCCTACTTTGAGTGTCTTGGTCAAAGGCACAGAGACGGGGCTGAAGAGTAACAGCAGTTTCAGTCACATATATGGTTTGCATTATAGTTCATTTTATTTTGTAGCAAATCATTGTAAGAAGACATCGTGGCTGGGAGAAGTAGGGAGCATCCTACGTGTCTCCCCAGAAGCCCGGTGCTTGTGCTCAGGTCAGGCTAGCAGAGGTCACTGCCCAAGGTGGCTGCAGCTGTAGAACTATGAGAATAATGAAAATGAGTATGTTAGAAAAATAAAGTTAATGGACAACAATCATAATGCAAGTGCACTTAAAATTTGTAGACAATGCTTTAGAAACAGGGCAGGGTGGGGAGCAGTGGTGCTGTGGCATAGTGTAGAAAGCTGTCACCTTCACACTGGCAGCCCATATGGACACTGGTTCCTGTTCTGGAATTCCACTTCCAATCCAGTTCCTTGCTAATGCACCTGGGAAAGCAGCAGAAGATGGCCCAAGTGCTCGGGCCCCTGCCACTCATGTGGGAGAGACTTGGATGAAGTTTCTGGCTTCAGGCTGGCCCAGCTCTGAATGTTGTGGCCATCTGGGGAGTGAGTCAGCAGATGGAAGATGTTTCTGTCTCAATCTCTCACTCTTTCTCCATAACTCTGACTCTTAAAGAAATCTTTAGAAAAAAATGTGTGAAAAATGGAATTAAAAAATAAGTTTATTTTGGTGAAAAAATTTGAAATTCATCTGTATGAGTGGTTTTCAAAAAGTTCATCTAGCTTGATATATGTGTCGAAATATTATACTGTATCTCATAAAATATACAATAAGTTTTTAAGACAAGAATTATTAATATTCATAAAAATAAATACTTGAAAAAACTGTGCATGAATTTCAAAATTTTTTTTGCCAAAATAACCTTTTAAAAAAAGATTTATTTTATTTATTTGGAAGAATTACAGAGAGAGGTAGAGACAGAGAGAGAAAGATCTTCCATCTGCTGGTTCACTCCCTAGATGGCCACAATGGCCAGAGCTGTACCAATCTGAAGCCAGGAGCCAGGAGCTTCTTCTGAGTCTCCCACGTGGGTGCAGGGGCCCAAGGACTTGGGCCATTTTCCACTGCTTTCCCAGGCCATAGCAGAGAGCTGGATTGGAAGAGGAGCAACCGGGACTAGAACCGGTGCCCACATGGGATACCGGTGCTTCAGGCCAGGGCAGCCCTTGGATTTCTTTCTTTCTTTCTTTTCTTCTTCTTTTTTTTTTTTTTTTTGCCAAAATAACCTCTTAATTCCATCATCTATAGACTTTCTGAAGCACTCTTACACTGCTGAACACATGAATTTTTATATTTTTATATTATATTTATACATATGTTGTTTTTATATTCATGCCAAAAATACTTGTATAGCATGACCCAAATATCCATGATGGCCTGCCTCATGGATCCAGAATGAAAAAAATGTAGGGGCTGGCACCATGGCACACTAGGTTAATCCTCTGCCTATGGTGCTGTCATCCCATATGGCCACTGGGTTCTAGTCCCGGTTGCTTCTCTTCCAGTCCAGCTCTCTGCTGTGGCCCGGGAGGGCAGTGGAGGATGGCCCAAGTGCTTGGGCACCTGCACCCACATGGGAGACCAGGAAGAACCACCTGGATCCTGGCTTTGGATCAGCACAGCTCCAGACATTGCAGCCATTTAGGGGAGTGAACCAGCAGATGGAAGACCTTTCTCTCTCTCTCTCTCCCTCTCACTGTCTGTAACTCTACCTGTCAAATAAATTAATAAAATCTTTTAAAACATGCAATAAATTCCTAAAGTAAATAATAGTGACAATTAAAGCCATTAATTACTGTTGTGGCAAGAGGCATTGGTTAGTTTTTTTTCCCTTCAAAATAATGGTGTTTGTGATTTTTCTGCACTATCAGAATGAGTAATTACTACCAGAGCAAAAAAGTGAAACACTAGCATATTACACACACTACTACCTCATCAAGGAACTGAAATAATAGTCCAGTAGTTTTTATTTTAGTCAAACACTAAGCAGTGTGAATTTTGTCAAATTACCTTCTTTGTGTTAAGGTAAAGATGCTTCCCCTTTTTTCCTCTTCCAAGAAAGTATAATCGAATCATATCACAGTTCTATTTGCATGGCACGAGAAATTGCATCTTTCATTGCTCTCTATGTGCCTATGACTTGGAGTTAGATGAGATGGAAGACATAGATCTGTTGAAGAACCCTCAGCCTCGGTTCTTAGGTTTCTCTCACAGCATGAACACCCTTCTATGCTGTGTGTGATTTTAGGTATCTAAAACAGTTTGTAGACTTAATTCTATAACCTGAGGTGGCTCATTGACCTTATAACAACCCAGGCAATACTTCCAAAGCTGAAGGGGAAAAAAATACTTGGTTTTGTGAGATATATTAAGAGACAATAATTCCTTCTCCACTGGCATATGCAAATGTAGCCATATTAAGTTTGGGATTTTAAAGAAAAAAATTGATGAAGGGGATCAATTACTGTCAAACCAACAATTCAAGCTTGTAAGAAGACCATAGGAGTGAAATAGCATGGAACTGTTGACCAAATACATGAATTTTAGGTGTATTTAGGGATCAGAAAACTTTGAGACAAAAGGCTTCAGCTTCTACACATTTGAAATCCCAGAGTAGAAAGAGGTACGTTTTTATAAAGACATAGGCATAGCCAGCCATAGTCCACCTAACGGTTTTAGGAATTGCTAGGCCCTGAATACTGTGTCCCTTCTGTCACTGAAGTGCTTACCTGCTGTAGTGAAAGAAAAACCAGCAAAGAAAATGGCTATCTTCTGGAATAATTTAAAATATGGTGAAAAAACTGGTTTATTTGGGGTGGGGTAGAAAGTTGTTTAGCTCTTAGTCTGGAATCATTGAAGACAATAACTGGGTTCAGAGCAGTTCACAACTGGGACTGTGCTATATTGGGGCAGTGCTGTTGACAACTGAATGAGTCCAGGGTTATTTAATAGTTACAACATTTTCCCTAAAACCTAAGACCATAATCTGCTGGTTGTATCTGGAAACCTAGAAAGAGGGTTAGATTGTGTTTTCTGGATATCGGGTAATCCAAGCCTTGTAGGCTTATTAACAAGATAAAATTCATTTTTCCAAAGTTGCATAACTATTTTGATATAATTGAAGTTGGAAGCCTCTCAACTTTGCCAGTGTTGATTATGATAGACAGGCATGGATAAAATAGAGTTCAAAGTCAATGTAGGTTGTTGAAATTAATGGAAGAAATATGGGAATGATTTTAGAATTTCTATCCAAATCAAATTGTGGTTTTTTTTGTTTGTTTGTTTGTTTTTTTTTTGACAGGCAGAGTGAATAGTGAGAGAGAGAGACAGAGAGAAAGGTTTTCCTTTGCCGTTGGTTCACCCTCCAATGGCAGCTGCTGCTGGCGCGCTGTGGCCGGCGCACCACGCTGATCCGATGGCAGGAGTCAGGTGCTTCTCCTGGTCTCCCATGGGGTGCAGGGCCCAAGGACTTGGGCCATCCTCCACTGCCTTCCCAGGCCATAGCAGAGAGCTGGCCTGGAAGAGGGGCAACTGGGACAGAATCTGGTGCCCCAACCAGGACTAGAACCTGGTGTGCCGGCGCCGCAGGCGGAGGATTAGCCTATTGAGCCGCGGCGCCGGCAGCAAATTGTGTTTTGGTGGCCAAAGACTGATACCGAAATTGGACAATTGTTTAAAGGCCATAGTGATATACTAACACAGGAGAAATTACTACAAAATTTATAAGATGAAGATAATGACTATAAAACATGTAAGTTGCTCCAATAGGATCTTCTTTGATCACTGAAATCACTTCTTGATTTAGTTAGCACTAAAAGTATCTTTGAAAGTTGTTAGTTTAAAAAGAAATATCTTAAAATCCATCAAATTAGTATTTCCTCCCTTACTTTTTAAAGGAGACTTTCTCTTATTTCAATTTGTTATCTTAGAACCCCAAAATATGTATGAGGGTATTTCAGAAAGTTCATGAAAAAACTGGAGTTAAAAAGCAAGTTTATTTTGGTGTAAAAAATTGAAATCCATACAAGTTTTCTCATAAAGTGCATTTATTTTCCATGAACTTCTTGAATAACCCTCATATGCATGGATTCTTAATTGTTTTTGTTCTGAATTCCATCAATGTTTTAAAGTACCTTTGTATCTTAGACACTAAGGAAATGCATTCAGGGTTCTTGAGGAATCGCATAGCCCAGTGATGCAAAATTCATGGCTTTAAAACAACCTTTCTTCTTAATAAGGGAGGAAGGTGAGGAAAGTTGCATATAGCCATTTTAACTTTATGGAGATCTAACAGGTGAATTAAAATAAAGGGAAAATTAGTTCACTTAGATGTGGACACAGGAATAATTCAGCAACAGAGGCAAGGTCTTAAGTCGAGGGTATTTGCAATGCAAATATCTTGCATTTTGATTTTTATTCCCAGGATTACTTAGAAACTCAATTTTCCTTTAGGATCTAATATGTGTGTGGCAAAAGCCAAAAATACATTTTGGGTAGGAGAAACTTGAGTTTAGATTCATGGTGGTGGTGATGATAATAGTAGTAGAGGCAACAGTAATAGCTTGGTCAATATTATTATTATTTTTAACCATATTTATGCCTTTTATACACATTACAGTCTCAGCCATTATAATAACACAGTAAGGTAGATAATGAAATTTTCATTTTACCAAATAAGGAAAGTGAATTTTGGACAATATGAATAACTTGCTCAAGTTCCCAAAGATGGGTAATTGAAGTCTGAATTCTAATACCGATTAGGTGATTCCAGAAACATGTTTCCTGAACCAATTCTCTTATACTGTTTCTCAGAATGTTAGTTTTCCTTGTTAATGCTTTAGATGATTCAAATAATTGACAAATGAAAGACTAAATATGAAATTCTGTAATTCATCAGCCAATGTATTGGAGGGCTTTTGTTTCCACATCATATGAGCCAGCAAAATACAGTTAACATCATTAAAAAATTAAAAATCACTGATTTAACTAAAATCAGAGAAAACCCAAATGATTGTTTGCATTGGTTAAAAATCTCAGGTATAATATCTTTAACATGAATATAATTGAATCTAAAGAGAAAAGTTTTGTGGAAATATGCAAGATTAAGGTCACCTTCAGTTTAATGTGTGGAGTTACTTCTAAATAAACTACTTTCTGTTCTTTCTTTATCAGGCATTTTTAAAAGGGTAAAATATAAAATTTAAATAAGTGATTATATTTCAACAGTGTCGCTTTAGTTTGAAGAATGTTTCTTTCCTAACAAGGCTTCTGTGTTATGTTTTGGACTTGATGAGCTCTGTGTATAAACTCAACATTTCTCTACTCAAGTGCATCAGAAATCCTTAAATGATGGCTATGCTGTCATTGTCCTGTATATGAGATTGTGATGGATGTCGCAGGAGGCTGAGGATCAATAATTTTGAAAGTAAATTTGCATCCATAATATATAAAATCTCCTTCCCCCATTGTAGTATGTGGTATTCATTGGTGCTGTATTAAAAAACAAACAACAACAACGAAAACTTACCTATGTTAAACATTTGCATCAGGGCTCTGGGAGATTTTTTATTTCAGCATCAATCTGACAATGAAAACAGAATGTTAGATTGTTAATGGAGTATTAAGTCTGTAGGCTACTGAACCATACAAAAGTGCCAAGGAAATATTCCCAGGGGAGACTGCCTAAATTCAATCCTAAAGCCAGATGAAAGATTTAGCCAGGGCTAGGACAATCTGGACTGAGTCATTATGTGCCAAGGCCTTGAAGTAAGAGCAAGTTTTATGTGTTTGGAAAATTGCAAGTATTTCAGGAGGATATGATATGTAGTCAGGCTGGCCAGGAAATCAGAGGTCCAAACTCATGAGTTTTTTTTTTTTTCTTTATTGTTGTTGTTAAAAACATTTGAACTTCAGAAGCAATGGAAAGCTATTACAGGAGTGCATTAACCATTTTGTGTGTTATAGAGGTTATTTTGTCCTTAGTACAGAGGTGCGATTGGGTATGAGGCAATAGAGGGGAACTGCTATGGGAGCTCAATTGAGAGGGTGTAATCCAGCAGAGAAGATTTCTTAAAATTAGGGTCCAAGAACGTTGACAAAGATGAGTGGAAAGTTGGGAAATACTGAGGAGTTCATGTTGATAGGTATTTGATTTTGATTGGATGTGTATGGAAAAAGTGAAGGTGAACTCAGGATCACGAAATTATCATCTTGGGCAAAGAAGTGAATGGTGATGATCTTTGCAAGGTGAGGAAGCACAAGAGTAAGTTTTAGGGGGAGGTTTTGGCCATATTGCCTTTGAATTTCTTGTGGGATAAGAAATTGATGGAGAAGAGAGGCCTGTAGACAGTTGAATCAGAATGTAAGCTGTTGGGGAGAAAGCAGGCTGGAGGCAGAGGTTTGGAGATCAAAGGCATGGGCATTCATGAGAACTCCTGTGAAAATGCAGTGCCCTGAAAGCGAGGAAGGGGAGTGGAGAAAACTCTGGTAAACAAATTTAAGGGATGGATAGGAGAGGAGGGTGAGAAGAGCAAGAAAGGCAGAATCATAGAGGACAGAAAAACAGAAAGTGATAATATTGATGCCACAGAAAATGTGTCAGGAAGGGAGGAATAGATGTGAGAATAAAGTATTTTGCAGAGAAGGTACATAAGGACTGAAAATTGTTTATGAGATTAAGCAAGGAGGAGATTGTTGGTATGAACATATTGATTGTGGTACAGTACGCTCAGAAGCCAGACTGAAAAAGGTTGCGGACTTAATGGAACTGAGGATTCTTCTTTCAAGAATCTTGGCTGTAAGAGCAGGAGAAAGAAAAATAGCCAGGAAGGAGGGAAAGCATCTTATTCATTATGTTTTGAAACAAGAAGAGTAACTTCGATACAAAGTGGACAGAGTTAGTAAAAAGGAAATGTTGAAGCAAAAAGAGTATAACTAGAGGAGGCAAATTTCCAGAAAGCAAGATGGGGGAAATTCAGAGTGACACTGCAGGCCTAGTATAATTGTTGCTGCTTTAACATTAATCATTTTATTTTCAGCCAAAAGTTTAGTAGTCCTTTAGTTCCAATATTTAGCTTTGGTCATTATTACCTAATTAGGGCTGAGATCTATAACAATGACAAAGAGAGTCACAGACTAACCATGGAATAAACTTAACATTTTCCTTACAATATGCAACCTCTGTAACTCTTATTAAACCTGTATATAAATGGGGAATTAAATTAGAACTTAATATTTAGAATTGTGTTGTTCCATGAATATATATACACATAAGCATACCGGTATTCAGCTTCACATGTCATGAAATCCGTCCCTACAGAGAGGGAAATCAAAAGTGGAAATGCCAGTTTTCCCTGACGTGGGAGACTGGGAGGTGATGGGCTCACTATGTTGTCAGACTCTTTTCTGCACAGATCCCACTTGGTCACCTGCAACTATCTCCGTTTTCAAGAACGGAATGATCAATGCCAGCAAATCACAGTGGCTTCCTGAATATTCTGGAAAGTCACACGTGGTGTCCACTAGCACTCTGCTGGGACATCTGAGAGGAAGCACAGGAATGAGTTCCCAGGAGTGCATGGGGATACCCTGCCTGCATGAAGATAAGAGGGGGAAAATGTTTCATGTCGTTTTTTTTTTTTTTAACTGTGTTTTTCTTAAGGGAAATGGGCCTCTGTGACACAAACAGGTGGATTCGTTGAGAGTGCTTTGGGAAAGCCGGAAGAAAATCATACTGATTGCTCTAGTTTCTGGTCATTTCAAGATGAGGGTGAGGGCAGGGGTAAATTTTCACATATTGTACCTTTTTTAGGGGATCAGAAGCCCCTGTGCCACTCTTTCAGCAGAGTATGGAGAATGGTAAACAGAGATCAATCCTCTGGGCATAAGTAACTTGGACTGAAAGGACTACATGAGCGTTACTTTTCAGGAAAAAGTTTGCCAAGCAAATATGGGACAAGGGGATTGACAAATTGTGATCCAAATCTTATAGGGTAAGGGGGACACACACCTACACTAAGCATTGGAAGTTAAAATGACTGCTGTGACAACAGATGTTGCCATAGCATGAAGTCACAGAAGAGTGAGCTTATTACTTAACTATGAGATCAGATTAGAAAGGCTGAGGGAAACGCAGATGGCCTAATCTCTGCTATAAATAAGTAAATGTGCACAAGAGTCTTAACTGGGTTCATCTCATACTTCTTTAGCAGTTGCTGAAAGATTGGCTACTTAGTAGCAGCAGCACTGCTATAAATTTAATGATTATAAAGCAAGAAAAATAGAAAGTTACAGACATGGCTTTTCATCATGACAGTTGAAATTAAAAATGTTTTGGAATGGTAATGCAAGGGCACATCTAAAGATTCACAGAAAAATGGAATTAAATTATACACTTGAGGTATACAGTTAGCCTATTAGCTAAGACACCAGTGAAGATGCTCACATTCCATATCAGAGTGCCTGGGTTCAAGACTTGTCTGTGGCTCCTGACTTAAACCCTGAGAGACAGAAGTGATGAATCAAGCATTTGGGATCCTGCCACCCATGGGGAAGAACTGGACTGAGTTCCTAGATTTGGTCTGGCTCAGCTCTGGCTGTTGTGGAATGAACCAGTGCCTGGGCTTGCACTCTTTTGCTCTTTCTGACTCTCAAAGAAACACATAATTTTAAAAATATTCCTTTTTTTGGTGCCAAAGTTTTGAAGTCTATGCATAGTTTTTTCCATAACACATTTTTTCCATGAGCCTTTTGTGTGTTATATTGAAACATACACTGAAAATCAACTCAGTGAAATAAAAAGTGACTGGCTTACAGGAAGCATGCACTTTGTGTTCAAGTTTGTTTTGTATAATATCAAAAAGGGAAGTGTGTTACCTGAATGAATGGATAGCAAAAGGACAGGGGAAAGGTTTCAGAAGTGATACTTCTTATAGAATCTAAAATAATATTAAGGTCCCATGCACTCACTTTTTAAATGACTGAGACCCTCATAGCAAATTATGCTGGCAGCAAACAAATTCTAGGTCAGGTGATTTTATTTTTCTGAGTTAAAGCATCCTAAAATCAACCTAAATTTGATTTACTAAAAGAAAGTTGGTATAAAAGAAAGGTATAGTTCATGTAATTGTTTTAATGTCCATAATGACCAAAATATCTAACAATCCAACTTTTTCAGCTTTTACGTTAAAGAATTTACATGGTTTGAATTATAATAAAATATTTCAGTAGAATTTAACAAATAAGATTTTATTCTGCTCTTGCATTTGAAATTCTTTTCAGATTATTACAAACAAGAATAGCAAATAGGTTGGGGATTAGACTATAAACATAAAAAATGGAAATCAGAATTCCTGAGGTTTATAAAGAAAATTGAACAAGGTGTAACATCATTTGTCAAGCTAAGTAAAGTCTATTTATTGGACACTATACAGTAACAAAACAAAACACCATTAAAATGCTTGGAAAGCTGAGTCTCATAGCCCAAGATACTCAAAAACACAAGTGTAAAAGAGTTGATATTGACAGAGAATAGATTTTTTTTTCCAATTGACTGTGATAGCCATGGTAGGTTCAATAGGAATTATGAAAGGAATAGCAAGGCTTCATTCAACGAAGTTACCTGGCAGTGAAATCAGCTATTTCTACCTATAAGTGAAAATAAATAGATAAAAGTATTTAAAGGATAGCTCTTTTATTTGCCAATTTAATTTCTGTTGGGTAAATTCTAAGGAGTGGGATGGCTGGTTCATGTGGTAGGGCTATATCCAGGTTTCTGAGGAATCTCCAAACTGTCTTCCACAGTGGCTTTACCAATTTGCATTCCCACCAACAGTGGGTTAGTGTCCCCTTTTCCCCACATCCTCACCAGCATCTGCTGTTAGTTGATTTCTGTATGTGAGCCATTCTAACCGGGGTGAGGTGAAACCTCATTGTGGTTTTGATTTGCATTTCCCTAATTACTAGTGATCCTGAACATTTTTTCATGTGTCTGTTGTTCATTTGGATTTCCTCTTTTGAAAAATGTCTGTTGAGGTCCTTGGCCCATCTCTTAAGTGGGTTGTTTGTTTTGTTGTTGTGGAGTTTCTTGAACTCTTTATATATTCTGGTTATTAATCCTTTATTGGTTGCATAATTTGCAAATATTTTCTCCCATTCTGTTGGTTGCCTCTTCACTTTCCCGACTGTTTTGCAGTACAGAAACTTCTCAATTTAATATAATCCCAGTTAATTTTGTCTTTGACTGCCTGTGACTTCGGGGTCTTTTCCAAGAAGTTTTTACCTGTGCCCTTATCTTGCAGGATTTTTTCAATGTTCTCTAATAATTTGAGGGTGTCAGGTCATAGATTTAGATCTTTAATCCATGTTGAGTGGATTTTTGGTAAGGTGTAAGGTAGGGATGAAGTAGGCAGGCATATAGGTGTAAGTTTTAGGGGGTCTTTTCCGATTTCAGGGATCTTGCTTCATGCTTCTGCATGTGGAGATCCAGTTTTCCCAACACCATTTGTTGAATAGGCTGTCCTTACTCCAGGGATTGGTTTTAGCTAATTGATCAAGCATAAGTTGGCTGTACATGTTTGGGTTGATTTCTGGTGTTTCTCTTTTGTTCCATTGGTCTATCCATCTGTTTCTGTACCAGTACCATGCTGTTTTGATTATAACTGCCCTGTATTATTTCCTGAAATCTGGTTTTGTGATGCCTCCAGCTTAGTTTTTGTTGTACAGGATTGCTTTAGCTATTCGAGGTCTTCTGTGCCTCCATATGAATTTTGGCATCATTTTTTCCAGATCTGAGAAGAATGTCTTTGGTATTTTGATTGGAAAATAAAAGATTTTATTTTCAACTCAATTCACAATAGCTAAGACATGGAATCAACCTAAATGCCCACCAACAGAAGACTGGATTTAAAAAAAAAATTATGAGATATGTAGTCTATAGAATTCAACACAGTGGTTAAAAAACACGAAATCCGTTCATTTGCAACAGAATGGAGGAATCTGAAAAACATCACGCTGAGTGAAATAAGCCAGTCCCATAAGGACAAATAGCATATGTTCTCCCTGATCTGTGACAACTAACTGAGCACCTAAAAGGAAACCTATAGAAGTGAAACTGACACTATGAGAAGCAATGACTTGATCAGCCCTTGGCCTGATTGTCGAGGAACAGCTTACTATTTTATTCTTTTTAGTATTTTCTTGTTCTACTTAATAGCATTAATTGAACTCTTTAATTAACACACAATTATTCTTAGGTGTTTAAATTGATCCTTCTTAAAAATAAGACTGGGAATAAGGGAGGGAGGGGATATACAGTTCAGCACACGCTCACTCAGACTTACCCCTAAGGGTAAAGCTAAAAATGTGCCATGGGACTCCAAATCCCATTAAGCTGGCAGGTACCAATGCCATCTTACTAGTTGAAGTGATCAGTTTAAGTTCATAATTGATCATAAAGATAGGATTAAGTGTCAAAGGGATCACATAAAAAAGACCAGTGTCTGCTGCTAATAATTGATACAGTTAAAAAAGAGAGAATAATTGGCTGGCACCGTGGTTCACTAGGCTAATCCTCTGCCTGCAGCGCCGGTACCCTGGGTTCTAGTCCAGGTTGGGGCACCAGATTCTGTCCCAGTTGCTGCTCTTCCAGTCCAGCTCTCTGCTGTGGCCTGGGAGGGCAGTGGAGGATGGCCCAAGTCCTTGGGCCCTGCACTCGCATGGGAGACCAGGAGGAAGCACCTGGCTCCTGGCTTCGGATTGACATAGCTTCCTTTGGCCATAGTGGGCACTTGGGGGGTGAACCAATGGAAGAAAGACCTTTCTCTCTGTGTGTCTCTCTCACTGTCTAACTCTGCCTGTCAAAAAGAAAAAAAGAAAAAAAAGATAACGATCCAACATGGGAAGTGGGATACACAGCAAACTCACACAGAATGACAAATGCCCTAAATAGCATTCTGGCCTCAGAATCAGCCCTTAAGGCATTTGGATCTGGCAAAAAAGCCCATGAGAGTATCTCAGGCATGGAAAGGCAAGACACTGTAGCAAAAAAATGACCTAAATGAAAGATATTTGTGAGATCCAAGTGGAAAGAATGGGCCATCAAAGAAGGAGGTACATTTCTTTGAAGGGAGGAGAGAACTTCCACTTGATTATAGCTTTGTCTAAATAAGGTCAGAGTTTGTGGACTGAAGAGGCTTCCATAGCCTTGGCAGTTCATGACAAGAGCTTCAGGTAATCACTATGTCATAAATAAGAGTGTCAATTGTTAAATCAACAACAGGAGTCACTGTGCACTTGCTTCCCATGTAGGATCACTGCCTTGAATGTGTTGTACTATGAGAATTAATGGTAAAACTATCTTCAAACAGTACTTTATACTTTGTGTGTCTGGGTGCAAATTGTTGAAATCTTTACTTAGTATAAAGTGATCTTCTGTATATAAAGATAATTAAACATGAAAATGTGTCTCAATGAAGAATGGGGTGGGAGAGGGAGTAGAAGATGGGATGGTTTGCAGGTAGGAAGAACCATTATAAGGGGGAAGAAGTGCTATAAGCCAAAAGTTGTACTTTCAACATTTATATTTATTAAATAAATGTTTTCTAAAAAAAGTATTTTAAGGAAAGCTAAATGACCTCTAGAGAGAATTAACCAAGGGAGAATTATGCTAGATGATTGTCATGGTTTTCTTCCAACATTGCTACATCTGTGATTTTATTAAGCTCTTGGTATTTTCAAGTGTGTTGTAATAAAAACTAGGCTTTAGTTCTTTCATGGTTTAATAAATGAGCAAAAATTCATGTAAGTTCTTGCACTTAAAAGATCCTCTATTAGGTATTAAATTATTGGCTTAAGTAGCATCGATCTTGCATTCCAGTTAAATTACTTTTCTGTAGAAACACAGAAGAATGATGAGTCATAAGTGGATTATAAATGCTCCTTTCCCAATAGACGACAAAGTGAGCAATAGTGAAATTGTGGTCAGAAAAATCTCAGCAGTCATCTGCGGAGTGGGAAAGGGATGAAACTCAATACCACGAACTTCAGAAAGAGTTGAGCAAAGGCTGAATATAATGTGGGATATACTTGTTCTTCACCATGTCTCTATTTTCTGGAAATGCAGTGGATGAGATAACAAAATTCTTTAATTAGGTGGCATTATTTATAATTTAAAGACTCTGTTTATTGAACACTCTATGGTAACAAAACAGTAAGGTCAGATGAAGGGTTGCTCTTATGTTCTGAGTGTTCTAAGTACCGGAAATGATTGCTGAAGAGTAACAGGTAAATGAATGATGTGAATTGATGGGCTGACTCTGAAAAAGGCTGACAAAATATTCCTCCAGGAGGAGGGCACATTTGGTTTGGTGAAGGAAATCTTGGTATCAGATACTTAGCAAAATTTCAGAAGTTGAGCATTACCCAGGTCTGGAAATCATGGACAGTCTAACTTGGATGCTCCCTTCTCTCACACCTGCAGTCTAAGTAAAGACAGCTGAAACACAAAGGACCAGCCTCATACCTTGATTTGCAGGAGAAAAGCAATGGGCCTCAGATGCAGTGGGTTGTAAAACACCAATCCATAGAAAATAAAACCTCTGACTAGAACCTTCTCTGATTTGCACAAGAAATAAAAGAAATGATCTGGCAACTATGCAAATACATTTAAGAGAGAGAGAAGGAGAGAATGAGTAAAGGGGGTTGTGGGAAGGAACCTGTGGGAGGAAAGATGGGGGGAAGAAAAGGGACATTTTGATTTTAAATTTTTAAAATTTACTTGAAAGGCAGAGAGAGAAACAAAAAATGTGAGCAACTGTCCCAGCTGGGACTGAAGCTTGAAGCCAGATCTCCCACATGGGTGGCAGGAACCCAATTACTTGAGTGGTCACTGCTGCTTCAGAGAGTCTGCATGAACAGGAAACCTGAGTTGGGTATCAGACCCAGGTCTTCAGCCATGGGACAGGAGAATCTTAATAGGCATCTTAACAAGCCAAATGCTTGCTCAGAAGAGAAACAATGAAATGATGATGAATCCAAGAACTATCAGATTTGGGAGGATTGTAGAGGGAAATTGGAAAAGCTATGAGAGTTCTAATTTCTGAATCTTTCAGAGTTGGAACCCATGTGATGAAAGAAAAATCTGTAATTAAGAATGAAACACATTTTAATATCCTTAACAATCTTTTTTTGACTTCTAAAATAACTTAAGTTATCTTAGAAAATAACTTATAGTAAGGAAACATTTATGTGGTCTTCAGAAATTGTTTATCTGCATTTCTTTTTCTTGCATTTTTTTAAAAAAAGTTGAATTTAACATTTTTGTAATTAAAATGGAAGTGATGGCATCAGCTTATTTTCTAAAAGTATTTCCTTCATCAAACTGCCTGTGTGTGTGTATAATGCAAATACATATATAGCTATGTAAATACACACATTTATATGAAATAAAATTTTCATGAAATACTCTGATGTGAGATAGACTGATAGTTGTATCATGTTTTCATTCTTCTAAAAAGGTACTAGTAGGTTACAAACTATAGACTAGAAAACACTATACTGTTCTTTCTGCCAGTATTTACAAGCCATTTTTTTATTAAAGTATAACATGTTGTTGTATTATAAATGTCTTTTTCATTTTTTAAAGATTTATTTATTTATCTGAAAGACAGAGTTACAGAGAGAGGTAAAGACAGAGAGAGAGGTCTTCCATCCACTGGTTCACTCCTCAAATGGCTGCAATGTCCATAGCTGAGCCAATTTAAAGCTAGGAGCCAGGAGCTTCTTCCGGGTCTCCCACAAGGGTGCAGGGGCCCAAGGACTTGGGCCATCTTCTACTGATTTCCCAGGTCATAGCAGAGAGCTGGATTAGGAGTGGAGTAGCTGGGACTAGAACCAGCGCCCATATGGGGTGCCAGCACTTCAGGCTGGGGCTTTAACCTGCTGCGCCACTGTGCTGGCTCCATAAATGTCTTAATATTTATTTATTTGAAGGCAGAGAGAGAGAGAGAAGGAAGGAATGAGAGAGATCTCTTCCACTTGCTGTTTCAGTCATCAAATACCCACAACAGCCAGTGCTAGGCCAGACAGAAGCCAGGAGCCAGAAACTCTGTCCAGGTCTTCCACATGGGTGTCAGGAGTGCAAGTACTTGTCCCATCATCTGCTCCCTGGCAGATACATGACCAGGAAACTGGTTCAGAACCATGGAGTAGCTTGGACTCCAAACCACGCTCTGATACAGGATGTGGACATCACAAGCAGAGGCTTAACCCCATGAGCCACAATGCCAGTTCCTCAGTTTGCTTATAAATGAGTCTCACATGTAGAAACAATGATTCTTAAATGCATTACAGAGACAGCACTTCTAATAACACCAGGAACAGCCTCACATATTTGCATTTCAACAAAAAGAAATGAATGCATAGGTTCTTCACATCATCCACAGCAATCGGTAGAAGGTAAGGTTTTCCTACCTGTGAGTCACAGTAATTGGGAGGTGAGTTTATGGAACAGCACTTGGAGGCGAAGTCGGAGTGTTTCTCCACCAACTCTGCCAGTTCCGCAGATGTTGCCTCAGGCAGCTTTGCTCTTAGTTGCTGGGATAGTCTGAAAAAAAATGTTGTTTATGTCCGGTTTCATTAGATGTATTTTATAAGCATTTCTAATACAAAATGATAGCCACTACAGATTTTTTATGGTTAAAAAAAGTGAAAATAGAAACGTTTGCCTTCCTCAAGAAACTCCTATACCTATGGAACGCTTTCTGGTGTCACAATTTAAGATGAGAGAGTGAAACCCAGGCCCTGTTAAAGATCATGAAAGTAAACACACGCTCTGCTGCTGAATTCAAATTCCACACTTTCCCTCTTCACTTGCCCAGTATTCCAACTTGGTGGCCCTCCTTCATTTTCTCTAACGTTTCACCTTCTCTCCAGTTTTAGATTTCAAGTTCCTTAAGGAATGTGTCTTTCACAGGAGCTCATACAACCTTAAGTTTTCTTTCCTCATACGTCTTATGGTGCCCTTATAAAGGACAGCTGCCCTGGTTTTAACACTTTTTTCCAGAAAGCCTTGCCAGCCCTGTGATGGACAAGTGGACGTAGAAGAGATCCAAATTTATCCAGAATTGGGGTGGGCAAGGTGGATGCTGGGAAGGCACAAGAGGGAAGGGGGAACTGGTTCATAGAAGCATTCACAAAATGAGTAGATCTGAGCTGGGAGAGAAGCAAGTTAGTGTGGGGAGGAACTCAGAGAACAAAAAAAGAGGAGGAGGGTTTTAAATACATCAACTAAGTAGTCTCCATATCAGTTCTACTACAGGTTCATCTGCAATGGAGACTGAATAATTACTCAGTTGCCCTGTGTGATCCTCAAGTTCAAAGCTGTAGGCAGAGAACTTGATGTGGGTCACCGTGTTTAAGTTTCTATTCTGCTTTTGTAATATTCTCTTATGTTATTCAGTTATGCAGCTTTCTGATACCTGAGAAAATTTGAAGTGAAGTCTAAGTCTTTTGTTAGTCTTAGTCTTTTGTTTTTCTTTTTTGAGCTTTGCTACTAGACATCTTGTGGTTCATTGAGGAAGGTGTTTTACTTTGGGGGTTCTTCAGAAAGATCTCTTGGTGGAGTTCTGTTTGTGTTTACATGAGGCCTGGGTTGCTCAAAACTATTTGAAATGGAGGATCTGAGAAATTATTTAAGTTGCAACCCTTTCCATGAAGCCAATACGACTTTTTTCATTATTCTAATATTTTGGTGTTAATGCTTATTTATAGAGAAGTGATTTTTCTTATTCTGAATTGATAAATATGACCATTGTATCACATTAATAATAATTAGCATTGGCTCCAGTTTTTAGGAAGTTCATGATGGGGTGCGCTGACATTACCTGTATTGAAAGTTTGTTTCCATGTTGAGCAACATGCCATGAAGGTAGACAAATTTTAGTAGTCTAATAGTTCTTCAGTTCATATATAGCAATTTATACAAATAACTTTGGGACAGGAATGTTGGCAATTTGTGCTAATTTTGCTGTTTTGAACCAAGTCCTTGCACATTTACATTGTATTTATGTTTCTGTGGCTATGTTCTAATTGGCCACTCACCTGATACACTGGACTTTTTTTTACACAGATGCTAGATTTTGTGGATTTTTTCTTGCACAGATACTAGATTTTGACAGCTTTTAAAAACTCTTAATTGCACCTTATTTTTTATTCTTCATGTAGAACATCTTAAATTTTCAACTATACTTTCAGATCACCATAGTAGCCAAATATTATTGATATATTTAGAAGACAGTCAAAACATATCCCTTACTTTTTCTTGTACTCAGTGAATGTATTTTCTGAATAACCTGCACATAATTGTTGTCCCTTGTCAATGAATGAAGATACTTCCTTTTTCAGTACAGGACCCTAAGAGGAAACAATAAAAAAATAACAGAATTATTTATCTTGAAACACTGTCTCATGAGACCATCAAATCAGAATTCTTTACATGGCATTGGTGTAGATATTTATTATATAAATTAGAGATTGGCAAACTTTTTATTTGCATAAAGCCAGGTAGTAAATAGTTCAGGCTGTGCAGGTTTTTTGTAGTCACTATGGTAACTACTCAGTTCTTTTTTTTTTTTTTTTAAAGTCAGGACACACAGTGTATAAACAATGATGTTTGATTGACTGTGTTCCAGTGAAACTATTATGAATATTGAAATTTGATTTTCATGTGTGATATATTAACCTTTTTTGATTTTTTTTTTTACATGAATGATTTAGAAATGTAAAACTATGTTTCCATTCTTAGCTTGGAGGTCATACAAGAACAGACAATGGGTTAGGTTTGATTCTTGAGCTCTGATTTGCAATCCTCGACCCACTTGGTGGATGAAGGAAATCTTTCAGATGATACCTTTGCATTTAAACAGGCAGTGGAGTCAGCAGAGTGGCAGCATTCACTGAGGCTTTTCAGGGTTGGCTCAAGGACTTTACTGAGGAACACTTCAGGAATGTGAGTCTTTCTACTTAGTTCGAAAGTATACCTGGCAGGAGAGAGGGTAAAAGATAATACACTGTAAAGTGTAAATAGGTATGTGTGACATGTGATGTAGCTACCGTAAAGGCAGAGCACCTAGTTTCTGCATCTTAAATAAAAGATTTAGCCCAAGCTGATTCTAAAACTGATTCCAAATATTGGGTTGAGCAATAGTTTCAAATATTGGGTATTTATTATTTTCAATAAATTTTGTTAATATTTTGAAGTTATTATGACAATAATTAATTAGATGTCTATATTTAATACATAATATTTTAAATGCATTTGAAACTGTTTATGCAAATGTAATACAAGTGACTCTGAAACATCTAGTAAGTAGGTGATGTGGCTTTTCTATGAAAATGGTTTAATATATATTCTTTTATTATATTTTACCTCACTGCTGTCTAAATACTTATAAAGACAATGAGCATTTTACAAAGGTAGATTTCTAGTCCTATCTAAATACTGCTGTCTGACATTGCTGATTGATATTTCATGCTGCATACTCACAGTGTATGCAACACAGGGTGTGTTTCCTTTAGGACCTTTTTCAAATGGGTGGAAAAAAGATAAAGGTTTACTGTTTCTTCCTATTAATTCTTTTACAATCTAATGGTAGTGAATACCAATACTGTAAAAACAAATTGAATTATTATATATTTGGCTGTGCTTTGTTTGTGTGCTATTCCAAAGATTGATTTACTAAAGTTTTTGATTTAAAACTCTGACCTAGAAATTATAGAGTAAGACTCATTAATGGTATGATAAACATTTCTGGTGCCATTAAGTATTTTATATGTACATGGCATTTTGTATAAAAATAAACATTGACTTCCACCTGTGTTTCTACATGCATTTTTTGTTAGCAACATATGTGCTATGTAAGGCAAGAATAATTCTCACATTAATTAAGAAGAGAGTTAGGTTCAGAAAGTTCAAGTCACTTCTTTTGGCCATGTCCAGTGGTGAGAAGAGCCACAGTTAGAAACCCAAAGCTTTTTTTCTGCACATCCAAAACTTCTATTAAAGTTAGTTGTTGTTTACAACAGATCGGGTTTTTGAAATTTAAGCTACTTAAAATCAAATAACAAATGCTTAAATCCTTGAGCAGCATATAAATATTTGGTTACATTTGAACTGAGTGACAGCCTATCTTCCCTCAATCTGGTCCACACTGTGATTCCTTCTTGTCCAAGTGAACTTAAAATGGAAACACATTTCATGTCACTTCTACTTACTGATCCATGGCGTTGATGTTTTTTGAATCACACACATCTTTACTTGTGGGCAACTCGACACTTGCTGGTTCAGGAGGCTGGGCAGCTGGCATGAAGTAAGTGCACACAAAAATGTCCATGGGCGTTTTTTCTTGACAACATTCTTCAAACTTGGAATTCTTTGTGGATAGGCTGTCACATAGTTTCACTGTGTGCTCAGGAAGCTATACAAAGTTGGGGAAATTTGGGAATTGTTAGTTTTCTGCTTGAGCTAATGAAAAACAAAAAGACATGCATAGGTTTACAAGCTGTGGCATCATGTTCATATAAGTTAGTGTGAATACCTGCAGGAAGAAAACTGATTTAATATTTGTGCAGGCAATTCATCAGTATGTACTGAAAGCCTTAAAAATATAAAATTTCATTTCTAAGAAGTTACACCCAGAAAATAATCATAGATAAAGAGAATTCTTAACTATAAGACTCTTAACTGCAGCATGGCTTAAAATATTGAAAAACCAACACAACCCAAATATAATAGAGAATTGGTCAAATAAAATATGGTATATTTTGTAGATCTATGTGTCATTGATATATATAGTAGAATCCTATTTAGCCAGTAAACACCATTATAGAGAAATATTTATTAACAGAGACAAGTATCTTTAATGGAAAAAGATCAGGCAACACAATTAATAGAGATCGACAAGACCTTCCTTGGAGACTGACCTTCCTCTAAAGCAACCATTCTAATTTGCATCTAGTTGCAAGGATTACACAAATTGAAAAAGATGAAAAACATTGAAATGGTTGTCAAATTATAAAACAAATTATAGGAACATTAGTGGCCTCTAATTAGTTAGTAGCATGGTGTGATAGAACTTGATGTGATAATGAAAATGCTTGCTGTCCGAACTGTCCAGTACTATTGTACATTTGAAATGTGCCTCATGTGACTAAAACTGAATTTTAAATTCTATTCAACTTAAATATCTATATTTAATTTTTTATACAATCAAATATCTCTTTATTCATAAGCCAAGGTTACACTTCTTGGCTCTTGAGTTTTTTTTTTAATTTCTTTTTTCTTTTTTTAACTTTTATTTAGTAAATATAAATTTCCAAAGTACAGCATATGGATTACAATGGCTTTTTCCCCCCATAACTTCCCTCCCACCTGCAACCCTCCCAACTCCCGCTCCCTCTCCCATCCCATTCACATCAAGATTCATGTTCAATTATCTTTATATACAGAAGATCAATTTAGTATATATTAAGATTTTATCAGTTTGCACCCACACAGAACATAAAGTGTAAAATACTTTTGAGTACAAGTTATAGCATTAATTCACATTGAACAACACATTAAAGACGGAGATCCTACATGAGGAGTAAGTGCACAGTGACTCCTGTTGTTGACTTAACAAATTGACATTTTTTATTTATTTAACAGAGTTAGGCAGTGAGAGAGAGAGACAGAGAGAAAAGTCTTCCTTCCGTTGGTTCACCCCCCCAAATGGCTGTGCCAATCTGAAGCCAGGAGCCAGGTGCTTCCTCCTGGTCTCCCATGCGGGTGCAGGGGCCCAAGCACTTGGGCATCCTCCACTGCCTTCCCAGGCCACAGCAGAGAGCTGGACTGGAAGAGGAGCAACTGGGACTAGAACCAGGTACACACATGGGATGCCGGCGCCACAGGCGGAGGATTAACCAAGTGAGCCATGGCACCGGCCCTTCTTGAGTCTTTCAAAAAAACATTTTTTAAACTCATTTAGTAATAAACTTTATAGCCTGATACCACAAAAGATATTTATTGCACAAAATGCAGTAGAGTAAGTGCTTGGGTGTGAGATAATCTTGTCATTGCCCATGGCCTCTGACACTGGTTGGGTGGTCTCAAATGACTCACCCTTGTTACACTTTTGTCTCCTTATCTGTAATAGTTAAGCATATACTAGTCTTTTTCATAGAGTACATATAGTTAAGCATATATGAGTATTTTTCATAGAGGATCCACTAAGATAACACACATGAACAGCAGTGTAGAAGAGTCCTTGGCAATCAGTACTTGTCACTGAGTAATGAAACCTGATGATGACAAAGGTGATAAGGATTGTCTTACCTCCTTGGCCATGCAGTCCTCCGAGGTAGACTCACAGCATTTGGAAAGAATATTAGTGATGTCTTCAGCTAGTGGCAAAACATCCTTCAGAGCAGCAGTAGGTGCTTTCTGGGCTAGTTTTATCAGATGGCTAGACATTTAAAAGTGAATTTGTTAGCGTACTGACATTCACAGTTTTCCCGGCTTCATTATGAACACACTATCTGCAGGATTACATCATTGTTTTAACTTTTCCCCTCAGTTGCACAGAGTACATTTGGCATGTGGCAGATCCTATGTATCAAAGCCATAGACTCAAAATTAAGCCACCTCCAATGACTCTGCTCTTTGGCCAAATCTACCTAGTTGAAGCATGCCTTACAATGTTAGGTCTAAAACAGCAATAAAGAAAGTACTAGTGTCTCTATTCCCAAGGTCAATGTTATATTTTGTGGCACTTTGTGGACTCTTTTCAAAAAAAGTTTTATAAATTCACCTAGTAACTATAGCTAAAATAAAAGAATAACACTGATAGCCCTATACCATAGACTTAAATAATTGTTAAATAATTCATAAGGTTTACATATGTGAAAAGGATTATTGTATACTATTTTCATTTTCACATATCAGGAATATCTTCTAATGTTATTTATTAATATTAATATACTGAGACATAATTATATACTATTTTTAAAAATTGTGAAAGCACAGTATTTACCATCATAACTGTTTATAAGATATACAGTTCAGTAGTGTTAATTTTATTTACATTGTTGTACAATGGATCTCTGCAAATTTTTTATCTTACAAAATGGAAACTCTATAACCATTAAATGCTGATTCTCCTACCCATACCTAATCCTTGGCAACTACCTTTCTAATTTGTTTCTTTAATTTTAATTAATTTAAATATGTAAGTGGAATTATAGAATATTGGTTCTTTTGCGATTTGCTTATTTTACTTAGGTTCCTTTATTTTGTATCTTCTCCTTTTTAAACACTGTAGAATAGTTCATTGTTTATAGATGCAAGATTCTTTTATCAATTCAGGTATTGATGGATATTTTGGTTGCTTCTACCCCCTATTAAAAATAATGCTGCAATAAGCATGGGAGTGCAAATGCCTTTTGAGATCCTGCTTTGAAGTTTTTGGGATATATATTATCACCAGAAATAGAATTGCTGAATCACATGGCAATTCTGTTTTTTGTTTTCTGAGGAAATTACATACTGTTTTCCATAGCAAATGTAGTATTTTATATCCCCCCCAGTACTATATAAACATTTGTGTTTCTTTGCATCTTCACCAGTATTTGTTTTTCTTGTTCTTTTGATAGTGACCATCATAATAGTTATAAAGTAATATCTCATTGTAGTTTTGACTTGCAATTACCTTATAATTAGTGATGCTGATATCTTTTTTTTTATACTTGCTGGCCATTTATGTATTTTCTTTGGAGAATTGCTTGTTCAAGTATTTTGCCCATTTTAAATTGACCTTTTTGGTTGATTTATAGGAGGTCTTCATGTATTCTGAATATGAACTCCTTATTAGATATGATTAGTTAGTACTTTCTCCCATTCTAAAGCTGCCTTTTTACTCTGTTGATTGTGTCATTTGATGTGCAGAAGTTTTAAAGTTCTGTGTAATTCAATTTTTTTTTTTTTTAGCTTATGTTGCCCATGCTTTTTTTCACATGTAAGAAATCATTGTCAAATACAATCTGATGTTCTAAAGATTTCCCTTGGTGTTCTAGTTTTATAACATTAGATTTCACTTTTACAATTTCTAATTCATTTTTATCTCTAATGTCTCTTTTTCTTTTTAAAGATTAATTTATTAATTTTAAAGGCAGAATTAGATCAATCTATCTTCTATCCACTGATTCATTCTCCAAAAGGCAATAGCTGGGGCTGGGCCAGACCGAAGCTAGGACCCTGGAACTCCATCCTGGTCTCCCATGTGGGTGGCAGCAGTCCAAGTACCTGGGCCATTTTCTGTTGCTTTCCCAGCCATGTAGGGACATAGGTTGAAAATGGAGCAGCCAGGACTCCAGTGGTGTTCAAATGGGATGCTGGCATACCAGGCAGTGCCTTACCCTGCTGGACCACAATACCAGTCACCATCTATAATTCATTTCTGAATTAATATTTGTATATAGTGTCGGATAAGGATCTAACTTCTTTCTTTTGCATGTGTAAATCTAATTTTCACAGTATCACTTGTTAAAGTATTTGCCTTTTCCCCACTTTGTTGAAAATAATTTGGTCATATATGCAAAAGTTTATTTCCTAACTCTGTTCTGCTCCATTAGTCTCTCTATATGTGGCTTCATACCAGTGTCACACTGTCTTGATTATTGTTGCTTTGTGTAGTATGTTTTGAAATTAAGAATTTAACTTCCAATTTTGTTCATTTTCATGATTTTCTTGGTTATTTTGGGGTCCCTTCAGATTCTCTATTAGGATTTTTGTTCTATTTATATAAAAAATGCATTAGTATTTTGATAGGGATTACATTGTGTCTGGATACTGCTTTGGGTAGTATAGACTGTTTAACCAGATTAAGTCTCCTGAGCCACAAGTTTGGGATGTTGTTCCATTTATTTGTACATTCTTTGCTATCTTTTAGCAATGTTTTATACTTTTAATTATTTACAATATAATTTTTATAAACTGTATATTTATATATATATATATACATACATATATATATATACACATATATATATATACAAATTTCCCAAAGGTTCATGGAAAGTTTATATTATCTTTTAACTCCACTTTTCTTTAAATATTTTTTAAGGTTTTATTTATTTGAAAGTTAGTTACAGAGAGTGAGAAGGAGGGACAGAGACAAAGGTCTTCCGTCTGCTGGTTCACTCCCCAAATGGCTGCAGTGATCGAAGCTGCACCAATCTGAAGCCAGGAGCCAGGAGCTTCCTCTGGTCTCCCACACGGGTGCTGGGGCCCAAGAACTTGGGCCATTTTCTACTGCTTTCCTGGGTCATAGCAGAGAGCTAGATTGGAAGAGGAGTAGCCGGGACTAGAACCAGAGCCCATATGGGATGCCGGCCCCACAGGCCAGGGCTTTAACCTGCTGCACCACAGTGCCGGCCTCCTTAAATGTTTTAAAGTACCTTTATAAATAGTGTAACTAACTCGGGGGACATTTTGTATTCTAGGGACATTTAAGATGTCTCAAATTCTTTCTCTATAAAACACACGGCAGCAATATGTTGTAGCTGAGTCTTTGTTCACACCAAATGCTATTTCCTTGGTGTAAATTCCTAGGCAGTAGTGCAAGTATATATTAATTATTAAATAAGCAATAGATATATGATGATTTATATCTTAAGTTCCCATTTTCTTCTTTCCAAACACGCCACCTAGGTGGAAGAGTAACTAAAGGAACGACTAGAGAGGATGTCATTGGATGTTTGAGGAGTTCTAACAGAAGCTTGTATGAAAAGATTCAAAATGGTGGTTTCTAGTCCCATTACAGAAGTTTATTGCTGCAGGAATTAAAGGGAATGAATTTGCACATCAGTGTAGTAGGAATTAAAGATACAGTAAATCCTGAACAGCAAAAAGCTGGTGGCACATCTAGATGTCTGAGGAGATGAGAGGAAGTGTAATAGAGAAACTGCCAAAGGAAAAATACAGAGGTAACAGTAAAGAAGTAGCCATTCAGAATTCAAAAAAGAAGCTTACAAATAGTTGAGGGAGAGAAGTAATGAGAACAAATTCATGAAGGTCAAGAGATATACACTAGATAAGCTTCACATCATGAGCAAGAATCCAGAAAGTGTCATCCCAAGAAAAACTGGGCAAAGCAGATAACAGGTGATGATTGAAAAGATGTGTGGAATGGGATGGGAGAAGGAGTAGGAGGTGGGATGTGAGTGGGGGTGGGAGGGAGGGTATGGGGGAAGAACCGCTATATTCTGAAAGCTGTACCTATGACATTTATACTTATTAAAGCTTTCAAAAAATGTATGGTTTTTTTGAATTTTGTATTTGTATTATTCACTATAATTATTTAGGAAATATTTTTAAGTGGTCTGTCAGCTTTCCCATATAACAAATATATGGAATTAATTGATTAAAAACAAATTGGATCTTTAACCAGCTAGCCTTGTTCTTTATTGTTCTCTGTGTAGAGAAAAGAAAAAGCATGGGGCTGTATCTCTGAAGATCATTGGAACGTAAGGCTGTTTTCTATCTTCTATTATAAACATAATCTTAGAGAAGCTTAATATTAGAGATAGATGGTGCTGAACCAAACTTAAATTAGATCATGGTGCTTAATCCGTACCTGCGTCTTGATTTCTCCTTCCCATAAGCAGCATATTGTGAACAGACTCTATTTGACAAAGTGGTGAGAAGCGATAAATGTTTAATCTGGAGTCTCTAAAATGTGAGAGAGAGAAGCTCATTATATGGTGAAGATCCATTGACGGTAGTGTGAATATATGGCAAAAACAGAACATTAACTTTATTTTTCTCAATTAATGTAAAACTGAACACTGACCAAAAACTATCGAAATTTCTCTTCCAGAGATGGTATGTTTATTTTCCAAGTAACAAAATGTGAAGATGTGTGTTAGAGATATTTACTTCTTGCAGAACCTCAGCTTCTCCCAATGATGCAAAAGAATGTCATTACCAAGGAAAACAACACATAGCACATAATGATAACATAAGCAAAATGGAAGCCTACCTCTTTGAGAAAGCATACGGTTGGGCTGGCAGAGGTGCAGCAGGTCCCGACCATGGAGAGATAGCTTTTGGTGTAACCGACTAGAATTGGCAGAGGAGCTTGTCCATAATTACTGGAATATTCATACAGAAATCTGGGGAGAGGGGAGCAGCCAGGGAAGGAAAACAGGACTGGTCAAAAGATTTGGGGAAGATAAAACTTGATTTTTCTCAAATATTTTGATGAAGGCAGGATGCATGTTCTGGATTTAGAAACAGACTTATACTTAAAACTTTTAGTCAATGTATTCATTTAAGATTCTTTTCTGAATTCCCTTGTGGTCATGTTGAGAGGCCATTTGTCCCTTTATTTGTACAGTGTCCAGCAAGGTGCCTTGTCCATGGTAGCTGTTAATGAATTAAACCACTGATTAAACTAGTAACAGTGAATGTATTTACCCTTTTTTTCTGTAAGATTTATTTATTATTTGAAAGGCAGAATTAGAGGGGAGAGAGAGAGAGAGAGAGAGAGAGAGAGAGAGAGATCTTTGATCCGATGGCTTACTCCCCAGATTGCCATAATGGCCAGATCTGGGTCAGGCTGAAAGCCAGGAGCTAGGAACTTCTTCCAGGTCTCTACGTGAGTGCCAGGGGCCCAAGCATGTGGTCCATCTTCTGCTGCTTTCCCGGGTGCATAAGCAGGGAACTGGATCAGAAGAGGAGCAGCCAGAACTTGAACTGGCACCCAAATGGGATGGTGGCACTTCTGGCACTGGCTTAATCTGCTGGTCCACAGTGCCTGCCCCTGGATTTACCATCTGTTATTTGTATCAGTTTGTTAGTCTAGATAGCTGCTTTGAAAAGGTTTATATATATGTTGAAAGAAGCCATTTTAATTTTCAGAAACAGAAGTATCCTTCTGTCTGAAAGATTGAAATCTTAGGAAAAGTAATTTTTGAAAATTCACAGGAATGGGTAAGCCAACCAATTCTATACAAAATGTGACCAATCTGAATAACATTTAGTTTACATATATAATTTTATATTATCACTAGTTGATTTTTCTCCACTTTTGTTCACTTTTATGGCCTTCTAAGATGAACATTATCAGAGTATAATGTAGCTTCTCCTACATGTTTACCAATAAGCTCAAAATTAAACATTCAGTTTTATAGTACATATGTCACACTCATAACTGTTTCTGGTGGCATGGAGAAATGAAGAAAAAACTCATTTCTTGCACTTTTTTGGAAATTAAGAATTTGAGCTATGTACAACAATAAAGTTGCTTCTATTATACGAGTATGCAAGAATCTCTAGTATGAGAGGAACCAATAGGTACTGATCCGTGTTTGAAGGTGTGTCATGTGGCCAGAGGACCCAAGTGATTCTGCTTCAGATAGTAGAACTAGGGCTGGTGGGTGGAAGTTGGGAGAGTGGAGTTGCTCTGTGAGTCAGAAACGCATTCACAGCAATTAGCACTGACCAGGGGAAGGGCTGCCTTGGGTGAGTCAAGTTCTCTTTATGGGAAGTTGTCTGGTTACTGAGAGAGAGGTATGTGCGTTGGGGGGTTAAAATAGATTGCTTTCTGATTTTGTATGCCTTAAAGTTCTACTCATGATGGAAACGGCTTACTTGTCAGCAAATTCCATTGGATCTTTCCGGAATGCTTCACAGATTTCATCATTAGCTGGCTCCACGTAGGTAGGAAATTCTTGGGGTTGGTGTTTCAGGGCTGCCATACAAAGTTTCCGCTCAAGGCCCTCTTTGGTGCAGCACTTGGCGGTTCCTGGATGCACTGGGAACGGAGAGTCACTTTCACAGGACGTCGCAGACAGTGCGGAGGTCTGGAAGGAGTTAAAGGAAGTTCCGTATAACTTCAATATAACATCTTGGTTTAAAATTTTAAAACTTCCGTTTGTATCCAACTGTCCATGCCAAGGAGTCCTTGAGATGCTTTGTCAACATGACAAGCTAAATAATTATAGGCAAGAGTAGGATTTTATTTATAAAAGTGTGTGTGTGTGTGTTTGTGTATGTAGACCAAGCACCACCAGAGCAACCAGCCAAAAACTGTTCTCTTTTGGGAAACAATGTGATATTTGATATAAAAGTATAGGAAAGAAACAGTTTTCGTAGTGAAACAATAAAGATGAAAAATAGCTGTCATGGGAAAAGTTCCTGTGAGGTTTATAGAGGAAAAAGTAGTTTGACTCCTTATGCTTATTTTATAAATTAATCATTTTTAAGGAAAAGCTTCTAAAGATCCTTCCCTGTGAATGAAGAAAAACGAAGTGATGAATTAGTTGTGTAAGCCAACTTCTCATCCTTAGCCTATCTACCATCTATTAGCTTCTCAGTACTTAAGTATTTGATTCTTTGTTTTCCTTATCTCTGTTTTTCTACCAGTCTCTGTTTTCTTTACAATTTTCTCCCTGGCAAACTTTCTGCTTTTCCTATTTCAAATTACTTCTCTTCAAAAGAAAAAGAGAAGGAAAAGGAAAAAGTATCAGTACTTTTTGAAAGTGTTGAAAAAGAAAGGTGTCAGCATATTGTGAAAATATGCTTTGAGTACTGTTCATACCACATTTTGTTTGTTCATTTGATGATGGGCACCTTGGTTGATTCCATATGTTGATATTGTGAACAGTATTGCAAATAACCATGGGTTGGTATCTCTTTGATACAAAGATTCATATCTTTGGGATATATATTCATAGTAGTGAGGTTGTTTATAAATAAGAATAGAATCCTGTTATTTGCAGCAAAATGGCTGGAACTGGAGGACATCATGTCTAGTGAAATAAGCTAGACACAGAAAGACAAATACTGAATGTTCTCCCTTGTTTGTTTTTAGCTCCTGCTGACAAGCAAGCAAACCTCAGTCTGAACGCAGAATGTAGATTTCCAGAGATTGGGGGGAAATGGGAGAAATCAAAGTGTGGATTAAAAAAATGAGGGAAAGCTGGATACGATACATTAATTGTAACAAATATAGTAATAAGAGGTGTTAATACAAGAAGTGGGGCATGGAGTCTATGGCGACTCTTTGTATTACTACATCACAATTTTTGTTAAAACATTTTATTTCAGAATATTTTTATATTAAAATGCTTTGAATAAGCCAGAGAAAGAAGAATGTAGTACAAAAAATGTCAATGCCATCCCTGCTCTCTGAAGCTTCAGGAATGTCCAGATGTTGTCTCTCTGGTCAAGGATATGATAGCAAATATGTAAAGTAAGATAGAAATAAAATGTGACCAAGGTTGGTAATTTGACATTTGTTCAGTCAAAGATAATGTAGAAGATCAGATGCAAATGACAGGTGTTTATGGACTTGGTGAAGGTAGAAACTGCATAAATAATTCTTTGAAAACAGAGAATGGCCAGATAAGTCAGTTTCTGAGTAAGAAAACTCATTGTGGGGCTAGCACTGTGGTGCAGTGGTTAAGCCAACTGCGTGCAAAGCTTGCATTCCCTCTGAGTGAGTGCCAGTTTGAAACCTGGCTGCTTCCCTTCCAATCCAGCTCCCTGCTAATGTGCTTGGAAATGGAGCAGGAAATGGCCCAAGTGCTTGGGCCCCTGCACCTACATGGGAGACCTAGGTAGAGTTCCTGGCTCCTGGCTTCAGCCTGGCGCTGCCCTGACCATTGTCATTTGGGGAGTGAACCAGCTGATGGAAGATTCTCTCTCTCTCTCTCTGACTCTTCCTTTCACATAAACAACTAAATCTTTCAAATAAAAAGAATACTCATTGTACAGACTCTATTCTAAGTAGATCTTTGGAGCATTATTTCTGAGTGCTATTGCAGGCATGAGTAGTGTGTCCAATTTGTAGAGAACTTTATCAAAAAGTATCAAGATGTCATTAGCATCAGATATGATGACTGCATTAATGAATTGATGAAGCTGCCCACTTTTTACCTTTTTTAGTTACTGTGCATATTTTGAAAGCTGTCATCTCAGCATTTAATTTCTGCATAAGCATTACAGGGGAGAAAATTCAGAAGCTACTGTTTGTATGCATGGTCATTTTTCAACATGTAAATAGTTTGAGGCCAACAGAAAATTATTCTAGGGCATTTGATAACTACCCTAGAATGATGATAAAGGTATGGACAAGCTTTTAAATGATACAGCACATATTAGGGTAATATTTGTTTTGAAAAAAAAATTATTTGTTTGAAAGGCAAAGTGACAGAGAGAGGGATTCACTCTCCAAATGCCTGAACACTGTGGACTGGACCAGGCCAAAGTTATAAGTTAGGAGCTCCATCCTGATCTCCCACATGGGTGGTAGGGGTCCAGGCTTGTTGAGCCATCTTCCACTTCCTTCCATCGCAATTAGTAGGAACCTGAATCAGAAGCTTAGCCCCAGAGACTCAAACTAGCACTCCAGTATGAGGCGCCTGCAATGCAAGAGGCAGTTTATGGCAGTCCCCAGCATGCATTAGTTATTTCAGGAGGTTCAAAGGTTGGTATTTTTGAGTCTCACATTTATACCAATAAAAAACTTAAATCCTGTACCCACTGCTTACAAGCAAAGTGTGCTCAGTAATCACTAAACTACTTTATTGCCCAGTTTTCTCCTTTGAACATATAGGGATAATAGGGAAAATAGAGTTGTTAGGTGAGAATTAATCTGACTCTAAAGATAACAAGCTATGTATTTTCCCCAAACTGGAAGTTAGGTGGAGTTGAGATTCCTCTGAGATTCCTCTGAGATACAACATGACCTGTTGTGACTGCCTTCTGGGCTGCTATGGAGTTGACCAGCCGTGTGACATACTCTGTTGTCATAGCAGCCAGGGTCAGCATCTTCGGCACAGCAGTCTTTAGTCAAGGAGACAACTTCCTTCACCAGCTTCATGACCTGGTCAAATGTTCCAGAGGGAAACTTCCTGCTGTACAGTACTAGTGATCTGGGGGGAAGAACAAGGCAATGTATTAATTAGAGCTGATGTCTTTCAATACATTTTGGCACATATTAAAATAGTAAGTGTTGGGGCTGATGTTTTGGCACAGTGGGTAAAGCCCCTGCCTGCAATGCCAGCACCCCATATGGGCTTCATTTCATGTCCTGGCTGCTCCACTTCTCGGCCAGCTCCCTACTAATGGCCTGGAAAAGCAGCAGAGGACATTCCAAATGCTTGGGCCCCTGCCACCCATGTGAGAGATCTGGATGGAGCCCCAGGCCTTGGCCTGGCCCAGCTTTGCCCATTGCAGCCAACTGGGAAGTGAACCAGCTGGAAGATCTCTCTCTGTCTCTCCCATTCCGTATGACTGACTTTCAAATATATAAATATGATCTCTGTTCAATATTTAAGTGGGATATTTCATACATTTGCTTTTTTATTTGGCTAATGAGAAATTTATGAGGTTTAATTTTAGAAAAGTTTTTAATCCTAGGCAAATTTATCTCAGAAAGCAGTAGAAATTGGACTTAACAGTTTCATCATCCGAGGTATTGTCTTTCTCAAGCCTCCCGCAGTGAATCTGTCTTGGCCTTCGATGTCTTCATTTGCCAGAGTCTTTGGCAGTAAAATTGCATTTTAGTTTACTTTAGATAATTGTGTTCACCCATTCTTTTTTAGCTCATTTGAAAACATTGGCAATAGATCCTCAGACTGTAGTAACCATAGTTGAACTAGAACCTCTGGATGTCCCCCATTTGCCTGACATCTCTACCCCTGTTGACCCTGGGACAATGATCCTCTAAATCTTGGTCAGTTTGCTCCTCCAAGTTGGATGGAAGTGCTCACGTTCAATTTCGTTCAGGGTCAAGTGACCAGCGTGTGTGTATGCTGCACACTTACAGAGTTCTGAAGTCATCATTTCCCAGAGTGGCAAGTTCCTTGCAGACTTTATCCTTTTCATAGTCTCGGCCTAGGAACCAGAAATAGAAAAATTGTGTCACTTCCCTTTGAATGAGTAGTATATTCAATATACATGTATAAAGTGAGTTTCCATGTAATCTACGGGGAAAGTAGCATTTTCTCAAAATCTATATGCAATTTCACTGCTGGGGTGCATTTTTTTAGCTGTTTGCTCATAATGAACCACCATTTTATGACCTGCTATTATGTTTCAGTGAGTAGAGGGAAAAAGAGTGAATTGATACTCAAAGTGGGTAAGTCAGGGATCTAGCAGCCAGTGAGTCAGAATGTATGCATGAGGCACAGTGCTAACGTGGGGCTCTGCCTCCTTTCCTCCTACCTTCTTTCTACCTTTTTTCTTTCCTTTCCTTCTATTTGTTTTTTTGTGACAGTTTCACATAAAGCCTGCAAGCCAAAAAGAATTGCCTCCCTCCCCAAATAATGATAAGCAGAGATGTTCTTCAATCCAAAGTGAGGGGCCAGCCCCTCTAATACAGGATTTCCAGGAGGTGCCTGATAATGGGTGCCTGTGACTCAACTGCAGGCTGTATAGGAGAGACGAGGAATTCTGCAGTAAGAGATGGGAATTAGCCAAAGTATTACTTGGAGAAAGTTGTCTGTGGGATGAGCCTGGGGAATAGTGGGGAGTGTTCCCCTCTCTTCAAACATAGTGAGAGGGGCTTCAAGGAAATCACTCGGCCATCTTGGTAGACAGTCTTTGGAGTACAGGGTACAATGGACAGGTGTTTGAAGTCAGGGAAACCTAAAATGGATGACTTAGCAGGCTGTGGAGTGAAGGAGAGAGCCATCGGGAGAAGCAGTACCGTGGCCTGCAGACTGATGTAGACTGAGCAGGACAACAAACTGGTTGGCCTAGAGCTGTCTTCACTGCTCGCGCCCCCACCCCTAAGGGCTCTTTGGAGAGCAAACTGCCAACAGAGGGGGCACCTCTGTATGGAGGTGGATGATTTGAAAATCTGAGTCTTAAGGTGGTCTCTGAAAGTGCTGGCTACATGCAAAAGATCTTCAGGGATGATGGAAGAGAGAGCATTAAAGAACCCACCAGCAAAAAGGTCTGCTTTGAACATACGTCACCACAGGGAATGACGCTGAATGCATTATGTTGCCTACTGACTTGGTTTTCTCTGTTGCTGCCTGTCCTGTTAGCTTCTTCCTTCCTCGTGTTAGCGCTCGAGAGCCAGAAGCAGACTGGAGAGGATGGATGGGAGGAGATGACAGCAGGCAGAAAAGGGTGGAGGTCTGTGTCCACATTTTCTTCCTAACACATGCCACAAGACAGGAAGAGGCCTGAGCAGGGAATGGCTTCAAGTTCCAATGAATTTCCATATTGTTGGCTATTAAATACAGTCAAACATTCTCTTGACTGAAATGAAGTGTTTTTTTTTTTTTTTTGGCATTTGAGAGGAAGAGAGAGCCTTTTTGATATTTGAGAGTGAACCTGCAAATCATGAGTAAACAGAGTTTGAGTCTACTCAGGAAGAGCTAGTTCCTGCAGGCAGAGGTGAGTTCTACACAGATGGCGATACCTGCTTATTGAACATACTTACTACATTGATGAATGGGCATATGGAACTTTGTTTTTCCCTGCTTCATTTATGCAAATAAGTCCAGGAAACTTCCCAGCACCTTTGATTATATATTCTGAGACTATATGAGAAGTGGATAAATGGCATAGTCTCTAAGTGGGATTACTACTGATTTATCCTCCCTGCTTAAAATATTGGAAACGTCATCTCAGGTGATGTAGGTGATTCTGTGCCTGGCTGCAAGACTGCCTGTCTAGTCTATGCAGGAGGTCAAGAGGGAATGGCACACCATGCTCCTTGGGAAAAACCCTGGTTGAGGACTCAGCACGCTGAGACCCACATATGACCCAAGTGCTGGCAGGCATCAGGGGCCTCAGGCACATTTCCCCAACCCCTGATTCCTGTTGAGGGGCTTTGTAATTGTCAACCTGGTAGACAGGTGTGGCCCAGACCCATAAGGCCACCTGGAAGACTAGGTGGGCTATGTGCCCTTCAAGCTGATTGGAGAAGCATGGACATGTTCACCAAAACTGTCTCTGCTGCTTCTTGTTGAAGAACACCATTGCCCCACCATTCTGACATGGGCTTCACAGGACGAGCCCACAAGGTAATATGATAGTAACTGCTGATGTGGGTTTAAGTCCAAAGATGTCCTATCTCTCTCCAGCAGTTACTGTTCTGTGGATGACTGAACAGACCCATGTCCTTGTGGAAAATTTTGTCTTATGTTTAAAGTGGAGATAATGGTGGTTGCATAGAGGCTGGGAGGGTTTGCTTTTTTTTCCTTTTATAAAAGCTCCTGTTTAGAATGTGTTATATTTAATAATGAAAATTGCCTTTGGAGGAAGTTATTGTACCATGTACTCTTTAGGAGCACAATCCAAAATTTATCTCTGAAGCAAGAAAAGTCAATTGAGAGACAATGGCATTCCTTTTAAAATTATTGTTAACTTGTAATTTAAGCTGCACCTATTTATAGGGTATTATGCTTCAAGATATCCACAAATTGCATGTTGTCCAAATTAGGGAAACATCTATTCAAATGTTGATTTATTTACAGAGAAAATAGTCAAAATCCACTTTTATACTTAAAAATGCACATTATAATTTTGTAGTTACCCTTCTGTGCAACAGAAGTTCAGAACCCCTCTAACCTAACCTTAACAGTACCATCTTGTCATCTTTTCCCTTCTCCTCACTACCCCTACTCTCCTACTCACCCTTCTTCTGTTTCTATGAAATCGATTATTCATTCAAGGTCATATGGTACTGTCTGTGCTTAGAGTGTTCCACTTAACATAATGGTCTTCAGTTCCATCCGTGTTTTTGCAGATGATAAGATTTTATCTTTTTTGTGGCTAAATAGTATTTCATTGGATGTCTAAGACACTTTCCATATCCTTTCATTATCTGATGCGTAGGTTGTTTCCATTTCTTGTCTGTTGTAAATAGTGCAGCAGTAAACATTGCAGTACAGATATCGACAGACTGATTTCATATCCTTTGGTTATATCTGATAGTGGGATTGCTGGAACATATACTGCTGTTTTTGTTTTTTTGAGAATAATGAATACTATTTTCCACAGTGGTGTATTAATATGTACCCAGCAATAGTGTGCAAGGTTTCCCTTTTTCCTTATCCTTGCCAGTCTTTAATTTTTGTCTTTTTGATAATAGCCAGTGTAACTAGACGTAGGTGATATCCCATTGAATTTCACTGATGGGTAGTGATGTTGAACCTATGCTCATTTCTATGTCTTTGAAACATATCTGACAATAACTTTCCTAAATAGCAGTTTGTTATAAGGGACCAATTCAAAAACATCAAAATCACATGGAAGGTAGAAAAGAACCCACATGTTCAGATTTGGTATTATCCTGAAAACCTGGCCAAGGTAATAGGATGACTAAATCTAATGATCAGTAGAATGCAAAATGTCACTTGCAACAAACCTATTATGTCTGACAACATTCACATCTAAGTACACTTTTTGCAATTTATTGATTGTTTTACAAGGCTGGATGTTGTCAGGTTCAGTAGGTCCAAGTAAGGTAGAAATTTTCCATTAATCATTAATGGTATTCTATAAAACTGACAATTGGAACACAAAATGAAAGAATTGAGATTGGAATTGTCCTCATTTAGAGAAAAGCTGTTCTTTAGGGATGTCAATATAATTGTTTTCTGTTGTTCTAACATGGAGCTAGGAAAAATATCTGGTAGTCACAAAGCAGTAGATTTTAAATAATGTAAGAAAAGTTTATAAAAACTGTGATTAGTTAGTAATTGAAATGATAACGGCCTTTTGAATAGTGTATTTGTTTTATCACTGGAAATAGTCAAATGTATTAAATAATCATATGTACTAAAGGTTCCTGAATGTAAAAATATTACTTTGTAAGTATTGTAAATTATTTCCTTTTAGAAACACTAGGATATTCTATCCTTTTCCCAAAGCTTACTGAGTTTTAATCAACAAAACAAGTTCTAATAGGAAGTTTTTTCCCCTTTTAGCAGATGTGAGATAACTTTGTTTAATAAACTCTCCATGTATAACTGGAAAGGTCATTTTTGTTGGTATTTTTATTGTGATTGTTGAATAACATGCAAAACATAATATAGGGTACCTCAGATGAACATTTTGAGAAATATTTTACTTCTCGACTTCCATTCAGATTTCTCATTTCACTATTTTTTTAAATTTCATATATTATGGGAATATGTGTGCATGTGAAGATAGTTCAGATAGGCTTTGAGATAATTCTCTATAAATTGTTTCAATTAAATAAGCTATGTATGTTTGCTCAAGTTCATTGGCTATCTGTACTGCTTTGGTTAGAATTCACATTTACGAGAGAAAAGTAGGAAACTAGATAATCAGCATAAGTCAAAGTGGTTTGGGGGCATTTTTGCTGGAATAGTCAACCTTGAGTATGAGAGAAAATAAAGGAGGAGGCTCAAATGGGAGGCATTGAGAAAGTTCAGAATTAAATGTTAAGGGTAAATTGCTCTCATGAAGATAGCCTGTAGAGGAAGCTGTTGCACCATAATCTTCAGGTGAGCAACCCAACATATATTTCTGATTAAAAACAATTTATTCATTTATCCAAAGAGAATATATCTAGCTTGAAATATGGTAATCATTTTCTCATCTCACAAAAAATTAGCAAATACTAAATTTAATCGGCAATGTGATTATTGTTAATTGATTCCTCATTCCATTGAATAAACATAATTTTTTAGATAGTAATTGAGCTTACTCTGATTGATACATTTAAGTTACCCCTGAAATGAATTGTAAATGACATGCCCTGGTATTTAATGTGCCATTTGGGTGGAAGAGGACGATTTGGACTTTGATATGGCACAGGAAAATATTGACATAATTTTAGGGACTGTGGTGAAATCATTTTCACATCAAATAATTGCTTAGTTTGAAATGTTTACAAATTTCATTAACAGAATTTTTACTTTTCACAATAGTATGACCCATTTTTATCTCTATTGTGGAACATTCTGTTATGTCCTGTCTAATTCTGAATTCTTAAATAGATTTGATTTATGGTTGGGGAAATCTTTTCTGCTTTATGCACCTGACCTTTTCCAACAAAGCTGACAGTGTTCACTCATATGCACAACAGATAGTTTTCAGGGTTTCCTCTGTGCCAGGTGATGGGTTCAGTATGGAATTGGATTGAAATCTATGGTGGAGACCAAATAGACACTTCCCTGCCCTCACGAAACTTTAATGGTAAACAGGAGAGTCAATAAACTTAGTCTGGGTAGAAAGTTTACTAATAAAGGTATTTTGTATGCTTATACTATTTTTGTAGTCTCATTAAAACACAATTTTGTTCTCTAGAAAAAATGCTTATATATCATGAGCAGTGAATAGATCTTAAATAACATTGACTTGAATAGATGTTTATGGAGGATGCTAGAAACTAACTCCAGCTGCTGTTTTTTTCTATTGTGTTTTGGAGAATTACAGGCTTTTAGAGCTCTCTTGGGCATTGAAATTTTTCTTTCTATTTTGTACTGTTGGGCTCATTTGTGTTAGAAAATGGTAAGGAAGTTTCTTTTTTAAAGGAAACTTCAGTGTTTATTTGAATTAGTCTGGCTAGATAGTAATTTCAGAGAAGTGGTTTTTCTTAAAAAATTAAACATTTCTGGACTGGTTTAGGAAGCTGGCTCTGGTTTTGAGACTGATAAATCACTAGGAACAGTGACAATGAAGAAGTGGTAATTAAATTAAACGTTTTATTTCATTCCTAAGTCTTTTAGTTTCATCATCATTAACATTTTAAATGATTTAAATATAAATATAGAACATTGGTTTTTTTTCATATAAATATTGCTTACCAGCAGGTATGCAATTTTTTTTGTGTATGAGTAAATAGAAAGAAATTCAAAATTTTTAATACTATACCCAGAGAACCCCATGGCATCTATAGATTAATCTAGAAGAAATTAAATTTGTCTTTTAACAATGCTATCAGTGGGGCAACCTGAGATTTCTTGCAGATTTGGAAATTAAAAAAAACAAAACAACAAAACAACAATGATTCAGCAAAGGATAATATATACATACTCACTAGACCACTGTCCTTGGGTTCACCCTGGGTGATGGCTTATCTTCTGGGACACTCCCCAAAGTCCCAAACGAAAGCATCTCACCCTGCCTCTCTTTTCTCAGGCTGGTCACTCCCTCACTTGAAATTACTTTTGCCAGAGTAAAGACAGAGGTATTATTTTCTCTTCTACCTTTGGAGTTGGTGCAGGTGCTATCCCTTGTATTTTGACTTGGAAACTTAGAACATATTGTAATGCTGAAGTCCTACAAAAATACTCGTAACACCATGGTAATAATTATATTGGAGTGCCAACAATTTGGTAGAATCTAGTCCAAATGTTTGAACTTTTAACCCTCAAAAGATCCTGTGAGATTTGTAGTTATCTCATTTCACCTCTGATATTATTATGTGTAACTGAGCATCTCTTCAAGAGCTTACTCTCTATGTATAAATGATTTCTATGGAAAATTGACTTTTAACCATTAAATAACCAACAGCTTATTAACCTTTCAGCACATTTGGCCTATGAGCTAGAGAATGACTCGTGCAATTTTCACTATTTTGTCTGTGTTTTAAAACATTCATGCCTTTCTGAAGTCTTAGTCTATGACTATCGTTTCTGAAGAAAGTTAATTCTTACCCTTCATATTCTGAAAAAAGAAAAAAAATAAAATTACAAACTTGCAGAGTCTGGCACAGGAAAACGCAAAGACGAGGAGATTGGCTGCACTGCTCAGCCTTGTGCTTTGCTCTCAGGAGAGAGGGGTTTGAAGGAATACTACGCATTTTCTAGTGGACCTAGCAAAGGAGCCATTATGAGTTATGTTCATTCTCTGCAAAACTCTTTGGAAGATCACATCTAGATTTTTTGAGGTGCTGGATCCCTGGTACAATTCTGGATACAGCATGAATATTTTTTAAAGCCAGTTCATTAATCATATATTATGAAATCTGAAGACAGTGTTATTCTGTAGGGATGGAAAAGTCATATTTCCATGTTCTCCTTTAATGAGGTAATAAAACAACAGCAGGGGTTGTTTCACTTCATCAATACCATCTCAATTAAAGCTTCAGAAAACATCAACTCCACATGGAATAGAGACTTAAATGCATCACCTGACACTGTAAAACTACCTGAAGGAAACAGGAAACACCACATAACAAAATGTACGTGTGAGATACTGCTACATTAAAAGCACCTTCCTAGCAAGGTGATGTATACAAACATTTGATTAGGAATTACTACCCTAAACATATACGAATCTTAATTAAAAGGAAACAAATATCTGATTTAAAAATGGGCAAAGGACCTGAATTGATATTTCTCAAAAGAAGACATACAGAGCCGGCGCCGTGGCTCACTAGGCTAATCCTCCGCCTGCAGTGCTGGCACTCCAGGTTCTAGTGCCAGTTGGGGCGCTGGATTCTGTCCCGGTTGCTCCTCTTCCAGTCCAGCTCTCTGCTGTGGCATGGAGGGGGGGGGGGCAGTGGAGGATGGCCCAGGTGCTTGGGTCTTCCACCCACATGGAAGACCAGGAGGAAGGAAGCACCTGGCTCCTGGCTTCAGATCAGCGCAGTGCGCCGACTGTAGTGGCCATTTCGGGGGGTGAACCAACAAAAGGAAGACCTTTCTCTCTGTCTCCCTCTCTCTCTCTCACTAACTCTGCCTGTCAAAAATTTTAAAAAAACCGCGGTTCAATAGGCTAATCCTCTGCCTTGAGGCGCTGGCACACTGGGTTCTAGTTCCGGTTGGGGTGCCGGTTCTGTCCTGGTTGCTCCACTTCAAGGCCAGCTCTCTGCTGTGGCCCGGGAGTGCAGTGGAGGATGGCCCAAGTGCTTGGGCCCTGCACCCCATGGGAGACCAGGAGAAGCACCTGGCTCCTGCCTTCAGATCAGCGTGGTGTGCTGGCCATAGCGCGCCGGCCACAGCGGCCATTGGAGAGTGAACCAACAGCAAAGGAAGACCTTTCTCTCTGTCTCTCTCTCTCTCACTGTCCACTCTGCCTGTCAAAAAAAAATAGAAAAATTAAAAAGAATTAAAGACATACATTAGCTAACAGGTTTACTTTAAAAAAATGCTCAATATTACTGTTCATAAGAAAAATGCAAATTCAATCCACAGTATCACACCACACTTGTTAGACTGGCTATCATCAAAAAGGTGAAAGAGTAGTGTTCTATACATTTCAAAATAACCTAGAGAACAAATTTCAAATGTCTCTCCACAGAAAGTAAGCAAATAATATCGTAGATATGCTTATGACTTGATTTAATCATTCCACATTTTGTGTCTACATGAGTATTATTTATGTTTCTACTATAATACATGATTTTTGTCAAGCAGATCTCTTGAACCATTTAAATGTGCTTAAAGTTCAATATGTTATGAATGGTTTTATCTTAAATAGGAAAATTTTCTCTTCAAAGAGCAACCATTCTTTTTATAATTATAAAAATAGATTTACAGATAATAAGGCCAAAATAATTGGGCAGTAGTTGTCTATTACACCGGCAGGGTAGCAAGATTTTTATTTCCCAAGTGAAATATAATTTTCTAGTTTTCTCACTAAATCCCAAAGAGAACCTGAAGGCTCACTGTTGGATACTTGTAAGAACTGTAATTTAAGTAGGATACTTAATATGTATTAAGGATGCATTGCTATGTTATAAGTATTATGATTTACATTGCTGTAAGTGATTTTATAGCATTGTTTTTCTAAGTAAGCCTAAGAGATCTTTTTAAATGTATAAATTAATAATGGCCTTGAGAATATCATATAGGTTGAAAATTAAATGGGATATGTAGAATATGTTAGTATTAAATTACAACTATTAATAGAATATAAAGCTGTGGTTATATTTGATAAGAAAAGTTCAAAGGACTCTCCACTTAAATGTTAGTAACATCAATAATCCAACTATTTCTTTTGTTTATGTTTTTAAAAAACCCAGTATATATTTGTCATATGAAAATATTTACTTTGTAAAACTAGTTGCTATTTGACATTTGTAGCAAGGCTGATAAATAAAAAATTATGAATTTATTGTCAGGATGTTACTTTAAGACTAAAATGTGTTAGTTTAAAATGGTGTTCTTGCTGTTGTATTATAATTTATCTTAAAATCATAGTTTTCTTATGGAAATGGTAGGTTTTACTTTTCTAGGATGAAGAGCATAATCAATTAGATGTAAAGATATTTAAAGAATCCATAGGGGCAGAATTTAAGTACAGTGGTTAAGACACTGCTTGGGATACCTGTCTCTCACATCAGAGGGCCTGGGTTCAAATCCTGGCTGTGCTTTTGGGTTCTAGCTTCCTGCTAATGTACACCCTGGAAAGGGGCAGGTGATGCTCCAAGTTCTGGGGTCCCTGACACTGTGTGGGAGACCCAGATTGGATTCTGGGCTCCTGCCTTCAGCCTGGCCCAGATCAGGCTGTTGTAGGCGTGTGGGCAGTGAATCAGCACATGGAAGATTCCCATTAATTATTATTCTCTGTCTCTCTCTCTCTCCCCCACACGCACACCTTGCCTTTCAAATAAGTAAAAATAAAACCTTTTTTGAAAAAAGAACACAATAAGTTCAGCTCATATTTAAAAAAAGAATCCATATGTATTTTCATTTGTGGATAATATAGATGGCTGATGATAAATTATTTTTCTTAGTTTTAATGTAAAGGGACAATCATTTTTGAGCATTCTTTCCATTAGGTGATGTTAAGTCTGAAACACATGTAAGACACCAAGGAAAGTAAGTTCAAATATCCATAATATCTAGGAACTGCATTATTTATATCCTATCCAAGTGCAGAAAGGAAAATCCTCAGTGGTGGGAACTATGGCTTTTATTTCAAAAGAGGCAGTCACAATTCAGCGCCACTTAATTGTTACCATGTGAAAATTGGCCCTTAGGATTACAGCTTCTCATGAGTCCAGAGAAGCTAGAAATCTGGATTTTTATGTGAAATCTGCAAGTTTTAAAATGTTGGAAGTCAAGTCAAGCTTCAAGACGTTTTCCTGGCCCCAACTGTGAGATCCAAAAGAAAAACACATTCACAAGAGGCTCCGTAATGTCACGATTTAGGACAGAGAGTTTAGATCCAGACCACCCAGGTAATGGGCCAGTTGCTGATCCTCTATGTACTGATGGTCCTCTTCCCCACTTAATGCTGTATAATTGTTCAGACCTGGTTAATGCCACTCTTAGGATCATTGCTTACTATCCTCACTCTCTCTTTTATGACCTTGTCTAAATATGATCAGAGTCGGTGAACTTGGAAGGCTTCCATAGCCTTGGCAACTCATGATGAGAGCCTAGGGTGGTTACTGGCCCCATAAACTAGAGTGTCAATTTGTTGGGTCAACAATAGGAGTCACTGTGTACTTGCTCCTCATGTGGGATCTCTGTCCTTAATGTGCTGTACATTGTGATTTAATGCTATAGCTAGTACTCAAACAGTATGTTTCACTTTGTGTTTCTATGTGGGTGCAAACTGTTGAAATCTTTGCTTTATATACAGCAGATCAATTTAGTATATATAAAGAGAATTGAAAATGAATCTTGATGTGAATGGAAAGGGAGAGGGAGCGGGAGAGGGGAGGGTTGTAGGTGGGAGGGAAGTTATGGGAGGGGGAAGCCATTGTAATACATAAGCTGTACACTGGAAATTTGTATTCATTAAATAAAAGTTAAAAAAAAAATAAAAGAAAGCTTCCTAAAGGGACTGTTACTTGGAGTGCACGGTGGGTGATGGGTGGAATAATGAAGAGAGAAATTTTAAGTGGAGAGAACAACATGAGGAGCCTTTGGGAGCTTGGAAATCTTCAGTCATGATTGAGGGCAATGAGTAGTTCAATGAGGAAACGAAGTATGGAACCTGAACACAGAAGGATTTACCACTGTTTTATTTATTTTTTTAAGAAAATGGGGGAAATCTATTGAAATATGTCTGAGTATAAAAATGGTATCTCTGGCTGTATTCAAGGAGGAGTAATCTCAAATTTAAGATAAACTGTGCCTTCTTTAAGAGGCAGTTTTATGAAATATGTTCATCCATGTAAAAATGCTTACTCATCTCCTAACACAGGATGTCTTAGGGCTGAGGTTAACAGATCCCCACTGAGTGGGTGGTTTAAACACAGTTTATTTCTTAAGGCTGTAAGAGGCTGGAAGTCTGCGATCAGGGTGCAAGTGTTCTTGGAAGGAGTCCTCTTCCTGCCATGATCTTCCTTGGTGTGTGGGAAGACAGAGAGATCTCCAGTAGCTCTTTTTAGAAAGAAACTAAGCCTATTAGAGGGGCTCCACCTTCCTGACTTAATTTCATGAACCTGATGACCTATCAAAGGCCTCATCTCTCCATCATATTGGGATTTAGGGCTTCTCCATGTAGATACTGGAAGAAAAACTCAGTTCATAACATGGGAAACAATGAATGCTGACAATGGCTTTTACAGTAAAATCTGGTCATAAACAGTTACAGGAACCATGTGATTTGCTCCAGTTCTTCTCTTAGGTGGTGAACTAACCTCTTTATTTCTGATCAGAGGGATATAGGAGCAATTACAAATAGGAAACAGGACATGCACAAACTTGAAAGCTGATCTTTTCTTGCCCAGCTCTCCCTGGAGAAAATGGTTGTCTTATAACAAGGGGATTCCTTGCCTCACTGCTCTCTGCTTTGGGAAGTCCCAGTAAGCTGCAGGATCAAGTAACACAGCATATTAGATTTTTGTTGCTATAATGTATAGGGGCTTAAAAAACACAATTAAGAAGGGACTTCAAAAATTAATAAAGAATACATATTGTAAAAAATGTGCATTGATTTCATTTTTTGCATGTAAATGAACTTCCAATTTCATTTTTGTACGAACTCATTTAAGTGCCCTCATTTATAACCTTAGAATTCTGTTGGAAATTCCAATACTGGTGTCACTGGGCTTAAGGCAAGGTGTCAGTGGGGCTGCATTACTTCTGAAAGCTCCAGGGGAATTTATTTCCTTACATGTTATAGCTTCTAGACATGGCTCCAGGCTGCCTCCTCCTATCTTCAAGGCCAGGAACTTTATACCCCTCTGTGCCTTCTTCCTTACTCATTTTTCCTCTGACTCTCCTGCTCCTCTCTCACCTTTCATAACTCTTATAATTACATTGGGCTCACGTAGATAACCCTGCATCATCTTTTTAAGGTCAGCTTATTAGCAATATTTATTACAACAGCAACTTTAATCCCCCCTGTGATGATCAAGCCTAATCTAATCACAGTTTCCAGCATTAGGATGTAGATGTCTATGCAGGGAGGTTTATTCTATGTGTCACCTACTCACTAATGTTTAAGGCCAAGGGTGCATTCATAATTAGGTGATTAAACAGAGTCCAGACTTGAGGTGCATTTTTATCTGTAGTGCCCACCTGCCAGCTGTGCAGGCTCACTCCATTTCATTAATCTCGTAATAGTAACCTTGACTTTGGTATAATTCACTTTTGTATCTTATTTCTTGTCATGTAAGGTTTTTTAGAAAAATTCATTTTTATTTATTTGAAATGCAGAGAGAAAGAGAAAGTGACACAGGGATATCTTCCATCTGCTGGTTCACTCTCCAATGCCTGCAACAGCCTGAATAAATGATTCAGATAGAATGGTGCCAGGAAAACAGAAGTTAGAAGCTGGAGCCAGTTTCATGGCACAGTGATGAACAAGAGGTTGAACCAGTGATGGATCAGCCTAGTAGGCAGCATGAATTTCACTTATTTCCACTTAAACTGAGGTTTGTGACTGGTTATTTCTCTGTTGGACTGTTAGTTTGGTGAAGGAACTTATTTCACGAGAGACAGCAAAGTTGTGATTGAGAACGTTGTCTTTGGAACCTCGCTACTTCACATAAATTCCGGTTCTGCTTATTATAGCTCAGACACCTTGGGTAAGATATTTGACTCCTCTTTCCTTAGTTTCCTCATCTCTAAAGTGGAGATAACAATAGTCCCAAGCTGATCGTGGAGAAGATGAAATCAATTTATCTAAAAGATTTTAAACAGACTAGCATACTGTGAATAAAATATTAGATACTTTTCTCCATAGGACATAAAATTTAGTGTTGATGCTTCATGGTAGACACTTATTATAGTAATTCTACAAAACAGACAATGGCAATCAGAGTTTATTCCTTCTGGGGTATCTATGTACCCTTCTTGACATTTAATTTTCCTTTCATACTCAAAACTACTTTATAAGGACAGTATTGTAATCATCCTAAATTTTGTGATATTGCATAAAAATTGCTAAGCACTTACTATGTGCCAAGTAGTGTTGTAAAACTGAGAATTACAGAATGGACTAAAAGTAAAGTCCTTGACTTCATGGAGTCTAAGTTCTGTGTTTGTTACAGTAAACCAATGAACAGGTAGTAGTAAGGTAAGGTAGTAAATATCAAGGAGAAAAATATGGGATTGAGAGTCATGGAATGATAGGTCTCAGGTCAGTTGTTTAGGAAAGCCTTCTGTATAACTAGACTTGGCGCAAACACCTGAAGCAGGGAAGGAATATAGCTTTGTGGATATTTGGGAAATCAATGTTCCAGGAAGATGGAAGAGCTAGCATAAAGTCCTATGGCATAGAGGTTGTAGCGTGTGGACTAGTGTAGCAGCCAGTGTGGCTACAACAGCATGGGGAAAAGGGAAGCAGTGGTAAAGATAGCAGTAAGGCAGAATGAGGAAGTTAGATGACTGTAGATTCTGGGGGAAAGAAGTGTTAGTTCCTTTCAGGGATTTTTTCATTTCTTTCTTATGTAAATTGCAATGTGGCCTTTAAAGGGTATGCACAGGTATGTCTATTCCACATGCATCTATTAATTACTGCATACATGGCACTGCATCTTGCAGCAATGAAATAGACATTGCTATTGATTGCTGGAAAGGTAACTGGTTTTGATGATGAAGTTGATGACTTTAGCAGTTGTAAAGGGCTATTTTGTTAGGGAAAATGCAGAGGGAAAAAACGGATTTTACCCACCATCCCAAAGGGGACTTAACTTTCTTTTTGCAGTTTGATAGCATGTTTAGTAAAAATACATATCCTGAGAACAAAATGCTTAAAGCAAAAACAGAAAATGTTCATATTAAACACCTGATTCTTGCCAACAAGTCTTGTAAATTGCAGTGGTTTAATTCCTGCAGGCATTATTACTTTAGGAATTATGTGATGTATCAGTGCCATTGTTGCTTGTGTTTTAGGGAAGATGGAAAGACGCATTGCGAGTTAATGCTGCATCTATTTCAGTCATGGGAAAAGAAGTCATGTGAAGACAACTGGCAAAGACTACCTTTTTGCCTCTCTTAGGGAAGCAAAAGTTGCCTTCTCTTGTGATACCGTACAGATTTAGCAGACTTGTTAAGATCTTTTTTTCCCAACATGTGTGAGCCAAATGTCCCTTTGAGGGGAGAAGACTGGACCCACAGGAGCTGATGTTCAAGCTGAGCTGCAGCAGTATCCATTTTAGACCCAAGGCTTCCAAAAAATACTCCAACAATTTATAGGCATTTGAGGAAACAGTCAACATGTTTGGGAAAATCTAAGTTGAATACGATTTCTGTAGGACATCTCAGAACCTTTAGGACCACAAAAGCACTGATTGTGAACACATAAAATATTAAAGAGTAATGTATGACTAATTCTTGAATATGTTTGCCCATGGAAACTTTCTGCAAGACTCATCTTGAGTGAAATACATGATACAACAGATGTTCTAGGTAAACACTGTGGGTTACCAGTTCTCCTCAAATATAATAGGCAAAGGGAACTGCAATCCAAACCAATTCCTCACCCTCCATGTTTACTCTGATCCTAAGAGCGCTTTAATCATCTCCTTTAATCTCTACATTTTGTAACTTTCTCCCAGGAGAGCACATACCTGGCTTTCAGGTAAATCACTTCCTTGGTCTTTAGGTCATGCTCAGGTATATAGAACAGGGAATTGAAGATTTAGGACAACTTCTCCCAAATACTAGACATAAATTATGTACAAATGTATTTTTGTGTGTGTCTCTGGCCTATTGTACCTGTGTAATAGAAATAATGTTCAGACCTTTATGGGAGCTGACTTCAGGTTATTAGAATTTCATCAGGATCTGAGAACTAAGGGTGTTGAAATAGAGCTTGCAGAATACTCTGTTTTTCACCAAAGGACACTGATACTTTGAGTTGAGGCCAAGGCACACTTACTGAGTCAGCAATCCAAGATGGTGGCTCATGTTCTAGATTATGGCTTTCATATATAATTTTGAGACCTACCCATAACTGGAAAGAATCTAATTTCAAACTACTTCAGTATGATTTTTCATGATCAGATTTGAGTAGGGGAAATCTTGGGCAAAACTAAGCTTAACCTATTCAGAAGTCTTAGATGGGTCCTAATTTATTTTACAATTTTTATAACCCACTCCATTCCAGGAAGGCTTTGTACTCTTTCTTATTTGAGGATCTATGACTAAAACAATTCAAAATAATATTCACATAAAAAATGAAATCAAGGTGAAATCTTTACTTAACATATACTAAATTGATCTTCTGTGTATAAAGATAATTGAAAATGAATCTTGATGTGAATGGAATGGGAGAGGGAGCGGGAGATGGGAGGGGTATAGGTGGGAGGGAAGTTATGGGGGGGGAAGCTATTGTAATCCATAATCTGTACTTTGGAAATTATATTTACTAAATAAAAGTTTAAAAAAATGAAATCAAGGAAAACTAGATGAAAAAAGTAGGAAAAACTCAAGAGTACGGTTATTCATGTCAGTTAATAAATGATTATTCATATAAACACACATTTTATTCCATTGGTTAAACATATAAAATTAATGTATGACTTAGTTGAGGCTATAACAGAACTAAATGAAAGCTTTAATTTTACAAAGGAGGGTAAATATATATTCTCTTATAAACATTAAAGAACCAGCCATCAGAGTAAATTGAAACTGATTATGGAAAAGTTCTCAATATATAGAATTTATAAGATTGGATACTTCACATATCTTAGCACTTATCATTTTAAAAAGTTTTCATACTTTGCCCTAGGGTAAGCAGGTGGTTAGACTGCACTTGGTACTTCTACATACCATATCAAAGTACAGCGCTAGAGTCCCAGCTCTCTTTTCCATTCTAGCTTCCTGCTGCTAATGTGAACATAGAAAGCAGCTTATGATGTCTGAAGTAACTGGGTCTCTGCCATCTGTGTGGGATACTTGGGCTAACTCCCAGCTCCAATATTCAGCCAGGTCCAGCCTAGGTTTTATGGACAGCTATGGAGAGATAGAAGATAGGAGGGGTGTGTGTATGTATAGGTATAGTATTTCTCTGCTACTTTTCAAATAAATTATTTTTCAAAAATTACCCAAAGTTGATGACACCATCTGAAGAATAATTGCAATGAAGAAAATAGCTCAACTGTTTTACTTATGATTGTGTTTTATAACTATAGAAAGTTATTTTATATGCTGGAGTACTTAAAAACTATAATTCATTTTTTTCTTTTTTATTATTTTTAACTTTTATTTAATAAATATAAATTCCCAAAGTACAACTTTTGGATTATAATGGCTTTTTCCCCCATAACCTCCCTCCCACCCGTAACCATCCCATCTCCCCCTCCCTCTCCCATCCCATTCACATCAAAATTCATTTTCAATTATCTTTATGTATAAAATTCCTTCAAACAGATCTAAGAAATCTCTGTTGACTTCTTACATCATTGATGTGGTATATTATGATTTCAAAGGTGACAAATACTTGATGTCTGAATAAAAGGCTTAGAGATAGATGACAATCTCCACTTATATTTTAGTACTTAACAAATTTCTACTATTTCTACTTTAAATCATTCTCAACTTGATTATCAAAAATATGGGGAAGGATGATTGATAAAGTATATAATTCCACATCCATTATTTTCATGAGATTCTTAGAAGTGTTTTTTTTTTTTTTTTTTTTTTTTACTATTCTAGTTCAACACCACATGGCATTCTTGAGTTTAGATTCTGTCTCTTTGATCCGCTCTTCTCTCACCAACATATTAAAACTTCTCTGTTTCTTTAACATATAATTTAAAATGTGTAACAGAAAATTAAAAGTAGGAAGAGGTCTTGTGGAAGGTCAGAAGAGTCTTACCTCTCTCTAGAGCATGCCCACATACTACAGCAAGCAGTAGGAGGAGGACCCTCTTCATTTTCCTTGCAGTGAGTCCTACAGCAGCTCCTGTTCCCTGTGGATTACCATGTACAAGATGGTAGCCCAAAGTAACCAGTTCCCTTTTGCTGCAATTTCTGGCTATGAACTAATCAATTATTAATCTCCACAGAACAGCAAGGGGGCAATCATCTTTGGCCCAAAAGAGACAAACTAGTATCATCATTCAAGGCAAATAGACACCGTGGGGGCAATGCGGTGGAAAACGTAGGAGATTTTAATCATTAACTTTGTCGAACTGCAAGAAAAGAGTCAAGGGGCTTATATATAGATTATTTTCCTGTACTGTTTTCTTTATTAAAATTGATTGAATGAGTCACAAAAATGTAAGGGACACATTTCCTGTCCTCTTCCTCGGGTTGTATCTGTCTGCTTTGAGTTTTCCCTACCTTCTCAAGTACAAAATGAAAACTGAAGACTTTCTCTATCTTCCCCTTTTTGCTTAAAAATTTATGAGTGAACACTATCTTAATGCATACCAGAATTTTTTAAGTAATAAAGTGAAAATAAGAACAAGAAACCAGTTCAGCAATTCCTCGTATCCATAATTTTAGTGCTATAAAGAAGTTTATTTGATATGTCATAGTACTTTATATGCTTTATTGTCCTTTTTGAAGCATGGACATATATATCAAAATATCTCTGGAAGTGAGGCAGATAGTAACTAGACAGATTAAATGACATGCCCCAATCATAAAGACCTCGTGGCAGATCTCACTCCCTCTGCCCCAACATCAGCTAATTTAAAGCTTCTTCTAATCACATTATACAACTAATATATTTTATGGTACTATATCTTGAGTGCTCATAGGATGTTGAAGGACATGGAACCCCACATCTTCATTTTACAGAAGAGAACAGAATCCCAGTAAGATTCTATGAGTTGTCCAGAGAGGCACAGATGGTATTCATTCCTTACAATTAGGTCAGCTCCTGGTTTTCACAGTAGCTCTCTTTTCAGGAAATGGGCAGGTGCAGGTTGGGTATACAGAAGCTGATGTGAAATCCCTACCCAGCTCTCATTGCTATATGACCTTGGGACATTGATTTTTACCTCTCTAAATGCGATTTTCCTCATATGTAATGTGGTGATAACTCTTTTAGCATCTCTGTTGTAAGCTTGCTGTTGTGAGATTAAGATAACTCATGTGCAGGGTACATAATCTAACGTACTACTATATGTATTAATGTTATCCATTACTCTTATTTTCTCATTTTTGCCTCTTTTCTCGACTGGACCTCTAAATTTATAATATCTGAGAAGGCCATTGGAATTAATGAAGTCTAGAACTCAGTGGGAAATTTTAAAGCCAACCTGTATCCTGGGTCTCACAGATAAGTGAAATCAAATTCCATTATGACTTCAGTAGCCAGGGCTTAACTATATGGGTGTATTGCATCAAAATCTCAATAAACCACACTATAAAGTTACATTTTTAGTCAGATCCTTCATCTATATTGAACATGCTTGAGTGTTAGGTTCAGAAAATAGAATCCAGCTGACTAGAAAAAGACAACTAAGCAAGATCAACACACAGATACCACTGGAAGGCCAATAGAAATTCATATGGTAAGGAGATTAGTGGATTCTATAAACATTGCTGAGGACAGGATGGAAAGATAGCTTTCCTCTTCAAAGACCAAGAGCATCATCTTCAGGTATTTGCTTATTGCCTACTATAAATCTTTATATTCCAACACTCCTCCCCCCCTTGGCTCAACTCCTAGTTGAATTTGTGATGTTTTAAGATGTGCTTTAGTTTTACTGTAAATTATTTGGAAATGAAGAAACTCTTTATGACTTCAGAAAGTTAAAAATGTACTGAGAATCCCAGCAGCCAGGAAGAATAACTGTTAACACATTAGTATATTTCTATGGTTTCCATTTTTATTTAAGATGACCTTGTAATATATTTTGGTACTAAAGAATTTCCTTCATTTTCTGAGGATTAGTTCATTTGAAGGCACAACTTGGTTATCTCTCATGAATTTTGCTACAGGGTTTAAGACCAGTTCTTTTTTTTTATTATTATTCTGGCATTATCTCTGCTTTTGCAATAGCACCACTTTTGTTTAATGATAAACTGTGTTGCAAGAGTTGCAACATCTCCTTTGAGTGTCCTCTTGAGAAATCCCTGCCAAAGCTGCCAAATGCATTCTTCCTCTAACTGGAATTTGGCACTGAGCTATTAGCAACTCTTCTATGAACCATTCTTCAGTCTTACATATGTAATGTTCCTTAATATCAAATGTTGATTGCTTAATGCAATTCTGAAACCATGAAAAAATAATCATAACTAGTTTCAATGATAAGTCTCAGATGAAAAAAAGTAGATGTCAAGAGAGCAAATCCAACCTTCGGAAAGTGTCCGTTTCAGCAGCAGTAGAGCAAGTGAGAAGTTTATTACAGACATATATTTAATTAGTTATTCAGTACGTATTTAAGCAGTGGAATTTTACAGGAGTGATCTTACCTATGAAGAACTGATTTAAAGCAACTTCTCTCCTCTTTCTGCATCTTGCTATTGGTCAGGACTTTCTCTAACCAGGACAAATTTTGAGTAAAATTGTAAGGCAGACAAAACCCGTTGTAGGTTCTTTCCTCTATCACATTTCTCTTCTTTTGGTAGCTTTTGGATTTTACAATTTTTGCCAAAGCAGTATTGTTAACATTTTAATGCTTCTATAGGTTGCTTAAAAACTCTCTGGTAGAAATGATTCAACTTGCCAGAGTGTTCTTTTCATGTAGATTCTCTTTGTAGTATTAAAATGAGTCATCAGTATCTTGCCTTGATCAATGATTTGATGAAATGGAAATTAGTGGCTTAAGGGTAATATCTTTGAAGTTGGTATACAGAGAGGAACAGCGCAGTGTAGATTGCAAATATTCTTATATCCTAGCCATTTTAATAGTTCTGGTTTCCATGAAATATTCTGAGAGACTTACATCTCTCTTTACTTAAACATCTTCAAGCTGAGTTTGGCACTTGTAATTAAAGCATTCTTTTTTTTTTACATTTAAAATTGTCATTAATGCATTTAGATTTTGGAGAAAGAGTCAAGAGGTAAAATACCTCTACAATAATACAATGTTAATATAAATCAGTCATGTTCTGAGGTCATTATAGTGAGCTACCATCATTTTAGAAAAGTGATTTCTCGTTCCAAATTAATGAAACAAAAAAGATTGTCTTTAGATAACATTATTTGAGGACAGTGCATTTTCAGATACATTCTGATGTTTGAATTCACTTTACAACAGAATTATAGATTACCCTTTTAATTACATATTTCTTAAAGCTGTCAGGTTTCATTTTCTTGGGGAGATATTTTCTTTATTTTTTTTTAAGATTTATTTATTTGAAAGAGTCACACAGAAAGAGGAGAGGCAAAGACATCTTTAATCTGCTGGTTCACACCCCACTGGCTGTGCCGATCAGAAGCTAGGAGCCAGGAGCTTCCTCCAGGTCTCTCATGCAGGTGCAGGGGCACAAAGACTTGGGCCATCTACTGCTTTCCCAGGCCATAGCAGAGAGCTGGATCAGAAGTGGAACAGCCAAGACTCAAACCAACACCCAAATGTGATGCCAGCACTGCAGGCGCTGGCTTTATCTGCTACACCACTGCACTGGCCCCCCGGAGAAATGGTATGTTGTTAAATTCCACAGGTTAGGTTTTCTATTATTATTAGAGAGATTGCCATTACAGCTTTTTGATCTTTCCAAAAAGACATAGGCAAACTTGCTAGACTAAAGCTGAGGTCTTTAAAGGCATGCAACAGGAAGATCCCCACAATGACTGTAAAGAAGCCACTCAGAGTACCAATGACATCAGCAATAGGCATATCTTGCCATTTCTTAAAAAGAATAGCCGAACATGTGAAGATGGAGTTTGTAAAGAATACATAATATATTGGAGTTACGATTGGAGTAATGATATGTACAGGGCCCTGTTTAGATAATAAATCTGTGTGCTCACACAGACAATCAGGCTCTCCAGAAGGATCCAGGTCAGAGGAAGCCACAGCATGGCCTTTCCTGCAAATAGCTCATTGACAGCAATGCCCAGGCACTTCACACAGGACACTGAAAATGCTCCAGTGATGGAACAGATTGTGATGTGCATCAGAATGTTTGCCCATGGCAAAGTCCTACCACAAAGGTGACTATCAAGGACACAATGACCACAAGTGTTGCCAAGACCACAAAACCTGAATCACCTAGTTCATGAGAAATTTCATTTAAGGTCTCAATCTCCTCTTTATTTGGAGCATGAATGACCATAACTGTCGATCCCAGAGCACTTCGCAAACATCTAACTTTCCCTTGAAGATTAAGTCTTTCATTTAGAAAGTATGAAGAAAGAATGGCAATTACGAGGGTGCTGAGGGCTCCTAGCGGAGTCACTAGTGTGGGTGGTGCAAATGCATAAGCAGCAAAATTGGCCACCTCCCCAGCTCCCCTTGACAGTGGTCCCGCCTACCACAACCACTGTCTCTTCTGTGATCTGTGGAATTCACAGGAATTTCTTAAGTGACAAAAGAAATGAGCCAGGAGTATAGAAAATATGACTTTTATATTAGTCTTGGATTGGCTATGAACTCCAGTATTTTCGCTGGAGGAAGTTTCATTTTTGGAAAAAAAAAAAAAAAAAAAAAAGCTCCATAAGAGCAGGTCAAGGTGGCCATGCGTATTGTAACTAAAACATTCTAATCCACCTTTGAATCATCTCCCCACTGATTCTGTCACTAGATCTCTAAAATGTGTTACTGTGTGATTGCTTCCCTATTTAAAACCCTTCAGGCCAATTCCTGTGCTTACAGTTCATGAATTCATCTTAGCCACCTCTGAAAGGGACTCTATGCCGAGTGTATTCTTTTTAAAGGTTTACCTATTTATTTGAAAGGCAGTATTACTGAGAGAGAAAAAGAGAGGGAGAGTCCTTCCACCTGCTGGTTCAACTCCCCAAATGGCCCAATGACAGGGGCTGGGCCAGCTGAAGCCAGGAGCTTCTTCTGGGTCTCCCACATGGCTGCAGGGGTGCCAGGGATTTAGGCCATCTTCTGCTGATTTCCCATGTACATTAGCAAGGAGCTGGATTGGAAGTGGAACAGCTGAGTCTCGAACCAGTTCTCATATGGGATGCTGGCACTGCAGGTAGCACATCCTAACTTGCTGCTCCACAGTGCCTTTCCTTGTCTAGTGTATGAAAATTTAATACTATTGTACATGTAGCTCACTGAACACACTGTGCTGCTGGGCCTTCCATAGTCTTTGTGCTCTTCTTCGTTTTCCCTTACACTATTTTATGGGTTGGATCTTCCTCATTTTTCAATAGAAGGAGACTTTCATTTATTCACTGATCATATATTTAATTCATACCATTTTGGGCTGGGTAATAGGACAGCTGTTGATACTACTGTGGCAAAAAGACTTCCATAGTCCTCTTTGTGGGCCTTCTAATATAGTTAGGAAGACAATAGTTTTATAATAAGCAGTCCATCCTAAGACAGTTTTTTTTTTTTAATTATCCTTTTGTGCACACTGAGCATTGAGAAGAATCAGAACTTTGATTGTGCTGTATTCATGAAGTGACCCTCTAGTCAATAAACAACATTTCTAGCTTAATCACAAAGGTACAAAGTAGAACAGCTGTGGGGGAAGAAAAGAGAAATAAAAACACATTTAAGAGCATTTAGAACAAAAAGGAATACCACTTAAACAGTGTATAAATGTTAAATAAATCACCTTTTTGTCTACAAATAAAGATTTATCATTTTTCTCTACTTTCTCCTTATGTTTCCTCCATGATGTGTTAACTACCATGTGTACAATGTTTAAGGATATCAATTTTTCCAAAGTGTGTGGTTATCTAAAGAGGAAAATGTTGTTATTTTATATATGTGGAATTCTTACTATGAGGATTACTAATTTGTAAAATGGCCTGAGAAATAGGTTTATTTTCACACATTTGTATTTGTTTTTAATTCTTTTTGAACATGTTTTCCTTGTTTTTCTTTCAATAAAAGTTTATTTATTTAAGAGGTAGAGTTAGACAGAGAGAGGGAGAGACAGAAAGGTCTTCCATCTGCTGATTCACTCCCCAAATGGCCGCAAGTGCTGGTGCTGGGCCAATCCGAAGCCAGGAGCCAGGAGCTTCTACCAGGTCTCCCACGTGGGTGTAGGTGCCCAAGCACTTGGTCCATCTCCTACTGCTTTCCCAGGCCATAGCAGAGAGCTTCATGGGAAGGGCAGCAGCTTGAAAAGGAACCGGTGTCCATATGGGATGCTGATGCTACAGGTGGAATCTTGGCCCACTATGCTGCAGTGCTGGCCACAGGTTTTGGTTTTAATTATTACCTCTTGTTTTGGATTATTCTTAAATTTACTCTAAGTTTATGAAATTTCAACAAAGTCTATTGGCTTTAAAATAAAATTCTCATTGAACTAGCAAAAAGAAAAAAAACCCAGGACTGTTCAGACACGTAATAATAATATTTCTATTCCTATACTATAGCTCCTGTGGTCCAAATAGTCTTTTTGCTTAGCAATCTTGATTGGCCAGATTAATCAAAGTGGTTTTTCCAAACTTTATTTTTGCAGGGGTGCTGGAGAGGGGGAGAGTTGAGGGATCAATACCATTGTAAATAGTCAATGGATTCATATACCTACTAATAAGAAATAAGTGAAGAGACAATATCTGCTATATGTTATGTTAAACATATTACGTAGACTTTTCTTTACGTTTTTGCAGTAATATAAATGCATTAATTCTTTTTTTTGTGATTATAACATTGAGCTTAGAGAATTTTCTAGTGAGTCCATTTAAAATTAAGCGTTTTGATACAAAACCCATTCCTAAACCAGTAGTTAGCTGTCAGTAAAACAACAATGAATGTAAGTGGAATATGTTTTCCATGCAATGTAATTAGATGCCCTATGACTAATGAAATGTGGATTAACTTAAAAGAATTAAGAGTAGCTGGGATAAATGATGTTTTGATAATAAAAGGGAAGTTATGTACTTTAAAATTTGGAATCCATGAAAGTAATGGTCACTATTTACTTCTCATAAAAATGCTCTTTATGGTTGTAGTTTCACTATAAGTAACTATCTTTGGTATGTAAGCGTTCAGAGAAGTTGAAGCACAGTAACAGAAAAATCATTTGCAAGATGAAGATGAATAAATGCTGAAATCTTTCCATGTGGTAGGAATAAAACTATATTGTATTGATAGCAAGTTGAAACCTTTATTTTTACTTGCAGTAATCTTTCTGTCTGACCTTCTCTCTCTTAAAAAAAAGTTTTAAAATACATGAAAATATGCATATCAGGGCATCAGCAGTTGGCCTAGGGTTTGGGATGCCCTTACCCCGTAACTGGAGCGCCTGGGTTTGGTACCTGGCTGCAGCTCCTGACTTCAGCTTCCTGCAGACCCTAACAGGCAGTGGTGTTGGTTCAAGTAATTGGGTTCCTGCCACCTGCAAGGCTGGCCTGGATTGAGTGTCCAGCTCCTGGCTTTGGCCCAGTCTCATTCATTGCAGGCATTTTGGGGGGCGGGTGGTGAAGTAGCAGACAGGAACTCTCCCTCTCTTTCTGTCTCATAAATAAGCATATAAAGTATACATGTAAGGATATTATGTGAGGATATTGAGGTTTCTGGAAAAGTTACGTAGCTTTGTGATAATACTAGTCTTGTGTATCACTTTGCTTTTGAACTGGGAAGAATAAGACATATCTCTCAAAACCAAAATTTCAAAAAAACTGATTAAATATACAGAGTTTCTAAGCTACCTTAATCTGTTTCATTTCAAATGTGTATTTCATATTAACCACTGATTCATTACTTAGACTTTCCATGAATACAGGTTTGCTTGTTCTGTAAATTAGGTTAATTAGACCTACAGCAGTGAGTCTCAATATTGTCTCTGTTGTCTGTTAGTGATTGCCTATGTAACATATATTATATAAAGCATGATAAAATGTTTTGCTTCACTGCTACTTGATTGTGAGAGGTCACACATCTACATATTTGGTGAGGCAACATGGTTTTCTGTTTTACTTCTTTCAGAATTGAACTATAAGCAGCCTTGCTCATTTATGCATTTCTTTTTCTCATTTATCAATACTTCAAATGATACGTAAGACAGACTTTTGACTCAGAGTCTACAGTTTGAAGGGATCTATGCTTTACCCAAATAGTGTTGACCAGGGTTTTCAGTCTTCCTTTCACTACAAGCACATGGTTTGCCCTGGACTTGCTGGTACCTTACTTCACATCCTCTCTGACTTCCTTTATTCTACTTCCACCAAACGTTGGTCTAGAAAGTTGGAGTGGACGGGGTTAACCTGATAGCATCTTCCTTCAGCTGCACTGGGTATCTTTCATTTTATACCTTATGGCTTCTCTGCCACCTCATCGTGTGATACCTGCAAAAAACCTTCATTCATCTGATGTATGTCAAAGTTGGAAGGATAAGGAAGATAATACCTAGACAAGCCTAGACAATGCACCAGGAGTTGGTAGATAATGCTACTATTTTACTTTCATAAGCAGAGAATTTAAAGGTTCTTAATGATTCATCTGAATGGAACACCCTGGAGGGTAAATTATATCCTCAAATAAAATATTTGTATGGAAGCACTGTTTCAGTGTCTGATCCTGGGGAAATCCAGGCTAGGAGCTTTGGTGACTCTAGTAATATCTTTCTAAGAGACCTCAAGATGGGACTATGCAACTGATAATCAACTGTTCACACAGTGATCAGACTCCAGTGTAGTGGTCAGGTGGTACTAACTCAGCATATAGTAGCAACAATACAACTAACACTTGAAGTGATGATGGATTGCGGAGAGGAAGAGGAGATAGTGAGTTTGGGGCTTATGCATTAGTGGTAGCATTGAATAATATTGTGGCAAGGATAATTGTGGAACTGGTGGTTTCTTCTGCTTTAGAAACCTTGGAGAAGAAATTGGCAGCCTCAGCATTGCCACTTACCAATTCAGGACATACAGTGAAGGACAGTTAGCCTCCATGGCAAAACTGACAGCGGGCTATAGTCTCTGTGCTCATTATGTGATCACGTTCTTATCTGAGGGTAATGAGTCGGTCTCCTGTCCATTGTGACAGTGTGGTCCTTGGAGGACCTGAATTTTCTGGATACCAATGAGATTCATTTCACTATATTACTGACACAGGATACTCAGTGTCCCAGTGAGACAAATTATTGCTAGAGGATGAGGATTAAACTTCGGAAAGTTTCAGAGAACTTTCATACAAGTAAAGTTATTAAGAGTCCTATATAAAAGATAGTGCTTGGTAACCTCTTTGAAATTTGGAGACAGCATGTAGTAACACAGGATACTCATCTTACTCATTTATTAGCGATTTAAAATTCATCTGGGTTTGCATGCGGCTCAGAAAGAGATGACTTTAGAAAGAAATCAGTTTGCTAGCACCATTGGCAGAGTTATCATTAAGTGGCCTAGGTGTTGAAGTGATAATTGATATACTATGCTCTACAGTACCTTCCTCAGTAACTAGAACATACGAACATGGGAACAAAAGATTGCAGAAATGATTGTCCCTTCTCAACACCTCTCCAAGTGATCTTTGGGAATTGTGCTTCCTATCTTTTGCCACCATTTCCCTGGATGGAAGGGCATAGTAAGCATTCTAATGATCCAAAGCTCCGCTGACATCTCGTCATTTTCACACCCAATGCTGCTGAACAATTAGACAAATAAAGGAGTCATTGTATTGGTGGAAATGATTTATTATGATTACCTATGACAGAGATGAAGGAACATATCTGGAATCCAGGAGAATATTTTGGTGCCTCTATGCCTAGTCATAATTATTGATTAGTAATTGTAGCTATTAATAAGCCACACTTAATTGGATTTAGAGTCCCATGGCAAGTGTTTAACTTTACCCTTAGGGATAAGTCCAAGGGAACGTGTGCCTAAGTGTACATCTCCTCCCTCTCTTATTCCCACTCTTATTTTTAACAGGGATCAGTTTTCAGTTGAATTTAAATACCTAAGAAAAATTGTGTGTTAAGTAAAGAGTTCAACCAATGGTATTAAGTAGAAAAAGAAAATAGTAAAAAGAATAAAATAGTAAGCTGTTCCTTGACAATCAGGACAAGGGCCGATCAAGTCAATGCTTTTCATTGTGTCTTTCACTTCTATAGGTTTCCTTTTAGGTGCTCAATTATTTGTAACAAATCAGGGAGAACATATGATATTTGTCCCTTCGGGACTGGCTTATTTCACTCAGCATGTTTCTCCATTTTGTTGCAAATGACTGGATTTCATTTCTTTTTAATTTTAACTTTTATTTAATAAATATAAATTTCCAAAGTACAGCTTTTGGATTACAATGGCCTTTTCCCCCCATAACTTCCCTCCCACCCACAACCCTCCCATCTCCTGCTCCCTCTCCAATTCCATTCACATCAAGATTCATTTTCAATTATCTTTATATACAGAAGATCAATTTAGTATATATTAAGTAAAGATTTCATCAGTTTGCACCCACACAGACACACAAAGTGTAAAGTACTAATTGAATATCAGTTATAGCATTAATTCACATTGTACAGCACATTAAGGACAGAGATCCTACATGAGGAGTAAGTGTACAGTGACTCCTGTTGTTGACTTAACAATTGACACTCTTGTTTATGGCGTCAGTAATCACCCGAGGCTCTTGTCATGAGTTGCCAAGGCTATGGAAGCCTTTTGAGTTTGCCAACTTCAGTCTTATTTAGACAAGGTCATAGTCAAAGTGGAATTTCTCTCCTCCCTTCAGAGAAAGGTACCTCCTTATTTGATGGCCCCTTCTTTCCACCAGGATCTCATTTACAGAGATCTTTCATTTAGGTCATTTTTTTTTTTCGCCACAGTGTCTTGGCTTTCCATGCCTGAGATACTCTCATGGGCTTTTTAGCCAGATCCAAATGCCTTATGGGCTGATTCTGAGGCCAGAGTGCTAATTAGGGCAACTGCCATTCTGAGTCTGCTGTGTATCCTGTTTCCCATGTTGGATCGTTCTCTCCTTTTTAATTCAATCAGTTAGTATTAGCAGGCACTAGTCTTGTTTATGTGATCTGTTTGGTACTTAATCTTATCATTATGATCGATTATGAACTTAAACTGATCACTTTAACTGGTAAGATGGCATTGGTACCTGCCACCTTAATGGGATGTGGAATCCCATGGCACATTTCTAATGGCAAGTCCAATTGAGGATGTCCCAAACTGTACATCTCCTCCCTCTCTTATTCCCACTCTTATATATTAACATTTTTCAGTTAAATTTAAACACCTAAGAATAATTTTGTGTTAATTAAAGATTTCAACCAATGCTATTAAGTAGAACAAAAAAATACTAAAAGGAATAAAATAGTAAACTGTTCCTCGATGGTCAAGACAAGGGCTGATCAAGTCACTGTTTCTCATAGTGTCCATTTCACTTCAACAGGTTTCCTTTTTGGTGCTCGGTTAGTTGTAACCTATCAGGGAGAACATACGATATTAGTCCCTTTGGGACTGGCTTATTTCACTCAGTATGATGTTTTCCAGTTTCCTCCATTTTTTTTTTTTTTTTGCAAATGACCAGATTTCATTGTTTTTTACTGCTGTATAGTATTCTATAGAGTACATATCCCATAATTTTTTTTTTTGACAGGCAGAGTGGACAGAGAGAGAGAGAGAGGGAAAGGTCTTCCTTTGCCATTGGTTCACCCTCCAATGGCTGCTGCACCGGCGCAACGTGCTGATCTGAAGGCAGGAGCCAGGTGCTTCTCCTGGTCTCCCATGGGGTGCAGGGCCCAAGCAGTTGGGCCATCCTCCACTGCACTCCTGGGCCATAGCAGAGAGCTGGCTTGGAAGAGGGGCAACCAGGACAGAATCTGGCGCCCTGACCGGGACTAGAACCTGGTGTGCTGGTGCTGCAGGCAGAGGATTAGCCTATTGAGCCATGGCGCCAGCTCCCATGACTTCTTATCCATTCTACTTTTGATAGGCATTTATGTTGATTCCAGGTCTTAGCTATTGTGAATTGAGCTGCAATAAACATTAAGGTGCAGATGGCTTTTTTATTTGCCAATTTAATTTCCTTTGGGTAAATACCAAGGAGTGGGATGGCTGGGTTTTATGGTGGGGCTATATTCAGGGTTCTGAGGAATCACCAGACTGACTTCCATAGTGGCTTTACAATTGGAATTGCATCAAATTGAGAAGTTTCTGTACTGCAAAAGAAACAGTTAGGAAAGTGAAGAGGCAACCAACTGAATGGGACAAAATATTTGCAAACTATGCAACAGATAAAGGATTAATAACCAGAAACTACAAAGAGATCAAGAAACTCCACAACAACAAAACAACCTACCTACTTAAGAGATGGGCCAAGGACCTCAATAGACATTTTTCAAAAAAGGATATCCAAATGGCCAACAGGCACATGAAAAAATGTTCAAGATCACTAGCAGTCAGTGAAATGCAAATCAAAACCACAATGAGGTTTCACCTCACCCCGGTGAGAATGGCTCACATACAGAAATCTACCAACAACAGATGCTAGAGAGGATGTGGGGAAAAAGGGACACTAACCCACTGTTGGTGGGAACGGATTTCATTTTTTCTTACATCTGTGTAATATTCCATTGAGCACATATCCCATAATTTCTTTATCCAGTTTACTGTTGATGGGGATTTAGGTTGATCCCATTAAGTTGGCAGGTACCGATGCCATCTTGCTAGTTAAAGTGATCAGTTTAAGTTCATAACTGATCATAAAGATAGGATTAAATGTCAAAGGGATCACATAAGTAAGATCAAGTGTCTGATAATAATCATCAATAGAATTAAAAAGGAGAGAACAATCCAACATGGGAAGCAGGCCACACAGCAGACTCATAAGAATGACAAATGCTATGAACAGTACCCTGGCCTCAGAATCAGCCCTTAAGTCATTCGGATCTGGCTGACGAGCCCATGAGAGTATTTTAGGTGTGGAAAGCCAAGATAATATGGCAAAAAATGACCTATTTAAATGATCTCTGTGAGTGAATGCCAGTGGAAAGAAGGAGCCATTAAAGAAGGAGTTAAATTTCTCTGAAGGCAGGAGTGAACTTCCACTTTGATTATGACCTTGTCTAATTAATGTCAGAGTTTGTGGACTCAAGAGGCATCCATAGCCTTGGCAACTCATGACAAGAACCTTGGGTGATCACTGACATCATAAATAAGAGTGTCAATTGTTAAATCAACAACAGGAGTCACTGTGCACCTGTTCCTTATGTAGGACCTCTTCCTTAATGTGTTGTACTATGAGAATTAACAGTAAAACTAGTCTTCAAACAGTAGTTTATGCTTTGTGTGTCTGTGTGGGTGCAAACTGTTGAAATCTTTACTTACTATAGAGTTGATCTCTGTATATAAATATAATTAAAAATGAATCTTAATGAAGAATGGGATAGGAGAGGGAGTAGAAGGTAGGATGGTTTGGGGGTGAGAGGACAGGTATGGGAGGGAGAACCACTAAAATCCAAAAGTTATGCTTATGAAATTTATATTTATGAAATAAAAGCTTTCTATAATAATGTAGATTAAAGATTAAAAAAATAACCACACTAAAATGACTGAAGCTTTTGACTTCTCATGGGGGAACCATATTATCTCAAGAGACAAGAATATGAAACTGCTAAATTGCTGCTCAAGGATTAGGGAAATCTTAAAAGTGTGATTTCAGTGAGAAATAATGAATATGATAGGCTGGCGCCACAGCTCACTAGGCTAATCCTCTACCTGCAGCGCTGGCACCCCGGGTTCTAGTCCCGGTTGGGCCGCTGGATTCTGTCCCGGTTGCTCCTGTTCCAGGCCAGCTCTCTGCTGTGGCCTGGGAAGGCAGTGGAGGATGGCCCAAGTGCTTGGGCCCTGCACTTGCATGGGAAACCAGGAGGAAGCATCTGGCTCCTGGCCATAGTGGCCATTTGGGCTGTGACCCAATGGAAGGAAGACCTCTCTCCCTCTCTCCCTCTCTCCCTCTCTCTCTCTCTCTCTTTCTTGCTCTCTCTTGCTCTCTCTTTCACTAACTCTGCCTGGCCAAAAAAATAATGAATATGATAGCCTTTGGTAGAGTTTCAGTAATGGGGACTATATCTTGTTTCTGTGTGATGTGTTGGACTTGATCTAGGGCACAGGTGGATCTGAGTGGCATTAAGTAATAGACTGTATTGGACTCCTGGGCTCTGCTACCTAGGATCTCAGCCCATCCTTTTACTGTAGTGATTGCAGTGGCAGTACACTAATTAGAAGTACAACTTAATAGTGTTCTGCCTCAGCTGCACTTTACAAAGATACTTCAAAAAGTCCATGGAAAATGGAATTAATAGATGCGTTTATTTTGGTACAGAATGTTGACATCTGTGCATACTGTCTATCTTCTTTCTGTCATGGTAGTTCTCTATGAATCAGTGTAGAATATCAGTAGCACTATTTCTATATGGCTGGGACGTATGAGAGTTATTACCATAGGAACAATAATGGCCAATGAGGGTGGAGTTAGGTAAATATTTGTTAAATTATCACTCGAATGAACGATTTTGGGATACATTTTATGTAGCTCTTTTGAGGTAACCTAGCATGACTGAGTCTCAGAGATGACCACTTGGTAACAAACCATAGAATTGTCCCTCTCCCCTTCTCTGGATTACTCCTCCCAGTCTACTCTTTGCCCTAGGATTACTCTATGGAATTAACCACCTAGAAGATGCTTGCCATTCAGGTTCTGCTTTTTTAGTGGATGATGCAGGCTAATACCCAGCCTCTTGAAGTTAGGGATGACCACGTCATCTCCTTGATGTGCTTGGAAGTACTAGTGGTCCTTCATGCCATTAATTATCCCTGATTTCTTCCTTGGTGGTAGTGATTGTATTAGCTTGTGTGGATATGCAGCAGACTCAAACATCATGAGGAAACAAGAATGATTTCTGTTCTTTCAGTTAATTATGCCAGAGATGTCTGAGAGTTTGTTTGGAAAGCAAAATATATTCCATTCTGGCTAATACAGATGAGATGACCACTAGTGAAATAGTGCAACATATTGATGGACTGTAATAGCACCAATAATCCTCTCCTCACCCTAAACTCACCTTGAGGAAAGAAAGGTATAAATTTTGCTTTTTTTTTTTTTTGTCTTTCAATTGTTTTTTTTTTTAACTTTTATTTAATGAATATAAATTTCCAGTGTACAGCTTATGGATTACAATGGCTTCCCCCTCCCATAACTTCCCTCCCACCCACAACCCTCCCCTCTCCCGCTCCCTCTCCCCTTCCATTTGCATCAAGATTCATTTTCAATTCTCTTTATATACAGAAGATCAATTTAATATATATTAAGATTTCAACAGTTTGCACCCACATAGAAACACAAAGTGAAACATACTGTTTGAGTACTAGTTATAGCATTAAATCACAATGTACAGTACATTAAGGACAGAGATCCCACATGAGGAGCAAGTGCACAGTGGCTCCTGTTGTTGACCCAACAAATTGACACTCTAGTTTATGGTGCCAGTAACCACCCTAGGCTGTTGTCATGAGTTGCCAAGGCTATGGAAGCCTTCCAAGTTTGCCGACTCTGATCATATTTAGACAAGGTCATAAAAGACAGGGTGAGGATAGTAACCAATGATCCTAAGAGTGGCATTAACCAGGTCTGAACAATTATACAGCATTAAGTGGGGAAGAGGACCATCAGTACACACAGGTTGGGAGTAGAGCCATTGGTGGTAGAGTAGAGGTTATGATTACAAAGGAATGAGGCCCAAGTACGCTAGACAGGGTCTAGAACAAAGGACAGAGTCATTATTAGAGGAGCTAAGAAAGGTGCTGTCTAAGCTACAATTAAGTTTTCTGATTTAGAGGCAAATAGAACCTGATAGAAGGGGCTTGATAATAATCTGGTGAGCTTTAGGCCTTGTAAGTTAAGAGGTCCAGACCTATCTATCTCTTCACATGGGGTACATCCTAAGGGAGGTGTGAACCTCCTAGGGGAAGGCACTCTGTTGGCTTTCATTATTTGGCTGGCCTGGGAGGAGAGCTGTCCAGGTAAAGGCAGGGGGCATCTCTAACAAGAAATTTACAGTTCTGCCTGCAATATTGCTGACCCTACTTGACCATCCCCTCAGCTGCAGTGGTCACTTTGGAAGTTGGGCTGAGTGAAGGGCTTTTCAGCTTAGAGCCAATAAGATCTGTGGCTCTGACCTGGGCATCCTTCGACTCCAGGGCAGGTCCATTTCCAGTGATCCAACTCTTGGCAGAGCTGCCAGGGCTCTTCACAAGCTGACTTCTGCTGAAGCCCAGGCTTACCACATTGAAAGCCACTGCAGTGGACTGGCCTGTTGGGTCTCCTTGAGGGCAGATCACTGTACAGATCAGCCATTAATAGGCCTGCCACCCATTGCTTCTGATGCCGAGCTTTCTTTTCCTCCTGGTTTGTGTTAAAGCAGACCAGAGGATGCAAGTCAAGTGAGTGCCCAAGTCCCATCTCTAATCTTCAGTGGCCTGAACTACAAGTCTATAGTCACAGGCATGTTCTGTAGTAGTTTTTCTAAGGTAGACAATGCCCATGAGGAAAATTATATTCTCACTTTAAAACTTTCTTTCCCTTTGGTCTGAAAGGGAGGTTTTTTCTACTTACTGTATACTTCACTGATGGCGATGTGAATCTAGCTATGAGATTATTATTTAAGCTCTTATTTTGGCTATGCTATTACAGAAAAATGTTAGCCATCTCTTTTATAAGGTCTAAAGATTAAATTGTGCATCCTACAGATTCCTTCATAGTAGAATTAGTTTCCTACCTTGAAGAGAATAGAGAAATGAAAGAACAAGTTGGGCTTAGAATAGAGAAATGAGGGAGCAAGTCCTAGATCGCTTGCTGACAATAGCAATATCACATTTAAAAATTTGCCACTCATGAATTATTAAGAACTTAAGCAAAAAGAAGAATATAATTACAACCCATGCACATGAAAGTACAACTGATGCACTCCTGATTCAACTCTTCCTTCTCTAAGTAGGATCCACATTTTTCTGTGCTTTTTCTTTTTACTCCAATGAATCTCTTAATATTGTTATTCTAAAGAAGAGATTCATTAAATAATATTTAATATTGTTTTTCATGTTTTATACTTCATTTAAATGCTATCAGCACAGTTACTTTTTTGTGGTCTGTATTTTCTTTCCTGGGAACAATGTTTTTGAGATTTATGGTGATGCTGGTAACTCTGCTGTCTTCATTTTTATAGCTCTGTAAGGTTAAATTGCACAGATGTGCCACATTTTATGTATTCACTCTCCTATTGACAGACATTTAGGTTGTTTACAGAATTCAGCTAAGGTCTGAGCTGTTCTTTCCTTCCCTTCCTGCTCCCTAGAGAAAGTAAAGAGCTTTGAGGTTTATGCACATTAATGGATTAAATTGTTTACCATTGTGAGAGCCACTTCCATGAGCTGTTGGGGCAGAGGCCACATCATGGTTCCAGTCTGACTGAGCAGGAGAAATGGAACAGTGAAGGGTCTGGTGGAATTGCTGAAAGTTTCTTTTTTTACTTTTTATTTTTTACTTTTGAGATTAACAATGTTGATTATAAAATGAACTGAAAGATGTCATCGTAAAAATTTCAAGAAAGAATTAGAAGGAAGAAAGAGGGTAGGGTGGGAAGTATCACTATGCTCCTAAATCTGTATATATGAAATACATGAAATTTGTTCACTTTATATAAATAAAAATTATAAAAAAAGATTTAACAATTTTTAACATTTTTCCATGTTCACTTCATATATAGATATTATATGCATACATATATAAACTACTTTTTCTTACAAAAAGTTATATTAGTATCAGAAAATATGGAATTCATGGTAATGTTCATTAAATGAGGAAAGAAGGATATATTGCCATGTACATGGTGAAAGTTTCTTTAGTTAAGTGTCTTGTGGGATTTGAAAATGGATACATGTTTAACAGGATCTTGGCCAGAAATCAGGGGAGCTTCCTTTTTCGCTTGTTGTTTTCATAAGGCACACTCTATATTTTAAGTAAGTTCAAAAGTCTAAGATCCAGGTGTCTGTCAGGTGGGTTTGTAACAATGCATTTATTTTCCATTCAAGATAGAAGTAAATTATTATCCACTGTTACTCATGTTGTGCTCTCGGTGCTCAGTTGTAAGCTCTTTTTGAACTGTTTCAATGATTTGGGTGTAGATGGGCATTCCTATCTCCTTCCCCTTTGTAGAAAGAAAGAATAGAAAGGCCAGTATTGTGGCGCAGTGGGTTAATGCCCTGGCCGGAAGCACTGGCATCCCATACGGGCACCGGTTTGAGACCTGGCTGCTCCACTTCCATCCAGCTGTTTTCTATGGCCTGGGAAAGCAGTAGAAGATGGCCCGAGTCCTTGACTTTTTTTTTAAAAGATTTTGTTTATTTGACAAGTAGAGTTACAGAAAGTCAGAGAGAGAGAGAGAGAAAGGTCTTACCTCTGTTGGCTCACTCCCCAAATGGCCGCAATGGCTGGAGCTATACCGATCCGAAGCCAGGAGCCAGGTGCTTCTTCCTGATATTCCACGTAGGTGCAGGGTCCAAACACTTGTGCCATCCTCTACTGCTATCCCAGGCTGCAGCAGAGAGATGGATTGGAAGAGGAGCAACCGGGACTAGAACCAGTGCCCATATGGGATGTCGGCACCGCAAGCGGAGGATTAACCTAATGTGCCATGGTGCCGGCCCCAGGAATAGATCTTAATGTTTAGTTTTAATATAGATCTTTAATTTCCCTCTGTTACCATATTGAACCCTGAAAAGAAGCTAAACACCTTCTTGTTTCTTTAGGAATTATTCATAGTTATTTTTATGTAACCTCATTCCATTTTCCTTTGGCCCCTTTCCCACACACAGGCTAACGTCCACCTTCCTACCTGACATAACTTGAAGAACCATTCATGGCAGAAAGATAAAGTAATAAAATCATTGACTGACCACATTTAGGGAAAATATGAGAACCCCTTCTCAATCTTAAACTAAAGCCTCAAGGAATTTTTGAGACCTCTGAAGATCTGGTACAGTAAGAAAACTGTGACATAACATAGCACAAATACTAAAATAAGACCAGCATGGTAATATTTAGTCTTTGTGTAATCAGAGGAGATTGTCCCCTGTTACAATTTCTGTACTGATTGCTTGTGTTCTTTTTAATAAACTGTTGTAATATTAGTGACTGTTATGGGCGCTAATGCATTCTGCTTAGAACAAGAGCTGAATTGACTGTCCAGGGAATCTAAATACTACCAGATTTATTTCAAGGAAAAAAATACCAAAAAAGAAGGTGTAAAATGACTTCTTGGTATTATATTTCTCTGAGATTTTCTGGGCCAAATTCAAGTAGGAAATACTAGCTGGGTTCTAATGAGTCTCTCAGTAAGGCTGCCTCCAGCCATCAGTTCCATCATTGTGTTAACTCTTGGTAGTAAAATCTTCAGCTTCTCTCCATTGCCAGTTGTATTTATCTCAGTTGACTGAGGTTTTTTTGTTTTGCTTTTTGGTTTTCCAGTCTGTCTAAACAGAGAAATGTGGGAGGAAAGCAAGATGGTTAATGATATGCCACTCTTTTGACAAATCAAAATTGATTTTTTGTGACCTTTTATTGTACTGTGTAGATGAGACAGTTCTGGTTTTTACAGAAGCTGCTATTCCACTCCTCACTCATTTTGCAGTAATTATTTGGTTCAGGTGAGATTGGTCCCATGTCCAGTAAACTGTCTGTAAACAGGCTACCACCACTAGTAATCCTGTCTCTACCACGGATTAAAATAATCTCTTGCCCACAATGACTGTTTCAGGACCAGGTATGTGACCTAGATGGAACTGATCGGAAGAAGGACCCTGAAGTCTTGGTCCTAAGAGAGGGTTTATGGATGATAGACCTGGTGCATTTCAGCCTTTGTTATAGGTTTTGAGGGACAGGTCCAAGAAAATGACAAAATGGGTTTCAGACCCATTTTTAGTAAAAAGCATGATCAGTATTTTTAATTATTTGTAGTAGTAAATTTATTTTGTTTAAACCAATTTGAATTGAGTATTTGGTTAGTTTCAGCCAAAAGTATCATTCCTAATAAAAAAAAAAACTGCCATTGAAAGTCCTAGACAGTATTAAAAATATCACTTGCTTATGTTGTTTAATCTACTTTTTCCAGGTTATTGTCTTTATGTGATTCTCTCTATGCTTTCTCAGAATTTCTCCAGCATTTACATCCATCCTTCCTCAGAGATTAATTCCCAGTTCCTCTGCTATGTTTATCTCAATAGTTTTGTACATGGTCAAATATCTTCCATGAAAATCAGAACAGAACACAACTTCAGCCAACCTCTCATTGTTCACTATTTATCCCCATCTCTCTTTTTCTCTGGAAGTCATGTTTCTCCTAGAGAATGTCTACACTTGGCCGTACCCATTTCTTTACTTCTTACTTTCTCATATCCAATGATTTTCTTGTATCTAACATTTTCATTGATCATGTTATGTGATACTATAGGAACAGTTGACTCCTACTCTACCCCACTTTGCTCAAATACATTTCTCACCTGATTGTCATTTTACTGTACTTCCTATGTTCATCTCGTTGTTAGAATAGATTCTTTTCTGATTCTTGTGCAGGCTTATCCTCCCTGATCATGCCATCAGATTTTAGAATTACTAAAACTTCAGTCCTAGCCCTCTGTCTTCTAACTCTAGATTGTGCTCCTCTATGGCTTCACTGATACCCAGTGGTTGTTCTCCAATGATGCTTTCCCATTTTTCTAATGCATAAGTGTTAAAGTCAAACCAGGCATGGATTTGAGTCTTTGCTCTACACTTTTAGTCTTTTTTAAATCTCTTCAATGTTAATTTCCTTAAATATAAAAGGGGGAGGGGCCGGCGCTGTGGCATAGCAGGTAAAGCCGCTGCCTGCAGTGCCGGTATCCCATATGGGGGCCAGTTCATGTCCTGGCTGCTCCACTTCCAATCCAGTTCTCTGCTATGGCCTAGGAAAGCAGTAGAAGGTGGCCCAAGTCCTTAGGCCCCTGCACCTGCATGGGAGATTCGGGAAGAGGTACCTGGCTCCTGGCTTTGGATTGGTGCAGCTCCGGCCATTGCTGCCATCTGGGGTGTGTGAACCATTGGATAGAAGACCTCTCTCTCTCTCTTTCTCTCTCTCTCTTTCTGCCTCTCCTCTCTCTGTGTAACTCTGACTTTCAAGCAAAATAAATAAATTTTTAAAAAAATATAAAGGGAGAAAATAGTAATACCTATCTCATATAATTTACGTTTATGTAGAGATAACAGGAAAGTAAAGTAATTTTTTGTACTTATTTGATTTCCACCAAAAACATGTTGCTCCTTCAAAACAAAGTTCAACAACAAACTTTGTGTGGATGGGCATTTGACTCAGATTGAGATGCCAACTGGGAAAACCACATCCCATCTCCGAGTGCCTGAGTGAAGTCCCAGATCTGCTTCTGTCATAGCTTCCTGCTAATGTGTACTCAAGGAAGAAGCAGGTGATGACTCAAGTGCTTTGGTCCCTGCCACACTCATGGGAGGCCCTGATTGTGTTCCTGGTCCAGCCATGGCTACTACGGGCATTTGGGAAGTGGGTTAGCAGATGGAAGGAAAATTTCTCACTGTTTCTATCTCACTACCTTTTAAATAACTTAAAATAAATAAACAATTTTGAAGTATATAGCGAAGGAGATTTCAATAGAATATATGAGAAAATATTTATCAGGAATGATAATTTAATTCTGACATTTTTATAGTGAGAGTAGGAGGTATAGAGTACTTTATCATATCTATATGGTTTCAAAAAATTTTCTGAAAGAGCTTATGATGCATAAAAGAGGACAGCCATGGAAGTAAGACATATGGGATGCTCACATCCCATATTAGAATGCCAGTTTGAATCCTGGCTACTCTACTTCTGGTAAAACTTCTTGCTAATGTGCCTGAGAAGGCAGCAGATGATGGCCCATGTACTTGGGTCTCTGTCACCTTCCTGGGGAGATTGAAATTAAGTTTCTGGCTCCTGGCTTTTGCTTGGCCCAGTGCTGGGTGTTCTGGGCATTTTAGCAGTGAACCAGTGGGTGGAAAATCTCTCTCTCTGCTTCTAAATAAATAAATAAATAAATAGGTAAATAACTATATTTATCTTTAAAAACACAAGTCAAAAATCTTGGAAAAATATAGATAGGTTTATTTAGGAAACAATAGTCTCCGAATCCAGAGAGTTGAAGTTTGAGAACAAATCTTCCCTAAAAAGTCTGCGTGGCTTTCAAGAGCAGTATCTACTGGGGCCTATCTGAGGAATAGCTGGACAGAGCTATTAATCTTCTCCACTAGGTCAGTTTAACTTAGGTGATAAGCTCATTGGCAATCTGGAACAGCCTTGCATATATTTTGTTGTTTATTTATTCTTCTCCTATCTATTCCCGGAAATGTCCTTTTAAAATTTAATCAGTAGCCCTTTCTTCAGTAATTTGTTTTTGGAACCAACATTTGTATCCAGTTATGTTCTAAAGAAAATGATCTCAAATCTGCTTATCTAAATCCCATCTTTTTACGTCAATGCAATATATATTAATGGTGTAATGATAAATGCAAACTTATTGTTGTGGAATCTATGAATTCTGACTAGAATTTGACCATTTTAGAACACTTTCCAAAACTCATTAACAGTCATTGTTCTTGTGTGTCCCAGGCATAGGTAACTCATACTCCGCCCTGAATAAACTTTTTGCCTTTTTACCCAGCCATAGACAATTTTAAGATTCCTCTGCCCCCTCTTTTTTCAGCTTAATATTTTCTGAGATAACATTTTTAAAATTACATTATAGTCAAAGCCTTAATGGTCCTACTAAGTAAAGAGTTCAACAAGCAAAAAGTAAATTCTATCATGTGCAGCAAAATGGTTGGGAGTGAAGAACATCACACTGAATGAAAAAGGCCAGACACAGAATGACAAACATTGCTCTTCTTTTTAAGGCTTAATGGCTTTTGCACAGTTAGGAAGTGTCAGAATGGCAGAAAGAAAGTTTGTTAAGGGAACATTGGAAATGGAAGGCCAGTTGAGCTGGATAAGTGAGGATACTGAGGCTTTAGCATTGTGAGCTGTTGCCTGATTGAATGAGTATAATCCTGATGGCCATTGCCACGGTTTCTCATCCAAGGCAGATGTTATACATGCCTAAAAATAGATCTTGGTGGTTTTTTTCTCAACTGTCTTTCAACTAGATATAAAGAAAAGATGATAGAAGAAAGATGCCACCATTCACTTCATTGAACACTCATCTATTAAAATACTAATGAGGGAACTTGTTACCTTAGCAGATCCTGGAGAGGGCAGCATCCTGTTAATTAAGTGTGGCTAAGGGGAAGCCAATTCAATCCATTTCGGTGTTAATAGAAAATGGCCTTCATTTTATTTAGACTTTTTTAAGAGGAAAAAGAAGTACACTTAATAATGGGTTAATTGGAGAGCATTTATTCTTGACATTTCATGGAAGAATTATCCTACGTCTCTATAGAGAAGTTATAAATAATTGAATGGGGTCTCTAATTCATAAGCAAAATCCAGTAAATAAAGCTTTCAGAATTTTTGGCAGCTGTCCCAAATTTGGTCATCTAAATTACTGGACAGAAAGACTTCTACTTGGAATTCTAAAAAATGCAGTAGCATTAATATACTCAGCTTAGGCAGAAGGAATAGATAGCAAGAGAAATATATCCTTATTCAGTGGTGTAGGAGCAAACTTTTAAGATGTATTTATGATAAAGGCAGATTTTCTTTCATTTTTATGACCCCCCCCCCCCCAGTTTGTGTCTATAGTTTTGTACAATAAAAATTCCTTTTCATGTGATGGATGACCTTGAAGTTGTGAAAGACAACACACTGGACAGCTAAGGACATAATTTTGCTTTTTTTATTTTTTAAGATTTATTTATTTATCTGAAAGGCAGAGTGGCATAGAGAGGCAGAGAGAGCCCATGGTTTACCCCCAAAATGGCCTCAATGGCCAGGACTGAGCCAGGTGGAAGTCAACACTGGGAACCCCTTCTGGGTCTCTCACATAAGTGGCCATCTTGGGCCATCTTTTGTTGCTTCCCCAGATGAATTAGTAGAAAGCTGGATCAGAAATAGAGCAGCTGGGATTCAGACCCATTCTCTGATGTAGAACGCCAGCGTTGCTGCTGGTGGTTCAACCTCCTGTGCCAAAATGCCAGTCCTCAGGAGACAGTTTTATTCAAGCTATTGTAATAGAATATCCATTAATGTGCACTTTAACGGTAGTTATATAAAATCTCCTCCAGTGACGTGTTCTCAAGTAATGCTCTCTTTACACGTGTGTTACAGATGAGAATCTAAGACTCAGAAGTTAAGTGCCTGCATGAGACCATACAGTTGTCAGTGGTGAAGTGAGACTTTGAATTATTACTTTTTTTTGTTTGTTTGGTGGGCTCATACCAAGCTACTGTCTTTTCACATGACAACTGTTCACAATAGATTTCTTTCTCTTTCTTCTTAGATACAACATTGGCAGTTCCCTTGGTTCCACTTCCTTTCTTCAACTTTCTTAGTTGAATTGAGTCTTTTTATTTTATTTTTTTTAGCAAGTAGCTACAACAGAGCCTACCAGGCGGTGTGTGTGTGTGTGGGGGTCTTGCTAATTCAACTACATTCCCCTAAGTCTTTTATCATTAAAAACCATTAGATTCCTTAGGGTGGAAAGGCTTCCTTGTATCATATTATTTATTGTGCTTTTCAGTTTATATTATGTAAGGGATATCCTTAGATTAAATAATGGAGAGGTGACAAAGAAAATTTGAAGTTATTTAAGGCAATATTTTATAGAATATGAAGCGTAACATAATATATAAACATGCTTGTTTAATATGTCTGTGCTTTTTTAAAGATTTATTTATTTATTTGAAAGTCAGTTATACAGAGAGAGGAAAGGCAGAGGCAGAGAGAGAGAGAGGTCTTCCATCCGCTGGTTCACTCCCCAGATAGCTGCAATGGCCAGAGCTGTGCTGATCCAAAGCCAGGAGTCAGGAGCTTCCTCCAGGCCTCCTACACAGGTGCAAGGGCCCAAGGACTTGGGCCATCCTCTACTGCCTTCCCAGGCCATAACAGAGAGCTGGAGCGGAAGTGGAGCAAGTGGGTCTTGAACCGGCACCCATATGGGATGCGGGCATCTGAGACCAGGGCATTAACCTGCTGTGCCACAGCACCGGCCCCTATTTCTGTGCTTTTCACTGAATTAAGAAAAAGCAGGCTGGCGCCGTGGCTCACTTGTCTAATCCTCTACCTGCGGTGCCAGCACCCTGAGTTGTTGTCCCGGTTGGGGCACCAGGTTCTAGTCCCAGTTGTTCCTCTTCCAGTTCAGCTCTCTGCTGTTGCCCAGGAGTCTGTCTGTATACCAGACAGGGTGGTGGTATCTACATTGCTTAAAATAGAAGCATGTATATCCTGATCTGTGACGAGGAACACAATTTTTCTTTGGTCTATTTTTTTTTCTTTCTTCTTTCTTTTAATACTTCTTGACTTTGACTAAATTATATTTCCTCTTTGCACTGCAATTTTTAATAGCACTTTCAAAGAAAAGGATTTGATTTAGAAGAAGGCTTACTTTCAGATTATTTTCATTTTAATGGAAAACTAAGTTTTATCAAATAAACATTTCTAAAAACATCAATTATTTAAAAAGTATTTTAAAACGTCATTTCCTGGTGTCCCTGAAATCATACCACACAGCATTCATTACCTTAGTTTCATGTGTAGCTTTCTCTTTATCTGTACTATGTATACATACATAGAAAGATGGATGGACAAATAGATAAAGTGAGCGAGTCATCTTTTCTGTGTCACAACTTTTGTTTGCTAACCTAGTAGTTTGACTCCTTATTTCTGAGCTCCTTAATTCCTAGTGTGGTTACTTCCATATAGATTGCTCACATCTGACAGGCAAAGCTGTCATCAACCTGCACTTTGATTATACCTCATGTTTTGAAATGTCTTTTGGGGTATCCTTCTTTATGAGTGGGCAGGAGAAAAATCAGTTTTACTTTTCATCTTGAGGTCATCAATTCTCATACGTAAGCAGCCCAGTTGAGTTTAATTGTGCTATGCAATGGATTCATGGTCTTGGAAGCAACTGCACTTCAGAAACTGATTCTACATTATCTGAGTCTGCCAGTTGGAAAGAATGTTAATAAGGAGAAAGAATTGATTATATAAGGCTTGACAAAATAAATATGCTATGTAAAACTGAAAGCAGTTCTTTCTAGACCTCATGATTGCAAGGACAATTTGATAAAGAGACAAAGAGATACACACTGGCAAAAGGTCACCTTGTTTAAAAAATAAAAAGTAACATCTCAGATAAGGATTTTAAAAGAAAATGCTATTAAAAATCAATATGCTTTTCAAATATTTTATGAGTGTGATCCTCAATTATATTAGACTTTTATATAATCATTTAAGAGAGCATAGGTAAATTTTTTCTTCTGTCTTCTATATGTTGCATTTTATTTCCTACTTTAAGATGTCTTTTTCAGTTTATATTTTACATATGTTGTACAGTTTATTTTTCCACTAGATGATTTTTAAGGCCACCCTGAAGAAAATTTGAAAACAAAAGGAACCAAAGAAGTAGACTTTTTTATAATTAATAACTTGTGTATTGATTCTTTTATTTTCTGCTATTCAAGTGTGTTTCTTTTTTTAAATTATTTTATTTATTTGAAAGACAGAGTTACAGAGAGAGGTAGAGAAACAGAGAGAGAGGTCTTCCATCTGCTGGTTCACTCCCCAGATGGCTGCAACAGCCTGAGCTGAGCTGATCCGAAGCCAGGAGCCAGAAGCTTCCTCCGGGTCTCCCACATGGGTGCAGGGGCCCAAGGACTTGGGCCATCTTCCACTGCTATCCCAGGCCACAGCAGAGAGCTGGATTGGAAGAGGAGCAACTGGGACTAGAACCGGCACCCATATAGGATGCCAGCACTTAAGGCCAGGGTTTTAACCCACTGTGCCACAGCGCTGGCACCATCAACTCTGTTTCTTTTAAATATACTGCTACAAAAACTTTTGGATGAGAGAGAGGGAGAAAGAGAGAACAAGAGGGCATGCATGCTCCCATCCACTGATTACCAACTAAATGCTCATAACAGTAGGGCCTGGGTCGGCCAGAAACTGGAGCCCAGAATTCAATCTACATCCACCCATGGCTGACAAGAATCCAACTACTCAATTCCATCACTTCCTGCCTGCCAGGGTGCACATTTCTTCAAAGCCAGAATGGAGGCAGAACTTGTACCCTGGCACTCTGATATGGGATATGGATATTAACTGATGTTAAATGCTATGCCAGGGCTCATCCTTACATCTCTTATTTCTACAAATTAATGCTTTTTAGAATCAATATTCCAGTTTGATGAGCAAAATACCTATTATCTCCTTTTGCACTGATTGTCTAAAATTCTGTGATTTACCCATTTCATAAAAATGGTGCATGTTGATGGCTCCACTCATGTAGAGAGAGTCCTGGTTCCTAATCTGTCTGTTATTACTTTTGACCTCTCCCCATTACATAGTATTCTCTTTAATTAAATGGTCATTCATAGTATGTAAATATTACAAATAATGTCTCCTTGGCCCACTTCCAGATAGACACCAGCATGGTTTTTGAAGCTTATGGCTTTAAGAATGTCTTTGTTCAACATTAGACAATTACTTTAAAATGTAACCAGAATTTGCCCCAATCAGTTTTGAAAGACGTAGACAGAGAAATGACTTTTCATGAAGGAAAAAGGTTATATTCAAAGAGAATGGAGGAAAAAGAGGGTGAATCTTTATTTATTCATGTTTCCAGCAGGTAGGCTAGGCTGGGTAAGCAGGCTTACCATTGGCCAGTCTGAATAACTTCAGCATGTTGTGGGATATGAGGGCTATTCCTAGTTTCTGGTACCCTTCCCTTGGCTAACTAGGGGGTTGGTAATCTGGGGTACAAGACCTGGCTGAAAAAGGTAGTTAAGGGACAGGATCTAGTTCTGGTTTACATTTTTATTGTCTCTAGGCATTGGCTACCCCTGGGAAAGGCAGATTTTCCAGGATCAGCATAGTTCAAGGTATTAAAGCATCAGACAATACCAAAAGCCAAACCAAACCAAACCAACAAAAAAATGACAACAAAAAGACCCCATCTAAACCAGACAGAAACTAAACTAAAAGTAAAAACTAACCAACCCACCAACCAAGATGAGTGAAATATAGGCTCCATTGCCCCACACTGACTCCCAGTGCCTTCTCACAGCCCAGTGCTTTCAGTGCAAACCTCAGTCATTGCTCCATAGAGAGCCAGACCCCAGCCCCAAACTTTGATTCATGGTGCTGTGAACTGAGCTCCAAGCATGTTCTCCCTTCAGTTCCTGGGACCTTTGAATAGCTAAAGCCAAGTGTTGATTTTTCTTCTCTCTTGGACAGTAAAAGTGTTGTAAGATGATTACTCGTGCTATTGCTGGAGTTGGTCCTTCTATATTGCATGGCAGATAGATTTCTTATTTTAAAAATTTAAGAACAGAAGACTCTTTATTATATCCTTTCTGGAAAATGGAGTTTGACCTCACAGATGCCTGAAATAAATTTACTTATGTTGAGAGGGTGACAACATGCTACTATATCAACTGGAAAACTTCCTTCAAGTTTTTTTCTTAAAAGGGCAGAAAAATAAAACCCAAGTTAATTTTGTTGGGTATCTCTTTCTATGTTTTAAATATTATTTGAAAAGCGGAGTGACAAAGTGGGAGCGACAGAGCAACAGATGTTCCATCTGCTAACTCACTCCGCAGATGGCTGCAATGACAGGGGCTGGCCCAGGCTGAAGCCAGGATCCAGGAACTCAATCTGGGTCACCCATGTGGATGACAGGGGCCCAAGCACTTGAACCATCTTCTACTACTTTCTCAGGCATAGTTGCAGGGAGCTGGATCAGAAGTGCAGCAGCTAGAATTTGAACCAGCACTCTGATATTGAATGCCAGCATCCCAGGTGGAGACATTACCTGCTGTACCACAACACAGGCCTCAGTGTGTCTTTCTGACACACATACTTTATTTTTAAAATTTGTGATAATTTTAATTTACATTCAAAGAGACATAACAGAGAAAGATCTTTTACCCATTTTCCCCACAGGAAGCATTTTGCATAACTGGTATAGTACAGCCAGGACATTGACACGGATGCTGTCAATATATTGAACATTTTTCCCAACACACAGATTTCTGATGGTGCTTATTGTTTTTCTTATAACCACACTACTTCCTGCCTAACCCAACTCTTACTTTTTCAATAGTAAATCATAATTCAATTTCAGGAAGTGGATCACACATTACATAAGCTTTGGGGATTTTTTTTTCACTTGTCATAAGGTACTGAAGAGTCACCCAACTTGCTGTATATGTCAATAATTCTTTGTATGATATGGATGTCTTACAGTTTATTTAACTGCTTATCCCTGGACATCTGGGTTACTTCTAGCTTGGGGTTATCATGATTTATCAATATCTGTATATAGGTCTTTGTGCAGATATTACTAATTTGTCTGAAATAAATGTCAAGGAGGGCAATTTTTTGAAATTGTATGATAATACTCCTAAAATTTACAGTAAATTTATCAATTTAAAGGCTATAGATGAACCTAATAACAGCTATTATGGTAGAGAGATGACATGAAACATGATTAGATGAACTCGAGAAGGTTTGAAAAAAAAATCACAAACAGCGAACATAACACCTTTTCTGAGAGATTTTGTTATAAGAGAACTCAGAAATAGAAAGGTAAGGACCTACATTGTGGAACACCTGGTTTGCTGCTTAAGACACAGATGCCAGCATCCAATAGGAGCATCAGTTTGAGCCCTGGCTGTTCCACTTCTGATTCAGCTCCTTGCTAAGGTGCCTGGGAAGTCAGAGAATGATGGTGTCCAAGTTCCTGGGGCTCTGCCACCCACGTAGGAGACTCTGATGGAGTTCCTCTCTCCTGGCTTTGGCCTGACGCAGCCCCAGCCATTTGGGGAGTGAATCCGTGGAGGGAAGATTTCTGTTTCTTCCCCCACTCCACCATAACTCTGCCTTTCAAATGAATAAAAACGAGTCTTAAAAAAAAAAAAAAAGAAAGAAATGGGTGGTAGTTGGAGAGGTTTGAGGGAAATTATAACAGGTTGATGTGCTAATACAAATGAATAAAAATGATGTGGAGATAATGGGGATCCCGGGCAAATGCTGCTGCTGTAATCACCGAGACAAAATATTATGCAGCCCTAAATTAGAGCGCTGGCATCAGACAATGAATGCTTTAGAGTCAAGGGAGTTTCTGGCACATTTTCCTATAAGGTTGACTTGATAATATCCCTTGGTCTAATAATTTTTTCCCTATTCTTTTTGAACCCCTATGAGGCAAAGACAGCTCCTTGTTGATCTTTTAACTTCTCATTTTTTTCTCCCGTCATTCTCATTCATCTTCTTCTTTTATGCTGCCGTTTCTTCACTTGTGCAGTAAGAATCGACAGATCACATTAAAAGCCTTTTCTTACCACCATGTGAAAATGTGTGTTAACTTTTGACAACAAGCTTTGATAAGCCGAACGATTCTGGCATAAGATAGATCTTTACTTTCTGCTGTGTTTTGTATCTGTGTTGGGAAATCAAATAAATGAAAAGACTAATTACTTTAATCCAATGACCTTAATAATATATACCATTTTAGAGGAATAGGTGAATATTTTTATTCCCTCACATATTGTAAATCCAAAAGGGATTATTCCTACTAGAGAGAGAAAATATTTTGTGTTCAAATTTTATATTTTAAATTAATTTTAAAAATATTTGTTTAAAGTCAGAGTAAGAGAGGAAGAGATAGAGAGATGGATCTTTCATCCTCTGGGTCACTCCTCAGATGGCTGCAATGGTCGGGGCTGGGCCAGGAGCTAAGAACTCAGTCTGGGTCTCCCATGTGGCTGGCAGGAGCCCAAGCCACCTGAGCCATTTCCTCTGCTTTTCCCAGGCCATTAGTAGGAATCTGGAGGAGAAATGGAGCAACTGAGATATGAATTGACACCTATATGGGATGCTGACATCACAGGCGGCAGCTTTATCTGAAATGCCATAATGCTGACCCTTAAATTCATTTTTTAAATAAAATTATGATTTAGAATATATGCCCATGGTTAAAAATGAAAAAAAAGAAGTCCAAATGTCTAAAAGATTGAAAAGCAAGATTGTGTCCTAAGCCCATGCCCCAGCGTCATCTCTGATCTTATTTAGAGAAGCCCATAGTCAAAGTGGAAGTTCTCTCCTCCCTTCAGAGAAAGGTACCTCCTTCTTTGTTGGCCTGTTCTTTTCACTGGGATCTCACTCGCAGAGATCTTTCACTTAGGTTTTTTTTTTTTTTTTTTTTTTTTTTTTTTTTTTTTTTTTTTTTTTGCCAGAGTGTCTTGGCTTTCCATGCCTGAAATACTCTCATGGGAGTATGTAAGCCATTTTTGTTGTCACTTACAAATCAGTCAATTTTGAAAGAGGCTCCCTATGCCACAGGAATCTAACCAAATTGTAATACAAGACCTTTCTCTCTGTCTTTCTCTCTGACTTTCTGTAACTCTACCTGTCAAATAAATAAGTAAAAATCTTAAAAAAAAAAAAAGCCGCCTCTTTCCTCTCCACCCCACCTTTCTTAACCTGTAATAACCACCACTATTCTAAATTCAGATGGACTTTTATAAAATTACCACATTTGGGGAACCTGAGGCATTTTATGTGTTTGATGTATTTTATTTAGCATAGTAATTTCTATTTCTATCTGCTATGAATGTCAGGAATTCATTCTAAGAAACAACAACAAAAAGAATGAAATCCTACCCATTTTAAAATCAGGTGAATTTTCTTGTTTGTTCCACTTTTTGCTGTTGAGTTGCTTGAGTTCCTTATATGTATTTAAAATATTCATTTGAATGGAAGAGTGATAAAGTCTGAGGCACATTAGAAGGGAGCTAGACTGGGTGTGTGATTGGGATTCAAACCGGGACTTTGATATGGGATGCAGGTGTCTCAAGCAGTGTCATGATTTTCAATGTTTTAGGTTGATGTCCACCTACTTCTCTCTTCTTGTCTTTGTTGCCATCCAAAAGTTTTTGGTTTCAACCAAAAATAATCACCCAGACTAATGTAAGGGAATTTTCCCCTTTGTTTTCATCTAGTGCTTTACATTTTTAGGTCTTACCTTTAAGTCTTAAATCTATTTCAAGTCAACTTTGCATATGGTATTAGATAGGGGTCTAATTTAATTCTTCAGAATGGCGTTTGGATATCTAATGATCCCAACACCATTGGTTGAAGAGGCTGCGATTTCTTCATTAAGCATCTTCAGTATTTGTTGCAGACTAGTTCACCATAAGTGTTTATATTTATTTCTTCTCTGTTTCTTCTATTCTATTGGTCTATGTATCTGATTTTAATCTAGTACCATATTATATTTTCTCTCCTGTTCCTTAGTGCTTTCTTTACTATAGATTTGAAATATATTTTGAAGTCAAAAGTATGATGCTTACAGGTTTGTTCTTGCTCAAGATAGCTTTAGGTATTTGGGTTTTGTGAAAGACTATATGAATTTTAGGATTGTTTTTCTTGTTTGCTTGATTTCTTTTTGGGCTAGTTAATTGTTGTTGTATAGAAACATAACAGGTTTTTGTATATGTTGATATTGCAACTGTACCAAATACACTTATTAGCTCTAATTGTCTTACAGGGGAGCTCCTGGTTTTTTTTTTTTTTTTTTTTTTTTTTTTTTTTTTTTTTTTTACATAAGATAAGGTCATTTGCTAATGAAAACAGTTATATTTCTTCCTCTCTGGTTTGAAAGGTTTTATTGCTTTTTCTGGCCTATCTGCTCTGACAATAACTGCCAGTAGTATGTTGAATAGAAGAGGTGAGATATGGCATTTACCCTAGATTATTTGTGCTGCTTAGCAAAATACCTGATCCTATGTGATTAACAAAAAATAGAAAGTTGTTTCTCATAGTTTTGGAGGCTTGGATATTCAAGATTGAGGCACCAGGAGGTCCTGTGTCTGGTGAAGGTAGTGTGTTGTTGTTGAGTCTTTGAGAAGGAATGACCCATGTGTCTTCACATGGCCAAAGGGATTGAAAGGAAAGGCCCTAGCTAGTTCCCTTCATTGTTTTTTAAGGCACCATACACTTATGAGAGAAAAACCTTCATGACTTGTTAGCTTTCCCAAAGGCCCCACATCTTAACACCAAACACAGTAGGGATTAATTTTCATTCCATGATTTTTAGGGGACAGTCAGACCTCTACAGCATCTTTTTCTCTTTCTGATATTAGAGAAAAAGCTTTCAGCTTTTAGACATTGACCATGATATTAGCTGTGACTTGTTACGTATGTTTTCATCATGTTGATGCGTGTTCCTTCCACACTGTATTTGTGTAGAGTTTTTTTTTTTTTTAATCATGAGAGAATGTTGGAGTTTGTGAAATGTTTTTAAAACATCTATTGAAATGAGAGCTATGAATTTTATTCTTCATTATGTTGATATATACATTATGCTACTGACTATATGTCAAACCATCCTTGCATCCTAGGGATAAATCCCACTAGCTCATGGTGTATGATCCTTGAATGTGCTGCTGCATATGGTTTACTGGTATTATGTTGAAGGTTTTTGCATCTTTGTTTATCAGAGATTTGGCCTATAATTTTGTTTCTACTACCTTTGTCTAGTTTAGGTGTCAAGAGAATCCTGGCTTATTTGGAGTTTGGGATCTCTCTTCTTTGATTTTTTTGGATGAATTTGAAACAGATTGCATTTTAATTCTCCATTAGTAGTTTGCTAGAATTTACCTATGAACACATGGGGTTCTGGGCTTTTCTTTGTTGGTAAATTTTAACTCAACAATTCCATCCTCTTGTTATTGGTCTGTTCAGTTTATCTGATTTGTTTGCAATCATTCAAGTAGTCTTTTATGATTCTCTGTATTTCTATTGAATCACTTGTAATGTCTACTTTTTCATTACTAATTTTATCTATTTGAATCTTTTTTTATTCAGTCTAGCTAAAAGTTTGTCCATTTTTTTAAAGGTTTTTATTTATTTGAGAGAGAGAGTTACAGACAGTGAGAGGGAGAGACAGAGAGAAAGGTCTCCCTTCCGTTGGGTCACTCCCCAAGTGGCCAAAACGGCTGGAGCTGCGCTGATCCAAAGCCAGGAACCAGGTGCTTCCTCTGGGTCTCCTATGTGGGTTCAGGGGCCCAAGGACTTGGGCCATCTTCTACCGCTTTCCCAGGCCATAGCAGAGAGTTGGATGGGAAGAGAAGCAGCCGGGATGAAGAATCGGCGCCCATATGGGATGCCGGCGCTGCAGGCGGAGGATTAACCTACTGAGCCATGGTGCCAGCCCCTTTTTTCCTTTTTTTTTAAAAACAAACACTGAGGTTTCTTAGACTTTTGCTGGGGATGCACCTGTTCCACTCTTGTTCATTCTTGAGGTGGGGGTAGACTTAGGAGGATATATCTTTTTTCAATCCCACAAAGCCAAGATGGTAGTGCTGAGTTTCTCCAATTTACTCTTCTTGGGGAAGATCCATGAAGTGTTTAAGGGTATTCACCCCCTCCCAGTCCAGCCAGCTCTTTGTGTGGATTCCTTTATGATCTGCAGAGGCCTCAGTGTGCATGGGCACTAGGTAAATGGGACATGCAGAGTGCTGGGTAAGTATGTGAGGTGGTTGTGGTGAGGGCTGTAGGTGATGCATCCTATGAGGTTTTTAGATAGACTCTTGGAAGGAGTGTGCAAGGTGGTTAGCAGAAACCTGGGCCCTTTGAATTCCACATTCTGGTTGCTGTGAGCCTGTGGCATTTTTGCCCTGCTCTACTGCCCACAAAGTATTAGCCACACTGATCCCTTCAGCATTCTGGGTAGAGTAGGAATTTTATCTCTGAGCTGCTGGGGAAGCCAGTGCTCATTGTGCCCTCACTTTGTCACTGGCAGAAATTGGAGACTGAGAGCTTTCTCATGGCTGCCTCCGCAGGGGTGTACAGGTTTCATAGCTTTCATACAAGAAGTCAGCAATATAAGATGTTTCTAAAAACCTGTTCCAATCCACCACAGGGTGCATCCATAGACCTGCAGAAGCACAACCTTTCTAAACTGCATAACGTTTGATAGCAATTAAATGTGAAGCCAGCTCTGTTTTCAGACCATGTTCACTGACAAACACAAAAGAATCTGTTAGGGACTATAGATAACAATCTAAACACCTGAATAATTTTGTGCTCTGGTTTGTGAGTTTTCAAGTCTAAAGGTACAGGTCAATTGTCTATGCTCCTTCTTCATTGTTGTAATTTAAATCATGGTGACTTTTCCTCCTTTATCTTTTCATGGAGTCACTAATTTTCCCCTTGAAAATGTCTGCTGTCTGCAGTCCAATATAAGGTGACACACAAGGATCACAGCTTATTAGTTGCCCTTGGGAGTTTTCTTATATAAATAGAAGAAACCAACATTATGGGATTTTGTAGCAATAGCTGATGTATAAATATATATTGTCTATGGGAGAAGGGTTTAACTTTCCTTATAAAGGAAAGAGTTCTTCTTTGCAAGTCTTTTTGCTGAAGAAAGTATTTTGTGTTTTATTTTCTCTGTGTCTCTTTGTAATCTTTTGTTCCTATAACTTTATTTCTACCTTCTCTCATTTATGATTGAATTTTTAAGATTCGGTTAAAGCCTAGTTATAGTTATATGTGTGTGTATATTTTGCAGGAAACATTGATACTAATGGGTCAGATTTACTTATTTATACCCAGCAAATTTGAAGATATTCAGTTTCAAGCAAAAAGTAAGGCAATTCACATATTTTTATGAGGGCTTAGTTATTTTCATAACCTTATTATTGGAGCTATAGAAAATCACACACATAGACTTCCCTTAAAGTAAAAATTGTCAAATATTACTCTCTTTGAAATCATAGGGTGTACTAGTTGCAAAGCTTGTTCCTAGGTTCTCAGTAGAAATTCCAAATTAGAAAGTATGAAGTTGGGGAAGTTGTTAGAAATATCTTTCAGAAAAGTTCAGGAATTTCGAATTGAATGTGGCTAGGCTTTGGACACAACTTAGCTCCTCAAACTCCGATTTTGATTGAGTCTAGGGTGGAGCTTGAGGTTCTGTGGGTCTCAGCACGCTTGAAGCGTTTGTGTAGCAAGCCTTTGCAGAAGCACATCCAAAAGGATCATTTGTTTTGAATGATAGGAATTCACTGAATAACCTTGTTTTGAAGGAGATAATTATGGCAATTGGTCTGATGGACATTTATGTCCCTGCTAGAACCTCCCTGTTATGCACACTGATTTTTATTTCATCCAAGTATATCTTGAGTATGTACTGTGTGGGAGGTACCTATTAGGCAAATTCTTGCCTTGTCCTTTTGATAGTAAAAAGTGACTATTTTTAGTTGGCCTAGTTTTTTTCAAGATGGTAGATTGGCCCTGTAAAAGGACTAGAGCAAACTGGAAATGCTAAAGGCACTAATCATCTGAGCAGTATTAAGGACCAGGGGAGAGGAAGGAAAAAGTGTATCAAAGGGCTCAGAGAAGCTGGAAAAAGATGCTGATGAGGACCTGAAGTTGCTGCATTTATGTGCTTGGTGGGAGGTCCTGCTGGGGATAAAGTGATACAATCTAATATTTCAAACCAGTGCTTGGTATGCGCAGTCAGAAATCAGAACTGATTCTGGCATTTGACTCCCTTTGATTCCCTTCTTGTTACTCCAGGTTATTTTGATGTACTTTCTCTTGCTTCAGGCATTTATGAATGCAAGTCCAAGACAGCTACATCATCCTATAGACATTTACTGTGAACTTACTTACAGGGTACATTCCCCCTTCAGCTGAAGTCTCCATAGAACATCACAGCTGTCCCTAGGCTGTTCTCATGGCGCTTATGGCTGGCTTCTCACAGTGGGCAGGGGGCCCTAAGCAAACTTTGAGAAGTTAACTTTGGGTCCAGCTGTCCAGTTGTCATAGTCATCTGATGCTTTTCCCTTTCTACATCTCTTTTTCTGCGGTGCTGACTTTGATCTGGATCCTTCCCAGTGTGCCCTGAAGTAGCTCGTGGTATTGTGGGAAACATTGTTTTTAGCTATGTGGCATTGGGCTAACACCTTTCTTTCCAAATTCCTGGATCTATTTCTAATTTTTTAAGTGATTGTAGATATATGACAGCAATTAATTTATTTTTTTTCACCTGCAAAATGGGAAGAAATGCCTACTCTAGATTGCATCCATGATAATTTGGTTAGATAACTTTGACAAAGTGGTTGGTATTTTACTTGGTGTCTAAACTATGCTTTATAAATGGCAGGAGTCCTGAGAGTAGTGGTGGTCATGGTTTTTGCTAACATTATTTGTATTGTAAAAATGTAAGAGAGTAAGTTTCCCCGCTGGTAGAGATTGATTCCTTATGCTGGTGTGGCTCTTCATTTCTTCCCTTTTCTTTTCTAAACACCTGGTTCATTACTTGTTAATCTGATGATAAATCTTGTTTGAAGGAAATAAAGAAATGTCCCTTCTAGCTTAGATGTCAGTTTTAGTGGGAATTTATTATGGATTTTTTTTTATCCCGGTGTTTTTTAAAGAATGTGTGGTGGCATGAGTTGTGTTTCCCCAGCTCTGTATGTTAAAGTTCTAACCCCAGATGTGCTAACATCTGGAGGTGGGGGTCTTTGGGAGGTACTTCAGTTTAGGTGAGCCATGGGAATGGGGCCCTCGCATCGTGATTAGTGTCTTTATGGTAAAGGACACTGGACATCTTGTTCAATCTCTCCACTATGGGAGAACCCAGTGAGAAAGTGCCCTCTCCATGCCAGGCAGAGAACCTCACCAGACTAAAACCATAATCTCAGCCATCCAGCCTCCACAACTATTAGAGGATAAATTTGAATTGTTTAAGCTACCCAGTCCATAGTATTTTGTTTCATCAGCCTCAGGAGACTGAGACATCCAAGGATATCTATAAAAGAATAGTGTAGATTTGTACTTGAATATTTGGTCATGATTATCTCCAAATCTGTGCAAACATGAAAATATGCATAAATTCCTTATGCTTACATGATTCTAAAGAACTACTAAATAATAAAATGAAAAATTGCAAATGTACAACAGGGGCAGGCATTTAGTAATTAAAATTCTGGTTAAGATACTTGTTTCTGTATTAGGATATCTATGTTTAATATCCTGCTTTAGCTCATGGCTCATGTTTCCTGCTAATGGGGACCCTGGGAGGCAGTGGTGATGGCTCAGTTATTGGTTTCCTGCTACTCATGTGGGAAACCTGGACTGAGTTCCCTGCAGCTGAGTTCAGGTTGGCCCAGTCTTGGCCATTATGAACATTTAGGGAATGAGCCAGCTGATGCTCACTGTAAAATAGTAGACTGTATGACACTCACAACATCTTGTGTTTTTTACATCTCTTGATCACATCACTTTCTCATGTTGTTTTGTTTGTTATGGCTATTGGAGCAATAAGCACTTGCTTTCTCTCTCTCTCTCTTTCTCTCCTCTCCTCCCCCCTCTCCACACCCTGTATAGCCTGGGTAGGTATGAAGTAGGCTTTAGCTTCTAGTTTCGTGTAAAGACACTCCATGATGCTTACATAATGACAAAGTTGTTTAATGATATATTCTCAGAATATATTTCTGTCATTAGTGATATATGACGTTTGTGTGTGAATTAAGTCTTGTGTATATGTGTATGTGTGTGCATATGTCTGTATACTTATATTCATTTACTCTGCCCATGACTACCTTGCTGTCTTCTCTGCTTGGAATCTTTCTCTTCTACTCTTGACCTTCTTACTTCTTTTGAATCTTTCTAATGTTGGCTTAAACTGGTCTTGTCCATGGTACCCTTAGCTGACACTCCAGATTATAAGAAGGCTCCTAAATACCTCTAGGAATTCTGTATTTTAAAACATATTATTGACCATACTTAGTAATCAGATATTTATGCAATGATTTGATAATTGCTGTCTTGCTGACTAATCCATACATTCTATGAGAATGTTTTATGAGTGATGCATGTTTCATAGTGGACACTTAGGAATCATTGGTGCTGATTCAGTAGATGAAGGAGTAACATACTGAGAGCCTTTTGTGGCATCCTCTGTTAAGGCTGGCAATCACGTGAGGGAACATTGTAGAGATTGCGTGGGCAGCCCTGTAAGAAAGACATGCATGAAAAAAGAGTTACAGAAATGATCATTTATTTATAATTTGGATCATTACTACATAGAAGGATGAGAAAGAATAACAAGATATAGGAGTGATGAGTAAGGCAGGAAAGTCAGGGAGTACTTCTCTGAGGAGTGACTTTTTTTTTTTTTTGACAGGCAGAGTGGACAGTGAGAGAGAGAGAGAGAGACAGAGAGAAAGGTCTTCCTTTACTGTTAGCTCACCCTCCAATGGCCGCTGCAGCCAGCGCACCGCACTGATCCGAAGCCAGGAGCCAGGTGCTTCTCCTGGTCTCCCATGTGGGTGCAGGGCCCAAGCACTTGGGCCATCCTCCACTGCACTCCCGGGCCACAGCAGAGAGCTGGCCCGGAAGAGGGGCAACCGGGACAGAATCAGCGCCTCGACTAGAACTAGAACCCGGGGTGCCGGCAACACAGGTAGAGGATTAGCCTATTGAGCCACTGTGCTGGCCTGAGGAGTGACTTTTAAGCTTAAGTCAAGTAAGTTAATTTGGGATTAACTGGGAAAATGATAGTAGAGTTCCAGGTCACTTAGGATCTTAAATAAAATTACATATATTCTTACACAGGTGCATCTGCATGCCTAGGTGCCATTCTATAACCATCTGTCCATCTGTCCACCCACACCTCTATCTGGCTGTGAGAAAGCAAACAAACAATGCAAATTTTTACGTTTCTCTGTATCACAATTCCGCTCATTATGTATGCTTCAGTCAAATATCTAAGATGTTTTTTAGTTTTACCTTAAATTCATGGCTATAATAAATATCAGTTCATTCCTAAGAAGCTTAGAAATTTGAATTTTCTCTGGTGTGTTACTCTGTTTTCTGTCACTGTAACAAAATACCTGAGGCTAGGTGTCTTATAACCATAGGTTGACCATAGGTTTTGGAGCCTGAAAGCCCAGCCCCAGGCAGCCCTATTGATGTGGCCCGTGGTGAGGGCCTCCTGTCTATACCACAAACTGGCAGTTGGATTATGGTGGAGACATGTGGGAGAGGGAGAGAACAGTCATGTGGTGAGACAGGAAGCAAGAGAGAATCAGGGTGCAGGTGTGCTCCTTCTGTTACAACCTGCTTTCACAGGAACTAAGCAGAGTCTGGGAGAGCCACTTAATCCATGCTACACATTAATCCATGCTAAGGATGATGTTCCTAAGCACTTTAATCACCTCCCACTGGGCTCAGCTCTTACAGGATCTTTGAAAGGTTCATGGAAATCGCATATTAGGAAAAAAACTTTGTGTGCATTTAAAATTTTTTACACTGAAATAAACAGTTAAGGGTTTTACCACCTCAATATGACAACTCTGGGGAGCACTCAAACCATTTCAAACCATTTCTCTTGGTCAGCATGTTCTTAGCCTAACACCTTTGTTAGTCAGACTTTCTCCCAGAATTTGGAACACCTACTTACCTTCCTGATACCAGATAAAGAACACAGTTCATTTCTTCCTTCCCTCTCTCCTTCCTTCCTTTCTTGTCTTTGCACAAAGAAAGTAAGAGATGGATAGACATTGTGATGAGTGGGTCAAGGTGCTGCTTGGGGTCCCAATATCACGTATTGGAGTGCCTGGTTTATGTTCTGGCTATACTGCTCTTCCTATCCAGCTTATTTCTAATGATTTTGGGAGGCAGTGGATGATGACCCAAGAACTTGGGCTCCTGCCACCCAACTGGGAGATCTGTATGGAGTTTGGCCTGGCCCAGTCATGGCTTCTGTGGGCATTTGGAGAATGAACCAGCACATGGAAGAGAAAGGGAGAAAGGGCTTCTCTCCACTAGTTCGCTCCCAAAAGGCATACAATGGCCAGGGCTGGGACAGGGCTCAATCAATCATCCAGGAACTCTATCTGGGTCTCACACATTGGTGGCAGGAATTCAATCACTTGATCTATCACCTGCTTCCTCCCAAGTTCTTTACTGGTGAGAAGCTGGAATCAGGAGCTGGAGCTGGGGATTGAACCCATGCACCCTGATATGGGATATGCACGGCTTCACCAGACCTCAACTGTTAGGTCAAATGTCCACTATGAGATTTTATTTTGATGTCATTCCTACGGCAAAAACAAAATAAGACAAAACAAAAAACCTTTCGCACACAAAAGAAAAAAACAAAAAAAGCAAACATACAAAAAAAAGAAAAAATAACAACAAACAAAAAACCATAGCCTATTAACCTAACAAGGACTATAGAGTTTTAAGTAATAAAGGTTACATTTTAGGGACTTTAGGAATAATCTGTTAAATAAAATTTTAGCATACTTTTTAATATACTTTTGGGTAAATAATACTTCAAGAACATTTATATAATATTTAAAAAGCTGAATGGTATTACACATTCACACAAGATTTCACGTTGGATAGGAAAGTAAGATAAATACTTTGGATATTTTCTTTTTTTAAAAAAAATTATTTATTTATTTATTTGAGAGGCAAAGTTACAGAGAGGTAGGGGAGACAGAGAGAGAGGTTTCCTATCCACTGTTTCATTCCCCAAATGGCTCAATGGCCAGAACTGAGCCGAACCGAAGTCAGGAGCCAGGAGCCTCTCCCAGGTCTCCCATGTAGGTGCAGGGGCCCAGGGACTTGGGGCATCCTCTACTGCTTTCCGAGGCCATAGCAGAGAGCTGGATCAGAACAGAAATAGCCAGGACACGAACCAGCACCCATGTGGGATGCCAGCACTGCAGGCAGAGACTCAGCCTACTATGCCACAGCGCTGTCCCCTTTAGTGGATATTTTCAAGTCTATACCTTCTCATAACTGATTTTATGATATTCTGTATGGTTGACTTTCTTGTGGCTATGGAGGAACACAGAACATTTTCTTCTCATCTTTTTTTGAGATTTATTTTCACCATCATTTGAGAAGCTTGTAGTTTCAAAAGTAAATATTGAAATTAAAATAATTTGAACTAAAGGGATAAAGAAGGCCTGAGGATCTTTAAAAGTGTGATATTAAAGAGGAAAGGGCAGAGGGGCCAGTGCTTGGTGCAGTAGGTTAACGCCCTGGCCTATAGTGCTGGCATCTCCTATGGGTGCTGGTTCGTATCCCTGCTGCTCTACTTCTGATCAGGCTCTGTGCTATGGCCTGGGGAAGAAGAAGATGGCCCAAATCCTTGGGCCCTTGCACCCGTGTGGGAGATCTGGAGGAAGCTTCTGGCTCCTGGCTTCTGATTGGCTCAGCTCTGGCCATTGCACCCATTTGGGGAGTGAACCAGTGGGTGAAAGACCTTTCTCTCTCTCTGTATCTCTGTCAAATAAATTAAATCTTAAAGGACAGGAGAGAATTTCTAAAATTTGAAATATAAGGCTTGTGCTGCAGTGATTGTACTTACAGTCATTGATGAACTCTCACTGTCAGCCTGTGGGTAATGATCAGTCCTCTGTTAAGCTGCCGGTGATATTTAGCACATTTCAAGACTTTCCTTCCTGAAATCTGTTCCTGACTTAACCTTCAGGACAAATATCCTTTCCCTTTGTCCTCTTTCCCACTGGATATCACTTCATCCTGATGATAATTTCCTTCTTCCTGATGTTTCAAGGTTGAAGCTCCTCAGAGCTGTTTTAGAACTGGAATTTTTCAGTCTATTTGTACTCCTCGAGTGGTCTCAACCCATTCCATAGCTTGAATATCAATCACTCCCTTGAACTTCAGACTTACTTTATGCAAGTGCTCATAGATCTCTCATTTGTATGTGTGAAAGAATGCATCAAACTTGACAGGCTGTGATGTAGATTTCTAAGTTCTTTTGGCTATACCGAAACCTCACTGGGCTCCTCTGCATCTTTACCTTCCAAGATCAGTTAGCAGCACTCCTTCAGTCAATTATCAGGATAGCAGTTAGGTTGATCTTTTGAGAAGATAAATCAGGTCACATCACTCCTCTAGTCAAAGCCTTTCAATGGTTTCCCTATCATTCAGAATCAAATCTGAATTTCTCACTATAGCCAGTCAACCCTCCATAAACTTGTCCTCCGCCCCACCCTTCTGCTCTTCCTCATCTCTCTGATCCTGTTTTCTATCACCTTTATGCCTTGTTCCACCCAAACGTGTGTGTGTACGTGCATGTGTGTGTGTGAGTGTGCATGTGAGTGTGTGTGAGTGCGTGTGTGTATGTGTGTGTGTGTTTTGCAGGCTATATACACACTCATTTCAAAGCCTTTTCAATGATATTTTTGCTGCCTAGAATGCTGGTAAGCTGGATGTACTTCTTTACTTCATTCAGGTCCTCACTAGAATGTGACCTGGTTACAGGTTCTTCTGGTGATAGTATCTACGTGGCAACTTCCAGTGCATATTCTAAATCATGTTTCCTCTTAGAATTTATCACCACCAGCCTTACTACTTATATAAGTGTCCAGTTACGATTGCTCTCTCTCTAGTGTAGAAATGTAGCTTCATTAAAACAAAGATTTTTTCTTTTATTCACAACTGTAGTGCTAGCACGTTGAGCAACCCTTGTTCCATACATTAAGTGCTCAAAAATGTTTGTTGAATGAATGCATGGTACATACTATAGAGAACTCAATTCTGATTTTCTTTATGAACATTTTCACATGTAGAGCAAAATTGAAAGATGTTTATGTGTATGGTAAACACTGATGTACTCAGCAGCTGGATTCTTCCATTGTTGTCTTACTTTGATTGTTTCCACCACATACATGTGCAGCTATTTTTTTTTTTGCTTTACCTATTAATCCATGTTAAAAAAGACATCTTTCAATGCAAAATAAAGACCTTTCTACTTTTATTATTAAATAGTTCAGTTGAAATTTATTGACTAAAGTTCAATATTTATTTATCGTTATCTGATATTAAATTTGTGTATAATTCAAAGTGCAAGTCTAAAGTACACATTTATTAAGTTTTGACCTGTGTAACCCAAACTCTGACTACACTGTAGAACATTATCATCACCCCAGGAAGTTCTTCCATATGATTCCCAGTCAGTTCCACATTCTTTATCATGAGGCTATCGATTTTTTGTTATTTTTTCTTCATGCTATATGCTTTAGCAGAGGGAAGAAGTTGCTTTTGATGGATGAAGTGTGAAATATTCATGATAAATAAATTTTCCAGAAATAGCATAGAGACATTCTTGCCCTTGCAGAGATATAAGAATCTTGTGAGGGGCTGGTGCTGTGGCAGAGTAGGTTATGCTGCCTGGGATGCCAGCGTCCCATATGGGCGCCGGTTAAAGTCCTGGCTCTCCACTTGTGATCCAGCTCCTTGCTAAATATGCCTGGGAAAGCAGTGGAAAATGTACCAAGTGCTTGGGCCCCTGCACCCTCCTGGGAGACCTGGAAGAAACTCCTGGCTCCTGGCTTCAGATCGGCGCAGCTCCAGTTGTTTCCGCCATTTAAGGAGTGAACCAGTGAATAGAAGACGTTCCTCTCTGTCTCTCCCTCTCTCTGTCTGTAACTCTACTTCTCAAATAAATAAATAAAATCTTAAAAAAAATCTTGTGAACTCGATTGATTCCCAAATATTTTCTGCAAATCAGCTGTTAATGCAGTTTTTTTTTTTTTTTTTTGGATTCCTGTCTCTGACTTGATGATCTGTCTGTGTCTAGAGTGTTGTCACAGATACTGTGCATGCACCATCCATGTTGGCTGCTGTACAAGCAACTAGAAAGAGAGATGCGGTTCATTGTATGGGCTTTTATTCCTACTGGAAATATCCATATGTGCTGAATAATTTTGTTCGAGATTTTCATTGTAAATTGGCTATAAAGAAGTGGTGTGTAGTTATTACTTGGCATTGGATATTATATTTAGCAAAAAAGAACCTGAGTTATTTTTGAGTAAGTTGTCTTGGATCATTTTTTCTACACTTATTCTTTGACATCAGTTTTTTTTTTCTTTTAAAGATTTATTTACTTATTTGAAAGTCAGAGTTACACAGAGAGAGAGAGAGAGGTCTCTCATCTGCTTGTTCACTTCCCAGATGGCCACAATGGCCAGAGCTGCACCAATCCGAAGCCAGGAGCCAGGAGCTTCTTCCGGGTCTCCCACGTGGGTGCAGGGGCTCAAGGACTTGAGCCATCTTCTACTACTTTCCCAGGCCACAGCAAAGAGCCAGATCAGAAGAGGAGCAGCAGGGTCTTGAACTGGCACCCATATGGGATGCTGTTGCTTTAGGTCAGGGCATTAATCCGCTGTGCTACAGCGCCAGCCCCTGACATCAGTTTTGGTAATTATCCTTGATGTCCCTATCAGTTATAGTATATTTTAGTGTAGAGGCTAAGAGCACAGAAGACCTGGGTTTAAATCTCCACTATTTTCTGTTGTTTATAAACTATTTTCCCTTAGGCAAGTTACTTGATCTCTGTTTGTCTTATTTTTTTCCTCAGTGGTAAAATACAAGCTATAACAGTCCTTACTTCAGTTGATATATAGATTAAATAAGTTAATATTTGAAAACACTTCAAACAGAGCCTTATAAGAGTTTGTTAAAATGCAAATTTCAATTATGACAGAGATGAAGGGTGAAGTCATTTTTGTTCCAATGTAGATGTCGCAGAGTGAGCTAGAAATATATATTATCCAATTTTAGCTGATGTTATAATATACATATGAAAATTGGGGCTGGCGCCGTGGCTCACTTGGTTAATCATCCGCCTGTGGCGCCAGCATCCCATATGGGTGAACCTAGAGAAGGAAGACCTTTCTCTCTGTCTCTTTCTAACTCTGCCTGTCAAATAATAAAAAAAGAATATACATATGAAAATTTTAATATATATAGCCTATATAGGCATATATATGTGAAATTATTGAAAGTACTCAATGGAATAAAGCAAAAATCTACAATAAGCCAAACGAAGTATCCACCCACTTCCTTGACATTCAAATGTCTTCATCTTGGCTGTTAAGCAATGAGAGATAACAGAAGAATGTGGCAACAAATGTTCTTAGCTGATCATTAATCATCAACTCAAAAGAATCTATTCAACTTGAAAGTAGTGTAAGTCTAAAATGAAATGTCATGTTCACTTCAAATAGACCATTTAAGTAATATATCTTAATTTGTTAATATTTCAGCTCATAATTGAGAGAATAATTCATCATACAGACAGCTTACTAATGGACAAAGTTGAACATATCAAGGTTAAAATAGCTGTAATTGTTAAGGAGAATTTAGGATATTTCTATCAAAATGATCAATGTCCTTTTCCCTCCATCATCCCTAGGACTTACCACTCCTGGAATATTCTAGTTAATGTTCAAGAACACGAGTCTGTATATGCACATGCAATGTGGCCTGTTTAAAATCTTTTATTTCATGAAGCACAGTCACACAAGTTTTTTTTTTTTCCCCTTTTTTCCTAATCCTGCTGTATGGGAGAGCTTATCCTTTTTATTTTAAGATTCATTTATTTATTAGAAAGGTGGAGTGACAGAGAAGCAGAGGCAGTGGCAGAGATTTTTTCACCATTTCTACCCCCCACCCCTTTTTTTTTTCTGTCTGCTCCTGGAAAAGCAAAAGGCTCATTGTTCTGCAAAGACCTATCATAAATGTCAAGTTGAACTCTAACTTTGGACTCTTAAGATCATAAGAATGTGAGTGTTTCAAATTGTATATATTTCGCTCCACAGAATTGACAAAATGATATCTATTTGCTGTCTAGAGCACAAAAGTGACAAATGTTGTTTGCTATTCTCCTTGATTTATAAAGGGGTTATGTTCCATTAAACTAATAGTGACATGAAAACACTATAAACAATCTAATCTACTGAATATAGCTCCTCATCACCATGTCTATTCATTGTTCACCTGTGTAATCAAATGTCTGGGAGATTTTGCTGCTGTGTGGCCCTGCTCACCATATATCTCTAGCTTGAGAAAAGATAAAAATCTAAAACTTGTCATACAGTTTCCACTGAATGTGCTTACAAACCATTGTAAAGTTGAAAAATCATTAAATCAAACCATAAAAGTCATTGATGGCTGTTATTTTGAAGTAGTTAATAAAATGAATGTAAACATAAGATATTTTCAACTATTGCCTATTGTGTTTTATATTGATTTTTAGAAAAAGTTAATCTTAAAAATTCAGCATCTAATGAGTCAATTTCTCCAGAGTAAAATGCTTGATACTTATATTGAATACAACAGCCAGGGCTGGACCAGGCCAAAGTCAGGAGCCAGGAGCTTCTTCTGTTTCCCCTGTGGGTGCAGGGATCCAGGCACTTGGCCCATCTTCTGCTGCTATCCTGGGCACATTAACAAGGGGCTGACTCAGAAGTGGAGCAGCTGGGACTTGAACCAGTGTCCATATTGGATGCCTACTTTACCTTCTGTAGCATGGCACTGGTTCATTTATTCATTTCTTAAAGTATTTTTTTCCTACATCCTTAGCTTTTTCTTTTGTTTATCAATTCTGTGTATGATAGACTTTGTGATATTATTCAACATATCCCTGAGGCTCTGTTCAGTACTTTTCAATATTTGAAAAAGATTATTTATTAATTTGAAAGGCAGAGTGACAGAGACATCTTTCATCTGCTGGTTAACTCTTCAAATGGCTGCAACATCCTAGTCCAGACCAAGCTGAAGTCAGGAGCCAAGAACCCCATCCTGTTCTCCTACATGTGTGACAGAAGCCCAAGCACTTGGGCCATCTTCCACTGCCTTCCCAGGATCATTAGCAGGGAACTTTATCAGGAGTAGTACTCAGATGTTGGTACTTCAAGCAGGGGTTAACCCATTTAACTTAAGTGTTTGCCTGTTTTCCAGTTATTTTTGTTCTCATTTCATATTACTAGTTTCTATTGATAGGTCTTCAACTTTCCTTTTAAATGATCTCTATTATGTTTTTAATCTCATCTATTCATATCAAATATTGTATTTTCATTATTGTAATTTACTATATATTTTATAGTTATCCTTCAATTGATATTTCCTCCTCCTCCTCCTCTTCCTCCTCTTCCTCCTCTTCCTCTTCTTCCTCCTCTTCCTCCTCCTCCTCTTCCTCCTCCTCCTCCTCCTCTTCTTCCTCCTTCCTTCCTTCTCCTCTTCTTCCTCCTTCCTCCCTCCTCCTTCCTCCTCTTCTTCCTCCTTCCTCCCTCCTCCTCCTCCTTCCTCCCCTCCTCCTTCCTCCTCTTTTTTTTTTTTGCCAGAGTGTCTTGCCTTTTCCTGCCTAAAATACTCTCATGGGCTCTTCAGCCAGATATGAATGCCTTAAGGGCTGATTCTGAGGCCAGAGTGCTATTTAGGACATCTGCCCTTCTATGAGTCTGCTGTGTATCCCACTTCCCATGTTGGATTGTTCTCTCCCTTTTTTATTCTATCAGTTAGTATTAGCAGACACTAGTCTTGTTTATGTGACCCATTTGACTCTTAGACCTATCATTATGATCAATTGTGAACTGAAATTGATCATTTTGACTAGTGAGATGGCATTGGTACATGCCACCTTAATGGGATTGAATTGGAATCCTCTGGCACATTTCTAACTCTACCATTTGGGGCAAGTCAGCCTGAGCATGTCCCAAACTGTACATCTCCTCCCTCTCTTATTCCCACTCTTATATGTCTCAATAAGCTAATGGTTTATATTTTTTACTTTTTGCAAAAACATAATTTCAGTCCACTCTATAATTACAAACTTAATGTACCACTAATAATAATACTCAACAAATAAAAAATAAACAGGGCTAAAAACAGCAAGCAAATTTCAAGATGTCTCTTTTGTTCTTATACCTTTTTTGGATTCTATATTAAGTACTACACAAATCTGATGTATGAGTTGCTCAGGGTTGGTCTTTGTTGATCATCATTCTCTTGATTCTTTCTTAATATTTTCCTAGTTTTAACTTTAATTTTGTTTATTTGAGAGGAAGGGAGGGAGGGAGGAAGGGAGGGACAGAGGGACAGAGGGAGAGAGAGACCAAATGACAGAGATCTCCCATTTGCTGGTTCACTCCCCAAACGCTTGCAACAGCCTAGTCTGTGTCAGGCTGAAGCCAGGAACCAAGAACTCCATCCAGGTCTCCCAAAAGGACGGTGGACACCCATGTACTTAAGCCATCATGTGCAGCCTTCCCAGGTCTGCAATTGTGAGAAGGACTCTGATATCTGACACAGGCTTCTCAGGGCTGGCTAACAGCTGCATCAAATGATTGACCACATTTCAAAATTATTAGTAATTTTGCATTGCATTCTGCACATTTTCAATGTTATACTGTGGCAACTCTGAATTTTGCTTAAATACCCCAAAGAATTCTTTTTGTTTTGAGTTGGTTTGTTTTGTTTTAGTTAGCAATATGCTTGGTTTCACTCAAATTGAAAGTTGAGAATGTTACTGAAGTCCCGGTTCAGTTCCTTCATTCATAATTATCTACTATGTCATGTGCATACATGGAATCAACTAATGACTGGAGTACTCACCATTCTGAGATCCCTGCTCCTATTCTAGTAGTTGTTATTATACCAGAAATTGTGTTTCTGGGTTATTACAATCTAAAACATTTCAGAATTTGTTGATTTTTTAGCCACTATATGCAGTATCAAAATCAGTCCATTCTCAGACTGAAAGAAGCACAAAGTTTTAGCTAACTCTCTTCCATTTCCTTTTTCTAAATATCTGCTCCCCTGAAGAATCTTTCTGCATTTTTTTCATTCTCTGATTCCTCCAAGTGAATGTAAATGTATATGTTGTTCAGTATTTACAGTTATGATAAAGGTGAAAAATCTGGCTAGGTGGGTGCTTATTAGCCACGGTAGATAAGAATGGGGAGAGTCACTTTTTGCAACCATTTTGGAAAACTATTTACGGTTATTAATAGTTTTTGTATCTGATGAGCCTACAATTTGCTGATATACATCTGAGGATATTTCCAAACTGAAGTGGGAAAATAGAATTAAACAATTTGGGAGCAGGTGTTATAAAGTACAATAGGTTAAGACACAGTTTGGGACACTCACAGTCCATATCAGAGTGCCAGTCAAATTTCTGCTGCTCTGTTTCTGATTCAGCTTCCTGCCAATGCATCCTGAGAATCAGTGAGTGATGATTCAGTATCTGGGTCCCTGACACCCACCTGGGAGATCCAGATGGAGTTCTGGGCTCCTGACTTGAGCCTGTCCCAGCCCTAATTATTGTGGATACTTGGGGAAATGAACCAGAAGATGAAAAGATCTGTCTCTCTCTCTCTCTCTCTCTCTCTCTCTCTCTCTCTCTGCCTTTTAATTGCATAAAAATACATAAAAATATTTTTAAAAGGATGAACTTATTTTGCTTCAAAAAACTTGAAATCCATGTGTAGTATTGTTCATAGTATATTATTTTCCATGAACTTTTTCAAGACACTTGTATGTTCATACATTATTTGTAATAGGCAAGAAATAGAAAATTATTCAAATTTATATCAACAGTAGAACATTAAATACATTGTGATATATTTGTTTGATGGAATAATATACAGTTAAATATAAACTATTGTTTCATGCAACAACATAAATGAATTTTAAAACAATGCTGAGCAAATATGAAGCAGTACATACTAATGATTCCGTTTATAGTTTGGTTTAAAGGAACAAAACTAGCAACGTATTTAAAAGTCAGAATGATGCTTACCTTACTGCATATAGTGACTAAGAGAAAGTTGCAGGGTTGTTTTCAAAGGTCCCAGTATTATCCCATTTCCTTAACTGACCACACCTATTGACCAGAATGTGTTATTATTATTATTTTTTTTAACCAGGCAGAGTTAGACAGTGAGAGAATTATAGACAATGAGAGAGAGAGACAGAGAGAAAGGTCTTCCTTCCATTGGTTCACCCTCCAAATGGCTGCTACGGCTGGCACACTGCGCCAATCTGAAGCCAGGAGCCAGGTGCCTCCTCCTGGTCTCCCATTTGGGTGCAGAGCCCAAACACCTGGGCCATCCCCCACCGTCTTCCTGGGCCACAGCAGAGAGCTGGACTGGAAAAGGAGCAACTGGGACAGAATCCGGTGCCCTGACTGTGACTACAACCCGGGGTGCCAGCACCGCAGGTGGAGGATTAGCTTAGTGAGCCACGGCGCCAGCCAGAATGTGTTAAATTTTTAAAAATGCCTTCAGTAAAGTGCTTCTGATTTGTGTATTCCTCTGTCGATGTATTTCAATAAAATTCCTAGTTAACATGGTTGACTGCTGGCTACCACAAACAGAAATATACTGTTGCTTCTGTAGGTCCTGGGCTCTCACATGTCAGCCACTGGCCCCTGCTTTTCTTCAAGGAGCTATTCTGAGTATGGTAGTGGTTCACACTTGAGGAAATGTTATTAATTGGCAGCCCATAGTCAATAAAGCTTAGTTTGAGTATCACTGCTTAAAGAAAAATGATCTTAGATGGCAAAAAAAAAATTTTTTTTTCAGTCAAAATCAGACACATAGAGTATTAGAAAACATTACTATTTGTTTTCTCTGTAGGGCAGAGAAGGCTTTTCCATCTAGGATTTTAAATCATTTTTAAAGGAACGTCGTAATACATTTGAGTGTGTAAAATTGTAAAGCCTCCAAAATAAGGTACAAATGAAAAGAGCTTGGACTTTAGTTATCATGTCAGGTAAATCTATAGTATATTAGCTATAACTACAAATCAAAGGATTTATCCAGCTAAAAATGGATGTTCTACAATTAACAAAGAATGAGGCAGATTTTCAAGGAGAGAAATTATCTCACCAAATCATAACAAAGCAATAACCTTGAACTAATGAATATCCAATGAGATGTTTATTCTTACATACTGCTAACTTCCTTTTATATATAGCTCACCCTAGCACAGAAAGTTTCACTGTAAATATTTTCCAGTTATTATTCACAACAAGAGAAATACTTGCATATTCTCTGATGGATTGGTAACATTTCAGAGCTACTTACAATAATGTTCCTTTATTGTGATTACAGAAATTTTCTCCTCAGTGTACTTGGTGCAGGTAATGAATCTTGCTCTAATTACCAGTTATATTCCTCAATTGGTATTGGTCTGATTGGCCAGTTTTTCTGATCTCTCTGAAGAAGTAGATGGAGTATATGTGATGTGATGTAATCTGGACTTTACATAACACTACAGTCTTCAGATTATAGTTTTCTGTGAGACTCAGTGCTAACAATATGACAATGGGTAAGTATAGACTTTCTTAGAAAATATGGACTATTCTATACCTCTACTGGCCACCTAAAATAGTTGTTGTTTTATAAATCTTTCCTCTAGAATAATGAGCATGCATAAATGTCTTAAAAACTTTTGTCTCTATTACTCTGTGCATATTGTTTATTAGCAGAAAATATTCCAAATCTGTCTATAAAGTATTGGGTAAATTCTATCTAGCGTAATAGGACGTTTTTCAGCCTCTTGGAAAAATAGCAAAAGAATAAGGAAGAATAGTTTTCAATAAAACTACAGCCCAGAATATAAATTCCTAATTTGTTCATATGCTTATGATAAGTGGCCTATTCCACAAACTGTAGGATATGGCCAGCCAAGATAGATTTACCATTGGCTGTGTTTTAGAAGCATTTTTTTTTCCTTTTTGAGAGACAAAGGAGTGTAAATTCTGAACTCAAATTCCAGATCTTTTTTTTTTAACCTATAAAACTTTTGTTTAAGATACACAAACTTCCTGTTTTTCAAATATATGAATTTAGGAACATAGTGATTCTCCCCACACTACCCTCCCTCCCCCCTACACGCCAATCCTTAATTCCTCCTCCATTCTTATTCTTTACAAAGATCTATTTTCAATTAACTTTATACACAGAAGATTAACAATACATTAAGTGAAGAGTTCAATAAAGAGTATAAAGAAAAAAAAGCTGTTCCTCTACAGTTGAGACAAGGGCTGTTCAAAATCATTGTATCTCAAAGGGTCAATTTCATTTCTATAGATTACCTTTTATGTTCTCTATTAGTTAACACAAATCAGGGAGAACATATGTTATTGGTGTTTTGGGACTGACTTATTTCACAAAGTATAATATTTTTTCAGTTGCATTGATTTGTTTCAAATGATAGGACTTCATTTTTTTATCACTCTGTAATATTCCATGTTGTACATATACCAGAAAATCTATCCCATCTTCAGTTGACAGACATCTGGGTTGATTCCATATCGTAGCTATTGTGAATTGAGCTGGTGATACAGATAAATTTTTAATATGCTGATGTCATTTCTTAGGATAAATACCAGGAGTGGAATGGCTGTGAAATATGGTAGCCTTATATTCAGATTTCTGAGATATCTCCATACTGTCTTCCACAGTGGCTAGACCAATTTACATTTCCGTTAACAGTGGTTTAGGGTACATTTTCTCCACAACCCCTCCAGTATTTGTTGTTTGTTGGTTTCTATATGAAAGCCATTCTATCTGGCATGAGATGAAACCTCATGGTGGTTTTAATTTTGAATTTCCCTGATGGCTAGTGATTTGAGCAATTTTTCATGTGTCTGTTGGTCATTTGAATTTCCTCTTTGGAAAAAGACCTGTTCAATTCTTTTGGCCATTTCTTGACTGGACTGTTTGTCTTGTTATTTTTTCTTGAGCTCTTTTTAGATTCTGGATATTAATACTTTATCAGTGGCATAGTTTGCAGATAACTTCTCCGATTCTATCAGTTACATCTTCATTTGCTGAGTGATTATTTTGTGATGCAAAAGTTTCTCAATTTTATGTAATCCCATTTGTTAATTTTGGCTCTGATTGCCTGTACTTCTGGAGTCTTTTTCCAGTAAGTCTTTGCCTATGCCAAAGTCTGGTAGGATTTCCCCAATGTTCTCTAAAAATTTGATGATATCAGGTCATAGAATTAGATGTTTGACCCATTTTAAGTGGATTTTTGTGTAAGGAGTGAGGTAGGGGTATAGTTTCATAATTCTGCATGTGGAGATCCAGTTTTCTCAACACCATTGTTGAAGAGACTGCCCTTGCTACAGAGATTGATTTTAGCTCCTTTATCAAATAGAAGTTGGTTGTACATGCGTCGATTGATTTCTGGAGTTTCTATTCTGTTTATTTGGTCTATCCATCTGCTTTTCTACTAGTACAAGGCTGTTTTGATTATAACTGCCCAGTAACATGTCTTACAATCTGGTATTGTTATGCCTCTGGCTTTGCTTTTGTTGTATAATATTGCTTTAGCTATTCAGGTTCTCCTGTGTTTCCATATGAATTGTAGCATCATTTTTTTTCTCCTGATCTGAGAAGAATCTCCTTGGTATATTGGTTGGGATTGCATTGAATCTGTAAATTGTTTTTGGTTGTATGGAAATTTTGATGAGATTTGTTCTTCCAATCCATGAACATGGAAGACAGAGTTACAGAGAGAGGTAGAGAGAGAGAAAGAGGTCTTCTATCTACTAGTTCACTCCTCAGATGGCTGTAACAGCTGGAGCCGTGCCAATCCAAAGCCATGAGCCAGAAGCTTCTTCCAGGTCTCCCATGTGGGTACAAGAGCCCAAGGACTTGGACCATCTTCTGCTATCCCAGGCCATAGCAGAGAGCCAGGTTGGAAGAGGAGCAGCCGGGACTAAAACCGGTGCCCATATGAGATGCTGGTGCCTCAGGCCAGGGTTTTAACCTGTTGTGCCACAGTGCTGGCCCATTGTAGAGCCATCTGACATTCTTGGTAAAATTTATTCCAAGGGATTTAATTTTTCTATAACTATTGTGAGTGGGATTGATCTTAGAAAATTTTCTCAGTAATAGCATTGTCTGGGTATACAAACACTGTTAATTTTTTGTGTTAATTTTATATTCTACTACTTTATCAAACTCTTTTTTATGAGTTCCAATAGTTTCTTAGTAGAATTTTTTGGATCTCCTATATATAGAATCTTGTCATGTGCAAATGGGGATAATTTGACTTCCTCCTTCCCAATCTATATTCTTTTGATATTTTTTCTAGCCTAATGGCACTGGCTAAAAACTTCCAGGATTATGTTGAATAATAAGGGTAAGAGCACACATCCTTGTCTGGTTCTGGATCTCAATGGGAATGTTTCCAACTTTTTGCCATTCAGTAAGGTATTGGCTGCGGGTTTGCCATAAATTGCCTTGATTTTGTTGAGGAATATTCCTTTTATGCCCAATTTGCTTAAGATTTTCATCATGAAAGTGTGTTGTATTTGATCAAATACTTTATCTGCATCTGTTGAGAAAATCATATGATTTTTGTTCTTGAGTTTGTTAATGTGAGCTACCACATTGATTGAATGTAAATATTGAACCATTCCTGAAATCTAGGAGTAAATCTCACTTGGTCTAGCTGAATGATCTTTCTGATGTGTTAGATTCGATTGGTTTGTATTTTGTTGAGAATTTTTGCATCTGTGTTCATCAGGGGAATTGGTTCTCTTTCTCTGCTGCATATTTTTCTGGTCTAGGAATTAAGGTGATGCCGTATTCATAGAAGTAGTTTGGAAGGATTCCCTCACATTCATTAGATTTGAATAGATTAAGAGAAATTAGAATTAGTTCATCTTTAAATGTCTATTAGAATTCAGCAGTGAAACTGTCCAGTCCTGTGCTTTTCTTTGTTGGGAGGCCTTATTACTTTATTACTCTATTTTGGTTATTCATCTGTTTGGATTTTCTGTGTCTTCATGGCTCAATTTTCATAGGTTGTATGTGTCCAGGAATCTATTCCTTTTTGCTAGGTTTCCTGATTTGCTGGCATATAGCTCTTTGTAGTAATTCCTGATAATTATTTTTATTTCTGTGCTATCTATTGTTACATTTCCATTTTAAATATGATTTTATTGATTTGGGTCTACTCTTTTTTTTTGGTTGGTTGGGCCAATGGTGTATCAATTTTGTTCATTTTTTTTCCCCCAAAAAAACGAGCTGTCTCACTGATCTTTGGTTTGGTTTGGTTTATATTTTGTTTGTTTCTTCTCTAATTTTAATAATTTCTCCTAATTTTGGGTTTGGTTTATTGTTGTTTTTCTAGGTTCTTTAGATGCACTGATTTATTTGATGTGTTTCCAATTTCTTGATGTAGGCATCAATTTCTATAAACTTTCTTCTTAACACTGCTTTTGCTGTACCCCGTAAGTTTTAATATGCTGTATTGTCATCTTCATTCTTTCCAGAAATTTTTTTTGGTTTTCTTTTGTTTCTTCTAATGCCCACTATTCATCCAGGAGCATGTTGTTCAGTTTCCATGTGTTTGCATACATTCTAGAGATTCTGGATTTGTTGATTTCCAGCTTCATTCCATTGTGGTCAGAGAAATTGCATTGTGTGATTCTATTTTTTTTAATTTGCTGAGACTTGCTTTATGATCTATAATGTGGTCTACCCTAGCGAAAGTTCTGTGCAGTGGGAGAAAAATGTGTATTCTGCTAGTGTGGAATGATGAAAGGTTCTGTAGATATCCATTAGGACCATTTTGTCTACAGTGTCAACTAACTCTGTTATTTCATTGCTGAATTTCTGTTTGGTTGATTTGTCCGTTGCTGACAATGGGTTGTTGAAGTTACTAATTATTATTATATTGGAGTTATGAATCTCTTTAGATCCATTAATGTTTATTTTAAATAGTCAGGCACCCTGTAGTTTGGTGCATACACATTTATTATAATCACATCTTTCTATTGAATTGATCCCTTAGTATTACAAAGTGCCTCTCTCTCTCTCTCTCTCTCTCTCTCTCTCTCTGTTTTAAGGATTTTATTCAGTGAGAGAAATGGGCAGGAGAGTGAGTGCTTTATTTAGTGGAGAAAGAGAAGTCTAGAGAGGCTAAGTTGGGTCCATATCAAGCAGAGAGCAGGCCAGGTGGCACGTGGAGCAAGCATGCAGCCAGGAAAGCAGAGAACAGGTGGATCAAAGGCCACATGCCCCGAAGGTACAGGGCAACAAGAGCATTATGTGCAACAAGGGCAATAAGGGCAACAAAGGGTTTTTGTCTATTTTAACAGTTTTTGTATTAAAGTTTGTTTGTCTGGTATTTGGATGGCAACACCTTCTCTTTTTTGGTTTCTGTTAGCATGGAGTATCCTTTTCCATCTTTTCACTTTCAGTCTGTGGGTATCTTTGTTAGTGAGACATGTTTATTGTAGGCAGTAAATCGATGAGTCTTGTTTTTTAGTCCATTCAGCCAGTGTGTTTCTTTTAACTAGAGAGTTGAGGCCATTTACATTCAAGGTGACTATTGATAAGTAATGACATTTTCCCATAAATATTCCATTGTTTACTTTAGATTTCCTTTGTACTTTTATTCTGAGATATTTCTGCCTTCACATTCTTTCATAGTGATGACTGTGTTTCTGTGTTTCTATGTGTAGCGCATTCTTAAATATCTTTTGTAAAGTTGAACTGGTGGGGACAAATTCTTTCAATTTCTGTTTGTTGTGGAAGGTCTTTATTTCACCTTCATTTATAAATGAGAGCTTTGCAGGTCACAGTATTCTATGTTGAGAGTTTTTTCTCTTAAGTCTTGGACTGTATTTTACTATCCTCTCCTAGTCTGTAGAGTTTCTGATGAGAAGTTAGTTGTGGGTCTAATTGGTGATAATCTGAAATTAATCTGGCACTTCTCTCATGAACATTTTAGAATCTTTATGTTTTACTACAAAGTTTTAATACAATGTGTTGTGGTCAAAGTCTTTTGGGTAATGTCTATTAGGAGTTCTATGTGCTTTCTGTACTTAGATAGCCTTTTCTTTCTCCAAATTAGGGAAGTTTTCTGTAATTATTACACTAAACAGGACTTCTAGTCCATTCTCTCTCTCCACACCTTCAGGAACTCCTTAGACCCATATGTTGGGACTTTGCATAGTATCCTATAAATCTCCAACACTGTTTTTAATTTATATAATTTCTTCTTATCCTCATCCTTCTTCCTTCTCCTCCTCCTCTTTCTCTCTTTCTCTTCCTCCTCTTCCTCCTCCTCCTGCTCTTCCTTCTCCTTCTTCCTATGTATCTGTGGCTTAGTGGAGTGTCTGATTTTTCATCGAATACCCAGAGGTATATGCTGTGTGTGGCCAGGGAGCTCTGTTTGTTAATCCAGGATGTGGGGAGTATCCAAGGTGACAGATGGATTGGGTGGCATAGACCTACTCTTTTTTTTAAATTTTTTGACAGGCAGAGTGGACAGTGAGAGAGAGAGACAGAGAGAAAGGTCTTCCTTTTGCCGTTGGTTCACCCTCCAATGGCTGCCGCGGCTGGCGCACTGTGGCCAGCGCACCGCGCTGATCTGATGGCAGGAGCCAGGTGCTTCTCCTGGTCTCCCCTGGGGTGCAGGGCCCAAGCACCTGGGTCATCCTCCACTGCACTCCCTGGCCACAGCAGAGAGCTGGCCTGTAAGAGGGGCAACCGGGACAGAATCCGGCGCCCCGACCGGGACTAGAACCCAGTGTGCCGGTGCCACAAGGCGGAGGATTAGCCTAGTGAGCCACGGCGCCGGCCTCTTTTTTTGTTTTTATCAAAGAGGAAGGCTTTATCAACTCTTTTGGTGTCATCTCACCCCTAACTCCTCTCTTCCAGCATGATCAATTCCTGGAACCTAGCCTCGGTGGGTGCAATATTCACCTGTCTTGCCCCAAGAACCAGTGAAACTGAAAACTGGCAATTCAGGAAACTAGACAGCACCAGACACTGAGAAAAACTCTGTATGTATCACGTATCCATATGCATGTGTATATGTATATGTGTATGCATACATTGGTATATAAAAATGCTTACTGATGAATATATAAGAAATGAAATAATAAGAAAACTATTAAGAAAAATTGATTCAACAATGTACCATCAATCATTGTTGACACTACTGAGTGGAAAATTGATGGGCAGCAAATATTTTAAAATTTCAAGAACATTATCCCTTCAGAAATGGGTTATTTTCTACTAAGAGTCTAAAGTTTCACCAAAAGAGGTTGAAGGATATTCATTAGAAAAGGAGGAAATGATCCAGGAAAGAAAATCTGAATTTTCAGAATGAATGAGGGCTTCCTCTCTTCCCTTTCTATGTTTGCTCCCCAGCGGAAAGAAGGAAATGGTCGAAGATAACTGTATGGTAATTATTTTAAAGAATGCCAACAACTGGACTCAAAAATTCTGAATAAATTTGAATATAATTTTACATGGTGTTTCATTAGACAACCAGTTCATCTGAAAATGTAAACTCCTAAAACAAATACCTTGGATTGGTCTCAAGAGAATTTTCAAATCCATTAAAATCAAATTTATTCCCTTGAGAATAAAAATTTCATAGGCTTCAGTTTTGCATTTAAATTTTTTGATTATTTTTATTAAATGTTAAGCAGTTGGGCCATCTTCTACTGCTTTCCCTGGCACATTAGCTGGGACTTGAACCGATGTCAACATGAGATGCCAACATTACAGTCAGTAGCTTAATCCTCTGCAGCACAACACTGGCCCCATTTTTTCCTACTTTTTAATCCAAACTCTATCCCTCCTATATCTCCAAGTCTCTCTTAATCAGCTTCTGTGTTGAGATTGAGGTTTTTCAACTGTTTGAAGTTTTAACATATGAGAGAATATGTGATATTTTCTTTTTGTTTCTGGCTTATTCATACACACTATAAAGAGATAATGAGAAATATCCATTGTACACTTAGCCCAGGTTTTCTCAATGGCAACATTTTGCAAATTTATAGAATGATATTATAGCCAGGGTATTGACACCTAATTAAATCCACTGGTTTTATTCAGATTTCCTCAGTAATAATTGTGCTCATTTGCTTTTGTACTCATGTTTTAAATTCTGTATAATTTTTCACCTGGGAGGGTCATGTCTTTACCACCACAGTCAAGATACTAAGCAATTCCCATACCATGAGGACTCACCTTAACGTTCCTTGCATTCATAATCCCTACTAATCTTTTCTCTAGCTCTAAATTTTTCATTTTCAAAAATGTTATACAAACTTAACCCTTCAGTGTGTAAACTTCTATGGTTAGACTTTCTCACTGGAGAAACATTCAAGTCATTGAGTTGATCAGTAATCCAATGCATTCTTCTTCATTGTGGCATAGTATTATATGGGGTGAATATGTGTAACTATTCATCTGTTGAAAGATATCTGGGTGATTTATAGTTTTTGGTTATTATAAATAAAACTACTCTGAACATTCATGTATCAATTTTTGTATGACAATGAATTTTCTTGGACTGGTATCGTGATGAAATTTATTAAGCTGCTGCCTGCCGTGCCATCATCTGATTTGAGCACTAGTTAGAGACTGAAAGCTCCACTTGTGATCCAACTCCCTGCTAATGTGTCTGAGAAAGAAGTGGAAGATGACCCAAATCCTTGGCCCTTGCCATTTGCGTGGGAAATCTGAATGGAGTTCCAGGTCCCTAGCTTTAGCCTGGCCTGACTCTGGCCATTGAGATCATTTGGGGAGTGAACCAGTGGATGGAAGATCTCTCTTTCTCTTCCTCTTATTGTTGTGGATTCGTTTCTGAGAGGAAGAGTGTGGTGGGGGCAAGAGGCGCAGAGTCACCACACAGACCCCAGGAGTTGGGTGAAAGCAGGCCTGATGCAAGCAGCCTGCAGACTCATTTATTTCAGTTGCTACAGCAGCTTATATAGCCAAGGCAGCCAATCTGGTCAAGGGGTGGTCTATGCCCTAACCAATCACATCCTGTTGCTAGGCAGTTTCCAAAGCCATCCAATCAGAGCCTGTTGCCAGGCAGTTTCTGTTGCCAGTGACCATCTTGGCATGGCCTTCTCATTCCACCACACACTCTCTCTCTCATTCTGCCTCTCTCTCCCTCCTTTCTTCTCTCCCATCATCCCTCTCTCCCTCCCTCCCTCTCTCTGTATCTCTTTAAAATAAATAAATTAAAAATTAATTTCCCTTTATCTGGGTTGTGTGGTAATTACATGATTACTTTTAAAAGAAAAGGCTAAACTGTATTATGGTTCTGCAGGGAGACATAACCAATAGCATAGGTGGATGGGTGGCTGGGTGCGTGAAGGGAGATCTAGTAGGAGAATTTGTTAATATAATTGTGGAGACAGAAATTCCATGAGAGGTCATCTCCAGCCTGAAACCTAAGGAGGCTGGCAGTGTCTCAGTCCAAGTATGAAGGCTTTGGAACCAGGGAGGAAAATTGCATAATTTTCAGATTGAGAGTGAAGGCCTGAGAAATGAGGGAGCAGGGAGGCTGTTGCTGCATGTCCCAGAGTTCAGAGGCCAGAGAGCCTGGATTGCTGATGTTTTGGGGCAGGAGAATGACATCCCAGCTCTGGAAGACAGAGAGCAAATGCCCCTTTCCTCTGCCTTTTTGCTCTCTCCTGGCCTCTAGCTGATTGGATGGTGCCACTTACACTGAGAGCAGATCTTCCTCAACTCGGCTCATTGCTGAGTTGAATCCAGGTGAGTCTCCTCTGGTGACACCCTCACAGCTACATCCATAGTGCTTAACCAGCTGTGGAGGTTTCCTTTGATCTCCTTAAGTTGACACCTACACAAACTTTTTGTTTTTGTTTTTGCAGAAAGACTGTGACTGATTAAGTTCCTTTGTATTCATCTCAGTATTTGGTGCTATCACCCATTTTAATTTTAGTTGTTGATCAACGTACACAGACGTCTCCCTACAGTTTTAGTTTGTATTTTCCTATAGTTAATGAATGTTAAGGGGCATCTTTTGATGTGTTATTTATCTTTTGTTTACTTCTGTGGTGAAATATCTATATCTTTTTCCATCTTTACAATTTGATCAAATTTTAAACATGGAATTATTTTAACTGATATAAATTACATATATACAATTATATATATGCATATACAGTATATACAATATATACAGAAAGATACAGTGGGAAAATTGGATACATGTATATGATGCTAAATTATCAAATCAGTGTAAACATCATTTCCATCTCAAATGATTATCTTTTTTTGTGTTGGGAAACTTTGAACTCCACATTTCTCACTCTTCATAAAATACATCATGTATTGTTGTGAGCTGTATTCCCCTTACTGTGCTATGGAACACTAGAACAGATTCCTCTGTTGAACTGTATTTTGGTGTTCACTATTCAACCTCTCTTTGTCCTTTCTCCTTTCTCCCCCCTGCCTCCTAACTATTCAACACTCTGTTCCCATAAAAATCAACTTTGTAACTTTGACATATGAGTCAGAATTATGATATTTGTCTTTCTATGCTTATTTTTAATTAACATAGTGTCATTCAGCTTTATCATGTTGCCACAGGTGACAAGATTTCATTGTTATTTATGGCTGAGTAATATTCCATAGTTTTTGATGTTGAGTTTCCTTATTTCTTTTCACATTCTGGATGTTAATCTCTCATCGGATAAACAGTTTGAAATATTTTGTTGGATTTGGTAGATTATCTCTTCACTCTGTCAATCATTTTCTTTGCTGTGTAGAAGCTCTTTCTTTTTAAAATCTATTTATTTGAAAGGCAGAGTGACAGAGACAGAAGGAGCGAGATCTTCCATTCACTAGTTCACTACTCAAATGCTTTCAACAGTAGGATGAGGCCACGCTGAAGCCAGGAACCAGGAACTCTATCCAGGTCTCCCATGTAGGAGGCAGGAATGCAAGGACTTGGGCCATAATAGGTTTCCTCCCAGGTGCGTTAGCAGGAAGTTGGATCAGAAGTAGAGACAGGACTCCATCCTAGGCATTCTGATAGGGACGTGGGTGTCCCAAGTAGCAAGTTAACCCATGTGCCACAATGCCCACCTCTGAAGAGATTTAGTTTGTTTTAAATTTTGAGATTTAAAAAACTTGAAGATTTATTTTTATTTATTTGAAAAGCAGAGTTACAGAGAGGGAGAGAGTGGCAAGGGAGAAAAATCTTCCATATGTTGGTTTACTTTCCAATGGCTCCAATGGCCAGGGCTAGACCAGGCTCTAGCCAGGAGCCGGGAGCTCTATCAGATCTCCAGTGTTGATGGCAGGGACCCAAGAACTTGCAGCATCATCCACTGCTTCCTCCTGCAAATTAGCAGGGAGTTGGATTGGAAGGCTGTGCCATAATACTGGCCTCTAAAAAGTATATTTTAAATACTACTCCTTTATCAGATACAATGTTTGCACATATGTTGTCCAAATTTGCACTTCGTCTTTTTATTATTTTCATGTGGACTTTCCCAAACCAAAAGCTTTTCATTTTGATACATCTATTTTTTATACGTTTTCATTTTCATTTTTATTAGTTTTTAACAGAGTCACTGTGATTTCTAGATACAATTCTAAGAATACAAGGATATTCCCTTCCTCCCTCCCTCCCAGCCTCTATCCTTCTCCCTTTTGTTTTATTTTAGTTTTTGAGACAACATATTTTAAAGTTACATTACAACAAGACTTAATACTTTAGTGTATAAAAAGTTTAACAAGTAAGAAGCCAAAAGAACCTAGTTTAGTGAGAATATAGTCAATGGCTATAAACAATAATTGAGTGGAAATATGGACTAGCAATCATTTTCTTATATGGGAGTGTGCTTTTTAGTGTCAAAACTAAGAATGTAATGTCTTGAACTAGAGACTGAAATTTGTCATTAATAATCTTCTTATTCTTGTTTAATAAAATATTTATTTATTTATTTGAAAGGCCTAGTTACAAAGAGAGGAAGAGAGACAGAGGCAGTGATAGTGAAAGAGAAAAAGATAAAGAAAGATAAAGATCTATCTGTGTATTCGTTTACAACTCAAATGGTTGCACCAGCTAGGGCTGGGTCAAGCTGAAGACAGGAGCCAGGAGCTTCATCCAGGTCTCCAGCATGATTACAGGGTCCTGAGAACTTGGGCTGGCTTCCACTGCTTTCCCAGGAGCATTAGCAGGGAGCTGGATCAGAAGTGGAGCTCCTGGGACTTGAACTTGTGCCCATATGGGATGCCAGCTTCACAGGTGGCAGCTTAACTTGCTAAGCCACAATGCTGACCCCAATAATTTCCTGATTTGTAGTTCTGATATTTTGCCTGTAAGTATAAATTCATATTATTTAATTTATTATTGCATAAAATATGAAGGTTAGAACAAGGTTCTTCAATCTTTTTTTTTGGATTATGGATAGATATCCAATTATTCCAGCTCCATTCATTGACACAGTTAACTACATTTTAAAAGTAACAGTTTGATAGATTGACTGAACTTTTAACTTCAACAAAGGTGATGTATATTCCCTTTGGAATGATACAGGCCATTGATACTATTTTCAGAGTCGCCACAGATTGGGGGCCCAATGTGACAGAGTAACTTCCCCTTGTTAGAGTGATTGGATCAGGACACATGATGTTCGCAGCATGGCCTCTGTTATTTCTGGCACAAAGTGTTATTGATAAATTTCCCCCTTTCTCATTTTCTCTATTTCTCCATGCCATTCTTAATTCCTTTGGAAAACATCCTCCTAAATATCTATCTAGAGTGTGTGATTTCTCTGTGTCATCTCAAACTTGAGAGTGTCATAGACAGCAGACACGTTGCGTTTTTAATAGCATGTGGTTTTGTTTATCCTGAATATTGAATTTCTCTTTGCACAGAAAATGTCATTTTGGATAACTGTCTGGGTGATCATGCAGTTATGTAGCAGCAGAAAATAGTGGGAAGGGTTTTATCTTAAAAAGCTTCAGATGTGAAAGAGAAATAACTCCCTATATTTTATTATCTGTTCCCGCATGCCTGCTTGGGTAACAAAAGCTCTTGCTCATAAATGCAATAGTAGAATTTTAAGTGAATCAGCTAATTTGGGTCCTTACTTATCAGCATAGATGATTCAATTAATGCAGGTCAGAATGTCAAGGTTCTGGAAATCTAAGGAAAGGCTTATTTCAACAACATGAACTCTGAACAGTGAGTCATTGTGGAGCTATAAACTTAACCAATTGCTAATGTCCTTGAATCACATTTAGGAACCCGACTCTGTTAGAATTTTGGCCTTGAGCCTGATTTAAAAGCAGATTTGTCTTGTTCATTTCTCCTGCCTAGATTACTTACAGATTTACTCATTAATTGTTCTTTTGATCCTTGTCTTGTTAGGTACAAAGCAGTCTCTGATGCAGAAACCACCAGGCAAAAATGAAAGGCCGAGCAAAGGCCTCTGGGCTTGGCAAAGTCCCAGAGTCCCTGCAAGCCTTCCAATCAGTGTCTGTCTCTAGTATGCCTTGATTATCACCCCTATCCCTCACCTGACATAATGAGGTTCTTTTTACATCCAGCTTAGTTCACTGTGGTTGTGTAGCTCTCTTCAAAGTTATCTTCATTGTAGGAACAGCTAATATAAAACTCTTTGATATCCTAAATTAGAAAGAAAGCACTTGCCTTTGGGAAATACAAGGGTCTCTTAGAGATGTGAAGTGAAATCTGTCTCTGCTCTACTAAAATGGGAGTTGTGTCTGAATCATCTATATTTTAAATCGAACAAGTAGATTTGTCCACTAGTAGAATAGTATTAACTTCTACTCACTGATGATACAATTATCTGTTGAGTATTTCTTTTGGCTTATCTGACATTTCTCTCTTTCTTGAAACAGAGCATGAATTTATGGATTCAGACCTGTGTTTGTAAACATGTCCTGATAAGGATGCATTGAAATACCTTTCTTAGGCTGGCACCGTGGCTTAACAGGCTAATCCTCTGCCTTGCGGTGCCGGCACACCGGGTTCTAGTCCCGGTTGGGGTGCCAGATTCTATCCGGGTTGCCCCTCTTCCAGGCCAGCTCTCTGCTATGGCCCAAGTGCTTGGGCCCTGCACCCTCATGGGAGACCAGGATAAGCACCTGGCTTCGGATCAGCGCGATGAGCCGGCCGCAGCGGCCATTGGAGGGTGAACCAACGGCAAAAAGGAAGACCTTTCTCTCTCTCTCTCACTATCCACTCTGCCTGTCAAAAAAAAATAAATAAATAAAAAAGAAATTAAAAAAAAGAAATACCTTTCTTATTCATGGTAACACAGATTCTTTATTTCATGTCTTATACATTGTAGCTTCAATTTGGTCTATGGAGGAAAACTTCCAAGTACTTACTGCTTAGCTTTCAAAGGCTACCTCTCAACTCTTAATTATGTGTTATCAGATGTAATATCAGATGTTGTAAGTTGTGATAGAATCTGTGAAAGAAACTTTGAGTTTAGCAGCATTTCAGATGATACACAAATATTACAGAAATTCAAAAAGAAAAGAAAAACAGTAACTTTGGAGGAGAAGCAAACATTTTTATACATATATAAATTTATGCAAATGCATATATATTATATAAATTATACATGATGCATAAATATATATAAAATCATAAGTATATATGAACTTATATATAAATATATATATATAAATCAGGCATTGTGCTTTTAACCTAAATAATTCTAAACATAAGAGGTCAAGTTTTTCTAATTTTTTTAAAGTTTCATTTATTTGAAAGGCAGAGAAAGAGAAAGAGATCTTCCATTCATTGGTTTGCTCCCCAGTGCCTGCACCAGCCAGGGCTGGACCAGGTCAAAGCCGGGAGCCCTGCTATGATGGACTGTCAAGAAGTTCATGGAAAGGGCATTTTCAGTACAATTTTAGTTCCATGACCTTTTTTGAAGACCCCTCATATAGTGAGCAATGAGCAGAATTAGAACAATGTTGGTGATGAGTCATGCTTCAGCATTCAGCACAAGAAACAGGGCATACAGTGTTAAGCCAGAGGAACTAGACCCTTAACAGTGTCAGGGGTCTCTGCTCCTAATGAAACCTTTTCCTTCACAGAGAAGAAACATCCCAAGTGATGACAAAGGAAGCAACATATAAAACCAGGGCTCAAATCCTCATTTTCTGGCTTCAAAACAGTTTTGAATACCACATAACTTGTTTAAGCTAATTTTAAATTTTATTCAACTTCATTTTTGTTCTGCTAACAGGGCGTTTGAGGTGTGCATGCGCATCCTAATTAATATAGGTGCATGGTCTACAAATCCACTGTAAATTGAAGACATTCATTGTGTGACAAGAAAAAAAAGTGTGGGTCTTTGTTCCATTTATTTAACTACTGAATTCTATAATAATCTTCCCCACATCATACAGATAAGCATAAGAACTCCTGAGACATAAACTATGGTTCCCAAGAAGGAGAAGAATGGAGTTTCTCCTACATTAAAGGTCATCATGTTGAATTAGAAATCAGAATGCTTTAGGAAAAGGCCCTGAGTATTGAAAATAAAAGTGATTCGAAACAGTTCTGTAGAGTAAGAATAGCTCTAGGAAGTTGCATGTGCCTTCTCTATCAAAAATGTACAGAAAAAACTAAGAAATCATTCATGTGTGCTTCTGATTTCAATTTGCCTCAACCAAAAGCAATTTACACCTTGCTACTGGCTTCTTAAACTCTTTTATGTGGTAACAAATCCACTAAAAGGAATGGAGTTCATGCACAGAACATTAGAGGTCTCTCTTTGCTTAATGTTTGCGCCACTTCCTCCTCTCTTCCTCCTCCCATTTCCCTCATTCCTCTGTCCCCTCCCTCTCCTCCTAACCTTTCTCCCCTTCCACCTCCTCTGCCTGTTCCCTTCTACTTCCCTTTCTTTGTCTTCCTTCCTTCTCGTCATCCCTTCTTTACATTTGTATTCCGAGTTTTTTATTTACAGCATATTTTGACTTCTGACCATCTCAGATCGCTCACCAAACTGAAGTAAAGCCATAGTAAATTTTCATCAATTTCATATGTATTTGCAATTTAAAGACCTATGAGGAGTCCTCAAATTGTTCATGGAAATGCATGTTCTGAAAAAGCAGCATGAATTTCAAAATTATTTCACACAAAAATAGCCTTTTAATTCTGATTTTTCATAAATTTTGGGAAGTGCCCTTGCATGTAAAAATCCTTCTAATTGTCATGCAAATATAAAATTATATTACTGAGGCCTTGTGAACACATACACACAAACACCTAAGAACTCTTAAATGTTCTAGAGACTACTCATCATAGCCTCTAAAATATTTCAGTTCGTATTTGCTCAGAATTTCTGTGATGTTGCTTTTGAATTGAAGTTTGTGTGTAAGTAAAACACAAATCATTTTATTACTTTATAGTTATATTTTACAGTGGACATTAAACATTGACAATTGATTTCTCATACATAAACTTTCCAGTTCATTCTGAAAATGTATCCATAAAAACCTAAAATTATGCATGATTTGGGCAAGTTCATTTAAAATCACTTAGCTTCAGTGATAAAGCTCATTAAAGAGGAAACAAATTTAAGTTTAGTGAAAATATATTTCTCAGTGATAATGCAGAATGGAGGAAGGCAACCAAGAGCAATTCACAGATGACCAAATAAATACATGAGACATCATCAAAGTAAAGTCAAAAGACTGAAAAATAAAAACAAAAAAATCCAGTTTATACTCCTTTGCCTCAGGGGTCATAATTATAAAACAAAAGTTGACTTTGAGAGTTAGTTCAGATTCTGTAAGGAGTGCTGTGATTGCCACCTTATATTTTATGGATTAAAAACCTTGTGCTCGAAAACTCATGTTAAATGCCTTAATTTTCACAGGGGTAAGTTGCAAAGCCAAGATTGATATTTTTGCCTTTGGACCTCCCCTGCTGAAGACATGAATGCTGTACCTTTTCAGTAGGTTAAATGCATATCTCAGGTTAGGAATAAAGTAGTCTGTAAATATGAAGGGACTTCAAAAGGTTTGTGGGAAATGCTCATTTAGGAAAAAAAAAAAAAACAACAAAACCTTGCATAGACTTCAAAATATTTTGCACAAAAATAAGCTTATCTTTGAATTCATCTTTTTCATTATCTTTTTGAAGCAACCTCATAGAAAATGTTGTTGAGCTGAACATTCTTCCAGTGAAGATACCCAGAAATGGCCTCATACATGCCAGAGGAAACAGTTCTCCCGTTTCCATGCCGGTTGTCAGGAGTACCTCATGTTACAAGTAGACGGCAGAGAAAGAGCCACAGTTCACTCTGTACTGTTGCATGTGACTTTGCTAGCCAGTCAAACATCTTTACCAGGATTCTCTGCAAATCAAAGAGCTTGTTTCTTAAGGTAGAACGGCTTAATTTCTTTTTTTGGTCCTTAGCTCTTCATGACCTCATACATTTTGAAGTGTTGGATTCATAATAACAGACCAAAAACATGAACAGTAAATGCTTCCTTTTGCCAGACTATGAATTGTTGGATAAGAAAGAGCCAAGGAGTGGGCATTGTGGATAAGCCTCCAGTTGGGTTGATTGCAACCCATGTCAGAGTGCTGCTTCAAGTACCAGCTGTTCAACTTGTTGGAGTCCCAGTTCTGCTTCCAATTGCAGCTTCCTGCTAATGTGTACCTTGGCAAGTAGCAATTGATGGTTTAAGTAGTTGGGTCCCTAGCCACTTACCTTGGATTAACTTGCTATCTCCTAGATACAATGGGAGTTCTCCTTGCCTGTCTCTGGCTCTCAAGGAAAAAAAAATGAAATTAAGAAAAGACTATTTGTCTCAAAAGTCTGGTGGCTGGAGAGTCCAAACAGCGTGGCCTCAACTTCCTGCGTCAGAACATGGTGGATGGCATTGCTTAGCAGGAGTACATGGACGAGAGTTCACATGGCAGGAGAGCAAATGAGAGATGAGGAATGGGCCTGGCTTACTCTTTCATAACAATTCTCTTTCGAGTAAACTATTCCACTCTTGTGATGCCCTACCCCTTCCTTGAAATTAACATTAAATCTTTCATGAGGTTGGTCATGACCCAATCACTTTCCACTAGACCCCACCTCTTAAAGATTCTACCACTTTTCACCATCACTACATTGATGACCAAGTTTCAATATACAGTTTGGTACAGACAAATCACATCCAAACCATATCAGAAGTAAATACAAATATTCACACATTAAAGTAATGTATTTTGTTATGATTGTTTGCCTCAATACTCACAATTAAATTTGCATTTATATGCTCATTTCTTATAAAAGTAGTATCAGGTTTATGAAGTTTAATTAGAAAAGCAAACTTTGATACAGGAGAATGATATGAAAATAAACATTGTGGCCGGCGCCGCGGCTCATTAGGCTAATCCTCCGCCTTGTGGCGCCGGCACACCAGGTTCTAGTCCCGGTCGGGGCACCGATCCTGTCCCGGTTGCCCCTCTTACAGGCCAGCTCTCTGCTGTGGCCAGGGAGTGCAGTGGAGGATGGCCCAAGTCCTTGGGCCCTGCACCCCATGGGAGACCAGGATAAGCACCTGGCTCCTGCCATCGGATCAGCGTGGTGCACCGGCCGCAGTGCGCCTACAGCGGCGGCCATTGGAGGGTGAACCAACGGCAAAAGGAAGACCTTTCTCTCTGTCTCTCTCTCTCTCTCTATCCACTCTGCCTGTCAAAAATTAAAAAAAAAAAGAAAATAAACATTTTTATCTTTGAATAATGTGTTTAATTCTGCAACAAATTTGAACAATTATTGTTGAATAGTGGTAGCCAGGACAAATGAGGAAATAATACATATTTTAGATCTCAGAAGAGAAACATACGCATGTATATCACCTTTCTCTCCTCTTTGGAATGAAATGCAGAGCTCTGACCAGTCTTGTCTACTCTGCACTTCTCAGATTAATTTTGTGAGGTTATTTCTTTTTGAGTTGGGCAGTGTATGATAGGACCACGATAAGGTACTGTTAAGTGGCTCCAATGGCCACCATTATGAAAACAAATCTCAACTAGATTTTTCTCCTGCAAATATGACCCTCTTTTATACTGTTTATTTCAAAGAATGAAATGTTCATGCCTTTTTTTTTAAGATTTATTTATTTCTTTGAAAGGCAGAGATACAGAGAGGCAAAGGCAGAGAGACAGAGAGGTAGGTATTCTATCTGCTGGTTCACTCCCCAAATGGCTATGACAGCTGGAGCTGAACCCATCTGGAGCTAGGAGGTTCTTCCAGGTCTCCCAGGCAGGTGCCAGGGCTCAAGGAGTTGGGCCATCTTCTGCTTTCCCTGGTCATAGCAGAGAGCTGGATCAGAAGTGGAGCAGTAGGGACTTGAACTGGCGCCCATATGGAATGCCTGTACTGCAGGTGGCAGGCTTTACACACTATGCCACAGCAACTGCACCATGCCTGGTTTTTAAAGTCTGAAATGACATCATCCTTTATTCTTCTCTCTTAATCCTTCATATTCCCTACATTCAGCCAATAGGAATTTGAATTTTTTCTGCATACCTTTGGCAGGCCTTTGTGTTCTCTTGCCTTGGTCATCCTGTGTCTCTAAATGTTTTCCCTTTCTTCTGTTTTGCCCCACTTCATGCTATTCTGTTCCTTGGCTTTACTTATTAGTTCTTTTATTCATATTTTCATATTTTTCCTTCCCAACAGGAAATAATGATTTTATTCTTTATATCAAGAATATCATCTGTTGCTTTACTGATGATAACTATTACTTTGACCATATTTTCTTATAGACTCTCTTGGGGCCCATTGAATGTTGGTCTATTTTTGATGTTGTTTTACTCTGATACTTTTTTTTTCCCATGGAAACTCTTAGTTTCATGCCACTGTTTCTTGTAGCCTACAAATTTTCTTCTTTCTTGTTTAAATGAGGGAACTTTGAAAGGTTCATAGAAAAATGTAAATAAAAGATATGTTTATTCTGGTATAAAAAATTTTGAAATCCACAGAGTATTTTTAATTTCCCATGACTTTTTTGAAGACCCCTGGCATGTTTATGGAAATCTATTATCAAGAGGATAAAACTGGTAGTAAACTTTGAATATTTGTATATCTTTTTTTTTTTTTTTTTTTTGACAGGCAGAGTGGACAGTGAGAGAGAGAGAGAGAAAGGCCTTCCTTTTCCGTTGGTTCACCCCCAGTGGCCGCTGTAGCCAGTGCACTGCGCTGATCCAAAGCCAGGAGCCAGGTGCTTCTCCTGGTCTCCCATGTGGGTGCAGGGCCCAAGGACTTGGGCCACCCTCCACTGCACTCCCGGGCCATAGCAGAGGAAGAGGAGTAAGCGGGACAGAATCCGGCGCCCCGACCAGGACTAGAACCCGGGGTGCCAGCGCCGCAAACAGAGGATTAGCCTATTGAGCTGCAGCGCTGGCCAAATATTTGTGTATCTTTATTTTGTGTTCACAATAGGACTTTAAGTTCAGATTAATTTCCCTTCTGAAACTCAGAAACATCCTTCATTGTTTTCCAGCATACAATATTGAGATGGGAAAAGTCTGATGTCTACATGTGTTTCATTTTTTTGTAAGTGGCTTTATATATTTTTTTCTACCATTGTGGATACCTTAAGTTTTCTATGTACAAAATTGGAGATACGGGGATTCACAGTGACCTAAATAGAAACTAACATGACATGTTTCTGTAGGAATCTTTCTCAGAATTCAGAGTCTTGTAGAACTCTTCCAAAAATAGACATTACACTGAAATGAGCTTTAAATTGAAAAGTTAGAAACTAAATGCCAAAAAATATCCTGAGTGAACCAGCATACACCACAGTTCAAAGAATTACTCAACCCTTTATCTAACAATGTCAGGTGATAGATCAATATTGTACAATGATAAAATAATTATTTTAAAGTTATTTGAAAACATAAATAACAGAACAAGCATGTGAAATTGGCTTATTTTTAAAAATATATTTTTGATAAATCAACCATGGATTAAGAAATTATATTGATATTTTACAAAGGTATCTTTATACAGTGGGTCAATTAAATCTAATCACAAATTAATTGAGGTATTGAGATGTGATTCTATGAAAATTACACAAAAGTCTTATCCAGAATTTAGAAAAAGTATGAATCTTCATGCTGGTATTTAGGAGCTGTATATAGTTTCATCTTATACCTCTGTAAAGACTACTTCCTCACTCAGGAGACATTCTAAATGCATGTAATCAATTCAGGATCTTTTTGTCTGGCTAATTCCTGCATCTCTGTTTTAGAAATCAACTTAGATGTTGCCTTTTCTTTTTTTTTAATTTTTATATATTTTTTTAAATTTTATTTAATGAATATAAATTTCCAGTGTACAGCTTATAGATGACAATGGCTTCCCTCTCCCTAGATGTTGCCTTTTCTATAAACTTTAAGTGATCCACCATGTTTGAATATGAGCTACTCATGCAAAGGTCTTCATGGAAAGTGTATATTATGAAAAAAAGTTGTGCATGAATTTCAACCAAAAAATACTCCACCAAACTACACCTGTCTTGTAATTGAGTTTCTGCGAATCCTCCTATATGTGCTTATGTGATAAACCAGAATAGTATTTCTGGCTACTTTGATCATACTGTTTTTCATCAGATTCTTACACCATTTCTACTTAGGTGCTGTTCTCAATAATAGTGTTTACTTCATCACAGAATTTACACTAGCTAGCACATTGAAAGCACTCAATATTTCTGAACAAAATTGAAATCTCCAGAACATAAACCAGGTTGATTAACCAAGTAATTACACAGGATCTCAAATAAATATCAAGGCAACTCTTTCTATACCATTTTGCCATATCATAAGTCAATGCCATACTTGTAGCCATAAGTGAATGTTATCACTCAATTTTCAAGTATTATGTGACTTAGGGAGGAAAATAAACATTACATTCATACTATTAATAAAAGTTAAAATATTGTTATCCGTGTAAAAAGATAGTCCCCTGTATTGGTGTTTCTCAAGTTTTACTAAGGCATAAATCTAAGTAAAAAAAAGAAGAGTTATTCAGAATCCCCACAAGTTATTTTGTTCAATACAAAGGCTTACTGAAGAAAGCAAGCAATTATTTTTTTTCAACTTTTATTTAATAAATATAAATTTCCAAAGTACAACTTTTGATTATAGTGGCTCTTCCCCCCATAACCTCCCTTCCCACCCACCACCATCCCATCTCCCACTCCCTCTCCCATCCCATTCTTCAAGATTCATTTTCAATCATTTTTATATACAGAAGAACAACTTAGTATATACTAAGTAAAGATTTCAACAGACTGCATCCACACAGACACACAAAGTATAGAGTACTGTTTGAGTAGTAGTTTTACCATTAATTCTCATAGTACAACACATTAAGGACAGAGATCCAACATGGGGAGCAGGTGCACAGTGACTCCCGTTGTTGACTTAACAATTGACACTCCTATTTGTGATGTCAGTAATCACCCGAGGCTCTTGTCATGAGCTGCCAAGGCTATGGAAGCCTCTTGAGTTCACCAACTCTGATCTCATTTAGACAAGGCCATAGTCAAAGTGGAAGTTCTCTCCTGCCTTCAGAGAAAGGTACCTCCTTCTTTGATGGCCCATTCTTTCTGTTGGGATCTCACTCACAGAGATCTTTCATTCAGGTCATTTTTTTTTTTTTTTTGCCACAGTGTCTTCACTTTCCATGCCTGCGAAACTCTCATGGGCTTTTTAGCCAGATCCCAATGCCTTAAGGGCTGATTCTGAGGCCAGAGTGCTGTTTAGGACATCTGCCCTTCTATGAGTCTGCTGTGTATCCCACTTCCCATGTTGGATCATTCTCTCCTTTTTAATTCTATCAGTTAGTATTAGCAGACACTAGTCTTCTTTATGTGATCCCTTTGACACTTAATCCTATCAGTAAGATCAATTATGAACTGAAACTGATCACTTTGACTAGTGAGATGGCATTGGTACATGCCACCTTAATGGGATTGAATTGGAATCCCCTGGCATGTTTCTAGCTCTACCATTAGGGGTAAGTCCAAGTGAGCATGTGCTGAACTGTACATCTCCTCCCTTTCTTATTCTCTTATATTTAACAGGGATCATGTTTCAGTTAATTTTAAACTCCTAAGGATAATTGTGTGTTAAAGAGTTCAGCCAATGCTATTAATTGGAACAAACAAATACTAAAAGGAATAAAATAGTAAGTTGTTCCTCGACAGTCAGGACAAGGGCTGATCAAGACATTGTTTCTCATAGTGTCCATTTCACTTCAACAGGTTTCCTTTTTGGTGCTTGGTTAGTTGTCACCGATCAGGGAGAACATATGATATTTGTCCCTTTGGGACTGGCTTATTTCACTCAGCATGATGTTTTCCAGATTCCTCCATTTTGTTGCAAATGACCAGATTTTTTTTTTTTTTTTTTTGCTGTATAGTATTTTTTTTTGACAGGCAGTTAGAGAGAAAGGTCTTCCTTCTGTTGGTTTACCCCCTAAATCCCGCTACGGCCAGTGCCCTGCACTGATCCAAAGCCAGGAGCCAGGTGCTTCCTCCTGGTCTCCCATGCAGGTGCAGGGCCCAAGGACTTGGGCCATCCTCCACTGCCTTCCCAGGCTACAGCAGAGAGCTGGACTGGAAGAGGAGCAACTGGGACAGAATCCGGCACCCCAACCAGGACTAGAACCTGGAGTACTGGTGCCGCAGGCGGAGGATTAACCTTGTGAGCCACGGCGCTGGCCTTTTACTGTATAGTATACTATAGAGTACATATCCCATAATTTCTTTATCCAGTTTTCTGTTGATGGGCATTTATGTTGGTTCCAGGTATTAGCTATTGTGAATTGAGCTGCAATAAACATTGATGTACAGACAGGTCTTTTAGTTGCCAATTTAATTTCCTTTGGGTAAATTCCAAGGAGTGGGATGGCTTGGTTTTATGGTAGGGCTCTATTCAGGTTTCTGAGCAATCTCCAAACTGTCTTCCATAGTGGCTTTACCAGTTTGCATTCTCACCAACAGTAGGTTAGTTTCCCTTTTTTTCCCACATTCTCACAAGCAATTCATAGAGATTATTCATGTTTAGACATAAAAATTCACTTATAAAACTCTGGTAAAACCAAAAAGCCAGAAATTAAATGTAACCTTGTCTATAAAACAAAAAAAGGAAAATTAATAGTGTAAGTTTGATGTTATACACAGTGCTGTTTTACTGATGTTAACATTTTGTTCGCTGTTTTATCTAGAATTCAGCACACCTATGTTAACATGTTTCTTGTGATGTCCCAAAATTGCTATAAATTTCTTTTTTAAAGTGTTATAATGCCAGTTAGCCCTCACTTGGTGGAGACGGCATCTGGTGTATTAAGTCTCCTTTGTTCTCTCATTAGCCTAGAACAATTAAATTATTGCATGACACTACCTCAAATACTAAAAATGAGTTCAAATCCAGGCATTGTAATCTTCAATAATTTGTAGATCATCCAGTGGATCCAAAACATATTTTTTGATTTCTGAGTTATCCAAAAAAGAAATATGTCACTGCTACCCTTTTGATGCATGCATATAATATGAAATGATTAAATCAACTTACATATTCATGGCCTTATTTACTTATTTTTTTAGAATGAAATATTTAGTCTTTTTTTTTTTTTTTTTTACAGATTTTGGTCTTTTTTTAAAACAACTTTATTTGAAAGGCAGAGTTACAGAGAGGCAGAAGCAGAGATAAGGAGATAACGAGATCTTTCATCCACTGGCTCACTCCCCCAGTGGCTTCAATGGCTGGAGCTGGGCCAACATGAAGCCAAGAGCCAGAAGATTCTTTTAGGTCTCCCACAAGGGTGCAGTGGAGATGCACTTAGGCCATCTTCTACTGCTTTCTGAGGCCTTTCCAGAGAGCTGGGTTGGAAGTGGAGCAGCTGGGTCTCAAATCAGTGCCCATATGGGATGTCCAACTGCAGGTGGTGGCTTTACCCACTATACCACAGCACGAGCCTTGATTTTGGTCATCTTAATATTAGACATTTTCATAAGCATGAAATGATACCATATTGAAGTTTTTTGTTGTTGTAATTTCCTGGTGTGCTGATGATAGGACAAAGTTTTTTACAGGCTTACTTGTCGTCTATAGACATTTTCTTGTTGAATTATATTCAAGTTGTTTGCCCAGCTTTAAAATGAATTGTTTGTTATTCAGTTGGAAAGGTTTTTTATTCTTTGAAATAAAAAAATGTGTATTTATTTGAAAGAGAGATGAAGAGAAAAAGAGACAGAACTCCTATTTGCTGGTTCACTTCTAAATGCCTGAAGTGCTTGGGGCTGGACTAGGCTGAAGCCAAGAGCCATTTAAGAAACCTAAGGCCCATATCTCATATTGGAGTGCTCGAGTAAGTCCATGTTCACTTTATGTTCCAGCTTCCCACTAATGCATACCCTGGGAAACAGAAGGCAATGATTCAAATACTTGGGGCAGGCCCCTGTCACACACATAGGACACTTGGATTGTGCCCTGTCTTCATGCAGGTTTGAGATTATTAATAGAAAAGCTGTACTGTTTCTGGATCAATAAATTTCCCTTGTGCTTCTTTACTTCTATGAATTCTGTTTTTTTTTTTTGACACAGAATTTTTCCTTATTTTCTTGTGAGGATATCTATGCATTTAAAGGGCTTATCAGCACTATTTCATTAAGTATTTTTCTTTCTCAAATCTTTTATGTAAGGAATACAAACTTCAGGCATTTCATAAGTACAACTTTAGGAACATAATGATTCTTTGCACCATACCTACCTGTCCGCCCACTCCACCCCCATTACCAGTCCCATTCTCCACTAAATCCATTTTTTATTAACTTTATTCACAGAAGAACAACTCTTTACTAAGTAAAGAATTGAACAATTTGCACAAAAAACAAGACCAGACAAAACAAAAGTATTCCTCATCAGCTGAGACAAAGGCTGTTCAAAGTTACTGCATCTTGGGACTTGTTCTGTGGAATAGCAGGCAAAGCTGCTGCCTGCAGTGCTGGCATCCCATATGGGCAATGGTTTGAGTCCTGAGTGCTTCACTTCTGATCCAGCTCTCTGCTAGCTCCTGGATTCTGACTGGCACAGTTCTGACCATTGTGGCCATCTAGGAGGTGAACCAGTGCATGGAATAGCTCCCTCCCCTACCTCTACCTCTCTGTAACTCTGCCTTTCAAATTAATAATTCTATAAAAAAATCATTGTATCTAGAAGTAAATTTCATTTTCATAGAAACTTAATTAACTTTAAAGAAGCAACCAAGAATCGTACATCGTTTGTGAGCACTTAGACATAATTATAATATAACTCTGAATACAGAGGTCTTGCATGAGAAGTTAGTGCTCAATGACTCCCTTTGTTAATTTAACAATCAGCACTATTTTATATGACATCAGTGGTCACCTGAGGTTCTTGACATGAACTGCCTAGGTTATGGAAGCCTTTCGAAACAACAAACCCCATCAGTGTTTAGACAAGACATAAGCAAAGTGGAAATTCTCTTTGCCCTTCAGAGAAAAGTACCTCTCTCTTTGATGGACCACTTATTTCCAATGGGGTCTCAAGCACTGACGTCCTTTATGTAGGACATTTTTTGCCGCAGTGTCTTAGCTTTCGTGCCTGAAATAAACTCCTGAACTTTTCATTGAGACCAGAATGCTTTAAGGGCTGATTCCGAGGTCTGAGTGCTTTGAGTCTGCTGTGTGGACTGCTTCCTATTTTGGGGCATTCACTTCTTTTTTTTCTATCTATTATTATTACCAGACACTTAATCCTACCCATATGATCACTTTAACACTTAAAATGGTATTTTTCCCACCCAGCTTAAAGGGATTTGCATCCCATGGCAAGTTTTTAAACTGTACCCTTAAAAGTAAGTCCATAGGAATGTATGCAGAACTATATAGCTTTACAGTTACAAACTTTATACACTTCATAATTACAACTTTAAGAACATGGTGATTCTTCCCACCATGCCCACCCTCCCACCCATACTCCCAACCTTCTTCTTCCTCCCTCTCTTATTCCCACTCTTATTTTTTACTAAGATCTATTTTCAATTGACCTTATACACATAAGTTTATCTCTATGTTAAATAAAGAATTAAACAATTAGTATGAAAAAAAAAACCCTTTTTCTCAACAATTAAGACAAGAGCTGTTCAAGCCATTGCTTCTCAAAGTGTCAATTTCATTTCTACAGATTGCCTTTTAGGTGTTCTATAAGTTATCACAGATTAGGGAGAACATTTGATATTTGGCCCTTTGGGACTGACTTATTTCACTAAGTATGATGTTTTTCAGATTCATCCACTTTGTTGCAAATGACTGGATTTCATTTAATTTACCACTGTGTAGTATTCCATAGAGTATGTATCCTATAATTTCTTTATCCAGTCTTCAATTGACGGGTATTTAGAATGATTCCATTTCTTAGGTATTGTGAATTGAGCTGCAATAAACATGAGGGTGCAGATAACTCTATTATTTGTTGATTTCATTTCCCTTAGGTAAATTCCCAGGAATGGAATGGCTGGGTCTAATGGTATGTCTACATTCAGATTTCTGAGTTATCTCCAAACTGTCTTCCATAATGGTTTTACCAGTTTACATTCCCACCAACAGTGGATTAGGGTACCTTTTTTTGCCACATCCTTGCCAGCTTTTGTTGTTTGTGGATTTCTGTATGAAAGCTATTCTAACTGGAGAGACGTGAGGTGAAACCTCATTGTGGTTTTGATTTGCATTTCCCTAACAGCTAGTGATCCTGAACATTTTTTTCATGTGTCTGTTGGCCATTTGGATTTCCTCTTTTGAAAAATGACTGTTTAAGTCATTTGCTCATTCCTTAACTGGTTTGTTTGTTCTGTTGTTGTGGAGTTTCTTGATCTATTTGTATATTCTAGTTACTAATTCTTTATGAGTTGCATATTTTACAAATAATTTCTCCCATTCTGTTGATTGCCTCTTCACTTTCCAGGACTTTTTTTTTCTGTATAGAAGCTTCTCAATTTGATGTAGTCCCATTTTTTTTTTTTTTGCAACAAAATTGTTTAAATTTGGTTGTGAATTTTCTTTTTTTTTAAATGAATATAAATTTCCAAAGTACAGCTTATGAATTACAGTGGCTTTCCCCCCCCCATAACTTCCCTCCCACCCGCAACCCTCCCCTTTCCCACTCGCTCTCCCCTTCCATTCACATCAAGATTCATTTTCAATTCTCTTTATATACAGAAAATCAGTTTAGTATATATAAAGATTTCAACAGTTGCCCTCACATAGCAACACAAAGTGAAAAAATACTGTTGGAGTACTAGTTATAGTATTAAATAACAGTGTATAGCACATTAATGACAGAGATCCTGCATGATATTTAAAAAAATGATTAATTTTCTATGTAATTTCCAATTTAACACCAAGGGTTTTTTTTTTTTTCATTTTCAATTATCTTTATATACAGAAGATCGATTCAGTATATAATTAGTAAAGATCTCATCAGTTTGCACCCACACATAAACACAAAGTGTAAAAATACTGTTTCAGCACTAGCTATATCATTACTTCACATTGGACAACCCATTAAGGACAGATTCCACATGGGACATAAGTACACAGTGACTCTTGATGTTGATTTAGCAATTTGACACTCTTGTTTATGGCGTCAGCAATCTCCCTAGGCTCTAGTCATGAGTTGCCAGGGCTATGAGAGCCTTTAGGGTTCGCCGACTTCTATCTTATTCCGACAGGGTCATAGTCAAAGTGGAAGTTCTCTCCTCCCTTCAGAGAAAGGTACCTCCTTCTTTGATGGCCCCGTTCTTTCCACTGTGATCACACTCGCTGAGATCCTTCATTTAGGTCTTCTTCTTCTTCTTCTTCTTGTTCTTTTTCTTCTTCTTTTTTTTTTTTTCTTCCAGAGTGTCTTGGCTTTCCATGCCTACAATACTCTCATGGGCTCTTCAGCCATATCTGAATGCCTTAAGGGATGATTCTGAGGCCGGAGTGCTATTTAGGAGACACAGCAGACTCATAGAATGGCAGATGTAGTCCCATTTTTAATGTGACTTTGATTGCTTGTGCCTCTGGGGTCTTTCCTAAGAACTCTTTGCCTGTGCCAATATCTGCAGGGTTTCCCCAATGTTCTCTAATAATTTGAGGTTATTGAGTCATAGATTTAGGTGTAATCATTTTTGAGTGGATATTTGTATAAGGTGTAAGGTAGGGGTCTTCATACTTCTGCATGTGAAAAACCAATTTTCTCAGCACCATTTGTTGAAGAGAAATGTCCTTGCTCCAGGGATTGGTTTTAGCAACTTTTTCAAAGATAAGTTAGTTGTGGATGCAGGGATTGATTCATCATGCTTCTATTCTGTTCCATTGGTCTATCCTTCTATTTTTGTATTATAACAGTATCAGGCTGTTTTGATTATAACTGCCTTGCAGTATGGTTGAAGTGTAGTATTGTGATGCCTTTGGATTTGTTTTTGTTGCATAAGATTGCTTTAGCTATTCAGGATCTCCTGTGTTTCCATATGAATTTTAATATTTTTTTCTAGATCTGAGAAGATGTCTTTGGTATTTTTATTTGTATCTCATTGAATCTGTAAATTGTTTCAAGTAGTATGGAAATTTTTATGATGTTGATTCTTACATTCCGTGAACATGGAAGATTTTTCCATTTTTTGGTATCTTCCTCTATTTCTTTAATGGTTTGTAATTCTCATTGTAGAGATTTTTTTTTCCTGACAGGCAGAGTTAGACAGAGAGACAGAGAGAAAGGTCTTCCTTTCGTTGGTTGACCCCCAAATGGCTGTGCCGATCCAAAGCCAGGAGCCAGGTGCTTTCTCCTGGTCTCCCATGCAGGTGCGGGGCCCAAGCACTTGGGCCATCCTCCACTGCCTTTCCGGGCCACAGCAGAGAGCTGGGCTGGAAGAGGAGCAACCATGTCAGAATCTGGCACCCCAATCGGGACTAGAACCTGGGGTGAAGGTGCCACAGGCGGAGGATTAGCCTAGTGAGCCATAGCACCGGCTTCATTGTAGGGATCTTTGACATCCTTGGTTAAGTTTATTCCAAGGTATTTGATTTTTTTGTAGCTATTGTGAATGGGATTAATCTTAAAAGTTCTTTCTCAGTTATGCATTGTCTGTGTAGACAAACACATTGATTTTTGTGTATTGATTTTATATCCTGCTACTTTACCAAACTCTTCTATTAGTTTCAATAGTGTCTTACAGGAGTCTTTTTGATCTCCTATATAAATAGAATCATGTCATCTGCAAATAGGGATAGTTTGACTTCCTCCTTCCTAATTTGCATCCCTTTGTTTTCTTTTTCTTGTCTAATGGGTCTGGCTAAAACTTCCAGGAGTATATTGAATAACAATGATGAGAATGCCATCCTTGTCCAGTACCGGATCTCAGAGGGAATTCTTTCAAATTTTCCCCATTCAATACGATGCTGGCCATGGGTTTGTCATAAGTGGCTTGATTGTGTTGAGGAATGTTCCTTCTATACCCAATTTGCTTAGAGTTTTCATCATGAACGGGTGCTTTATTTTATTAAATGCTTTCTCTGGGTCTATTGATAATCACATTGTTTTTATTCTTCAGTTTGTTAATATTTTGTATCACGTTGATTGATTTGTGAATGTTGAACCACACTGAATAACCAGGATAAATCTCACTTGGTCCAGATCAATGAACTTTCTATTGTGTTGGATTTGATTAACTAGAATTTTGTTGAGGAGTTTTGCATCTATGTTCATCAGGGAGATTGGTCTGTAGTTCTCTTTCTCTGTTGCATCTTTTTCAGGTTTAGGAATTAAGGTGATCGTGGCTTCATAGAAAGAATTTAGGTGGATTCCCTCCATTTTAAATGTTTTGAATAGCTTGAGAAGACAAGTTAGTTTTTCTTCATTTTTATTAAAGATTTATTTCTTTATTTGAAAGTCAGAGTTACACACATAAAGAAGGAGAGGCAGAGAGAGAAAGACACACACACATACACACACACACACACAGAGAGAGAGAGGTCCTCCATCCACTAATTCACTCCCAAATTGGCTGCAATGGCTAAAGCTGTGCTGATCCAAAGCTGGGAGCCAGAAGCCTCCTCTGGGTCTCCCACGCAGGTGCAGGGGCCCAAGGACTTGGGCCATCTTCCATGCTTTCTCTGGCCATAGCAGAGAGCTGGATCAGAAGTGGAGCAGCCAGGACTCGAACCAGCACCCACATGGGAAGCCAGCACTGCAGGTGGCAGCTTTACTCACCACACCACAGTGCTGGCCCCTAGTTCTTCTTTAGATGTCTGGTAGAACTCAGCAATGAAGCCATCCAGTCCTGGACTTTGATTTGTTGGGAGGGTCTTTATTATGATTCAGTTTTAATCTTGATTAAGGGTCTGCTTAGGTTTTCTGTGTTTTCATAGCTCAATTTTGGTAGGTTGTATGTGTCCAGGAATCTATCCATTTCTTCTGGATTCCTCGTTTGTTGGCATATAGCTCTTTGTAGTAATTTCTGATGATTCTTTTATTTCTGTGGTGTCTGGTTTGCATTTTCTTTTTCATTGCTAATTTTTAAAATTTAGGTATTCATTTTTTTGATTAGTTGGGCCAATGGTGCATGATTTTTTTAGTTTTTCAAAAAATCAGGTCTTCATTTTGCTGATCCTTTGTATTTTGCTTGATTTCAATATTTTTTATTTGTTCTTGAATTTCAATTATTTCTGTTCTATTACTTTTGGGTTTGATTTATTATTTTTCTAGATCATTGAGATGCTTTGATATCTCATTTATTTGGTGCCTTTCTAATTTCTTGATGTAGGTACCAATTGCTATAAACTATCCTCTTAAAACCACTTTTGCTTGTATCCCGTAAGTTTTGGCATGTTGTATTGTTATCTTTATATGTTTCCAGATTTTTTTTTTCATTTCCCCTTTGAATTCTTCAATGAGCCACTCTTTATTTAGGAGCACGCTGTTTAGTCCCCATGTGCTTGCATATGTTCTAGAGATTCCTGAGTTGCTGATTTCCAGCTTCATTGTATTGTGGTCTGAGAAGATGCAGGGTATGATTTTGTTGTTTTTGAATTTGCTGAGACTTGCTTTATGGCCTAGCATGTGGTCAGTCCTGGAGAAAGTCCCATGCACTGTGAGAAGAATGTGTATTCTGTTGCTGTTGTGTAGAAAGTTCTATAGATTTCTGTTAGGTCCATTTGGTCTATGGTGTTGATTAACTCTATTGTTTCCTTGCTGATTTTCTGTCTGGTTGATCAGTCCATTGCAGAAAGTAGGGTATTTGAAGTCCCCTGTTACTATTCTAGTGGAGTCTAAGTATCCCTTTAAATTTCTTACATCTTTTAAATAGCCAGGTGCCCTGTAACTAGGCGTATATACATTTATAATAGTTACATCTTCCTGTTGAATTGATCCCTTAATCATTACATAGAGCCCTTCTTTGTGTCTTTTAACAGTTTTTGTGTGGAAGTCTACTTTGTTTGATATTAGGTTGGCTATACCAGCTCTTTTTTGGTTTCTGTTAGCATGGACTATCTTTTTCTACACTTTCACTTTCAGCCTGCATGCATCTTTTTTGGTGAGATGTGTTTCTTGTAGGCAGCAAATAGATGGGTTTTGTTTTATAATCAATTCAGCCAGTCTGTGTCTTTTAACTGAAGAGTTGAGGCCATTTACATTCAAGGTGACTATTGATAAGTAATGACTTTTCTCTGCCATTTTACCATAAACATTCCCATTTTTTACTTTGGAATTCCTTTGTACTCCCACTGGGAGATTTTCTGCCTTTATCTTCTTTCCTAGTGATGACCACATTTCTTTGTTTCTTTGCAAGGTTGGTTAGGTAATGACAAATTTTTTAAATTTCTGTTCATTATGGAAAGTCTTTATTTTATCTTCATTCATAAATTAGAGGTTTACAGTATTCTTGGTTGACTTTTTTTTTTTTTAACTCTTGGAAATGATCTTGCCATTCTCTCCTAGCATGTAGGGTTTCTGATGAGAAGTGTGCTGTGGGTCTAATTGGAGATCCTCTGAAAGTAATCTGATAATTCTCTCATACACATTTTAGGATATTTTATTTATGTCTTAGTGTGGAGAGTTTTATTACAATGCATCATGCTGAAGATCTTTTCTGGTCATGTTTATTAGTTCTATGTGCTTCCTGTACTTGGATGTCCCTTTCTTTTTCCAAATTAGAGGAATTTTTGTTATTATATCACTATAGAGGCCTTCTAATCCTTTTTCTCTTTCCAAGTCTTTAGGAACTCCTAGAACCTGTATATTGGGTTGTTTGATAGTATCCTATAGATTCTCAAGAGAGTTTTTTTTAGTTTTCTATTTTTTTCTTCTTGTATCTGGTCTGACTGTATAATTTCCTGTGCTTTGTCTTCTAAGTCAGATAGTCTTTCTTCTGCTTCACTGATTCTGTTGTTAAAGCTAGCCACTGCATTTTTTATTTGTTCTTTTGAGTTTTTCTTTTCAAAGATTTCATTTTGCTTTCTAAGATCTAAATTTCATGGGAGAAATTTTCTTTCATGTAATGTATGGATTTCACTAGTTCGTGCATTTGCTTCTGATTACTTCTAATCCTACAATCAATATTTTGACTTCCATTTCTGGCATTTCTTCAATCTCTTCATCCTCACAATCTATTACTGAAATGTTCTATTATTTTGGAGGCATCAGGTTATGTTCCTTATTCTTGTTTCTTCAGTCGGCGCATTTATAATTCAGCATTTGTACAGGTAATCATTGGTTTCTTACTGTTTTTTTTTTCCCCTGTGGTGGCTTTTATCTTTGGACTATGCCTCTGTGGATTAACACAGTATGAAATTCTTCTTCCATCTTTTACTATAGATTTTTAGAAATGATATATGAAAATAAATATCACCAAAACTAAATTCGATAGTGACATCATTAAACCTAGAATTCTGAAGAACAGACCCCAGGTCCATGTGTTTCTTTCTCTCCCTGGCATCCATTGGGGGGCTGACTCGGGAGATAGGCAGGCAATTTTAAAGCAACATAATTTAGATTCCAGGGCAGTGTGGGTGTGTGTGTGTGTGGGGGGGCATTGTGTGTGTTAATACTAGCCTTAGATCCAGCAAATGAAGGATTAAGATGGGTGTTACCACCCATGTGGGAGACCTGGCTTGAATCCCAGATTCTTCATTTTGGACTGGACCAGCCCTGGTATTGCGGGTATTTTGGGAGTAAATCAGAAGATGTAAAAATCTCTCTCACTCTGCCTTTCAAATAATGAACACTCAAAACTTCCAGAGCAGAATGCAGTGAGCATATCATTGTTGCTCTTTTTAGTAGAGAAAAATAAATTACTAGATCATTATTCAACACACATTAGCCCTCAAATTCAAGGTTTTTTATTTTAACTAACAGCAATTTTATGAAATCTATAACCTAAGTGAATGACTTTATATTTATGCCAGATACTCTCACAGAAGTGCTGATAAACAGTGCAAAGTGAAAGAGATTTGCAATTTGATGAACAAAGGAAAGATATCATGTGCATTCCTTCTGAGGATTAAAGAAAATTGACTTTTCATATATTAGTTCAAGTCTGTTATAATGAGTCTCTAATGATAATATGAAATACTTGCTTTTTTATGCTGGAATAGGAAATTGTCATTTTTAGTGATACTTGGGATCAATATATTTATGATTTATGTGCTTGAAAGTGATACTGGGATATCTCCAACCAATATGCTCCTTCTTTCTGAGTTACTGTAGTCAGTGATGCAGATTGGATTCTCTGCCATTCAAGCAAAAATTGGCTGTGGAGTATGTATTTTAATTCCTGATGGTGTGCTTATATCACCTTGTTATTTGGTGTAGTAATTACTCATGTACAGCAAATTAGAATAAAGCATTAATAATTTGTAAGAACATTTTCTTTATACATTTCTTCCATGACTTTAGGAAAAAGACAGCACTTTTCATTTCCTTTCTAAGTTAGAGGCCTAGATTTAAAATTTCTCTTGTATTGCTGGCTGAAGGGAGGGGCCAATATTCTTCAGCTTACCAAAATACTAACACTGTAAAACTGCTGTAGTTCACATTATTAAAATTGCCACTTCCCTGTTTTTGTTTGTGATCTTAGTACTACTGGTAAAATGGTTTGTTGGAGTCTAGTTGCTTCCACTTTTCATTCCCCATGTCATGTTCCCTACCCATGCACCACTCACCTCACCTGTTAATCTTATCTTGCATCATCATTCTCAGGTAATGATCTTTTTTTTTTTTTAACTTTTATTTAGTAAAAATTTCCAAAGTACAGTTTATGGATTACAATGGCTCCCCCCCCCCCATAATTTCCCTCCCACTCCCTCCCCCCCATCTCCCACTCCCTCTCCCATTCCATTCACATCAAAATTCATTTTCAAATATCCTTATATACAGAAGATCGATTTAGTATATATTAAGTAAAGATTTCAACAGTTTGCACCCACATAGAACATAAAGTGTAAAATGCTGTTTGAGTACTAGTTATAGCATTAATTCATATTGGACAATGCATTAAGGACAGAAATCCTACATGAGGAGTAAGTGCACAGTGACTCCTGTTGTTGACTTAACAAATTGACACTCTTGTTTATGGTGTCAATAGTCTCCCTAGGCTCTAGTCATGAATTGCCAAGGCTATGGACGCCTTTTGAGTTTGCTGACTTCGATCTTATTCAGACAAGGTCCTAGTCAAAGTGGAAGTTCTCTCCTCCCTTCAGAGAAAGGTACCTCCTTCTTTGATGGCCCGTTCTTTCTATTGGGATCTCACTCACAGAGATCTTTCATTTAGGTCGTCTTCTTTTTCTTTTCCATGGTATCTTGGCTTTCCATGCCTACAATACTCTCATGGACTCTTGAGCCATATCTGAATGCCTTAAGGGCTGATTCTGAGGCCAGAGTGCTATCTAGGACATCTGCCATTCTATGAGTCTGCTGTGTATCCCACTTCCCATGTTGGATCGTTTTCTCCCTTTTTTATTCTGTTAGTTAGTATTAGCAGACACTAGTCTTGTTTGTGTGATCCCTTTGACTCTTAGACCTATCATTATGATCAATTGTGAACTGAAATTGATCATTTGGACTAGTGAGATGGCATTGGTACATGCCACCTTGATGGGATTATATTGGAATCCCCTGGCACATTTCTAACTCCACCATTTGGGACAAGTCTGATTGAGCATGTCCCAAACTGTACATCTCCCAATCCCACACATGGTCTGACACCCCAGTTGTGGTTATCCTATGAACGCCTGCACTCCAGATCCAGATTTCTATGGCTGTGCTGTACTTCCCACGTCACAGACATTGGAGTCACCAGGTCAGCCTCTGTAGAAAGCTGGGGCACAAACTGACTCCTGTGCCACTATAACCCTGCACACATCTATGCTCCCATTAGCAGTTACCTCAAATATGCACACTTCGTATACTATTAACATAGTGGCTGCAGAGTTGTCTATGCCCTGAGCACCAGGGAAAGTGTGACACGGGATCCGGGAGATGTGGTACCCCCATGCGTGTCTGTATTTTCGGCCTCTGTTCTATGGCAACTCCATGGGACCACTCATCAAGCAGCAGTGTCACTCAACCCAGAGACAGTAGGAGTCTCCTCAGCAATAGCTTCCCTAGTGGGAGGAAGAAGTCAAGAGGACCAGAGCAGCCATTGCCACTGAGGATCATAACAGCCCTCTCTGCCACCACAGGTGTCCAGCATTGCCACTGAGGACTCCTGCCATCTTCAGCAACATTGACCTGAGCTGATAGAGCCAACCTGGGTCACCTTGTGGGTGGCAGGGCCGTTTCAGCCCCACATAATAAGAGAAGGTCTTTTCATAGTATATGTAGCCCCTGAAGACTAGAAGCAGTGGCTTTTCCACCTAAAGCGTGGTCATCAATGTAAAGCAAGAGGAAATATGAAAAATGAAGGAGACATATATACAAAAGAACACAAAAATTTCCCAGTAGCTGACCCCAAGGAAGTGGCAATGTATGAACTGAGCAGAAAACAATTCAAAATAATTGTTTCAGAAAGTCCAGTGAACATCAAGAAAGTACTGAGAAAAATTCAGTGAAATCAGGCAAGCAGAAATAGCTAAAATGATATAGTCAGCAGATTAAAATAAAAAAAAAGAAAATTGAGATGAAAAATACAGTGAGTATAGTAAAACTACAATAGAGTATCAAGAACAGAATAGATTAAGCATAGAAAAGAATTTATAGTCTCAAAGTTTATTTGTAAATCCACAGTTAGAGATAGCAAATGAACAACAGTAACAATGACCAAAAAGACAAGGAATGAAAAATGCTGACAGAATTTATGGGGATGCATGAAATGGATCCAAACATTAAGTATTTGAGTTTTAGAATTTCAAGAAGGAGAAGAGAGAAGTGCAAAGGTAGAAAGCTTATTTGAAGAAATAGTTGCAGTAAAGTTATGGAGAGTAGAGAAAGATGTGAGTACCCAGGTACTGGAAAGTCAAATCAGACTTGTCTCCTCCCCCCAAAAAGTTAACTCTTAAGTATCAAAAATCAGCAACAAAGAAGATCCTGAAAGGGACAGAGGAAAGAAGTCCATGACATGAAAGGCAGTTTCAATAAGGCTGGTATTAGACTTTTCAGGAGAAATCTTATAGGTCAGGAGAGTATGGAATTCAAAGTGTAAAAATACTGCTGTTCAAGAACTAGAAAAGAGATGAAGAGTTTTTCAGACAAACAGAGGTTGAGGGAGTTAATCATCACAAGACATGTATTACAAGAAGTCCGAAAGGCAGTTTTTCAAGAAAAGTACGCTAATTAGTAACACAAAAACATACGAAGAATGAAATCACACATCTTCAGAGTATTCTAGTAAGATAATGGGGATGTGGGCAGTGTCATGATGCACTGTGTTAAGCCACCACCTGCAACTCTGGCATCCCATATGAGTACAGGTTTGAAACCTGGCTGTTTGACTTCCAATCCATCTCACTACTAATGGCCTGGGAAAGCAATGAATGATAGCACAAGTGCTTAGTTTCCTGCCATCTATGTGGGAGACCTGGATGGAATTCCAGGTCCTATGGCTGTTATGACCATTTGGGAAATGAATCAGCAGATGGAAGATCTTTCTTCCTCTCTCTTTCTCTTTAGCTCTCCCTCTCCCCTACAACCCTTCTCCCTATCTTCCTCCTTTATCTCCCTCTCTTTTCAAATAAGTAAATAAATCTTAAAAATAATATGATAGTATGTAAATGACATTGAACTTAAAAGACAAATCTATTAAATAATAATGGCTCTAATAATTCCTTAAGGGAGACAGAATATAAAGAAGAAAATTATACCATCAATGATATAAGGATGTGGGGACATGGAGTAAATGCTTAGAACTTCTATTCTGAATCCTCAAAAAGAAAATGCTTGAAAAAGTTATTGTGTCTGTAATAAACATGTAGAATTTTCATGTCCTTATACCCTGAATAATACAGTATAATAACTATGTGTATTGGGTATTTTAAGCAATGTATAAGTAATTCAGTATGTACAGGTATTTAAGTAATCTATAAGTAATATATTAGTGTGTACAGGAGAATTATACAAGCCATATGCAAATACTATACCACTTTATATAAGAAACCTCAGCATTTTCTAGAGCATACTGGAACAAATGCTCCATGGATTCCAAGGGACAACTATTCCAGTTGGGGATGTTAATGTCACCTTTTGAGAAATAAAAATGTGTCATTTTCCCAATTTTAAATCGTTATTTGTTTTCTTATTATTTAGTTTTTGTTTTTACGTAGACAGACCTACCAACTTTTCCCCATATTTCTTTTGAGTTTGAGTCTAAATTGATGAGGTTTCCCCACACTTGGTTTATAGGGCTATTAAACCATGCTATTTCTATTTGTATACTAATTTTTACATTGAATTCTTTGATTTATTTGGAATTTACTCTTGTTCACTCAGAAGAATTAATCTTTTTTCCTTTCTCTTTAAGGCCATCAGATTATCTCAACACTATTTATTAAAAATTCCACCTTTCCCTTCTTTGATGTGAGAAACTGCCTTTATTTTATACTAAATTTCCATTTATATTATATATGTTCTAGAATTTTCCATTCAATTCCACTGGTTTTTGTGTGTCATTACCACATTATTTTTTAACCAGCAAGGTATTCATATATGGAAGAGATAGCTTCCCTCATTTTTGTTCTTCAGCATTTTCCTGGCTATGATTGTTTTTCTATATGTTCTCTCTCAGAAGCTTTTCCAACTGCAAGGGGAAGCAAAGGAATGTTCAATTGTATTTTTTGTTGAAAAATGATGTTCAATTACAAGAAAAACTTACATCTTTGTGATATCAGACTTCTTGCTTACAAACATGTCCTTCATTTTTCGTGTCTTTTGTTTGATGTTTTCCTTATTCCTTGTGTTTAGGTAATTATTGTTATTCTGTATTATAAACAGAATCTTCTCAATTGTAGCTTTAAATTGTATATTTTTATTTTTATGCTAAAATTAGAGTAATAGAGATGTAAGTCTATAGCAATCCTTGGCAATTTTCTACTTCTTGGCTCTTGTCAAACACTACACAAGCTCCGTGGTAATATTTTCTCCTTACACACAGTGGTTCTTGACTGGGGACTCCACTTCCCATAGGTTGATGTGCTTTAGAACTTTTAGAATTTCTGTGTAATTTAAAAACTACCTCTTTTAAAAGGATTCTGTTTGTCTTGACATTTCCCCCATATCCTGAAGAGAAGTGAGTTGGCAAAAATATTGTATATTTGACATTTTATGTGTAAGTAATGTTCTAAGGCACCAGTTACCTTCTCATTTCTGTACACTGAGAACATGATTGATGCCCTTTGTATTACTGATTTCATGTGGGATATTCCATTAGAGCACAATCTTTTGAGTACATTAGGTATGACTAAAATTTGCATTGTTAATCCTTGAAATGCAGGCAATAACCAGTGAAGAAAAAAGAAAGCATGAATTTTTTTGTTTTCACTGATAAATCTGTAATACTCCCCTTCAATGGAGCCTTAATTTTATCATCATGCAAGTAAAATTTTTTTTATATTATGAATTTTACATAGTCCATTTCACATGAGATAATGTTATGTCTTCCATGACTAGCTCTGAGATAATGACAAAGCACAGCATGTAAGATACAAGGCTAATGGGTCTTTGGGATATGAGATGGAAGAAAACTAAGTGGAAATGAGGAGAAAAAACACAAGAGAGCAAAGAAAAAAAATAGTATTGAGGACCGAGTTGTGAATAAACTACTCAACATCTGGAATATCAACCTCTTTTTTAACAGTTTTAAAAATTTATTTATTTGAAGAACAGCATGACATAAAGACAGAGGGAGAGAGAGATAGACCCCAAATGACTGTAATAGCCAAGACTGGGGCAGGCCAATCCAGAAAGCCTTGAACTCACTCTGGGTCTCCCACAAGGGTGTCAGGGACCCAGGCACTTGGTCCAATATCTGCTGCCTTCCCAGGTGCATTAGCAGGAAGCTGAATCAAAAGCAGGGCATTCAGGACTCAAACCAGGGCACTTATATGGGATGCAGGTGTCCCAAGTGGTGGCTTAACCTACTGTGCCACAATGCCTGCAGTTTATGCAAGGGCATGAAGTTCTGACTCATTATTACACAGAGGTTGCATTGAGGTAAGGTCATTCATATATGGAGAACTCAATTACTCCCTTAGGCATCAGCAAGACTGAAGCGGAGAAAATCTTCCATTCTGCATATATTCCTATGAAAAAGGTGCTTTTTTCCCTTGGAACACACACTCACTTGGCTGAACCCTTATCTAAAAGTGTGCAGCCTATGATATGGCAGAATCATATCTTTAGCTTGAATATGTAATTCTATGAATCAGTCTATATCTTCAAAGGATTTAGAGATCTGTGATCAGATAATAAATTTATTCTATGGTAGAGAGGAAAGAGGCACTGGAGGGAAAGATGAAGGGAGCTTTTTCTGCTTGGATTTTCTTATTTTTCATTTTATTTGAAAGGCAGACAGAGAGACACAGGCAAAGACAGGTCTTCCATTTACTGGTGTACTCCCCAAATGGCCACAACAACTGGGGCTAGGCAGGCCAGGTCAAAGCAAGGAGCCAGAGCTGAGTCTGGGTCCTCCCACATGAGTGGGAGTGACCAAAGAACTAGAGCAATCATCTGTTTCCTCCCAGGGTATGTCTTAGCAGGAAGCTGGAATTGGAAGTGAGGGCCTGGACTCAAACAATATACTCCAATGTGGTGTGCAGGGGAAATGAGGAAAAAAACCACAAGAGAGCAAAGAAAAAGTGGCATCTTGAGTGATGTGCCAAATGCCTGCCCGTGCTTGAGTTTTTAAACATAGTTAACACTGAGACACAGATTGGGCCTAGTGGTTAAGACATCCATGTACCTGGATTTGATTCCTGGATCTGGCTCCTAAGTCCAGCTTTCTGATTGTGAGTCAATAGTGGCTTAAGTGCTTGAGTATCTGCTACTCTTGTGGGAGACCTGGATTGACTTTCTGGCTGCTGGCTTCAGTCTGCACCAGCCCCAGTCATTCCAGACTTTTAGAGAGTGAACCAGCAGATGGGAGCAGCTTATTAACTAAGTAAATGAAAACAAAACAATAGTTAAACTATACTTAGATCTGCCGCATTTGACAAATGATGAGAAACAGAGGCAATAGAGAGAACTTCCATCCACTGCTTCACCACTCAAATGAACTAAGTGGATAGGATGGTAATGCTGAGTTTCACAATTTAGATTACTTTCAATTTTTGATTATTAATAATAGTGTTGCGATAAATACACATGTACTGTCTTTAAGTGAATTATTGCAATGACTATTTACCTAAGAATGGAATCATTGGGTCCCAATAATGTGAGGATTTTTAAAACATTAACAATATTTACCCATTTCTTTAGGCTATTATGTTACTGTTTTCATGTTTTGTTTTTATGTTTACTTAAAATGTCATGAGATGTTACCATTTTCTAAGTAGTTAATAGTAATTATACATATTCTCATTGTATTGCGTCATAATTGTCATGCATTTACGTATTTTTTTTTTTTTTTTTTTGACAGGCAGAGTGGACAGTGAGAGAGAGAGACAGAGAGAAAGGTCTTCCTTTTGCCGTTGGTTCACCCTCTAATGGCCGCCGCGGTAGGCGCGCTGCAGCCGGCGCACCGCGCTGATCCGATGGCAGGAGCCTGGTACTTATCCTGGTCTCCCATGGGGTGCAGGGCCCAAGGACTTGGGCCATCCTCCACTGCACTCCCTGGCCACAGCAGAGAGCTGGCCTGGAAGAGGGGCAACCGGGACAGGATCGGTGCCCCGACCGGGACTAGAACCCGGTGTGCCGGCGCCGCAAGGCGGAGGATTAGCCTAGTGAGCCGCGGCGCCGGCACATTTACGTATTTCTGGGTGAGCTCATTCTCCTTCTTTGTGAACTGCTTTTTGAATTTCTTTTAGTGTAGATCTTCTAGCAAAACTTCTCCCAGTTTTTGCTTGTCTAAAAATGCCTTTTTTATTAGAACTGTTTTAGAAAAACATTTTCTTTAGTTATAGAATTCAAGGTTGGTGCTTAGTTTCTTTCAACACTTTTATGATGTCATTCCATAGTCTTCTTTCATCATTTCTTTTTTTAAGACTTATTGAATGATTTGAAAAGCAGAGTATTGGAGAAGATGGGGGGGGGGAGGAATGAGGGAGAGAGGAGGGAGAGAGAGAGAGAGGGAGAGAGGGAGAGAGGGAGAGAGGGAGAGAGAAATGCTCTTCTACATGCTAGTTCACTCCCAAATGGTCACAAATGGTCACAGCACCTGGGATGTGCCAGGTTGGAGCCAGGAGCCAGGAACTCCATCCAAAATTCCCATGTCAGTGGCAGGGACCTACGTGCTTGGGCCATCTTTTTCTGCCTCCCAGGCACATTACCAGGGAGTGGGATCAGAAGCAGAGCTCCCCCACTGGAACTGGGGCTCTGCTGTGGGACACCAGCATTGCAAACAGCAACTTAACCCGCTGTGCCACCATGCGAGCCCCTCTTTCATCACTGCTTCACTGATAACTGGCAGACTTACTGATGTCATTCTTTTCAGAAGGTGAATTTCTTGCTTTCTTAGTGTTTTTAAGCCAATAGCACACAAACAACAAGTATAAGAGGCATGGTAAGTTCTGTAAAGAGCAGGCCATACTTAAGCAGACACAAGAACAGGATGGCTACATGCAGCATTTGAGGAGGAAAGTGACTCGGAAGAGTTTGGAGAGGAATGAAGGGACCACGGTGTTCAGATCCTCAGAGCACACAGCAAGGAGCTTTAATTTTATTATCATTCCCTGTCAAAAGTGATATGAACTAAAGCGTATTTCAAGAGTATCATACTTGCTCTTATTTGGAGATGAGGCAGTGGAGAGGTCCAAGAGCAAAAGGGGAGGATGGTTTAAGAATTTGAATATACTGATCCACTCAGAGTGTAGCAGAGATGAGGATGGAGGCCTGGATGAACTGGAATATTTTTTAATGGGAGAATTGAAAGGCCTTTGTGAAGCTGTTGGATATGAGGACTTTGAAAAAAAAGATGAATTAAATTTGGATTCTGGATTTCGGTTTGGACATTGAAGCAAGTGATGGTGTTATTTACTGTGCTTGTGAGGTTGAAAGAAGCTGCTATGCAAGCTGGGGGTCAATAGTTTCCTTTGCAGCATGCGAGATTAGATGCTTCTTGGAAATTTAAGAGAAGAGATTGAAAATTTCTGTTTTTGTGCTTAATGTTGAAATTAAGTCCAGAGTTAAAAATGGATTAGGAAAGAAGCATGCCTACTTGGAGATCTAGTGGAAGATGGGAAATGATCTCCTTACTCACTGGGGAGGCATTTTCAGTTTTCTAAATGTTGCATCAATACTTATAAAGCATGTTTAAGAACATCTTTATTTGATGTTTCCATTTATTAGGTATTATGCAGGCATTAAAAATTCAGTGGGTACTGTGATTACCCAAGAGTTGGAGGAAACTACTTCTTTTATTAACTTATTTCCATTGTTTAATTCTGCTTCAATTTTTTGCTCCAATTTTGCTTTGTGTCTGAAATAGTCTGTAGATGATGACTTTCCTTTTCTTCAAATATTTATGTTAAGTGATTGACTAGAAATCCTGAGAAACGGCATTAATTTCTTTGATGCAGCTGAAGAAAGAATACATTGAACAACAACATCATTCTTTAGGAAGTCACACAGAGTTGATAAGTAATTTAGAATACTTGTTTGAAAATTATATACCTAATTTTATGAGAGAAAAAATCCATATTTGTATGTGTCTGTGTGTGTTGGATGAAAAAATTGCCATGAGTATGATGCAGAAAGGATGTTTGTAAAACCAAGCACGTCTACCTTGGGAACCATTCATATTGTTTCATTGATGAAATTCCATAAATTCCACTTCTAGTTTGTGACTGGTTATGTCATCTATTTAATCAGATCTTTGGCAAATTTAGTTCACAATTATATTTCAATTCAGACACATTGAGGTTTTCCTGGTTTGCTTAACACGTAACTCTTCTTGTAAAATATTACAGGATCTGTAGGAACTAAAAGAGCATCTAGAATATCATGTATAGGAGTGAAATGGGCATTATCAGATTTGATGACTGTTTACAGCCCTTGTGTCTTCTGTTGCGGAACAGTGTTTTTTCTTCATACTATTTGTTGAACTCTTTACTTAGTGTAGGGTTAAACTTAGGATCATTAAGTAAAGTGAAAATAGATTTTTGTAAAAATTAAGAATTGGGATAAGAGAGGGAGGAGGAAGAAGGGTGGGAGCATGGGCAGAAAGGAGGGTAGGGTGGGAAGTATCACTATGCTCCTAGATCCGGACATAGGAAATACATGAAACTTGTACAACTTAAGTAAAATTTTAAAAAAATTTTAAAAAACATAAAAATCACAGGAAAATAGAGTTTTAAAAACTTTTTGCAATGTGTAACTTCCGGCTTTCTACTCATATGGGTAAGAAGTGGAAGGTGGCCCAGTACTTGGGCCCCTGCTACCCATTGAGGAGACTTCCAGGTTTTGGCCTTGCCCAGACTTGGCTGCTACTATCATTTAGGGAGTTTAACCAGTGGATAGGAAAACTCTTTCTCCCTCCCTCTCTCCCTCTGCCCCTCGATCACTCTGCCTTTGAAATAAAGAAAGAAAAAAGAAATGTGACTTTTTAAGAATAATTTTAAAATGGGTTATAAGTTGAATATTAATAAAGAATACCATGATAGGTATAAATGATTATGTTTTTCATAACTGAACAGTATTAAAATACATTATTTAAATTATGCAAATGATTTAAATTCTTTAACTTATGTAAATTTAAATGATTTGTATCTGGTTCTATGTATAGATTTTAGTATAGACTATAACAAAATTTCTAGTTGATTTCTAGCTAGCTCTGTGACTTTTTAAAAGATTTTATTTATTTATTTATTTGAGAGGTAGAATTACAGACAGAGAGAGGGAGAGACACAGAAAGATCTTCCATCTGCTGATTCACTCCCCAGTTGTCTGCAACTGCCGGAGCTGAGCCAATCTGAAGCTAGGTGCCAGGAGTTCCTCCGGGTCTCCCATGTGGGTGCAAGGCCCAAGCACTTGGGCCATCTTCCACTGCTTTCCCAATCTATAAGCAAAGAGCTGAGTTGGAAGAGGAACAGGTAGGACATACACCAGTGCCCAGGAGGAGGCTTAAACTGCTGCACCATAGTGCCAGCCCTTGGCTCTGGAATGTTTCTCCTACCTCTGATCTAGGTAGAGAGTAATAATGAATACCATCTGTTGAGGGCAAACCAACTTATCAGATATGGGCTCAGTACTTAGCACAAAACATTTTGTTTTTATGTAGTTCAACCAATGTGTACTTAAAATAATGAATTTCAAAACAACAAACAAATAAACAAAAACAAAAAAAACCTCCCCCCCAAAAAACCAAACCAAACCAAAAAAAAAAGAAAAAAACCAAACCAGAATGAATCTCATTTTTATTGGCTTCCTGTTGAATTTCATAATAACAGTGAGTGCTTGGGGCCTGAGATACATCCTTTTTTTAAATTTCTTAATTTGCTTTTAAAAGAAAAACTTTGCCAAGAATTATCTTCAAATTTGTTTTGTTATTTGAAATTTTCCTTTCATCCCATTACAGATCACCACAGTGATTTTTATTATTTCTGTATGTTAGTTGCTGACGGATATGTAAGTCATTTAGTTTGAACAATACACTACAATGACAAGTATGACAGTGATCCCCAAGCTTTATTGTCCCTCAAAGTCTCTGGAAGGCTTGCTGGAACACAAAAGATTGGATGCGAACCTGAGGGATGGTGATGCAGCCGGTCTGAGGCAAAATTCACAATTTCTCAGTTGATGTTGTTGCTGCTGGTCTGGGTTCCACTGTATGAGGACCATGGCTCTAATAGTACCCAAAATGAATATGAAAGAAGGGTTATGAATTCTTCTAACACCATTCATTTTAAGTCGAAGCATTTCTATATACACTATAACTAAATTGTAGTTAATGCATAATTCTAATATATCAAGGCTTTAAATGTTACAAGTTATGAAAACTACTTACTATGAAAAAACTAAGCATGGGTTTCAATGTTCTCTTGCACCAAATATTTTTTTTAATTATTTATTTGAAAGTCAGAGTTACATAGAGAGAGGAGAGGCAGAGAGAGGTCTTCCATCCACTGGTTCACTCCCCAGTTGGCAGCAATGGCTAGAGCTGTGCCAATCCAAAGCCAGGAGCCAGGAACTTCTTCTGGATCTACCACTCAGGTGCAGGGACCCAAGGACTTGGGCCATTTTCTTCTGCTTTTCCAGGCCAGAGCAGAGAGCTGGATTGGAGCAGACAGAACTTGTACTGGCACCCTATGGGATACCGGCACTGCAGGCAGAGGCTTTACCTGCTATGCAACAGCGCCAGTCCCCAAATAAAATTTTAAGTCTATATTCCACGAACTGTTTGATGTCCCTGTTTATAAATCTCAGCTCCTCTATTTTTATTACAACACTGAAGTGGGCACTGTTCATATAAACGAGGAAAATCAGGCACAGAGGCAAAGTAGCTTGTCTGAAGTCATATTAACAAGAATGGGAGCAAAGCATCAAGCTCAGGCAATCTGGCTGCAGAAATCGTATTCTTACCTTCTAGGCTATCCCACGTCCCTCCTTATCAGTGTGTGAGCCATCAGGAGATGAGGATGCTGTGCTACATTTTCTCTCCTGTGCTCTTGGCAGAGTGATTGGGGAAAAAAAAAAAAATGGGTCCTGTTTTAACTTCCTCCTCTTGCAAACATCGGATCATATATCCCATCAAATTCATCTGCTGGGGTCAACCAGAAAAACAAAATGAAACAAAACTCAAGGTCCAATCCTGCCCCTAAGGGGAGGCAATTCTGTTTCTAATTATTAGGTGATCATTGATGGATGCTACACAAAAGGCTTCTATAGCTATGACTCTTGCAGCAGCTGAGAAACACCACAAAGGACAAAGTTACAGTTGAAGAAACTGAGTGCCACATACTACAATGTGTGAGATGTTTTTTCATTTGGAAATACTGTTTAGAGAAATGGTTACTGAATTTTATTTATATTTTTATTTAGTAAATATAAATTTCCAAAGTACAGTTTATGGATTACAATGGCTTCCCCCCCCCCCAATAATTTCCCTCCCATTCGCACCTCTCCCATCTCCCGCTCCCTCTCCCATTCCATTCACATCAAGATTCATTTTCTATTATCTTTATATACAGAAGATCGATTTAGTATATATTAAGTAAAGATTTCATCAGTTTGTACCCACACAGAAACACCAAGTGTAAAAATACTGTTTCAGTACTAGTTATAGCATTACTTCACATTGGACAACACATTAAGGACAGATCCCACATGAGAAGTAAGTACACAGTGACTCCTGTTGTTGACTTAATAATTTGGCACTCTTGTTTATGGCATCAGCAATCTCCCTAGGCTCTAGTCATGAGTTGCCAAGGCTATGGAAGCCTTTAGGGTTCGCCAACTTTGATCTTATTCCGATAGGGTCATAGTCAAAGTGGAAGTTCTCTCCTCCCTTCAGAGAAAGGTACCTCCTTCTTTGATGGCCCCGTTCTTTCCACTGGGATCTCACTTGCAGAGATCTTTCATTTAGGTCTTTTTTTAAATTTTAAATTCTCATTCCTCTGTTTATATTTCACATCACAGTCACACTAAGACTAGAAATCTACCCGCCTTTAGACAGAAATACATTACAAACAGAATGAGACTAAATGTATTGATCCCTGCAAAGCAGCATATATAAATATGAAATGATTAGTAATTTGAACCTATGGACAGATCAAAAGAACAAGTAAAAAGAACATATCTTACATGAAATTAAGTGAACCTAAGAAAAACATCAAAATCTGTGTCTCTTAGTAATTGATCTCTGTGAAGAAATGCAGCTTTTATCATGAAAATGAGGATCTTATGTTAGATCTCAAATTATAGCTGGCAGCGTGGCGTGCCTTTGTTTCTGGGTTGCTAATGTTGGGAAAGTAATTCTCATTAAAGAATTTGTGAGGTTCACCTGAGAAGGAAAGCAGGGACTCAAAATTACAAAGTATAAGCAGGCAAAAGGAAGCAACCGGGAACATAATATAATATATAACTCAGGAAAATGAATACTAGAAAGACACAGAAATCAAATTTAATGAAGAGTGGTGTATTTAAACTTCAGATACTATTATTTCCTCCCTGAAGGGATTTATGGTTTCTGAAGAAAGGTAGCCTAATCTAAAATTGCATCAAGCTCAAATTCATCCTGTTCCCCTCTGACACTTTTCTTGACAGACTGAAGCAGAAGAACACTGGACATGTTGGTAGCATTTTGAAAAGCTGAACTCTCTCACAAAATATAGAGGCAAGATTTCAGAAGATGTTTTAATATCAATTTTCATACGGTAGCTATACAAGCTGCAAGAATTGCCTCTTTCCACATCCTTAGCAATCTAGCTTTATATAGCTTTACATAGCTTTATAGCTTGTTCCATCATTTGGGTTAAATCATGAAGGGCGGCACCCTGCATGATTAGGAGCTTCTTGAGGTTGCATTCTCCTTCCCATACCTGTTGCATAACTTCTCTGTGCTTTTGTTTCCTGAGTGGTAGCATTAGGAAAATAATTACCATGAGGTCAGTATTGTGGCACAGTGGGTTAAGCTACCACGCCCATACACAAACACATATACACTCACATCCGCACACATGCAAATATATATATATATATATAATACACATTTCAAATGGAACATTATGAATTATTATATATAATACACATTTATAATGGAACGTTAGAAAAATGAAGAAAATCCTCTCATTGGTGACAACACAGATGAGCCAGGAGGACTGTATGTTAAGTGAAATAAACCAGACACAGAAAGACATGATCTCACTTATATATGGAATCCACAGAAAAACTAACAAACAAAATGGACATATAGAAGCAGAGAGTGGTGGTTCCCAGAGAATGGGAGATTAGGGGGAAATGAGATTCTGGTCAAGCAATAAAATTTTTTAAAATTCTAAGTGGACAAGTTCTGAGGATCTAATATACTAGACAGGTGGTTATGAATGTATTAATTGTGGTAATCATTTCACAATGTATATACATATTAAATCCTGAAGTTGTACATATTGACTACATACAGTTTTCTATTTGTCTATTAATTTTTTTAAAAAAACATTTAAAAGGAAACTAAAACTCAGGGAGATTGTCTAAATTCTAAAATTCACAAATGTAATAGACACAATGGAAACAGAATGTAAGCAACTTCTTTGTAGTTACAGACCTGGTGTTCTTTCCTTGACACTGTTTTGTACAATAAAGTGAATGAGGAGCTTAGACTGACCCTGCTGAGGCAGGATGTTAGTTTCTGACACAGAAGGATCTAGTAAAAATGTGTATTTAAATTTTCTTGTTTCATTTTCACAAACTTTTAGATGCAGATCAATTAATTTCTTTATGAGACTGAATTTATGTCATGTTGTATTTTCTAATTTTCCTTAAGTAAGATGAGAAAAAATTTGTTTAAAAATCCTATTAGTGTGGCTGGCACCGTGGCACAGTGGTTAATCCTCCTTCTGCAGTGCTGGCATCCCATATGGGTACTGGTTTGAGTCCTAGCTGCTCCACTACCCATCCAGTGTCCCCCTAATGCACCTGGGAAAGCAGCAGAAGATGGTCCAAGTCCTTGGGCCCCTGCACTCATGTGGGAGACTCAGAAGAAGCTCCTGACTCCTGGCTCTTGGCTTCAGTCTGGCCCAGCTCCAGAAGTTGCGGCCATTTGGGGAGTGAACCAGGTGATGGGAGATCTCTCTCCCTGTCTTTCCTCCCTGTCTTTCCTCTCTCTCTCTCTCTCCCTCCCCCCCCTCCCCCCTCCCTCTCTCTCTCCCCCCTCCCTCTCTCTCTCTCTCTCTGACATTGAAATAAATAAATAAATCTTAAGAAAAGAACCCTATGGGTACTAATGGGACTGATTCTACCTAATAATTTAACCACTAAACAGTCGTAATTTCTATTCCACTTCTCCAATTTCAGTGTTTATGTTCGTTTTAGCAGCATTTTATTGATAACAACCCCCATGACTCTTTAAGCTTAAATCACCTAAATAGTATTTCTTTATCTTTCCTGTAAGGGAAATCTGGGATAGAAAATATGCAGACATTCTCCTCAGTTTCCCTCTTACAAGATAATATTCCTGAGGGCATATTATTTTAGAAGCCTTAAGAAGAAAGTAGAGAAAACCATGACTGAACAGCGTGAGAAACAAAACTCTGTAGACATTTTAAAGAAGATTTACTTATTTATTTTAAAGGCTGAGATAAAAAGATCTTTTATCCACTGGTTCACTCCCCAAATTACTGCAAAAGTCATGCTGAAAGCAGGAGCTTGGAACTCCCAGAATTGCCCACATCGGTGGCAGGGTCCCAGGCACTTGGTCCATTTTCTACTGCTTTTCCAGGTGGATCAACGGGGAGCTGGATTGGAAGCAAAGTGGCTAGGACTCAAACAGGTGCTCTGGTAAGGGATGCCGGCATCGCAAGTGGCGGCTTAATCTGCTGAGTTACAATGCTGTCCACCACCCACCCCCCAAGACCATTTTGATGTTTGCTATTTATTTTTATCTATGTAGAGTTTCTATTGAGAATGGTACTTGAATTTTATCTATTTCCTCTGGTACTTCTGTTACTATACAAATCATATTTTCCTTCTTTTACTTGATGACACAAATAAATGATAGTTGAATATCTGTTTCCAAGTTGTATATTTGTTTCCAAGGTTTAAATTTTTAAATATTTTTAGGCCAGCACCGTGGCTTAACAGGCTAATCCTCTGCCTTGCAGCGCCGGCACACCGGGTTCTAGTCCAGGTTGGGGCGTCGGATACTGTCCCGGTTGCCCCTCTTCCAGGCCAGCTCTCTGCTATGGCCCGGGAAGGCAGTGGAGGATGGCCCAAGTCCTTGGGCCCTGCACCTGCATGGGAGACCAGGAGAAGCACCTGGCTCCTGGCTTCGGATCAGCGTGATGTGCCAGCCGCAGCGGCCATTGGAGGGTGAACCAACGGCAAAAAGGAAGACCTTTCTCTCTGTCTCTCTCTCTCTATCCACTCTGCCTGTCAAAAAAATAAAATTAAAAATTTTTTTTAAATATTTAAAAAAAAATAATTGTTTTGGGAAAGAGAGAAAGATCGTTCTTACCTGCTGGTTCATTCCCTAAATGCCTACAATGGCCAGGCTGAGAGGCTGAGCTTGGAACAGAGCCAAGAGCCAGGAACACAGTTGAGTTCTCCCACATGGGTGGCGGGAACCCAATTACTTGAGTCATCACTGCTGTCTTCCAGAATTTGCAGTGGTAGGAATCTTGAGTCAGGAGCCAGAGCTGGGAAATGAACCCAGGTGCGCTAGTGTGGGACATGGGCATCTTAACTTCTAGGCTAAATGTCATCTCCCTATATTTCATTTTGTTTGACACACAATCATACATATATATGTACAGGGTACAACGTGTTCTGATATATATATATATATATATATATGTAAATATATATCATGTAGTGATTAAAATAGAATTACTAGCATACTTATCAACTCAATAATAAATAGTTTCACTGGTTAGTTCTACTAAGATTTAAATAAATAATAGCACAATAATATGTTGTTTCAGAAAATAGAGAAGGATCAAACACTATTCAACCTATTTTAAGAGACCAACAGAACCTTGCTTTCAAAAACCTACTCAATACAAGAAAAAAAATTCAGAACTATAGTCCTAATTAATACAAGTGAAAAACTCTTAATATATAGCAAATAAAATCAAGAGAAAAAGTAAAAGTAAAATTTAAACAGTAAGATTTTTCTTCTGCTTTTCTTTGGTATAAATGCTCTACTTCTAAATGTATACTTTCATGTGTTTTCAGGATAGTAGGTATTGTTTTGCTTCTTAGGTAGAACTCCATTTAAGCATTTCTTATAAGTCAGTCTGTTGGTGATGAATTCTTTCAATTTTTCTCATCATATAAAATGTTTGTTTTTTCTTAACTTCTGAAGTTAGGATTGTTGGATATACTTGGCCATCTTTTTTTCTTTCTGGATTCTTCTTTCATGCTTTTTGCGCCCTGTGTTGGTTTTTGTGCCTCTGTTAGACAAGTTGCTCATATCAATTTTCTAGGGTGGCTTTTATAATAAAAACTCCTGCTGTTGTGTATCCTAGGAGATTGGTTGGATGTGCTGTGTTGGCTTTGGTTCCAGGTGAGTGCTTTATCATGTGTGGCTGTAGCTTCTTCCGTTAGAGCCAATATTGGTGATGTCTGCAGGTGTCTCATTGGCTTAGACTGCAGGGATTGTGGGATTTTTCTGCCAGCTGGGATGCAACTCCCTTAGCCAGGACAAGTTCAATGGCAGCTCTATGTGTGGTGACCCAGCTGGAGATGTGGGGTTCTTGTTGATTTCTATACTTTATGTGAGATTGGCGCATCCCTTTCGGCCCAGATAGTAATATGTAACAAGCTCAGTAGTAAGATGGAATGTCTGCCAGCCACACTGGGGTGGAGCCAGGGCAGTGTGCCCAGATATTGCATCTTCCCCTATCTGTGGACTGCACAGGTCACTTTCCAAGGCCTCAATGGGCCAGCCCGCTCATGAGGTCTACCCAGCTGCTTCCTAGGGCCAGTGAAGGATGGGTAACACCAAACATCTGGTTTCAAGGCATCAGTGGACCAAGCTTCTGAGAACTGGGTGCTCAGTGGCTTCTTGGGGCACTTGAGGGTGGGCAGGACTGCCCAGTTGCGTCCTGGGGGACTCAGTAAGCTGAATCACTCAGGAAAGTTGTCTGGGTTGCTTTCCAGGACTAATGGTACTTGGATGGGGGCAACCCGGCTACTTTGAGGGAGGGAGAATGAATGGGTTCATAAATTTGCTTTCTATGAGACTCTAGAGACCAAGCCACTCAGAGCGTGTTACCCATGTTCTTCCCATGGCTGTGAGAGGCAGCCAGTGCATCCTGAATGACTCACCTTTCATGAAATTAAGGTAGAATAACCATTTTTTTCTGATAAGGTGAGGAACTGAAGCATGTTTTGCAGCTTCTGTATTACTAAACAAAAGCCTTTGACATTGCTATGTTAGCATAATTTACATACTGTACTGTCTTGGTTTGGTATTGTAATTTAAGGGGTAGTTTAGGACTTTTTTTTAAAAGAACATGATTTTAACTAACATTCATTTCTAGTTAAAACACCATGCCTGATGCTTAAGATTTCTGACACTATATATTCACTGAAAATAATTTTTCTTATGTATGGTCATATAACCCTGTTTATAACTAGTCTAGGGAAACCCATATTCTTGGTTCTCTTGACTATTAATATCAAATTATTTAACTCATATCCTTTATTATTATCCATTATTATCAAATAATATATTGTCACCCTCCTTCTCTGTCTCTTAGGGAATAATTCAAAAGCTCAAAAGAGAATTCCAGTTCAAAAATACATAGACATTAATTTAGATTACTTTTATAATGATTGCCATGAGAGAAAGTGGTTTGCATATTTCTGTGTTCTTGGCAGTTGTTCATGTGACAATTAACGAACATAAGTCAGGAAGAGTTTGGAGTCATACTCTGCCTGTGAGCTCACCTGCATCTCCTTAGATGACTCCTCATTCTGGATAACCCCTCACCCTGCGGTATGCATTTCTTGTGCCGCTGTCACTTTATCGTCTATGCACTGTTGATGGATAGGTCTTAGTTTAACATAATATCTGTCCTTCTTGAAGTCTAGTGTCCTCTATTGTGGGCCACTGTGTTGCCTCGTGCCTACCCAAATGCCCATGTGGTTTTTGCCAAACAGAATACAGACTATTAGAACCTCCCAAATCAGCTGTTTGACTTGTTTAATGTTTCAATAATTTCTCACTGATGGAGTAACCTGTATATTTTGTTTCTCATTCTCTTTCATGCATCCCTTTTCCTGGCTGCTTTATAACCATATGTTCAGATCCCAGTTTAGGTGTCACTTCCTTGGGAAGTATTTTCTGACTTCACAGAACTTGCCCTTGATACTTTGATTTTCTGTTTAGTGATCTGTATCCACCCTCTGCTCTAGTAACCTATAAATGCCACTGTGGTCCACACCAAGCACAGAGCTGGCTTGTAGTGGTGCATTGAGTGAATCAGATCTACGTACCAACATCAGAATGTATGAGAGCATTTGAAAAAGTTTGTGGAAAATAGAATTCAAAGATAAGTTTATTTTGGTATAATTGTTTTTGAAATCCATGCATATAAGGGTTCTTCAAAAATTTTGTGGAAAATGCATATTATAAAAAATTTTGCATATATTTAAAAATTACTGCTGAATAAACGTATCTTTTCCTTCTATATTTCCATGAAGTACTGCATACTGTATTTCACATACTGCAATTTTTCCCTCCACGGAGAGAAATCTGAAGCATTTGGTTAATTTGATATAGATTGCCAGTGTATATTTCACTGTAGAGGGGAGAATAAAGAGGCTGGCAGGTGCAATGGTTCCCCCTTAGTTTGAGGAACCAGTAGAGAAGTATTCAAAGATGCCTGGCAGGGTGAGTCTCAACCAGCACATGTGTCCATTCCCAGGTAGTGGTGCTGCTTCTTCCCGGTGCACATCAAGGAAGTATAGAAAGGCTGTGGCACCTGCATCTTGGCTTTCTTTGTTTATGTATCTATAAAGTTAAGGATCAAAGTGAGATGAGAAGTATCTGTCTTTTGTATGCAGGAAATGGACACTGCCTGATGATATCAAGGGAGCTACCATCTCAGAGTGGGCCCAGATCTCATCTTGTATGTCCCATGGGCTTCTTCGGTGACTTTGTGCATCTGATACTTACTTCGAGTATCTTTACACCTTCTGTCACCTAGCATGCTTCTACTCATTTCCCAAGAGCCAGTCTTGTTGTTATTTTTCCTTTGGAGCTTCCTTAAAGTCTTCATCAAGGTCAAGACTCCCTCCCTCTTACCCTATCATTCAAAACTCTAATGGTATTCACCATATTGCAAATCACTCTTTTTTTTTTAACTTTTATTTAATGAATATAAATTTCCAGTGTACAGCTTATGGATTACAATGGCTTCACCCCTCCCATAACTTCCCTCCCACCCACAACCCTCCCCTCTCCCGCTCCCTCTCCCCTTCCATTTGCATCAAGATTCACTTTCAATTCTCTTTATATACAGAAGATCAATTTAGTATAAAGATTTCAACAGTTTGCACCCACATAGAAACACAAAGTGAAACATACTGTTTGAGTACTAGTTACAGCATTAAATCACAATGTACAGCACATTAAGGACAGAGATCCCACCTGAGGAGCAAGTGCACAGTGGCTCCTGTTGTTGACCCAACAAATTGACACTCTAGTTTATGGCGCCAGTAACCATCCTAGGCTGTCGTCATGAGTTGCCACGGCTATGGAAGCCTTCCAAGTTCGCCGACTCTGATCATATTTAGACAAGGTCATAAAAGACAGAGTGAGGATAGTAACCAATGATCCTAAGAGTGGCATTTACCAGGTTTGAACAATTATACAGCATGAAGTGGGGAAGAGGACCATCAGTACACACAGGTTGGGAGTAGAGCCATTGGTGGTAGAGTAGAGGTTATGATTACAAAGGAATGAGGCCCAAGTGCACTAGACAAGGCCTAGAACAAAGGACAGAGTCATTATTAGAGGAGCTAAGAAAGGTGCTGTCTAAGCTACAATTAAGTTTTCTGATTGAGAGGCAAATAGAACCTGATAGAAGGGGCTTGATAATAATCTGGTGGGCTTTAGGCCTTGTAAATTCAGAGGCCCAGACCTATCTATCTCTTCACATGGGGTATATCCTAAGGGAGGTGTGAACCTCCTAGGGGAAGGCACTCTGTTGACTTTCATTACTTGGCTGGCCTGGGAGGAGAGCTGGCCAGGTAAAGGCAGGGGGCATCTCTAACAAGAAATTTACAGTTCTGCCTGTAATGTTGCTGACCCTACTTGACCATCCCCTCAGCTGCAGTGGTCCCTTTGGAAGTTGGGCTGAGTGAAGGGCTTTTCAGCTTAGAGCCAATAAGATCTGTGGCTCTGACCTGGGCATCCTTCGACTCCAGGGCAGGTCCATTTCCAGTGATCCAACTCTTGGCAGAGCTGCCAGGGCTCTTCACCAGCTGACTTCTGCTGAAGCCCAGGCTTACCACATTGAAAGCCACTGCAGTGGACTGGCCTGTTGGGTCTCCTTGAGGGCACATCACTGTACAGATCAGCCATTAATAGGCCTGCCACCCATTGCTTCTGATGCCGAGCTTTCTTTTCCTCCTGGTTTGTGTTAAAGCAGACCAGAGGATGCAAGTCAAGGGAGTGCCCGTTTCCCATCTCTAATCTTCAGTGGCCTGAACTACAAGTCTATAGTCACAGGCAAGTTCTGTAGTAGTTTTTCCAAGGTAGACAATGCCCATGAGGAAAATTATATTCTCACTTTAAAACTTTCTTTCCCTTTGGTCTGAAAGGGAGGTTTTTTCTACTTACTGTATACTTCGCTGATGGCGAAGTGAATCTAGCTATGAGATTATTATTTGAGTTCTTATTTTGGCTATGCTATTGCAGAAAAATGTTAGCCATCTCTTTTATAAGGTCTAAAGATTAAATTGTGCATCCTACAGATTCCTTCATAATAGAATTAGTTTCCTACCTTGAAGAGAATAGAGAAATGAAAGAACAAGTTGGGCTTAGAATAGAGAAATGAGGGAGCAAGTCCTAGTCCACATGGGGAAATTTTATTAAGAGTTTTATTTTAAATGGCTTATAGATAAGATTGTCCATAAATTTAAGCTGCTAAAATCAATCAAAGATACATTTTAATTTGTGTGACCTGAATCTGTGTATCATATGTTTTAAACTTGTTGGTAGAGAGAAACTAAAAACATTTTATATGGTTGTGCTTAAGTTTACTGGTTAAACAAACTACACCATGTTAGATATTTAAGAGGTGTTTTCAGATACATGATTCTTAAAATTAATAGAAGGCATTGGACCTTCTGGTAAATGTTTTCTTAAGTTGTTATCTAATGGTTGAAACAGTTTGCTAAGTATTCATGTGATATTGCTATTGTCAGCAAGCGATCTAGGACTTGCTCCCTCATTTCTCTATTCTAAGCCCAACTTGTTCTTTCATTTTTTTTTTTTTTTAGTTTGTTGGATTCCCTACCAATACTGTGAAGTAATTCACAGCAGAAGAATTCCTTTTATCTTGATTCATGCATGGAAATAGCTGACTAAAATGTTCATTGAGGAACACAGATTAAAGTACCTTAATAAAATGTTCATTGAGGAGTTAATTAAAAATTATCAATGGGAGTAATAAGAAAATCTAGAACTACAGGAAACCATAGAAATATCTAACTGAATTCCATGATTCTGATTGAAATCCTGGCCATGAGAAATTCTTCTTAAAAATCAGAAAAAAAACATATTTTTAAAGATTTATTTTTTGTTTGAAAGAGTTAGAGAGGAGGGAAGGGAAGAGAGAGAGAGGGAAAGTGAGCAGAGAGATCCATCTTCCATCTGCTGATTCACTTCCCTAATGGCTGGAACTGCTGGCACTGGGCCAGGTTGAAGAGAGGAGCCAAGAGCTTCTTCTTGGTGTCCTATGTGGGTGAAGGGAAACAAGGACTTCGGCCATCCTCCACCTCTTTCCTAGGTGTGTAAACATAGCTGCATCAGAAGCAGAGCAGCTGGGACTTGAACCAGCACCCATATGGGATGCCAATGCTGCAGCCAGAGGCTTAATCTGCTGAGCCACAGAACTGGCCCCTAATTATTTTTATTATATAGGTGGAATCGGGAGAATTGAGAAAGAGAAAAAGGCATACTCTTCATTTGCCTAATAAAAATGGAAAGCTTTGGGGCCCACTGTGGCATAGTGGGTTAATGCCCTGGCCTAAAGCGCCAGCATCCCATATGAGCGCTGGTTCGAGACCTGGCTGCTCCACTTCTGATCCAGCTCCCTGCTGTGGCCTGGGAAAGCAGTGGAAGATGGCCCAAGTCCTTGGACTTCTGCACCAGGAGACCTGGAAGAGGCTTTTGGCTCCTGGCCTCAGGTCTGCGCAACTCTGGCTGTTGCAGCCAATTTGGGAGTGAACCAGTGGATGAAAGACCTCTTTCTCTTTCTCTCTGCCTCTCTTTCTCTCTCTGTGTAACTCTGACTTTAAAATAAATAAATAAATAAATAATTTTTTTTAAAAAGTCAGTGATCTAAGTAGTTAAAATGGAAGATGAGGTGACTACTGTGCCTTAGGAGAATATTTGGATGTCTTACTTTCACCCCTCCTCTTTGATCTCAAGCAAACCAATCTGAGTTTTACATTAATCATTTTAAAAATAAGCATGATGACTTCTGTCTTACAGTGCTTTTGTAAGTAGTAAGATACTTTTTGAGGTTACTTAGTATACTCATTAGTATAAAGCAATTCTTCGCAACTTTTTTTTTTTCTGTCATCCTGTCCCCATTTATATTTCACTGCTGGGATTCATGAATAACTTTTAGATTATTTATATACTTACAGTATAGTTTGTATCAAAAAAAACACTTTATGAACATTTTTCCCTTCTTGTTCCATCTGCTCTATGATGTCATAGTAATCAAGGCGGGGATCTTTGTAGTCCGAGAGCCTAGAATTGTGCTCTTGAAAAAGCTCACTAATTAGCCACTCAGGAATTGAATGATCCCCTCTTTGTATTTTCTTTTAAAGAAAGAATGAAAACTGAGAAGAGTTGTGTATCATCTCATAACCTAAGCAATATATAAGTTTAATTTCTGATTCCCCTGATTATTATTTAATGACCAAAATTATAACAGATGATTGCCATCATGTCAGTCATTGTGGGAATACAGTATCCAGACAAGCTCTGCTGTGATTTAATCAGTGAATTGCCTGAAAAATTTGATCTCAGATTTCAAGTGGTGCCATGCTAAAATAAAATCAATTTAATTTCTAAAAACTAGGTCAAGAAGAAAAACATGTTCCTGATCGGCAAGTCCATCCAAGAGACAAGAGTAATTGTTAGTGATCAGCATCACTTTTGGACATTCAGTTTAAAGATTAACTTTCCTTGGTTAGGAGAGTATTTTAGGTTCTTTCTGAATGACACCAAAGTAGCAACTACATTCAAAAGTTTGCTTGAGTGCTCTTTAAAAGTGGCTGTACAAGCTAATTTCAGTTTAATTTAGTTTTTCTTTCCAAGGATTTTAAGATAGAAATCTAAAAATAGATTTTAAAAAATTTAAAGATTTATTTAGAAAGTCAGATTTACATGGGGGAGGAGAGGGAGAGGGAGAGGGAGAGGGAGAGGGAGAGAGAGAGAGAGAGAGAGAGAGGGTTTTCAGCCACTATGCACTCCCCAGGTGGCCTCAATGGCCAGTGTTGGGTCAGGTTGAAGCCAGGAGCTTCATCCAGGTCTCCCATGTGCATGGCAGGGGCCCAGCCTTGGGCCATATTTTGCTTCTTTCCCTGGACATTAGCAGGGAGCTGGAGTGGAGTAGCCAGTATACAAACCAGTGTCCAAATGGGATGTGGATATCATAGGTGGTGGCTTTACCCACTATACCACATCGCCCAATGTTGATTATTTAGATTGTTGTTTTCCTAGTAGTATCAACAATTTAATTTCATAAAATTTCTTTTAAATCCTGTTGTCACAGCATCTGCTAACTTGTGTCAGCTTTCTTTTTAAAATATATCTTCCCAAAATATATTTTGTTTTCTTATGATTTCTTCTTTGACATGAGTTATTTATAAGTATGTAGTTTAATTTCTATGTATTGGAGAGATTTTTAAAATAAATTTCTTACGATCTCTAGTTTAAATCCTTTCGTTTCCCCTTCAAGGAGAATCTTGGAATTGGGGGTTTCCTCCTGATTGTGTGGTTCTTCCTGGGGGTGAGGGATTGTGGCTGAGAGGTTGCTAGATCTTTTCCTATTGGTTTAGTGCTCCTCCAGAGTAGTGGAGACTCTCAACTTGGTCTCTAGAGTGTTCACAATGAGAGTTAGTCCATTTATTGTTGAATTGGTGTGTCCATGGGAGGAGAGCAGTTCTTCAATTTCCTGTTCTTCTGCCACCTTTCTGATGTAAATTTTTGCAGGTTGAGTAATTATTCTTTGGATTTAGGATATTTTTATTTTACATTTTCGGGAACAATTTGTTTATTATATTTTGTTTAAAATTCTGACTATTCTGTCATGGAATCAGTTTGATGCTGTCAGAGCTTAATATTTAGCTTTGTTAAAGGAGATGACGAGCAATATTGGCTCCTAGCAATCCTCTCCTGGATATTCTACTGATGTCCTGTGTGTTACAATGATTGTGTTTGAAACATAAATTATTCAGAGCACTGTGTGAGCTCCCAAAATTATTCTCCTTAGTGCACTACGATGATTCTTTCCTTTGATATATGGATAGTTTCTTCTTATTCATATGCAAGTCAGTACTTAGGCAAAGACACTAGGAGAACTTCTGGATCAATTGAACAATTTATCTCTCAGGTATATTCAATTGAAGAATGTGTCCCTATACTAAAATCAACTAAGCATAAGAATTAAAATATATTCATTAACAGGAAGTTGCTCTGACATGTAAAGTGAAAATGATTATATTAGTTAACCACAAATTATTGTGATGCCTTCAGTAAAGGAAATTTAAATCATTATCTTCAAAATGATTTTACCACATTCATTTGGCTAAATATGAGTCCAACATATTGTGGTAAGCTCCTTTTAAGGTCCTTTTTTTAAAAAAAAATTATTTATTTATTTGAAAGAGTTACACAGAGAGAGAAGGAGAGGCAGAGAGAGAGAGAAGTCTCCCATATGCTGGTTCACTCCCTAATTGGAATGGCCAGAACTGCACTGATCCGAAGCCAGGAGCCAGGAGCTTCTTCCAGGTTTCCCGTGTGGATGCAGGGGTCCAAGCACTTGGGACATCTTCTACTGCTTTCCCAGGCCATAATAAAGAGCTAGATAAGAAGTGAAGCACCTGAAACTCGAACCAGCGCCCATATGGGATGCCAGTACTGCAGGTGGAGGCTTCACCCACTATACCACAATGCCGCCCCCCTCCTTTTAAGATCCTGTAGTTTGTTTTGCACTTGTTCATGTTTTAGGGATGCACCCCAGGAAGTGATATAGAGTGGAATTTGAGGCCTTTGTGGTTAATCACAGACTATTGGAAACCAAGGAGACTGTTCTTACATGTAGCCCATGACTCAGAGTGACTGGTAGAACTAGGCTGAACTAAATGTTGCAAGAATAGAAGATGAAGCCCTGTTTTCAGGGAGATGTTAGAGTTTGCAGAAAATGATTCCTTTTGAAGATTGTAACTCACAGGGACGAGTGGCTCAGCTGATTTGATTTGCTAAGATCTTGAGGCTTCATCTCCATGAGGCTCCCTCCTCTCAGATGCTCTTTCCTGCATACTGTGTTTACCCCTATCTTTTCAATCTCCAACTTCTGTTCTTTCAGTCCACAATGCCATGAGTGGTGCTCAGATTTCTCCTTTTGTTTCGTGTGTATCCTGGACAGTTCCTCTCATTAGAAAACTGTGACAGTCTCAGGGCTGGCCTCATTTGTTTTCATTATCTTAGATTTCTCATTGCTGGGATCTGTGCTCTCAGATGTCTACAAGCTGTACTTATCATTAGGATGTTTCCTGTGTCAGGTTTTGCCAGCCCAGCACTGAATCTAAGACACAGCTTTGCTGTTTCCTGCCCTACTCCGAGCTGCTGGAGTCTTGCTCCCCACTGCATTGTTGAGATCAGAGGAAGGGTGTGGATGAAATGCTCTCAGCCATAAGGCTGACTCTAAGTTGTGTAGCTCTTATTCTTAGAGCCACAGGAATCTGTGTAGTCTCAGGGGTATGTACCTGGCCCCCACATGGGAAGCATGTCAAAATAGGAATCCAACTCACTATGGTACAGGTTTGTATCTGATACTAGGGTAGCTCTAGAGACTTTGTCTCTGAGCACTGGTCTGAGAATAAGGGCCACTGCACTGTAGGGCCTCACCAGGGCAGACCCAGCACTGAGCTCTCTGGCAAAAATCCTATCTCCCTTTCTTTCTGTGCTCGCCAGAGGTTGTCTTCTTTCTCCACCCTCTGCCTGAAGTTAGGGAGGGTTTGTAGAGGAGGTATCTGGGCCAGTGGGCTAAGCAGGGTCCACAGGGTCAGTCTGCTGATAGTAGCCTCAAGGCAGAAGTCCTGGGGTCTGGTCTAGCACTGGGTTCTACGTGGTGGACCTGCTACCAGATTTCAAGTCTAACATCTGGACTCAATCCTTCTCATCGTCCAAGTAGAAGGCATCTTTCAATTATGTGGTGCTTGGGGTTGGTGGTGGGGTTGACATAGGTAACTTTTTTGCCCCTGCTGTCTTCAGTGCCTCATTTCTCATTATAATACCGAGACCTAGAAGTACAATTTCTCACCCACCCTCCTTTGTGCCTGTGAAGGTGATCTGGTGTGTGAATAGCTGTCCTCTATTCCAATGTCTCCCTGAAGAAAATCACAGGAGATTCTTACTCAGCCACTATTTTGATCTGCCTCCTTCTTGATTTCTTAATTGTTTGTGAAAAGTGGATTAAAAAGAAGACTATCTGATCAAATCAAAGTCTGTTAGAGATGAAAACTCCTAGTAAGTATAAAATTCTTAACCAGTCCTATTCAAAGTCTAATCCATTTATAATAGAATATAAACTAGACTGATGTTGTTTTTGCTATTTGAAAACCATATGGTATTAACTAGTAAAGTATCAATTAGCAATGTTAGAAGTAGACATGAGGGGTTTAATAGTCATTAGTGTATCATTGTATATGTGTTTTTGAGACAAGACAACTGTACAGTTCACCATGCAGCTTAACTGTTCTGTTGTGTGTGTTTGTGTGTGTGTGTATGTTATAGTAGACTGAACATATTAGGATACATAGGCTTGCTTAAGAAAAAAAGGAGTGGGTGGGGAGGCATGTTTATAAAAATACACTGAGATTGCTCAAAGAATCCTAAGGAAAAGTTAAATGATGAAGACGAAGGAAATTAAGGGACCAGAGGATGTCTGAGCTTGATGAAAGAAGGCAATTGTCCTTTATTCCAGTGTTTCCATTAATGTGAATCCATACTGGAATATTTGTATTTTTGTGTTTCCCAGTTCCAATTTTTATTCATAGGAAAGAAACTCAATTGCATTTTGCTGAGTAAGTCATCTGTGCTAGACCACAGAGCCACACTGCGCTGGACAGGTGTTGGTGGTGAATCCCTTTGTATCTTAGACAGTTTCCAGAGAAGGACAAATCACTGTAAAGTTACAAGTCATCTCAGGAGATACATAATCCATAAACATACCCTGTGAACCTGAAGGTGGTGCTCAAACACAGTATGAAATTTAAACATAACTGTATTATTAACTTAGATAATGTGCATTCTGCTATATATTTTGCTCTAAGATATTTCTCAATACAAAGGAAGATGAAAAAGTAAAATTCCATAAAATCCAGTGACCTGAGAGAAGTACAGAGGATAAACATTTATGACTCTGTGGGATAGCAGGTTATATACTGAAACAACTTGGAAATTGAGACTAATATTTGATAGCTGTCCTAGGCCAGTGCCTGCAGACAGATTTTAGAGCTGCCCCCGTGCCAGGTGGTGACAGACCGCCTCAGTTGATCCTCAGTTGATTGGACTTTCATCATGGGCAGCATCACCTGTGGCTGACTGCTCTTATCTCATGACACAATCTGCATCAGCAGCAGGCATCCCACTGAAGCATCTTCCCTGATGCTACCCCTGTGCTACGATGTTCACAGTGGGCTCTGGGATCCAGGGAAGGCCCAGTATTATATTAGGGGTAGCCATGGGGCTGCCTAAAACATTTTCCAAGTCCAGGCAGCTTAATACAGAGAAAGTAATTAATACTTGGGGGAAGAAAAAGGAAGTGGATTCCAAGGCATACCATAAAGATTAGGACTAGTCCCTCCATGGTGATGCCGAGTTAGGTAGAAACTCAGAAGACTCATGGCAGACCCATCCTTAAGGCTCCATCTCATGTAGAAATAACAGAATTTTCCATAAACTAAGAGGAAAATAGGCAGACTACTTAGAATTCCCAGAGAGACAAGCACATGAAAGCCAGATTACAAATCCAAGAATAAACACCTAATAACTTGAGTGTGAAGAAGTTTTAGGCTAACAAGCATTAAGAGCTTTCAGGGAGATACTCAGCATTTGGCCTAGTGGTTAAGATGACTGTATCCCACATTGGAGTGTCTGTGTTCAATTGCAAGCACTATTTCATGACTCATTCCTTGCCAATACAGATCCTGAGAGAGAGCAGTGATGTTTCAAGTCATTGTGTTCCTACTACCCATATGGGAGACTAGATTGAGTTCTTGGCTTCTGGTATTGGTAACGTCCTAGCCCTAGCCATCATGGATTTCTGGGAGCTTCCTGTCTCTGTCAGTTTGACTCTTATATAAAATAATAATGATGATGAAGAACTTCAATGAAACTATGACCTCATCTAACAAAAGAAAACATCAGAAACCCAACACCACCAGATAGCAAATGAAATGTGCAATGATGAATTCAAAATAGTTATTTTAAAGAAACTCAGTGAACTTCAATAAAACAGATTTAGTACTCCAATAGAGAAAGTAGACATGCACTGATTGAAACTGAAAGTTTAGAATACAAAATAAAGCAACAGTAGCAACATTTACAACAGATAACAGACTTTAGACCAAAAGCAGGAAAAATACATAATGAAGGTGTTTGAATAGTGACAAAGCATTCAATTCAGCAAGAAGAAATGACACTTGTAATATATGTACCCCATGTTAGAGCACACAATAGTGCAAAGCAAAAATTAGTAGACATACGGGGAGTGATAGCCTCCAAAACAGTTATAGTAGGATTCTTAAATACCCAATTCTAGCTGTGACAGATCATCCAGACCAAAAAATCAATGAAGAAACAACAGAGTTAAACAGCATCCTAAATCAACTGGACTTCATAGGCACCTGCAGAACATTCTATTGAACAACTGAAGAATACAAAGTTTCTCAACAGCATGTGAAACACTCTATGGGATGGATCACTTGTGGACCCTAAAATAAGTCATAGCAAACTTTTTAAAACCTGAAATCAAGAGGGGTGGGAGTGCAGGTAGGAGGGAGCATGGGGTGGGAAGAATCACTATGTTCCTAAATTTGTATATATGAAATGTATAAAGTTTGTATATCTTAAATAAAATATTTCTAGGTTAAAAAAAAAACCTTGAAATTATATTTAGTATCTTTTCTGATCACATGATCACAATGCAATAAAAATAGAAATCAGTAAGAAGAAAAATGTTAAAACCATACAAGTATATGTAAATTAAATGCCTTACTCCTGAACTACCAATGGATCCAGGAAGAAATTAGGAGGGAAATTTAAAATTTCTTGATGCAAGCACAAATGAAACAAAGCACATACCAAAGCCTATGGTATACAGCCAAAGGAGTAGAAAAAGTTAATCTATGCTGTCATCATGAAATCAAAAAACAGAAAACAAATGTCAAGCTGAATGTTGCTACATCTCAAGGAACTAGAAAAGCAAGAGTAAACCAGACAAAAAATTAGTAGAAGAAAAATAAATATCAGAGCAAAAATAAATGGAATACGTACAGATACACAGGTTAGTGTATTGAAGGACTGGTTCTTATTTAAAAAAAAAAAGTCTTAACTAGACTAAGAAAAATGGAGGACTTTAAAAATATCAGAGTTCAAAATGGAGACCTTACAATTGACATTACAGAAATACCAAGGATCATTAGAGCTTATTATGAATAACTATAAGCCAACAAATATGCTAAGCCACAAATCTAGGCAAATTCCTGGACAATGTTTGCCTTACCAAGATCACAGCAAGAACAAATATTTAGAAAACCTGAACAGACAAAGAGTGACAAGATTTAATCAGTAATAAAGATTATCTACTCAAAGAAATATTCAAATGCTTCACTGCTGAGTTATTTTATATTTTTAAAGATTTGCTTATTTACTTGAATGTCAAAGTTATAGAGATAGATAAAGATAGATAGATAGATAAAGATAGACAGATAGAAAGAGAGAGAGAGAGAGGGAGAGAGACAGGGAAACAAGGAGACATAGAAATCCCCATATGGCCCAAATGGCCAGAGTTGGGCCAGGCTGAAACCAGGAGCCAGGGGCTTCATCCAGGTCTCCCACGTGGGTAGCAGGGGCCCAACCACTTCTAAGAATCCAAGATCTTGTCTTTAGCCTACACTTTCAATTGCTTTGGTCTTTTACCTGACATTTTCAGAACCATTCTGAATTCCGTGTACCTTTCTCCAAATGTCTAGCTCAAGAAAGCTTTCCTTAGAGAATACAAAATCAGAAACATTCAGACAGATGATAACTCTAAGGACAAATATTACAAGAACCTTGTTTATTTACAGATTAAAAGCACTCGGATTTCTTCCTTGCCTGGTTTATTCTCAAAGCCTCTTATCTTCCTTTGAGACCTGTCTTCTGCTACAAGTTCATATTTCTTTGGTTTACTCTCTCAGCCTTTCACACTAACAATATCCCTCCTCATGTCAAAATTTAATGTGTCATTTATTTTTAAAATGCTATTGTTTCCATAAAACCAGGTCTCTAGTTACTCATTTTTTCCTATAGATATTTTAGTTTACCATATGAGATCTGAGGATATTATCAGGCGTGCTTTGGGGTAGATATTTATGATTCATATCATATATAGTTCCATTCAGCTGAAAAAGGCTTTTACATAAATAGTTCATTTGTTCATCACAAAAGGTATTATTGTCCCCACTCTCTTCCATGGGAAACCGAATGCCAGGAAATGGCAGGAGTTTAATCCAATACTTAAAGAGTGAGCAGCAGAATTTGGATTATGAACTATTCTCCTGGCTCCTCATTTGCAAAGAGCAGACTAATGTGCCCATGGAGTCTTCAAAGCACCAGCAATATTAGGGAGGATCATGCCAAATAGGGGTCAAGGCATACTCCCTGGTGATGAAGTCTGGGTCTTCTATGGCCACGTACTTGGCTGATTATACTTTGGGTGCTACTTTGTTTTTCCTCTGTAGAATACTTCCTTTTTATGAAGAGTTTCTGTAGCATAAATTTCCCTGGCACTTCCAATTTTCCTATCTCCTGTTTTCATTTATTTCCTCTCTTGTCCATTTACTCAGTGACAAGTTTCCTTAGGTATTATTTTAAGACTTTTCTTTCCTCATCCTGCACATTTACTAGGGGAACTGCAAGATTCTTCTCTGATCAGTGTTGAATTGCAGATGCCAATCTAATTCCTTTTAATGGAAATAAATTTCATGAAAGGAATGAGATGTTACAAAATCATTGAACATTGCTGTCCATTAGCTCAACCATCATCCACATGTGGCTGTTTAAGTTTAAAATTAATTAAAATGAAATGAAATTTAAATTCATCTTCTTAGTTTCAGGAGTTATATTTAAGTTAGCAATAGTCACATATGAGTAGGAACTATCGTGTTAGAAAAAGCAGATCTATAGAACATTTTCCATTGGAAAAACATTCTACTAGATAGTACAGGCTTGGAGGAGCAAGCTCTGAGTATAGCTCATAGGAATGACTCCCAGAGCAATATGACAGAGTGTCCCCTAGAGGAGCTCCTCCCTCTGCTAAGATCAGCAAGCAGCAGAAACACAGGGCCACGTGCCTCCTGCATAAACTTTGTCAATAGAATGGATACCCCTGCCTCGTCTCCTGGCATGTGCTAAGCTACAGACTGGCATTTAGGACTCCTGCTCAGCTGTGACACCAAAACCCAATACACCATGACTGGGCATGCTGGCAAAAACAGCAGAAGTAGCAGCAATGTGTCCGCTCTCCTCCCATAAGGTCAAATTCTGCTTCTGGGCCTCCTGTGGGTGAATTCACTCAGTACAATCTGGGTCCTATCTGGAATCTAAGCTGTAAAGTGTTCTGTGAAATGTGCTTTTAGGTTTCCAGGCCATAGTTCACTGTATGCTGCTAGGATGGTGGAGTTAAGTGGTGCTGTACTACTCTCTATTTCTAGGGCATCAACTTTTTAAGATTCCGCATACAAGTGAGATCAGGCAGACCAGCCATATGCATGATTTTCAATATTTTGGGCACCAAAATAAGCTTTTCTTTTAATACTACTTTATATGAACTGTTCAAAGCACATTTTGTAAGTTTTATTTGAATTTCTTTCATGTCTTATAACAGTGAAATTATCACTAAGTAATATAATACAACTTTTCTTTATTCTCACTTTTCATGTAAGTTTCCAGAATTCAAGAGCACTACTCTAGTTTTTGTCATATTGCTGTCCTTAGTAACTCTCTTCCTCTGGAGATAGTATTTGAGTATAATGGAGAAAGACAAGTTTCATATTTTTTTTTCTTTTAAGATTCATTTCTTTATCTGAAAGTCAGAGTTACACAGAGAGATAAGGAGAGGCAGGCAGGGAGGGAGGGAGGGAGGGAGAGAGAGAGAATCTTCAATCTGCTGGTTCACTCCCCCAATTGGCCACAATGGCCAGAGATACTCTGATTCGAAGCCAGGAGCCAGGAGTCTCTTCTGGGATGGATGATAGAAAAGACTGATGAAAATCAGCCAGAAGTTGGTTGCTCAGTGCTCCTTTCATGGTGGGTGATTCCTGGACTGCATTCATTTGTGGTACCAAATTTTCACACTTTGTGCACAGTACGGCGAGTCCACTCACATGTTTTTACCCCATTATTCTTTTTTTATTTATTTGATAGGTAGAGTTACACAGTGAGAGAGAGACAGAGAAAGGTCTTCCTTCCATTTGTTCACCCCCTAAATTTCTGCCACAGTCCAAACCACAGATCCGAAGCCAGGAGCCAGGTGCTTCCTCCTGGTCTCCCATGCAGGTGCAGGGGCCCAATCACTTGGGCCATCCTCCACTGCCCTCCCAGGCCACAGCAGAGAGCTGGACTGGAAGAGGAGCAATTGGGACTAGAACCCGGTACCCATATGGGATGCCGGCGCCGCAGGCGGAGGATTAACCTAGTGAGCCACAGTGCCAACCCCCCATTACTCTTTGTCTTCAATATTCCAATCTTTTCATTTCAGATTGATGACTAGCTGAGCAGGTCTCTTTTAATTACCTAGACATCCATCTGTATTTTTGTCTCTTATTTTTTCATCTTGAGGTACCTCTCCTTTGTCACAAAGTAGTTAATGGAGGCACCATCTAAATGTCTTCCATTAAAAATATTTCCCTTGTCATTGTCCTGCAAAGTCATTCTTGCATATGGCTGGAGTTCAGGAGCCACCTGCTTTTGGCTTGCACATTCATACTGACTTGAACTGTCTGAAATCCAAGCTCTTTCTTCTGCTCCCACGGGACCCTTCCACTCATATCAGTTGAGAAAGGAGCTAAATGTGGAGTCCTGGTGCAAATCTTTGGGATGAAAGGGAGTCTGGAACATCTATCTGCTCATGCAAATCTCCGTATTGTTTTTGTGTAAACACAATTTTAGGTGTGTTATTTCAGTGGACTGCTTCTAAGAATATCCATATTCATGGCATGGTGTGTTTAACACAATCAAGTTCAAATGGATGCACTGACTACATGCTTACTTGATGCTCCATGGTCACATTTATCTGCCTGTATTAGGGCCCATAGCATGCCAGGACCTATTTTTCAAAACGCATCCAATTTATCACGGCAGATAAAGAGTTGTCGTTGCATATTGCAAATCCCCAACCTGCACTGTGATCCTCCCAATGGAGTGCACCATAAATTTAACTCCATATCTTTCAGTACCACTACCCTTTCTGATATCATAAATCAATCCCTATTTTGTCCTAGGTGGAAGAGCTATTTGTGGCACACTGTGAATCTGTGAAAGGGCTGCTATATGTTCCAGTCTATACTCAGGAAGGCAGCCTTTAGTGTCATTTGTATTTGAGTGACAGCAATATTCCTAGGTGTGATGCCTTGCCTTCCTAACCTGAAGTAGTCAGCCATTATTTTGTAATTTTAAGAGACTGTGAAATATGAAAAAATTATTCAATTATAATAATCCCTCTCACCTCCATAAAATGAATTCGACAACTTGCAGTAAGTCCCTGAAACTTCATGTAGTATTGAACGCAACATATACTAGTTTTTTTTTTTAATGTACATGTATACCTATTATAAAGCTCAATTTATAAATTAGGAACAGGAAGAGATTAAAAATAGTAATAATAAATACAACAATATATTGGGATAGAACTTATGTGAATGTCTTTTGACTAAAGATTAAAGACAGGTATTATTGTTTTCAGACTGTGATTGAATACAGATAACTACAACTTCTTCATACATGTACAATGGATACTAATCCCTTATCAGGTATATTATTTTAAATCTTTTCTCCTATTCCATTGGCCCTTTTCCCTCTGTTTATTGTGATCATGAATGCACCAAGGTCATTTCTTTTAAACATGTATGACAAACAGTACCTTTATGGGATGCCTAGCTTGGAATGCCATGTTCTCTTAATCACGTCCATGTTTCTGGAGAGTCCAGTCTCTTTTGCTGCTATTGTTTCAACTCCCTCATCATCTGCACTCATCTATGGATTCATGCCCTGTGACTCTCGGGCTTGGCCTGCAGAGGAGAACCCCTGGGACTGCCTTGTCAGTTCTAATACCATTCCTATCTGCATATTCCTGGTGACTTTGTTGAGTGTTGCTTCTGGACCTCTCAGATCTAGTTTTGAGTGTTCTATCTTCACACCAAATATCCTTCTAAGCAGAACCACTTTCCTAAGCCTTTTAATTCTTTTCTCCATTGTCAGGCAAAGCAGTTCATACACTTCAACATACCTTAAAGAGCAGCACTCTTCCTCAAGTCTTCCAGGAACACTAGAGTAGAAAATTTGCCCCTTCCACTGCGGCTCTTAACAAGGTGTTAGATCATGTATGCTTGCGGACAGTCTCAAGTCAATAACCTTTGCTTATTTAGTTTGATTTCATAAAACCCTTGATCAAGCACTCAACATATCCAATCTCACATGTCCTTTGATTCTAGCTGTTCATGTGAGGCAATTATTGTAGCTTCCTTGGGGACTAATCTGTCTCCTTGCTTACCTGGCACAGTATTACCCCGTATAGAGTTAAACTAAGATTTAACCATATTTTTCAGTGGCAACTGATAGTGGAGACAAAGGCAAGTTCCTGATGGGAGATCTGCTTTATTATGGAAAAGAGGCCTCTACATTGTCTTCCACCTAGACAATGTACTAACTCTTAATGGGAATCCTGACACAGAATAATTTGTTATTACAAGGGCTTATTTTTGGTTTTTTACATATTTCCAAAATCCTTTTAGAATGTCTTTATTTTATAAGTGATCAGTCTCATCAACTAGCCTTTCAGTTGTGTCTCAGTCTGTCATCAATCTACCTAACTAGCTGTTTATCATCTCCTGGGCTGGGAAGTAGTCCCACTGCACTGGCAGCGTCCCATGATTGCCTTGACTGTCATATTTAAACTTCCTTTTACTATTCCCCAGTATGGATGTCCTGTTTCCTAGATCTAAAGTCGCCTTTTTGCTTGATGTCCTTCCTTATTTGGGTCTTGTGTAGCATCTAATGGTTTTATGAGGTCTGCACAAAAGTATTACGTTTATCTCTCTAGCCCTTCTGTCCCAGGCAGGACTGGTATTCCTCCTTTCCTGGTTGTCATTAGACATCCTCTTCCTGAGAAGCCTATCAATGCACTCTGTCTTCTTTTCTGTCGGTTCATTTACTCCATTACTTTGGTGGAGCTCATCATCCAGGTGCTCTAAGAGCATCATAAACAAGATAAATTTTTGAGAAATTTCATGTATCAAAATGTCATCATTTAGCACATACTTTTGAGTGCTGTTTTGACAGGTATAACATTTTAGATTCGAAATAATTTTCTTTAAAATTTTGGAGAGATTTCTTCATTGTCTTGGCGTTTCCAGTGATGTAGTAGAGGATTTTGAAACCATTCCAATTTTCTGATCTTTTGTATATTGCTGGTAATCTATATTTTTTTTTCTGCCAGAAAGATACAGAATTTTCTCCTGCTACTAAAAATAGAAAATGATAGGTAGTCTAATTTTTGTTCCTGCCAGATAGTATACTGATGAGCTCATTCAGTCTAGAGATTTAGTGCATCAGCTATGAGAGTTTCTCAGAAATGCTTCTTCAGTGCTTTCTTTCACTCACATTGATATGTTTTCTGTCTTAAACTTCTACTGTTGTTTATCCTACATTGGTTATCTGATATTTTCTCCTCCAGATTTCTATCTCTAAATTTTTGCTTTCCTTTCTGGATGATTTTCCCAACTTTCTTTTGCAATCTTTCTAATCCCAACCAAATAACACTTCCAGTATTATACCTTTTTGGTTAATTTTACTTTTAAAACATCATATAGTGAAACTGACTTTCTTGATGCATAGTGCTATGAATTTTAATTCACATACAGATTCATGAATTATTTTACAATTTAATAAATTTCAAGTTGGTTTGTTGAGGCATCATTTGTATCTAATCAAATTCATCAGTCTTGCCAAATATGTATTCTGTTACCACAATCACAGTTAAGACTTGCAACATTTCTATCACCCAAAATATTTCCTGCATTGTCTTTATGGTCAAGCTCTCTCCTACATTTGGGCCCAAACAAACACTATCTGATATGTCATTAATGATTTATTTGCCTGTTCTAGAATTTCATAAAAATAAAACCATTCAGTATGGAAAATTTTGTGCCTTGCTAATTTCACTCAACTGATTTTGAGATCCTTGCAGTTGTATTATGAATGAGTCATTCCTTTCTAAAATTCAATTATAAATGTATATTACAGTTTGCTCATCAACATTTGGGTTGTTTCCAATGTTTGGCTACTATGAAGAAAGCTGCCATTAACATTCGTATTCATATAATATGTGAAAATATTTATTTTCATGTATCTTAAAAATAAGAAGGATTTCTAGATTCTTGTAAGTATATCCTTAACTTTTAAGGCATATTTAGACTTTTCTAAAACATGTTTTTACAATTTCACATTCCCACCAGCAAAGTATGAGAGTATCTATTGCAGCATATTGGCATCAACACATTATATTGCCAGTCTTTTTGAATTTAGACTTTTCAACATGAGTGTACTTGTAGCTATTCACGTTATAAAGTATCTTTGTATGTACATTTTGGATAGTTGTGTATCTTCCTTGTGAATTATGTTTCAAATATTTTGCTCAGTTTCAGTTGGATTGTTTGACATTTTATTATTTAGTTGTTGGAGTTCTTCATATATTTTGGATCCCATTCCTTGGTCCAATACATGTATTGGTAGGCTTTTCTCCCTGTTTGCATACTTGACTTTGTATTCCTCTTGTAGTACTTTTTAAAAAAATAAACCTTTTTAATTTTGATGAAGTCATATTGAACTCTCTAGAAAAGATTTTTATTGATTTATTTTAGAGGTAGAGTTACAGAGGGAGAAGTAGAGAGAAAGATCTTCCATCCACTGGTTCACTCACTAAATGGCTGCCATGGCCAGAGCTGGGCTGATCCAAAGCCAGGATCCAGGAGCTTCTTCCCTGTCTCCCACATGGATGCAGGGGCCCAAGCACTTGGGCATCTTCCACTACTTACCCAGGGCCATAGCAGAGAGTTGGATCAGAAATGGAGAAGCAGGGACTTGAGCTGGCACCCATATGGGATGCCAGCACTGCAGATGGAGGCTTAACCTGCTATGCCACAGCACAAGCCCCCATATTCAACTTTTTAAGATTCCTGCATCTACACATCTACACATTTTTGCCTAATCCAAAAATGATGAATATTTTGTTATATTTTCCTAAAACTTTATAGTTGTAGTTTTCACATTTATGTGTATGACTCATTTCAAGGTAATTTTGTTGTTGTTGTTGTTGTTGTTTAAAGATTTATTTATTTATTTGAAAGGCAGAGTTACAGAGAGAGATTTCTGCCATCTGCTGGTTCATTCCCCAGTTGGCCACAATGGCCAGAGCTGCGCTGATCCGGAGCCAAGAGCCAGGAACTTCTTCCGGGTCTCCCACGTGGGTGCAGGGGTCCAAGGGCCATCTTCTACTGCTCTCCCAGGCCATAGCAGAGAGCTGGATAGGAAGTAGAGCAGCTGGGACCCAAACCAGTGCCCATGTGGGATGCTGGCACCGCAGGCTGCGGCTTTACCCGCTGCACCACAGCGCCGGCCCCTCAAGGTAATTTTGTATAGGCTAGGAGGCCAGGATTGAGGTTTATTTTTTCTGTATAAATATGGTATTGGTCAAGTATGATTTATGAAAATGATTACCTTATCCTGATGAGCTACATTGGTATCTTTGTATTTTTGTCAAAAATCAATTGAACACACATGCATACTTGTTTCTGAACCCTATTCTATTCCATCTATCACTATTTCTATCTTTTTGCCAATATGCTACCTTGACGTTTATAGGTCTGTGGCTTTTCCAAACTCCAGACCAATATGTGAATTATACCAAACTCCTAGGAAATAAACGATACCAATCGCATATGAATACTTTAAAAAGAAAAAGTACCTTGTTACTAAACTGCAAAACAAATTTAATATTACAAATCAGTATTTCTCCTGAACACAAATGCAAAAGCCATTTGCCAAATAGCAGAAAATTGGAATTACTACTTTAATACAGGTTAACCATATTGCCTTATGGCTTTGTATTATTTCTGGCATTTCAAAATTTCCTTTCATTGTCTTCTAGCTTATATTGTTTCTGATGAGAAGTTTTGAAACATTCTTTTATTTGTTGGTGAATAGTGACTTCTTGTATCAAACTATACTTTTTCTGGTTTTTGCTATATCATGGTTTCAATCAACTTGTTTAGCATGTTGCTTAGTTTTGTTTTCTTTGTGTTTGTGGTAGCTTGGACTTCATTGAGCTTTTTAAATTCAGGGTTTATAGTTATGATCAAATGTAGAAAATTTTGGCCAGTATTTCTTGAAACGTTTTTGTACTTCTCTGTCTCTCCTTAGCTGAGATCCAACTGAAAGTATATTAGACTACTTGATTTTTATCTAATAGAACACTTAATTTTCATTTTCTTAAAGATTTCATGTATTCATTTGACAGGCAGAGTTACAGAGAGAGAGAGAAACAGAAAGAAAGTTCTTCTATCTGCTAGTTCACTCCTTAAATACCGCAATGGCCAGAGCTGAGCCAATCTGAAACCAGGAGCCAGGAGCTTCATATGGGTCTCCCACAGGGATACAGGGGCCCGAGCACTTGGGCCATCTTCTATGGCTTTCCAAAACTATAGCAGAGAGCTTGATCAGAGGAAGAGCAGCCAGGACATGAACCAGCGCCCATATGTGATGCAGGAAGAGGCTTAGCCCAATACGCCACAGAGCTAGCCCCATTTTGGTTGTTTAATTTCTGCACTTCCCCGGCTGGGATAGATTCAGGTTGCTGGTGCACTTTGCCTAAAACTTCTTCCTTTCTGGTACTTTACCAAACATCCCAGGAATCCCCCCTCCCAGCTCTAACACTGCTTCACTGAATCAGACCTCCACGCTGAGCTTGAGATCCTCCTATCCCAGGGTGAATCATGGCTCACTCGTCTTTTGTTTGCCATCTATGAAGCTTCAGTCCTGCAACCCCTTTCATTTAAAGTTGGAAAACATTTGCCGCCTCCTCCTCCTCCTCCTCCTTCTGCTGCTGCTTCTCTCCTCCTCCGCTTCCTCCTTCTTTTCCTCCTCCTCCTCCTCTTACTCTTCTCCTTCTTCTCCTCCTCTTCCTCTTCCTCTTCTCCTTCTCCTCTTCCACCGCCTCCTTTTTTCTCCTACCTTCCTCTCCTCCTCCTCCTCATCCTCCTTCTAGTGGCCTAAGGCTATTTGATTAGAAAGTCAGTGCCATCTAAGACGCTTCATTATGGCCCAAAGGGAAATTGCCTTTGAACTCAGTTCTGGTTGTAGGGAGGTATTCTCAATATAGACTTTAATTAAACCATCTGAAAAACAAGGGTGAAAAATCGCTTGTTAAGGTTATAAATTATGGAGCTTGCACTGTGGCATAGTAGGTAAAGCCACCTCCTGAGATGCAGGCATCCCATCAGAGGATGCTGGTTTGAGTCCTGCCTGCTCCACTTCTGATCCAGCTTCCTGCTAATGCACCTGGGAAAGCAAAATAAGATGACTCAAGTGCCCAGGCCTCTGCATTCAGGTGGGAGATATGGAAGAATCTCCTTGATTCCTGGCGTCAGCCTGGCCCAGCCCTAGCCATTGTGGCCATTTGGGGAGTGAACCAATGGATGGAAGATCTCTCTCTCTCTCTCTCTCTGTCTCTCCCTCTTCTCTCTCTGACTTTCAAATAAATAAATATTTTTAAAAATAGATTATAAATCATTTTGATTTATCTAATACCTACAGAAAATTTAATGTTACAGTTCAAACAAGATTATGTGTAACCAAAATTTATGTGATTTTGCCCACTCAAGGTGGGCAATTTGTGCCTCCCCCATCTAGATGTTATGAACCTTCATTGTAAGTCAAAAATCTTGTGGGCTATTATTAAATGCAAATAATATACTCATGCCTTGAATTACCTTTAGAATATAGCAAATATTGTAAAATATTTCTTAAATGAAAAAATATATAAACTATTGGGCCCAAAAAAGCAGAAAAATTCATTATCTTTTTACTTATTTTTGTTCATGTTATGTGAAAGACAGAAACAGATTTTCAGTTCACTGGTTCATTTCTCAAATGACCATGATAACCAGGGCTGGTCTTCACTGAAGACCATAGCCCACATTTGGATATTTCATGTGGGTGACATGGACTCAAGTACTTGAACCATCATCTGTTGTCACCCAGGGTTTATATTAGCAGGAAGCTGCATTAGAAGAGAAGGAGCTGGGGCTGGCGCTGTGGCGCAGCAGGTTAAAGCTTTGGCTTGAAGTGCCGGCATCCCATATGGGTGCCGGTTCTAGTACCAGCTCCTCTTCTGATCCAGCTCTTTGCTATGGCCTGGGCTAGCTGTAGAAGATGGCCCAAGTCCTTGGGCCCCTGCACCCACATGGGAGACCCGGAAGAAAATCCTGGTTCCTGGCTTCGGATTGGAGCAGCTCCAGCTGTTGTGGCCCTCTGGGGAGTGAACCAGTGGATGGAAGACCTCCTTCTCTGTCTCTACCTCTCTCTGTAACTCCATCTTTCAAATAAATAAAATTAAAAGAAAAAGAAGAGAAGAAGCTGGAACAAAAACCAGGCACTCTGATATGTGATGCGACTGTTCTGAGAAATATCTTAACTGCTGTGCAAAATACCTTTCCCAGAAAAGGGAAATTATTTTTAACTTAACACACATACACACACACACATATATATGTGTATATATTATATATAATATTATATATGTGTGTATATATACTATATGCAAAACCAGTTTTCATGAGTCAAATAGATTTTTAGAGTACCTAGATCAAATGTTTGCTGGATATCACATTTTTCTGCAATAATAGTTATTCAATAAAGTATGAAATTTGGAAATTTTAGATATTGGTTAGCTTTATTTTTGTTGTTTACCCTTATATCTGAGTTGACAAGGTGTACATGAATTTCCAAGTTCACTTATTTTCCATTACAATATTGCCTGCTCAAGTACATTTTTATGTTTGGTTTCCTCTCCATAAGTTTCCTAGAATTCTCTCTTTTCTAGTTTAGTTCACATAAGGTTGATGATACTTTGTTGGGATAGCTCTTGTCATGAAGCTCTGGCTGACTATCCCAACCCTTAATAAAATTCACCTTTATTTGGATTCTTTGAACATTTGAATTTAACCAAGTGATTTTTGCTCTATACTGTATGCTCTGTCCATTTTTTTCTTACATATTTTATAAGAGTTTTGTCTACCCTACACTGTAATCTCTTTGAAAGCAGAAATTATGGATTGCCCTCATTCTACATACCTGCAAAGTGGGAAAACTATTCAGCAAAGCAGGTATACAATAAACATTGTCAGATAACTAATTTTTGCTTTAAAGTTATGCTTGTGAGTCTGAGTGATTTTTCCATATGTGTCTCTTTCTCTCTCTCTCTCTCTCTCTCTTTTTTTTTTTTTAAGAATAACCTTTTTCCCTAGACTATCTGGAAAATAAGAAAAGCCAGTTCTCCAGCTATAAAATAAGTATATTGTTAGTGTGGAAGGCAAAAACATGTCCCTTTTCTATAGATATGTGGGTTGGCATTGAATGGTAATATCCTTTCAAAATAATGATCTCAGTAGAGTATTATTGAGTATAATTAATATAAAAATCCTTTAATCTCAGAAACATAGCTTGATATAATCATCATTTTAAGTTTGAAAAATATTTCCTTTTTACTAAGATAAGACTATTGATATATTTTGTTGTAGTTTACATGTTTCCCTTTGGCCCAGAACAGGCTGAAGATTTTAAAACACTTTATCTTTCTAATCTGTAAACAAACTAAAAATGTTCAATTCCCTAGGGAGACATTTTATTCTGAGGTTTTATGAACCTTTCTCGGTTTTCTCCTCAGGGCCAACAGCATTTTAGTGGTTAGTGTAACATAATCTAAAATGTGGGAGAAATCTCTGGATAAGAAGATTCAAAGTGATTATTTGTTCACAAAGATATATATTTTAAGTTGAGTGAGTGTTGAAAGTAAAGACATGAACCTTGCTTTCTGAGAGCTGATAATTTATAAGGGGTAAGACCCATGCTATAAATGAAATAAAAACTGGAGATACAAATCATACATGACCGAAGTAAGGTTCCATAGCTATATGGACACAATAAGATAATTTCTAACTTTATTTATTACTGAAAATTTAATGGAATAGATGGCTAGTCTTTGGGAATTTGATAAAAATGTTCTTAACTGTAGAGAAAAAGGGATTGAAGGGGAGACAATGTCATGCCCTGAATAAAGGAAGTACTTGAACACGACTTGGCTGGCAATAGATTGAAGAATATTGATAAAGTTAGTTTGCGAACCGAAGTTGTGTTGCTGCTTGAACCCCTGTGGCTCATACTGCAGGTCCTGGTTGGAGTCTTGGCTAGCCTCTGCTTCTGATCTTGCTACTTTACTACTTCTGGGAGGCAGTGGATGACAGCCCAGGTTGTTGAGTTGCTGCCACTCAAGTGGGAAACCTGGGAGTTCTGGGTTCCTGGCTTCTGACTTGGCCTGGCCCAGCCCTGGCTGTCATGGGCATTTGGAGAATGAAATTACTGGATGGAAGATCTCTCTCTGTCTCTCCCTCTTTCCCTGTCAATCTGCATTGCTTAAATTAAACTGATTGTAAAAATAATAACATATTTTACTATTACATAGATTTACAAAGATTAAAAAATGATTAAGTAAAATGTACATATTCACATAGATAGTAATCTTGTTCTAAAAATGGTTAATCCACATGTACAAAAGCAAAAAAAAAAAAAGGGAAATTTAGCTCACATGGTAATGGCTGTGAGTTAGCTCCGACTTATCACAGTTATAACTGGGGGTGATTTAGCCTGTAAAATGCAGATGTTCATTTCTGAATGGCAGATGAATAGTGATGTGTAATGAAATCCTGAATCACCACAATGTTGTTCATCTTCTTCTGGATTAAGCATTGTAGGTTATGGCTTCATGAGCCTTTGCTGGATGATTCACATCCATGCTTTTCCCTCCTTCTGGTAGTTATGCTAATGATGCATGAGTAGGTATGAAAATATCTATTTGATATCCTTGATAAGGTCATTAAGGGCCAGTGCTGTGGCATGACAGGTAAAGCCGCTGCCTGCAGTACCAGCATGCCATATGGGTGCCAGTTCAGTCCTGGCTGCTCTGTTTCCATTCCAGCTCTCTGCTTTGGCATGGGAAAGCAGTAGAAGATGACCCAAGTCCTTGGGCTCCTGCACCCACGTGGGTGACCGGGAAGAAACTTGTGTCTCCTAGCTTCGGATTGGCATAGCTCTGGCCATTGCATCCAACTGGGGAGTGAACCAGCAGGTGGAAGACCTCTCTCTCTCTCTCTCTCTCTCTCTCTCTCTCTCTGTCTCTCCTTCTCTCTCTGTGTAACTCTGACTTTCAAATAAGCAAATAAATCTTAAAAAAAAAAGAAGGTCATTTAATATGAATCTAAAATTCAGGGAAGAGGCCTGGATACAGATATAAATTCTAAATATAATGACTGTACTTAACAACTTGTATAATAACATTTTGAATGTTATACTGATATTTTTTGTTATGCTATCACAAATCTATATGATATTTTGTGAGCACTTGGTATAACTGCTTCCGTTGTTGAAAGATGGTTCCTCCGAGCACCATTACTACAAACTCTGTTGTGGTTCTAAGAAGGCACTTTGTGTCATTGACTTAATTCTGACTCCCAATGGGAGAGGTGTTCCATTCTGCCATTCCAGAGCTCTGTTGCATCTCTCTTCCTCTGGTAGGTTTATTTAAGATTCGAATACTTTACTGATACCAATAATAATAAACAATCTCCTCTTGAAAGAACATCACTAAGACTAATTTTTCCTCAATGCATTTCTTATTTCCTGGCATGTTTGCCTATGAGGTCTATCCTGGTATTCAACACTCTGTTGCAGTCCATGAATTGAATGGGGATATCTTCCCAATTATTTGTGTCTTCAGTCTCCTCCAACACTGTGTTCTAGATTTTGGTGTACAGATCTTTCACCTACTTGGCTAATTTTTCCTACATTTTTTATTGTTTTTGATGTTGTAAATGGGTGGTATTGTTTATTTCTTTCCAGATATTTAATTGTTAGTACATGGAAGCACCACTAACTTTTTTTTTATTTAGTAAATATAAATTTCCAAAGTACAGTTTATGGATTACAATGGGTTTCCTCCCCTCATCATTTCCCTCCCACTCACACCCCTCCCATCTCCCACTCCCTCTCCCATTCCATTCATATCAAGATTCATTTTTAATTCTCTTTATATACAGAAGATCAGTTTAGTATATATTAAGTAAAGATTGCATCAGTTTGCACCCACACAGAAACACAAAGTGTAAAAATACTGTTTGAGTACTAGTTATAGCATTACTTCACATTGGACAACACATTAAGGACAGAACCCACACGAGAAGTAAGTACACAGTGACTCCTGTTGTTGACTTAACAATTTGACACTCTTGTTTATGGCATCAGCAGTCTCCCTAGGCTCTAGTCATGAGTTGCCAAGGCTATGGGAGCCTTTAGGGTTCGCCGACTTTGATCTTATTCGACAGGGTCATAGTCAAAGTGGAAGTTCTCTCCTCCCTTCAGAGAAAGGTACCTCCTTCTTTGATGGCCCCGTTCTTTCTACTGGGATCTCACTCACAGAGACCTTTCATTTAGGTCTCTCTCTCTCTCTTTTTTTTTTTTTCCAGAGTGTCTTGGCTTTCCATGCCTACAATACTCTCATGGGCTCTTCAGCCATATCTGAATGCCTTAAGGGCTGATTCTGAGGCCAGAGTGCTATTTAGGATATCTGCCATTCTATGAGTCTGCTGTGTATCCCACTTCCCATGATGGATCATTCTCTCCCTTTTTTATTCTGTCAGTTAGTATTAGCAGACACTAGTCTTATTTGTGTGATCCCTTTTACTCTTAGACCTATCAGTGTGATCAATTGTGAACTGAAATTGATCACTTGGACTAGTGAGATGGCATTGGTACATGCCACCTTGATGGGGTTGTATTGGCATCCCCTGGCACATTTCTAACTCCACCATTTGGGGCAAGTCCGATTGAGCGTGTCCCAAATTGTACATCTCCTCCCTCTCTTTTTCCCACTCATATTTAACAGGGATCACTTTTCAGTTAAAATTTAAACACCTAAGAATAATTGTGTGTTAATTACAGAGTTCAACCAATAGTACTAGAAGGAAACAAAAAAAAATACTAAAATGGATAAAGTATTAAATTGTACATAAACAGTGATGACAAGAGCTGATCAAGTAACTCTTTCTCATAGTGTCCCTTTCACTTCAACAGGTTTCCCCTTTGGTGCTCAGTTAGTTGTCGCCGATCAGGGAGAACGTATGATATTTGTCCCATAATTCAATGCAAAATAATTCAATTGAAAATGAGCCAAGGACCTGAATAGGCATTTCTCCAAAGGAGAAATACAGATGATCAACAGGTATATGAAAAAAACTCTCAACATAACTGATGATCATGGAAATACATATTAAAATCACAATGGTCTATCACCTCATAACTGTTATTAACATTGCCATTAGTAAAAAAATTAAAACGACTAATTGTAACAAGTGCTAGTGAGGAGAAAATGGAATTCTTGTACATTGTCATCTAATTTGGTACATGATTATGGACAACTGTATGGATGTTTGCAAAAATTGAAAGTAGAACTATCAAATGATCCAGCAATCCCACTACTGGTATATGTCCCAGCTTATGAAATCAATATAGCAAAAAGATACATGCATTGATATTTGCACTGAAGTTTAATTTATAATAGCTAAAGTATGTGATCAAAGTGTCAATCAATAAAGTGAAATGTAGACACATGGTGAAATACTATTCAGCCTTAGGAAAGAAAGAAATCCTGTTGTTTGTAACAACTTGAATGGATCTGGAGGACATTATGCTAAGTGAAGTAAACCAGGCTCAGAAAGACAAACAATAAATGTTCCAATTTACATTTGAAATAAAAATTCAAATTGTAGAAAGAGATTAGAAAAGTTTCACTTAAACAGAAAGAAAACATTCTAGAGAGATATATGGCATAGTGAGCATGGTTAAGAAATGTGTGCTTGTAAATCACAAACAGGTGCTATCTAAAATGTTCTCACCACAAAATACCTTAAGTATGTGAGGTGAGGGATATGTTAATCAGATTAAGGGAATCATTTTGTTATATATATATATATATATATATATATATATATATATATGTAATCACAGTTTTGTCATCATATATGCAATTTTTACATGCCAATTGTTCAACATTTCAAAAGGTTTTGCTCACATAAAAATAGTACATATTTGTTGGGTACCATGTGATGTTTTGATGCATTTACACATTATACATGTCCAACCAGGGTAACCAAATGTATTTCCTCAAATATTTAACATTTCTTTATAGTGAAAGCATTCAAAGTCCTTTTTTGAGAAATATTCAGTACATTATTTTTATCAGTTATCTTACTCTGCCATAGAACAATAGAATTTCTTAATCTTTTCTAACTACAACCTAGTATCCATTAATCAATCAATCTTCATCTTTCTTTCCCTCTAGCCTCTGGTAACCACCATTTGCCAATTTAAATAACAAATTAAATAAAACTGAAAAGGAAATAGAGTAAGACACAAATAAATGAAAAAAAAAATCTCTCATGTACTTGGAAAAGAATAATCAGTGTTGTCAAAATAGCCATACCACACAAAGAGATTACAAATTCAATGCAGTCCCTGTAAAGTTTGAGTGGTAATTTTTTTTTTTACAGAAATACATAAAAAATCCTAAAATTCTCATGGAAGCAGAAAAGACTACAAAATAGCTAGTAAGAATAACAAGCTGGAGGCAACATACTACCTGATTTCAAGTTATATTACAAAGTTATAGCCACTAAAATAGTATGGAACTAGCACAAAGACAGACCCACAGGCCAATGAAAGAGAATAGTCATCCAAGAAATAACTCCAGTCAGCTAATCATTGACAAAGCCAGGTGCTTCCTCCTGGTCTTCCATGCGGGTGCAGGGCCCAAGCACCTGGGCCATCCTCCACTGCCCTCCCGGGCCACAGCAGAGAGCTGGACTGGAAGAGGAGCAACCAGGACTAGAACCCAGGGTACCGGCACTGCAGGTGGAGGATTAGCCTAGTGAACTGTGGTGCCGGCCTAATTTTAATTTATTATACATAGAAATGATCACACTGGATTTTTGAATATATAGTAAAATATGTAGCAAAATGAACTCAATAAATTTTATAGTAAAACCACTTGATTTTATTTTTGGAAATGTGGTTTCCACAAAGTTTAAAATTTCTTGAATTATTACATTTATTATAAAATAAATAATAGACTGTTATAAATCATGCTGTAAACAGTTTAGTTTTATATAAGTTATAGCAACATTTAAAACATTTTGCTCTAATATTTACCATTTCTAATGCTCTTTTTTGTATAGATCCTAGTTTATATTTTGGATCATTTTCCTTCAGTGTGAGAAATCAACTTCCTTTAGCATTTTTGTAGTGCCAGTCATCTGATAAGTTTTCTGTTTTGAGTTCAATAAAACATCTTTATTTTTAGGTAAATAATTCTAGGTTTTATTTTGCAGAATGCTATAGACTCCATAACATTGCGCTCTGAATTGTACTGTTTCCCACTATAAGTCCATCATCATTTTTATTGTTTTCCCTGTGTATATTCTTTTTTTTTTTTAAGAATCTATTTATTTATTTGAGAAGTAGAGTTACAGACAGTGAGAGGGAGAGTCAGAGAAAAAGGTCTTCCTTCCGTTGGTTCACTCCCCAGATGGCCGCAACGGCTGGAGCTGCGCCGATCAGGAGCCAGGAGCTTCTTTCTGGTCTCCTACGTGGGTACAGGGGTCCAAGGACTTGGGCCATCTTCTACAGCTTTCCCAGGCCATAGCAGAGAGCTGGATCAGAAGTGGAGCAGCCAGGACTAGAACCGGCACCCATATGGGATGCTGGCACCGCAGGCGGAAGATTAACCTCCTGCACCAGGGTGCCAGCCTCCCTGTGTATATTCTTTACAATTTTTCCTCTTTGTCAGTTTTCAGCAAGTAGATAGTAATATAACTTGCCATGATTTTACATGTGATTCTTCAAATATTTTTCTTGATCTTCCTCCTTGTATGACGCCAATTGCATGAATGATTGATTCTTTGCATTTTCTAGATTATTCTAGATTGTCAATGAGGAACTAATCATTATTTTTCAGTTACATTCATTTTTTGTATTGATAATTTCCAATATCTGACTTCATTAATTCTTCTTTGGTATCTAATATATGTTAATACTAGCAGGCAAAATGTTCACTTCAGATGTTTTGCTTTTTCTATTTAGTTACATTAGGGGTCATTTCTATATTGCCTTCCTCATTATGTAAATGGCAGCTCCTTTGGCCTGCTTGAATTCCATCTCTGTCTCCTTATCTCTGTAAGTGCCATGCTCTTCTCCAAGTGCTCTGAGATCTAGTGTGTGTTCAGGTAGCCAGGGAAAGCATCGGGCTCATCTCATGATGCTTTTTCTTTTCTCAGAGACTATAATCCTCTATGTCTGTGGTTCTGTCAAAAACAACTGTTTCAAATATTTTGTGCAGTTTCCTTTTTGATTAGAGGGGTAACAAAATTGTTGAGTATGCTTTTCCACCATTGTCCAAGGCAAAAGTCTAGGCTTTTAACCTGTATCTGAAAAATAATAGGCGCAATTCAATGTGTGCAATATGACTATATTGAAATACAGATAATAATATATCTGCTTCGTAGTTGTTCCATTTTTAATTAGTTTGGGTCACTCTGATATAGAGGAATATGTCTTGTTTATCAATCCTCTGCAATCTAACTGGACCCTAGAAAATTTCTCTACTTCACCATATGTATGACCTTTGAAAGCCAAGATTATGTATTACATCTTCTTCCATGATTAATTTTCCATGTTTTCTTCAGGGTGAGTCATCTTTTGACTCCTGACTTCTCGGAGCACTCACCCACCTCCTTCTAAGGGCATTTCCAGTTTTCTTCCTGAAAGCATGCTTGTCTCTGATTATTCCAGCTTGCCTAAAAAATCCAGGAGGGCAAGAACAAAAAATCAAATTCATCTCTCAAACTGATGTTACACCATACACAGTAACTTTTATGTAGTAAATGGTCAAATATAGTTTTTAAATAAATGAATACATTTTTAAAGGTTTGTTTATTTATTTGACAAACAGAGCTATAGACAGAGAGAGGGAGAGACAGAGAATAAGGTCCTCCATCTGCTGGTTCACTCCCCAAATGGCTGCAGCAGCCAGAGCTGAGATGACCCAAAGCCAGAAGCCAGGAGCTTCCTTTGGGTCTCCCACAGAGATGCTGCAGCCCAAGCACTTGGGCCATCTTCTACTGCTTTCTCAGGCCATAGCAGAGGTCTGGATTGGAAGAGAAGCAGCTGGGACATGAACTGGCACCCATATGAGATGTTGGTGCCACAGGCAGAGGCTTAACCTAACTATACCCACAGTGCCAGCCCCTTAAGTGAATAAATTTAACTTTTGGGATTGTCTTTGCATCCACTTATCAATATTCATATTTATTGTATATAAGCAAAAAGTAAAGTAGGAATATTTTCACAGTGACACTAATGCAAATCTTTAAGCAATGTTTTAAATGAGGCCATTTGAAAAATAATTGAATCATGCTTTAAGATTCAAGCTAAGTGATCTATAGAATGAGGAATTCCCAAACTTAGTATTTTGCTTTTCAAAGAATAGTAGACATTTATGATCATAGAAACCCAGGGGCAAATCCTCTATGGAGTTCTTTTATTAATACTTTACTCATAGGCATGAATAGTCCAAAAATTGTTCTGATATAGTTGTCACACTGATTGAGCCACTTTAAAATAAAATTAAAACTGTTATGTCTCTGGAGGAGAATTAAAAAGAATCAAAACATGCCAAATATGACTAGGAGACACATTAAAATAAATGACAGTGCTTTTATTTTTAAAGGAAACTATTGATTTTACTATACTTTCAACTCTTCAGAGAAATTATAAAGGTCGGACAGAGAATATCCGCATGTCTTTCAAACAGATTCACTCATTCACTCATAATTTTCCAATTTTACGTTTTCCTCCTGTCCCATAGAGACACAACTTACATTTGGTTGAGTAATTTGAACTTTTAATTGCTGACATTGACACTTAAGTATTAATCTATATAAATATCAGCCTGAATCACCAACTATCTTAGCTTTTTGGTAACCAGGAGGAAATGACTATGCTAAAAACTTTTTGATGGATAATCATAACTATGTTTGAAAGCCACATAATATTCTGAAGGTTTTAATAAGTTTCCATGAAAACTTTGTCAGTTACTGACTAGTAAAATGCAATACTCTTTGTTTATTGTTTTATTTAAAAACCTTCTTCTTTTCTACTCTTAAATCTAATGCCAGATATATGAGCATTTGAAACTAAAATAAGCATTTATTGAAATGCAATTCTATGATCAGACAAGATTGACTGAACAAGTAGTTTGGCATTAGAATTACTTTGCAGTAAGGAATGCTGATTTTAACATTAGGGCCTATTCTCAAATCAGGTTTGAAAATAATATTTTTTCTCAGTTCTTCCTTCTAGAGTTGATAATATCATTCAGTGCCTTTTCTGTGTGCCTATGAAGTAGATATAAAAATAGCTTTGTGTCTCTATCATTTGGTTTTGAACAGTGAAGAAAATATCTTTGAAGATTTAATAATTTCATCCATTGATTTTTTTTACCCACTAGCAACTGGATAGTGGCATTACCATTAGGTAAGCATGAAGTAGATAAAATTTGCTATGAAGCTTACATTTTCATTAGAATGACAAATAATAATGAATGCATCTCTATAATAAAATATCACTGTGGGACAATTATATTTAAAAAAAGATCAGGAAAAGAGAGAACTATTGAGAATGAGAGATATTTGATGAAGGTTGATTTTATGTGGAGGAGATTTCCCTGTGCCTATGCATTTTATTAGAGCCCATGAAATGAAAGATTGAACTGTGAATTGATTTTTGGGTGGAGTCCTCCAGGCAGATGAAGAGCCAGCACCAAGGCCTTGATAAAGGAAAAATGAAAGGCTTTGCCACTGACATCCAGTGGGAAGATGGCAGGGGTGCTCCTGAAACCCTAAATGCACAGAATAGCCACCCCACACCTCAAAAAAGAATTATCCAATCTGGAACGTCACCCCAAGTAGCAAAGGGGCTACTCTGTGGAAGGTGCTGGTGGAGACGGAGATACAGGAGTGGGGCAGGGTGGTTGGCTAGGTGGTCATCACAGTCACTGGCTTGGACTACAGGCAGAAAGAGTGAGTGATGGTGACAAATCAGATTTGGAATGTGTTTTGAGGTTCATACCTGCTCGCCTAGCAGAAGAATTATTTGTAGGAATGAGGAAGAGGGAGAAATTAGGGCAGACTCTTGGGTCTCACTGTGCAGTTCTGGTCAGGAAAGAAGTCTGAGGAAAATGCCAAGTTGGGAGTACACAAGGGAGACATAGAAAGAGTTTAACATGGCCTGAGTAGTTTGTGGTCATCTTAAATATCTAAGACAAGCAGAACCGTTGTGTGAGGCCTTCTCTTGAGCCACAGAAATTGTATGATGAAGGTAAGCATTTGGGAATCATCAGAATAGAGATGATGTTTTTGCATCATGGGACCAAATAAGCAGATTGTCAGAGATGATAGATGAGATGATCAGGGACCAAGTCCTTACCCACACCAGCATTTAGTAGTCAGAGCAGAGGGAATCCTTAAAGGAGACAAAGAATGTTCACTGAGGTAGGAGGTGAATGAAGAATTTATTTTGTTCCAAACACCAAATGCAAAAGAGGATTTCAAGAAGAAAGTGTTCATTAAGTTAAATGCAAACTATAAGTGGAGAATTTACAAAAGAAGATAAGCATCCAGTTAAGTCTGTGAACATATTATTAACCATACTAATAATCAGAGAAATGGAAACTTGCTTTCTCAATCAAGGTTCATTTCATTTCATTCTTCAAACCTTCTAGATAAGACTTATGAAGAAATCCATTCATAGTTTTCTCAATTTCCTGACAGCATTCAAGCTAGAACAAAGCTCTGCCTTTGAAAACTTCCACCCTATCACCTAACACAAATCCCAGTTCCTACAATAAATTTTATTTTTTTCTTTTCAACTTTTATTTAATAAATTTCCAAAGTACAACTTTTGAATTATAGCAGCTGTTCTCCCCATAACCTCCCTCCCACCCTCAACCATCCCATCTCCCACTCGCTCTCCCATCCCACTCTTCATCATGATTCATTTTCAATTGTCTTTATATACAGAAGGTCAACTTAGTACATACTAAGTAAAGATTTCAACAGTTTGCACCCACACAGACACACTTAGTATAGAGTACTGTTTGAGTAGTAGTTTTACCATTAATTATCATAGTACAACACATTAAGGGCAGAGGTCCTACATGGGGAGCAGGTGCACAGTGACTCCCGTTGTTGATTTAACAATTGACGCTCTTATTTATGACGTCAGTAATCACCCGAGTCTCTTGTCATGTGCTGCCAAGGCTATGGAAGCCTCTTGAGTTCAAAAACTCTGATCTCATTTAGACAAGGCCATAGTCAAAGTGGAAGTTCTCTCCTCCCTTCAGAGAAAGGTACCTCCTTCTTTGATGGCCCATTCTTTCTGTTGGGATCTCACTCACAGAGATCTTTCATTTAGGTCATTTTTTTTTTTTTTTGCCACAGTGTCTTTGCTTTCCATATCTGCAAAAACTCTCATGGGCTTTTTTAGCCATATCTGAATGCTTTAAGGGCTGATTCTGAGGCCAGAGTGCTGTTAAGAGCTTTTGCCATTCTATGAGTCTGCTGTGTATCCTGCTTCCCATGTAGGATCATTATCTCCTTTATAATTCTATCAATTATTTGTGGATACTGGTCTTATTTATGTAATCCCTTTGACACTAAATCCTATCTTTTTGATCAATTATGATCTTAAACTGATCACTTTAACAAGTAAGATGGCATTGGTACATGCTACCTTGATGGGATTGAATTGGAATCCCCTGGTACGTTTCTAGCTCTACCCCTAATGGTAGAACAAAGCTCTATCTTTGAAAACCTCCACCCTGTCACCTAACACAAATCCCAGTTCCTACAATAAATTTCTCTCCAACCCTTTTCCTGATCTATGAGCGGTCGGATATGGATCATCACTAATGGTGTTTGGCAGAGGGCGTTCACAGAGTTGCTGATACTTCAGATGAATACTTTTGTCTCTGTGGTTCCTATGAGCTCTCAGATTTTCTGTTCATCCAGTCATACCAAATTGTCATATTTGACTATTCTGAACTAGCTGGCTGATGGTATTTTCTGGTAATTGAGACCTCCACATCCTGACATTAAATAGCTGTGCATCCTTGAACAAATTCTTTCAACTCTTAGGCTTTAATTCCTTCAACTGCGCAGTCTGGAAGATAATAGTGCTCTGGGAAAACTTTTTAGGCATTAAGTGAGAATATATTCAGAAATTGTTTAGCAATATTTCTTTAATGGAGTAATTTCCCCCTAATACTTGGACTGTTGTTATGTGGTCACAGTTATCTTTCCTTATTATTGTAATAATACGAGTTTGCAGAGTTCTCTGCAAAATTTGAGGTGTGGATAGGTATATATCCTTTCATATCTAAATTGACTAATTTCTGCTCTATCAGTCAATGTATTTTTTTGACAGGCAGAGTTAGGGAGAGAGAAAGGTCTTCCTTTTCTGTTGGTTCACTCCCCAAATGGCCGTGATGGCCGGCACGCTGCACCGATCCAAAGCCAGGAGTCAGGTGCTTCCTCCTGGTCTCCCATGCGGGTGCAGGGCCCAAGCACTTGGGCCATCCTCTGCTGCCCTCCTGGGCCACAGCAGAGAGCTGGACTGGAAGAGGAGCAACCGGGACAGAATCCGGCCCCAACTGGGACTAGAACCCGGGGTGCCGGCGCCACAGGTGGAGGATTAGCCTAGTGAGCCACGGCGCCGGCCAGTAAATGTATTTTTAAAAAATGAAAATCTTCAGAGTTGTGTAACTTAATGTGTATGTCCATATCCATATTCTTTACCCTTTAGCAATATGATTTTAAATTATCTTTAATAATTTTTTTTGACAGGCAGAGGGGATAGTGAGAGAGAGAGACAGAGACAAAGGTCTTCCTTTTTCTGTTGGTTCACCCCACAATGGCCGCTGCGGCCAGCATGCCGCGCTGATCCTTAGCCAGGAGCCAGGTGTTTCTCCTGGTATCCCTTGTGGGTGCAGGGCCCAAGCACCTGGGCCATCCTCCACTGCACTCCCAGGCCACAGCAGAGAGCTGGACTGGAAGAAGAGCAACCGGGACAGAATCTGGCCCCAACCGGGACTAGAACCCAGGGTTCCGGCGCCACAGGTGGAGGATTAGCCTAGTGAACCGTGGCGCCGGCCATCTTTAATAATTTTTCTAACACTTAATATGTAACAATTTCTGTTTCTACATTTCCCTTTTGTATTTCCAAATGCAACAATGATCAGAATTTTCCAGAATAAGTGAAATATCCAAAATTAGCAGTGTCACATTGAACTTTTCCTATCTTCTACCCAGTTGACTACTTTGCCTGTATTTGTAATTCACTGTGATTTTTCATTCAGCCCTTTAGTTTCTTGGGGTTTAGTTTGATGAATCATCTCTAGGTTCTTTTTTTCTATAGCTATTCATCAGCCTCCTTTCCTCCCAGGAGCTTGACCACCACCATGGCCACTTTCACTTTAGAAACAAATCTTTAAAAATGCATAATGCCCTGGCTGTTTACCTTCAACTCCATTGTTGAATTCTGCCTGCCTCTAACCCAGACCATCCCCAAAGCCCCTGAATGAGCTTGTGGTTTCAGTGCGTTGGCCTCCCTGCTGTGCATGGTTTACCTAGTAACTAGTATAAAATTTTAAAATACGGATCGCATCATGTCCCCTGCTTTCTTAGAACTTCCCTGCATTCTTTCAGCAAACTTAAAAATCAGACTCCTTATAATTGTACATCTGATTTGGACTTTACTATTTCTTCAAACTCAATTACTAATATTTTTCTTTTCTCACTCTTGCATTGTCTTTGTATCTTCATGCCTATTTCCTAACTGTTCATCTGAAATTGTCTCTTTCCCTATCACTTTTATTATGCTTTTTAGATAACTATCTGTTAGCAAATTGTTTTCTTATCTATTTCCACCACTGTTTTCACTGAAATGTAAGCTCTAGCAGGAAAAGAACAGTGACTGACCCGTAGTTGATGCTCAGTAGGAAAATTCTCATTGAGGCAGGTAATCTCAACATCTAAGATTTTGGTGTGATTGCACATTTTTTTTCTTAGTGCAGAAGTACAAGATGCACATTTACTCAGTTTGCTTCAGGCATTTTGTCCATTTTGCTGGTATTATGTATTTAGAGCCAGTTAGTGTATCTAAGTCCAAAAGAAAAATTTAAAGTATTTCCAAATTTAATAAAGATATATGCAATTTCCCACTTACTCACTATATAGGTCAAATTATCAGAGTTCTTTACTTAGAGTTCTGTACCAAATCTTACATATTCAGATAGTATTAGTTATTCCACATGATTGTGGATAAATAGCTACAAAGCAAGGGAAAAAAATCTGATGTCAAGGTAAAATCATAAATATTTGACTATCAAACAATAATCACATATGAATATACAAGTATAATATTTTATTCCCCATCAATTTATCATTCGACTTGTTGTTAGAAGAGATTATATGAGTCTAATGAGATATATCTACTTCCAGTTATTCTCAGTATAATTCACATCGCTCTCTTCTGGACAGTTGAACAAATAACAACAGTTTTGAAAACATGGAGATTTAGAGAGGTCACAGATCAGGTTTACAGCATCAACAGTCTTTCCTCCCATACTCAACCCATGGAACAATGTAACCAATCAGAGAATAATCTCGGTGTGCAGGTCCCATTAGCAGACATTAGGAGTCCGTTTTCTCGGGCTGTCACCGAGTAGTTAACCTCAAGTGGAAGTTGCTCTGAGAAAAGCTTTATCTGCTTGTGAAAGAGACAGCCTCTCTGAGACGCAGTTTGTGAAGGCTGTTGTATCAAGGGTTAGGAGAATGTCCGAAATGGAAAAAAAGATGGAGCAGGAAGGCCTTTCTTGCTTGCAATTAAATTTTTAGACAGTACAAGTCAAAAAATCTTACTTAGACTGGCTTCTTGCAGCTTGTCTTGTTTTTGCTACTCAGGCCCCTGTGAGTATAACATTCCCAAATAAACTTTCCAGAAACATTCTCTTAAAAACAAATTCAAGCCAGTAAGCTATTTCAGACTTTTTGCCTGTGCCCCACCCAATTTGTGCCTAAATCCTATATTCTTGGTTACAATAGATGGAATTATTAATGCTAAAACTAGCAAATATCTGCCAACAATGCATGTTTTTAGCAATTCTGTCAGATAAAGCACAATTTATAAGAAATGTAAGGAAAGCACTGAGAACCAATACCCACCTATTCTACTCTCCTTCTCAAGAGGTCAGTCTGCTGTTGTAGATTCCAAATGTGGTTTTGGGGTGGGCATTGGCCTAGCAGTTAAAACCGAAGTAGGGTTGCCTGTATTCCAAATCACAGCACCTGGGTTGGAATCTTGGCCCAAGTTACTGATTCCAACTTGCTAGCAGGTGAGGGCCCAAGTGATTGGGTACCTGCAGGTCTGGATTGGGTTTGTGGCTCCTGGCTTTGGCCCACCTCAGTTGCATTCCTTGTGGACACCTGTTAAGTAAACCAGTGAATGGGAGCACTGTCTTGTCTCTGTCTCTCTCACTTATTCTTTTTGTCTTTCTTTTTTTTTTTTAAAGATTTATTTATTTGAAAGAGTTACACAAAGAGAGGAGAGTCAGAGAGAGAGTGAGAGAGGTCTTCCATCTACTAGTTCACTCCCCAATTGGCCACAATGGCTGGAGCTACGCTGATCCAAAGCCAGGAGCTTCCTCTGGGTCTCCCACATGGGTGCAGGGGCCCAAGGACCTTTGCCATCCTCCACTGCCCCCCCAGGCCATAGCAGAGAGCTGGGTAGGAAGTAGAGCAGCCGGGTCTCGAACCTGCGCCCATATGGGATGCCAGGGCTTCAGGCCAGGGTGTTAACCCACTGTGCCACAGAGCCAGCCACTCTCACTTTTTCACACACCCTTTCTTTCTGTGTCTCTTGAAATAAAAACTGATAAATAAGTAAAAACTTAAAGAAAGTGGACATGGTTCCAACAAAAGGACTCTAGAACTCAATCATATAACAGGTCAAAAACAGATTTAAAAGAGTTATCTAGAAAGATATTTTTAACAAAAAACAAAGAAATCTCTCCCTCTCTTTGCCACAAGCAAACTAAATAAAGTTAATTATTTAATAAGGTAGTAAGTAAAAAACAAAAATAAGCAAAATGAAACAAACCAATCAATTCATTATACTTTTCCAGCCAGGCCCCCTCAGTTTCTGCCTGATAAATAATAATCAGATATTAGCTATTTTATTTCTATTAAAATTTCTCTCTTTAATGGCAAAAATATTTCAAATTTCTAGAGGAGCCTAGAAATCTCCAAATTATTCATCCGCTTTTCATTCATAGGAGAGGCAGAGACACGGATGTCCTTGATGAAGTTTCCTGGTCCTGGATTGGTCACTGCTTCCCTTAGAAGCACCCCAGTTCCCTGTTTAAATAAGATGATCAGCCGTGATAGAGGAAACATCCAACTTGTCTCTTCTCACTTTAAGCATGAAGGGGTAGGCTTAATCTATTCTCTAACAGAGCTCTTATGAAATAGTAAGTTTGGAAAAGAATGATCACAATGTGAGCCATAAGACTAAGGAACATTCTATGCTTTTCCAATATGCCCTTGTCAAAACGTACATAAATTAGTCTGGAGGGAGCAGAACAACATGGCGTTGTTGATGGATTCTGCCCACATGGCAATTCACCTGATCATTGAAAGACAAGAAAGGGATTCACCAAATCCATAAATTCACAAGAAAGGAAGTATTGTCACCCAGAGCTGGAGAAAAAATACCTGTTGGCTTGATAAGGTGGGATTTCCCCCGGTTTTCTGGCAATGTGGGATCTTGGAAGAGAAGAGAATTGCTGCATATTTCATGTTCCTTTCCCTGAGCCATCTGTGGTCATGAAAGAAAATTATTAATTTTATATTTTCATAAATAGTTAAATCAATAGTTAAATAGGCTTGCTAAAGAGGAGTGAGGGAGTCATCCTAATACTGAGGGAAGCCTGGAGACTGTGCAAGTCTAAGTAGAGATAGTAAGTGATGTACCTTCAGGCGATTTTACCGATATTGGCCAACAGTCAACAAAACTGGTGGCTATGTGTGTCTATCACAGACAACCACTCTAACAGAAAGCCCTAGTTGTTAGGACATTTCTCTAATTCAGTTCCTCCCTCCCATTCCTAAGCAGGGCACATGAAGTACAACCTGAGAATTAAAAAGACTAATCTATCCACAAAGCTGGTAGAAAACTAAGAAAAAGGTACGGCCATATTGTGTCGCTGGACAAGAGGAGAAGTTGTGTATGTGGAGCTGATTACTGGGGCAGTGCTTTCAACACACATGGAGAAAAAGCTTAGAACGCCCCCACATGTCCTATCTCTCTATACCTGTGGTCTCTCTGGGTGGCTGAAAGCATAATTTATACGTTATTCATCAAGCTTTCAGCTGAAGCATTAAAAATGACTTTTTTTTTTCTTTTGACTCAAAGAACAGATATTTATTTCTTACAGATCTAGAGTCTGGGCAGTGCAGGATCAAGAAGCCAGCAGACCTGGCCTCTGGTGATGGGCTGCATCCTACTTTGTGGATGACTATCTTCTCACTGTGTCCTCACATGATGGAGAGCAGATAGAGGAAGCAAGCTGTTTCATGTTGCTTCTTATAAGGTGACTAATTACAACATGAGCATTCCATCTTCATGAATTAGTTAGCTCCCAAAGCCTCCATCTACAAAACATATCACATTGGTTATTAGGGTTTTGACATATAAATGTTGAGGGGACACAAACATTCAGTTTATAACATCAACCTCATGCTGGTACCATCAGTTCTGAAGTCTTCTGGATATACATTTCTTTGATTTTTTAAAAAAAATTATATAAAGGTAACAGATTTCATGTATTTCATATTTATAGTTTTAAGAATATAATGCTACTTCCTACTCTACCTTCCCATCCTAATTTTCTCATTGTTCTTTTCTTTTTTGAAATGGCATACTTTTGTTTTTATAAAAGATTTAATTTATTATTTATTTGAGAAGTAGAGTTACATACAGCGAGAGTGAGAAGGAGAGAAAGGTCTTCCATACATTGGATCACTCCCCAAATGGCCATGATGGTTGGAGCTGGGCCCATCTGAATCCAGGAGTCTGGGGCTTCCTCTGGGTCTTCCATGCAGGTACAGGGGCCCAAGGACTTGTGCCATCTTTCACTGCCCTCCAAGGCCCTAGCAGAGAGCTGGATCTAAAGAGGAGCAGCCAGGACTAGAACTAGCACCCATATGGGATGCTGGCACTACAGGTAGAGGATTAACCTACTGAGCCACAGTGCTGGCCCCAGTGACATATTTTCAATTTACTTTATAATCACAAGCTTAATCCTCCACTAAATAAAGATTTCAATGAGTAGTAAGTAGAAAATCCACTGTTCCTCAGGAGTATAGACAAAGGCTACAACAATTATCAAATCTCAAATGTCAATTTTGCTCATGCATTACATTTTTTTTGTACAACCTTGGGTAATACACTCCTATGACTTTAAGACAAATAGTGGCTCTAGATAAACCAAAATCTCATTCATAAATAACTAAGAGGAATGAGAAAGTAAGGAAGGATTGGGGAAAGGAAGAACAGGAAGAAAGGAAGGAAGGAAATAAAGTATGTGGTACCAATGCAAAAGTTCTTTGGAAGAAGAAAATTATCAAAATATTTAAAAGAATAAAAATTCTATTAAATTGTTATTTATTTGAGGGGCAGTGAGATTTTTATCTGCTGACTCACTTCCCAAATGCCTGCAATGGCCAGGGCTTAGCAGGTGCTGCACCAGGATTCGAGATCCCAATTCAGGTCTCCGTTACAAGTGACAGGAACTCCATTATTTGAGCCATCACCACTCTCTCTTTCAGTGTCTGCCTTTGTAGGAAGCTTGAGTTAGAAGTTGGAGCCAGGAATCAAACCCAGGAAACCTGATGTAGGACACAGACTTCTTAACCATTAAGCTAAATGCTTGCTCTCAAAGACTTGTTAAATAACATTCCTTTGTGGCCGGCACAGCGGCTCACTAGGCTAATCCTCCTCCTAGCCAGCACACCGGGTTCTAGTCCTGGTCGGGGCGCCGGATTCTGTCCCGGTTGCCCCTCTTCCAGGCCAGCTCTCTGCTGTGGCCAGGGAGTGCAGAGGAGGATGACCCCATGGGAGACCAGGAGAAGCACCTGGCTCCTGCCATCGGATCAGCGCGGTGCGCCAGCCGCGGCGGCCATTGGAGGGTGAACCAACGGCAAAGGAAGACCTTTCTCTCTGTCTCTCTCTCTCACTGTCCAATCTGCCTGTCAAAAAAACAAAAAACAAAACAAAACATTCCTTTGAGGAGAACTTACCACATTCTTAACAGACATCTACCAAATGATAGGTATAATCTAATTCAGTTCTAGAATTATCATAGGCCGTAAATCAATGTTTTTATGTTTTCACATGATAACATTGTTATAACAAATAAACATTATATTTTTATTATCCTTGTTTTATGTTAAAAATGAGAAGTTTCATCATTGCACATTTAAGATTTAAAGCCCTTTTATCTATGTGTATCTTGAAAATAAAACTATATAAACATTTATTAAAAATTCGTATTACAAACATCAGAACTTGAGTAGCTTTCCTAACTGCGGTTATTATAATTTGTCTTAAGAACCTGAAAAACCATTTCTTGATGTAAGTGACAATGATATGAATCAATTCATATAATAATATATCATGGAGCTAAATGTTTATGATTTATAAACTTTTCTAGGTAAAAAAAAGTTATCCTCCTGCAAACATCTTTATTTTAAAATGACTTGAATAGTTTTCTTCTGTATGAGTTCTTTAATTTAAATTAGCAGTTGGTTTTTGATTTTTGCTATAATGAGAAAATTCATCTATTTTTAGACAAGGAGACATGCAAATACCAGAAATCCTGGGGAGACATGGAAATGGATTAACGAGAGCAACACACATGGTACTGGAGGTAAAATAAGTGTGCATTTCTGATCAGCCACTTCTTTTCAAAGCAAGCTCTGCTTCCCCCTGTAATTAGTAACACAGATAATGGCAGATCATTAACAAACATCAGTAGGACACACCATTAAACTTTGTGTGAACAGTGAAGATCTCAATCTAAATTCAAATTCTATACTTAGGTAAGGCTAAAAAAGTGATCACCTGTGGCTAAAATCTGCTTGCAAAAACCAATAAGCTGGAATGAATCAACATTTTCCTGTGGATAATCATTTTGTCGAGGAATGCAAGAGTAATATAATCTTCATTTTTGTTGTCACATTTAAAATGAAAACAAAGAAATAATTTCATCTATCAAAGGTCGCTAGCTATACAGCTTGTATTCAGAGAATAGTGGCGATGGAATGACAGCACCGAAAATTTCAATGTACATTCAGAGATTCATAGGATTTGATGAAGAAAAGTTTGACTTATTTTCAGAGCCATTTAAATTGCTTAGGAAGTAGATTTGGAATTAAAATTAGATGAGTTTAATTCAACCGTGTATAATTTATGTTTATTCCAAACTAAAGCTAGAGCTCACTGCTTAGATATTCATCATAAACATTAATAGTAAAAATTCTAGGTTATTGGGTAAAAAAGGAATAGGGAAGTTTCCATCCTTCTACTTCATTGTGTATGCCGTAGGTACAACCAAACTACTCATTACTCAGGTAGGAAATCTGACAGGCACTCAAACAGAAGACTTCTTCCCAAGTACTGTTTATATAATCTGGATATGTCTGGCACACCCTCAGTTTTTCAGTTGCTTCTGTTCTAAATATGACTCATTTATTTCTGTGTTCAGAAACTTTCTAACTTGTATTCTCGCTCTCTTTTTTCTCTGCCTTAAGGAGAACATTTCTTTTCACTTTTAGGCTGAGTTCTAAACAGTAGGCATTGAGTTGAATGTGAAAGTAAAAGACAAACAAAATACTCATAATAAGTAGTTTCAAATTAGTTTTGTGGGTAGTGGAAGTTTTTCACTGAAATATTTTTTAGAATTTCAATATATAATCTTCTTCAGGAAGTTTAAACATTATTTTAAGGAAATACTAAATGGCTTCCGAATTCCTGGAAACTCTTGTGTTTCAATAAGCACAGTTCATAAACTGGTTCTAACACCAGTTCTAAGCTTAAAGCAAAATTCAGCTGTCACATGTTTTTCAATGAATGCAAACTTAATAAAAAATAACATAAAATAGTATTTTTCCACTCTACATTCAATTAATTTGCTTTGTTTTTAAGCAATTTTGAAGAAATTAAGTTTGAGTTACTGGCATACTCTGGTCATTTCCTTCTTGCTAAATCACTCACCTGTGTCTGAAGAAGCAGTTCTCATATCTTACATTTACATATGAGGAGTATTCAAAAAGTCTATGGAAAATGTGAATTGCTAGAAAAAAACTATACATGGTTTTTAAAACTTTTTACACCAGATAAACTTATCTTTTATTTTTGTTTTATATAAAATTATTGGGGTACCTTCCTAGTACTCTATTGTTTACCAGGCACAATGTTATCATGTGTTAAGCATTAGTGTATGTATTTTATATTTATTGTCCTGTAAGGTACAGGACAATAATCATTGTCCTGTAAGGTACAGGACAATAATCACAGACCTGACACTCCTGGACATTCTAACAGAAAAAAAAGAGCATTCCATAGAAGAGTATAAACAGTGGAAACCGGTCTGTCTCGTTTCCTTCAACCTCCTATTTCTCATTAGTCTACTTTCTTCAACTTCTGGATTCTGTTTCATTATGTGGTCTGAAAAAAAGTCTCTCTCTTTGAATGTTAATTATTTCCTCCGAGCATTGTTCTTAACTAGGCTTCGACCTTGACTTTCCAAGTTCATCCTTTCCAAATAGTTTTAGCCAGAATCCTGCTTAGTTTATAAAGAATTCCCAATCCTTGATGGCTGATCAAGTTCTTCATCCCCCACTTTCTATGTCTAAGTCCTTGACCTATCTTTAGCAACATTCCTTCTACCTTTGACATCTCCTATTCATAACTTTATATTCACTGACTGCTTCACACTCCACATAGGCTATAAATCCCCAGCTGGCTTTGATGTTGTAGGGATAGAGACCAATCTCTTTCACCTATTTCTATAATATTTGCCCCTAAGGTCTCCCTTGCAGCATAAAAACTGTCAGAATAACTTTTTTCCTTCTATCAGTCCTGTCTACAGTATTAGGGGGCATGCCAGACCTCAGTCCCTATAGTGTAGTGCTTCATGTATGTCTAGAAGTGCTAGTAGGAACCAGGAACTCTGGGCATGTTGCTAGATTCTACTGGTGACCAAGACACAAGGCATTCCACTCTCAAGGTAATTCCCATTTTTGCCAGTCTTTTCCTGGCTTGATAGGAGAGAAGTCAAGCAGTGGACAGTGAGAGAGAGAGACAGAGAGAAGGGTCTTCCTTTTCCGTTCATTCACCCCCCAATGGCCACTGCAGTCGGAGCTGCGCTGATCCAAAGCCAGGAGCCAGGTTCTCCTGGTCTCCCATGCGGGTGCAGGGCCCAAGAACTTGGGCCATCCTCCACTGCACTTCCGGGCCACAGCAGAGGGCTGGCCTGGAAGAGGGGCAACTGGGACAGAATCTGGCACCAGGACTAGAACTCAGGGTGCCGGCGCCGCAGGCGGAGGATTAGCCTATTGAGCCATGGCGCCAGCCCAATAAACATTTTTAAAAGCTATCTAGAACATTTGTTTAATAAACATTTCTTTTGCAATATGAGATTATTGAATTTAACTTTTTTTTCATATATATATTTTTTTTGACAGGCAGAGTGGACAGTGAGAGAGAGAGACAGAGAGAAAGGTCTTCCTTTGCCATTGGTTCACCCTCCAATGGCCGCCGCGGTTGGCGCGCTGTGACCGGCGCACCGCGCTGATCCGATGGCAGGAGCCAGGTGCTTCTCCTGGTCTCCCATGGGGTGCAGGACCCAAGCACTTGGGCCATCCTCCACTGCACTTCCGGGCCACAGCAGAGAGCTGGCCTGGAAGAGAGGCAACCAGGACAGAATCCGGCGCCCCGACCGGGACTAGAACCTGGTGTGCTGGCGCCACAGGGTGGCGGATTAGTCTATTGAGCTGCAACGCCGACCTGAATTTAACTTTTAATTTAAAAATTTCCCATGCAGGAGCATCTCTTTAGGCTTTTCATTATTTTTTCTACCATGTGTCCTGCTTTTAAGTTCATTTTACTGACTAACCTAGTGCCTCCCAAATACTAGAGAACATCAGACTGTCTTGGAGAGCTTGCCAGTTGTCTGACCGCACCACCAGAGGCCCAGCTTCCCATCATGTAGGTCAGGGGATGGCCTGAGAATTTGCATTTCTAAAAGTTCTCAGGTGATCTCATTTTTTGCAGATCTATGGACAGCACTTTGAGAACCACAGAAGTTGCCTGACAGAAGACCAGACATCAAATACACACATTTTCTGGGGCAGTTACCAACATTCCTCCTCTGCCATTCACCATTTCTTCTTGCTAACGTTCCTATTGTCTACTGCACCTGCTGCTCAGCTGTTACTTTCCTCAAGACTTGATTTTTATCAGTTATGCTTGCTAGGGCTGTGAATTCATGGCCTTGGAGAACTCACTGATGTCATTATTGCCCCCTGCCTTTGTTCCTAGCCATTTTGTCCTGCCTTTGCCTTATCCCTCTCCTACTCTCTTTCTGGTTCAGCTTCACTGTCAAGGCTGTGTACCTCCTAGTCTTCCAGGCAATGGCCCCTTGCTTCTGTTCTCTAGTGGATTTCAGTGTGCAGACACTCAAAACCCTAATCCTGTTTATTCCCTTCCCCCGTGGCCATGCAGGGTTTCTTTGCCTGCCTCTAGGACAGATAACTGTGATACCTGAACACTTTGGATCTCAGGCAACAGGCACAATCACAATCTCAGTGGCCAGAATGAGAAGACAAAAGTGTGATGTATACTACATGTAATACAGTTTGAAAAGATAGGACTTCCACTGCCTAAGGCTGGGTATTTTGCACAGTATGTGCACATTTTTATTTGTTCACTTGCTGGCAATTTTAGTAGATTGATCTGGAAGCAGTATGAGGGTGGATGGGAAAACTAAAGAGACCTAAGGCTTCTTAGAGGTCTAGAAAAGAAAGACATGTTCCATCTAGAAGAATTAACATATATTTAGTTTGTGTGATGGTGTGCTTTTCAGAGTAGGCAGAACACTGTGAGAAAGTTTCAGTAGAGAGAGATTTTAGGCCAAGTAACAGTCTTGCTGCTGCCTAACAATGCAGACTAAATGATCAGCAGTGAGCAGTTTTAAGGCATCTGTTTTGCTTTATGTTTCACAGCTGTCAGGTAGGCCCCACGCTTGTTCTACTGTGTGGACCTTCCCCTCTGCTCTTACCCACCCAAGTTTGGTCATTGCCATAGTGGATGTGATGTGAGGCACATTTATTCTCTTAGTTTTTCGATGCAACTTTCTTCCCTTTAAGTTATGCTATTAAAACTCCCATGGCTTATTTCAAAATAATGATGACATCCGACTCTAAGCTAAAATTATTTCTGAAAGTGGAGAGTGGTTGAAAGCAACTTGTCCTCTCTTCCATAACTACAGCCAGTTAGGAAGGAAAATGTACCCTAGAATTTGTTTTTTCACTCCTGGTTATCTAACACAATAATCTCTGAATAAAATAAATGTACCTAATGCAGACTATGTCATTTTATTTCTCATTGGCTTGAAAGACTTTGCCTATTTTTATATATTTTAACTCCTTAATCTGATGTCAATGATGATTTTGTCTCAACTTTGGTCCCCTAGAATGAACTTTATCTTACGTTTTCTTGGGCATACAGAATTCATACTGTTTGGATGACTCCAGTTTAAATTCTGGAAAGGCAACAATGTCCCCCTACACTGAAGGAAGTTCTTCCTGTCAATACTGTGTCTTGGTATAGATATGGAGGGTCACAAATATCCTATGTGTATGCGTGTGTACATGTTTGTATGTGTATGCCCGTGTGTGTGTGTTTGTGTATGTGTGTGTGCATGTGCATCAATACATGTATCATGATCATGGTTCTGGAGGCTGGGGCGTTCAGAATGAGGGAGCTAGTGCATTCAGTTTCTGGGAGGTGCCTCCTTCTGGTTTGCAGGCAGTTAGCCACCTGCTTGCTGTATTCTTCCAAGGCAGAGAAAGAAAGTTTTCATGTCTGTTCTTTTTTTTTTTTAAGATTATTTATTTGAGAGGTACAGCTACAGACAGAGAGACAAAGAGGGAAGTCTTTCATATGTTGGTTCACTCCCCAAATAGCCACAATGGTTAGAGCTGCACTGATATGGAACTGCTTTATTTTCAGATCCATTCTTGCCAGTCACCTTCTTTGTCTCAAGAAACTACACTCTCCAGGCTGCCACGCCCTCCTGGTTTCTGGTTGGCTTAGTCAATGGGAGGCGCTGGCAGAAACCTACAGGATAGGAGGAGTTGAACTCTCGGTTCTCTTTTCCTTTAACTGCTCTTGGCACCTGCATCCCTTGCACATCTCCAGTTCCCCACAAGTTCATCCCTCTTGGTGTGGTCCCAGCCCCTGCTGGTCAAGCTCCTTATAGGTCCAGGTTTCCTGGGTGGCCATCTCCTGAACTCAGCTAATACTAGTTTACCCCTTGACCATCTCTCCCTGGGGTTGGTGGTAGCTTTCTGCTCAACTCTTTCTTGTTTCTTAGCTCTTTTATCAATTATGTTACTATTCCTTTGTAAAATTTAATTAATTTTCATTTTAATTTGAAAGACAGAGTGACAGAGATTTTTTCCATATGCTGTTTTACTCCCCCAAATACCCATAATGGCCATGGCTGGGCCAGACTGGAGTCAAGAGCCTGGAATTCCATCTGGGTCTGCCACATGGGTAGCAGGGACCCAAGTACCTTGCCTTCACTTGCCACTCTCCAGGGTGTGCATTATCAAGAAGCTGGGTGGAAAGTGGATCCAGGATTCTGTGAAAAGGACAAAGTTCTCAGCTGTTTTCCTGCAGAAATAGTGAACAACAAACCATGTAAAAATGGCACAATTTAGTCTTCTCTAATTGGGGATAGTGGCAGGATGTCTTCCGCTTCTCAGCTTTTAATGAGATTGTCAAAGTAAGCAAACTGCAATTATGTCTCAGTAGGCATGCTGTCATTATTATCAGGAATAAATAGGGTGTTTTTAGACTTATTTATTTGACTTGAAAGTCACAGTTACACACTGAGAGAAGGAGAGGGAGAGGGAGAGAGAGAGAGATCTTCCATCCACTGATTCAATCCCCAATTGGCCGCAATGGCCAGAGCTGCGTTGATCTGAAGCCAGGAGCCAGGAGCTTCTTCTGGGTATCTCATGTGGGTGCAGGGGCCCAAGGACTTGGGCTACCTTCTACTGTTTTCCCAGGTCACAGTAGAGAGCTGGATGGGAAGTGAAGCAGATGGGACTCGAACTGGCACCCATATGGGATGCTGGCACTGCAGGTGGTGGCTTTACCCACTATGCCACAGTGCTGGTCCCAGGAATAAATAAGTTATAATCAAATTGTTCATAATCTTTTTTTAAACTTTTATTTAGTAGATATAATCTTTTAAATAGAGTTTTAGAAGAAATTTCAAGTTATTCCTCTTGAAGAAGGTTAACAACCTTTGTTTCCAGGACAGTAGGGATGTAGAGTATAAATAAGATGATTATATAAAGCAAAAATACCTTCTGTTGAATGATATTCCACTGGGCACTGAGTCAACATTTTTAATCAATAAATATTTACTTCATAGGTTTAATGTTCCAGATCTTTTTTTAAAGATATTTTACTTATTTCAAAATCAGAGTTAGAGTTAGAGTTAGAGTTAGAGAGAGAGAGAGAGGGTCTCCATTCACTGGTTCACTCCCCAGATGGCCACAACAACCACGGCTGGGCCAGGCTGAAGCCAGGAATCAGGAGCTTCTTCCAGGTCCCCCATATGGGTACAGGGACCCAAGAACATAGGCCATCCTCTGCATCCCAAGTGCATTAGCAGGGAACTGGATCAGAGGTGGAGGAGCTGGGACTCGAACTGGCACCCATATGGGATGCTGGCACTGCAGGATGAGGCTTTAATCCACTGCACCACAGTGCCAGCCCCCAATGTGCCAGATCTTGTTTTGAGTTCTGACAGTATTTGGGAAGTGCTTTGCAAGGTGTTAGTCATCAATGATCCTTAAATGCAAGAACTAGGAGCAGATATTTGGCCTATTAGTTAAGATGTCCGAGTCCCACATCTGAGTACCTCGGTTCAGTTTCTAGCTCTAGTTCCAAATTACAGCTTCTTGGTAACCGCAAGCCTTGGAAGACACGGTTATAGCTCAAGTGACTGGGTTCCTGTAACCATGTGGGAGACTTGGATTGAGTTCTTTGCTACCACTTTCTGCCTAGTGCAGCCCTGGTTGCAAGCATTTGGGAATGAACTAGCAGTTGGGAACTCTGCCTCTCTCTCTCTCTGCCTTTCTAATTAATTAATTAATTAAAAAATACAAATTCTTGTGTAGTCAAAGGTACTCAAGGTCTCTGTGGTTCAGCTGTGGTTTTCTACCATCTTTTTCATTTGGGTCCCAAGATTTGTCGTCCTCTCTTATGCTTTCAAATGGGCATTTCATATCATGGTTATTATACTGTATTTGTCATTAATACTCTTTTAAAGCTAGAAGTGTTTGATGATGTCTCAATTCATAAACCTCCATAACATGGAATCTCATCTATGCTTTTCCTCATTTATTTCTTCAAGATTTTGAAAAAGACATGTATCACCATCTTAAATCATACCTTTCTAATTTTATAGAGTGCTGGTCCCATTTATTTCCTAACTCTTGCTTAATAATGGACAGATGCTCTCTACAGGACAGTACCTAAAAGCATTGGTAGGAGTTTGAAATCACTAGTGCATCCATTAGGAATCGGGCTCACAGAGATGATTGTCAGTCTTTTTTTTTTTTTTTTTTTTTTTGTAGTTCTGTCACAATCGATTTTTTCCGATATTTTTAATACTTTTTTTTCATGATCAGTCCTCCAAATGCAGCATTTTTATTCTTTATCCCAATTGTACATGTCCCTGTCCTAGTAAATTGCACTCACTTTATGTCCACTGACAATCTCTTGGGTAGTAATTGTGCTTTTAAAAGACAACAAATCCTGTTTCCTCCCATTGGCAAATTTACGGCCGCTAAATTCTCCTGAAGATATTTTTTTTCTTGGGAGGAAACGCCTTTTTATGAATGTAATCTCTTTTGAAATAGCTGTCCGAATTTTAAACATCACAGCAAACAGGAGTGGATGAATTCCATGCTCAGCCCAGCCCCAGCGGATGTGGCATTTGAGGGGGTGGATCAGTAGATGATGACTCTCTTCCCTCTCTCTCTCTCAAATAAATAAATAAAATTAAACTCCATAGTTTTAATTAAAGCTATAGCAAATAATAAGACAAATGGCCTAATAATGACAATTCATAATCAATATTAGTTTGCCTATCTATAGATTGATTGAAAGATTTAAGTGAATATTGCTATAACTATCAATTGAAATCTAGTATTACTCTGTAGTTTACTATGTGGCTAGCACACATTTTTTGTTGTTCCCCAAAGAAAATAGTTTTATATTTTTTTCTTGAAGGATGGTCTTAAAAACTATATAATAATAATGCAGAAACAAAATTATTTATTTTGTAACAAACCCAAACCTGTTACCTATCTTGCTTTGTGATTCTTATTATGCAAATTAACTCAACTATCCCTTACTTCAACACTTTTTAAGATTTTTAAAGATTATTTACTTATTTGAAAGGCAGAGTTACAAAAAGGCTGGTTCATTCCCCCAAATGGCTGCAGTAGCCAGAGCTGGGCTTATCCAAAGCCAGGAGCCAGGAACTTCTTCCAGGTCTCCCATGCAGGTGCAGGGGCCCAAGCACTTTGGCCACCTTCTACTGCTTTTCCAGGCCATAGCAGAGTAGCTGGGACTCGAACCAGTACCCATAGAGTATGCCGGCACTGTAGGCAGCAGCTTTACCTGCTATGCCACACTGTTGGCCACTCTTCAACACATCTTAAAAGAGAAAATCAGAGATAAAATAAGATTATGAACCAGGAGTCTGACAAACTACTATGAAGATCAATGGAAATTGTTCACCTTGTAATGACAACCATTTCATGTAAATGAATACAACCTGTCTTCTACTTCCTTAGAGCTGAGCAGTAAAGAGCATTATCCATTGTTAAGTGTATAATTTTGTTTCCTTAAGATCCTATGAAATGAAAGTCATAATCTCAGAAGAGACAGACAGAATCAGGAAAATTTGAAGCTAATATCTACCATGTGGCTAAAACCCATCAATCATAAAGCCAGAAAATAATAACTAACTTTTAAGTTCTCTAATGTATCAGACTGTTATGTAACATTTACTAACACATTTAATGGCAAAAAAAAAAAAAAAGCAAAGCCTGTCATGAGTAGATACTGTTATCCGCATTCAACAAATAAGGAAAATAAGTCACGAGGATGTTAAGAAACAGGTCTAGCATCACAAAGATAATCATTGTTTATCTTGATTCAAGTGCAGGTGGGACTGCTCCTGAGTCATGCCCATGACTGTGATGCTAAATTGCTTTTTGGTTGTTGTTAAGATTTATTTTATTTATTTGAAAGGCAGAGTAACAGAGAGAGTGTGAAAAAGAGATTTTATGCACACTGATTCACTCCCTAAATGGCCACAAATGCTAGGACTGGGCCAGGCCAAAGCTGGAAGCCTGAAACTTTCTCACTGTGCCATACTACCGACACATTCAGTTGCTTTTATAACAAATATTACTGTTGTCCCAGAAACTATATACTGAGGACTGCACAGCGATCCTTCTAATCCTGACTTCGTAAGATCCTTGTTTGTTCAACAAGCATGCTTAGCATGTTATAAGCCAGTAACAATACCAAGTGCTGGATGTTCACAAGTCATTGTATCAGGGTCCACTTACTTTAAGCTTCCATTTAATGAAGGAGGCAGGTAAATACATAATAGGAAGAAGATGTGATGAACCTCACTGGATGGGCTAAGTGCTAAAGGAGTTCAAGTGAGGGCACCCTTTTGAGGGAGGGCCAAGACCATAGAGCAGCTTATGCGAATACTCAAGTACTGAGAAGAAAGAGCATGGCTGGCTCCCTGGGGAATTGTGAAGTAAGGCGCTCTGAATGGCAGAGAGGTCAGAGTCAGGCTGGGGAGATAATATGGAAATGAGGTAGGGGATACACATTAAAGTGTATTCTCTCTAATTATCTATTGGACTTTTTTTTTTTTTACATTGAAACTATGTCTAAATCAGCTTGCTTTCTTCTGTTAAAATGTGGTCTCATTTTAATAAATAGGAATTTAAACTACCAAATTGAACAGGGAAAAGCTACTTGAAGGGAACAGGTCTCCAAATTCTGTTTATTCTAGCAGGTATCCTCACAGACTCTGCCTCTGTCACAGCCTCTTAGTTTAGGCTGCTACCTCAGTTCAGTTATTCTTTTATTTCTCAGCATCTTTTAAGGCAATCCCCTATATTTGAGATCCAATGCATTGTGTGTTTTACAAAAAGCAACCATACTGCCGGCACTGTGGCATAATGGATAAGCCACTGCCTGCAGTGCCAGCATCCCATATGGGTACCTATTTGAGTTCCCACTGCTCCACTTCCTATCCATCTCTCTGCTATGGCCTTGGAAAGCAGTAGATGATGATCCAAGTCCTTGGGCCCCTGCACCCACATAGGAGACCAGGAAGAAGCACCTGGCTCCTGGCTTCAGATTGGTACAGCCCTGGCCGTTGGGGCCAGTTGGGGAGTGAACCAGTGGATGGAAGACTTTCTCTCTCTCTCTCTCTCTCTCTCTGCCTCTCTTCAGGAGAATTTAGTGGTTGTAAGTTTGCCAATGGGAAAAAGCAGGATTTGTTGTCTTAAAAGCACAACTACTACCCAAGAGATTGTCAGTGGACATAAAGTGTGTGCAATTTATACAATTGGGATAAAGCACAAAAATGCTGCATTTGGAGGACTGATCATGAAAAAAAAGTATAAAAAATATCAGAAAAAATCTATTGTGACAGGACTAGAAAAAACAGAATGATGATAATCTCTGTTGACCCAGTTCCTGATGGACGCACTGATAATTTCAAACTCCTACCAATGCTTTTAGGTACTGTTCTGTAGAAAGCATATGTACATATTAAGCAAGAGTTGGGAAATAAATAGGACCAGGCTATCATTTTCTGCCTTCCCAGGTGTAGTAGCATGGTGTTTAGTTGGAAGCAGAGCATCTGGGATTCAAACTGGCATTCTGATATGGAATGCCAAGGTCACAAACTGCTATTTAACTCACTGTGCCACAATACTAGTCCACATCATTTCTGAGTTTAATAGTAATGTAGGTAATCCTTGGTTGCTTTTAGTTATAGATTTTTTTTTAAGCTACCATCCTGAGAAAAAAATTTAAAAACTTTGAAAATGGTAAACTTTGGCCTTTACTCTAAATGAAATATTTCCTTCTGGTATAAAGGTAAAAATTTGATTATTTTAGATGATTATAGATTTTATAGTCTGAAATACATTTTTCACTTATTCATGGTAGATTAAAATAAGTTCTGAAAAGCTATGGGTACATCATAAATCCAGAAATACAGATATTTAAAAGCTAACAAAATTTACTGATTGAAAAGTTACTTCTCACTCCAATGCTGCTTTGTAGTTCTTAATCTCATCTTACCAAGAACTATGTTTTACACCCGATCTTCGCCAAAAGGCTGAGAAGCGATAAGAATTATGTTTTATTTTCTAAGCATTCACCATAAGAGGGTGACATAATTTTCTAGAAGCAATGGTTTACTTTTATTTGTCACAGAAGTGTTATTGTAGTTTAAGCAAAGCATGATTTTTTTAAAATGGTAACTTAAGAAAAATAATATATTTTTATTTGTATTTCCCTGTTGACTAGTGATCCTGAGTATGTTTTTGTATCTGTTGACTGTTTGTGTTTCATCCCTTGAAAAATGCCTGTTCATGTCCCTTGACCATTTTTTATTTGCATTGTTTGTTTTACTGTTGTTGAGTTTCTTGTGCTCCTTATATATTCTGAATATTAATCCTTTATCAGATGCATGGTTTGAAAATATTTTCTCTCATTCTGTTAGTTGCTTCTTCACTTTATTGAATGTTTCTTTTGCTGTGCAGAAACTTCTTAGCTTTATGTAATTCTATTTGTCTATTTTTGTCTTTATTGTATATGCTTGTGGAGTCTTATCCAAAAAGTCTTTGCCAATGCCAATGTCTTGCAGTGTCTCCCTGTGGTTTCCCTTAGTAATCTGATGGTTGTTGATTTTAGGCTTAGATCCTTGATCCATTGTGCATTGATTTTAGTATATGGTGTCAGGTAGAGGTCTTGTTTCAAACTTTTGTATGCCATGATCCAATTTTCCCAAAACCATTTGTTAAAGAAGTTTTCTTTTCTCAGGGAGGGAAGGTTTTTAACCCATTTGCCAAAAATTAGTTTTTTTTATAGATGTGTGGATTAATTTCTGAGGTTTCCATTCTGTTCCATTAGTCCACGTCTATTTTGGTTCCATTACCAGGCTGTTTCGATTGTAACATCCTTGTAATATGTCTTGTAATCTGATATTGTTATACCTCCAGATTTGTTTTTATTGTTTAAGATTGCCTTAGCTATTTGGGGTCTCTTGTGTTTACATATGAATTTTAGGATTGTACTTGTTAGATCTGAGAATAATATGCTTGGTATTTTGATTGGAATCACATTGAATATGTAAATTGCTTTGAGTAGTATGATCATTTTGATGATATTAGATATTATCTCTTCAAATTCATGAACATAGAAGAATTTTACATCTTTTTATATCTTCTTCTGTTTCTTTCCTTTATGTTTTAACATTTGCATTGTAGATATCTTTCATATCCTTGTTTAAATATATCCCAAGGTTTTTAAAATATTTGGTGGCTCTTATGAAAGGGACTGATCTTCCAAATTCTTTTTCAGCCATGGCATTATTAGTATATACCAATGGTATTGCTTTTTTGTGTTAACATTTTTTAAAAAACTTAATTCATTTTTAGCAGATTCAATGTGATTTGTAGATACAGTCCTTATTTTTAAAGATTTACTTATTTATTTTAAAGGCAATATTAGAGAGAGGGAGGGAGGGAGAGAGAGAGAGAGAAAGAAAGCAAGAGAGAGCAATATCTTCTATCTTCCGGTTCACTCCCCAAATGACCACATGACCAGTGCTGAGCCAATGCAAAGCCAGGAGCCAGAGCTTCTTCTGCGTCTCTCACATGGGTACAGGGGTCCAAGTACTTGGACTGTCTTCCACTGCTTTCCCAGGTGCGTTATCAGGGAGCTGGATCAGAAGTGGAACAGCTGGGATTGAGTCAGCACCCAGATGGGATGCAGGCACTGCAGATGGTAGCTTTACCTGCTACATCACAATGCAGTGCCCTATAGATGCAATTCTAAGAACACAATGGTATTCCCTCACTCCTCCCCTCCCTCTCTCTGCCTCAATCCCCATTTGTTCTTCCTTTCTTTTTTTAGTTTTTGAGATAGCATATTTTAAATTTATAACACAGTAAAAAGGATTAATAATAAAGGAATAAAGTTTAACAGGTAAAAAGAAAAAAATCTTAGCTTAGTGGGAATATAGACATCAGCTATAAGGAATAATTAAATAAAAATTATCATTTCATCCATATATAGTAAATATTAAAGTCATCACAGACATTAAAACTATAATACTATAACATTATTAAGCATTGGTTTGACAGAGGTATAAAACAAAATTATATTTACAGCAATACTGATAACACAGACATTTCCTTCTTTTTTTTATTGTGTGTGTGTGTGTGTGTGTTTAATTTTAGCTCCTATATATAAGAGAACATGTAGTATTTGTCTTTCTGGGTCCAGCTTATTTCACTTAACATGATGCTCTCCAGTTGCATCCATTTTCTTGCAAATGGTAGAATTTCATTCTTTTTTACAGCTGAATAATATTCCATTTTGTATATATAACACATCTTCTTTATCCAGTCATTTGATGATGGACACTTTGGTTGATTCCAAATTTTGGCTATTGTATACAGTGCTATTATAAATGTGGTGGTACAGTATCTATTTGATACATTGTGTTCAAGTCTTTTGTGTATACCCAGTAGTGGGTTTGCTGGATCGTATCAAAAGTCTATTTCTAGTTTTTTAAGAAATCTCTTTTAAGAACTGTCTGTTGAAGAACTGTCTTTTAAGAAATGTCTATTTAGCCATTTCTCAACTGGATTGGTTGTTTTGGTTTTTTTTTTTTTTGTTTTTTTGTTATTTATCGTTTGTCAGATGAGTGGTTTGCAAATACTTTATCCCATTCTGTTGGATGTCTCTGTACTCTATTGATGGTTTCCTTTGTTGTACAAAAGCTTCTGAGTTCAAGATAGTCCCAGTTGTTTTGTTTTTCCTTTGTTGCCTGTGCTTTGGGGATCTTGTTTCCTACACCATTGTCTTAGAGTATTTCTCCAAAATTTTCTTACAGGAATTTCATAGCCTGAGGTCTTAAATTCAGGTCTTTAATCCATCTTGAGTTTGCTGTTGTGTATTGTGAGAGTTATGGGTCTATTTTCATTCTTCTACATATATATAAATCCAGTTTTGCCAGCACAATTTGTTGAAGAGCTTATCGTTACTCCAATGTATGGTCTGAGCACTTTTGTCAAAAATCAGTTGGTTATATGTATGCAGATTAATTTCTGGCCTATCTATTCTATCCCATTGACCTACATACCAGTTTTTATGACAGCACCATCCTGTTTTAATTACTTTAGCTTTGCAATGTGCTTTGAAGTCAGGTATTGTGATGCCTCCATCTTATATTTTCTTGTTCAGGACTACTTTCGCTATTCGGGGTCTTTTGTGATTCCATATGAATTTCAGGATCTCTTTTTCTAATTTTGTAAGTAATGTCATTGTGTCCTAAATTTATACCCTGCAACTTTGCTGAATTCCCTTATGAGTTTCAGTAATCTCTTATTGGAGTTTTTTGGTTCCTCTCTATATACATGTCATCATCAAACAGGGATAATCTGAGTCCTTCCTTTCTAATTTGTATCTATTTGGTTTCTTTTTCTTGCTTAGTGTCTCTGGTTAATGCTCCTAGAGCTAGATTGAATAATAATGATGAGAGGTGAGAGTGGGTATCCTTATCTCATTCTTGATCTTAGTAGAAATGCTTCCAAGTATTCCCCATTCAATACAATGCTGGCTGTGGGCTTGTTACATACTGCCTCAACAGAGGTATGTCCCTTCTATAGCTAATGTACTTAAGATTTCCATTATGAAAGCACAGTTTATTTTATCAAATGCATTCTCTGCATCTATTAAGATAATCATATGATTTTTGTCCTTCAATTTGTTAGTGTGGTATACCATGTTTATTGATTTGCATATATCAAGCCATCCCTGTGTCCCTAAGAAAAATCCCACTTGGCCGGCGCCGTGGCTCAACAGGCTAATCCTCCGCCTTGCGGCGCCGGCACACCGGGTTCTAGTCCCGGTCGGGCCACCGATCCTGTCCCGGTTGCCCCTCTTCCAGGCCAGCTCTCTGCTGTGGCCAGGGAGTGCAGTGGAGGATGGCCCAAGTGTTTGGGCTCTGCACCCCAGGGGAGACCAGGATAAGCACCTGGCTCCTGCCATCGGAACAGCGCGGTGCGCCGGCCGCAGCGCACTACCGCGGCGGCCATTGGAGGGTGAACCAACGGCAAAAGGAAGACCTTTCTCTCTGTCTCTCTCTCACTGTCCACTCTGCCTGTCCAAAAAAAAAAAAAAAAAAAAGGAAAAATCCCACTTGGTTCAGGTGACACTTTTTGATGTGTAATTGGATTTGATTAGCTTGTATTTTGTTGAGGATCTTTGCATCTATATTCATCAAAAAATTACAAATACTTCTGAGGATGGTGAGAAAAAGTTACCCTAATGCACTGTTGGTGGATAGGTAAACTGGTACAACCATTATGGGAAGTGGCATCAAAATTCCTCAGAAACCTAAAAATATATCTACTATATGACCCAGTCATTCCACTCCTGGGAATTTATCCAAAGGTAATGAAGTAAGCATATGAAAGATTTTTTGTATCCCCGTGTTTATAGCAGTTCAATTCACAATAACTAAGATATTGAATCAACTCAGATGTCCACAACAGGTGACTGGATAACAAAATGTGATATACATACACACACACACACATATATACACACACATATGCATATACACAATACATACATGATAGAATATTACTCAGCAATAAAAAAGAATGAAAGCCTACCTTTTACCACAAAATGGATGAAATTGGAGACTACTAATCTTACTAAAATAAATCATACTCAAAAAGACAAAACCACATTTTTCTGATTTATAGTAGCTAACATATAGAACACAAAAAATCCTTAATATATATTAGTGAAATTGGTGTCTTATGATTTGATTATTGTTTATAGCCATTGTCTATATGTGTATTGAATAGTGGTCTTTGTACTTTTATTTTATCTCTTTATTTAGTGGAACATTAAGCTCATGATTATAAAGCAAATTAAAATGTTTTTTGCAAAAGTTAAAGAAATAAAGGAGGAAAGAAGGAGGGAGGGAAGTATCACTGTACTCTTAGAATTGTATCTATGAACTACATGTAATCTGGTATCTTTATATTAATAAAAACATTAGAGAAAAGAAATACATAGCAACAGATTGCCCACATCAATTTGAAAGGAAACAGAATGATATCGTTTATGTTCTAACTTGAGAAGGCTGATAATTAACTAAAGAAGCCAACCACACCATGGACATCTCCATCAGCTCAGCTTACACAATCCTGACTCCAAAACAATTCAAGTGGAGTAAAATTTCTGCTTGATGAGTGCCCAAGCAGTTATACTCAGATCATCTGCAAACAGCAACACGTTCAGTAGGGATTTTAAACAAGCGGGATCAAATTCCTAAGGAATGAAACATTAAAACATTTGAAGCATTTCCCAGTATGATCCTGAAGACAAAGGAAAATCACAGTAATGACTGGGGCCGGTGCTGTGGCATGGCGGGTAAAGCCACCATCTGCAGCGCCGGCGTTCCACATGGGCACCTCTTCACGTCCACTGCTCCAGGGCAGCTTCACCAGAGCGCTTCTCCCGCAGGACAGTGCCCCTGCTCATTCTTTTCATCACACAGGGAACTTTTGAAAGGGTTCTGATGGCAAATCACTGGGCATCCATTTTCTAGTCCTGATTTGTCCCCTTCTTTCTTATGTTTTTTTCCTAATCTTAAAAGAACATCTTTAAAGGACACCCATTTATTTTCAGTGGTTAAACTTCCCTCAGCTCTTTAGGGATGAGGTAAATGATGTTTATTATTGTAGACAAAATTGCTTTAAACTTGATGGAGATTATGCTGGGAAATAAAGTTTGTGTTTTCATTTAAAAAAGAACTCAATGGTATTAAGAAGCAGCTATCTGTGAGGTAGGATGCATAAATATTTTGTATGTTATTCACAAAAAGAATGCTAGCATAGGAACCATCCATGCTTAGAAATTTCTTATATTAGTGACAATTTATTTTGTTCTATTAGAGCTGTCTACGAAGTAGGAGATATCTCGCCCAACACAACAGATAGTCAAGAAGTCTAGTGAATTATTTTTTTATTTAGTCACATATTGTTGAGTGTATTCTCTTCTGTGCTTCCTGCTGAGATAATGCCCTATCATCTGAAGGTGAAAGAGGGCCTCTGTGCTGGACAGTGATGGTTACTCCTCATCCCTAGAGCTAAAGTCAGTCTCATTCTGCCTTTTAGGAAGATGTGCTTTCTCCCAGGGCTGGGCCCTGGCTCTCTGATTGCACGATTCCTGGGCACAATGGCTTTCTTTCCTGACCAGACTCCCAGGCTGTATGCTGACTTCTGAATTGTGTCAGTTGAAAAAAGGGCCTTTCTTTGGTTTTGTCACATTCTACAGATAGCTTGTGAGGAATGAGGACCAAGACTTGAGACCCATCTGTGTTGCCACCTCACAGCTCTGTCCTCGCAGCGTCACGTTGGCTGTGTTGCTGAGTTCCAGCCATGGGGTGTTTGTTAGGTTCATGACAAGCAACTGCCAAGTTCCTCTCGCCACTTTGAAAGCAGATGCATTGCATGTGTTCTAAGACATAGTACAGTGGCCCTGGACCCAAAGGGTCTTTAAACATACTCTCTGCTTTCCTATATGGCCTGTTTATGCCAAACTAGGCAAGGAACTGTTTGTATACAATCTTCAGAGGCCCCAAGAACCATAATTTCAGGCCGGTGCTGAAGCTCAGTTGGTTAAGCCACTGCCTGTGATGCCAGCATCTCATAGCAGAGTGCCTGTTTGAATCACAGCTACTCAACTTCCAATTCAGCTCCCTGCAGATGCACCTGGGAGAGCAGCAAAATATGGACCAAGTGCTTTGACCCCTAACACCCATATAAGAGATCTGGATGGAGTTCTAGGCTCCTGGCTTCAGCCTGATCCAGCCCAGCTCATTGTGGCCATTTGGCATTTGGGGAGTAAATAGTAGACAGAAGATTCATTCTCCCTCTCCCTCTCCCTCTTCCTCTCCCTCTCTCTCTCCCTCTCTCCCCCTCCCACATTCACTTTCTTTGTCACTCTGACTTTCAAATAAACGAAATAAATCTTAAAAAGAAATTTTTGTTCATGACCACGTAAATTTCATTGAGCTACCATATCAAATTTCTCCTGCTTTTTTCACCATTTGGTTAAAGGTAAGAAATAACTTTGTGCTTGTAGCATTTTTTAGTAGCTTCCAATGCACATATTTTATAAAATGAGTTTATTGAATCATATTTTAAGAACATATTATTATTTTTTAAGATATACTATTTTCAAATAATGTTTTTTTAAAAAGATTTATTTATTTATCTGAAAGAGTTACACAGAGAGGAGAGAGAGAGAGAGAGAGAGAGAGAGAGAGAGAGAGAAATGTTCCATCCGCTGGTTTACTCCCCAGATGGCCACAGTGTGCGGCACGGTGCCGATCTGAGGCCAGAAGCCAGGAGCTTTTTCCTGGTCTCTCATGCAGGTGCAGGGGCCCAAGGACTTGGACCATCTTTAATGCTTTCCCAGGCCATAGTGGAGAGCTGGATCAGAAGTGGAGCACCCGGGACAAGAACCAGCGCCCATATGGGATGTTGGCACTTCTGGTGGCGGCTTTACCCACTACGCCGGCCCCCAAATAATGCTTTTAAGAGATATTCTACAACTTTCAAAATCACCCAAATAGTCCATATTACTGCTAATTTAAATTAGTTAGTTGTACTTAAGTGTTATTTCAATACTTTTTGTTTATTAGCAGTGTCTCTTTATTATTTGTAATTCTCCTAATCATATATATTTCCATCAGGTTTTTATTAACATAAATATTAAGTCTTTGCCATCTTTGAAACAAATAATTTTATTAATCTCTTTTTTGCCTTTCAAAAAAAGCATAACAAATCATAGAGTTAAAAATGAAGCTATTTGGCTAGAAATGACCACAATTAAGGTTATGGTCTTTTCCACCCTGCTTCCCTTCTATTCCTGCCGACCCCCAACCCCCATCTTCATTAGTCACTTGGTTCATTTCTTTTTCTTGGGATCTAGATTCACTTGTTCCTCATGTTGTGCTTTCTTGAATCTGTTTTCCCAAGCTTCCCATACAGTCTGCAAGATTCTGCTCCTTACCTCTACATAATATCCTTGTATTCCGTAAGGCCATGTTTCCCAAACTGGGGTACAAGGTAGGATACTATTAGTGGAATATAAAATAACTTAAAATACTACATAGACTAGCATTTTAGACATTAGTGACATACTCTAATGTCTACTTCCTATTTATATCAAGCTACTTGTGTGAGCAGCATTTATATATATAATTATATGTACATAAATATGTAATTATGCATGTCATTTTTACATATTGAAAGAATTTTGTTTTATTTTTCTCGTGTGGTAAAGCACAGAAGTGGACAATCAAAACTGAACCGGGAGCACTCTAGAGCTGCTGAGGACACACAATCCTTTTGTCTTGCTTCTCTGCCATCCTTGGCACAAGGCTTTCACCTCAGGGCTCAACATGGTATCTCAGATGGATGGCAATGTATCCGAGAGTTAGAGAACCATGTTTCAAGGAGGAGTCTGTGATTTTAAATGTAGCCATGCTGAGTTTGAGCTGATGTTCAGATCGGCAGAGGCAGTGTCAGGCAAGAGTGTGGCACCGAGAGGGGAGGGCTACACTGGAGAGGTCAATGTGGGGATCTCCTGCATGGATGTGGTCATGGAAACCATTGGCATAGGTGAGAAGGCTTAGAAAGTTAGTCCAGAGTAAAAAACGAAACAGCCTCCAAACAAAAAACCCACCTGGATTAAAGAGTGTATAGGAAACAATGAACCTATGGAGTTTAAAAAAAAAAAAAATGAGCAGCCAGAGATGCAGAGTAAATGAAAAACAATGGTATGAAAAGTAGTAAAATATTGTGAAATAGATGCCAAGAGAAGAAATCCTTTGAGAGGGAAACCAAGCTGTTTCAATCCAAGTAATATACGGGCTGAAACAAATCCGTTGTCCTGGCGATGGGTGACCTTGGGGACATTGTTGGATGAAAGTGCCAATTCTTGACTGCAGTGAGTTAGGGAATGAGGAGCTGATGTAGACAGAAAAACAGGACTTTGGTGAATGGCGTGGCTGCTCCTGGGAAGGATGTCACACTTTCAGGCTTGAGGGAAACAGTCAGGTCTTTGGGTTTTGTTTTGTGTACAAATGAACACAGCGGAAAGCCAGTGAGATTAACTCATTTACAGTGGTAGGTGAAATACACAAGAGGGTGGATGTGGGAAAGGGTGGGAGCCAGGCTACCAGCAGTAGAGATAGACTTTAGGAGGAAGACAAGCCCTTCTACTGCAGGCAGGTGAAGGAAGGTGCATTGAAAGAAAGGGAGTTGAGGGAGTTGAAGCGTGCAGTGAGGGAGAGGTACATGGCAGGTCCTTCTTGGGTTTGCATGATTTTTCAAGCCTGTGAACATTTTCTACTGTCTCTAATGAGAGGCAGGGGAGGGAATCAGAACAGTAGTTTTGGCAGATGACTGCTTTCTAAGACACAGAACCTGACTCATGGTTTAAATGAGTATTATATGACAGGTTTTATATATTTTTAAAAATTTATAATAAATTCTTGCACTCTAGACATTACCTCACTGTCTCAGCAAAAGTATTGCTATTTTTCTCATTCATTTTGATGATTTTTACTTTTCCCTGTGGAAGAAGGGATTATATGGAGCAATGGCCATATTTTTTTCCCCACTGTGATTCAAGACTCTCAGGATTGAAAACAGAATATCTTTCTCTTAATTTTATTTTACTCAACTACATGATTCTTTTAAGTATTGCCTCCTGTCAGTTTATCTACATAATGTCTTTCTGTCCCTCTATGAATTTCTGTGCCCTGAATGTTTTTTTTAAGCTTTCTTACTCTGAAGGTTTACAGGGTAGATTATACACTTATTTAAAAGTCAGAGTTATGGAGAGGAAGCTACAGAGAGAGAGAAATATCTTCCATCTACTGGTTCATTCCCAAGATGGCTGCAACAGCCTGGGCTGGGCAAGGCTGAAGCCAGGAGCTAGGAGCTTCTTCTAAGTCTCCCATGTGGGTAATAGGGGCCCAAGAACTTGCACCATCTCCTACTGCTTTTCCCAGGCCATTGACAGGGAGCTAGATCAGAAGTGGAGCAGCCAGGACATGAACTGGTGCCCTTCTGGGATGATGGCATTGCAGGTGGTAGCTTTATCCACTATGCCACAATGCTGATCCCAAGTGTTCTTTCAAACATTAGAAATGTGGGTCCAGTGTGGGTACGTTGAATTTTGTCAAGTCTTAGCGAAGCTATTCATCTTTGGCATAATCCAGGTTCACACACACACATACACACACAGAGGCTTGTCCAAATCTGCACCTTTAATCCACTACCAAGGACTCCTATTTCACAGGGTCTCCCTTATGAGCAGCTTTTTCCTGTATCCTACCTGGGCCGGTGATTCTGCTGGAGAAATACCATAACCGGAGGAATGAATTTGGCTTGTGGCACCTGCTGTCTTTGAAATATGGCCTCTGTGGTCTTGGATAAGTCCCTGGACCTCTGTACAAGCCTGTGCTTCCATCAGCAGGCTCCCACTGGATGACATATACAAAGGAAGGCTCCTCACCAGTTACCCACACTGTCCCCTATCTCTGCCACTCTCTGAAAATGGTTTTAATGGCCCCCATTCCCAGCAATCTGTATAAATTCGAAGTTGGTGCATTACATTTTTTAGGTTAGTGTAAGGATGCTTTATTTATTTATTTATTTTTTGACAGGCAGAGTGGACAGAGAGAGAGAGACAGAGAGAAAGGTCTTCCTTTGCCGTTGGTTCACCCTCCAATGGCCGCCGCGGTTGGCGCGCTGCGGCTGGCGCACCGCGCTGATCCGATGGCAGAAGCCAGGTGCTTCTCCTGGTCTCCCATGGGGTGCAGGGCCCAAGTCTTGGGCCATCCTCCACTGCACTCCCTGGCCACAGCAGAGAGCTGGCCTGGAAGAGGGGCAGCCGGGACAGGACCGGTGCCCCGACCGGGACTAGAACCCGGTGTGCTGGCGCCGCAAGGCGGAGGATTAGCCTAGTGAGCCGCGGCGCCGGCCTGGATGCTTTATTTTAAAAGTAAATCATGAACATGCCCAGGAGATCCACCAGTAACACAGCAGACGTCACCTGAGAAAATGCGTGAGGGGGATCTTTTTTTCAAAAACAGACATGGTATCAAATGATTTAATGCTAGCTTATTTCATTAAACATTTACATTTAAAACATTTACAATTCTAGTTTCTTTTTTCAGCCAAAACAGAAGAATGCAAGCAAACTGTGTTTAGGTAGAACTGAATAGCACATAAAGTGCTCACTGAAAAATGACCCCAGGTTTCTGCTTTTGGGTAAATTACAACAGTATCCAAGCTAGGCCAAAACATGATTTAGGGCAAATATTCTTCCTTCCCGTCTCCCTGTTTTAGAATTAAAGAAGACCTAACTAAGTTGAGAGATACACTGTTCATAAATTGGAAAACTCTACTTTTTTTTTTTTTTACTGACTTTTTTTTATTAAATTTTTATTTAATGAATATAAATTTCCAGTGTACAGCTTATGGGTTACAATGGCTTCCCCTCTCCCAAAACTTCCCTCCCACCCACAACCCTCCCCTTTCCCGCTCCCTCTCCCCTTCCAATCACATCAAGATTCATTTTCAATTCTCTTTATATACAGAAGATCAGTTTAGTATATATTAGGTAAAGATTTCAACAGTTTGCCCCCATATAGCAACACAAAGTGAAAAAAAATACTGTTGGAGTACTAGTTATAGCATTAGAGTGTACAGCACATTAAAGACAGAGATCCTACATAATATTTTTTTTTAAAAAAATTAATTTTCTGTGCCATTTCCAATTTAACACCAGGTTTTTTTTTTTTCATTTCCAATTATCTTTATATACAGAAGATCGATTCAGTATATGGCTGAAGAGCCCATGAGAGTATGGTAGGCATGGAAAGCCAAGATACCATGGAAAAGAAAAAAAAAAAAAGAAGAAGACCTAAATGAAAGATCTCTGTGAGTGAGATCCCAGTGGAAAGAACGGGGCCATCAAAGAAGGAGGTACCTTTCTCTGAAGGGAGGAGAGAACTTCCACTTTGACTGTGACCCTATCGGAATAAGATCAAAGTCAGCAAACTCTAAAGGCTTCCATAGCCCTGGCAATCCATGACTAGAGCCTAGGGAGATTACTGACGCCATGAACAGAAGTGTCAAATTGTTAAGTCAGCAACAGAAGTCACTGTGTACCCACATCCCATGTGGGATCTGTCCTTAATGTGTTGTCTAATGTGCAGTGATGCTATAACTAGTACTGAAACAGTATTTTTACTTTGTGTTTCTGTGTGGGTACAAACTGATGAGATCTTTACTAATTATGTACTGAATCGATCTTCTGTATATAAAGATAATTGGAAAACTCTACTTTTAAGATTAAATCAGATCTTTCCAGCTGATCCATACCCTAATGCAAGCCCAATCCACTAATCTAGATGCATTATATTACAATGATTTGCTGGCAAATTCCAGTTAGGCAGATTTGGAGGCTTTGGGACCAAAGTGTGTCTTCCATCGGCTATCTCTTTCCTGGGACGAATTCTGATGTGAATTCACATTTTCAGAATCCCAGAGGCATTTCATGCAAGAGGAGCTACTGTCTTGCCGGGACTCACAGGGCAGAATTTGCTTCGGAGAGGGGAGTGGATTGTGCCAGTAGGAAGTCTCCCAGGGGGCTCTCATCCCCAAGAACGACTTCCAAAGGATTTCATAGGTATTCGGTGTCAGTCCAGGCTCAAACTCCCTACTTAAGCCTGTCTCTATTTACAAATGAGAGCCCTGCCCCCCACAACCTGAGCAGCCACCGTGGGGCTTCCTTTCCCTTGCTGCGCACAGATTCTAAATTCCACAGCCAAGTATGGGCACGCCCCTCAGCAGCAGGTGCATTGATCCTTCGGAAACCCGGGTTTGCCTGGTGCCTTGCTGGCAGCGATCATTCATCTGATTCCTGCGAGGCATCAGGCAGCTAGGAGCCTGCAGCTGTGAGCTGGGAGCCGGGAGCCGGGAGCCCGGAGCCCGGAGCAAGCTGAGATCTGGAGCCCGGCAGGGGCGGAACCTGTTGCCGGTTCCCACGTGGCCGGGCTCTACCTGCTCTTCGCTGGCAGCCAGGAGCAGGTAGGGGCGTGGAGGGCTGGCGGGGGTGGGGGACGCCGGCATGGGTGCGGGATGAAGGTACCTACTCGTCATGGAGGGCTGGCTTTGCAGTTTGTGACTTTACTCTTTGGACTTTCCCCAGATCCCTTGCTGCTTGCCTCCACTGACTCCGTGGAGTTGGAGCGAGGGTGCCAGTTTGTTCCTGCCAGTGGGGGCTGCCCGGGCCCCGCCTCTCCACACTGTGCGGGACAGGAAGGGATGAGGGACTAGGGGGATGGCGCTTGTTACTGCTCAGGGACCCCCCCAGCTCCTCTCCAGGGCCGAGCCGCACTGGCATTGTTGGAGCTGCAGGATGCTAGGAGCATTTTCTCTCCCCACTTCTTCCGTGGTAGCTCTGGGTGGCGGAGGTCTGGGCACACCTGACGCTTCCTCTTGCGCGGTCTCTGTTGGCAGAAAGGCTAAACTGCAAGCCCGTGCCTGGGTCTGAGCTCATGGAGAGGTTTTCGGTCTCTGAGGACGTGGTCGGTCCAGCCTCTCTCCCTCAAAACCACTGGGCTTTTTCCAGCAGTGCAGCCCCCTCCAAGGTTGGAGTCTGGGGTCTTAGGCGGAGGAGATGAGTTCCAAGTGCTTATCTCTGTTCAAGACAGAAACAGGACATAGCTGCTCAAGATAAACTAAGAAACAAAACACGTAGCTGTTTCCCCTTCTCATTTCCCCTTAGCTAGATTGTAGATTTCTCAAAGATTCATTTATTTTAAAGTATCATAAATACAATATGAGCTAGGGGACCGCACGGGCTTTCCTCTTTGATCTAAGTATTCAAAGTTATTTTAGCTATGGATCTAAATGTCCCTTTCCTTTATACATCCAAGTCACTTTCACTGGATGACAACCAAGGAGAGGATGGATAGGCATGTTTCTATTTTCAACAGGAATCCTAATTAAGCCAGAACAGTGTGTGTAAAAATATCTTAATTATGACACCTTAAGGTGCAGTTGAATCACAAAATTTCTACGAAATGCTCTAGGATGGTACCATTATCATCAACAGAAAATTGAGTGCAGTTGTATGCAGACCTTAATCAGTCTTTCATCTGAAAAGGGCTGCTGTAGATTGGTTGCTTAATAAATCAGTGACTTCTCTATTGCACTGGCTTTAAAGGCATCACAAATCAGTGTGGAAGAATGGATATTGTAATAATCTGAAATGTGCTTGTGTTATGGCTTGTTGCTAGCATATATCTTACTCATATATTGTTATTGTATGTTTTGTCAATATGTTTTCCTAAAATCCATATAATTATATAAGTTCTTTCTACCAGCTGTTTTCTTTTCTTTCTTTTTTATGTTTATATGCAGCTTCAGGAGTGGGTAAAACTCAAGCTTATGTTTTCTTTATCTATTTTATCAGACAGTTTATTTTTAATGCATTTAGTGAGTACCTTACAGTGTGTATAAAAGTATATATTAGAAATCCACTGCTTTATTGTGATTCTTGTATCTCATAATTCCTACTAACCACAGGCTCACCAATATTCTTTTTTACAAATTATAAAGACTCTGGAATGTGTGAGTGTTTAGTTAGTATCACTCTGATGATGATTTACACCGAGAAAATTTATTAATTTGTTTTACTTATTATTGTTCTTGTCCTTTGTGTGTATTATTTTTAATTTAGAATTTCCTGCACATAATGATAAATATAATCCTTTTTGCTCTCTTTAATTAAAATGGACATCTGGATGCAGTATGGAACTCAGAATGGGCGGGGGCTTCATTCCTCAAAGCGTCCTGCACTTAAGCATGCTCATCTTGTAAAACACCACCCTCCACTCATTGAGAGGAGACAGTGATTCCAGATGAGCATTTGAAATTGTCATGCATCTTCAAAAAATTAGACATAATTTCACATTCTTACAGAAGATCACTCTGGTATTTTAATAATCTTACCTTATACTTATTATTAACCCAATGTTAATAGCTGATGTTTCTTTCCTAATTACTTTGGTTTTCAGTTCTATCACTGTCGAATAAACTGACTCTTAAATGGATTTTCTGATTACCTTGAAACTGCACATTAAGGGTCCAAAGAGTCCCTCATGTGATTAAACCAAAAGGCGGATGGAAATAAACTGTCTATGCAGTGAGCTCCAGCCATCATCTCAGCACACAGCTGTGCAGAATGGGTCTCAGGTTATCCCTACGCCTTTGGGGAACACAGACCTCTTACAGCAGGGGGATCAGGTTCTCTTCCCTATCAGGCTTTTGCCTCACATGAATCACTTAACTTCTCTGAGTCCAGATTTCCCCAATGTAAAAGGAAGAGTTAGAATATGAATTCTTTTTTTTTTTTCTTGACAGGCAGAGTTAGACAGTGAGAGAGACAGAGAGAGAGAAAGGTCTTCCTTTTCCGTTGGTTCACTCCCCAAATAGCCTCTACGGCTGGCACCAGGAGCCAAGTGCTTCCTCCTGGTCTCCCATGCGGGTGCAGGTCCTAAGCACTTGGGCCATCCTCCACTGCCCTCCCAGGCCATAGCAGAGAGCTGGACTAGAAGAGGAGCAACCGGGACAGACTCTGACGCCCTGACTGGGACTAGAACCCGGGGTGTTGGCACCGCAGGCAGAGGATTAGCCAAGTGAGCCTTGGCATCAGCCCTAGAATGTGATTTCTAAAGTCCCTTCACCCCTCCAGCTTTCCCTGTTTCTATGTAGAAAGGCAGAGAACCTAAAATAAGCAGCTCAGATACCCTTGCTTTGCTACTTGAGGTCTGCAATTCCGTAGGCATGGCTCTGGGATTCTGTGGCATCAGTGTCTCCTCTGTATAAGAAAGAATATTAGTATGATCTACAGGACTGCTGTCACATTTGTCAAGGAAACACTATCTGGCAAATCTAAAGAGATTTCTAACTGTTGCAGGGAAGGAGATGGGCCACATGCAAAGAAGCCTGTCTTGCACCTGCCAGTGGCCAGACACCAGTGTAGCTCCTAGAGTGGGCAACAATGGGATCAGGAGGACAGGGGTTGGTGGGGTGGGAGGTCAGAGCCTTAGCATATTTTGAATGCCTCTTTTGGTATCCCCCTGCCAGACCCCCAGACTGCCTCCCTACCCTCAGCGTGTCAAAATGAGTCAGGTTGGCACAGAAAAGTAAATTAATCTCAGTACCATACAAGACTGAGCAGATGCATCCTAATCTAATTCCTGTGCCAAACTAAGTTCAGCTGCATTTATAGATGATGATCTCAGAATGGCCACCAGAGAAACAGTACCACCCAATGATAATATTCCAGTCATTGGAAGAAAAGAGAAAGCTTGATGGATGGAAGGCTGGCTGGCTGGCTGGCTGGAAGGAAGGAAGGAAGGAAGGAAGGAAGGAAGGAAGGAAGGAGGGAGGGAGGGAAGGAAGGAAAGAAGGAAAGAAGCAAAGAAGGAAAGAAGGAAAGAAGGAAAGAAATGAACGAGGAGTGAGTGAAGGAGGGAGTGAATGAAGGAGGGAGGAAAAAAGAAGGAAAGAAAAAAAAAGAGAAAAAAAATTCAAGAAGGAATGTCTTTCCCTGAGACCTCATAAAATTGATTCTCCCTTACCTTTGTTGCCACTGAAAATATAATGTTTCCACATCTTATGACAATGTATTTCTTACATATTTTCTTTTTGAGCTCCTGAAAGTGTCTCTTTTGGGCAGCAACTTGGAGTCCTGGTTCCCTTTATCTTGGTTACAGATTAAGTGACTCCCATCAGAACTGGTGTACCCTTCTCTGGTCTCTCACATTAGTCTCAGTTCATCTGTGTTTTCAGAACATTGGCAATTGACCAAGTGAATTGGAAGATTACACACTTGGTTGCATTGCTATGCAAGTTAGACAACATGAATGATTGCTCAAAAAGAGACAGTCCTAGTGAACCTTCACTGTGCTGTAACTTCATTTAACCCTTACAATTTTAGAAACTGAGTGCAAAGACAATTACTGTGTCCTCCTCTAGCCTGCATGCTTCAGCACATGGGTAACAGTAGTTTGCAGTCAAAAGGCTGATCTCTGTGCCTGCCGAGAATTTTCAAGCAAGTGCTATATATTTAGGAAGAAATAAATACTACGGTATTGATGCGGGATCTTTGTTATAGGCAGAAGGAGCACCAGATTGCTTCAGCTGGATACCACGGTGGGAACTGAGTGGCCTGGATCAGGTCTGGGTATGGGATTCGGAGTGAAAGTCATTTCTGTGATTTCTAATAGTCAAAAAAATCCCAATGCACTTTGCTGTTTTGCAGACACAGACAGAAGAGTCTTAAGTGATGCCTGGGAAAAGGGGTGCTTACAGTAAATATCACAAGAGGAGAAACATCTTCAGTTCAGCCAGTTAAATCACATAGTTGTCTGGGTCAGAGTTTGCCACCTGTAACCAGAAAAATCTCTAAGAAAAATGTAAATTAATAGCTTGCTCTTGACCTTATGATTCTCAGCTTCATTTTTCAGGACATGTCATTGCCAAGGCCACTGTCGCCTCACTAAATGCAGGCAGTTAGAGGACGCACCTGTAGAATCCCAGACATCTCCAAGCCAATCACCTTTCCCTTAAAGCAGATCTCATTTGGAGTCTTTACATTTAAAATACCTCATCTAAAGTCTCTCAATTTCCCTATCCGTTTTACTCTTGCCACTGTGTTCTCAGCACTCTGATAAGAAACTGAAGGTGACTTGCTGGGCCCACAGCTTCCACTCCTAACAAGGGGAATGACTCACTTTTGTAATGGTCAACTCTCAGCAGAGTTTAAGTCTTGCCTTGCCCTTGGTCCCTGACAATTCTCAGTCTTCTACTGGTTTGTCTCACACTGCTAATTCATGCTTGAAGGTCTTTGGCTAGAATTTGGCTTCTCTGAGGGGGTTTCCTTTGTCTTGACCCACAGTGTAGTTTATGCTGCTTCTACAAACCTGTAACCCTGCACTTGGCTGTACCTTTAAGTACCAATCATCAACCCGAACTCCACTCGGTACCACGATCTTAGCTCACTTTCCTTAATTGAAGTACATATTTAACTTTCACTTCTTCCAGATGAATTAACTATCCATTCTGAATTAAAAGTCTACCTTTGTCATGTGCTAAAATATCATATTCAGTGGGATCCATATCTGTTTCTCTGATCTATTTAATTTCCCCCATTTCTCCTGTATTTTTTATTATTACATTTGGTATAGAGTATTTTTCTGCAGTTTTAAAACATGAGTGTACTCACTATTAGTCTTCACAGATAATCTTGGATATCTTGAGCATTTATTCTCCTCTGAAATTTTTATTATATTCTAGAACAAGTCTTGTCATCTCTGCTGCAAATTTTTTTTGAGACAGGATAAAAATAGGATTCAACAAATTCAAGTCTTCTCTCATTCCTCGACCTGACTGTGTATCCAACTCCATCTCCAAACAAATCAGCAGCAAGAAACATCCAGACCCTAACCACAACAGACCGCCTAATGCCCTGTTCTGAACCTCCCTGACCTGCACACCTGCCCAGAATAGCCCATCGTTCCTGATACATGGCCTTCCTGGTGAGAGCAGGGAGCAAGGCCACCATACGGAGTGTGCTGAGTGCAAAAGAAGGAACCACACCTGCACAGAACTGCAGGCAAAGCAGGCTGCAAACCTAAGTGCGTGTGCTGAGTGGGGTGAGCCAGAACTTGGGACCAGGTGCAGAATAAACTGCCTGTGCTGAGGGGTAACCAACAGGGAATTCAATAAAAAGCCTGTGCCAGCTCCCTTCATTGAGCCAGTCCAGGAACATTTTTCTGTCCTGGTGTATCTCTTGTGCTGGAGCATAAACCTTGTCTTGGCCACCCACTGACCTCTTGTCTGTTTCTATTTGTAAGAGGGCCAAGGAACCTGGGGTCAATAACATTTTCACCAAATGAACATTTTGTCCATATTTTATTTTTTTTAATTTTTTTTAACTTTAATGAATATAAATTTCCAGTGTACAGCTTATGGATTATTTTGTCCATATTTTAAATGCAATATATTAATGTTATATATTAAATGGGGAAGACTTGACCTTTAACTTATCAAAATTATTCTTCCAAAAATACTTTGTCATTTAATTTTTCAGAACTTTAAAAATCTTTCTATCATGTTTTTTAGATCTTTATATTTTATATTTTCTCTCTTTTCCTGTTCAATTTATTTCTATATACTCCACATTTTGGTCACCGCTGTAAAATAGATCTTTCAAATCATTTGAATTTCCCAGTGCTTACTGCTTATTTTAAGAAAGATCTCTCTTTTATAGGGCAGCATTGTGGCATAGTGGGTTAAGCTGTTGCACACAATGATGACATCCCATATGAGCACTGCTTTGAGTCCCAGCTGCTCCACCTCTGATCCAGATCCCTGCTAATGTGCCTGGGGAAGCAGCAGAGGATGGTGCAAGTATTTGAGCCACCCCTGCACTCACCTGAAGGAATTAATTGAATGCAGTTCCAGGCTCCTGGCTTCAGCCTGGACCAGTCCCAGCTGTTCTATCCTTTTTTAGGAAGTGACCCAACTGATAGCAGTTCCCTCTTTCTGTCTCTCCCTCACTCTCTGTAACTCTGCCTTTCAAATAAACAAAGAAAGAAAGCTTTTACTTATCATAGATTGCCAGATAATAAATATGGAAGAAATCATAGAATTTAATGGTTGCTGTCTGATAATCACCACAGTAATGATTGGCTGCAATGGGAAGCATAAATGATAATTAACACTGATAGATGAAGGTTTGTTGGCTTCTTCCAGGTCTCCCACATGGGTGCAAGGGTACAAGGACTTGGGACATCCTCCAGTGCTTTCACAGGCCACAAACAGAAAGCTGGATCAGAAGAGGAGTGGCTGGAGATGAACTAGTGCCTATCTGGGATGCTGGCACGGCAGGCGGAGACTTAGCCTACTATGCCACAGTGCTGGCCCCAAGCTCACTCCTTAAAATGCAGTCTTGATTAGAGTCTTTTGAGAGGCTGTGATACTGGCAACCAGCAGCAAGGTGGCTTACAGCCCTACTGACTTAAACCTCTGCAGTCCTCATTCTACTCTGAACTCTACAGGAAATAGGGATAGTAAGATCTGTGGTTGAGATCATCATTTATCAGTGATAATATCCTGACATTGGTTACTGTTTTGTGGTTACATATGATGGTATCTTTATTTTATGGGGAGTGCATACTTAAGTGTTTGGGGGCATAAAAGTATTATATCAATAGCTTCCACTTAGAAAATACTAAATATATGTAGAAAGATAATGATAGAAAAATGTGGTTGAGTGTTAGCCTTGGGGAATATGAATGAACAGTACATTATAAAAGGCCAATACTGTGGGACAGCAAGTTAAGCCACTACGTGGGACATCAGCATCCCGTATCAGAGCCCCGGTTCAAGTTCTGGCTACTCTTCTTCTGATCCAACTCCCTGCTAATGCACCTTGGAAGGTAGTGGATGATGGCCGAAATACTTGGGCCCCTGCCACCAAGATGGGAGACCATGATGGAGCTCCTGGCTCCTGGCTTTGGCTTGGCCCAGACCTGCCCATTGAGAGCCTTTGGAGACTAAAGCAGCAAAAGTATGATCTTTCTGTTTGTCCCTCTCTTTCTCTGTTGCTCTGCCTTTCAATAAATAAATCTTAAAAAAAAGGGGGGGGGGTGGGAGTATACAAGGCATTTCCTTCTGTGATGACTCTAAATTTTTGTAGGTCTGAAATTATTTCAAAAAATAGTTAAAAACTAAAAACTAAAAGAAATAAAAAAATCTAATTACTGCAGGGGAGTGTGGTCTCAAGAAGTGAGGAAGTCAATGGGGCTGGACAGTAAGGTGATGCATGCCTTGACCCATGTGTGCTGACCTCTGGTGGTAGACCTAGTGTCCTGACTAGTTTGCTGAATTAGCAGGGGTTAATGAGAGAATTTCATAACTGTACTCCTTGTCTGTCTGCAAATAGGCCTAGAGAAAATAGGAGTGTTTATGAACAATTTGTGTTTTCTCTTAGGGCTTCATCTTGTTTGATGAACATTAACTCTACTATGTAATTCAACTCAATTATTTTAGAGTTCAAGGCCCAGTTCAAAAGAAAAATGCATCATTTGTTTACAGGTGGTATTGACCATTGAGTGCTGTTTCACATCCTGGAATCCTAATGATAGATGTGTCCATCTGGACACATGGGTTTTGTTGAGATCTTAATTGGTGTTGTTATCTAAAGGCAAATCTGTGCTCTAGTCCCATGGTGGAAGTGTTATGTGCACTGAACAGTTAGAAGGACATGGCTAGCTTTGTGACAGTAGCATATGTGTTCCCACAGTGCTGACATTGTCCTATAGCAGTGAGCTTGTCATACACAGTAGGTGCCCTGGTATAACGTGGCTAAGGTTTTTCATAGGTCTGATTTGGACAGGATACAGTTGCCAGATTAAAGTGTATGAAACCTTTTGGGAAGGAAACTGAGTTTCTATATAGTAAGACTTAGAGAACTGTAAGTCAGTTCAGGGTGTGAAAAAATTAAACCCAGTTCATATCAAGTCTTTAAAACATGCATAAGAAATTAAGAAAATAATTTCCTAGGTCAACATTTAAGATTCTATAAACATGAAGTTTGAAATACCTGGAATATTTTAACTTCCCCATATATCGGTTACAGTTGTAAAATTTAATCATATTAAAAGATCTACCGTGAAACTTAATGTTTTTCCAAATTTTTGATTAATCCCGGATATTTTATATTTCATACAGGCACAATTTTGTAAGGTAGAACTCTATAAGTTATCTCTGAAGACATCTAAGCTTTTGTATGAATTAAAATGTGTCCTGCTGCATAGTTTTATCATACCGTGGTAACTGAACAATCAAAAGAGGAATATAATTTATTATGAGGCAGGTTACCTAATAGAAAAACTTAAAGAAGCAGTATAGCCAATGGGTCCTATCAGTAAGATTTCAGTTAGAAAACCAAAGGCCATTCTATTTTAAGCAGTGGTAAATATAATACATATAATTAAACATTTGCAATGTTATTGAGTGAACTAGGGGAATAAAGGTCACAGAAAGCTACTGCTACATCTCAGGTGCACAGAAAGCTTTTAGAAAACTAGGAAGTTGTAGAACAAGGGAACTGTCACCTATGATTACAGCTTCTTCTACTGGAGGTGAAAACTGACAAGAATGCCCTGAGGCTACCACAATTCCTGGTACTTCCCTTTGCTGCCAGAGGAGTAGAGTATTGCCTCTCTTTCACCTTCCACCCTTCTTCTGAGTGCCTCTTGTCAGTTCACTTGGAACTCTGCCAGCAAGGAAATGTACGAATGTTGTGGAACTCCCAAACCTGGCTCCACCTACTCAATGCACTGAATTCAGGGCAGTAGAAGGGGGTAGGTATTTATGTACAAAGTGAAGAGCAAGGAGTACAGGCAGCTATCAGTGAAATCCTGGACTGACTAAGGGATTTAGGGTCAGGAATGTTACAGGTTGAAGTTGGGATTGAGAGGTATATATTCAACTTATGTGCAAGTCTCTAGTGGGTACACAGTGCTGACGATCCACTTTTTAAAAAAAAAAAATTATTTGACAGTTAGTGAGAGAGAGAGAGACAGAGAGAAAGGTCTTCATTTCCATTGGTTCAGCCCCCAAATGGCTGCTACAGCCGGAGCTATGCCGATCCGAAGCCAGGAGCCAAGTCCTTCCTCCTGGTCTCACAAGCAGGTGCAGGGGCCCAAGCACTTTGACCATCATCCTCCACTGCCTTCCTGGGCCACAGCAGAGAACTGGACTGGAAGAAGAGCAACCGGGACAAGAACCTGGCGCCCATATGGGATGCGGGCACTGCAGGCAGAGGATTAATGAATGAGCCACGGCGCCAGTGATCCACTTTTGATTGGTTAGTAATAGGACAGCTGGAGTGCAATGACTTAGTGGGCTCTGGTCTGCTGGGGGTCACCAAGCGATGGTTATTACCTTGTTCGATCAGGGCCTGGGGTTCCTGTGATAGTTCTCAAAATGGAGTATAGTCCTAAAATACTGACCATAGAGGTAGTAATCGACTTCTTCGTCTTGTGAACTGGGGTCTTGTGTGGCTGGCCTAACCCATATACCACTCTCTTATTTTAGCCAATTACTCTTTAGGAAGGAGTTGACTTGCAATCATTAAAGTGGACACAGAAATTGCAAGCTAAGGGAGAGGGGTTTGATAAAGTTTACATCAAAGGTACTCAGGAATGGGGCTTGGTTTTACAAAGAATTGCATTAAATTGTAAGGAAATGCTGATGAGTTTTAAACAATATAAGGAATGGTCTATCTTTTTTGCTACTCGGCAGCCTTACATATCTTTCTGTAAAAGATTAATGGCATCAGGCTTCTGTCTAATTTGAGGACCATGTCTCTCATGGAATGAATATGTACTCTGTCTCACAAAATGTGGGAAATTCATTGGTTACTGTATCTATTATTTGTAATATTTATTCCTTAATGAATTAAATCATAATCTTTTTATATTCAGTAATCTTAAAAATAATTAATCTAACCACTGACAATTATGCTCTTGCTATATTGGTAGAAGGAGGAAAAGATAAAAAAGCATTGATAGTTTGTAAGGACACACATATGTGAATATCTATTACCAAAAGAATAGCAAAAATCCATAGTTAACAGAGTCCAGATTTCTGCATGTAATCATTATGCCACACTAGATGTTTATAACTTCATTTACTACTTATTCAGTGCCACTTTGAACTTAGTATTTATTATTTTTTTTACTTTTACTAATTTGGTTGTTCTAAACCTTATTCTTTGCAATCTCACCTGTATTGGCGTGTTCTATCTTCTGTTCAATTTAATTACTAGCCACAATATAAAGAAAATACTCTAGTTTCTAGATACATCTCATTGTGAATAGAAACAAGCCTATTCCCCTTTGAAAATTGGTAAATCCTTTCAAACCTATAGGACTCTCCTTCCTGCCTCTTGGTTCTTTGACACTGCAATTCTGAGTAACTAGATAGAACCTCAACTACTTGTTCTTTGGAGCAATTTTAACCTTGATACCCTTGGTAGTGGTGGTTTTCCTTAGAGACCAACATTCTTTTTTTTTTTTTTTTTTTTTTTTTTTGACAGGCAGAGTGGACAGTGAGAGAGAGAGAGAGAGACAGAGAGAAAGGTCTTCCTTTTGCCGTTGGTTCACCCTCCAATGGCCGCCCCGGTTGGCGCTCTGTGGCCGGCGCACCGCGCTGATCCGATGGCAGGAGCCAGGTGTTTCTCCTGGTCTCCCATGCAGGTGCAGGGCCCAAGGACTTGGGCCATCCTCCACTGCACTCCCTGGCCACAGCAGAGAGCTGGCCTGGAAGAGGGGCAACCGGGACAGAATCCGGTGCCCTGACCGGGACTAGAACCTGGTGTGCCGGCGCCGCAAGGTGGAGGATTAGCCTAGTGAGCCGCGGCGCCGGCCGAGACCAACATTCTAAACCAGAAGAGCCTAAAGATGTAAGGCTGGAATTGCAAAGTTTTGTATCTGGGTTATTATGAGTACTAGAGAAAGGAGCCATTGCTTCTCACCCTCTGGTATGTGGGCCTGTGCATTCTGCTGTAGAAAAACCATCACTTATTGGTTGCATTTCAGAGATTAAAGAATAATTTCTAGTGCTGGTCTCTTTCTGAAAGATATTATTTCTGGACAAGCCTGTCTACAGTTTCCTAAACCTACTGCTTATGAGTCACATGACTGCTTTCCTTCTTGCTCTATAAAGTGTTTTTTGATCAAAAGCCGAATGGGAACTATATCGAGACAAATTTTACTAGCACTGTCAGTATGTCTGTAGCTGAACGGACTGATAAAATTCATTGTTGGAAGAAAAGACAAATCCATAACCTTAGTATGAGTCTTTTTGTAAAAGAACAAACTTTACTGCAGCAGTGTTAGCCAGATCAGCCTTGATGAACCCGTCCATAATCTCCATGAATATTTTATTAGTGGACCCGTTAAAAAAGTGCAGGGTAGCTTGGGAAAGTGGCTGACTACCTGGAATAGGTTATACTGTATACAATACTGAGCGCCTCTAATTGGTGGGCATTCACATTCAACAAAACCTTGCAATCTGTGTTCACTTGGATTGTTCAATCTATATCTTTATTTTTGCTATCTCCTGTTACTAGAACTCCAAATTTGGCTGACTTATCCATTAGTCATTCATAATCATGCATTATCCACATTGTTGGCAATTTCTTTTGTGAGATGAATTTTACAATCAGATACAGTAATCAATGTGCTGCCTGCCAGGAAGATTTTCTTCCTTTGATACCCCTCAGTGCCATCTCAGTGCTACAGCTATTTCATTTTGATTAGTATCAGGCAGCCTGTACACTTAACTTGCTCCAGGAATTCCACAACCGACCTTAAATGTGGGTGGCGGGAGGAAGGGTGACACAGCAGGAAGAGATGTGATAGGAGTAGGAACTCTATTCAAATTAGAATTGCTGACCTACTCAAGTCAGATCATATGCATGTCAATTTCACTATAATGTTTGGTGGTTCAGAAAACACCCAAAGTACAGTGAAAATTCAGCTTACATGGCCATTTATTTTTCCATTGTCAGTAATTATGTGTCAACCTAAATACTACAGCAAGTTAGAAACTGTTTTGGAAACAGAAAATTTCTTTTATCCTAAGAGGACATGGATTTACTATAAAACTGCTGGGAGTTGCTGTTTTTCCACTCTAGGGTTGCCCCAGTCCTCATTCAGTGTGGATTGTCTCATAGACTATTTAAATACACTTGGATCTCTATGATCATCAGACCTAAGCAGCAGAGCAGCTGACACTCAGATGAACCTGCTAGGAAACTTTCTCTTGCTCTGGGTTTTACTCAAATTGAGCAATTCTGGGGTATTTAGAAAATTCCAGTAAACTCCATTAGTAAATACTGTTTGTAGGTGCTAGATAAGATCATGAAGTGCTGTCCTTCTTAGCTGTCAAGGAGTACAAGAAAAGGCACCTGCCTCTCCCTTTCGGGGGATAATTACTCTTGAGACCGTTATTCTCCTAGAAAATTCTCTAAGGTGGCAAATACCCAAAATATCTCACCAGAGGGTGGGATATATCTCCTCCCTCTGATATTCATGTGTCTTATCAAGGCATCTAATGAATTAGCTTATTTCTGCCTACTAGGCCTGAGAAATAGGATGTGTCAATTTAGGAGACCGGTGCCATGGCTAGGGAAGCAAAGAGCACTGCCAGCTAGATTATGACACAGAACTAAATAATCTGTGATTTGATGAATTCTGCAAAAGAGTGTGGATGGACCACTGTGAAAACAAACTACTTCGATTAGTTTGATTAGTTTGACATTAGGAAGGAGAAAAGATAATTTATCTGATGAAGTGCTGCAGATCAGGTTCCAGAGGCTCTGTTGATTTGCTCTCATAAATGAGATACTTCGACAATAGCAGTCAATGGAATAAATACCCAACTCAAATTCACAATAAGACCCTGTCATCCTCCATGACCCATCTTGCCTTCTGTTTTGTCTTGATTTTTTCAAAATATTTATTTGAAAATCAGATGAGGAGGGGAGGTGGAGAGGGAGAAACAAACAGAAAGTGATCTTTGATCCACGGATTCATTCCCCAAATGCTGGGTCAGGCCAAAGCCAGGAATCTAGAACTCAGTTTGGTGCCAGGGACCCAAGTACTCAAGTCATCAGCTGCTGCCTCCCAGGATGTACATTAGCTGGAGGCTAGAATTAGCAATGGAATGAGGACTTGAATCCAGAAACTCTAGGGTCCTCATGACTTAAGAGAGGTCTTAAATACTGTGCCAAATGTCCACCCCATATTCCTTTTCTAGGTCACAAATAGAAACTGAATGGGAACAGTGAAAAATCAACCTGCTGTCTTGAGTCTTTGATGGGGCACTATTCTCCATAGTACCCCCGGGATATAGTCAGTGCTTTTGGTTAACCATGCTGTTGGGGATCAGAGAGCGTTGCAGGATCCTCAACTTGTCTTTTTCTGCTTTAAAAGCATTAAATCTGTGGATCAGGAAACCACAATGAGGATTATTTCATTTATTTGCTGTGTCCAAAAATAGCATGACTATTGCAACTTTACATTTAGCAATGAAGGGGAGAAAAGAACCATGGCATGTTGGCAGACCCAGGGCATCTGCTGTGAGACAGACTCAGCCCAACATCTCTTTTTTCACATGACCTCTACACACCTTCACTATGATCTGTGATCTACAGAATCAGGTTAGCAATGACTACCTGGAAGATCTGCTTATGTTTTCCCCAGTCATTACCTTAATAATGAAATGCAGTGTCCTTTATTAAAATATGTATGGAAAAATTTGATGTCATGATGCTTCCTCAGATGGATCTAACTTCCCATTTAATAAAGGGTCTTGGTCTGTGAATTAGGTCTGGCCCAAAACGTGGGTGAGGCATTATGGTTTTCATTATACTAAGTTGAAGCCTATGTCCAGTCTTTACTGTTAAAGTATGACTTCAGTAGGAAGTTAGCCTACTGGTAATCTTGTATCCATGGAATATTACAGTGATCTTTGAGGCTCAGCAAATATTACTACTTGTTGAGGTTGCTTTCCATTAGGATAAGAACAATTGTTTTTGTCTGGCAGCTAAGTGCTATCCTTTGGTCTCACTTCTAGGATCTCATAATGTCTTTTGCAGTCAGGCAGTCTATCTCAGTGACAGTATCTCCAGTCACCATCCCATGCCCCAGTTTCAGAATATATCCATACTGCAGAACTTTTCAAGGATGCTGGTATTCAACTCACTAATGTACTTCTTTTTTATTTATTAATTTATTAATTTATTATTTTTTGACAGGCAGAGTTGGAAAGAGAGAGAGACAGAAAGAAAGGTCTTCCTTCTGTTGGTTCAGCCCCGAAATGGCCGCTATGGCCAGTGCTATGCTGATGAAGCCAGGAGCCAAGAGCTTCCTCCTGGTCTCCCATGCAGGTGCAGGGGCCCAAGCACTTGGACCATCCTTCACTGCCTTCCCGGGCCACAGTAGAGAGCTGGACTGGAAGAGGAGCAACCAGGACAGAATCTGCTGCCCCAACTGGGACTAGAACCCGGAGTGTCAGTGCCGCAGGCGGAGGATTAGCCTAGTGAGCCGCGGTGCCAGCCACTAATGTACTTCTTAATGCTTTGGTCAATAAAACGTTCTCAGGGTCCTCTGAGAGATATGGGGAAGAAGTGAATCCCTTCCTAAAATATGACAATAAATGTAAATAAAAATGCATTTAATGCAGATTAACATTAATTTAAAAAACCAAGCAGATGGGCATATTCTAGCTATTTAAGATATACTGAATTTAGAACTTGTGGGAACTACATAAGAGAGACAGAGAGAAAAGAGGGAGAGGAGAGGGGAGGAAAGATGGGAAGGGGAAGAGGTGAAGGGAGGGTAAGGGAGAGAAGGGGAGGGCAAGGGAGGAGAGGAAAGGGAATTTAGAGCCCAGAGCTGTCGTCTTTGTGCCTTTTCTATGTTTGCCTATTTCAGCAACAGCATCCTAATGCACTGAGCCTTTACCAGATGCTGTACACTCAGGCAGTTTGTATGCAATCATCCCAACATCTTTTTTTTTTTCCCAGAAACCATTTAAGGTATACAAACTGCATGCAGTTCATAAATACAAATTTAGGAACACAGTGATTCTTCCCACCCTACCTCCCTCCCACCTGCACTCTCACCCTTCTCCTCCCTCTCCTATTCCCATTCTTATTTTTTACTAAGATCTATTTTCAATTAACTTTGTACACATAAGATTAGCACTATACTAAGTAAAGAGTTCAAGAAAGAGTACAAAAAAAAAATCTCTTTAAAGTAGGAAGATGGACTACATTTCACAGCCTGCCAAAGGTCATATAATCAGGCTATGGACTTGGGTGCTCGGGCCCCAGAGCTGCAGAGCCAATGCTCTAACCACGATGTCAGTTTGTGTGGTGACACATTAGCATTAGCACCATGTCACCCTTTCCAGTATTTACTCTGGACAGCAGGCAATCTGTTGTTCTAGATTACTTCCAGCAGTGAAAGCGGTTACACGAGTTCTGGAAGATGGGCAGAAACTCTACTTTGACAGATATCTTGGCATTAGTCACATATGGGCAGCGAGTCTTTCACCAACCTCCAGGCTCTCTGCCAAGGGTGGACTTCAGTGTTACAGTCAGATGAGATCCATCCTGATTTGGTCAAGTCAGACAGGGAGCATTAAGGGCCAGCAGTTTTCCCTAATCTTGGATCACCTAAGATTTCCAACACGTTTATGGGCATATAATTGTTAGGAAAAGAGGTGCAGATTGGTGCCTCCTCACACGGGGCACCAAAAATATTAGGAAAAGAGGTACAGAATAGAGAAGAGCCAGTGCACAAATCTACAGCCAGACTGAATTCATTCAAAGAAAATAAATTTGTAGAGGTGGGTGACCAACTGCGAGCCTGAACATTGATGTGACACATATTTTAGGAGGGATAGGGATGGGGGTGGGGGTGGGGATAGCAGGTGGAGGTGAAATCCTGGAGCTGTTTTTCAGGTTGCTGTGCAGGGTTTGGGGTGGGGGGCTGCTTGGGAACCTGGGAAAGAATGCAGGGTGGAGTATGAAGGCAATAGGACGTGAGAACCAATTGAGATTCTAGGGCAAGGAATAAATTCCAATGTTTATCTATCTTTTGGGCAATGAGTGAGAATGGCTGAGGCTTACGTCTTTGTTCCACCAATAATTCCCTGAATTAAATGCCTTTCTGTTGCCTCCAAGCAACAGAATGCTGACTGATATTGTATTGGGTACATCAGTACTTCGAGGTAATATAAACTAAAAAATGGCAATCAGGGAGTGGTCATTTTATTGAGTTTTTTTTTTTTTTAATAAGAAGCACATCACTGCTAGTGGAAAATGGAAAATTGTAGTAGATGGCATGCAATGCCCAAAAAGTATTATGAATGTTTGAGTGGAATAAAGTGCTTATTGAAGGCAGGAATCTTAGAAGGCAACATGATTAGGAATTAAATGATCTCTTTGGAACCCTGTGGTACTTGACACATATTTTTTCAGTACTCATTTCTACAAGAGTCATCTCATTGTAACTTCCTTAGGTTCACTTTATGATGGAGACCAAATATAGTAGCAGTTTACTTCCATATAATTAGCTTTGCCTTTATGTAAGAGAGGCACTACCATCTGGATGCTCATGGTGATACATGTGTACTTGAAAAACTCTGTGAAAAGTGGACTTACAGGGCCTGGCGCCATGGCTCACTTGGTTAATCCTCTGCCTGTGGCACTGGCATTCCATATGGGCACCAGGTTCTTGTCCCGGTTGCTTCTTTTCCAGTCCAGCTCTCTGCTGTGGCCAGGGAAGGCAGTGGAAGATGGCCTAAGTGCTTGGGCACCTGCACCCACGTCAGAGACCAGAAAGAAGTACCTGGCTCCTGGCTTCAGATCAGCGTAGCTCCAGCCGTGGAGGACATTTGGGGGGTGAACCAATGGAAGGAAGACCTTTCTCTCTGTCTCTCTCACTGTCTAACTCTATCTGTCAGATAAATTTTTAAAAAAGAAAAGTGGACTTACAAAGAAGGTAATTTGGGCACAAATAAATTTGAAACACATTCATAGTTTTTCAGAAATTTTAAAGATTTCTTATATACTTTAAGTGATTATTTTTTTGCTTTGCAAATTTTTTTTAATGTTTTGAACACAACTCTTTTTACTCTTCTGGGTAGGATCATAGTGGTTTTTTTTTTTTTGTTTGTTTTTTTTTTACAGGCACAGTGGATAGTGAGAGAGAGACAGAGAGAAAGGTTTTCCTTTTTGCCGTTGGTTCACCCTCCAATGGCCGCTGCAGCCGGCGCATTGCGCTGATCTTTCAAAGCCAGGAGCCAGGCACTTCTCCTGGTCTCCCATGCGGGTGCAGGGCCCAAGCACTTGGGCCATCCTCCACTGCCTTCCCGGCCATAGCAGAGAGCTGGCCTGGAAGAGGGGTAACCGGGATAGAATCCAGCACCCCAACGGGACTAGAACCCGGTGTGCCGGCACCGCAAGGCGGAGGATTAGCCTGTTAAGCCACGGCGCCCGCCCACAGTGTGTTTTTAAAGGATGTCCATCTTAAACATCTTTAAATATTCAAAATAAATTTAAGTTCTGCTCCCTACCTACAAAATAATAAAATAAAAACTCACGGTATTCCAACTTGAATTTCTCTGGATTGCATCTCTAGAAACATTGATTCCAATTGGATTAAGCTGTTTACAAACGGAGTTTTTAGTTTCTCAGTGTTTTAAGTCCTTCACAAGTAGGCATACTATGAAGGCACCAAGTTCTTTATCCCTCCCTCCTCCGTGCTGTTTCCAATGTGAAATTGTGGTTTCTCCCATCAAAAGGTGGGGGGTCATCTCCTGTTCCTTGAATCTGTGCTTATGACTGATTTTTGATAATGGAAGAAACGGTGTTCCACCTTGAGGCTTTGTGACTTTGACTCTCTGTTGCTCCTACCTGTGCTTTTATCATGAGAGACCATGCCTGTGCTCAAACTGGTGTCCTAGAGGATGAGACTCCCAGAAACACACAGCAGAGTTGACTCAGGCCAGTTGTTCCAATCCAAGCAGGGAGCCAGGCAAGTTTGGCACATCTGTCTATAGTACCCAAGTGAGCTCCACTGAGCCTAGTCAATCAATCAGCATTTCTAGTAATCTTTTGAGAAAAAAATGAATGTGAATTATTATAAGAATCTAAGGTCCTGTCATTGTTGGGATTATTGTAGTGATAGGTGATTGATGCAAAATGCCACCAAGATTTAAATACTGAGTGGTAAGTATATTTAAATTTCAAAAAACATTTTTGTTTAGCAAAGTCAGAAAAGTAGCATTTTCATCTCCTTGATTCTTTCAAAATTATGTAACATAATGCTTTCAAAATATAATTTAGGGAGAACATTTGCTTTCATAACTGAAATAAAGTTTGTATTTTATGTTCTTCCAAGAGTGGAAAATATACACGTCAGAACTTATTCATGAGCCAAATTAACTTTGTGTGGCAAAATTATTTGGTGAAACATATAGTCAGAAGAATTTATGTATTTCTTTCATTCGATGTTCTCTACTTCCTTGCTGCCTATGTTGAAATAAGCAAGGCAAATAGAATGGTTTCTCTTTAATACTGATCTGCAAGAAGGAAGTCAGTTTCTCAAGAATGTGTTGTGAAGCAATTAGGAAAGAAAAGCTTTTATCTGTAATTTAGGTGATGTAGAGGTATCTTAAGGATAAGTAGAAGAAAGAAGAGTGGAAAACACTACAATTCTAGCACTCAACATGCATATTTCAAAACAGAACAGTAGTTAGCAAAGTAAACAGAAGGGCACTCTGAAGTGCTGAGGAAGGCAAGAGTGATATTCTCCTTACCTAACCGGTGAGATTTTCTAGCTGGGATATGTGGGACTGGGACAAACTTTACACAGAGAGGGTTCACGTTGGTCCAGGGGAGCACAGTCTTGTACCTATCCTGTGCCAGCCACTCTGCTAGGCACGGAGGACACACAGTTGGCCACATGTATCCTCATGATTGCAAATCTGTATGAATACAGAATAAAACTATATACAGGATGTGAGCAAGACAATTTGCCTAAAATGATTGGATATCTGTTCATGTTTTAATTTTATCTTATATTTTATCAACAGAAAAAAAGATAGTTAAGAAAATATAGAAAAAAGTAGTAAGAGGAACAAATATACAAAACAGAGAAGTGAATCAGTTTTCACAGTGGGCACTGCACCCACCAGGAGCACCGGCATGCTAGGAGAGAAGATGATGGTCATAAAATATGATAGCAGGGGATGGTGTATTAGTTATCCATTGCTGCAAGTTCCACCAAAACTTCATTGTGTATGAAAACAACAATTATCTCACAGTTTCTGTAGGTCCCAGTGCTTAGCAGGATCCAGTTTCATATGGCTGTCATTTGTCACTCCCCATGAGCAACCTCAAATTGTTACTGACTTGATCCCAACAGGTAAGCGAGAGGAGCCAGAGGAGAAGTGTGAGCTAGATGGAAGTCACAGTCTTTTGTCACCTGGTCTGAGAAGTGACTTCCAACACTTTCGCTGTATCAGACCCATTAGTAACAAATTGCCAGCTCTGGTCCACTCTCAAGGATGCAGAGGGTGGAATACAAAAGGACACAGGCTTCAGGAAGCAGAGTCATTGGGAGCCAGTTGGGGAAACGACCTTCAGAGGATAGCAAAAATAATTTTATCTATCAAGAGGAATAGTGCTTCAGAAAAGAAGCTATTCCTAGTCAAGGGAAGAGTATTTGAATGAGTGGTAACACTGTTTTTTGTTTTCCTTAAGTTGTTTAAAGATGTGAAGTTAAAAATAATTGCATCTGTGAACTACATTGAACCTATTCTCTTTGTATTAATATCAACATGAGAATTGATAAGAATTGTATTATCATTTGTTTGCTGTGACCCTGAGAATCTAATACATTAATAAATTCCTTAAAATAAATAAATGAATGTATTCCCCCCTTGAAAAAAGAAAATAGCTGGGAGATAAGAAAAAAAAAAAAAAGGAATTGGTTGAGATAGGCATGGGACAAATAATGGGATAGGTGTCCCAGTGGAGTGACAGGAGAACCTAGCAGGTATAATAGTTCCTGTGATTAGGACTAAGAGAGGCTAAGGCTGAGCCCCGGGGAGATCTGGAGAAGGGCTTCACATGCCATCTGCCACAGCAAAGGCCTAACAGCTTAGGGCTGGGCATAGCACCAGCTCTCAGTGGTGGGGGCTCTGTCTCCTCCCCACTCCCCACAGATGTGGTACGGCTGAAGGAAAGCTTGCGATTTCACCTGATACCAACTGTGCACAGTGGCTCCAGTAGACAAAGGAGACATGGCAACTGTATCTAAGGTGCCCAGTGGCCAGAGGAAAATATAAAGCAAATAGCTAGCAGAGGTGGTGAGGAAAAATGGAAAAACACAACACAGAGTCAGTGTGCAGAAAACTAATATCAGAAATATGAAAAAAAAAAAGTTAAATTAGAGCCTAAAAAGACTTAGTCAAAGAGAGAAATCATTACTTTTAGATGAAATCATTCCCTAGGCAAGTGGGAGAAGATGATGTTAACATTCTGAGCTATGAATCAGTGACATCAAGTTAAATAAATGGCTCTCTGAAAAATATCAGAGACAAAATAGAATGAGAAGGAAATGATGATAGTCATCTATGAAAGCAGTATCAATTCTGGAAGGAAAAAAAAAAGAGCAATGACCAGTAATTTTTCAACAAATAAGAAAAACAGACCCTTGGCCTGAAGACTTTTTTTCCTACAGGGTGAGAAGGAAATGAAGTTCTGGTATTAACGTTTTTAAATAAAACTCCTGGTCATAAGTTAGTATAATTATTTTATTAGGAAGAAAAATCATTTCATTTCTTACTTATTATAAAATATAAAAATTGACCCAAGGAGGTAAGCTGTCTCCTCTGACACACACTCCTACAACCAGTGTGATCTATTGTGTTCGTCAAACCCTGTTCTTCCAAAGGGTCACTCTTGCACTGTCTTCAGAACTCTGTTCGTGGTGTTATCTGTTTCCCTGGCCATCTTACAGGAGACAGCAACCACCCCTACTTCTGCAATGCCCCAAATCCTACTTAATATTTTTCCTGGCATGTTATGCTTTTATTTCTTTGTTATCATTTTCTATGTGCCTTAGTCCACTTGTGCTTCTGTAACAAATATCTGGGGCTGAGTAATTTAGGAAGAACCTAAATGTACTGTTTGCTTAGTTCTAGAGGTTGTGAAGTCCAAGACCAACACACTGGCAGATTGGATATCTGGGAAGGACTGGTCTCAACGTCCAAGATGGCACCTTGCTGCTGATCTGGAAGGGAGGAGCAAGACAGCCAGATGCTGCCTGGAGCCTTTTTTATGAGAACCTTAATCTTATTCATGAGAGAGGACCCTTGTGGCCTAACCACCTCTTTTTTTTTTTTTTTTTTTTTTTTTTTTTTTTTTTTTTTTTTTTGACAGGCAGAGTAGACAGTGAGAGAGAGAGAGAGACAGAGAGAAAGGTCTTCCTTTTGCTGTTGGTTCACCCTCCAATGGCCACTGCGGCCAGTGCGCTTTGGCCGGTGCACTGCGCTGATCCGAAGGCAGGAGCCAGGTGCTTATCCTGGTCTCTCATGGGGTGCAGGGTCCAAGCACTTGGGTCATCCTCCACTGCACTCCCTGGCCACAGCATAGAGCTGGCCTGGAAGAGGGGCAACCGGGACAGAATCCAGTGCCCCGACCGGGACTAGAACCCGGTGTACCAGCGCTGCAAGGTGGAGGATTAGCCTATTGTGCCACGGCGCTGACACTAACCACCTCTTAATAGGAACACCTTGGTTGTAAAGTTTTGACACCTGAATTTTGGAGGAGATATAATCAAACCATAGTATCCGTGTGGCACATGGTGGGTGTATTAGTATTCTTTGTCACTATAATGAAATACCTGACACAGGCTGTTGAGGGAGATAGGGGGTGATTTAACTCTCAATTTTAGAAGCTGATTTCAAATAACCCAGTGTAGACTCTGGTGCAGTTCCCGATGCTGGATGGCAAGGTAACATTTCAGGAAAAACAGTCACATCCCAGACAGGAAGCAGGGAAGAGAGTCTGGGCTTATTTTTTTTTTTTTTTAAACAATTCTTTTATGAGAACTCAATAGTCACAAGAGAGCTCTCTAAATCCTTTTAGAGGGCAAAGTCCCCACTGATACAAGGATCTCCATCTAGGCCCCATTTCTTAACAGGCCCACAAACACTTCCCAGTACCAGCACCCCAGGGACCAAACTTTTTACATATTGACCCTTGGGGAACACCGAAACGTGTTCAACCCATAGCAGTAAGCATTCAACAACAAATCATTAAATGGACCAGTTAAAGAGTTAATGAATGGATATGTGGATAAAGGAGAAAGCTCAACTGGACTAATTTTCACAAAAGAAGGTGGAAAAGGGAAAAGCAGGTGGGGTCCAGATTAGTCAGTAGAGAGGAGTGGTTAAGTGTAAAGGCCCAGAATTGGACTGCTGGAGGCTCATGTCTGACTTTCCCGTTGTTTGCTGTATGGTATTAAATACATATTATTTGATTTCTTATTTTCCAATTTTCTGAATTGTGAGATGTGCATGCTAATTACAGCTTCTAATTCATATGTAATATATGTACATATATTACGTATATATACATGTAGACACACACACATGCACACAAAATACTTTCTTTAATTACAAATGAGGGACATCTTGGTTGATTCCATAGGTTCACTATTGTGTAGTGCTGCTATAAGCATGATGATGAAGGTATCTCTTTGGTACAATGAGTTCATGTCTTTTGGCAGTGTACCCCATAATGGAATTGCTGAATCATATGGCAAGTTTATTTCTAGTTTTTAAAGGAATCTCCGTACTCTTTTCACAGTGTCTGCACTAATGTACATTCCCATAAACCTTGCTTAAGAGTTCCTCATTCTCCCTATCCTTGGCAGTATTTGCAACTCTCTGTCTTTTAGATAATAGCATTCTGAAAGGAGTGAAGTGAAACTTCACTGTGGGTTTGATTTACGTTTTCCTTAGGCTAGTAATGTTATGCATTTTTTTCATATGTTTGTAGGACATTTGTATTTCTTCTTTTGTGAACTGTCTATTAAAGTCCTTTACCCATTTCTTAATTGGTAGGATATTTGTTGTTGAGTTTTTGAGTTATTAATATATTCTGGAGAGTAATCCTTTGTCAGATAGGTAACTAACAACTATTTTTTTTTCCCATTCTGTAGGATGTCCCTTCATTCTGTTTTTTTTTTTTTTTTTTTTTTTTGGTGTGCAGAAGATTCTGAGATGGATATAATCCCATTTGACTAGTTTTGCTTTTGCTGCCATTGCTTTGTGGGTCTTATCCTAAAAGTCATCACTAATACCAATGTCTTAAATTGTTTCCATTATAATTTCTTCTGGCAACTTCATAATCTCAGACTTAAGTTTAGGTCTTTGATCCCCTTTGAGTTGATTTTTGTATGTAAGAAGTATGGATTTTGATTTCATTCTTTTGCATAGACACATCCAGTTTGGCCAGCACCATTTATTGAAGAAATTATCCTTTCCGCAGTGTATGATCTGGATATTTTTGTCAAATGTAAGTTGGCTGTATGTACGTGGATGAACTTCTGGGCTCTCTGTTCTGTTCCACTGGTCCATGAGTCAGTTTTTAATGCAAGTGCTATACTGTTTTAATTACTATAGCTTTTTAATTTGCTTTGAATTCAGCTATTGTGATGGCTCCAGCGTGATATTTTTCCACTCAGGATCAGTGTGGCTATTCTGCGTCTTTTGTAATTCCATTTGAATTTTTGTATTTTTTTCTAAATTTTTGAAGAATAACATTGTCATTTTGATAGGAATTGTGTTGAATCTGTAAATTGCTTTAGGTAGTATAGAAAATTTTATTGATACTGATTTTTCTGATCTATGAGCAAAGAATAACTTTCCATTTTTTGTGTCCTTGATGATTTTTATCATTTATTCCAGACCTTTGTATTTTTTAAGGTAAACAGTTATTTCAAGACAGTGTCATGTTTCTTAATTAATGAGCATTTGCAAATGCTCTATGGGTCTTCTTGTTATTGTTTTCTAATTTATTCCTTCATGGTTTGAGTAGATACATGCATGGTATGGTTTCAATCTTTTTACATTTTCTGAGACTTGATTTGTGGCCTAATGTATGGTCTATCCTAGAAAATATTCATTCATGATAGTAGAGGGTTGAAGTCCACCTCTTTTATTGTACTGGAGTCTGTCTCTTTCTTTAGGTCTAACAGTACTTGCTGTATAGATATTGTGTTGGGTACATGCGTATTCATGAGTTATATTTTCTTGCAGAATTGATGTTTTATCAGTATATGGTGTCCTTCTTTTTCTTTCATTTTTAAAACAGATTTTTACTTAATCTGTTTTATCTGATATCAGGACAGCTACTCCAGTTCTTCTTCTTTTTTTTTTTTTTTTTTTTTTGCCTGGCATATTTTTTCCAGACCTTCACTTTCATTCTGTGTGTATCTTTGTTTCTGAAGTAAACATCTTATTGGCAGCTTGTAGTTGGGTCTTAACATTTTATCCATTTGGCCAACCTAAACCTTTTGCTTAAGGAATTTAACCCATTTACATTCAATGTTAGTACTGATAGATAAGAACTAACACTTGTCATTTGGTTGATTGATTACTGATTTTAACTGCTCTGTAATATTCTCTTCAAAATTTCTTCTAAGTCTGGTTTGGTGGTGATTAATTCTCTGTTTTTGCTTTATCTGGGAAATATTTCTTTATTTTAAAGGATAGTTTTGCTGGAAATATTCTCTTTTGAAGTGTTTGTGTGTTTTTTTTTGTTTTTGTTTTTTTGCTTTCTTTTAAGACCTTGAATATGTTATCCTACTCTCTTCTAGCCTGTAAAGTTTCTGCTGAGAAGTCTGCTGTTAGTCTTACTGGTTTTCTTTTATATGTACCTTGACACATTTCTCTTACTGTATTTAGTATTTTCTACTTGTTCTTTTTTAAATTATTTTTAAAAATTTATTCTGCTTGTTCTCAACTTTTGACAGTTTGACTACAATATACCTTGGAAACTAACTTTTTTGGTTAAGTCTGTTCGGGGTCCTCTGAGCTTCATGTATCTGGATGTCCTTGTCTCCTTTAGGGTTTGGAAGGTTTTCAATTATTATTTCACTTAGTAAGTTATGAAGAACTTTTTCCTTCTCTTCTCCTTCAGGAATCTTTATAATATGAATATCTGGTATCCCATATTTTGTGTAGGCTATCTTCATTCTTTGTAATTCTTTTCTCTTTTTTGTCTGATTGGGCTATTTCAAAAGTCTTGTCTTCCAGATCAGAAATGATTTCCTCTACTTGTTCTATTCTGCTGCTGAAGCTCTCAATTTTATTTTTATTTTGTTGAAGTTTTTCTCTATAAAATTTCTGTTTGATTCTTCTTAATGATTTCTATCACCTTAGTTAAATTTTCATTCATGCCCCTATTGTTTTCCTCATTTCTTTAAAGCTGTATATGTGTACTCTTTTACATCGCATTAAGTTTTCTGACAATCATTATTTTTAAGTCTTCCTGGCATTTCAGACTTCCTTCACATCAGGATCTGTTTCTGGAGAGCTAGTGTGTTCTTTCATAAATGTCCTGCGCCTTTGCTTCTTGATGTTTCCCATATCCCTTGTTGGTGTCTGTGCATCTGAGTTAATAGTCCCTTCTTTACAGACCCAAAACCCTATTCTCAGGTCTGGGACTGTTGACTGAACCCTGCTTCAGTCTTGTAGGGTGGCTACAAGATATTTTACACTGACAGACATGAGTCCATATAGATGAAATGCTGGAAGGTTTTTCCCGAGGTCCCCCCAGATATATTCCAGGGAGTTTGAGGAAATTAGTACTGATTGCCACGACCCTGATGTAGTGGGATGCAGGGGAATTTATGATTCAAGGTTCTTAGGGTGAGAGCGAGGAGTCTGGGATAGTGGCAGCCTCCTGGCTGAAGCAGAGTGATGCAGACACAGCACTCTAGATACTACAAGTTGAGTGTAAGTTACACCAAAGAATGTGAAACCAACATCAGCAGTCCTGGCTCTGCAAGACACAGATGAAACCACCCCCAGCTCTCATGCAGCATGCATGGTTGCTGCTGGGGCTTGTGCCTAGGGCTCCTAGAACTATGAGATAGAGGGTGGAGAGGGAACTCCCTCAGATTGGGTCCAGCTTTTTATGGATTGCTGGTGATTCTAGCTCCAAGAGGCTGATAGAACCCCCACCCTACTCCCAGATCAGAAAAAGTGAGAAAATGCTACTCTGGGGCTTATGCCTAGAACTCCCACAGTTAGAAGATTCAGAAAATCAATTTTCTGGCCGGCGCTGCGGCTCACTAGGCTAATCCTCTGCCTTGCGGCGCCGGCACACCAGGTTCTAGTCCCAGTCGGGGCACCGATCCTGTCCTGGTTGCCCCTCTTCCAGGCCAGCTCTCTGCTGTGGCCAGGGAGTGCAGTGGAGGATGGCCCAAGTCCTTGGGCCCTGCACCCCGTGGGAGACCAGGAGAAGCACCTGGCTCCTGCCTTCGGATCAGCGCGGTGCGCCGGCCGCAGCACGCCTACCGCGGCAGCCATTGGAGGGTGAACCAACGGCAAAAAGGAAGACCTTTCTCTCTGTCTCTCTCTCACTGTCCACTCTGCCTGTCAAAAAAAAAAAAAAAAAAAAAAGAAAGAAAATCAATTTTCTGCACTGCAGACTGGCTTGACTCTGGCTCCTGTTGCCCCCAGCAAGAGCATGGCTACTTGTTGTATGCTGTGTCAGAACTGATTATAGCCAGGACTCCTTCAGAGACAGTTCATTCTGGTGTTTTGGTGGGGGTGGAGGAGAGGAGGAAAACATTCCGGCCTTTGGTCCCAGAGAAACGTAGTTGCTCAAACCACAGTCAGCTCAGCAGACCAGACCTGAAGTCAGTGGCTGGGGAGGTGGGGTAGGGGAATGGAATTTTCCTACAGTCAAAGCCGCCAGTGACAGGGTCCTGTGACTGGGGTACCACTGTAAGTTTTTCCTACTTTGTCCTTGGAAGATGATATCTCCCAATCAGGAGCAGGATGCATAGATGCAGGGTGTGGCTTATGGCGTGTCTGTCTTCTCTCCTTGCTGCCCCTCCGAGTCTCTGCTCTGTTTTATTAATTCTCCACTGAAAATGTCTTTTCCTCCTGGTTTTTGTTAAAGCAGACCAGAGGATGCAAGTCAAGGGAGTGCCCAAGTCTCATCTCTAATCTTTGGTGGCCTAAACTACAAGCCTATAGTCACAGGCATGTTCTGTAGTAGTTTTTCTAAGGTAGACAATGCTCATGAGGAAAATTATATTCTCACTTTAAAACTTTCTTTCCCTTTGGTCTGAAAGGGAGGTTTTTTTCTACTTACTGTTTACTTCGCTGATGGCGAAGTAAATCTAGCTATGAAATTATAATTTAAGCTCTTATTTTGGCTATGCTATTACAGAAAAATGTTAGCCATCTCTTTTATAAGGTCTAAAGATTAAATTGTGCGTCCTACAGATTCCTTCATAATAGAATTAGTTTCCTACCTTGAAGAGAATAGAGAAATGAAAGAACAAGTTGGGCTTAGAATAGAGAAATGAGGGAGCAAGTCCTAGATCACTTGCTGACAATAGCAATATCACATGAATACTTAGCAAACAGTTTTACCTGGCCAGCTCTCCTCCCAGCCCAGCTAAGTAATGAAAGTCAACAGGGTGCCTTCCCCTAGGAGGTTCACACCTCCCTTAGGATGTACCCCATGTGAAGAGATAGATAGCTCTGGGCCTCTTAACTTACAAGGCCTAAAGCCCACCAGATTATTATCAAGCCCCTTCTATCAGGTTCTATTTGCCTCTCAATCAGAAAAATTACTTGTAGCTTAGACAGCACCTTTCTTAGCTCCTCTAATAATGACTCTGTCCTTTGTTCTAGACCCTGTCTAGTGCACTTGGGTCTCATTCCTTCGTAATCATAACCTCTACTCTACCACCAATGGCTCTACTCCCAACCTGTGTGTACTGATGGTCCTCTTCCCCACTTAATGCTGTATAATTGTTCAGACCTGGTTAATGCCACTCTTAGGATCATTGGTTACTATCCTCACTCTGTTTTTTATGACCTTGTCTAAATATGATCAGAGTCGGCGAACTTGGAAGGCTTCCATAGCCTTGGCAACTCATGACGGGAGCCTAGGGTGGTTACTGGTGCCATAAACTAGAGTGTCAATTTGTTGGGTCAACAACAGGAGTCACTGTGCACTTGCTCCTCATGTGGGATCTCTGTCCTTAATGTGCTGTCCATTTTGATTTAATGCTATAACTAGTACTCAAACAGTATGTTTCACTTTGTGTTTCTATGTGGGTGCAAACTGTTGATCAATTTAGTATATATTAAGTAAAGATTTTGTCTGTATATAAAGAGAATTGAAAATGAATCTTGATGTGAATGGATGGGAAGAGGGAGCGGGAGAGGGGAGGGTTGCGGGTGGGAGGGAAGTTATTGGAGGGGGGGCAGCCATTGTAATCCATAAGCTGTACATTGGAAATTTATATTCATTAAATAAAAGTTTTTTAAAAAGTAAAAAAAAAGAAACCATAAATGTAAAAAAAATCATTTTGTTCATGATACATACAAATATTTTGCCATTTTATAAATCAATATTAAAAAATTATCAAGATGTATCATATACACAGAATATAGAATTTTTTTAAGATTTATTTATTTATTTGAGAAGTGGAGTTACTAACAAAGGGAGAGACAGCGAGAAAGGTCTTCCATCCACTTGTTCACTGCCCAAATGGCTGCAATGGCCGGAGCTGAGCCTATCCAAAGCCAGGAGCCAGAAGCTTCTTCCAGGTCTTCCACATGGGTGCAGGGGCCCAGAGACTTGAACCATTTTCTAAATGCTTTCCAGTCTATAAGCAGAGAGCTAGATTGGAAGTGGAGCAGCCAGGGCTCAAACTGGTGCCCATATGGGATGCCAGCACTGCAGGCAATGGCTTTTATCCACCATGCCACAGTGCCACCCCCCAGTAGAGAAATTTCCAGAGATACAAATAAGGAAACCACAGCAAAGTAAATATAAATAGCCAGTAAACATAAGAAAATATGCCTGAAATAATAAAGGTAAATGTAGAATCATATTAAAAATTATATAATACTTTACATGATCAGATTGGTTAAAATGGAAAGTTGTGATCATGTGCACTTCCTTTCATAGTAGCTGATGTTTAGTCCAATATTTAGCACTAATATTATCATTGTTATTTTACACTTGATTAAACTGAGGAACACAGATTTTCCATAATTTGCTCAAGGTCACCCAACTGATAATTGCAAGGCTAGAATTTGAACCCAAGAACCCCAGCTCCAGAATTAGGCCTTTAGTTACAACACTGAATATCCTATTGCCATCAGCAATATAGAAAAAACATCCTCCTATTCTGTTCATTGAAGTGCGTCTTAGTATCACCTTTGTAGAGTGTGATAATAGCATAATATTTAGTGAAATTAAAACCATTTGTGTTCTCTGACTCAGCATTTTGCTTTGAGGAATCTACCCCATAAAAGCAGTTCAAGAACAGAAGGTTGCGTATCTAAGACTGTGTATTGCAGTGTGTGGTTCTAGAGAATAGAATCATAGTGGTAAAGTGGATGCACAGTAATAGAGTAATGGCTAAAAACCTAAAGTATACTTGTAAGGGGCTTCATGTTTTTCTTTTTTTTTTAAAGATTTACTTTGTTTGGAACACAGACATACAGAGAGAGAGAGAGAGAGTCAGAGAGAGGTAGAGATGTCTCCCATCAGCTGGTTCACTCCCCAAATGGCTGCAACTGCCAGTGCTGAGCTGATCCAAAGCCAGGAGCTTCCTCCAAGTTTGCCACATGCATGTAGGGGTTGAAGCACTTTGGCCACCCTCTGTTGTTTTCCCACATGCATTAGCAGGGAGCTGGATAAGAAGTGGAACAGCCAGGACTTGAACCAGTGCCCGTATGGGATGTCGGCTGCAGGCTGGGACTTTAACCCATTGCACCACAGCACCTGCCCCCAAGGTTTTCTTCTTAATAGCTATTCCATATTTCTTGGGGAAAATCATTTTTATTTGATGGTTTTTCTACCCATACCACACATTCCCCAGCAACTCCAGCTAATAGCTCATGCTGTTTGAGGGAAGGTGGCATTGCTAATTTTAAGGGCGGCATGTATGGTTGAGGCCTTATGAGTATGATCAAATGGAATGTCCTAAACTGTCCAATATGGCATCTGAGAGGAACACTCAGATGTTAATTGAAATGTGGCCAGATGATCAAAGGACTTTATTAATATTTAAAAAAATTTTTGGCCACAGGTAGCTAGTGGGTGCCTTATTAGCACAGCCTTAGCTAACCAGTATAGTATCATCACTTGGTGAAAAAAAGTTTTTCTTCAGAGATGGGCGTGTTACTTATTGAAATCAGTTAAACCAATGGAGCTGTCATGATGTCTTCTGAGAAGGAAGTTTTCTGTTTTGAGAATGCTTCTGGAAAATTCTTTCTCCTGGGAAAGGCATCATGCAGTCTCAGGAGAAATTGAGAACCACACTGGAAACACGAAAGGGAGCCATTCTTAGAGAAGACACAGTGGAAGGCAGTACAGACAGGCAGAAGTAAACCAGTTACTTTTTGTTGCTAGACTAACCAACTTTGTAATTGATACTGCTTCTACATATTCCAGGAACAAGTGCCAGTTCTCTTTTGTTGTTAAACATGGGTGAGGTAGGTCTCTTCTTCTATCTGAGTAGATCCAATATGATTCAAGTGGTCGGTATTTGGTTCTGTGGTTAAAGTGCAGCTTGAGATGCCTGCATTCCGTAAGGGAACTTGAGTTCAAGTCCTGGCTCTCAGATTCCTGCTAATACATACCCTGGGAGGCAGCAATTCATAGCTCAGGGAGTTGGGTCCATGTCTCTCATACTGGAGACACAGAGTGAGTCCTCAGCTCCTGGCTTTGGCACAGCCCATTCCCTGCTATTACAGGTGTTTAGAGACAGAACCAATAGAGGAAAAATCTTTGTCTATCTGAATCTCTATGTCATGCTCACTACCTATCAAATAAATAGGTAAATAAATAATTTTTAAAATATGATTTATAAACACCAGCATTTCAGTTGTACTGAAGTGTGTTCTAATAAATATTTTAAAAGACAAAGAAGTGATATGCAAAAGAGATTGTATGATATCATATTTAAATGAATGATTTTTAAAAATTCCTATAAATGGGAGGTTCTATATCAGTAACAAAAAAAGACTGATATATAGCTCAATACAGATAAACATAGTCACATATGAAAATATTTCTAGATATACACAGGTTAATAAACATACCTGTATTTCCTTGCTCCATCAACTACAAGGGCTTAGAAGCAGTGAGCCCCAAGTAGCAATGAGCATGCTCTGAACTCAGAATGTGTTATCTAGTACCATTCTTCAAAGAAACCATGAATACATAGGAAAAAAAGCTGATTATAGGAATGGAACAAGAAATAAACATAAATCTGAAACAACCCATAGTGCCAAAAAAATAAATAAGTACTTATTTAAAAAAAACAAAGAGAAGTATATATCACATGAGCCAACTAAAAGAGCTCCTAATGGCCAAAGCTTGAGCAATTTGAGCAAAAAACATACATAAGCAATTATTGGATTATAACCCAAAGTACAAATAAATATCCATTATCTCATTTTGTTATAAATGACTAAATAAAAATGGGAAACCAGAGAAAAATCTTCTAGGCAGAATAATTACAAATCACTTCTACAGATCCTTCATCTTTAAGGAGCTGCAGGATAATGCCCTACATCCTCACTGCGGGCTACACCTAGTACTTCCTTCCAAAAAGGGTGGGGGAAGTAACTTTATAGTGGAGAAACTGGGATGGAGGTCAACATTGAGTGATAAGTCATATTGACAGTATCTACCCTTTACAGTATGGGGTCAGTTGGCACATTATTTGTGTTATCTACCTTCCAAAAATCCATAAACTAACTTAATAATAAGCAGAACATGAAATAAATGCATTTGAGGGATACTCTAAGATACCAGAACTCCTCAAAATTGTCAATGTCATGTAAAACAACAAAGAATTCCTATTAAGGAATCCAAAAAAGATCATAGGAAACATGATGAGTAAATGTACTGTGGCCACATACACAGGGCTTGCAGTGGAAAGAATACATTAATTTAAAAGTTTAAAAAGTTTAAAAAGAGCTATGGATAAAGTCTATACATTAGTCAACCCAATTTTCAACATTGGTTCAATAATTCTAAGAAAGGTACCATATTACTATAAAATGTTAATAATAGAGGATGCTAAAATGGGATATGTAGGAAGACTCTATAATATCCTTTCAGTGTTTCTGTAAACCTAAAGTTATTCTAAAATGTTATTTTATATAGCATTAATTTGTATGTTATTACAGAATTGATGTAGAGTGATGCACAGTAATCTTAGGCATTGTGGAGCAGTCATGGAAGGAGGGAGGAAATGGGAAATGGAAAGTTAAAGAAATGTTGACTCTAGAAATATGGAAACATACTCAAGGAATGAATTAACCAAAGCATAAAATGTAAAATGCTTCAGTTCTATTGCAAACATGTACTAACTAAATGTGCTTACAAGAAAAAAACTAAAATATTTCTGGAATGAATGGAAATATTGATGATATATCAGGATGCCAATGAAGATTTCTTCTTGTATTTCTGTCATTTTTAACGTAGTTCCAATTGCAAAATATCAGATGCAAAAACCCAGAAACTTGACTGAGGAAAAGCATAGTTCTGGATTCTCCACAGGAACCATTGTTCAGAGGTCTAGGGTCACTTCTCTAAAAATCTGCATGTGCATGTTTACAATCAGAAATGAGTGCCTTACCAGACCACTGTCAGAACACAGAGCACAGGTGCATGGAGGAGCACGCAGTTGACTGCAGAATCAGAGACAGGCGGGCGTTGACATCCATTGCTTTTTGAAGATTGAGTAGGATGTTCTATTTGCAAAGAAGAGAGGAGAAAACAGGGAAGGGATCCAGGGAACAGGGCACTGTGAAGCAGCAAAAATCTGTCTGCCAATCTAGGCCATAGTTGCACTGGCACAGGTGTAACTATTTTGGAACTTTAGAGTTTATTGCAAGCTTGCAACTTGCAGGGGAACACTTGGACAGTAGATTGCAGTTCCTTTCAGAACTAAGCACAGCAGCAGTTTCCCATCACTCAGTCTCCTGGCAGGCAGCTCTGCGTGTGTTCTTTGAGAAGCATGAACATAGCTTGTGGAAGTCAGGATGTGCCTAAAGGACTCTGTCATCCAAATACCAGAGTTCTGTTCCTGATTGCTGTTCTAATCACAAAAGTGCAGAAAAAGAAGCCACAGACACTGTTTTTTGTGCACCACCCCCTCCCTGAACCATTGCAAGCCCCACAGTGTCTGGCTATTGTGACTTCCAGGGGATTTAAATGGATAATACCCTCCCCATTCCTTCATTTTTCTCTTTTTCAAGAGAAAACAAGATATTTAAAACAAAGACATATAAAGACAAGACAACCACATGGTCCGGGGAAATTGAATCTAACAAGCAGTTTAAACTCAAAATTCTAGGTGGCCATGCACATGAAACCTCCAATGGAAGCAGTTTCTGCAAGCTGGCACTGCATCCCCCCAGCGGGAAGAAGCCACCTCCTGCTGAGAAGCCACCTCCTGCTGCAACCCTGTCTTGGACCCCCCTTCCCAAAGACACCCCTTTTCAGCATGAAACAGCCAGAGCAATCATCACCCAGTTCCCCTAACAATGTTAGTGTTTCCATCTTGGAGGAGGAATGTGAGGACTCAAGTGGGTTAATAAATAGGGGATCCCAATGGAGTTTGGGGTGTAAAATATTAGCTTCCTTCTCCAAAGTGATATTTTTAGCAAGAACAAACAGGCCACCCTCCTTCATTCAGAATCTCCAAGCTTACCATGAGAATAGCAAGGAAGTTCCTCCAGAGCTCACAACTTATTGTGAAAACAAGTTATGTATTCTGCCCTTAGCAATCCGGACAGGATGGAGAATTGTATATCAGGTCTTTTGATGGTTTTGTCCCTGACTGGTAACCGAATGCCAATCTGATTGCTGTTTTTTGTTCCTATAAAATTGTACTTAAAACCCATGGCCACCAGTCCCCTCTGGATTTTTGTCTTTTGGAAGCCCTCCTTCATGCTGCTCTGGCTGCAGGTCCTTGAATCTAATAAATACTGTTAAATCTCAAAAAAAAAGACGACCACATAAATGGGGGAAATTAGAAAGTAACCACCCACGTGCTAGGGAAGACCAGGCTCAAAAAACATGAGAGGAGACTTTTACCCCATGACTGATCTTCATTAGGGGGGACAGCTTGCAACAACAAAAATTAAAGACAACAAGAAAAAAAGCAAGAACAAAAAACACCACTGAGAAGGATAATCTGACTGCCATAGTTACCACATCATTAGATTCTAATGTCTTGTTTCCAATAACAAAAATATCATAAAGCATAAAAAAATGGGAAAATATGGCCCATTCAAAAGGAAAATTAAAAAAAATAAAACAGAAAATATCCCTGAAAAAGACCTGGTGATGGGTCTGTTAGACTTTAAAACAAGTCTTGGATTGGATGTCTGGTGCAGTGTAAGATGTCCCTGGGTATGCTATGTCCCATATCAGAATCCCTGGGGTTGAGTCCTCACTTCCCTCCTGATTCAAACTTCTTGCTAACGTGCACAATTGGAGGAAGGAGATGTTGGCTCAAGTATTCAGGTCCCTGGTACCCACTTGAGAGACTTGGAATGCATTCTAGGCTCCTAACTTCGGCTGGCAGAGCTCTGGCTGTTGTGGACATTTGGAGGGTGAACCAGAGGATGAAAGATATCCACCCAGCTCTGTCTCTCTCTCTCTCTCTCTCTCTCTCTCTCTCTCTCTCTCTCTCTCTCTCTCTCTTTCTCTCTCTCTGTGTGTGTGTGTGTCTTTTTCTTTGCCTTAGGGAAAAAATGCTCAAAGAATTGAAACAAGACATGGAGAAAGTTAAGAAAGAAATGTGTGAGCAAAGTAGTAACATCAATCAGAAAGCTAAAAAGAAACAAAAAATTCTAGTACAGAAGCATACAATATCTGAAATGAAAAGAGCATATTCTAAAGGAAATAAGACAGTAATCAAAATAGAGCTATAGGAAATAGAACAACCAGACAGAATATGTTAGGAAACAGAATATTTGAAGAGCATGCTAAACCCCCTACATCTAAGCCATATACAGACCATTCTATCTAACGACGCACTAGCCATTCTCCTCAAGTGTACATATAAACCAGTCAAAATGACAGACACTGCAAGACTCCACTTACATGAGCTATTTTGAGGAGTCAGACTCATAGAGAAATAGTAGAATGGTGGTGATTTCCAAGGTTTGGGGGAGGGGGAAATGGGAAGCTATAATTTGAGTTTATGAAATAAAAAGTTCTGAGGGTAGATCAGGGTGATAGTCACACAGTATGAATGTGGTTAATATCCCCAAACTGTACACTTAAAAATAGTAAGGCTAAAAAAAATTGCACACATGCATACACACATAGCAGAAACCAATGAATGGTGGAATGAAACACTTTATGCATTAGGAATAGCAGAATGACCAGGAGCATACGTGTTATAAAGTAAATATAGAAAGGTAAATGATGTCTAGATTATTGAATGCTGTGCTATGGAGGTTTTCTTTGCTGTTTACAGCTAATCCATTTTTGGACATAAAAATTGACCCTGTTTCATGTAGGTCTTATGGAAGATACTCTGAAAATCTAAATTTGAAGAGAAGAAAGAGTATTGGATTACATAGACATTTTATAGTTTTGCTCGTTAGGAAAATCTAATTATTTACATGTCAATTGTTGTATTCCAAACAAAAAAATGATTTTTATACTTTCATTTACGTCTCATTTAAGGTAACTGAGTGCAAATACTCCCGTAAGAACATGTGCTCCTGAAATGAGAGTTAAGGGTGACAGATGGTTTAGGGAGGACAAGTAAACATTGCGATTAGGACTGAAAGAATCCACTGGCTGTGATCACGAGGAAGTGACCTTATTAGTGCAGATCTGTGGAAAATGGAGGCAGATGCCAAATGGCTGTGAAAGAAGAACGAATGGAGGGTGACGGACTAAATGCATAGAACATTTCTTCAGGAAAGATAATCAGTGCTAAAGGAGGAGGCCAGCGTACAGGTGATTGGAGTACATTTGCACAGATGTGTACGAACCAGATGACAGCAGTACGAACACAACCCATGAGAGAGCGAGAGGAGCCACGTGGAAGTTGCCCAGTGAGAATGAGCCCTCCTCCCTCAGCCTGTGCTGCACCTTCAGTCCATCTGCGGTGTGATCCTAGAAGGTAATGAAGAAGCCATCTTCACGGTCAATGAAACAGATTTAAGGTGCACACAGTTACTGCCTGTACTACTTGCTTTTCTAGAAGAGTAATGCACTTTCCCTGTATCTACAAAGTAATGCCACACCTAACTGCAATTACATCATTTTTAAAGGATTGTTGTTAAAATTTTTAATTAGTCTTTAACAGATTAAATGTGGTTTTTAGAAGCAATTCTAAGAAAATAATGATAGTCCCTTCTTCCCTCGTCCCCCTATGCTTCCTTCCACCTTCTTTTCTTCTCCCTTTCTTCTTCTCTTTTTTAGTTTTTGAGATAACATAATTTTGAGTTACATTACAGTAAAAAGGCTTACTACTTCACCAAATAAGAAATTTAACACATAAAAAAGCAAGAAGACTCTAGATTAGTGGGAAAACAGACAATAGCTGTAGATACATGGATGGGAAAACTTTCAAAGTGAGAAAACGTGCCTGCCTCTATCTGGTTATAACTCATTCTGCCATATGGGATAAAATAATGTTTAAAATATATATTTTGAAGTATGTTAATAGGTTTCTGTTTTCTACCAGTAAACAAGGGTGCTTCAAATACTTTGTAGAAAAAATGGAAATAAATATAATGCATATTTAGCCTCATATTCAATCAACTTAGAAATATTCCTTTCCTGAGTGCACTTTATCCTGGCTTTCACTAACGGCACAAGTAAGTGGAAGTTGCACTGAATATGACAATTTTTTTTTATTTTTAAATTTTTATTTTTTTAAAGATTTATTTGTTGATTTGAAAGGCAGAGTTACACAGAGAGAGAAGGGAGAGGCAGAGAGAGAGATGAGAAAGAGAGAGGTCTTCCATCCACTGATTCACTCCCCAAATGGCTGCAATGGCTGGTGTTGTGCCAATCCAAAGCCAGGAGTCAGGAATTTCTTCCAGGTCTCCCACACAGTTTCAGTGGCCCGAGGACTTGGGCCATCTTCTGCTGTTTTCCCAGTCCTTAAGCAGAGAGCTGGATCAGAAATGGAGCAGTCGAGACTCGAACCAGCATCCATATGGGATGCCAGCAGTGCAGGCAGTGGCTTTACCTGCTATGCCACAGTGCAGGCCCCCATGTTTTATTTGTTGTTTGTTTGCTGGAATGAATTTAGCCAAAGACATCTCTGTCCCTATGCAATACATTTCAGCAGTACTGAATGCAATGCCTGCCACCTCTTCCAGGAGCTGTGGTGAGCCAAGCAAATGCCAAATTATCTGACAAATCCATTAAAACAGAATTAAATATACAGAGAAGGAATATTCAGCCACCCTCACACATATACAATTGAAGTTCTTGTTTCTCTGCTTCCAAATGACCTTCTAATTAGGAGAATACAACATGTCTCTATGCATGTGATTTTAGTCCTGAGGAAAATGAAGCTGTTTTACAAAGAGGTTAATGATTTGTTAGCGTCTGCCAAAGGGTCTTCATTTTGCTCCTCTCTATCGTTGCAACCAGAATTACTGCAGGTCTCGACAGCCACCCACTGGAACCCTCACCTCTCATGCCCAACTGTCATCAGGAACCCTCGCATCTCTCAGCACAGATTTGTCCTGATTCTTAAACTTCGGTGTGGGCTTTCGTTTTCACTTGATTCCATTCGCTATTGTCAGTTCTTTCAGACATTTTAGCTCTCATAGAACCAGGATAAATGGATATACTCCTGTGAAAAATAGATTTGCCTCAGCAGATATTTTACTCAGCTGGAGTGGGTGTAAATTAGATTTAGTCTTCAACCTCCATACAGAGATTTTAAAGGTCATTTCTATTGTGTGTGTGTGTGGGTGGGTGTGTGAGTGTTGGGTTGGTGCCATTTCCTCTTTGTTAGAACCATTTTTGTGTAAAAGTAAGTGCCAATAAGCTAGGAAAAACTGGTGTCTGATCCTTTATAATCTATAATTGGCCTGTTAGCTATCAATAGTTATTTCATCATAGTTGTCATGGGTTATCAGCCGTGAATCATGGGGCTTTAATTGTGGAGTTTTTTCTAGTATTAGGCATCTTATCTACAGCATTAAAACCTAACATAAAAAATCCATGATCTTATTTCTTAATTGCTGCTGATTAGTGATAAAAGTTGATTATGTTGACTAAATGGCCATGTGTTTTTAGAACAGTATTTTGCATGAGTAATACTACTAAAAAGTTCATAAAATTGTCATTTAGATTGTAAAATTTGAAAGCTAAAGGAGTTAAAGAAATAAAGGTGGCCAAGACTAGGCTGTTTCAATTCCATTTATCCTTTTAAAGGCATTTTATTTTGAGAGAAATAGAGATTCACATGCAATAGAGAAGAGAGTTTCTCATGTACCTTGCACTTCATTTTCTGCAAAGGCTAATGTTTTTTAAAAAATTATAATTTATTTGTGTTTATCTGCTTGAAAGGCAGGCTAACAGAAAGAAGTAGAGAAAGAGAGACAGACAGACACAGGGAAGGAGGGAGGGAGGGAGAGAGGGAGGGAGGGAGGGTGGGAAGGAGAGAGAGAGAGAGAGAGAGAGAGAGAGAGAGAGAGAATGAATCTTCCATCTGCCAGTTTATTCCCCAAATGCCTACAACCATCAGGGTTGGGCCAGGCCAAATCAGGGAACCAGGAACCCCTTCCATGTCTCCCCAACTGGGCGGTAGGGACCCAATTCCAAGCATTCATCTGCTTCCTTCCATTAACAGGTCACTGGGTCAGAAGCAGAGTGGTTGAGTCTCAAACTGGCACATTAGTATGGAAAATGGTCATCCAAGTCAGTTGCTTAACTAGCTACATGACAACACCTGCTCTGAAAGTTGTACCTTGCATAGTGCAATACTACAATAAGGGACTTGACTTTGCTTCAGTCCCCTGGCTTTGTTTAGATTTCACCAGTTTTATAAACATCTGTGTGTGTGTTTATGCATGTGTGTGTGTGTGTATTATAACACATTCAATTGCTTGCCACAGTTGAAGTACTGAACAGTCCCATCACAATGATGCCTTGTGCTCTTCTTTAAAAATCACCTATAACAGCCCTCGACCCTGGCTTTCATTATTCTTCATTGATGTAATTCTGTCATGTTAAGAATGTTATGTATAAAAAAGTTATATAACTGGAACTACACAGAATGCAACATCTTGAAAATTAAAAAAAAAGATTTATTAGTTTATTTGAAAGTTAGAGTTATAGAGAGGGAGGGAGAGACAGAGAGAGAAGCATTCCATCTGCTGATTCACTCCCCAAGTGGTTGCAATGGCCAGGACTGTGCCAGGCAAAAGTCTGCAGCCAGGAGCTTCATCTGGATCCTCTCGTGGGAGGAGCCCAAGCACTTGGGCCATCTTCAGCTGCTTTTTTTAAATTAAAGATTATTTTTAATTTATTTGAAACAGTTACAGAGAGAGGTAGAGCCAGAGAGAGAAAATATTCTTCCATCCACTTGTTCACTCCACAAATGACCACAACTGCCAGAGCTGAGCTGATGTGAAGCCAGGAGCCAGTTGCTTCCCCTGGGACACCCACATGGGTGCAGGGGCCGAAGAAATTGAGCCATTGTCTACTGCTTTCCCAGGCCATAGCAGAGAACTGGATCAGAAGAGGAGCAGCCAGGACTCGAACTGGTGCCCACTTGGGATGCTGGCCTTGTATGCTGGGGCTTTAAACCACTGCACCACAGCTTTGGCCCCTTCAGCTGCTTTTTCCATGCCATTAACAGGGAACTGGGTCAGAAGGGGAGCAGCTGGGATATGAAACAGAGTCCATATGGGAGGCAGGCATCACAGGTGGTGGCTTTACCTGCTATACCATGGTGCCTGCTCTTGAATTTTCAGTCATTGTAATTCCATTGAATCGAATCTATACCTTTGTCAAAAATGTGGGTATGTTTGTATAAGTCTCTTTTTCAAAGTTGCTTTACGTATATTAAATACAGTGATTTTCCATATAAATGTTAGAACCACCTTTGTCTTTGTCCATGATAAACCTAATGTGGATTTCTATAAAAATTGAAATAAACCTTCAGATCAGCTTAAGGACTCATGTGTCCTCTTTGGAAAGCTCAGATGTTTTACAACATTTGCCAGAAAATGAAGCCCCATGCAAACCATCCTTGTTGCTGTCTGATCTCACTCCATTAATATCTTTAGCACCTGTGTCATCCTCTTCTTCTCAATTCTTTCCATTGCTTTTATCAATAAATCAGAGGGCTGATTTTCCTATACCCTATCACATAATTTTTTAGTTTTACAAAAAATAAACAATTTTACATAATAAATCAAGAACATGCTAACTTTGAAAGCTTTATTTCAGGAAACATTCTTTTTTCTTTTTCTTTTTTTTGGTATTTAACCATTGTATACAATTTATTTATCTTCTGAATGCAACTCTGAGAAACTGCTGCCCTTTCAATTTTCCATTGTCCTTCTTTTCTCCTTTCTTGTTAAATTTATTTATTTTTTTAAACTTTCATTTAATGAATATAAATTTCCAAAGTACAGCTTATGGATTACAATGGCTTCCCCCCCGCATAACTTCCCTCCCACCTGCAACCCTCCTATTATTGATTCAATCTCTGTCTTGGTTATTAGTCTGTTTAGGTTTCCATGTCTTCATACTTCAATTTGGTAGATTGTATGTGTCCAGGAATCCGTGCATTTTTTCTAGAATTTCCAATCTGGTGCCATATAGCTGTTTGTAGTAATTCCTAATGATTCCTTTTATTTCTGTGGGAGCCAGGATTATACCTCCTTTTTCATCTCTGATTTTATTAATTTGAGTCTTCTCCCTTCCCCCATTTTTGTTAGTTGACCCAATGATGTTTCAATTTTGTTTTTTTAAACAGATCTTCATTTCATTGATCTTTTGTATTGATTTTTGGTGTTAATTTTTAAATTTCTTCCATAATTTTAATTTCTTCTCACTGATTTTGGTTTTTACTTGTTGTTGTTTTTCTGGGTCCTTGATGCATTGATAGCTCATTTATTTGGTGTCTTTCCATTTCTTGATGTTGGCACAAATACTATGTTCCATACTTTTTGAGATGTTGTGTTGTCACCTTCATTTGTTTCCATGATTTTTTTTTTGCTTTCCCTTTGTATTTCTGCTATGACCCATTATTCATGCAGGATTGTGGTGTTCAGTCTCTGAGTGTTTGCACTTGTTCTAGAGATTCGTGGGATGTTAATCTCCAGCTTCATTTCATGGTTGTCAGAAAAGATGCATGGTATGATTTCAGGGTTTTTGAATTTTCTGAGACTTACTTTATGGCCTAGCAATGGTCTATGCCAGAGAAAATTCCATGCGCTGATGAAAAGAATGTGTATTCTTAAACTGTGGGGTGTAATGTTCTGTAGATAACAGTTAGGTTCGTTTGTTCCATAGTGTAGATTAGCTCTGTTGTTTCTTTTTGATTTTCTATTTAGTTGATCTGTGCATTAACAAAAGTGAGATGTTGAAATCCCATATAGCTATTGTATTAGATTCTATGTCTCCCTTTAGATCCATTAACGTGTGTATTCATCAACTCAAAATGGATCAAGGTCTAAATCTATGACCTAATACCATCAAAGTACTATAGGAGAAATTGTGGAAACTCTGCAAGACATTGGCATAGGCAAAGACTTCTTGGAAAAATCCCCAGAAGCACAGGCAATAAAAGCAAAAGTAGACAAATGGGATTACATCCAGCTAAGAAGCTTCTATACTTCAAAGTAAACACTTAATAAAGTGAAGAGGCAAGCCACAAAATGGGAGAAAGTATTTGTAAAATATGCAATTGATAAAGGATTAATATCTATAATCTACAAAGAGCTCCAGAAACTCAACAGCAACAGAACAAACAATACAGTAGAAATGGGCTAAGAATTTGAATGCACATTTTTTCCAAAGAGGAATTTCAAATGGCCACCCAGACACATGAAAGAAATCTTCAGTATCATTAGCCACTAGGGAAATGCAAATAAAAACAACAATGTAGTTTCATTTCACCCCAGCTAGAATGGCTCTCATATAGAAATCCAATGCTGGCAGAGATATGGGGAAAAATGTTCCATAATCCACTGATGGTAGAAATGCAAACTAGTATAGCTTTTGTGTATGACAGTATAGAGATTCATCAGAAATCTGAAAATAGATGTACCATATGCCCCAGTCATCCTAGAAATCTACCCAAACAAAATGAAATCAGTATATGAAAGAGTTGTCTATACTCCCATGTTTATGGCAACTCAATTCACAATAGCTATGATATGAAATCAACTCACATGCCCATCAACTAATGACTGGATAATCAAAATGTGATACATATAGACTATGGAATATTACTTACACATAAAAAAGAAGGAAACCCTGTGTTTTGCAACAAAATGGATACAACTAGAAACCATTATACTTAGTGAAATAAGCCAGTCCTGAAAAGACAAATACCATATGTTTTCCCTTATCTGTGTTAATTAATAGAGTACAAAAATTGAAATATATATTAGTAAAATTTGTGTTTTGATATTTAGAGAATTGATTTTTATTTACAGCCCTTGTCTCTACTAGTATGGATCAGTGGTTTTTTTTATACTTTGTTTAATTCTTTAATGGAGGGTTAAATTTATGATTATAAAAAACAAAGTATATCATCATAAAAATAAAAGAAAGAATACAAATGGAAGGGAGAGGAATTGTCAGAGCATGAGAGGTAGGTTGGGTAAGGTTGGAAGTATCACTATACTACTAAATCTGTATATAAGACATACATTTGTTCATTTAATATAAATTTCTTAAAAAGTTAAAAAAAGATAAAAAACTTACTTTAGCTTGAAAGAAAGACAATGTGAATAGAATGAGGGGTACACATCTGCTGGGGCAGCTAAGATGCTGTTTGGGAGGCCCAGATCTCATATCAGAAGGCGTGGGTTCAAGTCCTGATTTCACTCCCAGTTCCAGTTTCCTGCTTATGTGCAGACTGGGAGGCAGCACTGATGGCTAAAGTCTTAGGGTCACAGCCATTCATGTAGGAGACTCAGACTTTGTCCCAGTCTTATGGCGTTCACCTGGCTCAGGCCTAGCTTTCCTGTAATTTTGGAGGGAAATCAGCATTTGGGAGATCTCTGTCCTTCTGCCACACAAATAAATAAATAAAATAAATTTAAAAGAGTAAAGAGGCAAATCATAGATAGGAAGAAAATATTTTCAGACCACACATCTGATAAATGATTTATATTCACATATCAGAATCTTTCAAAATTTAACATTATTTTCAAGATTTATTTACTTATTTAAGAGGCAAAGTTATAGAGAGAGATATGGAGAGCTAGAGAGTGATCTTCCATCTACTGGTTCCTCCCCAAATGGTGGCAATGACCAAAACTGGGCAAATTTGAAGCCAGAAGCCTCTACCAGGTCTCCCACATGGGTGCAGGAGCCCAAGCACTTGGGCCATCTTCCACTGCTTTCCCAGAAGCATTAGCAGGGACCTGGATTGGAAGTAGAGCAGCCAAGACTTGAAATGACACCCATATAGGATGCTGGCATTGCAGGCAGCAGCTTTATGGGCTACACCAAAACACTGGCCCCAGAACTCAACATTTCTTTTTAAACTTTTATTTAATGAATATAAATTTCCAAAGTACAGCTTATGGATTACAATGGCTTCCCCCCTCCCATAACTTCCCTCCCACCTGCAACCCTCCCTTTTCCCACTCCCTCTCCCCTTCCATTCACATCAAGATTCATTTTCAATTCTCTTTATATACAGAAGATCAGTTTAGTAAATATTAAGTAAAGATTTCAACAGTTTGCCCTCACATAGCAACACAAAGTGAAAAATGCTGTTGGAGTACTAGTTATAGCATTAAATAACAGTGTACAGCACATTAAGGACAGAGATCCTACATGATATTTTTTAAAAAAAATTAATTAATTTTCTATGCAATTTCCAATTTAACATCAAGTTTTTTTTTTTCATTTTCAATTATCTTTATATACCGAAGATCGATTCAGTATATAATTAGTAAAGATTTCCTCAGTTTGAATCCACACAGAAATACAAGGTGTAAAAATACTGTATCAGTACTAGCTATATCATTACTTCACATTGGACAACACATTAAGGACAGATCCCACATGAGACGTAAGTACACAGTGACTCCTGTTGTTGACTTAACAATTTGACACTCTTGGTTAGGGCGTCAGTAATCTCCCTAGGCTCTAGTCATGAGTTGCCAAGGCTGTGGAAGCCTTTAGGGTTCGCCGACTTCGATCTTATTCTGACAGGGTCATAGTCAAAGTGGAAGTTCTCTCCTCCCTTCAGAGAAAGGTACCTCCTTCTTTGATGGCCCCGTTCTTTCCACTGGGATCTCACTCACAGAGATCTTTCATTTAGGTCTTCCTTCTTTTTTTTTTTTTTTTCCCAGAGTGTCTTGGCTTTCCATGCCTAAAATACTCTCATGGGCTCTTGAGCCAGATCCAAATGCCTTAAGGGCTGATTCTGAGGCCAGAGTGTTATTTAGGACATCTGCCATTCTGTGAGTCTGCTGTGTCTCCCACTTCCCATGTTGGATCAGAACTCAACATTTTTAATGCCAAAAAACATTGACAAATTATTGAATCAAACAGTTAATTTAAGAAAATATATAGATTGCAAATAATGGTGAAAATATACTATCATCAGTTATTAAAGAAACTGCATTTAAAACCACCATGAAACACTTGTACATATTGATTGAAATGATTTTTAAAATTTAAAAAGAAAAAATGCCAGGAAGCTGCTACCATGGCACAGTAGGTTAATCTTCTACCTGTAGCGCCGGCATTCTATATTGGCACTGGTTCTAGTCCTGGCTGCTCCTCTTGCAATCCAGCTCTCTGCTGTAGCCTGGGATAACAGTAGAAGATGGCTCAGGTCTCTTGGGCCCCTGAACCCATGCGGGAGACCGGGAAGAAGTACCTGGTTCATTGGCCATTTGGAGAATGAACCAACGGATGGAAGCCCCCCCCCCCCACCTCTCTCTCTGCCTCTCCTTCTCTCTGTGTGTAACTCTTCCAAATAAATAAATAGATCTTTTTTAAAAAAGAAAAAAATTCCAAGTGTTGTTGAAGATGTAAAACAACTGAAACTTTCATATATTGTAGGTATGAACAAAAAAAAAATCAAGCAGCCAATTTGGAAAACTGACTTAAGAGTTATACAGATATTCACCATGGGATAAACAGTCCCACTCCAAGGTGATGTACCCAATTGAAACAAAACACCTGTGTTCTGGAGAAAACCTGTGCAGGAATGCCTCGAACTAGAAAAAAATCAAATTTACCCCAATTGCAGAAAGAACAAAGGCACTGTTGTACACCCACATGGTGGAGTATTACCCAGCAAAGGGTGAGTTATAGACACATGGAAGGACATGTGTAAATCTCAAGTGCAGTAAGCTAGTTGAAACATACTAGATCCAAAAGGCTACATACATATTTCTATTGTTATGCTGTGCCTACAAATGCAAAACTTTAGGGACAGAAAACTAATTAGCAGTTGCGAGAGTGAAGGATTGACAACAAACTGGTACATAGAAGAAATTTGTGGATTAGTGCAACCATGCCATGTATGGACTACACTCTAGCATCTCATATAACTTTGAGCTTTATTTTCTTCTTGTGAGATAAAGATGTTGTAACTTCTCTTCCCTTCTTGAATTCTGCATTTTATCCACTGCCACCTATCATATTTCTAGATTTTTAACATCTTTGTAAACAGAATATGTCTTACAATCAGTGGTGCCTATCAATCATGGTCAGCCAGTTGTTTGTTTTGCTGGCCCAACAATCCTATCTATCCATTGTTGCCATTTCTCTAAGAACAAAAATGCACTCTAAATAAATGCAAAATAACCTTATAAGGGATTAAAGTGTTTAAATTTCATAGTTTCTCATAGCACATAAAATGAGATTGTTTGTCTAATTTACAGTGTCTTAGATATTGTGAGACATGTGAAGGTCTGGATGTTAACCATTTGTGCAAATATATAGTTACATATAGATAGATGACAGAAACTAAAAAACCATGAGGTAGAAGAGCTTCATTTATACACATAGCAAATGACAGCTAACATAGCCTTGCATCATAGCTCCATAGGCCCGGAAACCCCATGGACTGGTATAATGAGAAATGTCCTATGTAGTGGACACTTTCTCTTGGTGCATACAAAAAAACAGAACACATGACTTTTTCATGCTTATACACAAGGCAGGAAACCAATTTATCCTCTGCCTTTCTAAGTGAGGACCCTTGAAGACATAAAGGCAGGAATGCAGGTGATAGCTCTTTGCTATAAAAATAAAATACTTCAGGAACCAATGGAATCCACTGTCTGCAGCTTTCAAAGCTATCCAAGGTTCTGGGATCCCTTCCTTTTGGAATATAAACACTTAGGAAGATAACACTAAAGTGTCCCAGGAAATTGCTGGGTTTTTAAAGTCACTTTTAGAGTTAACTTCAGTGTTTACCCAGGATATAACCATTTGACTCTTGGAGAGATCATAAAGATTTTTTAATCCTTTGGATGAGACTGATTACTCCATCCCCAGGGAAACAAATGGCTACAGATCTAATCTGAGTGTTTCTAGGGATAATGAAAACAACTTTCTCTGTATTATATATGTCTGTGTTTCATGGACCTGCCTGGGACTTTTTTTTTTACAGGAACACTGAGAAACCAAAGAAAAAATTATTTTTCTACATTATTGCTAAACTGAAAATTGTTCTGCCTTAAATTCATCTGATGGCCAACAATCGTATATACCAATTTGTTCTAGTGTTCTCTTTGTTGAACTTGGAACTATTTCCTAGACTCTCTTAAACCCACATTTTTCGAGCTTAAATTTAAGTGAGAGAGGAAATCTGCTAGTAGGAAGTTAAAGGAAAGCTGAGGCCATTATTCACAAATGAAAACTGTGGGTGTGAGGTAGTGACAGTTTGATACAGAAGTACATGGCTGTTCTGTTTCTTTCTCTCCTTATCAAATTTTCTTCCCAATTGCTGATCCTGAAAGCCCACAGGGGTTCCAGTCCTGCCACCAGATGCATTCCAGGACAGGTAGCAGCCACACTGAGATATCAAGCCCCAGCCTTCTCCATGGCCACCTTTCTATGGTCTCTACACAGAATCATAGTTTGCCTGCCTTCCCAGATGTCAGCAGCCACCCCAAGTTGTCTTCTGCACTAGGCAGGAATACAGGTGATAGATAGCTCTTTGCTATAAAAATAAAATACTTTAGGAACCAATGGAATCCACTGTCTGCAGCTTTCAAAGCTATCCAAGGTTCTGGGATCCCTTCCTTTTGGAATATAAACACTTAGGAAGATAACACTACAATTTTTCAGGAAAATTGCTGGGTTTTTAAAGTCATGATAAAGTTTCAGGGTGACAGCTGAATGCTTTTTCTATGATCCTCCATTACTCATCCACCCTGGTGGAGGGCTGGGGGAGGGCTCCCTGCCCCAGAATTTCCTACTCTCTATAAAGTGAGATGGGCAAAGTGTCTACAGCCTTACTGCCTATTTTCTCACAATAGAGTTTTTATTGGAACACAACTATCCCCACTTATTTATGTGTTGTTTATATCTGCTTCCTGCAACACAGCAGAGTTGAGTAGTTGTAACAGAGATCTTCTGGCCTATAAAACTCAAAATACATATTTACTCTCTGACATTATGCACAAAAGATATTGACCTCTGGTGTAAGGTAGAATTTATAAAGTTCTGTATTATGTTAGGGTTCTTCCTTTCTGACTGAAACCTCACCAATATGAACCTTTCCAGGAGATGGACAATAATCAATCTAGTAATTCTTAGTTTACCACCCACTACTCACCCCTGAAAAATTCTGGGGAGATTGAGAACGTGGTGAAAATCTGGAGGGGGCATTTTGCTGGAGAATGTTGGTGAAGGGCTGTGGCACTTCCCTTTGTCCGTTGTTTCCCCGTCCCACTAGCATGTTCATATATTTTGGAGGAGGAGTGTGACTGACACCAAGTCTAGTCGGGCCATAGAATGGGCATGGAAGTGGCTTAAGAAGATCACAGGTTTGATTCTAACTGATTCAGACTTAGTGGGCAAGAGACTGGCTGATGCTTGTGTTTGAAAAGTAACTGTGCTCCTATCACAACCTCAAAAATGATGCATGTTTCCCAGGAAACAGATAAGGCTGTAAGCTAGAGACATCAGCATGAGTTCAGTTCAGAACGATCCCCTTACAAGACTCCTAAAGGATGCTTAGCATAAAGATCGCAAGCCTTGCACCCAGAGGAGTCAAGGGTATCTCCCCTCTGAATGTCTCCTCTTTCCATCTCAATTAGGCTTTCTCCCTACACAAAGAAAGTCTTGTCTATTTTCTCCTTAATATCTGTTTTGCAAAATCCAGTGGTCACTACTGGCCCTTGTGGTACTCAATTTGTTAGCAGCATTTGAATATTTCACAGAAACTAATCACTCCTTTTTTAAATACTTCATTGAATTTAGTAACACCATATTCTCCTGGTTTGTTTGTTTCTTTGTAAACTTCCCCTTTTCAATATCCATTGTTGAGTCTCTGTCCTCTGCCTAAACTCTAAAGAGTAGACAAATCTACGATAGAGTCTGGACCTATTTCCTTTCTATATTTTGCTCTTTTCATATATGATGTCATCTGATTCTGTAGATTAAAATACCATGAATACAGTAGTAGTTCACAAATTTATTAATTTGTTCCTTTTTTAATTTCATTTTTAAATTTACTTTTTAAGGCAGAGAGAAAAAAGAGGAAAAGACAGAGAAGAGAGATGTTCCATTTGCTGGTTCATTTTCCAAATGCCCAAAATATCTTGCTCTGATTCAGTCTGAAGCCAAACCCGGGGCTCAGTTCAAGTCTTCTACATGAATGGCAGAGACCCAAGTACTTGAGCCATTACCTGCAGCATCCCGGGATATGAATTAGAAGGAAACTGGAACTGACAGAAGAGTCAGGAACCAAACCCTGGTATTCTGATATGGGGTGTGAGTATCCCAAGTGTCATCTTAAACCTGTACCAAACCCCCACCCTGTGCCTCTCTTTCTTTCCTCTGAACTTCTGGTTCATAATATCAAGCAAACTGGATCTCTATTTGGCATCTCAAATACATATTTAATATATCCAAAACATAATAGGGCTTTCTAATTGAAATAAATGTCAGTGAATTCCATTTAGTTCTCAAGGCAAACCCAAGATTTGTTTGCTCTCTTCCTTCCTACATAACTCATTTACAATCCATTGGCAAATAAGGTTAAAACTACCCTCACTGGGCCGGCGCCGTGGCTCACTAGGCTAATCCTCCGCCTAGCGGCGCCGGCACACCGAGTTCTAGTCCCGGTCAGGGCACCGGATTCTGTCCCGGTTTGCCCCTCTTCCAGTCCAGCTCTCTGCTGTGGCCCGGGAGTGCAATGGAGGATGGACCAAGTGCTTGAGCCCTGCACTCCATGGGAGACCAGGAGAAGCACCTGGCTCTTGCCTTCGGATCAGCGCGGTGCACCGGCCGCAGCGCACCAGCTGCGGTGGCCATTGGAGGGTGAACCAACAGCAAAGGATGACCTTTCTCTCTGTCTCTCTCTCTCTCACTGTCCAAAACTGCCTGTCAAAAACAAAAACAAAAACAAACAAACAAAAAAAAACTACCTTCACCAAAGATCATCAATGCATCCTTTTCTCTGATTTTCCATGTTGTTACCTAATCTGTCAGCACTTTCCACATGAAATACTAGAAGCACTTCTTAACGATTTCCATGCCTCTACTCTTGTCATCTCTTCTGCCACATCAATTCTCTAACAACTAGAAAAATATTATTAAAATGTAAAGCAGAGAATTTCTTCCCTAATTTAAACCATTTCATATTACAATAAATTTTACCCTTTTTACTATGCTTCATAAGGATTTATCTGATTAGATCTTTACCTTCTTTTATTTCAATTTCAGAAAAGAGCAGGAAATAGCATATTGTTGTTGAGAAGCTGTGCAATTTCAGTATAACTAAGAATAAAAGTAGCTATTTGAAAATTTAGAAAGTGATTAACTGGAAATACTGGAAGGATAAAAATGAGAAGCACTTGGGTCCTTAGAAGTTCAGATATTCTTCAAAGAAAATGAACAATGAAATGACTAGATCAGAAGCTACATGAGGGGCCAGCATTGGGGTACAGTGTGTTAGGCCACCATTTGCAATACCAACATTCCATACCATAATACCTATTCAAGTCCAGGCTGTTCCATTTTGATCCAGCTTCCTGCTAATGCTAATCTACCTGGAAAGGCAGCAGATGAGGGCCCAAGTACTTTATCTCCACCATGCATGTGAGAGACAGAATTCTTGGCTCCTGGTTTCAGCCTGGCCCAGTCCTGCCATTGTGGTCTTTTGGGATGTGAATTAATGGATGGAAGATTCTCTCTCTCTCTCTCTCTCTCTTTCTCTCTCTCTGAGTTTGTATTTGTGTAAAACTCCTTCCCCTTCTCCCTTCCTCTTTCACTATCTGAAACTCTTTCTAGTAAATCTTTAAAAAATAATTTACATGAGCATTTTTATTTTTTATTTAATAAATGTGAATTTATAAAGTGCAACTTTTGTATTGTTGTGGCTCCCCCCGCCAACCTCCCTCCCTCCCGCGACCCTCCCCTCTCCCACTCCCTCTCCCATCCCTCCCTTCATCGAGTTTTATTTTCAATTACCTCCATATACAGAAGATCAACTTAGTATATACTAAGCAAGGATTTCAACAGGCTGCACTCACACAACCACACAAGGTATAGGGTATTGTTCGACTAGTAGTGTTGTTTTTAAGTTTCATAGTAAAACACATTAAGGACAGAGATCCTACATGGGGAGCATGTACCTAGTGACTCCCGTTGTTGATTTAACAATTGGCACTCTTATTTATGACGTCAGCAATCACCCGAGGCTCTTGCCATGAGCTGTCTAGGCTATGGAAGCCCCATGAGCATTTTTAAAACCAAATGATTTGTATTGAAATATCTTTTGTATCACATGATAGTATTTTAAACAGTGATTTAGGTCTTTCCTGCAGTAGACAGTTCTGCTCCCTAGGTGAGCCCACTCCTTGTGTAATTTCAGCAGCAGCTGGGGTGGACAGTTCCCTCACACGATACTGGCTGCTATCTGTAGCCTAGTCCACTCCCAGGAATCCACTTCAGTTCTTTCTGGGAAGCAGCAGGATTTTTGGTCTGGAATATGGAAAACGTAATGCCCTGATGGTGTCCTGAGTCAGTACATAAGTGCTCTGGCTACCCAGAGTGTGTCAACACATTTACTCAGAGCGCCTGCATCACCCGCATCATTAACCAGCTTGATAGCCGCCGCTGCCGCCGCCACCACCACCACCACCACCACCACCACCACCACCACCACCACCTCCCTTTATGGGCTTTTCTTCTTTTACTTTCTCCTTCAGCTTGCTCATTCACTCTTGCCTCCTGGAATTGTCTCTCAAGTAAATGACGTGCATCCAACTACTTGCTTTAGGCTCTGCTTTAGGTGAAATCCAAAAATGACAATCATCTATCCCTTTATTCAAGAAATTTAATTGAGAGCATTATGCAAGGTGCTAAAAAAGCAAAGTTATTAAGAAGACATTTTATCAAATAGTTGTAACTCTTCCAGGAGTACAATTAGAAGTCTAAGGGGTAAAAAATGAGACTCATAAATGTTAATACTATTTTCTACATTATGTAGCCATACAAGTTTTTTTGTTGTAGTTCCTAGGTTATTACAACTGACATGAGGTAGCTCTCAGCTAAAACTGGAATTATTATTTGCTTCCAGCTTCATATCTTGTGTTATTGTTACCTCAAAATTCTATTAAATATAAATAATCTTCAGCAATAAAATATAAGAGAAGAAAGTCTATTGAAACTAAGGGTTTATAACTTGGATTACTACTCTTTTTTTATTTTGCATTTCAACATTCATGGGTTAATGTCCTGGGATAATTTTTACTTTCTTCCCTCTCCCTTCCATGGTGTAATCTATTTTTTTTTCTTTTTCTCAACTAGCTGTTGCTTTGTTGTGATTATCATAGCACAGAACATTTAATTTTTTTAGTTGTTGTTTCTGCATAATTGGCCAAATGTTGCTCTACTATTAAATTTTTTATCTTTTCATTGAAATCATTAAGTGTTTGATTAAGACAGCCAACTGAATTATATCAGTTTTAATTAATTATGTCTATGGAACAATCTAGACATAAAGAATGTTTGTTATCTGTGTTTTTTAAAAAAAATCCTCTTGGCTTTTTTTACACTTGGCTCCCTTTCCACCCAACTCTACAGAAAATGGTGTTTTCAGAAGAGGAAACTAAAATTTTTAAACAAAATTAATGGCTAAAAATTAAATGATCTTGTTGGTAAATCCTAAAAATACAAGTTTAGATGAACATACATATTGTTACAGCAAGCCAAAAATCTAAGAAGGATGAGTAGTGGAGTGGACATGTGACTTTCTTCATTTCATACTCTGGAAGAGAGCAGGAGCTGTGTCTGGCTGGCTACATACATATGAAGATGCTAGATGCTTAGTCACAACCATTGGTTATCAGTGTGTCCTCACAAGGTCATTGTGAGCATTCTTTATATCAATACATACATTTAATATTACTGAGTAAAAAGCACATAGCAATTATAAATAAATGGCTTTTCCTTTGTTCCCCTATTGTTGTTGCTAGTTTATAGAAGCTCACTTTAGTGTTGACCTCTGAGCACTGAAAGATCCAAGTTTGTTCTGTACAGAAGATCAATGGAAATACAACTCAGACCCACTAGAGATTCTATGAGTTTCTTTACCAAAAATCTGATACTGTTCCCAAGAAAATCCAAACAAAACATACAGTACATTTCCATGACCAGTGAAGTTTCTCCTGGGAGAATAGATTATATAATTTTATGGTTTTTTTTTTCTGCTCACATTTACAGAGATATTTGCCAGGTGAAAATCTGATTTAAAACATTTCTAGGAAAAACATAGCCAAAACTTGACACTTTCCTACTTATTTGAGTTGCCAAGGATCTGGGCACTGGTTTGATGACTCTCTCTAGTGGGTAATCTTTTTAAAATTGTAATGGGTGAGAATTCTGGAAAGGATCTGGAAGGACTAAGTTCAGAAAATAAGATGATTTTCTGGGTAATAAGCTTAATTGAAATTTGAGAATGTCCCTAGATAAGGCTGTCTTCATTGATTTTGCATTACTACAAAGAAATTCTGGTAGCAGGCTAATTTGATAAAGAAAAGAGGTTTATTCTGACTCACAGTTCTGGAGGTACAAGGTCAAGGTGGTGTTTCTGGTGAAGATTTCCCAAGCAGAGTCCTGATGTGACACAGGGAATGTGGTGGGAGACTGGGAGTGGGTCTGTATTTGTCTCTTCTGATTTTTCATCCTCTTCTTATAAAGTCATAAGGAGTCAGTCACAGGGGCTCTACCCATGCACTTTATCTGATAGAATCACTTTCTAAAGGCCTCTCCTCCCAAAACCATAGCTGTATTAAGTTTTCACCTTATCAATACTCACAATAAGGGTCAAATTTCAATACATGAAACATTGTGAGATACACTTTAAACCACATCCAAACCATATCAAAGGCTGAAAAGAAAAGAGAGATTGGTTGGTATTTAGAAGGGAATGCCTCCTGTGACTGATGTAAGATGTGAGAAAATTAAAGGGATTGCATAGTTAAGGTGAACATTTCCCACTGGCCAAGATTAAAGAAAATAAATTTGCCCCTGTGAAAAACATTTCTTTATGGTTGCAATGACTGAAAGACTTTGTGGAAAATGATATCTAAGGTCAGATTGAAGGTTGTGTTCAATTCTGACTCTCTGCAAATTACCTGGTGTCATCTACAATCGAACATAATCATGTAATACCTAACAAGGTTTTGATCAAAGACAGATCACAAATAGGAGGGTGGTTCCATAAGATTATAGTGAAACTGAAAAATACTATTACCTAGTGATGTCAGAGCCATATTAAAGTCATAGATTTGTGCATCGTTCATATATTTGTGGTGATATTTGTATAAAAGAAACTTATTGCGTTGCCGGTAATAACAACATAACAGTCAACTAGGAAATTGGCTTCTGTATTTATTGTGCCATACTTTTAAATCATTTCAATGAGTATTCCTATTTAAAAAATAATATAATATGTTTTGCTAACCTGTAAATAGCCTGCTACATCTGGGGGTAACTCCATCTCTCAATTGCATCAAGAGATGATGTGGAAAGATCACACTAAACAGTCTAGGTTTGTATTTGTATAGTCTATGATGTTCACACGATGATGAAATCGCCTAATGATGTATTTCTCAGACTTGTCCCTGTCATTAGGTGACACGAGTATAGTCTTACAGAGAGTACTTTGAATAATTAAAAGAGAGAGGCTCAGAAGATAAAAGGAAATGATGTTTCAATGAATGCTCAGATCTTAGGCAAAGAGACACTTTCTACAATTTTGCTCTCTCAAAGTCCAACAAAGAGAGAGAGAGAACTGCATTTACCATAGTCCTTGGAGCAGAGAAGTAGCCATTTAAGATGAATATTAACAAATACATGTATGTTTGTTCATATATACTTGATGAACTATATTTTTACACATCCATTTATTTATATATTTTAAGCCTAAGTGGATAAAATAATTATATTTAATAAAGTTTATTTTTCTATATCTTTTAAACTATTTATTTATGTAAGGTGAACAAATGTTTTGTATTTCATATATATAAAGATTAGGAGCATAGTGATACTTCATACCCTACCCTCCTTTCCACCAATATTCTCACTGTCCCTGCTACTTCTTTTCTAATTTCATCTTTTAATTTTTACAATTGCATAATTTCAGTTTATTTTATAATCATCAGCTTAACCATGCACTCAGTAAAGAATTCAACACATAATGAGAAAAAAACCACTGTTCCTCAACAACAGAGACAAGAGTTGTAATAATAATCACATCTCAGAATTTCAACTTTACTCATATACGTTATGTTTTTTGTACTCTATTAATTATCACATCAGGGAAAATGTTCTCTATTTGTCTTTTTTAGAATGGCTTATGTCACTAAGTATAATGGTTTCCAGTTGCATCCATTTTGTTGCAAAAGACAGGATTTCGTTCTTTATGGCTGAGTAGTAATCCATAGTGTATGTACACCACATTTTCTTTATCCACTTATTTGCTGAAGGACAGCTGAGTCGAGTTTATATTCTAGTATTGTGACTTGAGCTACAATAAACTTGGGGGTACAGATAACGCTTTCAAATGCTGATTTCATTTTATCTGGGTAAATTCTGAAGAGTGGGATGGCTGGATCATATGGTGGATCTGTTTGCAGATTTATCAGGAATCTGCATACTGTCTTCCACAAGGGCCACACTAGTCTACATTCCCACCATCAGTGTATGGCATACACCACGTAAAGCTTTTACTCCACATCCTGCCAATATTGTTTTTTCATTTCTGTATGAGGACTATTCTGAGGTGAGGTGAAACCTCATTGTGGTTTTTATTTGCATAGTCTAATGTCTAGTGAAACTGAGCCATTTTTCATTCTGTTTGCCATTTGAATTTCATCCTTTGAAAATTTCATCCTTTAAAAATTGCTCATTTAAGTCCCTTTCCCATTTATTAACTGGATTGTCATGTTGTTGAATTTCTTGAGCTCTTTATAGATTCTGCATATGAACATTTTATCAGTTGCACAGTTTGCAAATATTTTCTCATTCTGTTAGTCTCTCTTCACTTTTTTGAGTGTTTCTTTTGCAGTATAGAAGCTTCTTAGCTTGATGTAATCACAGTTGTCTATTTTTGCTTGTATTGCCTGTGCTTCTGGGGGTCTTTTCCAACCAGTATTTGCCTATTCCAATGTCTTGCAGGGTTTCCTCAGTGTTTTTCTACTAGTAATTTGATGTAATTAGGTTGTAGATTTGAATCCTTGATTTATTGTGAGTTGATTTGTGTTTGAGGTGTAAGCGAGAAGTCTTGTTTCATATTGCCACATGTAGAGGTCTAATTTTCTCAGCACCATTTGTTGAAGAGATTCTCCTTTCTCCAGGGATTGTCTTTGTCAAAGATTAGTTCGTTGTAGACGTGTGGATTGATTTATGGGGTTTCTATTCTGTTCCTTTTGTCTACATGCCTGTTTTTGTGCCAGTACCAGGCTGTTTTGATTATAACTTCCCTATACTATGTCTTGAAATCTGATATTGTGATGCTTTGTTTTTGTTGCTTAAGATTGCTTTAGATATTCATGGTCCCTTGTATTTCCATATGAATTTTAGCATCATTTTTTCTAGATCTGAGAATAATGTTGTTGTTGCTATTTTGATCGGGATCACGTTGAATCTGTAAATTGCTTTTGGTAGTATAGATACTTTGATGACATTAATTCTTGCAATTCATGAACATAAACAGTTTTTCCATTTTTTGTATCTTCTGTTTAATATTTTAAATTTTTCATTGTTTAGATCTTTCACCTCCTTGATCAGATTTATTCCAAGATATTTATTTTTTTTTAGTTATTGTGAATGAGACTAATCTTACATGTTCTTTCTTAAATATGACATTGTCTGTGTATTCAAGGTTTATTAATTTTTGTGTGTTGATACTATATCCTGCAACTTAATCAAACCCTCTTAAGAGTTCTAATAGTCTCTTAGTGGAGTCTTTTGTTTTACCTATGTATAGGATTATATCATCTCCAAATAGGGGTAGTTTGACTTCTTCCTTTCCAATTTGTCTCCCTTTGATTTCTTTTTCTTACCTAATGGCTCTGGCTAAAACTTTCAGAACTATATTGAATACAGTGGTGAAAGTGGACATTGTTGCCTGGTTCTGGATCTTAGTGGAAATGCTTCCAGTATCCCTCATTCAAAATGATGATGGCTGTAGGTTTGTCATATATTGTCTTGAGAAATGTTCATTCTCTACCCAATTTGCTTAAGGTTTTTATTGTGAAAGGATGTTGTATTTTATTAAATGCTTTATCTGCATTTGTTGAGGGTATCATATGATTGTTATTCTTCAATTTGCTAATGCAATATATTGATTATTTTATATTACATATTATATATCTTACATCTTATACATCTTATATATTACATACTATATATATTATATTATGTATTTTATATATTTATATATTATTTATTTGCATAGATTGAACTATCTTTCTGTACCAGGGATAAATCCTAATTGGTCCAAGTGAATGATATTTCTGATATGTTGTTGTATTTGATCCACTAGTATTTTGTTCAGGATTTTTGCAACTATGTTCATCAGGATATAGATCTACAGTTCTTTTTCTTGTATTGCCTTTTGGATTTGGAGTTAAGATGATCTTGGCCTCATAGAAGGATTTTGGGAGGATTTACTTCCTCTCAACTGTTTTTTAATAGTTTGAGAATTAGAATTAGCTTTTCTTTAAAAGTTATTAGAATTCTGAATAGTTTGAGAAGAATTGGAGTTAATTCTTCTTTAAATGTCTGGTAGAATTCAGCAGTGAATCCATCTGGTCCTGGGCTTTTCTTTGTTGGGAGGGCCTTTATTACTGTTTTAATTTCTGTCTCAGATATGGGTCTGTTTAGGTTTTCTATGTCTTCCTGGTTCAATTTAGGTAGGTTGCATGTGTCCAGGAATCTATCCATTTCTGATAGATTTCCCTGTTTGCTGGCATACAAGTCCTTGTAGTAATTTCTGATGATTCTTTTTAATTCTGTGGTGTCTGTTGTTACATTTCCTTTTTCATCTCTGATTTGATTGGGGCCTTTTCTCTTCTTTTTTTTAGTTAGTTGGGCCAACAGGGTGTCAATTTTGTTTATTTTTTCAAAAAAAAAGCTCCTGTTTCAAAAAAATCAGTTTGGCTGATTTTTTGTAATTTTTTTTTTATTCAATCCTATTGATTTCTTCTCTGATTTTAAACTTTCCTCTTAACACTGCTTTTGCTGTATCCCATAAGTTTTGGTATGTTGTGCTGTTATCCTCATTTACTTCCAGAAAGTTTTTGATTTCTCTTTTGATTTCTTCTATGACCCAGTGTTCATTCAGGAGCACGTTGTTCAATCTCCATGTGTTTGCATATGCTCCAGGGATTCCTATAGCCCTTATCTCTTCTGTTGAGGAACAGTGTTTTGTTTTTTTCCCATACTATTTTTTGAACTCTTTTACTAAGTGTAGGGTTAACTGTATGATCATTAAGTAAACTGAAAATAGATCTTTGTAAAAATTAAGAGTGGGAATGTGAGAGGGAGGAGGAGGAAGTTTTGGAGCATGGGCTGGAGGGAGGGTATCACTATGTTCCTAAATTTGTAAGCATGAGATACATGAAACTTGTATAACTTAAATAAAATCAAAAAACTGTTTCTAGAATTTAACAGTGAAGCCACCTGGTCCTGGGATTTCTTTCTTTGGAGGATCATTATTACTAGTTTAATCTCCAGGTTGGTTTTTGGCCAGTTTAGGTTTTCTGTCCTCATAACTCAATTTTGGTACATTTTATGTATCCAGGAATGTATCCATTTCTTCTAGATTTTGCCATATATCTCTTTGTGGTGATTTCTGATGATTCCTTTTATCTTTGTGGTATCCATTGTTACATATCCTTTTTCATCTATGATTTTATTAGTTTGAGTCTTATCCACCTATTTTTTTGGTTAGCTGTGCTGATAGTGTATCAATTTTTTATTTCAAAAAACAGCTCTTCATTTCGCTTTTGTTTTGTATCTTTTTGGTCTCAGTTTTGTTTATTCTCTAACTTTAATTATTTCTTTTCTCCTACTAATGTTGGGTTTGATTTGTTCTTGTTTTTCTAGGTCCTTGTTTTCCAATGTTAGATCATTTATTTGATGCCTTTGCAATTTTTGGATGGAGGCACTAATTTCTATAAACTTCTCACCTAACACTGCTTTTGCTGTATTCTGTAAGTCTTGATATGTTGATTTGTCCTCTTCAGTCACTACCACGGATTTTATGATTTCCATTTTGATTTCCTCTGTGACCCACTGTTCATTCAGGAGCATGTTGTTCAGTCTCCATGTGTTTTCATATTTTCTGGAGTGTCTTAAGTTGTTAATTTCAGCTTCTTTCCACTGTGGTCAGAAAAGATACATGGTATGACTTCAATTTCTTTGTTGAGACTTACTTTATGGCCTAGCAAATGGTCTATACTGGAGAAAATTCCATGCACTGATAAAAGAAATGTTCTGTAACCATCAGTTAAGTCCATAGTGTAGGTTAGCTATGCTGTTTATTTGTTGATTTTATGTCTAGTTGTTCTGTCTATTGATGAAAGTGGGATGTTGAAATACCCCATTATTGTTGTATTAGAGTCTATGTTTCTCTTTATATCCTTTAACATTTCTTTTAAATAGCCAGGCACTCTGGCATTGGGTGAATGTATATTCACTACAATCATATCTTTGTGTTCAATTGATCCCTTAATCATTACATAGTGCCCTTCTTTGTCTAACAGTTTTTGTGTTAAAGTCTATTTTGTATGATATTAGGATAGTTATGACTGCTCTTTTTTGCTTTCCATTAGCATGGGATATTTTTTTCCATTCTTTCAGTCTGCATGTATCTTTATTAGTGAGATGTGTTTCTTGTAGGCAGCAAATAGATAGATCTTTTTATTTTTAAATCCATTCAGCCAGTTTCTATCTTTTAATTTGAGAACTTAAGTCACTAACGTTTGTGGTTATTATTGATAATTAATGAGTTGGCCCTGCAATTTTCCCTTAAATATTCCTATTGATTACTTTTTTCTGCCTTCACATTCTTTTATAGTGAAGACTATCTTTCTGTGTTTCTATGTGCAGTACATCCTTAAGAATCTTTTTTTTTCAATTTATTTATTTATTTATTTTTGACAGGCAGGGTTAGACAGTGAGAGAGAGAGAGAGAGACAGAGAAAGGTCTTCCTTTTTCCATTGGTTCACCCCTCAAGTGGCTGCTAAGGCCGGCGCATTGTGGCTGGTGCATGGCACCGATCCAAAGCCAGGAGCCAGGTTCTTCCTCCTGGTCTCCCATGTGGGTGCAGGGCCCAAGCACTTGGGCCATCCTCCACTGCACTCCCGGGCCACAGCAGAGAGCTAGACTGGAAGAGGAGCAACAGGGACAGAATCCAACACCCCAACCGGCACTAGAACCCGGGGTGCTGGCGCCACAGGCAGAGGATTAGCCTAGTGAGCCGCGGCACCAGCCAAAGCATCATTTTTTAAGACTGGATGAATGGTGAATAATTCAAATTATTTTTGTTATGGAAGGCCTCTATTTCATCTTCATTAATAAATGAGAGCTTTGCAGAATACAGTATTTTTGATTGACTTTTTTTTTTTTAAGATGTGAACTGTGGCTCTCATTCTCTCCTAGCTTGTTATGTTTCTGATAAGAGATCAGCTGTGAGTATAATTTGAGATCCTGTGAAGGTAATCTAGTGTCCCTCTCATGCATATTTTGTAATCTTTTCTATATGTTTTACTGTTGAAAGTTGGACTATAGTGTATCATGGTAAAGATCTTTTCTGGTCATTCCTATTTTCTGGGATTTCTATGTGCTGCCTAAATTTGGATGCCCTTTTGTTTCTCTAAATTGGGAAAGTTTTTTGTTATTATGTCATGAATAGGTCTTCTAATGTATTCTCTCTTTCCACACCTTCAGGAATTCCTAAGACCTGTATGTTGGGTGGTATGATAACATCCTATAAATCTCAAACACTGTTTTTAGTTTTTGTAATTTTTTTTTTGATCTGAGATATTTCCAAAGATTGGTGTTTGAGCTTGGATAGTCTTTCTTCTGCCTCACCAAATATGTTGTTTAGGCTTTCTACTACATTTTTTATTTGACAGATTCAATTAATTTTTAATATTTCAGACTGATTTCTCTTTAATATCTCTATCATAAGAAATTTTTTCATCCATGTCATGCATGAATTTTTAAGATATATTTATTTATTTGAAAGAATTTCACAGAGAGAGGAGAGGCAGAGAGAGAGAGAGAGAGAGGTCTTCCACCCACCAGTTCACTCACCAATTGACTGCAACAGCCAGAACTGCGCTAATCCAAAGCCAGGAGCCAGTAGCCTCTTCCAGGTCACCCACATGGGTGCAGGAGCCCAAAGACCTGGGCCATCTTCCACCACTTTCCCAGGCCATAGCAGAGTGCTGGATCAGACATGGAGCAGCTGGGTCCCAAACCGGCACCCATATTGGGTGCCAGTGCTTCAGGCCAGGGCATTAATCTACTGTGCCAACGCTCCAGCCCCTGGATTTCCTTAACTCATGAATTTGCTTCTTGTTGCTTTTGAGTAATCATATGAAAATTTTTTTTAATTCCTTTACAAAAATTTCATCAATTTCTTTGTCTTCACATTCTAATATTAAAGTATGGTTCTGGTCCTTTGGGGAAGTCATAGTTTCTTTCTTATTCATGTTTTTATGTTTATTTCTAGGCATTTGCAAAACCACTTGTTGGTTTTCTCCTCTGATGAGTTTTTCCTTTGAACTATGCCTCTTAAGATTTGGTACAATCAACTTACTTTCTTGGAAGCCATTTCTGATCTTACAGGTAGAGTTGACAAATTCCTCCTTTATATTCTTCTTGCATCTTGAATCCATCTTTGCCTTAATTCTATGCTGAACTCCATTTATATATAATATCTTCCTTTTGAGTTTCCTGATGACAAATAGAGTAGCTCACTTATCTATGAATCCTTATGTTAAGCACAAAGCTTACATAAAATAGAAGCTCAGTGCATGTGTATTGAATATATGAGAACTCCCATTAGAAACTATGGGAACTACAGAATATCTTAGGAAATCTTTGGGATTCATTTAAAGACATTGTGCTGTGTGCTAAAGGACACAAAGATAAATAAGATACATGCCCTTAGTGTTCAAAAGCTAGATAGAAGTGAAAAAAAGAGCTGGCGCCGCGGCTCACTAGGCTAATCCTCTGCCTTGTGGCGCCGGTACACCGGGTTCTAGTCCCGGTCGGGGCACCGATCCTGTCCCGGTTGCCCCTCTTCCAGGCCAGCTCTCTGCTGTGGCCAGGGAGTGCAGTGGAGGATGGCCCAAGTGCTTGGGCCCTGCACCCCATGGGAGACCAGGAGAAGCCCCTGGCTCCTGCCATCGGATCAGCGCGGTGTGCCGGCCGCAGTGCGCTACCGCGGCGGCCATTGGAGGGTGAACCAACGGCAAAAGGAAGACCTTTCTCTCTGTCTCTCTCTCACTGTCCACTCTGCCTGTCAAAAAAAAAAAAGTGAAAAAAAGATAGGATGCTAAACAAATTACTGAGCATTCTATGGCAGGTAACTGGTAAACCCTCAAACCTCAGGGGCTCAACACAAGAGGACTTTATTTCCTTTTTACCCATGTTTGATGTGGGTCAGACTTCTCTACTTCCTCGACTCCAAATCACGACAAAAGATCTTAGCTTCTTCTATCATGTGTCTCATGATACCTATTGACCTATTGTCTAGATGCTAGAGGTTCAGAAATGTATTCTTCCTCTCTGCCTAGGAAGAAAACAAAAAATAGTCTGATTAGCAGATAGTATTTCCATAGTTTAGCTGTGTAAGTATTAGGTCAACATCTACAGTCAACTTGTAAAAGAATTGTTTATTTCCTATCATGACACTCCAAGATGCTCTATCCATGTATCATTTATTCATGTATCACTAAATTATAAATATAAAAAAGCTCTCTTCAGACTAGACAGCGTGTCCTAACAACCACATATATCTTAATACTGGTGAGCTCTTGCTCCATTCACCTCCTGATAATTACTGCTTGTTTATGTTGTATCAGTGTCTGTTGACACTAACTTAATATATCTGTTAAAAATTGATTCACCTTGCCGGCGCCATGGCTCTACAGGCTAATCCTCTGCCTAGCGGCGCCAGCACACCAGGTTCTAGTCCCGGTCAGGGTGCCGGATTCTGTCCCGGTTGCTCCTCTTCCAGACCAGCTCTCTGCTGTGGCCAGGTAGTGCAGTGGAGGATGGCCCAAGTCCTTGGGCCCTGCACCCCATGAGAGACCAGGAGAAGCACCTGGCTTCTGCCTTCGGATCAGCGCGGCATGCCGGCCCCAGCACACCAGCCGCGGCGGCCATTGGAAGGTGAGCCAACAGCAAAAGGAAGACCTTTCTCTCTGTCTCTCTCTCTCTCATTGTCCACTCTGCCTGTCAAAAATTTAAAAAAAAAAATTGATTCAACTGGAGATATAGAGTTTACCTTTTTGTTATTTTGCCTTTAAGGGAAACCAATAGACTCACTCCTTTGAAAAAAGTTGGCATTTCATTATATGACTGGCTACTGCAATCATTTGAGGAGTGAACCAGCATACAGAAAATCTTTGCCTATCCATCTCCATTTTTCTCCCCTTTCTCTCTTTCTGCCTTTCAAGTAAACAAAGGAATAGAAATCAAACACGATATATTTCTAGGTAAGATTTATGTTAGGAGTTTTATTAGGGCTGAGAAGAGAAAGGCAATGTTCCTGAATAAAGACTAAGTAAAGGAGCAAAACAAAAATCAAAAGGGTGGAAAATCAAAAGAGACCCTCAAGAAACAAAAAGTGCTGTGAAAAGTATAAACTGGAGTTGAGTATTCCTGTGGAGAAAGCTATGATATATTCTCCAATGAGGCTATCCAAGAGCAAGGTTGTGAACCAGGAGTTTCAAAGAGCTGCAAGATGTAAGATATCGCTTCCTGAAATATTATGTTTATATGGTAATAATTAATTGAAAATATGATTTTTGCTTGTGAAAAATGCAGAAATATTATGAATTAGACTCTTACAAATCATTTTTAAGTGTTTCAGGTAGTCCCTCAAATTTTGTGGATATTGGTTTATTCTCCTTAGCACCCATTTTCTTTAGTAGAAAAACAGCTAATCAAGAATTGAGGGAGATAAAGTGATGAGATTAATTGGGTCCAGTTTGTGGAGGAACTTAAATGTCAGGTAAATGAGTCTGGATGAGAATGCCAAACAATGGGAAAATGTGGAAAATAAACGTTTAATTTAGTACATGGATTTGGAGGCTCACAATGCAAGAGTATGCCAACTTCATTGATTCAGCCTCTGCTGAGGGTATTCTTGCTGATGGCATCTAGAGGTGGCACCAGGCATCAAGTGAAGACACGGGGAGCATACATGTCTGTCTATGTCCATAGCTTCTCATAAAACCATCAGGATTCAATCAAGGAAGCTCTACCCTATCAAAATAACCCAATCTAAACTACTTTTGAAGGCCCCACCTTTAAACACCATAGTTAGTGCTTACATCCTCTTAGTACCAATAACATAATACTTGGGAGACTAAGTTCCTGAATTTGGGAGACAAACATTCAAATCATAGAGTGGTGTGATCTGTAGGATTTCTTAAGCTGAGGAAAGAGCTAGCAGCAGCCAGAGATGTCTCCTTACATACATAATGAGAACTGTTGGTGACAGATTCTCAGCAGTGGCTTCGTGTTGCTGAAGAGCCCAGGGAAGAGCCCACAAGAGAGAGAGCAAGCTCAAAACTGTGCAGTCCAAGGAACACCTCATAAGAAGCCTGGAAAGAGAGGGAGGACTCTTCCTGCCTTCTTCTGCCTTCATAAACTTGCTGACGCACAACTCTGACGAGGATGGCCGCTGAGATTGACAAAATGGCAGTGAAGATATTGGACAGCAAGTTAGGAAAGTGAATCAGAGTCGGGGAGGCATTCTTGTTAGAAATTTTAAATTGTGTTTATTATACTAGACTGGATATATTAATTGCTCTACCACTTTCGAAGAGCGGCAAGATGGCGGAATAGGAGGGGAGCACACTATTAGTCCGGGCGAGAGACAGATTAATAAAAGTGGAGATACTGCAGGGTCAAGGAAGAGTAGGGGAAAAAACAGCAGAGGAAACTCTTCTGGAACAAGGGATTCACTGTGGACCTGCGTGGAGAGCGTGGGGGCCCAAGTTCGGGACACCAGAGGCAGACTCAACACACCAGCGCTGGAACGCGAGGTGAGCCGAACCTCAATAGCCCGAAACACCAGCGGGCAAGCGGAAAGAGGAGACTAGAGGGAATGAGGCTTGAAACTCCGTGGGGAAAAGTTCACCAGGCTAACTAGAAGAGAGAGAGGAAAAAAAAAAGTGACCGATACGGACACGAGTTTCTCTCTCTCCGCTCACCCCTCAAAGGCAAGCAAGACAAAGAGCAGGCGCCATTTTGGTCATACGTCATAAGCAAGGCGACCTCAGGTCTGCACCGGCCCTGAGCCTAGCAGAAAAACCTGACTCTGGGGGGAGGGGTGAAATAACAGGAGATTAGCATCTAACTTGACAACCCAGTGGGAGACTGCAGGAGAATTGGAGCCCACACTGAGGGCAGTACAGATTCCCTGTGTGGTCCTTGGGAAAGAGCTTCTGATCTCTGGCTCCTGTGGGTATATCATTTGCCTGCTAACTACCTCCAATTACGTTCAGCTGTGGGGAATTACTTCCCTTTTGAATCAAAAAAAGAAAGAAAGAGAGATTTACCACACCTAACCTGGGAGTGTCATCTTTGACACACCCTCAAGGAGGAACCAAACACAGCTCTCAGTCCACACTCATCTCAAGCATCTAAGGCTCCACCGAAAGCAGACAGTTCACTTAATATAGAGCCATAGTGTAACAAGAAAAAACAACACAGTGAAGAAACCAAATATCTCCAACATGCCAAACAACAAACTAGGAGTGAGATGGCTGAGTTGTGTGGTAGGGCTATATTCAGATTTCTGAGGTATCTCCAAACTGTCTTCCATAGTGACTTTACCAGTTTGCATTCCCACCAACAGTGGATTAGGGTGCCTTTTTCCCCACATCCTTGTCAGCAGTTGTTGTTTGTTGATTTCTGTATGAAAGCCATTTTAACCGGGGTGTGGTGAAACCTCATTATGGTTTTAATTTGCATTTCTCTGATGGCTAGTGATCCTGAGCATTTTCTCATGTGTCTGTGGGCCATGTGGATCAATAAGCATATTTTATTCCCATCTTCCATAAACCCTTTGAAGTACTCTCATACATGGATCAACTACAAACTCCACCCTCTACCATAAACATCTCCCAAACTAATAATAAATCTAAAATTAATTCTGTTCTGCAAATCTTCTCTAAGTTCTGTGTCCTGTAGTTTTAATCAGACCAAAAACCATTCAAATATTTGCTGGCTTTATATTTCTGTTCTGTATTCATAATTGAAGTTCCTTTTACCTTCTTAAAATTCTTACGTTGAGCCGGCGCCGTGGCTCAATAGGCTAATCCTCCACCTTGCGGCGCCGGCACACCGGGTTCTAGTCCCGGTCGGGGCACCGATCCTGTCCCGGTTGCCCCTCTTCCAGGCCAGCTCTCTGCTGTGGCCAGGGAGTGCAGTGGAGGATGGCCCAAGTGCTTGGGCCCTGTACCCCATGGGAGACCAGGAGAAGCACCTGGCTCCTGATATTGGATCAGCGCGGTGTGCAGGCAGCAGCGCGCCTACCGCGGCGGCCATTGGAGGGTGAACCAACGGCAAAGGAAGACCTTTCTCTCTATCTCTCTCTCTCACTGTCCACTCTGCCTGTCAAAAAATAAAAAAAAAAAAATAAAAAATTCTTATGTTGATTATACTTCTCTTTGTTCATTCCCTGGTTGACTTTCCTATTCCATAAATAAACAACCAAACAACAACAACAACAAAAATTGCTCTACCACTTTCTATTATCATAAAACAACTAAAATAGCAAAAAATAAAAAATAAATAGAAAAGTAGAAATAATTTTATCCAATAGCAAATAGGCAATTAGTTTCAAACAATAAAGTTAAATGGTCAGCAGGATACAAATATAGTTGCTTTCACATCACATCTCAAAAATCACTCTTGATCAATTCAGCTATTACATAAGTAAAATGGTTTCAACCTCATGTACTTTGGAAAAGCCAATGGTCTTCCTGTCTCCCATACAACTTTCAACTCAGGAATTCTCTGGATATACGCGATTATATCCTGTTCCTGTGTCATCCCATGTAGCTACTTTTGGTTTCCTTCTTTCTACTAACCCAGACATTAGAAGAAAGACATTTGAAAAAATATCTTCGACAGAGGAAGTTATATTTAATATAGTCTTGCTGACAATTTGAAGTTATAGACAGGTGCGTACTTTTCTGTATAGTGTAGAAATTCATCTACAATGAATTATCAACAGTTCCTTGGCCATATTCACCTTTAACAAATTCATATTAATCAGCTTCAAACCCTTGAGTTACCCACTCCTCAGCCAACTTTCTGACCTTCACAGTCACAGGAGACCCTTCTACATAGTTCCCAAGTTTTCCACTTACAGTTGTAGGACCTTGGTTGGGATAGGTAATACCTTCCTATCTCACTTTCCTTATCTATTAAATTTTTTGTTGCTTTTAGTAGCTATTTCCTGTGTTACTGGAATGGTTGAATGAGTTGAAATATATATTGCTATTGGCATAGTATCCAGTGCAGAGCAGATTTTTAATAAAGTACCCAACTTTCTCTGTTTATTCCATTAATTAATATTATGCCCTAGAGGGTAAGGTAGGATGGGATTTGCCTCCTTCTCTTTTGAAGAGAACATCTCATGGTATTTTCCTAAGTGCAATAATTCTCACTCCACTAACATATGGTACTTCCTTGAAAAGAATACTTTTTACTCCCCATGACATTTAAGTGAAAATGTAATAGTTCAAAGACTGCTAAGAAATAGATTAAAATATGTGATATGTATATTTAGGTTATGAAAGGTTATTTTTATGCATAGTACATTTCAAAGATAAAACTTAAATATCTCCTTTTATAAAAATAAAAAATCTTGCTCATTTTCATACCTTACATGTGATTTCAAGAATGTAGACAATCAAGGAGCTCAAACAAAGAAGGCCTGGGATGCTGATTCCTTAGAGCACTTGTTCTGGAATTAATGTCTCATCTTTGGCCTATCAGGGGAGGGAGACCTTTTTGCTGCCAAGGGTGATTTGGATATTTATAACATCTTACATCATTTATGGGCTATACAGAACTATCAACTTAAAATTAGTTGCTATATTTCTCTCTGTCTGTCTGTCTGTCTCTCACTGTCCACTCTGCTTGTCCAAAAAAATTATTTGCTATAGATTTATTGAATCCTAATTCCTGTCTGTAGTTGCTTTGTCAAGGCCAAACTGAATCATTTCACAGACCTTACATGTCCTATGGTCAGGTGTTCCCAGTGGACGAATAATGAGGCCTCCAAGATTTGCAGTGTTACCTGACACAACAGAGTGCAGTCTATAACATGTCCATTTTATACCCCAGTTTGCGTGACATTTTCCAGAGAGTAATGCCTCCTAATCTCTTCATTCCATGTTATTACTGAAAAGATTTTAGCCAGGGAAACCCTACTAAAAGCTTTAAATAGCAAGGTTCATCATCCTAGCAAATATCATTATTCTATATTCAGGTCAAAGTATTATGTCCACAAGAACATTATTCGGAATCCTCAGTTTTTTCTTCCCTTGGATACTTCTCTTGATATTTTTTTAAGTGGGGGAGAGTGGATTATTGGCCAGATGTTTTAATAACTTCAATTGACAGCACTCAGTGACTATCCTCTTAATGGACATTTCTCTAGCTATTATTTGTCTCACTATGTTTTAAACAAAGAAGGCACATCATACTTCAATAATCATTAAGATTTTAAACAACCAATGGGGAGTTCATAGTGGACATTTTTCTATTAAAAATCATTTGATAAATTTTCCCTCCCAATGACTGGTAATCTTCAATTATACCAAGTTATGTGTAACTTTTCATATGATGTCTTGGAGATATTGAATTGAAACTGTAGGGTTTTTTAGAATTATTAATTTGAACCATATGTACACACACACACACACAGAGAGAGATGTTCCGTCTACTGGTTAACATGCCTACAATAGCCAGTGCCACACTAGACTAAAGTGAGAAGACTTGAACTCAATCCAGATTCCCATATGGGTTGTAGGAAGTCTACTACCCGAGCCATCTTCACCTGCTGTCTCCCAGGATATATATTAGCAGGAAGCTGGAATTGTTAGCAGAGCTGAGATTTGAACCCAAACTCTCTGTTTTGAAATATGGATAGCCCAAGTGGCATTTTAACCACTGGGCCAAACACTCACCCCTACATCTGCAATATTTCTAAAGTCAAATTCATTTTCTCCTCTGAACAGTCCTTTTAAACATTTTATATCAATAAGAGGCTTCAACTCAGCTTGTCATAGCATTTCCTTATCCTGGAGAGCATAATCTACAAAAGTCTCATTTTTACTTAGTCCTGTCTATAAAATTAAATCCCTAATAAACCATGTGGCTGTGGCAGAGAGACTGATTCCTCAGTTGACACACCATCCATTAATAAAACTTACAGTATGTTTTAGTGATGAGTGTTTTCTTCTACTATTACAGATTCATGGGAATCCGATCTTTCTCCAGAGAAAAGAAATCCAAGTGTTTTCTTCCAGAGCTGTCCATTAGCACCCTATCTGAAATAGTTTACTAGTTTTATTGTCTCCCTGGAATTATTTTTAAGTGAATGCAGAATGCACATTTCCCTGACTAAGCCATTGGCTACAGCTGAAGAGTCTTTGAACCGCTCTCAACTCTGTCCTCTGCAAATTTGCCCTGGCCTTCCTTCCCTCAATTTTCCTATCTGCAGGGTGTATTGCTGCTGATTTTCAGACAGTTTGGCGACACACTCCAGAAACTATCATCAGTGAAGCAGACAGCTATGTTTCAGCTGAGACTCGTGAGACACAGAACGTGCAGCAGTGGGGTTGGAGAGATCTGGGGCTTTGTTCAACCCCACAGAGTTAGGCAAGCAGACCTGTACTCAGTGACTGTGAGCTGACCCACCAGCCCTTGCATGCTCTGTAATAGTCCACTTCCAATCTGAGTGAGGTTCCATTGTACCACTGGATTTCTGGATGAATGGCTCTGACATCATCCAAGCTAACGCTGGTATTCTTAGCTTCAGAATTATGTGGTGCCTTCCATGTTATAAGGAGAAACTCATACTGATACTCAGTAGCAAGCTGTCAAATGTCTTTCAATTGATTTAATAGGAACAGCTCTCTTGGGCAGCTGTTGTGATGAAAACATGAAACCTCCACTGAGCTGTTTTGTCTGCAGTAACTCCAGCTGGTATATTCTGGTCTCAGGTGCATCTAATATTGTCTGAGACGTCATTATGTCCTAGCAGACCTTCCTGCAAACCACTCTTTGAAAATCCTTTAGCAGTTATTTCTGTTCGTGACCTCTACATAAATTCAATGATTGTTGTGGTGATTGTGTGAATAGTGACCAATTGGTTTCTTAGATGAAAAGAAAAGGAACAAAACCTTTCCATCAAAACTAAAGTAAGCCCTATTTGTCTCCAAATCTCTTGCATCACGGCAGATTCTGCAAGAGATAAGTTTCCCCCCTGTGATTTAGGAATGACTTTCCGTGTTCTAGTCCATGTTAATTCCCAGGTTTGCGAATTTTTGCTGGGTTTTTCAGCCTGCCTGTGTTTGTCGTGAGTAACTACAGTATTTAACTCTTCTTCATTTCTTACTCAGAGGAGATATTACCATGCTTTAATCATTAGCTCACTCTGAATGCTTATTAAGTCACTGTCTCATTTCATGAAACTATGGCAATTATGTCAGCAAATTCAAATATACTTGTGGAAATACAGTAAATTCATGGTGCACTTTATTCTGTGAGGATGCAAACTATGTCTAGTTGCACTTGGTAAATGGAAGGCAAAAGAAAGTAGTCGCCAACTTTAAAAGTGGCACAGTAGCCCCCTTGGCCTGCTTGGCTTCCTATAGTTTCTAGCACAGCAGACAGCATTGAGTCAATTCTAAGAACAGTGTCATTGAATGATTGATGATCTACAGTTGACCTCATGGAGTGGCTACACAGTCCTATTAAAAAGAGCAACTATGGGGCACCAGTCATCACACTTTCATGATTCTCTCAGCCTGGACAATTATGCCTTGTGCATTCCTGAAATTCTGTGATGCTCTCAATTTATTACTTGGGAGAAGTAGGAAATTCCAATAGTTTCCAGGTACCATGGAAAATTAAAACTCTAAGAAGAGGGACTTAGACAACATGCTCCCCAGAAATTGAAAAGTGTGACATTGCTAGCACATACTATTTATCCCACTTATGCATTCAGCCAAAGGGTTTCAGCCAGTGAAGACATGCCTGCCATCCTCTCCTCTCCTAATTTTACCCCACCCTGGTTCCCCTATCATGGCATTTCTGGATTTTCCTATCTTCTCCTTGACCTTTTAGAGCCTCTTTGCTGTCTCCTATAACTGCTACTATACATTGAACATGTCTATCTAGGAATTAAAAAAAACCTTGTCTACCAGCCCCAGCTCATTTAACCAAATCCTGACAAAAAGCTTATAATTCCTTACTGGGGATTGGGTAAGCATATCTCAGCATCTGAGTAAATTTTTTAAAAGATCAAATAAAGCTTTTAAAAAATTTACTCAGATACTGGGATATGCTTGCCGAATCCTCAGTAAGGAATTGTAAGTTGTACTTTTGAAATTTATATTTATTAAATAAAAGTTTTCTTTTAAAAATATTTATTTGAAATGCAGAGCATCAGAGAAAGAGAGAAAGGGAGGGAGAGAGATAGTCCATCTGCTAGTCCACTCCCTGATTGGCTGTAACAACCAAGTCCAGACCAAAGCTAGGAGCCAGGAACTCCATCTGGGTTTCCCATGTGGGTGACAGGGGCTCCAGTACTTGGGCCCATCTGCTTCTGCATTCCCAGGCCCATTATCAGGAAGCTGAATTGAAAATGGAGCAGGTGGGACTTGAACTAGCACTCCAATATGGTATGCAAGCATTGCAAGTGGTGCCAACAATTTATTATTTAAATGTTTTAACTAAGATGTAGTACTTGTCCATTTATATGGGGTACAGTGCAATATTTCAACATATATACACAGCATGAATTGATCAAGCTAGGCAACTATATTTCATTATTTTGTGTGTGTGTCTGAAGCCTAGTAACTCCTCTATTCCAATTCTTTATATAGTATATACTACATTACTATGGTTGTTATTTACCCTACTGTACTGTGGAACACTAGAACTTATTACTTCTATCTGACTGTGTTTTGATACCTGTTATCCAACTTCCCTCTGTCCCCATCCTTACTAAACTAAGCTGAGATGTATTGTTTTTTTAACTTATGTATATGAGAGAAAATATGTGGTATTTGTATTTCTGTGTCTGGCTAATCAGAATTTTATAGAAACTGGTGATCCAGATATTGATAAAATGTAATAACATCTTCTAGTCGAGTGAGCAGGAGATAAGGAGTTGGGACATACATCATTTCATTCCATGTCACAATGTAAAGGAACATATTGTTTTACCTTACGACTATGTCTATTTAAGCCTAAGTTCTGTGTGCAGAAGTGGTAGGACTGTTGACTTAGAACACCTTTACCTTTCTGAATGTCTGTAAGTTTTAAGGAAATAATTTTACCTTAATTTTATAATCTCTAATCTGTGGGGCTAACAATATTTATATTGCTTATTTGTCATAGATAGTTATCATCAAGAGCTGACTAGGTGTTGTATTTCCAAGTGCTTTGCATATATCAAGGACAAGACATTATTATTTCTAATAGCTGTTGCCAAAGACTCCCCCAGTTTTAGCACAGATGATTACAATGTTTTTATTGCCTTTCACCTATTTCCTCTTCATCTTTCAGCTATCTCAGTTGTAATAATTGCTTGTATTTAATTTACGTCATTAAAATTTACTAAATTGGATACATAACAGTGACATCATTTAATAATAAACATCAGAATTGATTTTAGATAATCCTACATAGATGGAAGTGAATCCTGCCACCCTCCTGTCCATAAGTCCTTGTCTACAGACATGATGAAGAAATGATGACAGCAAAATTAATAACATTAATAACTGGTCCCAAAATGGCAGTTTAGCAACAGGGCAATCTGAGTCATGCGGGGCAAAATAAATAGTTACAAAGGTGAGAAAGGCAGCTTCCAAGGTGGTGGAGTAGAGAGGAGACTTACTGCTCTAGTCTAGGAGAAGATAGTTTTAAAAAAATGGAGAGAGTGCAATCTCAAGGAAGAGTTAAGGAGAAAACATCAGAAGAATCTCTACGCAAATTTTAGTGAAATAATAACAGAAGGCTTTCCTAATTTGGAGAAAGAGGGACATCCAAGTACAGGAATCACATAGAACCCCTAATAGACATAATCAGAAAAGATTTACACCATGACACATTATGATTAAAAAAAAAACACAGTAAAACATAAAGAAAAGATTCTAAAATGTGCACAAGAGAAATGCCCAATTACTTTTAGAATTTCTCCAATTAGATTCACAGCTGACTTCTCATCAGAAATCCTACAGGCTAGGAGAGAATGGCAAGATATATTCCAAGTCTTAAGAGAAAAAAAAACTGTCAAGCTAGAATAATATACCTTGCAAAGCTTTCATTTATGAATGGAGGTGAAATAAAAGTTTTCCATAACAAACAGAATTTGAAAGAATTTGTTACCAGCCATTGCCCTGCAATAGATGCTAAAGATGTGCTGCACACAGAAACATGGTCATCACTATGAAAGAAAGTAAAGGATGAAAATCTCCCAGCAAAAGTACAAAGGAAATCCAAGGTAAAAAAATAGGAATATTTTTTTGAAATTGGCATGGCAAAGTCATTACTTATCAATAGTCATCTTGAATGTAAATGGACTCCGCTCTTCAGTTAAAAGACACTGACTGGCTCAATGGATTAAAAAAAAAAAATCTATTTGCTGCCTAAAAGAAACACATCTCACCAACAAAGATGCACACAGACTGAAAGTGAAAGGATGGAAAAAGATTTTCCATGCCAACAGAAATCTGTTATTTATAAGCTAGTATAGCCATCCTAATATCAGACAAAATAGACTTTAGCACAAAAACTGTTAGAAGAGACAAAGAAGGACATTATGTAATGATTAAGGGATCAATTCAACAGGAAGATGTAATTATTATAAATGAATACACCTAAATACAGGGCACCTGGGTATTTAAAAGGAATCAGGGATCTAAAAAGAGGCACATTCTCCAATACAATAGTAATGGGAGACTTCAATATCCTACTTTCCTCAATAGACAGATTGACCAGAAAGAAAATCAGCAAAGAAACAGCAGAGTTAATTGACACCATAGAACAAATGGACCTAAAGATATCTACAGAACTTTTCATCCTATACATACAGAATATACATTCTTCTATCCAGTGCATGGAGCTTTCTGTAGGATTGAACACATATTAGGCCATAGTGCAAGTCTCAGCATATTCAAAAAAATCAAAATCATACCATAATCTTCTCAGGTCACAACAGAATGAAGCTGGAAATCAGCAACTCAGATCTCTAGAAAATATGCAAATACATGAAGGTTGAAAAACATGCTCCTGAAAGAATAGTGATTTATAGAAGAAATCAAAAGAGAAATAAAAAAATGGAAACAATATAGACAAAAATACAACATTTCAAAACTTTTAGGATACAGCAAAAGCAATGTTAAGAGAAAAGTTTATAGCAATTGGTGCCTATAACAAGAAATTAGAAAGGCACCAAATAACTGAACTATCAATGGATCTCAAAGATCTAGAAAAACAACAATAAACCAAACCCAAAACTAGTAGGAGAAAAGAAGTAATTAAATTTAGAGAATAATTCAAAAAATTGAAATAAAAAATAGAAATGTTCAGCAAAATGAAGAACTGAAAAAAATAAACAAAATTGACACACCATTGGCCTAAATAACCAAAAAGGGAGAGAGAAGATCCAAATCAATAAAATTACAGATGAAAAAGGAAATATAACAACAGAAACCACAGAAATTAAAAAGAGTCATCAGAAATTACTAAAAAGAGGTATATACCAACAAACTGGAAACCTAGAAGAAATGGATAGATTCCTGAACACATACAACCTACTTAAATTGAGACATAAAGGCATGGAAAACTTAAACAGCTCCATAACCAAGATGGAAACTGAATCACTATTAAAGACCTTCCCAGCAAAGAAAAGCCCAGGACCAGAAGGCTTCACTGTCGAATTCTACCAGACATTTAAAGAAGAACTAACTCCAATTCTTCTCAAGTTATTCAAAACAATTGAAATGAAGGAAATCCTCCCAAATTCTTTCTATGAAGCCAGGTTTACCTTAAGTCATAAACCTAAAAAGACACAACAGGAAAAGAGAACTATAGACCAATTTTCCTGATGAACATAGACCCAAAAATTTTCAACAGAATCCTAGCCAGTCAAATCCAACAACACATCAGAAAGATCATCCACCCAGATCAGGTGGGATTTATCCCTGGATTTCCACATGCAGAAGTATGAAGCAAGATCCCTACCCTACATTTTACACAAAAATTCACTCAACATGGATTAAAGATCTAAATCTATTTTCTGACACCATCAAATTTTTAGAGAACATTGGGGAAACCCTGAAAGACTTTGGGACATGCAAAAAGTTCTTGGAACAGAACCCATAGGCACAGACAATAAAAGCCAAAATTAAGAAACGGGATTACATCAACTTGAGAAGTTTCTGTACTTCAAAAAACAACAAATAACAAAAAAACAAAAAATCACTCAGGAAAGTGAAGAAGAAGTAAAGAGGCAGTCGACATAATGGGAGAAATTATTTGTAAAGTATGCAGCTCATAAAGAATTAGTAACCAGAATATACAAATAGATCATAGATCAAGAAACTCCAGAACAACAAAACAAACAACTCAGTTTAGAAATAAGCAAATTACTTAAAGAGATATTTTTCAAAAGAGGAAATCCACATGACCAACAGACATATGAAAAAATGTTCAGTATCACTATCTGTCAGGGAAATGCAAATCAAAACCCCAATGAGCTTTCACCTCACCACCATTAGAATGGCTTTCATGCATAAATCCATAAGCAACAAAGGCTAGTGAGGATGTGGGGAAAAAGGCACCCTAACCCACTGTTGGTGGGAATGTAAACTGGTAAAAACACTATGGAATTCAGTTTGGAGATAACTCAGAAATCTGAATATAGACCCAGCCATTCCACTCCTGGGAATTTACTCAAGGGAAATGAAATCAATAAATAATACGGTTATCTGCACCCACATGTTTATTGTAGCTCAATTCATGATAGCTAAGACATGGAATCAACCTAAATGCCCATCAACTGAAGACTGGATAAAGAAATTATGGGATATGTACTCTATGGAATACTACATAGTGGTAAAAAATGAAATCCAGTCATTTGCAACAAAGTGGATGAATCTAGAAAACATCATACTTAGTGAAATAAGCCAGTCCCAAAGGGACAAATATCACATGTACTCCCTGAGCTGTGATAACTAACATAGCACAAAAAAAAGAAACCTGTAGAGGTGAAATTGATACTTTGAGAAGCAATGACTTGAATAGCCCTTGTCTTGACTGTTGAGGAACAGGTTTTTTTGTTTGTTTGTTTGTTTTGTTTTCTTTCCTTCTTAATACCCTTTGTTGAATTCTTTACCTAACATAGAATTACTCTTATATGTATAAAGTCAATTAAAAATAGATCCCAGTAAAATATAAGAATGAGAATAAGAGGTGGAAGAGGAAACATGTAACCATAAAGCTGTATAGTTCTGCATACATTCCTACAGATTTACTTCTAAGGGTGCAGCTAAAATCTTGCCATGGGACTCCAAATTCCAGTAATCTGGGTGGTAATAATGTCATTGTAAGTGTTAAAGTGATCATATTAAGTGTTAAATTGATCATATAGATAGAATTTCATGTTAAAGGGATAATATGGGTAAAATCAAGTGTCTGGTAATAACAATAGATGGGATTAAAAAGGAGAGAATGTTCCAACATGGGAAGCAGTTCACATAGCAGACTCACAGAATGACAATTGCTCTAATCATTGACCTTAGAATCTGCCCTTAATGCATTCTGGTCTGGCTGTAAAGCCCACGAGAGCATTTCAGGCATGGAAAGCCCAGACACTGTGGCCAAAAAAATGTCATATGTGAAGGATCTCTTGAGTGAGATCCCAGTGGAAAAAAGGGGCCGTAAAAGAAGGATGTACTTTTCTCTGAGTGGGGCAGAGAACTTCTACTTTGCTTATGGCCTTGTCTAAATACTGACATTGAATGTGGACTCAAAAGGCTTATATCAAGGGCCCCAGATGATCACCAATGTCATATATAAGAGCACTAATTGTTAAATTAACAACAGGAGTCATTGTGCACTTACTTGCCATGCAGAACCTCTGTCCTCTAGGAGTTGTACTATGAGAATTAACTGTAAATCTTGTTCTCATACAGTTTTATGTGTTTGTGTTTGTGTGTGTGTGTGTGTGCAAGTTTTTGAAATCCTTATTTAGTATAGAGTTGGTCTTCTGTATAAAGAGTTAATTGGAAATGAATTTTAATGGAGAATGGACTGGGAATGGGAGAGGGAGGAGGAAGTGGGGTGGGAATGTAGGTGGGAGGGCGAGTATGGTGGGAAAAATCATATTCCTAGACTTGTATTTATGAAATTTGTACTCATTAATAAAATATTTCTAAAAAATTCTAATAACAACAATAATAGAAGCAACAGGGATAAGCCCAAGAATAAAGAATGACAAAACTAGAGACCAATTATAACTGACTTCGTTTTAAATTTCTCAGGATCTGTACAATATTCTACCCACTTGCTCCCTTTAATGATTGTTTCATTTATACAACAATTAATCTGAAACTCCTCTCTCTTCTACTTTATGTGAATTTAAATGTAATATGTTATAGACTTTACAGGTATTTTTCGTAACTGCAGTTTTGGAAATAAATTTTCTTGGTAAAATAATTTTGTAGTTAGTCAGTACTCATATGTGACACATGTGGGGGTGATTTTGAAGGACGAACCTGGGCATGACACCTGGTTTTATTCTGTATAACCACATTCATACAATGGAATGATCTATTTTTTTTCAGAATATAGAAGTTTATAATTGTACAGTAGAAAGAGAAATACAGATAGGCAAACACTATATAGAAATGTCCAACAGTTCTCGCATATACAACTCTACAATAATCTATTGTGAGCATTTTGGCAATCACAATTCCAGAAAAGGAAAGCATTTTAATAGCTTCCTCTTCTGATTCCTCTTCCTAAGGACCTGATCTGTTCTCCTAAGGATAAGAATTGGAGTATGAATAAGCAGTAGCAACTAGAGGTTCTAAAGATATCTCATGCAGTTCAACCTGTATCTCTATAATCTCTGCACTTGAAGATGAAGGAATGGGTCAGAAATGCCACAACCAAACTCATTCTGTTTAACATATATTTCTCCATGTGGAACTAGGAAGGTTAAGATTCATGAGTGGATTGCAATTAATGTTCTCAACATGCAAAATCCTGACTTGTGAAATTCCTACTTTCTTTGAAAGATATCATTTTGATGAAATATGCCACAAATTATGCGGTCGTCAGTATGAGTTGAGTCTAAATTTGCCTTCCTGGAGCTAGCATATACAATTTTCTCCACCCTTATATTAATTAATATAATGTATGGAGCACAGCTTAAAAATTCTGAACTTATTGAACCAGTTTATCTTAGTCCATTGTTTGAAATTTGTATGTGTCTAGTGAGAAAGATTCCAGATGCAGGAACACCAAAGAGCAGTGGTGATTAAAGTATTAAAATTGAGATAAATGAGTTACCCTAGGCCTGTTAGGACCTGCCTGTTCGCTGCCACCCCACAGTCATATTATGGCTCTTGGATGATCATGTTACCATAGCTGTTTATTAAAGGTCAGGCTAAGGGCCAAAGCTGTGACCTCACCTACAGGAATTTTTACAACTGCGTGGTAAGGAAGAAAGAACACAAAGTACAAGTTCTTTGGTCAATTCTCTCTATTGCATTTTGCTTGCTGTCTTGCCAGATACAGCTATCAAGCCTGTAATAGGAGTGTTGAAATACTCCTAGAGTCCCAAAAGAAAATCTGACTTGAGTTTATTAATAATCCACCAGAAAAAGAGGAAAAGGAATTGTTCCTGACAAAAAACAATGTAATAGAATTAAAGTTAATCCAGTGAAGATTTTTTTAAAAGGCATGTATGCTATCCTTCCTAACATCTTTCATTTTGATAGATACATGATGGAAGTACTTCTGCTTTGAGGCACCCAAGTTGTTGCTTTAAACTAAGGGCATAAGAAAATAAAGTTATGTGAGTAGAAGTATGGTATCTTATGAAATATTCCGCCCATATGTTTTCCAGCTCCAATTAAAGTTGTGGCCAGATGTTTTTTTTTTTAAGTTATAAATCAACAGCTTATAGTTTTATTTATGGGATACAAACTGATGTTATAATTTATGAACACTCTGCAGAATAAGTAAATAAAGCCAGATAGCATATCTATCACATCTAATTCTTAAAATTTTTGTGTCAAGAACATGTGAAATTTACTCTTAGCAATTTTGAAGTGTACTCATTTATTAATGATATTTACCACCTCATGCAATAGCCTTTAAAAATTCCCTCTGTCTGAGAATTGGTACACATTGATCATCACCTCCCCATTCTCCTACCCTCCATTTCTGAGTGACCACTCTACCATCTGCCTCCATGATTTTCATTGTTTGGGTTCCACATAGAAGTGAGAAGAGACAGTATGTCTTTCTATACCTCATTTATTTTACTTAGCATAATGTTTTCTAGTTCCATCTATGTTGTTACAAGTCCAAAACTTCTTCCTATTTTAAGACTAAATTGTCTTCTGTGGTGTACATGTGCCACATTTCCTTTACCCATTCATCTCCTGATGGACACATAGGTTGATTCTGTAATATAATATTGTGACCATTGCTGTCATGAACATAGACATGCTAATATTTCTTCAACAAAATGTTTTCAAATCTTTTGGGTAAATACCCAGACAGGCTTGCTGAATCTTATGATTATTATATTTTTAGGTTTTAGAGGCATATCCATATACTTTTCTATAATGACTATACTAATTTACATGCCTACCAGCAGTATACAAACCTGCCCTTTGCCAACAGTGACGTGTGTGTGTGTGTGTGTGTGTGATAGAACATCTAACTGCCATGAGATGATTTGTCTTTGTGGCATTAATTTGCATTTCCCTAGTGATTTCTGATGTTGAGCATTTTTCATATATCTCATATATCTGTTGGCCATTTGTAGAGTTCCTTTTGGGAACTGTCTACTCTGGTCCCTTGTTCATTTTTTTTTTTTTTAAGTTTTTGACAGGCAGAGTGGACAGTGAGAGAGAGAGAGAGACAGAGAGAAAGGTCTTCCTTTTGCCGTTGGTTCACCCTCCAATGGCCGCCGTGGCTGGCGCTGCGACCTGCGCATCGCGCTGATCCGATGGCAGGAGCCAGGTGCTTCTCCTGGTCTCCCATGGGGTGCAGGGCCCAAGGACTTGGGCCATCCTCCACTGCACTCCCTGGCCACAGCAGAGAGCTGGCCTGGAAGAGGAGCAACCGGGACAGGATCGGTGCCCCGACCGGGACTAGAACCTGGTGTGCCGGCGCCGCAAGGCGGAGGATTAGCCTAGTGAGCCGCGGCGCCGGCCCCTTGTTCATTTTTTAATTGGATATTTTGTTTTCTTGCTATAGAGTATGAACTTCTTATGTATTTTGGATATTAACCCCCTACTGATAATGTGGTTTGATAATATTTTCTCCTATGGGTTTTCATTTCACAGTGTCAGTTATTTCATTTGCCATACATAAGATTTTTTTTAGTTTGATACAGTCCTATTTCTCTATTTTTGCTTCTGTTCCCTGAATTTTGGGGGCTAAATCCACAATATTATCCGATGTATGCAGTGTAGTTTTCCTTGTTTTTTCCCTAGTATCTGTATTTTCTGGTCTTACATTTAAATCTTTAACCTATTTTAAGTTGTTTTTGTGTATTTTCTGAGACTTAAAAGCTAATTTCGTTTTTCTACATGTGGATACACAGTTTTCCCAGCACCATTAATTGAAGATATTGTCCTTTGGTATATGGATTTCTTTCAGTATCCCTTTACTTTTTGTATCCCTTCACTTTCAGTCTGTGTGTGTCCTTAAAAGTGAGCCCAGTCTCTTTAAGGCAGCATATAGTTAGATCATGGTTTCTCATACATTCAGTCACTGTGTATCTATTTATTGGCTAATTCAAGGTCATTACTGAAAAGTAAGGAGTACAACTTCGATAGTGTTAGTTGTTTTCTGATTATTTGTTTCTTTTTTTCTCTCTTGCTGTCTTCCTTTGTGGTTTGATGGTTTTCTACCCGATATACTTTGAAACCTTTCTATTATTGTTTTGTACTTCTACTCTAGATACATTTCTTTGTGGTTATAGTGAGACTTACATATAATATACTATTCTTCTATAAGCCTGTTTCAAACTGATACAATGTAACTTTATTATATACAACAGTTACACTTTTCCTCTTTGTCCTTGTGATTTTATATTTTTGTTGTCAGAATTTATATCATTTTGCAATGTGCATTCCTAGATAGCCTTAGATGTTATTAATAGTTTGGTCTTTTAACCCTCATGCTAGGTATAAAAATGCCTTACACACTGTCATGACAGTAGTAGAATGTTCTGAATGTGTGGTTCAGGGAAATCCTCTCCACCTGATGTTGTGCCAACTTGGGGGAGGGGAAAGGATGGTACAGTTGGAGTAAAATCATTCTCATTGGGATTTCACTCAGTTCTACAGATCACGTGGGTGTCTCAGGCTTCTTGTTGAGTATTGAGTTTTTCAAACAGATGTTCTGGTCTGTGGATACTTGCTAGTAGAACATTTTGGTGGAAGGGTCAGAGAATGGAGCCTCTGATTTTTATTCCATTGTCTTTCTGATGCCACTCAGTATGGATGTTTCTTATCAGCTAATTTTAACTACCTACAGTTTTATCTTGCAATTTTTTTTTGTTGTGCTGTTTCTTTTTTTTATATTTATTTATTTATTTGAAAGGCAGAGTTACAGGGAGGCAGAAGCGGAGAAAGAGAGAATGAGAGAGAGATCTTCCACCTATTGGTTCACTCCTCAAATATCCACAAAAGCCAAAGCTGGGCCAATCTGAAGCCAGGAGCCAGGAGTTTCTTCCAGGTCTCCCACAAGGGTGTAGGAGCCCAAGCACTTGGACCATCTTCCACTACTTTCCCAGGCATAGAAGAGAGAGCCGGATCAGAAGTGGAGTAGCTGGGAATCAAATTGGCACCCATATGGGATGCTGGCGCTGCAAGCACAGCCTTATCTGCAATGCCACAGTGGGTGTGATACTTTTCTTCTGGAGACTTTTACTGAAAAACTTTATATCAAGCTGATAGGTTTCTTTGTATCAGGTTCTGTACCCCCAAGGACACTCTCATCCTGACTTTGTGTTGTTAAACATATCTAATCCCTCCCAAATTTATATCTTTACTCCTCTCTTAGCTCACCTCATCCCATACTCACTTTGCTTTTTCATTTATTTGTGTTTTTGGGGGTGTGAATGGGGGTGGGGGAGGTGGTGGTAGATAGGTCTAAACGATACAGGAAAACAAAGCTGAGTATAATAGTTAGTTAAAATAAGAAATAAAATGACAAAATAATGGAAGCTATTGAAGAAAAATGATCCCATTTGTCAACTTATCATTTTTAGTAACATGATATTGCTATTCTTCCCTGTCTCCCAACTACAAACAGAAAACAATTTGAAGTTGAGTATCAGAAGTAAGCAATATCTATCTAGACATGCTGTTCTAAAATGATACAAATGTGTACTGGTGAAAAATCCAAATGCTAAGTGATAATGAAGTCACCTGATACCACAGACTTGTGCAAATTGGATTCTCCTCAGCTACCAGCAGCAGACCCACTTGATTCCTCGTAACCAATTCAAATTCCATAAATGACACTAAAAAATGTCCATGAGTGCTCAGTTTTGTAAGTCCACTGTTAAATTCATGGGAATGCTCATTCATGGAAACATATAACCCTCTGTTCAGTTAATTAACAAGGCATGCAGAAAAGAGTCAGCAAACTGGCTGGAAGTTGCTGTCCTTGGAAAGTCCTGTTTACAAGGTTGCCTCTTTTGTGGAGTTGGGGACTATAGGTAGCAAATAGTTCCCTCATAGACATTGACTTTCATAATGGAAGGAGAGAGGAAGGAAATATCAATATATTCTTAGAATTGTATCTAAAAAGCACATTGAATCATTAAAAATACTTAAAATTAAAAAAAAATTAAAAATGAGGAATGGCTTACCAAACCTAGACTGTATAAACAACATGGTTTATGCTAAACACCTACTTTGTGTCTGGGATTCTAGAATTTGGATGCATACCAGGAAGAAGGTGCACATGGATCCTGAGTCCCTAAGGAGTTTCCCTGGTTGATTATACTTCTCTTGGTGTTCCCACTGATTACTATAAGAGCTAAGAATGTCCTGGGAGAAGACTTTTGGAAGCTTGTGTCTGGGGTTGTACAGCCTTAGGCCCATGAACCTTTTCCTTTGATTGATTTCTGCTTAGCGTTCTTTGTCAGACTAAAAGATAGCTATCAGTGTACTACCTGCTAATCAGTGTAGGCCTTTCTATTACATCACAGAACCTGAAAGTGGCCTTGAGTACTTCTGATATCCAAGAGTTGACTGAAATATCCACATTAAGATATATAAATTCAGGGGCTGGCATTGTGCTATAGCAGGTAAAGTTGCTGCCTGTGATGACAACATCCCAAATGGGACCCAATTTGAGTTCCAGTTGCTCCACTTCTGATCCAGCTCCCTGCCAATGCACCTAGGAAAGCTTTGGAGGATGGCTCAAGTGCTTAGACCCCTGCCAACCATGTGGGAGACCTGGAAGAAGCTTCTGGTTCCAGGCTTTGGACCAGCCTCCCTCCAGCAATTGTGGCTACTTGGGGAGTGAACCAGCAGATGAAAGATCTCTCTCTCTGCCTCTCCCTCTTTCTGTGACTCTGCTTTTCAAATAAATATAAATTCTACATAAATGAATATAAATTCTGCATAATTTATTTTTACATTCTATGTGAATAGACATGCTGGGTGAAACCAAGACAAGTAAGTAGCCTAGCACATTTTAATAGTTCTTACACATGGTACTTATACTTGCATGTACAAGTATTTATTAAAAAGACTATTGCATGGCTGGTGTTGTGGCTTAATGGGTTAAAGCGCCCACCTGCAACATCAGCATCTACTTCTGATCCAGCTCCCTGCTATTGTAACTGAGAAAGCAGTGGAGGATGACTCAAGTCCTTGGGCCTTGGTACCCATTGTGGGAGACCCAGAAGAAGCTCCTGGCTCCTGGCTTCAAATCTGCCCAGCTTTAGCTGTTGCAGCCATTTGGGGGGCGAACCAGCATATGGAAGACCTCCCCCTCTCTCTGTGTCTGTACCTCTCTCTAACTCTGTCTTTCAAATAAATAAAATAAATATTTTTTTTAAAAAAAGAACATTCCATTAACCAAGTCAAAATAAAATAAGACAAATACAAAAGCTTACAAGGGGTCTCCAAAAAGCCCATGGGAGGTATGTACTATGAAAAGAATGATGCATGGATTTCAAATTCTTTTTGTGCCCAAATAAACCCATACTAATTATTGTAACATGTATGAACAGGATCGAGTTTGAGGTACTAAGAAAGATATCAGTTTCAAAAAAAGCCCTTATCAGAGTAACTAATTCTGTTAGAACTGAAGCAAGAACAAACATCAAACTGATGGTCACTCTGGCTTGAAGAACAGTGAAATCATTGATGCTTTGGGAAAGTTTATGGGGACAATGTCCCAGAGAAAGTAGCAGTTTACAAATGACAACTCATTTTAAGAAAGGAATGAGACTGTTGAAGATGAAGCCTAAAGTAATAGACTACCCACAGCAAATTATGAGGAAAAAGTTTGTTTTGTTTATGCCCTTACTGAAGGGGACCAGTGATTAACAGAAGAAATAACAGCCAAAGGCATAGACATTTCAACTGGTTCAGCTTACACAATTTGTTTTAAACATTTATTTTTATTTATTTGAAAGGCAGAGGGACACACACACACACACACATACACATACACACAGTGAGAGAGAGAGAGAGAGAAGCAGACAGACAGAGGCACACACAGAAAGGTATCCTATCCACTGGTTAACTCCCCACATGTCCACAACAGCTGAATCTAGACAAGCCCAAAACTCCATCCAGGTCTCCTGCATGTGGCAGGAACCCAACTGCCTGAGCCAGCACCCGCTGCCTCCTAGGGTCTGCGTTATCAGGAAGTTGGAACAGAAACAGAGTAAGGACTCCAACCCGGACACTTTACTATGGGACTGGAGCATCTCAGGTGGCATCTAACTGCTGTGCCAAATGTTCACTCCCAACTTATACAACTCTGTTTGAAAACCTAAAATGGAGCAAATTTTGCTTAATGGATGCCGAAACTATTATGCCAAGATTAGCTGCAGACATGAGCAGTGCTTTCCATTGTATTTTTTATTTATTTATTTTTTATTTTTTATTTTATTTTTTTGACAGGCAGAGTGGACAGTGAGAGAGAGAGAGAGACAGAGAGAAATGTCTTCCTTTTCCATTGGTTCACCCTCCAATGGCCGCTGCGGCCGGTGCGCTGCGACTGGCGCACAGCACAGACCCAAGGCCAGGAGCCAGGTGCTTCTCCTGGTCTCCCATGCGGGTGCAGGGCCCAAGGACTTGGGCCATCCTCCTCTGCACTCCTGGGCCACAGCAGAGAGCTGGCCTGGAAGAGGGGCAACCAGGATAGAATCCTGCACCCCGACTGGGACTAGAACCCGGTGTGCCAGCACCACAGACGGAGGATTAGCCTAGTGAGGCGTGGCGCCGACGCACTGTATTTCAAACAAGTAGAACCGAGATCCTGAACTATTTCTTCAAAACCATAACAGGAGATGAAACAGGACTTTCCCAGTAAGATCCTGAAAACACACAATGAAACAAAGACTACCAAGAGGCAGAAGTGGTTCCGTCAAAGCAAAGTGGACTGTGCGTCCGTGAGCATCATGGAAACTGCTTTTTGGGACTCCCAAGGCATTTAACATTTTGGCTTTCTTGAGGACCAAAAAAGTACAACATCTGCTTATTAGGAGAGTGTTTTGAGAATGTTAGCTGAAGTTGTAGCCGAAAACTTTCCAGAGAACTTCCCCAGAGTCCAACTCCACCCCAACAATGCTCCTGTTTATTTCTGTGGAACAGGCACAATCTGTGAGAGTTTCCGTGGGAAGTCATTAGCCATCTACCTGACAGTTCTAATTTGGTTCTTTCTGATATTTTTTTAATTTCCTAGTCTTGAAATATCTTTAGGGGCCTTCGCTGTGGTGTAGTAGGCTAAGCCTCCGCCTGCAGTGCTGGCATCACATATGGGTGCCAGTTTGTGTCCCGGTTGCTCCTCTTCTGATCCAGCTTTCTGCTTATGGCCTGGGAAAGTAGTGGAAGATGGCCTCTGCACCCACGAGGGAGACCAGGAAGAAGCTCCTGGCTCCTGGCTTTGGATCGGGTCAGCTCTGTCTCTTCCTCTCTCTGTAACACTGCCTCTCAAATAAATAAACAAAATCTTTAAAAATATCTTTAGTATTTTTAGATTTTTAAAAATAGAATTTATTTTATTTATTTGGAAGGCGGAGTGACAAGAAGAGACAGAGAGAAAAAGATAACTTCCATACACTGGTTCACTCTTCAAATGGCCACAATGGCCTGGGCAGGGCCAGGCAAAACCCAGCAGCCTGGAACTCCATCCAGGAGTTCCTACATGGGTAACAGGGACCTACGCACTTGGGCCATCTTCCACTGCCATCCCTGGTGCATTAGCATCAAAAGCAGAGCAGCTGGGACTGAAGCCAGCTGATCTTATATGGGATGCCAGTATCAGAAGTGATGACTTAACCCGCTGAACCACAATGCCGGCCCCTAAAATATGTTTAAAAAGCATTCATTTTTCTTAAGCTAATTTTGAAAAGACTGCCTTTATGTGATTCAATTCCCAGGACCCTAAATTCTTTAGCAATGGACTAAATTGCTTACTTAAGTGTCTTGAACTTCATGGAGTTTGTATGTTGAAAACTAAAGCTTCTAATTTTATTTTTATGTTTTAATTCCACTTTTTCCATAAATTTTTGAAATCCTCTCATATTTCTATGACAGATTCGAAAGACGTGAACACCCTATTTTGTTCACCTTAACAAAGATTTTCAAATTATGTAACACAGGCTTAAAAGAACAAGTTGGTTACAACACCTGCAGCAGGGGGAAGGAGATTTTTGGCAAATTAGGGAAAATCTGAGAATGGATAGAGGTTGTACCTAAAGAAGTGGAATAGCGAGTATATTGAGGAAATAAAGTATAATAATGGCCGATGTGGTAGAAAGTGGAATTTTCAAGTGCTCTTGGTTAACATCATAATATAAAGGCCTTCTTTGTAACTCAGTTCCATGCAAAACTGGTAGATTATTATAGAAGGTCCAAAAAATTCCACGTATTAAAAAGTGTCCCTCTGATTAAATTCAAGCACAGATTATATGTTCCTTCGCGTTCTAATCATGTTTTCCTTTTCTGTCTCTCTTTGTTAAGGTCATCATGAATGCAGGATGGGACTCCAACTCTTCAGAAAACTGGCATCACATCTGGACTGTCAATGGCACAAAGCAGCATCTGTTCTCAGATGCTAATGTCACCTACGTGAGCTACTATCTTCACCAGCCTCAAGTGGCAGCGGTCTTCATTGTTTCCTACTGTCTGATCTTCTTCCTGTGTATGGCGGGAAATACTGTGGTTTGCTTTATTGTCATGAGGAACAAACACATGCACACGGTCACAAATCTCTTCATCTTAAACCTGGCAATCAGCGATTTACTCATTGGCTTCTTCTGTATGCCTGTAACCCTACTGGACAATATTATAGCAGGTATGTTGACTTGTGTGCCGTTCAGAGATGATATGAGAAAATGCCCTATATCTGTGAACTCTTCCGGTTACCTGTCCTCATGCTACGGACATGGACATTCATTCTGGAGGAGACAGACAATGCACAGCTATGTAAACAGAGAGCAAAGAGAATTATTGAAAGAAAAAGTAGAAAGACAGAGATGGAGAGTAGAGGTTGTTATTTTTAAAGTGTTTACTAAAGGTCATCAGAGAATGAGATCTTTTTCAATTTACTTAATACCTACATGCATGCAATGTGTCAAAAATATTACTCTGGACTAGAAATTCAAAGAATTGATGCCCATATACCTGGCTTGAATCGATACAATGTCTTCAGTCTAAACATAAATAAAATGTTAGGTCCTCCTATGGTTAGCTGAAGATATTTCCAACATTTTTCGGAGAAGAAGAAACCACTCTAAAGATTTGTGAACAAGCGATAGCTCACATTACAATGTTAATACATTTACACTGGAATGGTTAGGGTTCCCCCCCCCCACATACTACTTCTGAATCTACATTAATCTTTCTTTAGCACTACCTTAGATATTCTAGAAGCACAGGAAAGATGAATTTCCAGCCCCCAACATAGTTTTGGTACACATGACAACTTAGTTAATATTTGTTGTATTAATTAGTAAGCAGGACTTGGATACCAATCTCCAAGCATATATAATAAAAATAGAACAAAAACAGATAATTGAATGTATTTCAAGCAACATGAGCTATATCATAATTTTTATCCTTTCATAGAATTCAAATCAGTTCACTGAAAAATGGGAAAAAGACATTTCTCTATGGAATTTTCCTTCCATTCCGTTCTCTGGAAAGGAAGCTAGTGAGAGAGTTGAGTGCCTGTTCTTTCAGCCATGGAGTGCATGGATTCTGAGTGTTGTAATATTCATTGTTAAAGAATTATTGACGATATAATGTTCTCCTGATACTATTCCACACAAAAAGAGGGTAAAAATGATCAAAATTACTGTTATTACTCTCTGAAAAGCTATTTTGCCAACAAATGCTCTTAGTATTTTTCCCTCATGAATATTTTGTTAAATTAAATTATGATTTTAGAATATTTGTATATGAATTCCCCTTCCTAGTTTTTTATTTCTGTTTCTAAAAGACTGTTGCTCTCAGCATTTTGAGACTTTATTTTTGGTAATTGCTACTATATATCTTAATAGTATGTTTTAATATAAGATATTATCTTCAAATTGAAGAAGATAAAAATGTAGTTATCATAATCCTCTTTTCCCATAAAAAACACAAGCATGCATTCATAATTTTCCTCTTCTTTCAGACTCCCAATATAATTATATCCTGGTTTTGTTGAGATCAATATTTAGCATATGCATTCCTGTTTTGCATGCACCTTACCCCTGACTAGCTATGGGAAATGCTGACACTGATTTCATTTTCTAGGGTTTACCAAGGGCGTTGTATTCTAATGTTTTTGGTTTGGGGTGTGTGCCTCTCAGTAGTACATTCCTCACAGTCCTCTCTTGTCAATGACTTCAGATTTGTAAATTACATCTTATTCCTGGAGATCCTTATCTCGAGACTATCTGTCTACTTGTTTGTACCTGGCCATGTTGCTCTCTAAGTGTGGAGCTCAGCCATTCTCCTGGGATGTCCCTTCACAGTTACCCTAGCAAGTCCCTTCACCTCTTGTTGCACCATCCATGCCCTATTCTCTGGATGTCATGTCTTCTTTCTTGGTTTATTTCTTTCTGAAGAATGGTACAGTGAGATAATACTTTCTTAAGGTCGTGTATGTCTTTAAAGATGTCTATTATGCCTTTGCCCTTGTTTATAATGAGCTTCATGAGACGTCCAGACTGGACATGTCTACCTTGAGGATTTTAAAATGATTGCTCTGTTGTTACTGCTGAGAAATGTGGGCTCAACTGCTGAAAACTCTGATGCCATTTGATTCTTGCTTCTTTTACTCATGATTTGTTTTCCTGAAAGCTTTTAGCAATTCTCATTAGTCTAGTAGTCTTAATTTCATGAAATGATGCCTTGGAGTAAGTTTTCCTATTTCCATTTATTACACCAGAAAAAAACTAGGTCCTTTCAATCAGAAAATGAATGCCCTTCATCCAAGGGGAATTTTCTTATGGGATTATTTTCCATTTTCTTTTCCTCTACTCATATTAATCAGATACTGGAGATTATGGTTTCTATTTTTTTTTTAAAAACTTTGCTATTTCATTGTATACCCTTTTGTGGGGGGTCTTCATTTTTATTATCACATCTTAAATTCTTTGAATTGTTTTTCTTTATTTTTGCATGTTTTGCATATTATCATGCACATGTTTTGTGGACAAAATGTGTCACATACCTATCATTTTTGGTAATATTTTTGTGTTTTATTTTTCATATATATGACTCATAACTGTTTCTTCTTTCCTGCTCTTTTATTTCTTTTCATTTTAATTTACGTACATTGTTTTTAGTTTTATTTCATTTATTTGAAAGGCAGAGTTACAGAGAGAGAGAGGTCTTCTCTTTGCTGGTTGACTCCTCAAATGGCCGCCATGCCTGGGACTAGGCCAGGCCAAAGCCAGGAGACAGAAGCTTCTTCTGGGTCTCCCATGTGGGTGCAGAGGCCCAAGCACTTGGGTCAACCTCTACGCAAAACCCCACAGAGCTGGCCTCAACCTAAAAATTTTTAAGATTTATTTTCACTATATGTGAATGGCAGAAAGAGAGAGAGAGAGAAATTACATCTACTGGGTTGCTCCCTGAAGGCCCACAACAGCTAGATCTGAGTTTGGCTGAATACAGGAGCCAGAAACTCAGCCCAGTCTCCTGTGTCTAGGTCCCTTGACAAGAAGCCAGGTACTTAAACCATCACCTAGCGCCTCTCAGGGTGTGCACCAGCAGGAATCTATGTTACAAGGGGAGCTGGGACTTTGACTAGGTACTCTGCAGGTGTCCTAAGCCCACTCTAATGCCCACCGTTCTTCCTTTTATAGTTGAGGTTTTTCTAACATTACCTACTATTTAGCTTTTCATGTTTCAGAGTGAGGCCTTCTATGGTTGCCTGGAAGCTGTGAGTACCTAGAAGTTGAGATTAGACCCATTCCCAGCTTTATTCTGAGCCATTTATTAAGAAATCCACAACTCTTAAATCTGCATGTCTGTGATCTTGGATCAGTCGCTTCCCCCAGAAAGAAATTCTGTGGTTTGTTGCCTTGCAGCTTTAAGGCTGGCTGTCGCATTCTAGAACTAAATGGGTCTCTGGGCCAGCAGTCTTGCCCTGCAGTGCTGTACTGGCACTTCATCTTTCTGTGTCACTGTGGTAGCCAGCCTGTTGTACCTGGTGGCTCAGAGTATCGCGCACCTGCACATCTGCCTCCTTAGAAAAGGAAATTCCATTCTTCTGTCTGTCCACGTCAGGGAAAAGCCAGTGGCATCTAATTGGATTTATACATCAATCCATTGCTATGGATTTAAGGTCTTTTGTCCTACTGTTGTCATTTCAATGGCCTTTGGTAAGGGAGCTCAGTAAAACATACTCCTATTCTTCTGTGTTCAACCAAAGGCTATACAAATCTTTTGCATTTATATTGAAAAATACTGTTATCACAACCTAATAAATTTTAGGATTGGGAGACATACTCTCTTTTGGTTTCCATTCAGTTGCATCTCAAGCACAAACTTTAAGATAGGTGATTGTTGGGGCTGGCGCCATGGCACAGTAGGTTAATCCTCCGCCTGCAGCGCCAGCATCCCAGATGGGCGCTGGTTCTAGTCCCGGCTGCTCCTTTTCCAATCTAGCTCTCTGCTGTGGCATGGGAAAGCAGTGGAAGATGGCCCAAGTCCTTGGGCCCCTGCACCTGCATGGGAAACCAGGAAGAAGCTCCTGGCTCCTGGCCTCGGATCAGCATAGCTCCAGCCCTTGCGGCTATTTGGGGAGTGAACCAACAGAAGGAGGACCTTTCTCTCTCTGTCTCTTCCTCTCACTGTCTGTAACTCTACCTCTCAAATAAATAAATAAAAACCTTTAAAAAAAAAACCAAAAGATAATTGTTTTGTAGACATGCTTAAATTATTTAGATTTCTTAAAATATTTTAAATTAAATGAAAATGATATAGAAAAATAAATTGCAGATTTTAAAAAATATGAAAATATGTAATAATCACATTTTGACAACCCAGAATATTTGTTAGAAACATATTGTTACATCCTGTAGTAACAAGTAGGTTTTGAATTCCAAAGTGCTATAAAAATTTTACTAATTTACTTAATAGATTTTCCAGTAGCTAAGATTTAGTTATGAAATAATTCAAACAGACTACATATTGGGCACATTTAAAAAGTAAAAAGCTGGCATTCTGACAATTTTATTCATTTAAAAGTCATTATTACCTGAGAATTAATGGTTTAGACTTTAGAATCCTACTGTCTAGTTCAAAATCTTTGATTAGTTACTAACAACCTGTGGAAAGGTATGTTTTTGTTACCTGATCTATATCATAAAGAGAATAATAGAGGCTTCAAAAGCTTGTTCTGAGATTATATGTGCAAATACATATAAAATGCTTATTACCTTGTCTAGAATGTAGCGATTTCTATGTAAGCTTGGCATTATTATTAGTGCATTGAAAAGCCAAGCTCTGAAAATACTGGAAAACATTAATTGTTCTCAGGCTATCATGCAGCAAACACTTTTAATAGTCTTAATTTCATACCTTTCTGTTCATATTTTATGTGAGATTTAGTTTTAAAAAAGCACATGATCTCTCCAAAGACTGTTGCATTTCTCTTTCAGGATGGCCGTTTGGAAGTACGATGTGCAAGATCAGTGGATTGGTCCAGGGAATATCAGTTGCAGCTTCTGTCTTCACGTTAGTTGCAATAGCAATAGACAGGTGAGTCAGCACCAAACTCAGAGTCCAGAAAAATTGGCATGTCTGCAATCAACTTACCAGAATGCTACATAACTGAATACGCTTCAGTACTTCTTCCCCAACCCAAATTGTGTTCATAATATTGACCTCTTTTTTTAAGAAGTTCATTTATTTTTATTTACTTGAAATGTAGAATGACAGAGAGAGACAGACAGATACACTCGGAGAGAGACAACCACACGGAGATCTCTAATCTGCTTGTTCACTCCCCACATTCCCACAGCAGCCAGGGCTGGGCAAGGCCAAATCCAGGATCCCAGAACTCAAAAAGTCTCTCATATGGGTGGCAAGGACCCAAGTACTTGAACCATGATCTTCTGAATCAGAAGCAGGGGCAGGACTCAATCCCAGGCACTGGGATATAGGATGCAAATACCAATAGCAGCAGCTTTAACCATTACACCACAGGGCCTACCCCAATAGCTACCACTTTAAGAGCAAAGCATATAAGTACTAGATGTTCAGCTAATCAAAAAAACTATAAATAGTGCTCTCTAATAGGGATCTTGTAAGTAACAGCTATGCAGGACAGAATAATGAATTCTACCTGTCAGAACAGGAAGCAGTGGATTCAAAAGATAGCTGATCTTGGTCTAAATCTTCAGAGACCAGGAACTCAGGAAGAAAGATAATCCTTTTGCCATTGGTTCACCCTCCAATGGCCGCCGCAGTAGGCGCGCTGCGGCCGGCGCACCGCGTTGATCCAATGGCAGGAGCCAGGTGCTTCTCCTGGTCTCCCATGGGGTGCAGGGCCCAAGGACTTGGGCCATCCTCCACTGCACTCCCTGGCCACAGCAGAGAGCTGGCCTGGAAGAGGGGCAACCGGCACAGGATCGGTGCCCCGACCGGGACTAGAACCCGGTGTGCCGGCGCCACAAGGCGGAGGATTAGCCTAGTGAGCCGCAGCGCGGCCAGAAAGACAGCTCTTAAGACGGGAATGTCCCAGGCATGTGTCCAGAGAAACGTAGCAAGGCAGTTAGGCTGGAAAAGAGTAGTGGAGTGTGCATTAGGCCAAGCAAATGGGAAGGGAGGGATTACCAATAGGCTTAACTCCCATTGTAAGAAGTATAAACTTTGTTCAGAAGATAAAGATATTGAAGTCTTTTAAATGGGGCAATAATGACTAGCTTTTTATTTTCGACAAACCAGCAGCAAAAGAAGTGCCCTAGATTAGTTTGAGATTATAGAAAGGGTAAGTACTTTAGTAATTCTAAAACACAGATGGGAGAGGGTGTCCACATGAATTAAAGCAGTAAATGAGGATGGGGAATAAACAATTCAGGGAGATAGGGTGTCTTCCTAAGTGAACCTGGGCTAATAAATGAAGCAATTCATTAGCGTGTGTATGTGTCCACATGTCTGTGCATGTGTGTGTATGTGTATGTCTAAAGAGAGAGACTGAGAGGGCAGAGTTAAAAATATGAGATGCCACGAAATTGTGACATCAAAAGAACAACATGATCACTTCCATTTTTGCTATTAATCTATCATTTACATAATGTTTTAATCTATTTCTGAAAACTATCACGTAGATCATTTTATCTTGATTTATAGAGAATAGAATTTCAACAGATACTAATCACCATCTGCTAAAGATACAAACTTTAAAATTGATAAATATATGTTGTAGAAGTTAATATCTAACTGTGATATCCTGTTACAACTATTATAATTATGCCAAATTATTTTATTTATATATTTATTTATTTTTACTACTAATACATAGTAGTGCTGCTACTAAATTATTGTTTTATGTGAATGTTTATTATAAAGCCTTAGTTATTTTTTCAGAAAATTGTTTGTATTTGTTTGAAAGGTAGAGAGAGAGAGGAGAGAGAGCGAGAGAGCACACAAGAGAGAGCTCATTCATCCCTGATTCACTCCCCAGATGCCTGCATCAGCTGAGGTGAGGCTGGGCCTGGTGACATCCAGGAGCCAGGAACTGAATCCAGAGGGATAAGGGTGATGGAGTCCCGAGTAATCACTTTGCTTCCCAAGGTGTGCATTAGCAGGAAGGCAAAATAGAGAATGGAGCAGGAACTCAAACCCAGGCGCTCCAATTTAGGATCCAGGCATGCCAAGTAGCATCTTTGCTGTGCCAAATGCTCGTTCGTTACCTTAGTTTATAATTGCATATATTTAGAATGAACGAAAGCTATAATATCATTTGCATTTTCCTCTTGAATCCTGAGCTTATCCTATTTATTTCCACAATATCTTTAGTAATTAAATATCCTTAAATTCTTTTTTCACTGTTTCTATCATACCACCTGAACACAAATTTAAACTAACATTGGTCTTTCTTTTACAAAATAAATGACATTACAATCAGTCAATAAATTTGCTTTGTTTATTCAAGGGCAAACTTTATGGTGATTACAACCGATGAACAGAAACCAGCACACATACATCTCAAAAGAAAAACATTTCTTAAAAAGAGGTTGCATAATGACCTGTAGAATATAATGCATTTTGTAATATGTAAAAAATTACACATGTGGACTAAGGCTGTACAAGCATGAAAACATGCACAGGAGGAAGCAGGAGGGGAACCTAGTCACTTCAGAATGTCTGGAGAGAGGAAGGATGGAATTAGATATGCCTCCCAAGAGGATTTCAACTGGCAACATTTCATTTCTTTTAAAAACATAATGTCAATTTGACAAATTGTCAACATTTAGCATTTGTTAAATTTTAATATCAGTAACACTGATATATACTACATTTTCTTCATATTTTCACTATGTTTGAAAAATTTTAAAAGTCAGATTAATCAATGACTAAGGATTACTTTTATCCTTTGGATGAGGTAGGTTGCTTTGATATGACTAGGGATATTATATTTCACATTGTGTTTTAAATATGTTTTATTTAAGAGCTAATTCTAGGCAGGCGCCGTGGCTTAACAGGCTAATCCTCCACCTTGTGGCGCCGGCACACATGGTTCTAGTCCCGGTCGGGGCGCCGGATTTTACCCCGGTTGCCCCTCTTCCAGGCCAGCTCTCTGCTATGGCCCTGGAAGGCAGTGGAGGAAGGCCCAAGTCCTTGGGCCCTGCACCCGCATGGGAGACCAGGAGAAGCACCTGGCTCCTGGCTTCGGATCAGCGAGATGCGCCGGCCACAGCGGCCATTGGGGGTGAACCAACAGCAAAAAGGAAGACCTTTCTCTCTCTCTCTCACTATCCACTCTGCCTGTCACAAAAAAAAAAAGAGTTAATTCTAGTTTTGCTCATTATGTTTTTAATTGTTCAGAGATGATAGCAATAAAATAAAATAATATTGTCATTTTAATAAATTATTTAAAATATTAATAATCACAAAAAGTAAAATGTGTACATAAGCATGTGAAACTATATTTTAGTCAGACAACAATTCCTGATTTGAAAATATCATTATAGGCATGGAAATAGATAGTAAAATTGTTATAAATGTTCTTGTTATATAATCTCATGATTAAAAGGTAAAAACATTCCATTCTAACTCCATAGTTTATATAGGTTGTTTTTGTGTGTTTGTTTTTAAGTTTTCTTTATTTTTTTATTTGAGAGGGAGAGAGAGAGAGAGTGATAGAAATAGAGAGTTCTCATATGCTGTTTCACTCTGTGAATGTTTCCAACGGCCAAGGCTGGTATGAGGACAAAACTGGGAGCCAGGAATTCTATCCAAGTCTTCCACATGGTGGAAGCTATCGCCTGCTCTCTCTGCAGGTGTTCATTAGCAAAAATTTGAATCAGGAGCCAGAGATAAGACTTGAACCCAGGTACTATAATGTGAGATGTGAGATGTAGACATCTTAACCCAGAACTAACCACTAGGCCAATATGAATTCCTTGTTGTTTTATAAGCAGTAACATACATGGAAGTTTCCAAGTTCAAGTTTCTTTAGGGTTGAAATATTTTAAAAGAAATAATCAATAACATTTAAGAATTATTCTTCATTACATTAAACCAGTATCACCCTATCACTTTAAATTATATAATCAAGTTTATGAGTTTAAGAACCATATTTTTCAGTGTTTCTTTACTTTTATGAATTTTATTGAAATAGTAGCTCTAAGTCTTTTCTTTTATTATTGCATATTAATGAAAATGATTCTGAACTATGAAAATTTTAGAACTTGGTATGTGCAAAATATTTTTGCTGCTGCCCATGCAAATGAAATTTCTTTGAGCACACCATGGGAGACTTGGAGTCTTAATTGTAAGTACCAAAGGGAAAGAGGAAAATCATCAACCTGCCTAAGAGAGCATTTGTGAGGCAAAATCAGCCTAAAAGAGTGTAGAAAAGATAATATTGCCATCCCAAGGCTTCATGTCTCAACTTTGTGCCAATGACTCCTTTTATTGATCATTGTTTTCCAGAAAAGCAGAACCATTGGCAATAGGATAAAGGTGGATTGGAATATAAAAAATAGACATATGTGTATATATATGTGTGTGTGTGTGTGTATACACACACACACAAAGAGATTAGAAGAAATTTGCTCTTAAGAAACCTGAGAAGTTCCATGACATGCTGATTCCAATTCAGAGACCCAGGAAACCTGTCGTGTAATGCAGTCTAGTCTACAAGACTGAGAACTAGGGGAACCAATGGTATACATCCCAGTTGGAGAGCAAGAGAGGATGGGATGAGGTGGTCCAACTCAAGCAATGGGGCAGGAAAATCAGAGTAAATTCTTGCTTGCTATTTGTTCTGTTCAGGCCCTCACTATATTGGATGATGTACACTCATTGGCAGGAAATGGACAGGGCATTGGACAGGGCAGAGTCTACCAATACAAATGCTAATCACATCCAAAAACACTTTCATAGACATATCCAGAAATAATGTTGAATCTGGTACCCATGGCCCTGTCAAGTGAACACATAAAATTAACTACCATGTTCCTGTAGCAAAGGCTCCATGTTCTGCCAATTTCTTTTGTACCTTTTAGGTACCTTTTAGTGTGTTCTGCCTGATATCCAATTACTGGTATATTCATCTCTATATTTCTCATCCACATTGTGAAAAGTCTCCCTGATCTTGTATACAGCAAGCCAGAAATGTTCCCCAAGAGCAATCCTTTTCCCAAATCTGCTGGGAATTGCTGTAGAGCTATTCAGCTTTCCCTCGTCTCAAGAGAGATAATTCTAAAATGCATGGTTTAATTCACATTAAATTACTGCATCCCTTCCCATCTGTATACTTCTCTATTCTGTCCATTATATATTGCTGTATAATAAGCCTCCTCCCCCAAAGCAAGTTACTTAGTGAGTTGAGATTCACGGATCTGTTGTGTATGTAGATTCATCAAGTACAACTTGTCTCCATTGACCTTGGCATCAGGTAGGGCAGCTGAAGTTTCTTGTATTGGTGCCTATACTGGGAAGATTGGAACACATTGGGGCTATAAGAACTGAGACTTTTCAGGCATTCTATGTCTAATGGTCCTTCCATATGGCTCTACAGCATAGTGGCTCCAAGGCCCCTGGATTTCTTCTACGTCAGTTCAGAGTTGTGAAGGCCTGTGTCCTGAGAGATCAGCAGACGTAACACAGAATCATCTTCACTGCATTCTATTCATGAGAACTGAGCCATCAGCGATAGTCAAGGACAAAGGAGTAGAATTTGGATGAAGGTCAAAGAATTTGGATAAGTTTTCAAAACCATCACCTCTTCCTCCTTTGCCCTTGCCCTCAAGTGTTTCTATTAGGGTGAGCTGCTACAGAAAGCCAAACGGAAACATTCCTGAACCTATTTCCTCCTAACTGACAATTCCTTCCGAATTTCAGTTATGTTCAAAATCCGCTACAGGATGACTTCACCTGCATGTCCAAAACTCACCTGAATTTAATTATACCCAGAGCCAAACTCATTACTTCCATTCTATACAAGCCTTCCACCTACTCAAAAAAACACACAAAAGGCAATTCCTTTTCTTATATTTCCTAGATCAGTGATTTGCAGGATTACTCATCCAATTAAAGTGGAAGCATGAGCTTTATCGTTGAATCTTGCTTCTCTCTTCAACTTTTATGTTACCACTCTCCAAGTCCTACCAGTTCTGGCTACTAATAAACCTTGATCTCATGACTATCCTTTCTCTTGGTACTGAGTCCTTAAATCTTCAGTTAAGCCAACGTCCAATTTGTTCTCCTCATAGCAGCTCAAAGAAGCTTCTTAAATTATAAAACTGGTACTGCTCTTAGACATGTAAAATCTTGCAATGAACACCCATAGATCTCTAGATAAAGTCCAAATGCTTTAGCACAATTTTAAAGTTTATTGCACAGTATTTTCTCCTTTTTTGGCAAAAACTATTTCCCCTGGAAATTTCTGTGTGTGTATGTGTGTGTGCAGATACTTAATGAATAGATGAAAGAAATCTGTAATATTTGAAATCCCATTAGTCAGTCTACAGAAAAAAAAAATCTAGAATCATGCCTATGAAACTACCTATGATTTAAAGGTGGGAGGATGGGAGGTTTCATTGAATACAAGCCTGAAGGGACCCTTGGGGGTTGAGAAAAGATGACTTTTCACATGAAGGACTTACAGAGAATGACAACACAGCCACAGCCCAAGCTAGCTAGTCCTTTCAGGAAGATATTGGGGAAGGCAGTTTGGAGTTGTCACTATGCCATTAAAGTCCCAAATTTCCCAATCTGTTGACTTGGAAACAATCACTTTAAAGACTGATTGATTTAATAGGAGAGAGAGAGAGAGAGAGAGAGAGAGAGAGAGAGAAAGAGAGTCAGTCCATTTACTGGTTTTCTCCCCTAATAGATGCCAACTGCCAGAACTGCGCCAGGTCAAAGTCAGGACCCAGAGACTACAAATGGATCTCCCATGTGGGAGGTAGGAACTCAAGCACTTGAGCCATTGTCTGCTGCTTCCCAGTTGCATTAGCAAGAAGCTGCATTGGAATCAGAGTAGCCAGAATACAAGCTGACACTCTGATATGGGATGTCGGTGTAGCAACTGTGGCTTAACCTGCTGAGCCATAACATTTGCCACTGGAAGCAATCATTTAATAACATTTCAGTTTTTAAGCATCATTATGAAAATCACAAAAGAGTAAATGGATAACAGTATTTTGAAAAAATGTTATAGAGTTGCCTAATATGATTATTTTATAATTACACAATGAGCATCAATCATAGCAATATCAAGATCCACAGTAATGAAATAGTAATGAAATTAATGAGTCTTACTTGACATACTGATATTAAATTTTCATGTCCACCAGAGAACATGGAATGTCAGGAAAACTTATAATCAGAACCCATATTGGAAACACTCAGACTCATTTGGCTATGAAACAAATCACTAAAACATTTAGAACAATAATATTACTTTGAATGATTCCATGGTTGTCTGGGTGCCTCTTTATGGTTCTCCTGCTCTATGTATTGTAGCTAGAATCACTCGTGTTGCAGCAGTGACCTGGAAACTAAGCTGGAGTAGAAACACCCAGGATGGCCAATCTCTCACATCCCAGAGCTTTCTCCACTGGCCTCTCATCTCATTGGATCTACTTGAACTTGCAAGCTTGCTTTTAAGAGGAAACCTTGGCTGGCGCCATGGCTCAACAGGCTAATCCTCCACCTTTTGGCACCGGCACACCGGGTTCTAGTCCCGGTCGGGGCGCTGGATTCTATCCCGGTTGCGCCTCTTCCAGGCCAGCTCTCTGCTATGGCCTGGGAAGGCAGTGGAGGATGGCCCAAGTCCTTGGGCCCTGCACCCGCATGGGAGACCAGGAGAAGCACCTGGCTCCTGGCTTCGGATCAGCACGATGCATCAGCACGATGCGCTGGCCGCAGCGGCCATTGGAGGGTGAACCAACGGCAAAAAGGAAACCTTTCTTTCTGTCTGTCTCTCTCACTATCCACTCTGCCTGTCCAAAAAAAAAAAAAAAAAAAAAAAAAAAAGGAAACCTTTCAAAAGGAACAATCCCAATGTGCAAGTGCATGAAAAACTTCTGCTTGCATTATGTTTGCCAGTGTCCCATGGGCCAAAACGAGTGACATGGCCAAGCACACAAACCTTGTGTAGAGGACCATCAAGCACCTTAGGGAAAAGCAGTTCATTGTTTGTCACTGATTTAACAGTTGTGCATGGCCCATTAAAGCTGTCATTGTGGTGAGCACATGGTGCAAGTTAAGAGAACTGTCTCTGGAGCTAAACTACTTATATTACAATTGCGTGGTCAAGATTTTTATCTTCTACAAGTCTTTTTTTTTTAATTGGAGGCAAGCAGATTAAAGAGACAATCCACACAAACCAACGGAACATAATCTAAAACAGTTTGAAATGTTCATGTGCAGTATGTTGTGGTTACCATGATTAGTTCTTACTGTTCATACTGTCTGATGTAGCCCACTCATTCAAAGTTTGAATTGAAATTTATTTCATAGGTCAATTATGGAAAACATGCCTGTCTGCTAAAAATGGTAATTTTCTCTGTTTTTAAGGGAAATTTGAGTGGCAGACCAAGAATTAATTAAATAAATTTGTTTCACACCTTGGTCCAAGATTATATTGATATTTGCCTTTAATTCCAGGTTTTGGTGTGTTGTGTACCCTTTTAAACCAAAGATCACCATCAGGACGGCATTTGTCATTATTGTGATCATCTGGGTCCTGGCCATCACCATTATATCCCCATCTGCAGTGATGCTCCATGTGCAAGAGGAACAATACTACCAGGTGAGACTCAACTCCCAGAATAAAACCAGCCCTGTCTACTGGTGCCGGGAAGACTGGCCCAATCCGAAGATGAGGAAGATCTACACCACTGTGCTGTTCGCCACCATCTACCTGGCTCCACTGTCCCTCATTGTCATCATGTATGGAAGGATTGGGATTTCCCTCTTAAAGGCTACAGCGCCCCACACAGACCAGCATACGCAAGAACAGTCACAGGTGTCTAGGAGGAAGCAGAAAGTCATTAAGATGCTCTCGACTGTGGCCCTGCTGTTCGTTCTCTCCTGGCTGCCCCTGTGGACTCTGATGATGCTCTCTGACTATGCTGACCTTTCTGCAAGTGAACTGCGCGTCATCAACATCTATATCTACCCTTTTGCGCACTGGCTGGCCTTTTGCAACAGCAGTGTCAACCCCATCATCTATGGTTTCTTCAATGAGAACTTCCGCCGTGGTTTCCAAGATGCTTTCCAGCTCAGACTCTGCCAAAAAAGAGCCAAACCCAAGGAAGCTTCTGCCCTGAGAGCTAAAAACAATGCGGTTGTGAACACATCAAGTGAGCTGGCCCAGGGACCCACATTTCAAAACCTACATGCGGAAAATTTGCTTGATAGAGGAAGTGATGAAAAACCCAAGCAGGCACTGATGGGAGAATTAGGAGAAGCTACCAAGAGTATTGAGATTTAGGAAGAGCTAAAGTGGTGATGATAACCCTACTGAGTGTGATACTTGTATATTTACAAGTTGTTGCTTTTGCTAGCTTTGCACCTCAGTTCTTTCTACTGCTGTAAAAAAAAAAAAAAAAAAAAGATACTGGAGATCCTCTCTGGCAAAAAGAAAAAATAAAAAGGAACCAAAGTGCTTTTATGACCATAACCAGTATTAGGCAGTGACTCATGCATATTTGCCAGGTTAAATCCATTTCTAGGGAACAGGCTTCTACGACCATACTTGTCCAACTTAACCATTTGTGCATGAGGCAAATGAGCCAAGTGCAAGTATGTATGTGTGTGTGTGCATGTGTTTATATAGATATATAGATATATATATATATACACATGTTTTGCCTTCCAAATAGTGATAGTAGGCAGTGCTTTGCAGTACTTTGTCAACATTCCCTTTAATTTGGGATTTGTAATTTTAGGCTATAGATTTGTCTGCTTCCATTAAAAACTGCATTTAGCAATGGATTAGATTACATGAAGTCCTTTGCAAATTTGCGTCAATCTAGAAGAAACAAGATACTGTACCATGCGTATTTATTTAATAGGTGAGCTAATTTTCTCTGTGTTAGAAGGCTGTAGAAGATAAAGAGGGGGCAGTGCTGTGAGGTAGCAGCCTCCGCCTGCAGTGCCGGCATTCCATACAGGTGTCAGTATTCCATACAGGTGCCAATTTGAGTCCCAGCTGCTCCACTTCCTATCCAACTTTCTGCTGTGACCCGGAAAGCAATAGAAGATGGACCAAGTCCTTGGGCCCCTGCACCCAAGCGGGAGACCCAGAAGAATCTCCTGGCTCCTGGCTTCAGATCAGCACAGCTCCGGCCATTGCAGCCATCTGGGAAGTGAGCCAATGGATGGAAGACCTCTCTCTCTCTCTCTTTCTCAATCTCTCTCTCAATCACTATCTCAATCTCTCTCAATATCTCTCTCTCAATCTCTGTCTGCCTCTGCCTCTCTTTCTCTCTGCTTCTGCTTTTCTATAACTCTGCATTTCAAATAAATAAATAAATCTTAGAAAGGGACACAGAGGAATGCACATCGTAAAGTTCACAGGAAAGGCATATTATGTGTGGATTTAAAAAAAAATTGCAATAAGACAAACCTATATTTTGATTCAATTTTTCAATGAATTTGTTGAAATGCCCTGTAATTCTCGTACTGAAAGTTGATTTTCTTTAGAGTACACAGTTAGGAAAATCATGGTATTGTTCCATAGGAGTTACTGTTTCCTTTTTACAGTTTTCAAAAGTTTATGAACTTGCTAAACCCACATTTGTTACAGAGCTGATTCAGGATCCCAATTTTGCCCCCTTTGTGTCTCTGAAATAAGGTAAATCCTTCAATGATGCAGCAGTTGGCAAAGAAATAGCACTTCTCTTGTGATGCATGTAATCAGAGATTTCAACAGTCATCATAAAACTCCCATAAAGTATATGGAGAGGAGGAATAATTATTCTAAGCTTCCTTCTGGGAACAACATTTAAGTCTAGCACTCAAGGTTTAGTAAATTAGTACTGTGGACAAAAAAAGAATTGGCAGTCCCTGGATTCTGCTATGTTATAATTATATAAAGATAATAGTTGTAAATGCTAGCTAGCTTTGCTCCCAGGGTGAAATAAGTCCCTAGAAAATAGGGAATTATCACAAATAGTTTGGCAAATAAAAATAAGTTCTGGGCATGAAATTCATATTTTATCTTGGCATTTATGTAGTTCAAGCTGAAAACTTCTCAGTATTCTAGGGTTTTGAGAAATATGATTGTTGAGTTTTTATTTGACTTCAGCTATATGTATGTAAATGAATGTGTAAATGTTTTCTGCAACTGGAAATTTTGAAATCATAAGCATGGGATTTGATCTTATATTCCTTTGCCTTGACTTACTTAGATGAGGACTTACAGATGGTGTACTTAGACTAATAAAGCTTATTTTGATGGAGATTATACATTTCTCATGGTCATCCTTACACAGATGAATCTTCTACCAGCACCTGAAACTCATCACAACTAAATCCATGCTCATCTCCCTGCATTTATCACCTTTAAATCTCATTGCCTAATTCTTAATGGTTGCAACTCCCTAACTGTCCTCACTGAAACACATCCTAGTGTTCAGTATCGAATCTTTTAATGCTTTCTTCAGTTGACAAACTCATCTTCCTGAAGTAGAGGGCTAACTAGCTGTCCTTTGTAAAATGTTTTCAAAAGCTCTCTGCCTTCTAAAACATGTAGGTACTCAAATACCATCCTGGCCTGGCATTTTCTCCCAGTTCCATCTCTCAGACATTGTTATCTGTACCCCAGTCAAATAGAGATAATCATCCTAGATTGTTGTGCCTTTCCATTTATTACTTTTTTTCTGCTTCACTTCTTATTTGCCTGTCCATCCTCTGTTCAAGGCATTTTCAAAAGCCACTTCACTCAGATAGTCTGTATTGTTACAGCAAAAATTATTACTCCCTTCTCCAGGCACTGTGTACCTCTTTTACGACAAGTTAATTTGCACTGTTATTGCTGTGTTTTATCCTTGCAACTAGAATGCCATGATGAATTAGATCTTACTGACTGTTAGGTCTCCGATGGAATGGATCACAGTAGTAGGCAGTCTATACATAGGTACTGCGTAGCTGCCACAGGAAAATCTATCTGTCTCTTTGCTTAAGGAGAATGTCTAATGCTGAATGAGTAGATTTCTTCACGTAGATTTTAGCACACCTATTGCATCCAAAGGATGACAACAAAGGTAAAAAAATGAGCCAAGCTATGATGTTTTGAACATGCATGGCCTCAAAGTATGTCAATTCTGGAATAAAACAAGATTCACCACTTACTGGCTTTTTGCTTCGAACAAATAAATTCTAATGCCTAAATTTTCTAGTCCTTAACATGGTAATGAAAATAGCTTCTTTATCTTGCTTTGTTATGACTATTAAATGATTGGCGGAAAAAATCATAGAAAATAAGTAATAGCTGTCACTTAGGGCTAAATTGTACATATCTGAGTAATCTAAAAGGTATTAATAATAGTTGTATTTTTAATGGTCTCAATATCTAGTTTTTTGTAAGTTCTGTTATTGTTATAAGATCGCTTTGAGTGATGCATCAGATCATCATTTTACAGATGAGGACATTGATTCTAAGAACAGTTGCTTTGCTGAAAGTCATGAAGTTTAAAAGTGATGAAGCAAGTTTGAGACTCATCTATGTCATTCCAACACTTTTTTCTTTAACTTTTGTTTTCTTGCTACATAATATCATCTATATGTTATGATTAACTTGTTTTGACTTCTTAACTACTTCTTCACCAGCTATTTTTCTAATTGTAAAAGTAATAACTGTTATTTGTAGAATTTTTCAGTAATACAGAATGGTACAAAGAGTAGAGCAAATTTATACATAATCTCTCTACCAAGAAGAAGAAATACTTTTTCTTACTAATACTTAGATCAGCACCCTTTACATATGAGGGCCTTCTAAAGGCTCATGGTGGGCAGGTATCTGGCCTAATGGTTAAGATGCCCACATCTCATATCCAAGTGCCTGGGTTTAGTTCATGGTTTCACTCCTAATTCCAGATTTCTACTAATGTGCACACTTGGAGGTAGCAGGTGATGACTCAAGTGTCTGGGTCCCTGCCATCCATGTGGGAGATCTGTATGGAGTCTTCAGCTCCCAACTTCAGCCTGGCTATAGAGAGCATTTGGAGAATAAACCAGCTGAAAACCCTTGTCTTCACATTTCTCTCCTCCTCCCCTTCCTTCTCCCTTTCCTTCTCCCCTTCTGCCTCTCAAATAAATAAAAAATATTTTAAATACTTATGGAAAATGCATATTATAAAATAACTATGTATAGGTTTCAATATTGTTTCACATCAAAATAAACTGTTAACTCTATTTTCCATGACCTTTTTGAAGTCTCCTTGTACATTTTTGCCAATTGTGATTGCCTTCTGAAGACAGATTCCTGCTGGCACCGCAGCTCACTAGGCTAATCCTCCACTTGCAGTGCCGGCACCCCGGGGTTCTAGTACTAGTCGGGGAGCCGGATTCTGTCCTGTTGCTCCTCTTCCAGTCCAGCTCTCTTCTGTGGCCCAGGGAGGCAGTGGAGGATGGCCCAAGTCCTTGGACTCTGCACCCACATGGGAGACCAGGAGGAAGCACCTGGCTCCTGGCTTTGGATCGGCGCAGCTCTGACCATTGCAGCCATTTGGGGGGTGAGTCAACGGAAGGAAGACCTTTCTCTCTGTCTCTCTCTCACTGTCTAACTCTACCTGTCAAAAAAAAAAAAAAAAAAAGATTCCTACCAGGAAAACTACTAGAATGGACATTTTTGATGCTTTTTACATGTACCATCAAGTTGTTTTCCTAGAACATATTAGCATACAATCCAAATATTGTGGTTGCCCTTCTAACAGTGAAATCAGACACCTGCCTACTTCATTCCCCCCTCAGAGACTCCATCCCCTTAATCCTAAGGGGAGTTGATGACGGTCTCGAATCATCTCTTTTGTAACTACTTTCTGCTTATGAGGGACGTAGTGAAGACCCTGCCTATCCAGGGTCTGGAGGTCTCTGCCTATCCTATCTAACAAATTTGCTTTGTGAGCTGGAGCAGTCTCAGTCATTGCCAATGTCTGTGTCCCCTGTGTGGTCAGTTACTCCCAGAAGTTGAGTTCTGAAACATGTAAGTTGTTAATTAATATAAGCAAACTGGAGCAAAACCAATTGTAGGTGGGGTGCCCCTTTAGATGAAAATGTATCTTGCAGATTCCCAGATAGTGGGTAATGATAGGCTACCCTTTTGTAGATTATAAACCCATTTAGTTTGAGTATAGAGAACTATAATAGAAATCATCAGGTAGCTTTATCATCAATAACAGTTCCCAGAGATAATTAAGAAAGGCAGGTACAGCACGTTTGCCTTAAGGAGACAAAGGCAAAAGCTTTACTTATCCTTTTTGCTTTGAAGTCCTTAAGGTTTCTGACTGGCTTATAGGAACAGTCAGGCATGTCTTTTGCATTCACCTTTCAAGATCTTGGAAGTAAGTTTGTAAGAATGCATGCAGAGCTATACAGCTTTACAGTCTCTCTGTAGGACAGAGCACCAGGAACCAGACATGTGGAAGACCATCTGGGCCTGTATCTGGGCCAGGATCGGGCCATGCACCCTGGAGACGCAGAGCTACAGCAAGCCCGCCTCCTGGCAAGAGTCCAGGGAAGAAGAGAAGGGCCCCCGGACACACTGAGTCCCAGGCTTTTAACCCACTTCCAAAGGGGAATGGTTAATTAACCTGATTGGCTGGTTGGTATCCAGGTATGGCCAGGAAGGGGCATGAGGTCACACAGGGGCGTGGCAAAGGCGTGGTCTTCCAGTTCACAAATCCAATCAATTTCAGCCTTTATGCCTGCCTACTTCAACAGTATCTTCATTTTTTCATTGACTTTGCTAATTTAATATGTCCAAAATCATTAAAGTTCTTGTTGTGGTTATGAATATAGTTGAACATCGTTCTATTGTGTCTTAATAGTTTATTTTCTTCCCACCTTTGTCCATTTTTCCAATGTAGTTTTACTTTCTTTTGATTCATCACTCTACACTTACTGTATTTTAGGCTTCAGTTATGGGGCCTCCTTAATATTCTTTAAGAAAAAATAGATGTTACCTCCCTGCTTCAAAGCCACCAATAATTTCTTTAGGAAGCAAAAGCCACACTTCTTACTAAAACACACATACCTTTATCCTTTCTGCACTTGTCTATGACAGCTTCATCTCAAATCTGACTTTCCTCTGTCAATGTCACTCTCACTTACATATGCCCAACTCCCTGCTGCTTCTACATTTTGCATCTGTGTTCTTCCTTCCAGAAATATTCTTCCCTTTTCCCTTCAAACACAGTAGCCCCATTCTACAGGCTCAACTTGAACGTCAACTGAACCTTACCCATTTCCTGCATAGTGACTCTCATCATCTATAATTATCTTCAATACTTGTTTCCTGGTTTAATAGCTATATCCTGCACCAAAATGTAAATACCATAAGGGCAAAGATGTTTGTCTTAATTGTCACTTTATGTTTAGAGGCTGGTTGGCACATAATAGACACAGGATAAATATTTGTTGAACAAATTAACTAATTACAAATATTTTCATTTTAAATTTGCATCATTTAATTATGAAAACAAATAATTTTCAGATTTTGAAGATAACTCAGGCTATAACAGAAACAATAAGTAATTATAAAAAGTAGTTGAAGTAAAGCTAAAATAATTCCTTATCTTACTGCCACCTGGTGATAGCAATTCTTGTTGTTTGGACACATGTATTTGTTCTTTTTAAAAGAAGGTTATGATTCTGGGGCACATACTTTCTTTTTATTCACTTTCTGTCTCAAGAATTCATTTCCATGTAGTCTTCAAAATATTTAATTAATTTTAATGCAATTTTTATTTACTTAACGTCTCCGTGACTAGAAACTTAAGTTATTACTTACATCTTATAAAAGATTACAGTCATGTACTGCTTGCAAAATGATGGGCATATTTGTAATCATCTTTGAATATAACTCTGAGAAATGCAATTGCTTGGCTTGAAAGCATAGGTATTTATTAATGTCTTGGTACCCATTGTCAAATATTCTTTGAAAGGTTCTTAACATTTCATACTTCCCTTAATGGCCTAAGAGTTTGTTGACTCATACACTCTCAAATACTGCACATTCTATAACCTAGTTTTTCTTACCAGTTTGATAAGTGATAGGCTTTCTCCGTTTTTACTTTAATTTCATTGTTAAGCAACTAAACATTAGAAACAGTCTTTATTCAGCTTGATTCATTTGTCTTCACTTGTATTCACTTGCATTTCCTCTTTAATGATTTTCCTGTTAATGTCATTTGCCTCAATTTCTATTAGAATATTTTTTCTCAATAATTGATAAAGGTACTTCTTAATCTAGTATGTTAATCCTGGTTACCAGTCAGATTTCAATATTTTTCTCCATTCATCATGCCTATGTTTGCATTATTTGCACAGATATAAAGATAAAAGCTAAGCTACTGTGATAGTTCTTTTTTGGTTTTTTTTTTTTGTTTTTTTTTTTTTGACAGGCAGAGTTAGACAGTGAGAGACAGAGAGAAAGGTCTTCCTTCTGTTGGTTCACCCGCCAAATGGCTGCAATGGTCAGAGCTGTGCCGATCGATCCGAAGCCAGGAGCCAGGAGCTTTTTCCTGGTCTCCCATGCGGGTGCAGGGCCCAAGGACTTGGGCCATCCTCCACTGCCTTCCTGGGCCACAGCAGAGAGCTGGACTAGAAGAGGAGCAACTGGGACAGAATCTGGCACACCAACCAGGACTAGAACCCGGGGTGCTGGCTCCGCAGGCGGAGGATTAGCCCAGTGTGCCACGGTGCTGGCCCTGTGATAGAGTTCTAAAAACTACAGTGCCTTAACATAGAAGTTTATTTTTCTCATAAAATTTTACCTGGTACTAGTGGTCCGTTTACTGAAAATCTCCAGTCCTCAGTAATAAAAATGGGCCAATAATGGATAATTGTGTATTTATGATAATAACTGTATATTGTTAATAATAACTGTATTGTTGATATATATTTATGTGTATGTGCACGTGTACACTGTGTTTTATTTATCGCTTTCTTTTTTTTAATTTACTCATAAAGTTGTACATATGTATGGGATGCTGTGTGAGGTTTTAATACATGTATATAGTCTAATGTTCAAGTCAGGGTAATCAATCTTTCCATACACTTATCTTTTCTTTGTGGTGAAAACATTCAAAATCCTTTCTTCTGCCTTTTTGAAATATACTGTACATGTTCTCTGTGGTGTACAATGGAACACCAGAACTTTCTCCTGTCCAATCCATTGACCAACTTTTCCTCATTCCTTCCTCCCTTCCTCCCTCTCAGGCTCTGATAACCCTCACTCAATGCTCAGCTACCATGAAAAACCAACTTTTATACATTTCACATACAAGTGAAATTGTGTGGTACTAATCTTTCTATTTTTGGCTTATTTCACTCAACATAATGTCCTCCAATTCCTCGTATGGTGTAACAAATGACAGAATTTCATCCCTTCTTATGGCTGAGTGGTATTCCATTATGTATATATGCCATATTTTATTTATCCATTCATCTGTTTATATGCAATTAAGTTGACTATCCCTGGTTGTTTTGAGTAGTGTATCAATAAACAGTAAAATGTATATGTCTTTTTGACACACTGATTGCAATTTTTTTTAGGGTTTGGATATATACTCAGTATTGGGATTGCTGGAACCTATGGTAATTCTATAGGTAAATATTTAAGAAGCTTCTGCACTGTTTCCCTTTGTGGTTATATTAATTTGCAATGCCACCAACTTTTTCTTTTTTCCACATACCTGCCAACAGTTGGTAATGGCCATTCTAAATGAAGTAGGTGATGTCTCATTGTGGTGTTGGTTAGCAATTCCCAGATGATTACTCATGTTGAACATTCTTAAACATAGCTGTTGGTTACATGTATCTCTTCTTTTGATAAATGTCTTTTAAGGCATACCATATATCTAAAATAACTTTACTTTTCTATCTACTTGAATTACAGGACAAGAGGGAGGGAGGTGGGAAGGGGCAGATGGAGTCTGCTAGTTTAATTTCCAAATGCCAGCAGCATCCATGGCTGGACTAGGCTGAAGCCCGAAGCCCATAACTCCATCTAGACCTCCCATGTGGTTTGCAGGTGCCCAAACACTTGCAACATCATCTGTTGCCCCACAGGGTGCATTAGCAGGAAGCTGGATCAGAAGCAAACTGGACAGGGTGAAAACCAAGCATTTTAGTAAGGAAGGTGGACATTACAAGTCATTGCTTAACATGTTGTGCTACAATGCCTGCCCCATTATCCAGTTTTAAAAGAGACTATTTGTTTTCTTCTATTGATTTGCTAGAATTAGTTATATAATCTAGATTTTAACTCATTGTCATATGAGTAGTTTGCAGATTTCTAGAGATTCTTTCAGTATTGTCTTCACTGTGCCTCTCTCTCTCTCTCTCTCTCTCTCTCTCTCTCTCTCTCTCTTTGTGCTGCAGAAGCTTTTATTTTGAAGTAATCTCAACTTTCTACTTTTGCTGTTGTGTCCTATGTTTTGGAATTTGATCAAAAAAACCCTTGCCTGTTCTAATGTTCTGAAGCATATCTCCTGTTTTCTTATAATAGTTTCATAGTTTCAGGACTTACAGTTAAGTTCTTTTCTTTTTCTTTTTTTTTTTTTTTGAACCTTTCTGTTTTTTTTTTTAACTTTTATTTAATGAATATAAATTTCCAGTGTACAGCTTATGGATTACAATGGCTTCCCCCTCCCATAACTTCCCTCCCACCCGCAACCCTCCCCTCTCCCGCTCCCTCTCCCCTTCCATTTGCATCAACATTCATTTTCAATTCCCTTTATATACAGAAGATCAATTTAGTATAAAGATTTCAACAGTTTGCACCCACATAGAAACACAAAGTGAAACATACTGTTTGAATACTAGTTATAGCATTAAATCACAATGTACAGCACATTAAGGACAGAGATCCCACATGAGGAGCAAGTGCACAGTGGCTCCTGTTGTTGACCCAACAAATTGACACTCTAGTTTATGGCGCCAGTAACCACCCTAGGCTGTCGTCATGAGTTGCCAAGGCTATGGAAGCCTTCCAAGTTCCCCGACTCTGATCATATTTAGACAAGGTCATAAAAGACAGGGTGAGGATAGTAACCAATGATCCTAAGAGTGGCATTAACCAGGTTTGAACAATTATACAGCATTAAGTGGGGAAGAGGACCATCAGTACACACAGGTTGGGAGTAGAGCCATTGGTGGTAGAGTAGAGGTTATGATTACAAAGGAATGAGGCCCAAGTGCACTAGACAGGGCCTAGAACAAAGGACAGAGTCATTATTAGAGGAGCTAAGAAAGGTGTTGTCTAAGCTACAAGTAATTTTTCTGATTGAGAGGCAAATAGAACCTGACAGAAGGGGCTTGATAATAATCTGGTGGGCTTTAGGCCTTGTAAATTCAGAGGCCCAGACCTATCTGTCTCTTCACATGGGGTATATACTAAGGGAGGTGTGAACCTCCTAGGGGAAGGCACTCTGTTGACTTTCATTACTTGGCTGGCCTGGGAGGAGAGCTGGCCAGGTAAAGGCAGGTGGCATCTCTAACAAGAAATTTACAGTTCTGCCTGCAATGTTGCTGACCCTACTTGACCATACCCTCAGCTGCAGTGGTCACTTTGGAAGTTGGGCTGAGTGAAGGGCTTTTCAGCTTAGAGCCAATAAGATCTGTGGCTCTGACCTGGGCATCCTTCGACTCCAGGGCAGGTCCATTTCCAGTGATCCAACTCTTGGCAGAGCTGCCAGGGCTCTTCACAAGCTGACTTCTGCTGAAGCCCAGGCTTACCACATTGAAAGCCACTGCAGTGGACTGGCCTGTTGGGTCTCCTTGAGGGCAGATCACTGTACAGATCAGCCATTAATAGGCCTGCCACCCATTGTTTCTGATGCCGAGCTTTCTTTTCCTCCTGGTTTGTGTTAAAGCAGACCAGAGGATGCAAGTCAAGGGAGTGCCCGTGTCCCATCTCTAATCTTCGGTGGCCTGAACTACAAGTCTATAGTCACAGGCATGTTCTGTAGTAGTTTTTCTAAGGTAGACAATGCCCATGAGGAAAATTATATTCTCACTTTAAAACTTTCTTTCCCTTTGGTCTGAAAGGGAGGTTTTTTCTACTTACTGTATACTTCGCTGATGGCGAAGTAAATCTAGCTATGAAATTATTATTTAAGTTCTTATTTTGGCTATGCTCTTACAGAAAAATGTTAGCCATCTCTTTTATAAGGTCTAAAGATTAAATTGTGCGTCCTACAGATTCCTTCATAATAGAATTAGTTTCCTACCTTGAAGAGAATAGAGAAATGAAAGAACAAGTTGGGCTTAGAATAGAGAAATGAGGGAGCAAGTCCTAGATCGCTTGCTTTTCTTTTTCTTTAAAAAAGATTTATTTATTTGAAAGTCAGAGTTACAGAGAGAGAGAGAGGAAGAAACAGAGAGAGTGAGAGATCTTCCATCTTTGGATTCACTCTCAACATGCCTTCAACAGTCAGGCCTGGGCCAGGCTCGAATGAGTCAAGAATTGCATCCAGCTCTCCCACATGAGTGGCAGGAACCCAGGTACTCAGGCCATTATTTCAGGCTTCCCAGGTACATTAGCAGAGCGCTGCATCAGAAGCTCAGAGTAGACAGGACTTGAATCAGGCACTCTGATGTGGGATAGGGGCATCTCAAGGTACAGCTTAACCTGCCATTCCACAACTCCTACCCTTATGGCTAAGTCTTTAATCCATTTTGAGTTGATTTTTAGAATAGGGTAAGACATAGAATCAAGTTTCATTCTTCTGCCTGTGGATATCCTATTTTTCCCATACTGTTTATTGAACAGATGGTTCTATCACTCATATGCATTTTTAGCATTGTTAAAGATCAGTTAACTATAGATGTGTGGGTTTGCTTCTAAATTCTAGATTCTCCATTCTGTTTTATCCATCTATGTGCCTACTTTATGCTAATACCATACTATTTTAATTACTGTAGGTTTGCAGTTGACTAGAAGCCTGGTGGTATAGTGCTCCTGCTATGTCCTTTTTGCTCAAGTTGCTTTGGTCATTCAAACTTTTCAGTGGTTTCATACAAAATTTTGGATTGTTTTTTCTAGTTTAGGGAACAATGGCATAATTTTGATAAAAATCGTATTAGATCATAGTATCTTTAGGTAGCATGGATATCTCAACAATATATATTCTTTCAATCCATGAACATGGGATATCTCTCCATTTTTGGAGATGCCATCTACAATGTCTTTCATCAGTATTTTATAGTTTTCATTGCATGGGTTATTCATCTATTTAGTTACATTTATCCCTACATATTTCTTTTTTGTATCCATTATAATGGAATTACTCTCTTGATTTCCTTTTCAAATAATTCATTATGAGCATATGAAAGCATTGCTAATTTGTACATTTTGAATTTGCATCTCAAAATTTTGCTGAACCCATTTATTCTAATAGTGTTTTAATTTAGTCTTGCTCTTCTCTATAGAAGGTTATGCCATCTACAAACAGTGAAAATTTTACTTCTTTTCTAATTTAGCTGATCTTAGAAAGATTTCACTGTTCTCCCATTAAGGATAATATTAGCTAAGGGTTTGTCTTATATACTCTTGATTATAGTGAGGTTTGATTCCTCTATACCTATCTTGTTCAGAGTTTTTATCATGAAGAGATGTTGAATTTTGCCCACTGTTTTCTCTCCATCTATTGAGGTGATCATGTAGTTTTTATTCTTACTTTTGTTGATGTGGTGTGTAAAACTTACTGATTTGCATATATTGAACCATTCTTTTATCCCTGGGATTGGACCCATTTGATTATTGTAAATAATCATTCTAATACACTGTTGGATTTGGTTTTTTTTAGTGTATTCTTAAGAATGTTTGTATCTGTGTTCATCAGGGATATTAGCTGGTAGCTTTTCTTTTTTGTTATATCCTTGTCTCATATCTTCAAAATTTTTGAATAGTTTAAGAATTAGTGTAAGTGTCCTTTGAATTTCTGGTAGAATTCAACAGTGAAATAATCTGGTCCTGTACTTTTCTTTGAAGGGCAACTTTTTCATACTAAAACAACTTCCTCGCTCATTACTTGTCTATTCAGATTTTCTATTTCTTCATGATTAGTTTTGGAAAAGTACATATAGGGAAATTTCACTTTTTATAGCTTGTCAAATGTGTTGGTATACAGTTCATAATAATCATCTTTTATTTCTATATCAGTTATAGTATTTTCTCTTTGTCTCTGATTTTGTCTTCTCTCTTTTTTCCTTAATTTAGCTAGTTTGATCAATTTTATCATTTCAAAATAACACTTCCCATCATTGATCTTTTGTATTAGTATTTGCTAATTTCTATTTTATTATTTCTGTTCTGATATTTATGATTCTTTCTTGCTAATTTACATATTGGTTTGTTCTTGCCTTTCTACTTCCTTGATATGTAACAACAGGCTGTGTATTTTAGATTTTTTTTGCATTTTTGATGTAGATGTTAATTGTTTTAACTTCTCTTAGTCTGATTTTGCTGTATCCTATAGGCTTTTATATGTTACGTTGCCACTTTCATTTATTTCAAGAAATGTTTTAATTTTATTCATAATTTCTTCCATTAACCATTTGCTATTCAGAAGTATGATGATTAATCTGGATGTGTCTGTATAGTTACCAAAGCTTTCTTGTCATTGTTTTTTAGATTTATTACATTCTGGCATGTTTTAATTTTTAAAAAATTGTTGAGATTTGCTGTGTTTTTTAAAAAAATATTTATTTATTTGAAATGTTACAGAGAGGTATGCACACACACACATACACATACACATACACAAATCTTCCATCTGCTGGTTTACTCCCCAGATGGCTGCAAGGCCAGGGCTGTGCCAGGCTGAAGCCAGCCAGGATCTTCATCTAGGTCTCCCACACGGCTGGCATTTTCCACTGCTTTCCTTATCTCATTAGCAGAGAGCTGCATTGGAACTCAAGCAGCTGGGAAATGAAGCAGCACCCATCTGGGATGCAAGCGTAGCTGGCAACAGCTTAACCAGCTATGCCACAACACCATTCCCAAGATTCAATTTGTGTAGTATCAAATGATCTGTCCTGGAGAATGGTCTGCATGACAAAGAGAATTGCATTCTGAAATTGTTGTATGAAATGAACTATAAAGTCTGTTAGGGCTATTAGGTTTAACTCTACTGTTTCTTTTTTTGGGTGACTTGCCCATTGCTGGAAGTGAGGTGTTAAAGTTCCCCTACTATTACTGTGTTGAAGTGTATCTGTCCTCTTAAAGCTTTTAATATTTGCTTCATACATTTAAATATTCCAATATCAGATGCATCTGAATTCAAAATTGTTATTTCCTCTTGCAAAAGTGAATACTTTATCATTATATGCTATTCTTTCTCACTTTTCAGTACATTTTGCATGACAGAAGTATGGCTCCTTTTGCTTTATTGAAGATTCCATTTGCATCAATTTTTTATTCCATTTCTTTATTTTCATTTTACCTGTGTCCTTAGATATGAAATATATCTTATAAGCAGTATGTAATTGTCTCATTTTTTCTATCATTTCACTCACATTATATTTCTTAATAGGAACATTTAATCTATCTATATTTAATGTAATTATCAATAGGTAAGGGCTTAGTGTTCTGTTTTGTTACATATTGGCTAGTTTTGTTTTTCTCCTTTCCTGCCCCCTCATTTTTCTTTCTTCTTTCCTTCTTTTATTTTCATTTTTTTCTCTCTTTTCTTTCCATTTTCTTATCTATTATTTTCCTTTTCTTATTTAATGATCTTTTAAATTTTCTTTAAGTTATGCAAGTTTCATGAATTTTATATATACAGATTTAGGAACATGGTGACACTTCACCTACTTCTCTTCCTCCCGTCCATGCTCAATCCCTTCCTCCTCCTCCCTCTCAGATTCCCACTCTTAATTTTTACAAAGATCTGTTTTCAGTTTACATAAACAAGGGATGTAAGCAATCATCAAATCTCAAAATGTCTATTTCATTCCAATACATTACATTTCAGGCACTCTATCAGTGACTTCGGATCAGGAAAAATATATCTGTCTTTTGGGGACTGGCTTATTTCACTAAGTATAATGGCTTCCAGTAGCATCCATCTTGTTTCATAAGACAGAATTTTATTTTTTTACAGCTGAGTAGTACTCCATAATGTATGTACACCGTATTTGTTTTTATCCCGTCAACAGTTGATGGATATCTGGGTTGATTCCATATCTTTTTTTAAAAAAAGATTTATTTATTTACTTGAAAGTCAGAGTTAGAGAGAGAGGGAGAGGCAGAGAGAGAGAGAGAGGTCTTCCATCTGCTGGTTCACTCCCCAAATGTCTGCAATGGCTGGAGCTGCGTCAATCTGAAATCAGGAGCCAAGAGCTTCTTCCAGGTCTCCTACGTGGGTACAGGGGCCCAAGGACTTGAGCCATCTTCTACTACTTACTCAGGCCATAGCCAAGAGCTGGATTGGAAGTAGAGCAGAGACTCAAACCGGCACCCATATGGGATGCTGGCACTGCAGGCAGTGGCTTTACCCACTACACCACAGCGCCGGCCCCATGATTCCATATCTTAGCTAGTTTGAATTGTGCTGCAATAAACATGGGAATACAGATAACTCTTTCATATGCTGATTTATTTTGGTTTGGGTAAATTCCCAGGAGTGATGAGTCTATCTTCAGATTTCTGAGATATCTCCATAATGTCTTCCACAGTGGCTGCACCAGTTTACATTCCCAACAACAGTGGACCAGGGTACCTTTTCCCCACATCCTCACTAGCATTCGTCATTTGTTAATTTCTGTGTGTGAGCCATTCTAACTGAAGTGAGGTGAAACTTCACCATGGTTTTTATATGCATTTCCTTGATGGCTAGTGAGCATTTTCTCACTAAAGAAAGAAAGAACATTTTATCAAGTGTCTGTTGGCCATTTGAGTTTCCTCTCTTGAAAAATTCCAGTTCAAGTCCTTTGTCCGTTTATTAACTGGGTTGTTTGTTTTGTTGTTGCTGAATTTCTTGAGCTTTTATAGATTCTGGATGTTACTCCTTTATCAGTTACATAGTTTGCAAATATTTTCTCCCATTCTGTCTGTTTCCTCTTCACTTTGCTGGATGTTTTTGTTTGTTTGTTTCTTTGTTGTTTTTTTGTTTGTTTTTTCAGTGCAGAATCTTCTCAGCTTGATATAATCCCATTTGTCAATTTTTGCTTTGATTGCCTGTGCCTCTGGGATCTTTTCCAAGAATTTTTTGCTTATGCCTATGTCTTGCAGACATTGTTTTTTTTTTTTTGACTTTAATATAATATTGTCTAGTAATGAGGGTATTGGATCATAGGTTTAGGGCTTTGATCTATCTTGAATGGATTTTTTGTGTAACATGGAAGGTATGGATTGAGTTGCACACTACTTCATGTGGAGATCCAGTATCTCCAGCAGTATTTGTCAAAGAGATTGTCATTGACATTTTGATGATGTTGATTTTTCCAATCCATGAATATGGATTTCTTTCTTTAGTGTTTTGTAATTTTCATCAAAGAGATCTATGACATCCTTGGTTAAATTCATTCCATGATGTTTAATTATTTTTAGAGCTATTGTGAATGAGACTGATCTTTAAAGTTCTTTCTCAGCCATGGTCTTGTCTGTGTATACAAAAACTTTGATTTTTCTATGTTAATTTTATATCCCATCACTTTGTCAAACTCTTTTATGAGTTCCAACAGTCTCTTAGTGGAGTCTTTTGGACCCCCTTTATATAGGATCATGTCATCTACAAATAGGGAGAGTTTATTTCCTCCTTTCCAATTTGTATCCCCTTGATTTCTTTATTTGCCTAATGACTCTGGCTAAAACTCCAGGACTATATCGAATAGTAATGGTATGAGTAGGCATCCTTGTCTGGTTCTAGATCAAAGGGGGAATGCTTCCAGCTTTTCCCCATTAAGTAGGAGTCTGGCTGTATGTTTGTTATAAATTGCCTTGATTGTGTTGAGGAATGTTTCTTCTATACCCAATTTGCTTAAGGTTTGCATCATGAAAGGATGCTGTATTTTATCCTATGTTTTCATTGCATGTGTTGAGATAACAATATGGATTTTATTCTTCAGTTTCTTGATGTATCACACTCCTTGATTTGCGACCATGTTTATCAGGGTATTGGTCTATAGTTCTCTTTCTCTGTTGTATCATTTTCTGGCTTAGGAGTGAAGGTTATGCAGGCTTCATAGAAGCAGTTTTAGAGGATTACCTTCCTTTCAATTGTTTTGAATAACTTGAGAAGAATTGGAATTAGTTCTTTCTTAAATGTCTGGTAGAATTCAGAAGAGAAGCCATCCAGTCCTGGGCTTTTCTTTGTTGGAAGGATCTTTATTACTGAACCAATCTCCATCTTGGCTATTGGTCTGTTTAGGTTTTCCATGTTTCCATTAGATTTTAATATCTTCATTACTCCATTTTGGTAGATTGTATGTATTCAGAAATCTATCCATTTCTTCCAGATTTCTCACTTATTGGCATATAGTTCTTTATAGTAATTCTTGATTATGTATTTTATTTCCGTTATCTGTTATTATATTTCCTTTTGCATCTCTGATTTTATTGATTTGGGTCCCCCCCCCCCTTTTAGTTGGTCCATTGTGCATCAATTTTGTTTGTTTTTCCAAAAAACACCTCTTTGTTTTGCTGATCTTTTATGTTGTTTTATTTGGTTTCAATTTTCTTCTCTAAGTTTAGTTATTTCTTTTCTCCAACTAATTTTAGGTTTGGTTTGCTGTTGGTTTTCTAGGTCCTTGAGATAACATTGGTAGCTCATTTGTTTTGTGCCTTTCCAATTTCTTGATGTAGGCACCAATTGCTCTAAACTTTCCTCTTAACACTGTTTTTGCTTTATCCCCTAAGTTTCGAAATGATGCATTGTCATCTTCATTTGTTTCCAAAAAAATTTTTGATTCCTCTTTCGATTTGTTCTATAACCCACTGTTCATTCAGGAACATGTTGTTCAGTCTGCATGTGTTTGCATATGATCTAGAGATTTTTGATTTGTTGATTTCCGGCTTCATTCCATTATGGTCAGAGAAGATGTGTGGTATGATGTTGATATTTTTTAATTTGCTGAGACTTTCCTTATGGCCTAGCATGTTGTCTATCCTAGCAAAAGTTCCATACACTGGTGAAAAGAATATGTATTCTGAAACTGTGGTGTGAAAAGTTCTGTAGATATCAGTTAGGTCCATTTGGTCCATAATTAGCTCCATTGTTGCTTTGTTGATTTTCTATTTGATCTGTCCATTGGTGAAAGTTGTGTGTTTAAATCCCCCATTACTATTGCATTGGAGTCTTTGTCTCCCTTTAGATCTATTAGCGTTTTTAAATAGCCAATTGTCCTGCAATTGGGTGCATATGCATTTATTATATTCACTTCTTCCTGTTGAAGTGTTCCCTTAATGGTTACATAGTTCCCTTCTTCATCTCTTTGATCCATTTTAATGTTAAAGTCTATTTTGTCTGGCATTAGAATGGCAACATCTGCCCTTTTTTCCTTTCTGTTAGCATGGAATATCTTTTTCTATATGTGTATCGTTGGCAGCAAATAGATTGGCAATGCTTTTTAAATCCATTCAGCAAATCTATATCTTTTAATGGCAGAGTTGAGTCCATTTACTGTCAAGGTGACACTGATAAGTAATGACTTGGCCCTTCCATTATCCCATAAATATTCCTAATTTTATTTGGATTTCTTTTGTACCTTTACTCCAGAATTTTCTGCTTTCACATTTTTGCATAATGATGGCTATCTTTCTTTGTTTCTGTGTGTAGCACACCCTTAAGCAGCTTTTGTAAGGCTGGATGAATGATAACAAATTATTTCAATTTCTGTTTGTCATGGAAGGTCTTTATTTTACCTTCATTCATAAATAAGAGCTTTGCAGGATTCAGTTTTATGGGTTGACAGTTTTGTTCTCTGAAGACTTGGAATGTATCTTGCCATTCTCTTTTAGCCTGTAGGGTTTCTGATGAGAAGTCAGCTGTGAGCCTAATTGGAGATCCTCTGAATGTGATATGGCACTTCTCTTGTGCACATTTTAAAATCTTTTCTTTATGTTTCACTGTGGAAAGCTTGACTACAGTGTGTTGTAGTGAAGATCTTTTTGGTCATGTCTGTTAGGATTTCTATGTGCTGCCTATACTTGGATGCCCCTTTCTTTCTCCAAATCAGGTATGTTTTCTATAATTATTTCACTAAATAGGGCTTCTAGTCCATTCTCTCCACATCTTCAGGAAGTCCTAAGACCTGTATATTAGGTCATTTGATACTATCCCATAAATCCCCAACACTGCTTTTGCAAGTTTCTCTATTTTTTTTTTTTGGTGGTCTGACTGTAAGATTTCCAAAGATCTATCTTTTCATTCAGCTATTCTTTATTCTGCCTTGTCAACTCTGCTGTTAAGGCTTTCTACCACATTTTTTATTTGATTTATTGAATTTTTCTTTTCTAATAGTTCATTTTGACTTCTTTTCAAAATATCAGTTTCATGGAAAAATTTCATTCATGTCATGTATGGTTTTCATTAGTTTGTAGATTTGCTTCTGATTGCTTTGAGTAATCCTATGATTAATTTTTTGAATTCTGTTTTTGGCATTTCCTCAATCCCTTAATCTTCACGTTCTAATATTGAAATGTTGTATTTCTTTGAATGCATCATGCTGTCTTTATTATTCTTGTTTCTTGAATTTCTGCATTTGTTTTTGAGGCATTTGTGGAGTAGATTTTTGTTATTGTTGTTGTTTTCCTTTGATGGTATGTATCTTTGAGTTATGTCTCTGTGGCTTAATGGAACATCTGCACCTTCAGTGAATTCCAAGAGGTGTGTGGTGAATGTGGTCAAGGAGATCTGGTCAGTGCTCAGGGGTGGGGCAAATACCCAAGGTAACATACAAGTTGGGCATGGTAAATCTCATTGCCAGGGTGTTGGTTCCCAGTGTGTCCCATATCACCATATGAACTGTACAAATAATCTGTACACCCCTCACTTAAGTACAGTTCCCACTGTAGTGACCTGCTGTAGGCAATCAAGGAGTTCCAAGTGTGTGGAGCTGCATCCAGTGATTGCCCAGAGACCCCACTACACCCTGCACCTTTGCATGTAACCACCATGTCCTCATAGCCTCAGCACACACAGCTCCCACAGTCATTGGGTACATAGGTTTCTCTCTGTCTTGCCAGTCTGTCCAGTCAAAAGAGAGGCAGATGTTCCCCAAGACAGCTCTGCCTAAATGTCTTGTTCCTGGAAGGCTGTGATACCTCATCTTCCAATTTGGTTGCCCAGTCACCTCCCTGCCAGGCTCAAAGTCAGTGGGTACTACAGATTGTTCGCTCCACTAGAATATCTGAATCACATGAGGACACAAGAGGAACTGGCCAAGTGTTGCTATCTTTCCAACACTACCAGTAGCACTGCTGAGAAGATGGTTCCCCATCTCAGCCAGTTGCTGTGCATGTGCACAAAGTCTTCTGCAGCTCCTGCCCAAACCCAAAATGGCATCTGCCCTTTCTCAGCCAGGCAGTGGGTGCTATTGTTGGGAAGTTGGCGCAAGATAAACATGCCCCCTCTACGTCTACTGAGTCCATGGGCAACTGCTAGCAACTGCTACCACTAGCCCCCTGGGCACCAGTCAAGCTCAAGATGTGCGCTCCCTCTGGCTATATTACTCTGGGTTGCTGCAATCCGGTCTCACCTCCATATCCCCTCCCTTGAGAATGTACTTCCTACACTCTTTTTTTATTACTGTGCATTCTTAGCCTAGTGCAGTACGTTGTTACCAAATCCATCATCTCGGAATATCCCCTGGCAAATAAATATCAATTCTATCTTCCTAGGATTTTGCCCTGAGTTCCAAAGCAGTGACTTATTTATATCTCTCTCTTCTTTTCCCAAGCATGCGATGTATCCCTGCGTGTTGTGCTGATTGAGATTGGGGCATAGAAAGGATGAGCACTACTGGGACCAACAAAGCCACCCCAATTCTAGGTTGTACTTGGAGCCCATAGCCTAGCAAGACCCGTGCAGCACAGGGACAGGAAGAAAGCCAACGGTGCTATGGCATGCCTGCTGCTGTGGTCTGTTCATGGCCTGAGACCACTGCAGCAGATCAGAGATGATACAGGCCAGAATAGAACCCCAACCCCCTGGAACCGTGGCTTTCTAGCTGGTACTAGGCAGATCCAAAGGTAAGTCCATTGGCCATGCCCTGGGGACAGGGCTACAGGTTCCACTCAATGTCAGGATTCAGCATGGCATGACCAGCACTGAGTTCCAAGGCAAACTCTTGTGTTTCCCTCCCTGTCCATTAGTTAATGGAGTCTTTTCCACATTGAGCTGCTCAAGGTTGAGGGAAGAGTAGTAGAGGTGGTTTCTTGGTTGCTAAGGTTAATTCAGGTCCAGAGGCTTTGACTGCAGGAATTAGCCTAGAAGCAGGGGCCATGGGGCTCTTCCCAGTACTGAGCTTCAGTGTGAGGCCTGGTACTGGGTTTAAAATCTAAGATCTAAACTTAATTCCCTCTTTTTCCTCCAAGCAGGAGGCATCTCTCTTCATGCCGTGCTGCATGGAGTTTTAGATGGGGTGATGCGGGAAACATTCCTACTGCCTCCTTCAATGCGTCTCTACTTACTATGCTGAAGCCAGGTCTTGTGGTCTATCAGTTTCTCTGGCTCTTTTGAAAACACTTTTGCATGTGAATATTTGTTCAAATGATGTTTCTGTGGGGAGAGAGTCACTGGAGGGTCTCACCCTACCATATTGTCACACCCACCCTGTAGTACTGTGTGCATTTGAGAAAAAAATGTATTTTAAAAAAAATTTTGTATATCTGGGGTTTAGCATGTTACCCTGATGAATATATAAGTGAATGATAATTAATTGTAAGAAAATTGAATGTCAGAACAAGTGTTCGTACCTATAAACTTGTTACTCTAATATCTCCATTGCCTCTTGGAGAAAGCATTATGCTCTGTCAGTATGAATTGGAATAAATATTTACCCAGTAAAATTCTTGGTTTTGTGTTAAATATTTCTTATGAATATGTACATTTCTATTACTAAAAGACTCACAATTTTGTCTTTGTTTTCACTATGAATCCAAAGTATAATATAATGAGTAAAATTACACATCAAGAATTTAACCAGGAATTATATTACTAGCATTTTTGGTTTATTAGTTATTTAATATGCATTCCAATTTTTTAAAGTAGTTTTAAAATATGTAAATATTATTCACAAAATTACTTTTTAAATACCACAATAAAATATTTCTAATTTTAAAATTATAGTCATTTGATATAATCACTTACATTAATTTAAATGCTTTTCCCATTTTGGCTTTATTTAGTATTTATGTGCCCATTTGGCATTCTTGGTGATTTAATCACTATGTGACACAAAGTCATTACTCAGGACTCACCTTAAGAATAAGAAATTCATGGGTTGGCCAGCTCTCTGCTATGGCCCGGGAAGGCAGTGGAGAATGGCCCAAGTCCTTGGGCCCTGCACCCGCATGGGAGACCAGGAGAAACACCTGGCTCCTGGCTTCGGATCAGCGTGATGCGCCAGCCGCAGCGGCCATTGGAGAGTGAACCAACGGCAAAAAGGAAGACCTTTCTCTCTGTCTCTCTCTCTCACTATCCACTCTGCCTGTCAAAAAAAAAAAGAAAAGAAAAGAAAGAAATTCATGGCTGGCGCTGTGGCTCAATAGGCTAATCCTCTGCCTGTGGTTCTAGTCCCAGTCAGGACGCCGGATTCTGTCCCAGTTGCTCCTCTTCCAGTCCAGCTCTCTGCTGTGGCCCAGGAGTGCAGTGGAGGATGGCCCAAGTCCTTAGGCCCTACACCCACTTGGGAGACCAGAAGCACCTGGCTCCTGGCTTCGGATCAGTGCAGTGCGCCAGCCGTAGCGCACCAGCCGCAGTGGCCATTGGGGGATGAACCAACGGAAAAGGAAGACCTTTCTCTCTGTCTCTGTCTCTCTCTCTCTCTCTCTCTCTCTCACTGTCTACTCTGCTTGTCAAAAAAAAATAATAAGAAATTCATATTATTTGTGCTTTCTTATCCAATATTTTACAATTTTATTTTTCCTCCCTGAATATGTGGTACTTGTAATGAGCTCTAGATTTGCTTATATGAAGACTAAGCTTGTTTTAAAGATTCACATAATATAATTCCTTTAAGGATGAACTTATGAATTATTAGTGTTATCATCTATTTTACAGATGGGGACACTAATACATAGAAGGAACAAGTACCTTCCATATAATCATGGGACTAATAACTAGCAATGAATCTATGATTAGAGCCTATTGGTCTTCCTCTAGTACCTGTGGTCCTAACCACCACCCCACACTGCTTCAGCATCTTGCTAGGAATTAGATACTAAAAAGACTAGGGAGCTCTTCTTTCCATACCAAAATTCACAGGCTGTGTCCCAAGTCTATGCTTTCTACCCTACATGAAAGTACTTCAGATGTCCATGGAAAATGGAATTAAAATATAGGTTTATAGTGGTATAAGAAATTTAAATCCATTTTTTTTTCATAATATGTATTTTCTTTTCTTTTTTTTGACAGGCAGAGTTAGTGAGAGAGACAGAGAGAAAGGTCTTTCTTCTGTTGGTTCACCCCACAAAAGGCTGCTACGGCCAGTGCGCTGCACCGATCCAAAACCAAGAGCCAGGTTCTTTTCCTGGTCTCCCATGTGGGTGCAGGGCCCAAGCACTTGGGTCATCCTCCACTGCCTTCCTGGGCCACAGCAGAGAGCTGGACTGGAAGAGGAAAAACCAGGAAAGAACCAGTGCCCCAACCGGGACTAGAACCCAGGGATACCAGCGCCACAAATGGAGGATTAGCCTAGTGAGCTGTGGCACCATCCCATAATATGCATTTTCTATGAATTTTTTGATGTTCCCTCATTTGGAGACAGCCTCCTAAAACCACAATGGCAGCAGCTCTGACATAGAATTTAAGCAATAACAGTAATATGTCTTTATTTGAATAAGCTCCTTTGTTTTTTTTTTTTTAATTTATTTATTTGACAGGTAGAGTTACAGACAGTGAGAGAGAGACAAAGGTCCTCCCTCCGTTGGTTCACTCTCCAAATGGCCGCAATGGCCAGAACTGCGCCAATCCAAAACCAGGTGCCAGGAGTCTCTTCCTGGTCTCCCATGCGGGTGCAGGGGCCCAAGCACTTGGGCCATCCTCCACTGCTATCCCAGGCCACAGCAGAGAGCTGGACTGGAAGAGGAGCAACCGGGACTAGAACCTGGTACCCATATGGGATACTGGCGCCGCAGGCGGAGGATTAACCTAGTGTGCCATGGCACCAGCCTGAATAAGCTCCTTTGTATCACAGAACTGGATACTTTTCTTCTTAGTTGCAGGGTGGTCTATCCATAATTAATAAATGACTCTCTGTTGGGAAGAATCACTATATTCCTAAAGTTGTGCTTATGAAATTTGTACTCATTAAATAAAAGTTTTTTAAAGAAAAACAAAAACAAAAAAACCCTCAAATGAAAAAAAATCTATAAACAATAAAAATTGTGTTTATTCTTTTTTTTTTAACTTTTATTTAATGAATATAAATTTCCAGTATACAGCTTATGGATTACAATGGCTTCCCCTTCCCATAATTTCCCTCCCACCCGCAACCCTCCCCTCTCCCGCTCCCTCTCCCCTTCCATTCACATTAAGATTCATTTTCAATTCTCTTTATATACAGAAGATCAATTTAGTATACATTAAGTAAAGATTTCAACAGTTTGCACCCACATAGAAACACAAAGTGAAACATACTGTTTGAGTACTAGTTATAGCATTAAATCAAAATGTACAGTACATTAAGGACAGAGATCCCACATCAGGAGCAAGCGCACAGTGGCTCCTGTTGTTGACCCAACAAATTGACACTCTAGTTTATGGCACCAGTAACCACCCTAGGCTGTCATCATGAGTTGCCAAGGCTATGGAAGCCTTCCAAGTTCCCCGACTCTGATCATATTTAGACAAGGTCATAAAAGACAGGGTGAGGATAGTAACCAATGATCCTAAGAGTGGCATTTACCAGGTCTGAACAATTATACAGCATTAAGTGGGGAAGAGGACCATCAGTACACACAGGTTGGGAGTAGAGCCATTGGTGGTAGAGTAGAGGTTATGATTACAAAGGAATGAGGCCCAAGTGCACTAGACAGGGTCTAGAACAAAGGACAGAGTCATTATTAGAGGAGCTAAGAAAGGTGCTGTCTAAGCTACAATTAAGTTTTCTGATTGAGAGGCAAATAGAATCTGATAGAAGGGGCTTGATAATAATCTGGTGGGCTTTAGGCCTTGTAAGTTAAGAGGCCCAGACCTATCTGTCTCTTCACATGGGGTATATCCTAAGGGAGGTGTGAACCTCCTAGGGGAAGGCACTCTGTTGACTTTCATTACTTGGCTGGCCTGGGAGGAGAGCTGGCCAGGTAAAGGCAGGTGGCATCTCTAACAAGAAATTTACAGTTCTGCCTGCAATGTTGCTGACCCTACTTGACCATACCCTCAGCTGCAGTGGTCACTTTGGAAGTTGGGCTGAGTGAAGGGCTTTTCAGCTTAGAGCCAATAAGATCTGTGGCTCTGACCTGGGCATCCTTCGACTCCAGGGCAGGTCCATTTCCAGTGATCCAACTCTTGGCAGAGCTGCCAGGGCTCTTCACAAGCTGACTTCTGCTGAAGCCCAGGCTTACCACATTGAAAGCCACTACAGTGGACTGGCCTGTTGGGTCTCCTTGAGGGCAGATCACTGTACAGATCAGCCATTTATAGGCCTGCCACCCATTGCTTCTGATGCCTAGCTTTCTTTTCCTCCTGGTTTGTGTTCAAGCAGACCAGAGGATGCAAGTCAAGGGAGTGCCCGTGTCCCATCTCTAATCTTCGGTGGCCTGAACTACAAGTCTATAGTCACAGGCATGTTCTGTAGTAGTTTTTCTAAGGTAGACAATGCCCATGAGGAAAATTATATTCTCACTTAAAAACTTTCTTTCCCTTTGGTCTGAAAGGGAGGTTTTTTTTTTTTTCTACTTACTGTATACTTCGCTGATGGCGAAGTGAATCTAGCTATGAGATTATTATTTAAGTTCTTATTTTGGCTATGCTATTACAGAAAAATGTTAGCCATCTCTTATAAGGTCTAAAGATTAAATTGTGTGTCCTACAGATTCCTTCATAATAGAATTAGTTCCCTACCTTGAAGAGAATAGAGAAATGAAAGAACAAGTTGGCCTTAGAATAGAGAAATGAGGGAGCAAGTCCTAGATCACTTGCTGACAATAGCAATATTACATGAATACTTAGCAAACCGTTTCAACCCTTAGATAAGAACTTAATAAAACATTTACCAGAAGGTCCAATGCCTTCTATAAATTTTAAGAATCATGTATTTGAAAACACCTCTTAAATATCTAAGATGGTGTAGTTTGTTTAACCAGTAAACTTAAGCACAACCATATAAAATGTTTTTAGTTTCTTTCTACCAACAAGTTTAAAACATATGATACACAGATTCAGGTCACACAAATTAAAATGTATCTTTGATTGATTTTAGCAGCTTAAATTTATGGACAATCTTATCTAAAAGCCATTTAAAATAAAACTCTTAATAAAATTTCCCCATGTGGACATACAATATGTACGCACATATAACATAGCATAATAGACCAATATCAAAATCCAAAATATCTGGTTGCACTAAGATTCCTTAAAATCATGACATAACATAGACCAAATTTGATTGTTGTTACAAGGTGATTATTCAAGTCTTTGAAAATAAGCACATAGTTAAATAACCCATAGCTCTTAATAAAAATTCAGCTGTTTTTGAACAATTAGAATTTAACAGACATCAAGAGAACATAATAGATTACTTTAACACATTGCTCTAACAGTGCATCAGAGTTTAATTCTATGTCAAAGAGAAATTGAGCTTCCTGTGATCTTTTGCTGTGAGGTTTCCTTCCTTTACCTTCTTTCATATTGGTGACCATGTTTCTGTGTTTCTGTGTGTAACACATCTTTAAGCATCTTTTGCAGGGCAGGATGAGTGGCAACAAATTCTTTCAGTTTCTGTTTGCTATGAAAAGTCTTAATTTCACCTTCATTCACAAATGAGAGCTTTGCAGGATATAATATTCTGGGCTGGCAGTTTTTCTCTCTTAGTACCTGGGCTATGTCTCGCCATTCCCTTCTAGCTTGTAGGGTTTCTGATGAGAAGTCTGCTGTGAGTCTAATTGGAGATCCTCTAAGAGTAATCTGACGATTCTCTCTTGCACCTTTTAGAATCTTTTCTTTATGTTTCACTGTGGTGAGTTTGATTACAACATGTCGTGGTGAGGATCTCTCTTGGTCATGTTTATTAAGGGTTCTATAAGCTTCCTGTACTAAGATGCCTCTGTCCTTCTCCAAACCTGGGAAATTTTCTGCTAGTATCTCACTGAAAATGCCTTCTAATCCTTTCTCCCTCTCCATGCCTTCAGGAACTCCTAGAACCCGAATGTTAGATTTTTTAATAGTATCCTGTAGATTCCCGACAATATTTTTTAGATTTCTAATTTCTTCTTCTTTTCTTTGGTTTGCCTGTTTCCTTTCCTGTTCTCTGTCTTCTAAGTCTGATATTCTCTCTTCTGCTTCGCCCATTCTGTTTTTAAGGCTCTCTAATGTGTTTGTCATTTGATCTATTGAATTCTTCATTTCATTATGATTTCTAGTCACAATCACCATTTCTTGTTCCACTAGTTGTTTCATTTCATTTTGATTCCTCCTTAATATTTCACTTTCATGAGAGAGATTTTCTATCTTGTCCTTTAAGGATTTCTGTAGTTCAAGAATTTGTTTTTGAGAACTTCTTAATGTTCTTATCAATTTTTTGAGATCCGCTTCTTGCATTTCTTCTATCTCATCATCTTCATAATCTTGAGTTGGGGTGTCTTTTTCATTTGGGGGCGTCATAGTGTCTTCCTTGTTCTTGTTACCTCGGTTTTTGCGTTTGTTGTATGGCATGTTGGAGATATTTGGTTTCTTCACTGTGGTGTTTTTTTTTTTTCTTGTTATACTATGACTCTAGATTAAGTGGACTGTCTGCTTTTGGTGGAGCCTTAGAGGCTTGAGATGGGTGTGGACTGAGAGCTGTGTTTGGTTCCTCAGGGTTGAGGGTGTGTCAAGATGACACTCCCAGGTTAGGTGTGGTAAATGTCTCTTTCTTTTGTTGATTCAAAAGGGAAGTAATTCCGCACAGCTGAATGTAATTGGAGGTAGTTAGCAGGCAAATGATATACCCACAGGAGCCAGAGATTGGAAGCTCTTTCCCAAGGACCACACAGGGAATCTCTGCTGCCCTTGGTGTGGGCTCCAATTCTCCTGCAGTCTCCCAGTGGGTTGCCAAGTTAGATGCTAATCTCCAGTTATTTCACCCCTCCCCCCAGAGTCAGGTTTTTCTGCTAGGCTCAGGGCCGGTGCAGACCTGAGGTCGCCCTGCTTATGACGTATGTCCAAAATGGCGCCTGCTCTTTGTCTTGCTCGCCCTTGAGGGGTGAGCGGAGAGAGAGAAACTCGTGTCCGTTTCGGTCACTTTTTTTTTCCCTCTCTCTCTTCTAGTTAGCCTGGTGAGTTTTTCCCCACGTAGTTTCAAGCCTCGTTCCCTCTAGTCTCCTCTTTCTGCTTGCCCGCTGGTGTCTCAGGCTATTGAGGTTCGGCTCACCTCGCGTTCCAGCGCTGGTGCATTGAGTCTGCCGCTGGTGTCCCGAACTTGGGCTCCCACGCTCTCCACGCAGGTCCACTGTGAATCGCTAGTTCCGGAAGAGTTTCCTCTGCTGTTTCTTCCCCTACTCTTCCTTGACCCTGCAGTATCTCCACTTTTATTAACCTGTGTGTCTTGCTGAACTATCAATGTGCTCCTTTCCTATTCCGCCATCTTGCCACTCCCCGTGTTTATTCTTAAATTCAGATTTTTTAAAAAATTATTTGAAAGATAGTTACAAAGTTGGAGAGAGGGAGGAAGGGAAGGAGGGAGAGAGAGATTTAAGAGAGGAAGAGAGAGAGTCCATCCACTGGCTCACTCTCCAAATGGCTGCCATTGCCAGATCTGTGACAGATCAAAGTCTGGAGCCTGAATATCCATCCAGGTCTCCCACGTGGGTGGCAAGGGCCTAAGTACTTGAGCATCTTCTCCTGCTTCCTAGGTGCATTGGCAGGGAACTGTTGGAAGTGGAGCAGTTGGTACTCAATTGGCTCTCATATTGGATGTTAGGGTCGCAGGCTGCAGCTTAACCCACTAGGCCACAGTAGTGGCCCCTAAAGAGTCCTATAAAGTCATCAGATTGCTACTTTCTATATATGTTCATGAGCATTGACTTTTTATTCTGTTATATGTTTATTTGCCTAATGTCTATTTTGTTGAACTGGACATGTGTTTAATTTGTGTATGCTATAAACCACATGCTACCAACTATAGCCCCGCTTCCATTCCCCAGTCAATAGTCATTATTCAGAAGAAGGAAATGCACCATAGCACAATCCCTCAGCCAAGGAGCAGCACAAGCAGCCACCAGGAGGGGCTGGTGGAACTGGATGATCAGAGAATGTTACCCAGAAGTGCGTAGATGCTACCAAGTGCGTGGATAGAAAGGTTCGCCATCACAGAAATGTCAATTGTCAAAACATCCTTCAAAATAATTAAATCAAAATTCTAGCAGCACAAGCATACTTTGAAAGCTCATGAGATAGTGGAATGAAAAGGTAAATTAATTTTGTTTTAGAAAGATTTTGAAATCTCTGCATAGTTTTTCATATTACACATTTTTTCTTAAACTTATTGAAGACCCCTTCTATATTCATGAAACTTGATGATGTGACTTCAAATGAATAATAAGGAACATATCCATGAAAAATGACTTAACCAATACCAGCCTACTAGTTAAGATACCCATATTCTACATTGGAGTGCCTGAGTTTGTTTCCCAGCTCCAATTCCCAACTCCCGCTTTCTGCTAGAATATACCCTGAGAGGTAGTGGGTTAGCTCCAGTAACTTGGTTCCTCTTGCACATAGGGAATACCCTTGGTTGTGATCCCAGTTCCTAGCTTTGGCCTTCAGCAATCACAGACATCTGGAGAATGAAATGGTGAATGAAAGATTTCTCCCTCACTCATTGACTTCCAAATAAATTAAATTATTAAAATTAGAAAATATCTAGACTAACACAAAACTTGAGAATGAAAAAAATATTGTTGCAATGGAGTAAGTATAGGTAAATCAGAAAATCATGTTTAGGAAGTAATATTGAAAATGAAAAAAAAATGTTACGCTTAACTCATGCCACTTACCCCAAATCCATATAAATTACATAAGCTACTATTAAATGTAAAACACCTACCAGGTTACCAGTACAAACATTGATAACTAAAACAATGCAGGTGTTAGTGCAACTTGGTTACACCAGCATCAAAAGTGATTTTGATCTATTTAGAAAAGTAGAAAATGTGGATACTCTATGACATAGCAATTTCATTTCTAGTTAAACACGACAGGCAGGCTCTTAGATATTTACACAAAAATAAAGCTCATAAAATATTCTTTGTGCTATTGATGCAATATAAAACACTTAAAATTGAACATTATCAAAGGAGAAAGCAGCAGATTGGGATCGTTCTGCTTTCCTTATTGAGTAAAGGATAAGGTAGGCAGTAATATCCCCTTATGAACCCACCAAAGACATCCTGCAAACACTGATGATATTTACTAGTAAGAGAATCCTGATCTATGGGAAAGTTTGGGGAGGACATACTTGGTCTGTTTAGATTCTTATTTAAATACTCTAGAATATATGTAATTATATGTTGTGGTTCTTTGGAAAATGGCACGTATGTAATTATTGAAGTATACAATGTGGAGACGTCATGACTGGAATTGCTCTTTGGCATCACATAGAGACCTCATGTTAGAATTGTGTCATGGTGTCCCCTAATGGAACAAAGAAGTACCTGGGAAGTGGCTCCAGATTTTTGCACACTTTATTGGTACCTTACAGGTACTGTATCTTTAGGCTTATTAATAAACTGAATACTTGGTAGGATTTTTGATACATTTGAATATCTTAACAATATGATTATTTGTATCCATCAAATGGGGAATGAATAAATGAAAGATGGTACACAAAACAGTTTATACTTATTAAAAAGGGTGAGAGATAAAATAAAATTGTACTATAAAAGCAAAGAATGATATTTGAAATATACTGATACTTGCATACAAAAGCAGAAGTTATATCTAGACCAGGAATAATAGAATAAAGCTCTTCAATTTGGAAAGTTTTTAGCTACATCAGGATCTGCCATTTGGATGTAACCATTCAGCACTGCCATACAGGATGGGGGCTATTGGTGTAATTGCACTTCTTCATCCTGAAATATTTATGTTTTGCCTTAAAACATAGTGTCTCATGGCCACAATATGGCTATCTTGAAAGAAAGAGCAAGTTAATTGGCCAGCAATATCTGTCCAGCACATCCAAATTGCAGAGACTTCCCAGAAATCTTCCAGCTAATACTTTATCAGTACAAATGGATTTATATTTTGATTAAAAGAGAAGCTGGGAAAACATGTTTAAGCAATACAGATTCTATACTCTGTAGTGGTAAGAAGGAATGCATAAGTGATAAGAGTCTCCAACCACTGTGAAATATGAAAAAGTACATAAGAGGGCAGGTGTCTGGCCTAGTAGTTAAGACACTGCTTGAGACATCTGTATTCCTCTTTAGAGTACCCGGGTTGAATTCTGGCTCCACTTCTGACTCAAGCTTCCTATTACTGTGCACTCTAAGAGGCCATAATAATTACAGCTCAAGTAGTTGGGTTCTTGCTGTTCACAGAGATCTGAAAGAAGTTCCAGGCTCCTGGTTTTTGCCTGCCATACCTTTGGCTCTTGCTAGCATCTGGGGAGTAAACCAGAGCATGGGAGCTCTCTCTCTCTGTTTTCTGTTTTGCTCTTTCGGCTTTCAAATAAGACACAAAATCATGGACAAGAAGAATACATAAAAAATGCTTAATATTGGTAGTGTCTCTGGAATGAGGAAAGCAAATGGGGATGGAAAGGAAGAATCAGTAGGATCCAACTTTAGGTTTTAATTCTTTCCTAAAAATATCTGACTGAATGAAACATTTAAAAATTCAGGACAGTGAAAATATGACTGCTCAGTATCATAGTCTTTGAACTGTGCTGTATTAAAAATTTTTCAGGGATAGAAGATATTGAGTTTATGTGTTGGGAGAGTGATGAGAATGAAAATAAGAACTTAAATTCATAATCAGAGAGACACACTGGCTTACCCTTTATTTTATAGGCAGTAGATTGAAATGACATTCTTGAAAACATTCAGGTTTCTTCCACATAGGACATTTTATTTCAACTTGCACATATTCTATATTTTGTGTGTATAATAACATTTTAGACTAGAATTGGACACCAGTGGGCAAATGTTACTGTGGCCAGAATCCAATTATCATCTCAACCTTCTCTGAATTCATACTGGAAAAACTGCCTCGAATATGATAATAAGAGCAAGAAGTTTGACAATTTATTTCATTCATAAAAATGAAAATAAATTCATCTACACAGGATACTGAAGGTTTCAGACATACCTCCTTATTTGTACATGAAATTGTATAAAATAAAAAATTCCGGTGTTGGTATATTTATCCTGTTTGTTTGTTTGTTTGTTTTTAAAGAATGTGTTTTTTTTTAACTTTTATTTAGTAAATGTAAATTTCCAAAGTACAGCTTATGGATTACAATGGCTTCCCCCTCTCATAACTTCCCTCCCACTCGCAACCCTCCCATCTCCCGCTCCCTCTCCCATTCCATTCACATCAAGATTCATTTTCAATTCTCTTTATATATAGAAGATCAATTTAGTATATATTAAGTAAAGATTTCATCAGTTTGCCCCCACATAGAATATAAAGTGTAAAATACTGTTTGAGTACTAGTTATAGTGTTAATTCACATTGAACTACACATTAAGGACAGCGATCCCACATGAGGAGTAAGTACACAGTGACTCCTGTTGCTGACTTAACAATTTGACACTCTTGTTTATGGCGTCAGTAATCTCCGTAGGCTCTAGTCATGAGTTGCCAGGGCTATGGAAGCCTTTTGAGTTCACTGACTTCGATCTTATTTAGACAAGACCATAGACAAAGTGGAAGTTCTCTCCTCCCTTCAGAGAAAGGTACCTCCTTCTTTGATGCCCTGTTCTTTCTACTGGGATCTCACTCACAGAGATCTTTCATTTAGTTTTTTGTTTGTTTGTTTGTTGTTTGTTTGTTTTTTGCCAGAGTGTCTTGACTTTCCATGCCTAAAATACTCTCACAGGCTCTTCAGCCAGATCTGAATGCCTTAAGGACCGATTCTGAGGCCAGAGTGCTGTTTAGGACATCTGCCATTCTATGAGTCTGCTGTGTATCCCGCTTCCCGTGTGGGATCATTCTCTCCCTTTTTTATTCTCAGTTAGTATTAGCTAGTCTTGTTTATGTGATCCCTTTGACTCTTAGACCTATCAGTATGATCAATTGTGAACTGAAATTGATCACTTGGACTAGTGAGATGGCATTGGTACATGCCACCTTGATGGGATTGTATTGGAATCCCCTGGCACATTTCTAACTCCCCCATTTGGGCAAGTCTGATTGAGCATGTCCCAAATTGTACATCGCCTCCCTCTTTTATTCCCACTCTTAGATTTAACAGGGATCACTTTTCAGTTTAATTTCAACACCCAAGAATAATTGTGTGTTAATTACATTACAGAGTTCAACCAGTAGTATTAAGTAGAACAAAAAAATAGTAAAAGGGATAAAGTATTAAATTGTATATCAACAGTGATGACAAGGGCTGATCAAGTCACTGTTTCTCATAGTGTCCATGTCACTTCAACATGTTTCCTCTTTTGTGCTTGGTTAGTTGTCACTGATCAGGGAGAACATATGATATTTGTCCCTTTTGGACTGGCTTAATTCACTCAGCATGATGTTTTCCAGATTGCTCCATTTTGTTGCAAATGACCAGGTTTCATTGTTTTTGATTGCTGTATAGTATTCGATAGAGTACATGTCCCATAATTTCTTTATCCAGTCTACTGTTGATGGGCATTTGGTTGGTTCCAGGTCTTAGCTATTGTGAATTGAGCTGCAATAAACATTAATGTGCAGATGGATTTTTTTTAGCCAAATTAATTTCCTTTGGGTAAATTCCAAGGAGTGGGATGGCTGTATGGTAGGGTTATGTTCAGGTTTCTGAGGAATCTCCAGACAGACTTCCATAGTGGCTTAACCAGTTTGCATTCCCACCAACAGTGGGTTAGTGTCCCTTTTTCCCCACATCCTCTCCAGCATCTGTTGTTGGTAGATTTCTGAATGTGAGCCATTCTCACCGGGGTGAGGTGAAACCTCATTGTGGTTTTGATTTGCATTTCCCTGATTGCTAGTGATCTTGAACATTTTTTCATGTGTCTGTTGGCCATTTGGATTTCCTCTTTTGAAAAATGTCTATTGAGGTCCTTGGCCCATCTCTTAAGTGGGTTGTTTGTTTTGATGTTGTGGAGTTTCTTGATCTCTTTGTTGATTCTGGTTATTAACCCTTTATCTGTTGCATAGTTCGCAAATATTTTTTTTTCCATTCTGTCAGTTGCCCCTTATTTGTTCTTAAAAATGTTATTGAATGAACAATGCTCGAAGTACTTCATAAAAGTAGAAATGTAACCCAAGAAAATTCAAGAATTAAGGAAGAGTTAATTTAACTCAAATAAACATATAATAGTGTTGTTTTTCAGTTATTGGTTTACAAAACTGCGTATCATTTTATTAGGCTTTTGATCTCACTTGTGCATGAATAATATTAACAAAGTCTACTACATATTGACACATATACTCTGTGGTAATGAATGTATTAAGTGCTTTCCTGGGGGTATTTTAATCTTCACAACAACCATTTTAGTTAGTCATTATACCTATCTTATAAATTGAGACCTGGAAATTAGGAAAACAGCTTGTTCATGACACTGATAGAGTAGGAGATAAATTAGTGACCAAGACCTAGAGTCCTATGGTCGCATTCCCCATGCTCCAACCTCTTTCAATACCCATCAGAGAGCTCAAGGACATTCCCCTGCCAAGACGCCCTCCTGTAGGCACACAGGAATTGGGACGTCATTTCTCACTTCATCACTTAAAACCCATCTGCTGACTGCACTGGGTCTGTGGTGAGCTGATTGCAGCTCATGTCCTCAACCCTGGAGCCTACCAATATTACTTATCAATATCACCTTAGACCGCAAAAGTGTGGTCCAGAAAGGACCTTGAGAAGAGTTTGTCCTGAGTTATCTGGATGGCCCTAGAGCCATCACAGGTGTTTGCTTGAAAATTACAAGGGGAGCAGACACACAGAGGGCAGAACAGCAGGCAGGAGAGGAGACAGTGGAAAGATGGAGGCAGAGGTTTCTCAGTGTGGACTCCAGTCCAGGAATGTTGCCAACCCTGGGAAGCTGAAACGGACACAGAACAGAGCAGCCCCATGGGCCTCAGGAGGAAGAGCAGGTGTTTTTGTTTGTTTGTTTATTTTGACAGGCAGAGTGGACAGTGAGAGAGAGAGAGACAGAGAAAAAGGTCTTTCTTTACCGTTAGTTCACCCCACAATGGCTGCTGCTGCCAGCGCACTGCAGCCGGCGCACCACGCTGATCCAAAGCCAGGAGCCAGGTGCTTCTGCTGGTCTCCCATGTGGGTGCAGGGCCCAAAGACTTGAGCCATCCTCCACTGACCTCCCAGGCCACAGCAGAGAGTTGGACTGCAAGAGGAGCGACTGGGACAGAATCCGGTGCCCCGACTGGGTGCCAGTGCCTCAGGTGGAGGATTAGCCTATTGAGCCATGGTGCCGGCCGAAGAGCAGGTTTTATTTATTTATTTTTTCATTTATTAAACTTTTATTTAATGAATATAAATTTCCAAAGTACAGCTTATGGGTTACAATGGCTTCCCCCCTCCCATAACTTCCCTCCCACCCGCAACCCTCCCCTTTCCCACTCACTCTCCCCTTCCATTCACATCAAAAATCATTTTCAATTCTCTTTATATACAGAAGATCAGTTTAGTATATATTAGGTAAAGATTGCAACAGTTTGCCCCCATATAGCAAGACAAAGTGAAAAAAATACTGTTGGAGTACTAGTTATAGCATTAAATAACAGTGTACAGCACATTAAAGACAGAGATCCTACATAATATTTTTTAAAAAAATTAATTAATTTTCTATGCCATTTCCAATTTAACACCAGGTTTTTTTTTCATTTCCAATTATCTTTATATACAGAAGATCGATTCAGTATATAATTAGTAAAGATCTCATCAGTTTGTACCCACACAGAAACACAAAGTGTAAAAATACTATTTCAGTACTAGTTATAGCATCACTGCACATTAGACAACACATTAAGGACAGATCCCACATGGGATGTAAGTACACAGTGACTCCTGTTGCTGACTTAACAATTTGACACTCCTGTTCATGGCGTCAGTAATCTCCCTAGGCTCTAGTCATGAGTTGCCAGGGCTATGGAAACCTTTAGAGTTCGCTGACTTTGATCTTATTCCGATAGGGTCATAGTCAAAGTGGAAGTTCTCTCCTCCCTTCAGAGAAAGGTACCTCCTTCTTTGATGGCCCCATTCTTTCCACTGGGATCTCCCTCACAGAGATCTTTCATTTAGGTCGTCTTCTTTTTTTTTTCTTTTCCATGGTATCTTAGCTTTCCATGCCTACAATACTCTCATGGGCTCTTGAGCCAGATCTGAATGCCTTAAGGGCTGATTCTGAGGCCAGAGTGTTGTTTAGGACATATGCCATTCTTTGAGTCTCCTGTGTATCCCGTTCCCATGTTGGATCCTTCTCTCCCTTTTTGATTCTATCAGTTAGTATTAGTAGACACTCGTCTTGTTTGTGTGATCCCTTTGACTCTTAGACCTATCAGAGCCATCAATTGTGAACTGAAATTGATCACTTGGACTAGTGAGATGGCATTGGTACATGCCACCTTGATGGGATTGTATTGGAATCCCCTGGCACATTTCTAAATCCACCATTTGGGGCAAGTCTGATTGAGCATGTCCCAAATTGTACATCTCTTCCCTCTCTTTTTCCACTCTTAGATTTAACAGGGATCACTTTTCAGTTAAAATTTAAACACCTAAGAATAATTGTGTGTTAATTACAGAGTTCAACCACTAGTACTAGAACAACTACAACAACAACAACAACAACAAATACTAAAAAGGATAAAGTATTTCATTGTAAATCTAGAGTCAGGACAAGAGCTGATCAGGTCATTGTTTCTTATAGTGTCCATTTCACTTCAACAGATTTACCCTCTGGTGCTCAGTTGTCACCGATCAGGGAAAACAAATAATATTTGTCTCGTTGGGACTGGCTTAATTCACTCAGCATGATGCTTTCCAGATCCCTCCATCTTGTTGCAAATGACCAGGTTTCATTGTTTCTTACTGCTGTATAGTATTCTATGGAGTACATGTCCCATAATTTCTTTATCCAGTCTACTGTTGATGGGCATTTGGTTGGTTCCAGGTCTTAGCTATTGTGAATTGAGCTGCAATAAACATTAATGTGCAGATGGATTTTTTTTAGCCAAATTAATTTCCTTTGGGTAAATTCCAAGGAGTGGGATGGCTGTATGGTAGGGTTATGTTCAGGTTTCTGAGGAATCTCCAGACAGACTTCCATAGTGGCTTAACCAGTTTGCATTCCCACCAACAGTGGGTTAGTGTCCCTTTTTCCCCACATCCTCTCCAGCATCTGTTGTTGGTAGATTTCTGAATGTGAGCCATTCTCACCGGGGTGAGGTGAAACCTCATTGTGGTTTTGATTTGCATTTCTCTGACTGCTAGTGATCTTGAACATTTTTTCATGTGTCTGTAGGCCATTTGGATTTCCTCTTTTGAAAAATGTCTATTGAGGTCCTTAGCCCATCTCTTAAGTGGGTTGTTAGTTCTGTTGTTTTGGATTTTCTTGATTTCTTTGTAGATTCTGGTTATCAACCCTTTATCTGTAGTATAGATTGCAAATATTTTTTCCCATTCTGTCAGTTGCCTCTTCACTTTCCTGACTGTTTCTTTTGAAGTACAGAAACTTCTCAATTTGATGCAATCCCAAATGTTAATTTTGGTTTTGACTGCCTGCGCTTCTGGGGTTTTTTCCAAGAAGTCTTTGCCGGTACCTATATCTTGCAGGGTTTCTCCAATGCTCTCTAATAATTTGATGGTTTCAGGTCGTAAATTTAAGTCTTTAATCCATGTTGAGTGAATTTTTGTGTAAGGTGAAATGTAGGGGTGTTGCTTCAAGCTTCTGCACGTGGAAATCCAATTTTCCCAGCACCATTTATTGAATAGGCTGTCCTTATTCCAGGGATTAGTTTTGGATCTTTGATCAAATATAAATTGGCTGTAGATGTTTGGATTGATTTCTGGTGTTTCTATTCTGTTCCATTGGTCTATCCATCTGTTTCTGTACCAGTACCATGCTGTTTTGATAACAACTGCCCTGTAGTATGTCCTGAAATCTGGTATTGTGATGCCTCCGGCTTTGTTTATGTTGTACAAGATTGTTTTGGCTATTCGAGGTCTTCTGTGTCTCCATATGAATTTCAGCATCATTTTTTCCAGATCTGAGAAGAAGGTCTTTGGTATTTTCATTGGTATTGCATTGAATGTATAAATTGCTTTTGGGAGAATAGACATTTTGATGATATTGATTCTTCCAATCCATGAGCATGGAAGATTTCTCCATTTTTTGGTATCCTCTTCTATTTCTTTCTTTAAGGTTTTGTAGTTTTCATCGTGGAGATCTTTAACGTCCTTGGTTAAGTTTATTCCAAGGTATTTGATTGTTTTTGTAGCTATTGTGAATGGGATTGATCTTAGCAGTTCTTCCTCAGCCATGGCATTGCCTGTGTATACAAAGGCTGTTGATTTTTGTGCATTGATTTTATATCCTGCTACTTTGCCAAACTCTTCGATGAGTTCCAGCAGTCTCTTAGTAGAGTTCTTTGGGTCCCCTAAATAAAGAATCATATCATCTGCAAAGAGGGATAGTTTGAGTTCTTCCTTCCCAATTTGTATCCCTTTAATTTCTTTTTCTTGCCTAATAGCTCTGGCTAAAACTTCCAGAACTATATTGAAGAGCAGTGGTGAGAGTGGGCATCCCTGTCTGGTACCAGATCTCAACGGAAATGCTTCCAACTTTTCCCCATTCAATAGGATGTTGGCCGTGGGTTTTTCATATATTGCTTTGATTGTGTTGAGGAATGTTCCTTCCATAGCCAGTTTGCTTAGAGTTTTCATCATGAAAGGGTGTTGTATTTTATCAAATGCTTTCTCTGCGTCTATTGAGAGAATCATATGGTTTTTCTTCTGCCGTCTGTTAATGTGTTGTATCACGTTGATTGTTTTGCGAACATTGAACCATCCCTGCATTCCAGGGATACATCCCACTTGGTCTGGGTGCATGATCTTTCTGATGTGTTGTTGCATTCTATTGGCCAGAATTTTATTGAGGATTTTTGCATCTATGTTCATCAGGGATATTGGTCTGTAATTCTCTTTCAGTGCTGCATCTTTTTCCGGCTTAGGAATTAAGGTGATGGTGGCTTCATAGAAAGAATTTGGGAGGATTCCCTCTTTTTCGATTGTTTTCAATAGTTTGAGAAGAATTGGAGTTAGTTCTTTTTTAAATGTCTGGTAGAATTCAGCAGTGAATCCATCTGGTCCTGGGCTTTTCTATGTTGGGAGGGCCTTTATTACTTTTTCAATTTCTGTGTCAGTTATGCGTCTGTTTAGGTTTTCTATGTCTTCCTGGCTCAATTTAGGTAGGTTGTATGTGTCCAAGAATCTGTCCATTTCTGATAGATTTCCCTGTTTGCTGGCATACAAGTCCTTGTAGTAATTTCTGATGATTCTTTTTATTTCTGTGGTGTCTGTTGTTACGTTTCCATTTTCATCTCTGATCCTATTGATTTGGGACTTTTCTTTTTTTAGTTAGTTGGGCCAATGGGGTGTCAATTTTGTTTATTTTTTCAAAAAACCACTCCTTGTTTGGCTGATTTTTTGTAATTTTTTTTTTTTTGGATTCAATCCTGTTGATTTCTTCTTTGATTTTAATTATTTCTCTTCTCCTACTGAGTTTGGGTTTGGTTTGCTGCAGATTTTCTAGATCCTTGAGATGACTTGAAAGCTCATCTATTTGGTGCCTTTCCAATTTCTTGATGTAGGCACCTATTGATATAAACTTTCCTCTTAACACTGCTTTTGTTGTATCCCATAGGTTTTGGTATGTTGTGCTTTTATCCTCATTTACTTCCAGAAAATTTTTGATTTCTCTTTCAATTTCTTCTATGACCCATTGTTTATTCAGGAGCATGTTTTTCAATCTCCATGTGTTTGCACGTGCAATAGGGATTCCCAAGTTGCTAATTTCCAATTTCATACCTTTGTGGTCTGAGAAGCTGCATGGTATGATTCTAATTCTTTTGAATTTGCTGAGACTTGCTTTATGGCCTAGTATGTGGTCAATCCTAGAGAAGGTTCCATGTATTGCTGAGAAGAATGTAAAGTCTTTAGATGTAGGATGAAATGTTCTATAGATATCTGTTAGATCCATTTGGGCTATAGTGTCATTTAAATCTACTGTCTCCTTGTTGATCTTCTGTCCTGTTGATCTATCTATCTCTGAGAGTGGAGTTGAAGTCCCCCAGTACTATTGTGTTGGGGTCTAAGTCTCCCTTTAAGTCCCTTAACAAGTCTTTTAAATAAGCTGGTGCCCTGTAATTAGGTGCATATACATTGATAATCATTATATCTTCCTGTTGAATGGATCCCTTAATCATTAAATAGTGCCCCTCTATGTCTCTCCTAACAGTTTTTGTGGTAAAGTTTTTGTTGTCCGATATAAAGATGGCTACGCCCGCTCTTTTTTCACTTCTGTTGGCATGGTATATCTTTTTCCAGCCTTTCACTTTGAGTCTGTATGGATCATTGTTGGAAAGATGAGTTTCTTGTAAGCAACAAAAAGATGGGTTTTGTTCCTTAACCCAATCAGCCAATCGGTGTCTTTTAACTGGACAGTTCAGGCCATTAACATTCAATGTGACTATTGAGAAGGAGTAACTTTGCCCTGTGTTTTGCCAAACATATTTTCTAATATCTGGTTTTAGATTCCTGTGATCTTTTGCTGTGAGGTTTCCTTCCTTTACCTTCTTTCATATTGGTGACCATGTTTCTGTGTTTCTGTATGTAACACATCTTTAAGCATCTTTTGCAGGGCTGGATGAGTGGCAACAAATTCTTTCAATTTCTGTTTGCTGTGAAATGTCTGTATTTCACCTTCATTCACAAATGAGAGCTTTGCAGGATATAATATTCTGGGATGGCAGTTTTTCTCTCTTAGTCCCTGGACTATATATCTCGCCATTCTCTCCTGGCTTGTAGGGTTTCTGATGAGAAGTCAGCTGCAAGTCTAATTGGAGATCCTCTGAGAGTAATCTGGCGTTTCTCTCTTGCACATTTTAGGATCTTTTCTTTATGTTTCACTGTGGTGAGTTTAATTACGATGTGTCATGGTGAGGATCTCTTTTGATCATGTTTATTAGGGGTTCTATGAGCTTCCTGTACTAGGATGTCTCTGTCCTTCTCCAAAATTGGGAAATTTTCTGCTAGTATCTCACTAAAAAGGCCTTCTAAACCTTTCTCTCTCTCCATGCCTTCAGGAACTCCTAGAACCCGAATGTTGGGTTTTTTAATAGTATCCTGTAGATTCCCGACAATATTTTTTAGATTTCTAATTTCTTCTTCTTTTCTTTGATTTGACTGTTTCCTTTCCTGTTCTCTGTCTTCTAAGTCCGATATTCTCTCTTCTGCTTCACCCATTCTGTTTTTAAGGCTCTCTAATGTGTTTGTCATTTGATCTATTGAGTTCTTCATTTCATTATGGTTTCTTGTCACTATCACAGTTTCATGTTCTACTAGTTGTTTCATTTCATTTTGATTCCTCCTTAATATTTCATTTTCATGAGAGAGATTTTCTATCTTGTCCATTAAGGATTTCTGTAGTTCAAGAATTTGTTTTTGAGGACTTCTTCTTTTTTTTTTTTTTTTTTGACAGGCAGAGTGGACAGTAGAGGGAGACAGAGAGAAAGTTCTTCCTTTTTGCCGTTGGTTCACCTTCCAATGGCCGCCGCGGTAGGCACACTGCGGCCGGCGTACCACACTGTTCCAATGGCAGGAGCCAGGTGCTTATCCTGGTCTCCCATGGGGTGCAGGGCCCAAGGACTTGGGCCATGCTCCACTGTACTCCCTGGCCACAGCAGAGAGCTGGCCTGGAAGAGGGGCAACCAGGACAGGATTGGTGCCCTGACCGGGACTAGAACCCAATGTGCCAGCGCCGCAAGGCGGAGGATTAGCCTAGTGAGCCACATCGCCGGCTTGTTTTTGAGAACTTCTTAATGTTCTTATCAACTTTTTGAGATCCACTTCTTGCATTTACTTTATCTCTTCTTCTTCATAATCTTGAATTCGGGTGTCTTGTTCATTCTGGGGCATCATAGCGTCTTCCTTGCTCTTGTTACCTCGGTTTCTACGTTTGTTGTTTGGCATGTTGGAGATAATTTATGGTTTTTGTTTTTTTGCTGTGGTGTTTTTTTCTCGTTATACTATGCCTCTAAGTGGGCTGTCTGCTTTGATGGGTCCTTAGAGGCTGTTATGGATGTGGCCAGAGAGCTCTGCTTGATTCTTCAGGGTTTTTTTTATTTTATTTTTTTTTTATTTTTGACAGGCAGAGTGGACAGTGAGAGAGAGACAGAGAGAGAGGTCTTCCTTTTGCCATTGGTTCACCCTCCAATGGCCGCCGCGGTAGGCACACTGCGGGCAGCGCACCGCGCTGATCCGATGGCAGGAGCCAGGTGCTTCTCCTGGTCTCCCATGGGGTGCAGGGCCCAAGGACTTGGGCCATCCTCCACTGCACTCCCTGGCCACAGCAGAGAGCTGGCCTGGAAGAGGGCAACCGGGACAGGATCGGTGCCCCGACCGGGACTAGAACCTGGTGTGCCGGCACCACAAGGAGGAGGATTAGCCTAATGAGCCGCAGTGCCGGCCCGATTCTTCAGGTTTAAGGCTGTGCAAAAAGTGACTCACCCAGATTATTCTCTCCCTTGCTCCTTGCTGGATCTCTCTCTCTCTCTCTCTCTCTCTCTCTCTCTCTCTCTCTCTTTTTTTTTTTTTTTTTTTTTGACTCAGTTGGGAAGTAATTCCACACAGCTGAGTAGAATTGAGGGTAGTTGAAATCTGGCCTCTGTGAGTATTCGTTTGATCTACCCCTGGGGCCACACAAGAGTTTATGCAGCCCTCAATGTGTTCTCAAGTTTCACCATAGTCCCCAAGTTACTGAGTTTGTGTACTCATTGCCGCTTTACATATGTAATGGCTCCTGCTCTTTGTTTTGCTCGGTTTTGTTAGGTGAGTGGAGAGAGAGGCCTCTGCCTTTCCCCACCAATGTCTTGAGTTTCTGAGGTTTTTGTCTTACCTCCAGTTCCCACGCTGGCGAGTTTCTGTGACTGGGCTCCCGCGGCTGGGCTTCCACACGGTGGGCTCCCTGTAGGTCCTCTGTGTCACATCCACTAGATCCGGAAGCATTTCCTCTGCAGTTTTTTTCTTGAGTATTTTCCTGAGGCTACAGTAATTCCACTTTTATGAAATTTTATTTTCCCAGACTATCGGCGCACATCCTCACTATTAGCCATCTTGGTTCCGCCCTCTCTGAAGAGCAGGTTTTAAACACATACGTTACAGACCTTTGGCCTCCATAATTGGGAAGGAAAGGAATTTCTATCATTTTGAGCCACAAAATTTGTGGTAATCTACTATGACAGCAACAGGAAGGTAACGCAGGGCTCTAATATTAGTTATTAATATATTAATATTCCTTCTCTGGTAGGTCTTTTGCTTGAATAGTGAACAAGGTATTTGTGGATCGACTTTTGGGATATATTAAACATATTTTGGAAGACAAACATCAAAGAAGTTGCTCCAAGAGGCACACATGCCCTGTGCATTCTGCTATGTCTCAGCCTCTCACACTAGCAGGTGCACTGTTATCTTCCATATAGTAATGAGGGGTTCATTGATTGTCTCTTACCTTTTGCCCTCTAGATCACAGCTGTCACATTTGTGCAGGTATTTAGTGAGCCTTCCTTTTATCTTTCCACTATTTCACCCTTCATTTCTGTGCCTTTTTGCCTTATGGTTATATAATGGCTGTCATAAAATGAAAAAAGCATTGCCAGCTAAGTCTCTGTGAGAAAGCAGATATATAGGGAATTTTGAGGTTAATGGATATTTTCCTCTTTAAAAACTTGTGGCCAAAGCAAAATGATTAACTTTAGCACTGTGTGCTCTGAAAATGGGATAACTACTCATGCGGTTAATGAGAATTTTAACAGAAAGCTTGAATAATTTTTGTTTCTGCTTGATATATCAGATGCCATGTAAATATTCACAACAGATTGCTTTGTATACAGTTTAACCTATTGTGTGGCTTGCCTTAGATACCTTAGAATGACCATCCTGAAAGAAAAAAGTAAAATATACCTCATCATTTATTTTATTGCCTTCTCTTATCGTATTTCTAGTCATTTTTCATTCCCAAGCATTGCTGGTGTGAAAGGAATACTTCTTTACAAACATAAAAGTCCTAGACATATTTTCCATGGACTTTCCATGTTGAATATAAGTTGTCTGTGAGAGTTATAGTCTTTTCTTGTGAAGAGCTTAAATTGTAGAACAGGGAGTACTCAAGTGTTTGCATTCAGAAATAGTAGAAAAATAATGACAGTGGTTTTGTGGAATGAAAGTAAAATGCTGAAAGAGCACAGAAATTTAAAAGTTAAAATATATTTTAGTATAATTTTAAATGGCATTGCAGTCATATTTCATTTGTTTTTAATTCTAAAATTCACAACCCTTTTCCAATTATTCTACCAAATATTATATCAAAGAGAAGAGTCATCTTTGAATTCATACTGTAGTTCAACATGTACTTTCTTGATGTACTGCATGCTAAATGAACATCATTTGGCAGATCATTTAATCTCTCTGAGCTTCAGTTGTCTCGGATATAGATCAATTTTGATAATGGAATTTGCATGACAGATATTATGATGAACAAACTAATTTAAAGGGAAGATTTCCAGAAACATCTGATACTGCACAAATATTTACCAATACTAGCTTCCTCCGTTAGTCATTCAATGCACCTTCTGTTCAAGATTCACATATTATGGATCATTAAAAAATATTTGCATTCTTTTTCTCTGTGAGTTCCAGGTGTATGACTGTAATGCTGGTAAAATTAGAACCTTGTAGGTGATTTGTATTGACATATGCCCACCATGGGGCAGGATTCAGCCCTTTTTCTTCAGTTAAATTTCCTCCACAGGTATTAGTGTGAAACAGCAACATTACCTAATCAGGTCTCCCAGAATCAAAGTGTAATCACAAGCCATAAAGTAAGCGTTAAAAAATCAATGTGTGTATCAATTTTCTACCATATTGACCCCAGAGTTTCATCTTCAGCTACCCTTTCTTCCTCATGCAGCTCTGAGTAAACTTTCCCCTATCCCACATCATTCTCTTGCTCTGTCTCTCTCTGTGATCTTCTTTTAATGGGCATGTCACTTCCTCATCAGTACATTAGAAGGGGATCTTTCTTTCTTTTATTCTTTAATAAGTATACATCTCTTTTTTAAAAAAATTATTTATTTACTTGAGAGGCAGAGTTACAGGAAGAGAGAGGGGGAGGCAAAGGAAAAGGTCTTCCATCCACTAATTCACTCCTCCAATGGCCATAATGGCTGGAGCTAAGCTGATCTGAAGCCAGGAGCCAGAAGCTTCTGCCAGGTCTCCCGTGTGAGTGTAGGGGTCCAAGCACTTGGGCCATCTTCCACTGCTTTCCCAGGACTAAAATATTAGCAGAGAGCTGGATGGGAAGAGAAGAAACCAGGACATGAACCAATGCCCATATAGGGTGCAGGCACCACAGGCTGAGACTTAGCCTACTATGTCACAGCACCGGCCTAGAAGGGAATCTTTCTAAGAGACAGAAATGCAGATGCAAATGTCATAATCCCATTTGGACTGGTTCACTTAACTGAAGTGTGACAGAAGGTAAGTTTTCATGTGTGATATGGTGCTAATGCTCAAATTCCATAAAGGACCTGTCCTTTGCCATACCTTACTCTGTGTTCTTGCTGTTTTCACTTCAGCCAGGCTCTTCTTCATGACAGCAAGATGACTGCAAGACCCCAAACTCACATTTTCATATTAGTGTGGGAGACACCAGAGTCCCCGAATTAAGTCACGTGTCTGTCGCTAAACTCAACACTGAGGCTAAGGTCAGGGCTATAGCCCCATCTGAAGATAAATGTCCCCACATATATTGCATGAGCTCATATGAAGGGTTCCTCTAGACAACTGAAGCATTGATGCATAGTCATCTAAAGGATAAATGATATGGGTAGCCAAAATTCAACAAACTCCAGTTTGTCTCATGCTTTGGAACATTCAAAGTCAGCCTTTTTCCACAAATACTTGATTATGAAAGTTTCTCCTACCTTAGTACAGTACAGCCTAGGTACCCTTAAGCCACTTCCAAAATAAGAATATAAATTCAGTTAGTCACTAGCTTCAGCTCCTGGTCCTTATCTCCCAGTGATGCAGGTAGTTTTGTAAAACATGTATTTATTAATTTTTTTTGTCTTTCAAATTAAACTTTTATTTAATGAATATAAATTTCCAAAGTACAGCTTATGGGTTACAATGGCTTCCCCCTCCCAAAACTTCCCTCCCACCCGTAACCCTCCCCTTTCCCGCTCCCTCTCCTTTTCCAATCACATTATGATTCATTTTCAATTCTCTTTATATACAGAAGATCAGTTTAGTATATATTAAGTAACGATTTCAACAGTTTGCCCCCATATAGCAACACAAGGTGAAAAATAATAATTTATTTATTTATGTATTTATTTAAAAGGAAGAGGGACACACAGAGAGAGGGAACTCCCATCCACTGGTTCAACCCTAAATGATTGGGCCAGCAGAAGGACAAAGCCAGGAACTCAATCCAGGTTTCCCAGAAGGGCACAAGGGATCTAATAATTTTAACCATTACCTGCTGCCTCTCAGGGTCTGTATTAGCAGGCAGCTGGAGTCAGGAGCCTATGCTGGGAGTCAAAACCAAGTACCCTGGTAAAGGATATAGGGGTCTTAACCAGTGTCTTAACTTCAAGGCTAATTTGTCCACCCTGTAATTAATGGGATCATAGAAATTCAGGTCATATACTCAATGGCTAAGTAATAAATTGAGCAACTCCCAAGTCAGAAAATATGTAATGATTAAAGGAAAATTATGTCACAATAAAATTATTTTGTGTAAAGTAAAAAACCAGTAATTTCTGATTTTAATATACTGTATGGGCAAATCTAGAGATTTTCCATTATTAAGGGGGTGATGAAAGCAGCCAAATTGTTGAAATGGATTGGGAAGAGTGCTTTGGAAATTAGGTCATGAGTTGGCAATCTCATTTCCATATATATTTGACATAAGCCATTTAACTGCATATGTTCTTAGAACTCCATAGACTGGTAACCAAGGCTATGGGTTTTCCCAAGTCAAGGTCCTTGAGCTTGTTTCTTAACAAGATACTTTTTTTCCCCATTCTCCTAATCTTTTGCTCAAAGAGTCACTTGCAATACTTCATATCTACCTATCTATCTAAAATTGAGTTGAATCCCTTTGAGTTGCAACTGATAGAAACAGAACTTAAATTTGCTTCCAAAGAAGGATTTTTTTTTTAAATCTAGTGTAAACTAAGTATTCATTGGTAGGCATTTCAGATTTAACTTGATCCATATGCACCAAGGACAATTGCTAGAATCTCTTTCCATCTCTTCTCTCTGGTTTCCTGTGTCAGCTCAATTCTCCTATTCTTTTGTAGCATCTGAAATTCATATCTTAAAATCTTGGCAAATGTAGTGGAAAGAGAACTCCATGTCCTTTCCAACTAGTGTTAATGAAAGTCAGAGAATTAAGTGTTATTGTACTGGATCTCAGTACATGACCTTCTTAAGATAAATTCTTTTATCTAGGGGGCAGATAAAGTGTATTGAAAACCCTGGCTATAGCTTCAGGCCCATCTTTGGGTAGTGACATGATTCCCACACAAGTCACATGTCTTTAAAATGGAGGTAGGGATGCACTCCAAGACACAGATGGAAAAAAAAGACAGAAAAGCACACAGATTGTGGCATTGTGACTAGGAAGCTGGAAATCAGGCCTGATGCTGAGCAGGCCCAAGGAATACATGGCCCTGACATGGAGTTTCTTTGATGTGTAACTTTACCCTCTCCTTAGGACATATGGTTCTTAGATAGGAAAGAATATAATAAATAATAACTCACCATATAAATATTAGTATTTTTGCTCTTATATTGGCATTTATCCACATACCATCCAGCATTGTTCCTCCCAGCCAGTAAACCAATGAGTTTGAACTGAAAAGCTGAGCGATATATATATATATATTTTTAATGGAAGCATAAAGGCTGTGTGGTTTTTCACTGCAATCCATGTCGAGAGACAGAGTCCTTCTAAATTATGTATTCTGAGTCCTTAATAAGCTATATTATTTTAGTTGATTTTTAGTCTAAAAATTGAACTGAAGAAAATTCTGCTAATTGAGAGTCATTAATGTATTTGAATGAACATTTTTAAAAAATAATATTGTTTTCTAGAAGAGGAGAATTCTGAAAGGATGCCATCCATGTTGTTACCAGAAAATCTGAAAGGCCAACTTGAGACAATAATTGTTACCCTGTCTTAAGCTCTTATTATGTACTTAGTACAAAATGTGAGGTGTACTTCATGTTCATTTCAACTTTCAGCTCTCACAATAGCTGCTAAATACCTATTATTCTTATTTTACATTGAGAAAAAGGAAACCCAGAAAGGTCAAATAGAGTGGCCCTCAAATTCACTTTGAAACTGATATTTAAATTCTGGTGTGTCTAGGGGTGGGGGTTTGGTATAGTGGTTAAGATATTCACATCCCGAACCAGCGGATGGAAAACCTCTCTCTCTCTCTCCCTCTCTCCCTCTCTTCTTCTCTCCCTCTCTCCCTCTCTCCCTCTCCTTTTCTCTCTGTGTAGCTCTAATTTTCAAATAAATAAATAAGTCATTTAAAAAAAAAAAAAAGATGTCCACATTCCTTATCTGAGTGCCCAAGTTCAGTTCCCAGCAATGCTCCTGATGCCACCTTCCAGATAAGGTGTACCATAGGAGGCAGAAGGTAATGGCTGTAGCGATTAGGTCCTTGCTACCCATTTGGGAGACCTGGGTTGAGTTCCTAGCTCTTGACTCCATCCCTGGTTGTTGCGAACATGTGGGGAGTGAAGAGTGAACCAGTGAATGGGAGATCTCTCTCTCTCTCTCTCTCTCTCTCTCTCTCACTCTCAGTCTCAGTCTCTGTCTTTTCTGTGTTTCTGTTTTTCCCTCACCCTCTTCCGCTCCTGCTCCCTCTTCTCCTTCTGCTTCTCTCTCCCTCTGCCTTTTGAATATAAATACGTAAAATCTGGTGTGTCTAATACCAAAATTCATGGAAAATAACCAATTTATTAAAAAGTGCTTTTCAAAATTATTGCTTTCTGGCAAACAAATCTCCTGAAGTAAAAACAACACTATTACCCACTCCAAGCAGTGAAGCATAGACAAAGAGCACAGGCTGGAGTGGAGACATTGGAATTTCCACTTCAGTGTGCTGCTTGACACACTGAAAAGGTATCTGCTACAGTATCACATGGCTGATTTTCCTTATTAGTGAAAGAGAAGTAACATATTTTTATTGCATTCTTTATGGAAATTTCCATAGTCTATTATATATACAAACATTATGTCTATCAGTATAAGTAGCACATAATTTTGCAATATTTGATTTTATATGTGCATAAAACTATAACAACTTATTTGAACCCAAAGGCATTAGACATTAACACACAGATACTGTATCAATCCCATCAATATTTAAAAGCCTTAAATAGGCTTACTGGAACGTAAGCAAATGTTCTCTAGACCTGAGCACGTAAAATCAATCATGTAGCTGTAGAGCACATCTTGTAATTATCAAAAACATTTTCATGTTCTCTTCTCTCAAGGAAATGGTATTTTGGATATGCAGATGATGGTTTTTTACTTTTGGGCTGAGTGTAGTCTGTTCCATTGTCACTGTGCAGTTCATATTCATAAGTTAAAAGAAGTATAGATGTCATGAAATAAGTATTTTAAAGAACTCTTATGAACACAATATTGCAGAAGCCTGAAAAATTATATGTAATCTTCTTTTAAATAAGTCTATGAAATGTTTGGTTTAAAAATTTAGCAATTTTCAACACTTTGCCACTTTTACTTTAATGTGGATATTATATATTACACATATATACTATGTTTCTTTTTTTTTTTTTTTTTTTGACAGGCAGAGTGGATAGTGAGAGAGAGACAGAGAGAAAGGTCTTCCTTTTTGCCGTTGGTTCACTCTCCAATGGCCTCCGCGGTAGCGCGCTGCGGCCGGCGCACCGTGCTGATCCGATGGCAGGAGCCAGGTGCTTCTCCCGGTCTCCCATGGGGTGCAGGACCCAAAGACTTGGGCCATCCTCCACTGCACTCCCTGGCCACAGCAGAGAGCTGGCCTGGAAGAGGGGCAACCGGGACAGGATCGGTGCCCCGACCGGGACTAGAACCTGGTGTGCCAGCGCCGCAAGGCGGAGGATTACCCTAGTGAGCCGCGGCGCTGGCCTATACTATGTTTCTTAAAAACAGAGATGTTTATATCACAAAGTGAGGGATTCATGATAACTCATAATGGGAAGAAAGAGTATAGTTGTCATGGACTTGTGATACAATGAAGCAATATTTATGACTACACCAAATGATATGACAGCCACACAATTTTAATACTCTATATAAATGAACTTCCACAAATAAGAGAAAATATGTGATAGTTGTTTATCAGGGTCTGGCTTATTTCACTTAGCATAGTGATATCTCATTTCATATTTTGTTGCAAATGGCAAGATTTCATTGCTTTTGTAGCTGAGTAATATTCCATTGTGTGTGTACATTATGCATATGTAATATATTTTTATCACTTTTTATAAGTCATCAGTTGATGGACATCTAGGTTGATTTATCTTCCATATTATGAATTGAGCTGCTAAAAAGTCAAGCGTGCAGGTATCTATTTCATATGCTGATTCCACTTTCTTTGGATATATTCCCAGAAGTGGGATAGCTAATTCATAAGGTAGATCTATTTTTAGTTTATTGAGGAATTTCCATACTGTTTTCCATAATGGTTGCAACAATTTGCATTCCAAACAACAGTGTATTAGGGTGTTTTTTCTCCACGTCCCCCTCCAGCATTTCTTATTTTTTGAATTGTGGATAATAGCTATTCTACCTGGAATGAAGTGTTACCTCATATTGGTTGTCATTTTCATTTCACTGATGCTGGTGATCATGAGCCTTCTTCCATATATGCCTGTTGGCTATTCGTATTTCTTCCTTTGAAAAATCTCCATTCATATCTGTTGCCCATTTCTTAACTGTGGTGTTTGTTTTGGTGTTATTGAGTTTCTTGCAATACCATATTAGATTCATAGTTTGCAAATATTTGTTCCCACTCTGTCGGTTGTGTTTTTACTTTTTTATTGTTTCCTTTGCCATGCAGAAGTTAATGTAATCCCATTTGTGAATTTTTGCTTTTATTGTTGTGTTTTTGATATCTTACCTAAGAAGTCTTTGCTTAGGCTAATGTCTTGCAGTGTTTCAGAAGTTTGATGGTTATAAGTCCTAAGTTTGGATCCTTGATCCATTTTGAATTGATTGTTATACTGGATATAAGGGAGGGATCTTGTTTCAAACTTCTATATGTAGAAATCCAGTTTTTCCCAACATTGTCCTTTTTCCAGGGAATGATTGTAGCTCATTTGTCAAAGATTAGTTGGTTTTAGATTTGTGCATTAATTTCTGTGATTTCTATTCTGTCCAATTGGTCTATGTGTCTGTTTTTATGACAATACTAGGCTGTTTTGATTATAATAGCCCTGTAACATGTCTTCAAATCTGGTATTATGATGCTTCCACACTTGTTTGTTCATTTTTAAAATTGCTTTGGCTATTTGAGGTCTTTTGTGTTTCCATATGAATTTTAGGATTATTTTTTCTAGTTCTATGAAGGATGTCCTCAGAATTTTAATTGGGATCATATAGAATCTATAAATTACATTGAGTAGTATAGAACTTTGATAATATTAATTCTTCCAATCCAGGAACATGGAACATTTTTCATTTTTTTCATGACTTATACTAATTCTTTCATTAATGTTCTATAATTTTCATTGTAGAGCTTTCACACCCTTGATTAAATTTTCTGAAGATTTTTTTGTGTGTGTGGTTACTTTGAGTGGTACTTACAAATTCTTCCTCAGCCAGAAATATTTGGGCATGTAAAAATGCTATTGGTTTATATATAATTTATCCTACAACTTTGGTAAATTTTCTTATGAGCTCTGATAATCTCTCAGTAGAGTCTTTTGGTTCTTCTGTACCAAGAATCATGTCATCTGCAAACAGAAAATTTGATTTCCTCTTTTCCAATTTGTATAATTTTTGATTGCTTCTTCTTGCGTAATACTTCAGATAAAACTTCTGAAGCTATATTTAATAATAGAAGTGACCATGGCATCCTTGTCTGAATCTTGATCTTAGTGAAATGCTTCCCACTTTTCCCCATTCAATGTGACACTGTCTACATGTTTGTCATATAGTGCCTCTATTGTATTGAGGTATGTTCCTTATATACCTGATTTTTAAAGTCTTTTTTTAATCATGAAAAAACATTGTATTTTCTTGAATGCTTTCTCTACTTCTATTGAAATAATAATATGATTTTTATCTTTGATTTTGTCAATGTGATGTATCATGTTTATTGATTTGCCTATGTTAAACCATCCCTGTGACCCCAAGATATATCCTGCTTGGGATTGATGATCTGAGTGGATGATCTTTTTAGTGTGTTGTTTGATTCAACTTGCCAATACTATTTTTGAGGATTTTTGCATTTTGTTCATTAGGGATATTTGCCTATAGTTCTCCTTTTGTGTTGTCTTCAGTTTTAGACTTACGATAATACCAGCCTCATAGAATGAATTTGGAAGAGTTTCCTCCATTTCAATTGTTTTCAATAGTTTGAGAAATTTTAATGTTAGTTCTTCCTTTAAAGTGTGGTAAAATTCAGCAGTGAAGCCATCGAATTCTGGACTTCTCTTTGTTGGAAGGCTCTTTATTACTGATTCAATCTCAACCTTGGAAATTGGAGTCTTTTGGTTTTCTGTGTCTTCATGCCTCAATTTTGACAAATTTTATGTGTCCATAAATCTATCCATTTTTTTCTAGATTTTCCAATTAGTTTGCATTTTGCTATTATAGTTATTCTTTATATTTTTGTGATATCAGTTTTAAAATACTAGTATTTACCTCTGATTTTATTTATTTGAGTATCTTCCACTTATTTTTGTTAGTTGGGCCAATTTTTTTTATAATTTTGTTTATTTTTTCAGAAAAACTGTTCTTCCTTTCATAGAGATTTTGTATAGTTTTAATGTTCTATTTTGTTTATTTTCTATTTTTTTATTATTTCTTTTCTTTTACTTATTTGAATTTGCTTGGTTCTTTTTTTTCTAGTTCCTTGAGAAACATGCTAGATTATTTATTTGATACTATTGCAATTATTTTATGTAGTAACTCATTACTATAAACTTTCCTCTTCACACTGCTTTTGCTGTATCCCAGAAGTTTTGATATGTTGTGTCTTCATGTTAATGAGTTTCAAATAATTTTTAAATTTTATTTCCCTCTTGATTTCTTCCATGACCTGCTGTTTATTCAAAGGCATATTTTTCAGTGTTCATGTGTTTGTAGAATTTCTAGAGTTTCTTTTGTTAATTTCCAACTTCAATCCATTGTGGTCTTAAAAAACGCCTAATATGTTCTCAATTTTTTTAGATTTGTTGAGAATTATAATTACCAGTCATCTTAATGCAGAGTTTAGACTGTAAGAAACGTGTTATTAATGGAAGCATTTTAACATGAAATCTAAGTTTAGAAAATAGAATTCCTCAAACTATCAGAACTTTGATATCTAAACTAATAAAAACAAATATCCAGTCCTTTTAAGGGAGAAAACCACATTTCCTTACAATTAGAAAAAATGGAATAATTCAACACTATTAAAACAAGATAAAACTAAATTTAGGAAATGAAACATTTATTTTATAATTTATTTTAGTAATCAAATTTAGCAACAGTTACTCTCTATAACATTGATTATTATTTTATTAGTTCCAATAAATACAGTTGTTAATCATGATGACAGGATATACGGTTTTAAATGAGAGGTTTAGGTGTGTAAACAGTCACTTCAGTATAAAAGAAAGAACTATACCATTGTTCATAATGGTCCAGAGAAAAATGGGAAAAAAGATGAAATGAGTCATGTGAAATTTTAAGCAAAACATCTTCAGTGCTGTGATGTCAAAGGTAGAGAAAAATGTAGTGAAGTTATGAGTCCAAATTCGAGATTCACCACTGATAAATTGCATGACTTCTGACAAACTACTCAATTCTCCTGGGAGACTTGCCAGAATTGAGCACAATCAGCATTTCTTTGTATTGAAACATAGAAACAGAGTCACAGAATATTAGAATTTGCAGGAGGCTTACAGAGTGCCAGGTATTTTAAAGAAAGTAGCAACTTCAGTTCAGAAAGAAAACAGTACCGAGGGTAATTTACTTTCTGGCAGCACTTTGTTGCATGAAAAGGATTTTCACATATATTGTCTTCTTGCCAAATTATCAAAAAGAAAGATGGCCCTGACTTTATAAGCCAGGATCATTCAGTTGTCATCAGCTGAGGGGCCTAATAAGCCACATTGAACCATGAGTTGTCTCTCATGATTTTACACAAGGGCTGCCTAAGGAAGGCTTTGTTGCTGGGAAGAGAAAGATTTGATGCCATTGCCTCTGCAGCTAAGAGGCCTTGAAAAAAAATTAATACATGGGGGGGGGGTGATACTCAGCAATGACAAATGCCAGTAAAGTAATTTCTTCTTTATCCTGTTGTCACGTGGCTATCCAATTAGGCCTTCACTAAATGAACCCTTCTGGTCACCTAACACATGTGGCAGATTCACAGAACTGTAGCCAAGGAACTTGGGGTTTATTTAATTTTTTAAAAAATGTATTTATTTGAAAGAATGACAGAGAGAGAGAGAAATATTTTTCATCTGCTGGTTCACTGCCCAAATGCCTGCAATAGCCAGAACTGGGCCTGTACAAAGCCAGGAACCAGGAATTCCATTTGGGTCTCCCATATGGGGTACAGTGGCCCAAATTCTTGGGCCATCTTCTGCTACCTTCTTAGGCACATTAGCAGGGAGCTGGGGAGCATCCAGGACACCAATGGACACTTTGATATGGGATGCTGGCATTGACTTCCTGGGGCCACAACACAGGCCCAAAGAACTCAGGAGTTTAGGGAGACCTGCATTGTCAACCCATAATGCAGTGTGTGAGAAAATCCAAATGCATTGAACTAGACAAAGAACGGTAACCACTGCTGGTAATGGAAGGCAAAGTCCAAAACCTCCAACTCAGCCTGAGGACATGGGGTGTCTTCATTGGGGAGGTGATTTTAACCCAGGTATGGAAGGTGGAAGAGTCAGTCATATCAGCAGGTTGAAGGAAAGCCATCCCAGGATCAACAGTAACTTGGTCACAGAGTTGCAGGCAATAGAGAGAAATTTATTGCGGTAGGAAGAGGGAGAAATTAATATAAGAAATGCAGTTGGAATCATGTTTGCATGGTCTATAACCAGCTCTGGGATGTAGCTAGATCTTCTTGGTATAATCTATTATTCTACTATTTTCTCTTATTTCCCTATTTTTACATGTATGTCTGTTTCTCCAGCCTGTTCTCCTTTTTTTCCCTTGAGACCTTTTTCTAACAAACCATGATCACATTTGACCACAGTATTTTATTTCCTTTGCCACCTTTGAAAATGGGTTTTAATAAAAATACACTTGCTATCTTGGCACAGCCACCATCAGGACAGAGTTTCCTCGGTTGGAGTAGGTTGATATGTCTCACTACATAAGTGGTCCCCATGCTCTGTTCCCAAGTAATGACAACTAATGGGAAATGAAATAGGATTATTCAGTGAGCTGTTGTGGTGTTTACCCGTGTCACCTACACTCAGTCGGTAGATTCATCTCTCTCTTTGCCCTGAGAGTGTCTCTAAGAAATCCAATTCTTGTGAACATTCTCGGTTAATAAATATTCTATTTTTCTGGGCATTAAACTTTTAGTCCAGTCAAGTATAATTTTAAACCTTTTAAATTAAACGACTGCCCTCCCAACTCAGTTGTACTCATGGAAGAGAAAGCTAAACTGGGCAAAGCAAGCTCCGGCAGCTTTCATTTCTCCTTTCTTCCCTCGCACTTGCCAGCTGTTGTAGGTTTCTCTTTTAGCCAACTCTGGAGGAATAGCACTTTGAGGATGGAGTAAATATGGGAAACCGAACATTTCTTATCTGATCGTACCGCAGTCTGCCTTCGCATGCCTGCAGCATACAGAGCACAGACAAGGGCTACTGCCTTCTCACGTGCAAATGGCTGGTCCCTCACTACAGCAGGACCTCATCCCTCTGCCTGCTGTCCTGCACCCTCAGACTCTGCATTTGACCCTGCACACCCAGCCTCTTTTGCTCTGAGGTTGCCTTGCTCCTGTAGGAAGTGCTCTTGGACATGATGCCGCTCAACAGGTATTTGTTGAGTCAGGTTTAAATGGATTGCCTTCATACGAAGTGTGCTGTCACAAACCTGTATTTATGGACTAAAATAGAACATTTTGAAAGAAAAAAAAGTCCATCTTCCTGCCCCTTGGCATTTATACTTACTGCCTTGTTTACTTCTAAGCCTCTCCCTTGGGACTTCTTGCCTTGCTCCCTTAAATTTGAATGAAATTACCCATTTACAGCAATACTGTCCTATGTGGTATCAAAACTGAATTCTCTGTTTTATTACATGGTTCTTACCATATAGAACTAACAAACTAGAATCTTTGAAGGTCTCTACTATGCCAGATAACTTTTGAACCTAATTAATAACTCTTCCCCACCAATTATCTGTATACTCATTCTCCCCTGTCCAGGGTATGAGTCTTAAAATATTTCACTAACATTTCCATCAAGATAGTTCTATGGTAGTGCCACAAGATTGAGTTATCTCTGTTTCTCTCTGTCTCTTACTCTCTCTCTCTCTCTCTATATATATATATATAAGTATCTAGATATATAGAGAGATATATAGAGAGATATACAATATATAGAGAGAGTATATACATATACATACATAGAGATGGATATATGTATATATGTGTGTTTGTGTATATACATGCCTATATACATGTGTGTATACATGCCTATGTTGAATAAATAATTGAAATACATAAACAAAGTTTTCCTTCTACACATTGTTTTTTTAATTAATTAATTTTATTTTTTGACAGGCAGAGTTAGACAGTGAGAGAGAGAGAAAGGTCTTCCTTCCATTAGTTCACCCCCTAAAATAGCTGATAGAACCTGAGGTGCCGGCACCGCAGGCAGAGGATTAGCCAAGTGAGCTGCGGCACCAGCCCATCTACACATTTTTTTTTTTAAAAAAAAACATTTATTAGTGCAGGGCGGAAGCACGTGGACCATCTTCCACTGCTTTTCCAGGACATAAGCAGATAGATGGACTGAAAGAAGAACAGCCTGGATATGAACTGGTGCCCATATGGTATGCTGGCACTACAGGCAGAGGGCTTAGCCTACTATACCACAGTGCCAGACCCTTGATTTTTTTTTTTTTTTGAGAAGCAGAGAGATAGGCAAACAGAGACAGAGAGAAAGTTCCCATCCAGTAGTGTTACAAATGTAGTGTTACAAATGCTCACAGTGGCCAGGGATGGGCTGGGACCAGAGCCAGGAGCCAGGAACTCAATCCAGGTCTTCCACATGTGTGTCAGAAACCCAACGACTTGATACATCACCACTGTCCTCCAGGGTCTGCATTAGCAGGAAGCTGGAGTAAGGAGATGTTGCCATGAAGTGAGCCCAGATATTCCTGTGTGGGACACAACTATCTTAACTACTAGGTTAAACATCTGCTTCCATTCATACTAATCATAAATATTATCATGAAGGTTTGGGAAATAAAATAATGATTTTTCTTTTTAAACTCAATTGTAAAAATGCTTAAAGCTTTTGACAGGCTCTGTTATGGTATATGCATATCTTGACTTTGGTACTATTGTTACACAATAAACCAAAATCATTCAACATTAGCACTTACGAAAGAAGAGGGCAAGAAGCACAGCCCAATATTCTGTACATTCTGTTGAAATGGAAGAGTAAAAGCATGTACTGGAGCACTAAGAGAGAGCTATGTTTTCAAATGTACTTGGCAGAGGATCTACAATAGGGCAAACAAAACTGATAATGACTGGATTTGAAAATACACAAAATAATCTCCCGCTCTCTCATTTTAACTCTGGATGGAGCTCTGTGTGTGTGCATACAGGTGCTTTTCTAATAAAATTCCAAAGTACATACTTGAAAAAAAAAACATTTTAACAAAGTACATTTCTCCTTCCTTCCTTTTTTTTCTTTAGAACTTCTGTTTTATTTTAAAACAGACAGAGACAGAGAGAGACAGAGAGATCTTCTATTCATTGTTCACTCCCCAAATGCCCAAAATAGCCAGTGAGGCCAAAGCCAAGAGCCTGAAACTCAATGCCAGTCTCCCACATTGGTGACAGAGATTCACTTCCTCCAAGGGGGTGCATTAGCAGGAAGCTGGAATTGAAAGCAGAGCTGAGACCTGAGCCCAGCCACTCCAATATGGGACATAGGTGTCCCCCGCAGCATCTTAACTGTTCTGACAAATGACAGCTCCATGCCGCCAAAGGTGAAGAACCCACTGGTTTTACAAGGCAATACTTTAATATGAGGTTATCAAAGATGTGTCAAATGTGATTTACTATCTGATTTCTTTTTAAACGTCTTTGATGAATATCTTTTGAGGAAACCCATCTGCTCAGGCTTTCGTCCTGTTTACTGATTAGTGATAATGCCTCAGCGGCTGCAGTTTTTGACCCAGCATTTACATGCATTCATGTGGGCCAGAGGGTACTCAGTCTGTCCAGGACCTACTTCACGGAACCTCCCTTCCTGCTTTTCCTTGCCATGCGTTAGATCAGTCCAGGCCGACATGCTACAGGTTTGCTCTGAACGCTTTCAACCTCTATCACAGGCTGTTATTTTGCTCACTTTTACTAGCAGGGGTCAAAATGTGACATGGTCTCTGATGATGGATAACTTTATTAAAGACACACAAAGACCTGATACTTTTCAGAGCCAGGATTCAAACCAGATGTACTTGACCCTAAAGTTCATGCTCTTTTCATCACACAGAGTTGGCCTTCCAATTTTGATTTTATGTTTTGAATTTAGCATATTTTGAAAAGGTTTTTTGTTTTGTTTTGTTTTGTTTTGTTTTGACAGGCAGAGTGGATAGTGAGAGAGAGAGAGAGAGACAGAGAGAAAGGTCTTCCTTTTTGCCATTGGTTCACCCTCCAATGGCCGCTGCGGCCGGTGCATCGTGCTGATCCGAAGCCAGGAGCCAGGTGCTTCTCCTGGTCTCCCATGCGGGTGCAAGGCCCAAGGACTTGGGCCATCCTCCACTGCCTTCCCAGGCCATAGCAGAGAGCTGGCCTGGAAGAGGGGCAACCGGGATAGAATCCGGCGCCCCGACCGGGACTAGAACCCTGTGTGCCGGCGCCGCAAGGCGGAGGATTAGCCTGTTAAGCTATGGCGCCGGCCGAAAAGGTTTATTTTTATGCATTTGAAATCCAGAGTTACAGAGAAAGAGAGAGATCTTCCATCTACTGGTTCACTCCCTAAATGGCCTCAACAGCCAGGGCTGGGCCAGGCTTAAGCCAGTAGCCAGGAGCTTGATCTGGGTCTCCCTTGTGGGTGAAGAGGCCCAAGCACTTGGGCCAACTTCTGCTGCTTTCCCAGGTGCACTACCAGGGAGCTTGATCTGAAGTAGAGCATCTGGGAATTGAACCAGTGTCCATAAGGGAGGTCTGCACTGCAGGCAGCACTGGCTGCTCCTTATATTTATTTAAATAATTTGTAAACTATTCAAGTGATTGGGTTTCTGACACACATGTGGGAACCTGGATTGAGTTCCTATGTCCGGGCTCTAGCCCCAGCCCATCCCTGGCCACTGTGAGCATTTGAGAAGTAGAACTACTGGATGGGATTTTTCTGTCTGTCTCTATCTGCTTATGTCTCTGCCTCTCAAAAAAATTAATGTGTAGAAGGAAAACTTGATTTATATTTCTCATTTAGTTTCCATCTTTTCTAATCATTTTGCTATTCTGTAATCTTAAATGCAAATATTTGTAACAAGATCAGATATCAGTATCTGTAGGGAGTATGAATAATAGCAATTAAAATCAATTCATTAGATATTCAATCTCACATGCACTCATTCAATCACATCTCAGACTTTTGTCGGGTGTTCTCATAGGTCAGCTTCCACAGAAGGAGTCCTAGAAGGTTCTGGAACACAGGACATACAGCAGAAACCAGCAAGGGGATTGTGAGGAGTGGGAAAGTAGAAGGGGACAAAGCAAAGTCAGGATTCAATTTAGTTGAAATCTCAGCCTTAGCCTGCTTCTGCAGGGAGGTATGCAATATAAATTATACCTCAGAGACTCCCTGGAGACCTTCACTCCCCTGGTTATTGGCTAAGGACCACAGGTGAGGGGGTGTGAATTGCTATGTAACTCCATCATCTTGGACAAAACAGCTCAAGAATCCTCATGGATTTTCCAAAAAGTGAGTTGTAGATGCTATTCATTCCAGAAATGATCACATTAAAATTGGGGAAGGTAAGAGAGACCCAAGGGAATTCAGTATCCACTGCAATCTTCTACTATAAATCATGTGCTGGGATAATGAGTCAAGAGAGTCAGAATGAATTAAAATGCATTTCCTGCTTTTCAAAGTGGCAATACACCTGTGGGACACTATGATAAATACTGCATTGAAGAATATACAGAGTGCACAAAAATTATGAAATTAATAATTTATAAAATTAACAATTTATAAAATTTTTAAATTATTAAAAAAGATTATTAAAGCTTCCTTAAATATTTGAAATAATAAAAATCTCAATGTTAAGTAGGCTCATACAAATAGGAGATCTTATTCATTTTGAAGTTTTCTTAATATATAAAATATTAAAGTAGCCACAAGACACAAGCAAAGAAGGGAGTGATCTCAGAAATCCATGCTGCTTACCAAGGCCTTTGTTTCTGGACCAAGGCTCTGACCTAGATTAACATATGAGATATCAAGTGATGCATGCAGCTACATCATTCCCATGTAATTTGGATCATGCAATGCTCCCATATTTAAGTTCTTATGGCTCCAAAGATCACCTGACATTTTCTCGGGATCTCTGCATAAGGCCATGGTTTCTAGCTCTGTTTATTATGAATAAGCCTTAGAAAACCCGGAAACTTCTGCTAACATTCTATAGCTGAAGAGCCTGCCACCAGCAGATACGATTAGTGTCCTTGCGCGAGTCATGTGTCGTTAGGATGTTTACCTGGAAGTGTCACTGGGTCACCCTGCTTCTTCTTTCCTGGGACATCCCAAAGTCAAAGGAGAGACTGAGATATACTCCTGCTACGAATAATTGTTTTCTCCTCTATGTTCTCATTGAAGTTTTCATTTTAATCAATTATAAAAATAAATAGTTGTTTTAATAGATTAACTTAGATCTGTGACAGGCAGTTGGATGATAGGTGATTTATGTCATAAAATGGTCCCAAAGGTATTATTAGTTGCCAAAATTCCAATGAGAATGACGTAGGGATTTTCAGTGGGTCCTGAAGGGAAAATCTTCAGCAATTTTTTTAAGGATTGACATTGGAAAAAAATGTAGTGAAGTTCCTACATCAAGATTATTGTGAAAAAACGTAAAAGGCTTACCTTTTAAAATTTAATAATATACAATAAAATCATTGAATTGAAACAGCACAATGATATTATTATATAAAGAAAAAAAGTCAATCAGTAGAGCCCCATAGGGGATCTAAAATAAATCTTGGGATTTATGCTATGGTGAAAATAGTTTTTCAAAGAGTATTTAATAAATTATGCTGGTACAATGACCTGAGTCAGGAAAAAAACTTGGGCAACCTTCTCATCAATTAAGACATAAATTAAAAATGACTAAAATTAATATAAGGATTCTTTTTAATAAAGACAATCTAATGATGTTGGGGAAATGCATACAGTACAACTGACATTCATGCTTTTAAAGTTAATAAGATAAAATATCATGAACAAAAATATAAGCTAATCAATAGATAAGTAACTATGTGTGTCATTTTATATGACAAAGGGATAGCATCTGTTGTTACAAGGACCCCTTCAAACTAATTGAGGATAAAAGAAGCTAAGTGATTACCTTGGGAAACTGGTAAATAACTGTAAAGAATAATAATGCATCCCCTTTTCTTATGTGAATTTAATGACTGAAGGGGTATCTCATTATAAAATTACTTTAGCTAACAAATGAAATAAGACAGAGTTGGACTATCACTGTGTTACAAACCTCAATGGGTCAATGAATCTAGGCATTGAATCAATGAGTCAATGGTTGCTAACATTTAAAAAGTGACAAATAGTATGTATATCTCTTGATTAAAGAATGCAAACCTACCTATGAACTTGGCAAATGATCAGACAGAAGTCAAAACAGATTTTTAGACATAGCTGCCAATTTGTAGATTACACAAAGAAAATAACAATTTGAACTACACCATAAGTAGGCAGTCAGAATTGATGAAACAGATTTTTGGAAACTGTACAGATAAGTTGGCCTGAGTCCTTCAATAGAAAAATGTAAATGGTCTGCTAGCTATATTCTAAGTCCATAGTTTGTGTTTTCTCACTAAGAAAATGTTCTTGAGTACTATCAAATATTTTTAAATATTTAAAAAGTTACTACAAATCATATACAAATTGTCTCCAAATGAGAAAAGGAAACTTTAAAAAATTCTTTTTATGAGGCTAGCAAATCCTCAATACCAAAACCTAACCTGCACATTAATAGCAAAAGAAAATATAGGCCAAATTCTCTCATGAACACAGATGTAAAAAATTCTAACCAAAATATTGGAAACAAAAATCCTGCAGAATGCAAAAGGAAATCATATCTTAACCCAGTTGGATATCATTTCAGGAATGAAAGCTTGGTGTAACATTAGAAATATCACTCGATGTTATTCATCACATAAGTGATATAAAAGATAAATATCATAAATTATATGATCAATTTCAATGAGTGAGGAGTATTTATTATAAGTCAACACCTCCATGGTGAAACATTGTCAAACAACTTCATGACCAATAGTTACTGTTCTTATCCTTCTTAACACCATATCTAAAAAAATCTTGTAACAAATGGTGAAGAATTCAGAACCTTTCCTCTGACATCAAGAGTAACAAAGATGCTTACTCTGGTCAATGTGAGTCAATACCGTGCTGTATGAGAGGGCTCCAAAGTCTGGAAGGCCAAGCATTTGGTACAGTGTTTAAGACACCATCTGGGACACCTACCTATTTTCAAGGCAGAGACAAGAGATGAGTCACCATTTACTGAATCTCTCCTTTTAAATGTTTACAACATCTGGGAGTGGGCCAGACCAAACCCAGCAGCCCAGAATTCAAGCTGAGTCTCCCAGGTGAAAGATAGAGACCCAAATATATGAGCCATCATCTGCTACTTCCAACACGCGCATTAGTAGGAAGCTGGAATTGGGAGTGGATGAGGGACTTGAATCAGGCACTGGCATCTGATATGGGATATGTGAGTCCCAAACTGCATCTCCTGAGCCTGCCTTTTTTGGTTAAAATAAAAATGTGTACTTAGTCCTGTTACTTCTGTTGTCATTTTAAGTTCCAGTGAGGCCCAAAGGTTATAAATTTATTCATGGTTTTCTTAGTTAGCTCCACCACCTGACAGAGCTCTAGGGTAACACAATAGAGTCTCAGCTGTTTACATCTGTTGTTGCAGGATTATCACAAGCCAACCTGCAATAGCTCCACTGGACGTAGAGGGTGAAAGAAATCATTCTGACAGGAAATCCTGTATTATTGACAAAGGGAAAATTAATATGGAAGGAAACTGTGGAAGTAACAAGGTGGTTTTCAGGTGGAATGCAAGTCGGGTATTAGAGTTGTGAACACAGACCAAAATGCCTTTCGTGATATTTTCTAAAAATCACAGCTCATGGATTTCACTGTACTTGCTCAGTATAGTCAGCCTGACATATATTGTATCTCTGTCTCCAGGTTAGGAAAATGAGAAGACAGGGCTGCCCTCTAACTGTTCCCTGTTTTTAGAAACGGTGGGTTTCCAGCCAGTATCCCTCTTGTGAGAGTTTATCATCTATTGACTACCAGCTCTCTCCTTCAGCCTCTAACCCAGTGTTCCTGGGCTTTCCTTTAAGCTTTGGGTCATGTAACACCAATCTACATACATTAGCGTGGAGAATACTGACTTCCGCCAACTGAAGTTGAGGATCCGCTAATGGGTTCAGAAAGCCCTCTTTGCCTACCCACATCCACCCTCTCAAGAAGCAGTTCCATCTGAAGCTTTCACAGGGAAACTCAGAAACAACCAACCCTTTGGCTCTGTGAATTCTCACAGTGGGTAGACACATGGCAGATAGATCAGAATTTTATTGTATCCTGTTGTGCATTTTTTCCTAAACATCACATTTTCCCCCTTATTTTCAAAATGATATGAGAAGCTTGTTCATTTAATAGTTCTGGTTTTTACTGCTTGGGCGCACTCCTCTTTGATTTCATGCTGAGCCTAGAGTTGGAAATCTATGTGTGCTGAATTCAGTTATGCAGAGCAGCTGACATCAGGACAGAAACTGGCAAAATAATAGAAACGCAACCTGTCTGTGTTTATCCTCCTTGGGGTATTTTCTTCAGTTTCCTAATTCCCATTGTTGCGATAGGAGGGAAATGAAAGTTAGGTTTCCTATGAAATGGAATCTTGAATTTTCCTAGGGTCAGAGTCAACAGATGTCATATGGCCACAATAGACTGTAATGACTTTGATTTCATTGAAGAGAAGCATTTGATGGATATGAGGAACCTTGGAATTATAAGCTCTGAGTGGCAAAGGCAAAGGCAAAGCCCTGAGGTGGCTGGGCTGAGATGGAAGGGCTTCCAGGAGAACTGCATGTGAGGTGTGAACAAGTGACATGGGGAAGAGAAACAGGGAGGGCGGTTTTGTCTGAGCCTTTTGCTCAAGCCAGTGCTTCATCATTTGTGTGCTGATGAGGCCACTGGACAAGATGAATGGTTTTCCTACTTTTCTTCAATTGAGAATTCCTTTTCAAAAGAAGTATCACATCAAAGACTGATGCAAACACAATAAATTAAAAGACCATTTACTTGTGAGAATATAGAAGAAGCATTAGAGACTTATCTGTACCTGCTCGATTTTCCTCTGAACTGTCCCTCTGAATTCATGACAGTACCACTTTGAACGACAAGACAGGCCATCTGTAATGTTGTTTCTGAAGCAGGGTAAAGAAGCGAAGGCTGATACCCCTTGGAGAGCAACTGTTGCCATTTAACTAGGGGCAGTGGTGACAGGGGAGGCTGGAATCTGTGCCTGATGAATATTGATTAAGACAGGTGACAAATAAGATGTGCTTCAATGTGAGGCTAAAACCACTGATGGAAAACCAGCATTTCAAAGCCTCATAGCCCAAGTGTGGGCCACAGAACAGCATCCTCCACCAGGAACACAGAATTGAGGCCTTGCACCACCCAGATTGAATCCCAACCTGCACTTTGGCAAGATCTCCATATGACCCCTTTTATTTTAGTTTTTGGGAAGCTCTGTACTAATGCAATGGCTTTCAGCCTGGTTGCCCATTAGCACCTGGAATATTCTACAGAACCCCTGTTGCTTTATATCCATCTCAGATAGTCTCATTTAATTGGTCTGTACCAGCACCTACATGTAAATGTGCAATCAGAGGTGGAAATCAACATTCTAAATAGACAGTGAGACCCTCCTCAAGAAAAGTAAGAGCATCTCCCAGGCATAAACAGAGAGACGACATATTTCAACCCGGCCCCCAGGAGAAGAGCTATGCCTTGTGATTAATGACTGAGACACTCTAATAAGAATTGTGGATGTCACTTTATAACTATCTGACAAGCCTCTGTGCCAAGTGTGCTGATATGCTGTGGCTAAAGTTGCCAAAAGCCATCTGACAAATGGATAGCTGACAGAATATAAAACATTAACTGTGATACATAAAGATGCAGATGGCTTATTGAGATATTACCCAAAATTTTGATTTTCAGAACATGGATTGTGGAAAAGAAATGCATGCACTGGTAGCCATTGATAAAGTACATCTTGTCAAGGAGGATAAAAAATTAAAGATACAGAAAGGCTAATTTGTCCAAGATTGATTCCCTCGAGGTTACCCCCTCAGAGTTACCCCCAATAGCTAACTGCGTTAGTCTATAACAGAGCTACAAATCTTTAAGGCAATTAATTCAGGAAGAATGGCAGACCAGGTCACTGGCCTACTACTAATGGAAAACAGTATAAATCTTCTTCAAAAAATTAAAAATAGAGTTACCATTTGATCTAACAATCCCACTACTGGGTATGTATCCAAGGAAAATGGAATCAGTATGTTGAAGAGCAATCTGCACTCCCATGTTATTCACAATAGTCAAGATATGGAATCAACCTAAGTGTCCATCAAGGGATGAATGGATAAAGAAAACATGCTATTAAAAATAGGGAGTGTTGGAAGAGATATAGGGAAACCAGTATGCTTGTGCATTGCAGATGGAAATATAGATTGGCACAGCACTATGAACAATAGTGTGGTGGTTTCTCAAAAGTTAAACAGAAGGCTGACATTTAATCCTGCAAGTACTAAACAGACATCTGTACACTAATATTCATAACAGCATTATTCGCAGTAGCCAAAAGGTGAAAGCAACACAAGTGTCTACAGATAGATGTATGGATAAACAAGAGTGGTATATGGATATAATGCAATATTATTCAGTCTTTAAAAAGAAGGAAATTCTAGTACATGCTGCACCATGGATGAACCTTGAAGACATTAGACTAAGTCAAATAAGTCACTCACAAACAGAAAATACTGAATGATTCTACTTATTTTAAGTACCTAAAGTAGTCAAATTCATGGAAACAGAGAGGAGAATGGTGATTGCCAGGGGCTGAATGTGAGGAGGGAATGGGGAATTGTTTAATGGATTTGGGGTTTAGTTTTGCAACATGAGAAGATTTCTGAAAGTTGGTTGCATGACAATGTAGTTCTAGTTAACACTAGTGACCATACACTAAAAAAAAGGCTTAAGATGGCTTATTTTGTGCTGTATTTACTTTGCCACAACTAAAATAAGAAAAAAAAGAATACATGGTATATATACAAAATGGAACATTTTCAAGCCTTAAAAAACAAGGGAATCCTGTCATTTACAGCAGCATAGTTGAATCTGGAGGTCATTGTGCCAAGTGAAGCGAGCCAAGCACAGAAAGATGCACACACGTTAGCTCACTTACACTCACATGTGGAGTCCATCAGTCAAACTCATTGACGTGGAGTGTGGAATGGTGGTTACCGAAACTGATGGATGGGGAGGTCCCAGGAAAGGGGGAAATTTTGTTCAAATGATAAAAGCCATTATTTAGCTGAGAAGAATAGGTTCTGGTGCCCTGTTGCACAGCAAGGTAACTATAGTTGGTAAGAATGTATAATTCGGCTGGCGCCGTGTCACAGTAGGCTAATCCTCCGCCTTGCGGCACCGGCACACCGAGTTCTAGTCCCTGTCGGGGCACTGATCCTGTCCTGGTTGCCCCTCTTCCAGGCCAGCTCTCTGCTGTGGCCAGGGAGTGCAGTGGAGGATGGCCCAAGTGCTTGGGCCCTGCACCCCATGGGAGACCAGGAGAAGCACCTGGCTCCTGCCATCGGAACAGCGCGGTGCGCCGGCAGCAGTACACCTACCGCGGCAGCCATTGGAGGGTGAACCAACGGCAAAAAGGAAGCCCTTTCTCTCCGTCTCCCTCTACTGTCCACTCTGCCTGTCAAAAATTAAAAAAAAAAAAAGAATGTATAATTCAAAATTGCTACGATTTGGGGCTGGCAATGTGACGCAGCAGTTAAGCCACTGCCTGTGATGTCAACATCCCATATGAGCACCTTTTTTAAATTAATTTTTTAAGGAATGCAAATTTCGTAAGCACAACTTTAGGAATATAGTTATTCTTCCCACCATACCTGCCCTTCTACCCACACTCCCACCCCTCCCCTTCCTTCCTCTCCCCTTCCTGGTCCGGTCCCACTCTCCATTAAAATTCATTTTCAATCGACTTTGTGCACAGAAGACCAACTCTATACTAAGTAAAATTTCAATAATTTGCACACACACAAAACTGAGAACTAGTTTACAGTTAACTCTCATAATACAAGTCATTGAGGACAGAGGTCTTGCATGGGGAGTTAGTGCACAGTGACTCCTGTTGTTAATTTAACAATTAACACTCTTATGTATTATGTCAGTGACCACCCAAGGATCTTGACATGAGCTGCCAAGGCTATGGAAGCCTTTTGAATCCACAACTTCCATCAGTATTTAGATAGGGTCATAAGCAAAGTGGAAGGTCTCTCCTCCCTTCAGAGAAAAGTACATCCTTCTTTGATGGCCCCTTCTTTCCGCTGGGGTCTCACTCATAGAGATCCTTCATGTAGAATATTTTTGCCATGGTGTCTTGGCTTTCCATGCCTGAAAGGAGCACCAGTTTGAATTCTGGCTGCTTTATTTCCAATCCAGCTCACTGCTAATGCACCTGGGAAAACAGCAGATGGCCCATGTGCTTGGGACCCTGGCACTCATTTGGGAGACCCAGATGGAATTCCAGCCTCCTGGATTCTGCCTGGCTCAGCCCCATCTGTTGTGACCATTTGGGGAGTGAACCAGCAGATGGAAGATCTCTCTCACACACTTTCTGTAACTCTGCATTTCAAATAAATAAATCTTTTTGAAAATATTACTAAAACTTCTTAACTGAAATGATTGTATTTGCTTAAAAATCTGAGTGGAAGTTTACCCATGTAGTCAAACTGAGGATTTAAACCTGGGAACAGCCAGTCAGCTGAGTCAGCTGTTCTACAAGTCTGAGCTTAGTTACAGGTTTTATACTTTTCTTACAGGATGTGTACATACCTTGAGTCAGGGCTAAATGACATAGACTTATATGTGGTTGAAAATCAAATACCTGGTACTGGCAAACAGACTTTGTCCATTAAGGAGGTGCCTCACAATCCCACACCCATTTCTGTATGGGATGTGATCCATATGCAGGAAGGGGTAAGCAGTGGCAATTTAACTCACTCTTCCTCCCACAGCCCTGTGGAACAAAAAGCTCACTCCTTCTGAAGGTAACATAGATGGTTCTGTGTCCATGGCTGATATTTGTTGAAAGGCCCCATTACCTGGGAACCATTTTCAAGGCCTCTTCCCAGCATGTATAGTATCCTGGCTGACTTAAGGCCTCTGTGGTCACTTTTGAAGGCCAGAGTGGATTTGGCTGGAGGTTGTGGAGAATGAGAAGGATAAGAGGATTTTAAATGTTTTTGTTACAAAACAAATACTAAGTGTGTGAAATGATGGATTTGTTAATCAGTCTGATTTTGTCATATACACATACATTACAAGAGCACTTCAAAAATCTCATGGAGAATGGAATTAAAAGATGTTTCTTTTAGTGAAAAAAATTGGAATATATGAGGGGGTCTTCAAAAATTCATAAAAGTGCACTATGAATAGATTTCAAATTTTTTTTGCACCAAAATAAATTTATATTTTAATTATATCAATGGCTGGGGCTGGGCCAGGTCAAAGTCAGGATCTTGGAGCTTCTTCTGTCTCCCACATGGGATCAGGGGTCCAGGGACTTAGGCCATCTTCTGTTGCTATCCGAGGCACATTAGCAGGGAGCTTGATTGGAAGTGGAGCAGCCATGTCTTGAGCTGGCACCCACATGGGATGCTAGCCTCACAGGCAGAGGCTTAACCTGCAACACCAAAGTGCCAGCCCCAAAGTTCTCCAATAGCTTTTACCTTACAAACATACACAATTATTGTGAATTTAAAATAACTTTTTTAAAGATTCTTTTATTTGTTTTATTTGAGAGGCAGAATTACAGACAGTGAGAGGGAGAGACAGAGAGAAAGGTCTTCCAAATGCTAGTTCACTCCCCAAATGGCCACAACAGCCAGAGCTGTGCCAATCTGAAACCAGTAGCCAGGAACTTCTTCCAGGTCTCTCAGGTGAGCGCAGGGGCCCAAGGACTTGGGCCATCCTCCACTGCTTTCCCAGGCCATAGCAGAAAGCTGGATTGAAAGAGGAGCAGCCAGGACTAGAACCGGCGCCCATATGGGATGCCGGCCCGGCTGGCGGAGGATTAACCTGCTGCGCCACGGCACAGGCCCCCTAAAGTAACTTTTAATAGAATAAACTTTGTCTTCTCCTACCAACTATGCACTGGCTTTTGTCCTTGGAAGAATTTTATCCAGATCCATCCACACTGGCTGTTTGTTTATATGTTTGAGAGGGAGAGAGCGAGAGAGAGAGACTCCCATCAGCTTGTTCTCTCCAAAATGCCTGTAATTGCTGAAGTGCTAAAGCTGGGAGTGCAGAATGCAATATAGGTCTCCCACATGTGTGACAGGATCCAATCTCTTGTGCCATCACTGCTCCCCCCCCCCCCCCGGGGTCTGCATTACCAGGAAGCTGGAGCTAAGAGCCAGACCTGCTACTCCAACCCAGGTGGTCAGATATGGGCCATGGGTGCCCTAACTGGCATTTAAACCAGTAGGTCAAATGCCTGCCCCAGGTGCATTTTCATATTAAATTAGTCCCTTCACCAGGTGTAAAGCGAGTGCGTTGTCTTTCTGGATATCAGTGCCTAAGCATGCGCATTCTCTGAGTATTTTGTGAATCCAAGTGGAGAACTGGAGAAATCTGAGCAAAGCATTCACTTACCGTTCCCTTTTCCTACTGGGCCAGCATCTCCTGGGTCCAGTTTAATTCCTAAGTCTCCACAGACGTTTCCATCACTGACTGCTCAGGGCCAGGCAGCCTTAAATAGTCCGTGCCATCTGTAACCTGTTCACCTGACCTAGAAGCAGCACCACTGCCTGCAGCCCAGGGTTCCATGACTATCAACCACTGTTCTGAGAACCGGAACCCGAGTGCTTTGCACGGGCAGTTCTCAGCTGTCTGCCATCTAAGCCTGCCCTTGCCTCTTACCACGATTTTCTCATCTCCAGGAATGAGGATGTTTATGACGGCATTGCTACTTGACCCTCCATCTGGGAACTCCCGTCCTTGAGCCAGGGAGCCTGCTTTGCCCACGCTGTAGAGAGTCATAGGGTGCACAACACAGAGCAGTGGGATTGGTATGAAAATTAGAAGTTCTGTTTTCAGCTTTTCAAGCAGTGAAGCGAACTGTTCCTGCTCAAGCTGGATTCTATCCGAGCTGCTCTTTCCCCCGTGCTGTTGACCCTACTACTTCTGGTATAGGGGAGAACTTTGCTGTGCTTCTATATCATTATTCAAATATCTCCCAGGTTTCACTCAAGACATTCTGCTGGCCTACTCAGTTTAGGAACTGCCATATTGAGTGTTTTAGCGGCAAACTCTGATCACCTTCAGCTGTGGAAAACGTTGCTCCAAATGCCCACTCAACATACTAGGTACTGTCCTTCAAATAGGCTTTTTTTTTTTTTTTTTTTTTGGAAAGGCAGAGAGGACAGTGAGAGAGAGACAGAGAGAAAGGTCTTCTTTTACCGTTGGTTCACCCCCAAATGGCCACCATGCCCGGCGTGCTGCGGCCGGCGCACGGCGCTGATCCGAAGCCAGGAGCCAGGTGCTTCTCCTGGTCTCCCATGGGGTGCAGGGCCCAAGGACTTGGGCCATCTTCCACTGCCTTCCCGGGCCATAGCAGAGAGCTGGACAGGAAGAGGAGCGACCGGGACAGAATCCGGCGCCCCGACCGGGACTAGAACCCGGTGTGCCGGCGCCGCAAGGCAGAGGATTAGCCTATTGAGCTGCGGCACCGGCCTCAAATAGGCTTTAAGCTGATGCCTCAGGAAGCTTTTGGGTGTGAAACCAGGCAGCACGCATGGGTAGTGTCCTTTGAATTCTGCACAAGGTTCCAGTCTGAATAGGATATTTACAACTATTTCCTGGTAATGAGACTGCAAATAAGGCCTTCTTCAGGTCTGTAATGACTTTCTGGTCTGCCGTAATGTGTTTCATAAAGTTGGCTGCCTCAGTACCCATTTTCAGGCTGATGAAAGTTGTCTGACGCTTAATGCAGCCTCACCTTTGGCCATTGAAAACTTCTCCTCCCTGCATGGTGGTTTGTGCTGGAACCCACTTGTTTCTCATCTCCGTGACCTGAACTCCGTGTGTCCCACAGCTGCTGAGCATGATAAATCCCAATTGTCAACACCTGAGTCCTGCAAATAAGAACCGCCCCGTGGTGCGTGCCACAGTCCTTGCAGAAACTCCTGGAAGATAACACCGTGGGCCTCTCACAGCTCTTCTCGCTCCTCCGCTGTTGATGTCCCTGCCGCTTCCACACTTCCCGCAGGAGCTGTGAGTAACACATTTCTTCTGTTCCAATCATTTTGTTTTTGCTTCCTCACTGTGCTTTCTATCACCGGTACACCCAAACCTAAGTCTCCCCTAGTCACTGCTCTCCTAGAAAGAAGCTGGCTTGGCTTCTCACCATTATCAAGAGAGAAAACTCGAGATGTAGCATGGCTACGTAAAACAGGCAGTGAGAGTTACATCTTGCGACCTCTCTAGTCAGGGTCAGGTCAGGGAGATGAGAAACAAGTGGGTTCCATCCCAAATTTCTTGTGGTGAATGTTACGCTCTGGCTTAATGCTTGTTCGATAACATAACTGTTTCTCCTTTTGGGAGAGGTTCTCTGTGGAGGTAGGAGCTGATGTTTGTGGCTGTTTCCCCAACAGTCGTGGTAATGAGAATGAGCTTATTGTGGCGGTTCCTAAACCGAGTAGGCCAGCTGAGTATCTGTGGGAAAGCACTCATCAAGGCAGAGACCCTAAAATATCAAAAGCTTTCCATCTTGGTCTCTGCTCTTTAGAGACACCAGCCAGAATATTCATCCCCTCCAAATCTGAGATTTCTTGTTGATTAAGCATGAGTAATACAGATTCTAAAATCTGATCGGGATCACTATATACGTGGAGACTGTGGTAAGCCGGAGATACTGCCAGCAATTCTCCCTACCTTAGAGAGCAGAAATCTTTATCATATTTTCAGTCCCTTAGAATCCAGCTTTATAGTGGTTGGAAGCTTGTTTTTTGATGCAGGCATTGGTGCTGGGATCTTTGGTCTCATTCCAAACAATGAATTACTGGTGTATATGAGACAACTATCAGTCTAAGAAAAACAAATTCAAATGATTTAGATAGCCCCTCCCCAAAAAAAGGGAAGATACTGAAGAAATGGACAAGGAAGTACAAGAATCCCTTCGCTTTCTTGGAGCTGCCGCCTTCCTTTGCTGACCCAGCTCTTCTGCACCTCTTGGTTCCTCCCTGTGTTGTAGTGACTTCAGAAGTAGGGTGAAGATGATCTCTGATGGGGTAGCCCTCACCCTCAGTAGATTTTCCCGTGAAGAGGGTGGAGGACACAACTTCTTGAGCCACTAAAAAGTACTTGAACTCTATGAGGTCATAGGCTTTCTGCTTTTTGGCCTAGTCTTGAGTCTACTTCATGTCTTAATCCAAATTCTACCTCCAGGAGCTGGCCGTTGTGCACATACCACACAGCTAGGGAAGGAGATATGGCAAGGAAACCCAGTAGAGAAATAATGACAGCATAGATCAAAGATGATGCCCACAAATCAAGGCTACAAGAGGAAGAATGGCTACATTAGTCCTTGGGGGAAAAGACCAGTACATGCTTCCAGCACAGGTGTAGCCACCAACAACACTGCTGTGCATGTCACAGAATCCTGCCTTCCTGGGGTTGATGGGTGGGTGCGCCAGGCCTGGTCACTCCACTCGAGATGTACTGATGAGGGTTGAGAAGGGTAGAATGTGATCAATGAGGAGGACAGCACAGAGAAGCAGAGAGAACAGGGAGAGAAGGCAGGAGATGGAGAGCGAGCTGGTTGGTAAAGAACAATGGGTGTGTCGATGCCCGGCTGGCAGCACAGAAAGCAGATGCTGGCCCCGTCCCCTCTGCATGCTCTTCTTGAGGCTCCCCAGTGCTCCTGCCTACAGCTTTTGTGAGACACCGTTACAGTCCGTGTCCTCATTAAGACAGGACTGTTTATCGCCCTTAGTTTAAGTTATGTACTGTTGCCTCCAGAGAATCCTATAACAATACTCATTCATACAAGGATCCTTTTAAATACTTGGGGGGGGGATGGAAATAAAAGACAAGTTTATTTTTATGCAAAAATTAGAAAATCTATATTAAATATTTTTTCTGAATTTTTTGAAGATCCTTCATATATATGTAGGTTGTCAGCATAGCTTTTTTTATATCTATTGATTCAACTCTCAATCAAAAGAATAAACTGGGCATCATCACCTTTCTATAGAGGAAAACAGAACATGTGATTGTCTATGAAGCACTTAGAGCCGTGTCCAGCATATACCACACCATGTGTCAGCAGAGCCCTTTCAGACCTGGTCCAGCTTACTCATTCCTGATGCTACATGACAGATGTGCCATAAAGGCTTGCTTATTGTCCAAATGAAGCTTAAAGTGTGGTGGCATCCTGTAATCAGTTCAATGTATGATTGGAATAAATCTAGCATCTTTTAGATTGCCACCCAGATTCAGCAAAATAAACCTGTATTGATCTGAGTTAGTGTGACTATTACGAATCCACTTTATACTTAGTTTCCACTCCCACTATTCTCCATTGGGGGGCGGTGTATTTCAGAACTGGTAGTTGTAAAATACATGATCAGCACCCAGAAATTTAGTACTTCTGAATAATGGAACTATGTAGGCCTGCAGGCAACACATGTGTATGTGATTTTATGTTCTTTCATGTCTCGTCTCTGTCTCACAGGATTACTAGAATGAGTTTTGGTCAAATCATGAGATTTTATCACAAATATGTATGCAGTTATACACTGAAAAACAGTCTTATAACAGTTTAAAAGTATAATATTTGCATACTACTTATTATAATATCAGCGGATTTTTACATATTTCCTTGCAAAGAAAATTATTAAATGAGTGAAATAATGCTCTAGTATTTTTATTTTAACTAGGTTAATTCTTTTCCTATTCAACCCAGGAGTCAAATATACATCTTTGGATTTGGAAATTCATGTTGGTGGAGTCATTTGTCCTAGTGATTAAGATGACCATGTTCTAAACATGAGTGCTTGGGTTTGACTCCTGGCTGTGGTTCCTGACTCCAGCTTCCAGCTAATGCAGACCTTGGAAGGCTACAATGATGACTCAAGTAATTAAATTCCTGCCACCCATGTAGTAGACTTGGATTGAGTTCCAGGCTCCTGGCCCAGCCCCAGCTATTGTGGGGATTTGCAATGTGAGCCAATACATGGGAGCTCCTCTTTCCTGTCTGTTTTTGTCTCTTTGTGTTGCTGTCTCTCTCATTCTGTCCTCTGTTATCCCTGCCACTGTCTCTAAATACATCAAATCCATGGATTCTAAATTCATGCTATTTCTAATTTTGGATCACTTGTCATTAATAAAACTTTCAAACTTGCTCAAGTATTAGGATACCAGATAATCATATTAGACAAAGGAATTCAAGGATGGAATAAAAAACAACTCGCTGAGCTTCTATTTATACTGAACATTGTGTCCATTCTGTATGTGCATTTCCATTTGATCTTCAAACATTTGTAATCTTTACCTCTGTAGGTTTGATATCAATCCCAGAAGAGTAGTGAAAATAGAAGGTCATGGTGTGACTTCCAAAAGTGATTCTGAGTCCCAAAATACCAGTGTGGAATTATTTTCAATCATGACTCAGTTAGCATTGCCTGCTTATTGTTAGAAAGATTCGCTTGGCCAGAGAATGTATAAATGAAGCAGCCTGCAGTCATTGAGTTGGAAACATTGCCCAGGTTTCTAAGTTCGGGTCAAGACAAATGTGATGTTTTGAAAGCTGTGCATTCTTCTGCAGGTTCCTCACATTGTAGCTGCATCCTGCATGTGAGTGAACATGGGTGCTTTTCATCTCTGACAAGAGTAAATAAGTACTGCTCCATTCTATACCAACAGCCTAACATTCTCTCTGAGCTTCCAAACACTGCAATGAAACTGCTTCCGAAACACTGTGTAACAGAAAGATAAGGATGTACTTTCTTTGAAGTAAGGCAACTTTCTATTAACTGAGTGCATTTCTTAGAAATTCATACATTTATGACATTTCCATTTGCTTATTGCTCAAACTAGCATCCACAGTAAACACAGGTGAGATCATTTGGGCAGCATAGGACCGACATCTCTGTTAAGAGTATTGTGAGTATTTCAGACTCAAAGTACACAAGGAGGGCAGATATGAACCCTTTATTGCTTTTCTTCTGTGAAATAATTTGTTTCCTTCTATTTTCTCAGTGCTTAAAAACATCATAAACTTGATTTTAAAAATTGCTTCAAATTTGTCTTTGCACCAAATATGTTGTGGGTGAGGAAAATTAGCCATAGGCAGTAATTTGATTACATGGCATACCTGTTACATCCTGCCCTGCTATGGAGTTGCAGCTTCTCAGTAATATGTATGTGGTGCTAGGCCCTCAAAGGTAGAAAGGTAAATTCTTGGGCTCCATTCCCAATCAAAAACCTAAAATCTAAGTGGTTGCCCCCAAATCTATGATTTAATTACTCTCAGTGATGCTTACTAATGCTAATAACTGAGAAACTTTCATATGGACCAGTCTCTACAAAATGTTCCCAGGTGTTGTGGGATGTGTTGACTCATAGTTGGAAATTCCTAGGGCACAGACTGAAGACTAGGATGCGGGTTCTGCTCAGGTGAATAACGTATCATTAACCTCTGGGCCTCCATCCAGGGTTGCCAACAGCACCTCCCCATGTGAAGAGCAATCCATCTTTGTGGGCTCCTGTTTGCTTCTTCACCGGTGATCTGGTTTGTGCTGTCCTAGACAGGTGATCTCATCAGAAAACTGACTGCTCTGAATTCAGAGTGCTTTCTCTGCATTGTCATGTTCTGCTTGGGTCAGCAGTGTCATCTCATAACCCAGACTGCACCCCAGTCTTTTTTTCTGCAACTAAAATTTAGTGATGTTGCATTCTCTGACAGGTAGAATTCTAAATCTTAGATCCATCTATCGGCAACATCTTGCCAAGTTCAGAACTGTATAAGCCAGAATTATGTCAGGGTCTGTGTCTTTTGTCCTAACTCTACTCACTGTGCGGTACTTCCTGCTGTCACTTGAACTTAGTGATGCAGAAACCAACTAAAGTGAAGAGAGAAGTTGTATTCCATGAAATGGAGGTTTCTGAAATACAAAGAATTCTGTCAAACCTTACGGGGAGGTGGGTGTAAATTACTCATGCCAAACGGCCTTCTTCAACGTTTTTAATGCTACAAATTTCTTTGAAAAAGTTAATTCTTTGTAAGAGCTAAGGTAAACATGAATTTAGGAAAATCATCACATGCAATTCCAACTTAAAGCTTTGTGTCCCTCCCCCAAATGGATGAAAAGATGTAAACAGCTGGAGCCCAAAACAAGCTTTGGAGCTCTCTGCTTTCTTGCCCGGTAAATGCTTTCTCCTTCCGAGGCAGAATGAACCACATACAGAAATCTAAGGACCCTGCAGGGACTGCACTGGTTTTCCATTGCACTCATTAAATGAGGACAAAATGTGCTCTCCCATTAAAATTACATTTTTAAAAATGCCTTTATTTTTGTTAACCCGTTATTATCTCTTCGTAGCTCAAATGAGAATACCATCACTATTGATAATTACTAGCACCCTTACAGCATAGGCAAATCATGATCAAAATTGGCCTCCATTAGCATATTACAGAGGAAGACTTTCTCCAGGTCAGAGATCATCTGGGGCAGAGTCAGGTTTGGAAATCTGGTCTCCTACAATGCAGCTCACTGCTATTCCTACCATAAGTCACTGCTTTTACTGAATTCAGAATAAAGGAAAGGAAAAAATATGTCGTTACCCAAAAACAGCTCATGCTTTGGATGAAATACCCATTAATTCTGTTTCTCTAATGACGTTCTTTAATTTCGTGTTAATAGCTTATGATGTGCCAATCACTCTTACTTTTACATGGGGGGGGGGTCTTCAAAAGGTCATGAAATCAGAGTTTACCTAAAATTGGGGGGGGGGAGGAAATGTGGAGATTTCAATTTTTGTGCCAAAATAAGCTGATTTTTAATTTCATTTACTATAAACTTAATGTATAAACTCAAATAGCACTAAGATAGTACAACAAATAGTCATTTGGGGGCCAATACTGTGACTTTGTGGGTTAAGCTGTTGCCTGCAACACTGGCAGCCCCCCGGAGCACCAGTTTGAGGCCTGACTGCTTATCTTCTAATCTAACTCCCTGCTAGTGCATCTGAGAAAGCAGCAGAAAATGGCCCATGTACTTGGACCTCTGCCACCCAGAATGATCCAGGCTCCTGAGTTTTGGTTGACCCAGTCCCAGTGTTTGCAGCCACTTAGAGAGTGAACCAGCAGATGGAAGATATCTTTGTCTTTGTGTCTCCTTCTCTCTCTGTAACTCTTCCCTTTGAATAAATAAGTCTTTAAAAAATTATATTAAAGAGCCCAGCTGTGGGGTGGGTGCTTGGCCTAGCAGTTAAGATGCCACTTGGGAAATGGCATCTTATAGTGGAGTGCCTGGGAAACAGAGTTATGGCTTAAGTAGTTGGGTACCTGCTACCCACACAGGTAACCTAGACTCAGTTCTCAGTGCCTGGCATTAGCTTTGTTTTAGCCTCAGCCATCGCAGACAATTGGAAAGTTTCTTTTTCTCACTCTCTGTGATTTTCTCTCTCTCCGCCTCCGTCTCCTCCTCTGTCTCCCCCTCCCCCCAAAAAATAAAGTTTAAAAAAACAAAATCCCAGAAGCCTTCTTTTTTTTTAAAGAGGCAGAGGTGGTGGTGATGTTGACTTTATTGTTACCTCATTTTACATGTGAGGAAATTGAGGCCTATGATGTTAAGCTGTGTGTCATGTAGACAGTATGTAATGGTTCACTAGTGTGATCCTGGTGGTATGTGAAGATAACCTCTGTACAGTCTCTCCATGGTTTTGTAACAGTATCTCTCAACTTGAAGTACTTCTGAAAAGAGGCATCAAACACCTTCATTGTCTAATTGCAATATCTTTTGTAAGTCATTTTTGCAAACTGATTACTAAATATATTTCCATAAAATTAAAAGGAGTCACAAATATGTATAATTTCATTTATATTAAAAGATAAAGTGCTGCTGATATTATTTTTAAAGTTTATATTTATTTGAATACCAGAGAAAGAAGGAGAGTAAGATCTTCCAGGCAGTGGTTCACCCTCCAAATAGTCTCAAAAACCAGGGTAGCGCTGGGTAAAAGCCAAGAGCCAGGAACTCAATCCAGGTCTTCCACATGGGTGGTAGGGACCAAGCATTTGAGCCATCTGCTGCCTCCCAGGCAGACATTAGTAGGACTCTGAATCAAAAATGGAGGCTGGACTGAATCCCAGGCACTCTGATAAGAGATGTAGTTATCCCAATGTAGCTTAACCCATTGCACTACAATGCTGCCTCCTCACACTGTTACTTTTGTGAGTTGGAAAAATTCAAAATGGTAATTTTATATTTATATGTATATAATTTATAAGTAATTTTCAATAACTGTGAACCAGCTTTTCCCCATCCTTCAGCATCTATGGGTAAAGAGAAAATCCTGCTGTCACAAAGTCCCGGTTCGAAGCATTAATGCAAGTCCTTCCAGGTGTCTAACAAGTGCTCACAGGCCACCATATACACTGGATGACACATGGAACTCAGGCCTTTCCAGGGTCACTGTGGCCCTTCAACAATTCCTCAGCTTTTCCACCCTACCATGTGTCACCACTGGAGGTTACATCCCTCAGATTGCCAAGAGCACACAGTGAAGTTAGAAAAGTGGGAATTCGACCTTGGACAAATGAATGCATGAAGGAACCCCCACAGACCTGCTTGGCCCCCAGCAGTTTGCAGAATTTTCCTTCCATTAGTTATGTGTTTCTTCTCCAGCCTTGGAGGCTGATGTGTATGTGTATTCAAAATCACATGGTTCTGGGCGAGTTCATTGCATCTCCTTACGGGAGGAGCCCAACAACCCTGGCACCCAGATTTCTCATTAGCCTAGCAAGTCCATGTGTGTGACAAAACAATCTTGAATCATTTCTCATAAAGTCCCTAACATGCCAAAACATGGGTTTTTGTGAAGTTTCTTTGGCTGTTATTTCTTCTTCCTAGCCTGGCTAGGATGTCCATCAGCACAATTTATACTTTTATTTCTTGGCAGCAACTATTTGCATGTTTTGAATATTTCCTAAGTTACTAAACAAAAAATGATATGCCACACCATTTAAAATTGTGTTTTGTTCTATTAGTAAAAACATATTTTATTTTCTTTTATTTAATAAATATAAATTTCCAAAGGGTAACTTTGAATTATAGCAGTTTTTCCCCCAAAAAACCTCCCTCCAACCCTCAAACCATCCCATCTCCTACTCCCTCTCTCATCCCATTCTTCATGAAGATTCATTTTTAATTATCTTTATATACAGAAGATCAATTTAGTATATAGTAAATGAAGATTTGCACCCATACAGACACACAAAGTATAAAGTACTGTCTGAGTAGTTTTATTGTGAATTCGCATAGTACAACACATTAAGGACAGAGATCCTATATGGGGAGTAAGTGCACAGTGATTCCTGTTGTTCATTTCACAATTGACACTCTTGTTTATGGCCTCAGTAATCACCTGAGGCTCTTGTCATGAGCTGCCAAGGCTATTGAAGCCTTTTGATTTCACCAACTCTGACCTTATTTAGGCAAGCCCATAATCAAAATAGAAGTTCTCTCCTCCCTTCAGAGAAAGGTGCCTTCTCCTTTGATGACCTGTTCTTTCCATTGGGATCTCACTTGCAGAGATCTTTCATTTAGGTCGTTTTTTTGTTTGTTTGTTTGTTTTTTTGCCAGAGTGTCTTGGCTTTCCATGCCTGAAATACTCTCATGGGCTCTTCAGCCAGATCCAAGTGCCTTAAGGGCTGATTCTAAGGCCAGAGTGCTGTTTAGGACATCTGCCATTCTATGAGTTTGCTGTGTATCCCACTTCCCATGATGGATCATTCTCTCCCTTTTTGATTCTATCAGTTAGTATTAGCTAGTCTTGTTTATGTGATCCCTTTGACTCTTAGACCTATCAGTATGATCAATTGTGAACTGAAATTGATCACTTGGACTAGTGAGATGGCATTGGTACATGCCACCTTGATGGGATTTGGAATCCCATGTAACATTTCTAGCTATACCATTAGGGGTAAGCCCAATTGAGTATGTGCCAAACTGTACATCTCCTCCCTCTCTTATCCCCACTTTTATATTTAACAGTGGTCACTTTTCAGTTAAATTTAGACACCTAAGAATAATTGTGTGTTAAAGAGTTCAACCAATGGTATTAAGTAGAACAAGAAAATACTAAAAGAAATAAAATAGTAAGTTGTTCCTCGACAGTCAGGACAAGGGCTGCTCAAGTCATTGTTTCTCAAAGTGTTTGACTTCTATATTTGAAAACATACTTTGTACACTAGTCATTATTTACTAGCTCAATAAAGAATCGTGGCATGTGTTTTGGACGTTTATCACTTAATATTGGTACCTTTGTTAACTCAGTTTATAAGATCGTTTTTTGTATTAAGAATATGACTTATTTTACTGACTTAATTTTTTGTTAATTTCTACTTAAATAATTCTGAGTTAACTTTTACACCATACTTTAGTTCTCTCTTAACTAAGTGATATATATTTTTCTTATACTTTAGAAATTTATATTAAATAAAAGTTAAACTTTTGGACTATAGTGACTCCCCCCCCCCCCCATAATCACCCTCCCACCTGCAACCATCCCATCTCCCACTCCCTTTCCCATCCTATTCAAGATTCATTTTCAATTATATACAGAAGATCAATTTAGTATATAGTAAGTAAAGATTTAAATAGTTTACACCCACATAGAAACATAGAGTAAAGTACTGTTTGAGTACTAGTTATACCGTTAATTCACATAGTACAACACATTAAGGACAGAGATCTTACATGGGGAGTAAGTGCACAGTGACTCCTGCTGTTGATTTAACTATTGACACTCTTATTTATGACGTCAGTAACTAAGGTTATATATTTTAAGAGAATAAGTGATTATCTCGGGTAACATTGGAAAATTCTATTTGCAAACTGATGGACTTTTGGGATTTTTCATGATACCATTCTTTCTTCATTTGAGTTCACATTATTGACTTTAGGGTAAAGGCCTTGTAGGCCTTGACCTCTGTCCAGCTTCCCAGGAGAACATTTATAAATGTTCCAAGGCATCACTTGAAAGATAGATGGCAGGAAATGAAAATAAGCATTTCCAACATTCATGATTTTATTTTGCCTCCTTGGTGCAAAAATGATGCCTTGGGCTACCTTTCTACTTTTTCTACTAGAGAATTGGGATACTCAAGAGAAAAGTTCAGTGATCATTGTCAGCCATCGGGGCTACTGATGGGTAGTTGGGACATCTTTCCCATGGGAAGCAATTGGCAGAAGCTGGTCAGGAGATCTTTTGGCAGCAGGTGGCCTGAGATGGTTTCCTGTCTCTGAGAGAGAGGGAATCCCATTTGCCTGAGATTCAGAAACAAGGAAGAATGGTCCTGCTGGGGGGCCAGGGCATGGAAGACCTGGGCATTGCCTTGCTTCCTTTATATTATCCCAGGTAGAAAAATCTCTTCCTTGGCAATCTGTCTTGAGGTAATTTGGAAGTATTCTCCATTTCTTACAAAAGAACCAAGTGATTAATGAGTGCCTAGAAAGGAAACTCCCGAGTGAGGCAAATAACTCACAGAGCTGTATTTTACATGTCATTCTGTTTTCTTCACAAACGAGTGAAAAATGCACATGGGGTTATGACAGCATAAATTTTCTCACAGTATTTACACTGTTTTGAAAAATCCAGTCATTGCTGCAGAGCTAACTATTTTGGTGTGTGGAGTTTTACTGTTTTAAAATTATTTTGGATTTAAGCTGAAGTCTAGGATTTTTTTAAATTCTGGAGATTATGTTTTCATAGGTTTTATTAAGAATATCAAGGATCTCTACAATCTTCAGAGTTGGGGTTATGATTTGTTGGTTTGTATTTACTCAAACCCTCCCTGTGTTAGATATTATCATTATTTTGATTTTACTCCCCCTCTCTCCCTTCTTCCCTCTTTCTCCCTCCCTCTCACTCTCCGTCTCCCTCCTCATCTCTCCCTGTCTCTAACTCTGCCTTTCAAAAAAATAAATCTTTAAAAATATAGTCTCTAAATATATATAGGCTAAGTTGGCAGATATGCAGATAGCTGCACTACTGAACGCTATTTTCATGACAAAAGGGACTTTGCTGTGTGATTGATGTTAGGGATCTTGAGATAGGGAAATTACCATGGAGAGATGTAGCTGAGCCCAATATCAACCACAGAGGTGAAACTGGAGAATCTTTTCTTTCTGTTGTCAGAGAGCTGGCAGCATGAGCAACATCTGTCACCCCGTGCTGCTTCTGACATACAAGCAGCTATATGCAGAGTTCCAGGAGAGGCCTCTAGAAGTGGGAAAAAGGCAAGGGCATGGATTCTCCCCTTGAGCTTCCAGGAGAAGGGCAGCTCTGCTGACACCTGGATTGTTGCTGGGTGATACCGTGTTGGACTTCTGGTCTATACAACTATACTATACTAAATGTGACTTATTTCAAGCCACTTACATGTATATTCATACTCCTATCTCCCACTCCAATCCAAAACTACATGGTTCATTCTGGCATGCTACCTTTGCTCATATGGCTTTTTACTCTGATACCTGGCTCTGGTCATCTACAACTTCTTTGTTCAACCCTAGTACATATGTCAAGTAGTGTCAGAATTGTTAATCCATCCTCTATGAGAAACAAATTTACTCATGGCTTGTGTGTAGCGCTTTCTAGCTTTAGCCATACAGTGATCTTGCAAGAACAGTGTTTTCTAAAATTGTTTATGACTGTTGCTATTCCTGTCCTCTCCACCCACCAGAGGGACAGTTCTCAAACCCTTAGCAGCCACTTCCTGGCTAATGCCAGAAAAAACTGTACACAAGTGGTGGAGAAAACATCCAGCCTAGTGGGTTCCATGAATTTCTTATTTCTTTGCACCTCTTTTGTTGTGTCTTTGCTGGTTTTGAACTTTGTTGTTGTTCAAAGGCCCATGAGGTTGCTAAAAACTCTCAAGATTGATTTTCCTGAGATGTTAACAACCATTTTGTGTGTGAACTCTAAGTATCTCTATCCCTGCAATTTGTGAGTCAACAATGGCTTCAAAGGAAAAGTGATATAGAAATTAAAACTCAGCAAATTTCATTTTTCTCTGGATCTTGGCTCCTTGAACCTTGACTTCCTAGTTGCTCTTCAAAGCTTACAAACACATGGATCTTTGGTTGTGTTTTTCCCAAGTTTTTTACTTGTTCTAAGTGGGAGGATTAGCCAGCTATAAGGCTGTCCTTGATAGTAGGAAGAGGAAATCCTCTTAAAAAAAAAAAAAGCCTGAAGTTCATTCCCTGGTTGATATTCATAGTGCTTGATTTTAATTTCTGTTTCTCTGCTAATTGAAGATTAGGAGCCTGCAATGTTAGTCTCCTGTCTCCATTATTCATGGTCAGTTGTCCTTGATTTTAAATGGCATTCTGTTTTGTCACTTGAAAACTTTTCATGGGAATCAAAGAACATATTAATCCTCAAAGCAGGTTACTGTACTGGCCTGCAAATACCTATAGGGTTGAGGGTTACAGTTACATCTGTTTGTTTATTTCTATTAGTTGTTTTGTTTTATTTTTTAACATTCAAAGAATATGAGACTTTAAAATTAACTGTCATGACAAATTAATTAAAATAAAATACATGCCATTTATTTGGATATTTCCAGAATTATTTTCCTTTCATTTTTAAAGATTTATTTACCTGAAAGTCAGATTACAGAGAAAGAGAGGCAGAAACAGAGGCAGAGAAAGACAGAAAGATCCTCCATCTGATGTTTCACTCCCCAAATGCCTGCAACATCCAGGACTTGGCCAGTATGAAGCCAGGACCTTCCTCCAGATCTCCCACATGGATGGCAGGGACTCCGGTACTTCTGCCTTCTTCCGCTGCTTTCCCAGGAGCATCAGCAGAGAGCTGGATCAAAAGTGGAACAGCATCTTGAACAGGCACCCATATGGGATGCCAGCCCTGCAGGTGGTAGATTTACCCACTACACCACAGTGCTGGCCCCAAGAATTATTTTCATGAAGTCATTTGAACTAGAGATTGTCTTCAAGTAGAAGACGATCTGGCCATGGCCTGGCTTTGGCTTGACCCAACCCTTGCTGTTGCGGCCATCTGGGGAGTAAAGCACTGATGGAAGATCTCTATGCCTTTCCCTCTCTCTCTGTAACTCTTTCAAAATAAATCAATAAATATTTTTTATAAGTATTACCAAGAAGCACTTTACAGGCCATAGGGGGAAAAATTAGAGTAAATTAACATGTGAAAAGTGTTCACAAAACAACCGTTAAGTTAATTAGTTTTCATTTTTTCAAACCCACCATTAAATAAAGGAATTATTTACTTTATGCAAAATATTTCATTTTTCATATTTCAAAAAAATGTGCTGGACATTCTTTTCTATGCAGACAGATGTAATGAGTTACTCTGAAAGTGATATGGTGTGGCTTGCATTGATGCACCCTCCCACTTGCCTCTCTCAATTTCCCAAAGTGCCCATGTGATTTAGCAGTGACCCAGTAAGACATCAGCAGAGAGCTGAAAAATTTACCCTGGGTGACTTAGTTAATGTGAGATTATTTGGAGAACTTTCATCTCTCACAGATCCCCATTACCCTGAGAAATATAAACAAGTGATTCTGCCTGTCAAGGCTCACGAACTTGCCAAGTAATTCTTTCCATATTCAAAGTGACCCATCATGGTCCATTTAACATGATTTCATCTATGTGGGACACAGATTGCAAAGTAAACAAAGTGGAGCTGCCTGTGAGATTTCATTCAGTCCTTAGTGGCTGCACTGCTCAAAGCATGAGCTTATTCAGTTCACTAAATATTCACATAATGTCGGGAGACCATTAAGGAAATAAAACTGAGTGAGACATATCTGTGTTTTGAAGTCTTACTGCTTTGGGGAATAGATATCTGTATAAATTATTTTTAAAGTCATAAAAATAATGAACATTTGTGTAGTGCCTCAAAGATTATAAAATATTACATGTACTAATTTCATGATATACATGTAATTTTTAAACATTTGTCTTCAGTGTGAAAAATTAGTAATGAAATTACTAATTAGTAAAAAATTAGTAAAAATTTTTAGTAATGGTGGTTAATTATAGACAGTAAGTAAAAGTGAGATAAGAGAATTCATTTTGGGTGTGGTGACAGTTTAAGTTTGTCGATAGTTTCTGTGTCCAGTTGAAACATCAGCAAACATCAGTGGGCACTAAAGAACACCATACAACAAACCATGTGGTTTACATATTTTCCATTTATTTGTTACACCATATACCTTTTCTGTTTCCTCTCCCCCTCTCCATCTCTCCATCTCTCCCTGTTATGTTATTTCAAAAGATTGATGTTCAAGTTGAAAAATTTTCTTCTGCTTGACAATGTCTTCTATTGAGGCTGTCAACTGTATTTTACATCTCATTTACTGAGTTCTTTAGTTCTCAGATTTCTGTTTTTCTTTCATATAATCTGTATCCCTTTACTGAATTTATCTTTATTCAGTTGTCTGGCTGACTTTGAATATTCTGCCTGAATTCTCATATCACTAAATTTCCTGAAAAGTTTTATTTTTAGTTTCTTTGCTGCCAGGTTACCTATCTCCTTTTCTTTAAGGTTGGTTGCTGGAGATTTACGATTTTTCCTTGGGGGACACAAAGTTACCTTGTTCTTTCATGCATCTTGTTTCCCTTTCTTGATACCCATCCATCTGGTGACTCGGTTACTTCAACCAGTTTCTTAGGATGGGCTTTATAATAAAAGACTTTCTTCTGATGATAGGTCTCCGGTTGTCAGTTGGATAGGCTGTGTTGGCTTTGGTTCTAGGTGGATGCTTCAGTGTGGAATCTGTAGAGCATCTTTGACCGCAGTCAAAGTTGGTGAAGTTTTTAAGTGACCTAGGCTGCAGAATTACAGGGTTATACTTCCAGCTGGGATGCAAGTTTCTTGGATAGGGCAGGTGTTGGCATGGTGCAGCTAGCTGTGGATGTGAAGTGATTGTCAGTTTCCTTGAGTCATATGGAGGTAGGACTACTTTGTGGGCTCAGCTAGCTGTGGTACATAGTGTAATGGATATTTGTCAGTGCTTGATATTTACATAGGGCTCAGGTTATACCAGCAGATCTAGACCGGGTTCCCATCAGTGTCTAAGGATGGTATAATTGATTTTATGGGGCCTCTGGTTGAGAACAGGATGTCTCCTTGCTTATTAGAACTGAAGGTGAATAAGTGGATCCATTTGTCTACTTTCCTGAAGCGTCAGTGGGCTGAGCTGAGAATAGGCTGACTGGTTTCTTCTTGGAGTCACAGGAGAGTAGATGAGCCCTCCTGACTAGATCCCAGGGGCCTTACTGGGCTGCCAGCTCATCCCATGTTGTATGTGGGTTGGTGGAGATGTTCAGATTTTTACTAGGACCTCTGTGGGTAGAGCTGCTCATGAGTGGCTGCCCAGCTGCAGTTAGTAAGTAGGGCCATCTGTTTCCTGGATTCTATGGTGGCAAGTAGGGCCAGTTAGCTGTGACAGCAAGAGTTAAGTAGTATTACCTGGCTTGTCTCAGAGCCCTCTGTGTATTAGTAACTAAAGGTGGGCCACTCAGGTGACTTCTGGGCCTCAAAACAGTGGACAGGCCCTCTCTGGCTGGTTCAGAGGGCTACTTTAAATGAGCTTCTAGAGGCAGCTGCCTGTTGTTTCACAGAACTGTAGGTAGTCAGGATTTCAGATAGCACCATGCATCAATGCTGGGCTCTTCCTCTGGGGGCAGTGCAGTGCTGCCGCTCACCAAACTGAGGTCAGGGCCTGTAAGTGCTGTAATTTCTGAAGCAAATGCTTTGGGGGCCCAGGAAATGGGTGGGGATGGTGAGAACTTCCTGTTTACTTGTTCCCCACTGCATGATGAAGTCCTTCTTGTTTCAGGGTTGATCTTCAGAGAGGGGATAGTATATCCACTGTGCCTTGTTTCCTTCTTCGTAGGGTCATTCTGTACCTCCATTTTCTGTAACATCTACATCACATGACCACTGCCCTCCAGCACTCTGCCTCAGATACTCCAATGAAAGAGTTCTTGTGTATTTGTTTTGTTTGCATCCTTTTTATTATTTTTAAGGTTTATTTATTTGGAAGGCTGAGAGGCTGAGAGGACAGAGGCCGAGAGGGAGAATGAATGTCTTCCATCCGCTGGTTTACTCTCCAAATGGCTGCAATGGCTAGAGCTGAGCTGATCCAAAGCCAGGAGCCAGGAACTTCCTCTGGGTCTCCCACATGGGTACAGGGGCCCAAGGACATAGGTCATCCTCCTTTGATTTCCCAGGCCATAGCAGAGGGCTGGATAGGAAGTGAGCAACCTGGTCTCAAACCAGTGCTCATGTGGAATGCCAGCACAACACAAAATGGCCTTATCCTCTACACCACAGTGCTGGCACCTGGATCCTTTTTTTCCTTTGGAAGGAAGTGTGCCAGGCACCTTAGTCAAATCTTATATTTTGTGTATATTTCTTTTTTGAAATTTTTAATGGCAAATATTGTATATTTATGGAATACCATGTAAGATAAAAACATCACATAGTGTATAAATAGTAAACATATATATCTCCTCAAATATTTAGTATTTCTTTATGGTGAAAACATCCAAAATCCTTTCTTTTGGTTTGTTTTTTCAGAGAAGCGTACAGCATGTTTTCATTTTCTGTAATCACACAACTATGCAATGGAATACTGGAAATACTTACTAATATCTGACTATAATGTAGTACTTGTTAGTCTCACTCCATCCCTCTCTTCTACCTACCCTCCCCCACCTCTGATAACCACCACTCTACTCTTAACAATGTGTGTTCTTTATTTTTAAGGTTTATTTTATTTATTTCAAAGAGAGAGGCAGAGACAGACAGAGGTCTTCCATCCGCTGGTTCACTCCCCAGATGGCCACAATGGCTGGAGCTGTGCCCATCCGAAGCCAAGAGCCAGGAGCTTCTTCCAGGTCTCCCACATAGGTGCAGGGGCCCAAGCACTTGGGCCATCTCCTACTGCTTTCCTATGCCATAGCAGAGAGCTGTATTGGAAGAGGAGCAGCCAGGACTAGAACTGGCGCCCATATGGGATGCCAGTGCTTCAAGCCAGGGCTTTAACCCACTGTGCCACAGTGTGTGTTCTTAGCATCTTTGTCAAGGATCAAGTAACTGTAGGTGTATGAATTTTATTCCAGGGTCTTTATTCTGTTCCATTGGTCTCTAAGTCTTTTTATGATAGTACCTTGCTGTTTCAATTACTGTAGACTTATAATACATTTTAATGCCAGATACTTATAATTACTCCTGCTTTGTAGTTTTACTCCAAATTGCTAGGTTATTTGTGGTATTTTGTCCCATATAAATTTTAGTATTTTTCTAATCTGGAAACTGTCATTGGTATTTTGACCGATATTTCATTGAATACGTAAATCACTTTGAGTAGTAAAGACATTATAACAATACTGATTCTTTAAATCTTTGAACATTGGATGTCTTTCCATTTATTTGTGTCCTCTTCAATTTCTTCTGTAGTGTGTTATACTTTTCATTGTAGCAATCATCTACCTCTTTGGTAAAATTCATTCCAAGGTATGTATGTAATGTATGTATGTATTAACATGGGATTGGTTTCTTGATTTCTTTTTCACATAATTTGCAATTGATGTTTAATTGGTTTTGGGTAGATCTTTGTGGTTTTCTATGTGAAATATTGTACTATCTACAAAAACTGACAGTTTCACTTCCAAAACTATTTTTCTCTTGCCTAATAGATCCAACTAGGACTTCTAGTACTACAATGAATAAAAGTGGCAAAAGTGAACACCTTGTCTTGTTTCAGATCTTATAAATCCTTCCACTTTTCCCCCATTCAGTATGATGTTAGATGTTAACTTATTTGTAGCCTTTATTATGTTTCTTCTACATATAATTTATTCAGAGTTTTTTTAAATGTATAACTATTTTTTTTCATAAATACAAATTTAGGAATATTGTGATTCCTCCCAACCGTACTCCCACCCTTCTTCCTCCTCCATCTCCTAGTCCCATTATTTCTTTTTACTGAGATATATTTTCACATGATTATACCCATATGATTAACTCTATACTAAGTATATACATACAATTTTATACATATGTGATTAACTCTATACTAAGTGTTCCACAAATTGTGTTGGAAAAAAACTATTTCTCAACAATTGAGACAAAGGCCGTTCAAAGTCATTACATCTTGAAGTGTTAATTTCATTTCTATATAATACATTTTAGGTGCTCTATTAGTTGTCACAGATTAAGGAGAACATAGGTATTTGTCCTTTTGGAACTGGCTTCTTTCACTGAGTATCATGTTGTCCAATTTCATACATTTTGTTGCAAATGACAGGGTTTCATTTTTTTTTTACCACTATGTAGTAGTCCATGGTGTGATATCCCAGAGTTTCTTTACCAGTCCTCAGTTGATCAGCATTTTGATTGATTCCATATCTTAACTACTGTAAATTGAGCTGCAATAAGCATGGGGATATAGAAAACACTTTCATATGCTGATTTCATTTACCATGGGAAAATTCCCAGGAGTGGCTTGGCTGGGTCATATGGTAGATCTACATTCAAATTTCTGATGTATCTCCATATTGGCTTCCCCAGTGGCTATATGATTTTTTTTTATTTTTATTTATTTATTTTATTTTTTTGACAGGCAGAGTGGATAGTGAGAGAGAGAGAGAGAAAGGTCTTCCTTTTTGCATTTGGTTCACCCTCCAATGGCCGCTGAGGCCAGCGCATCACGCTGATCCGAAGCCAGGAGCCAGATGCTTCTCCTGGTCTCCCCTGTGGGTGCAGGGCCCAAGGACTTGGGCGCCATCCTCCACTGCCTTCCCGGGCCATAGCAGAGAGCTGGCCTGGAAGAGGGGCAACCAGGATAGAATCCGGCACCCCAACCGGGACTAGAACCCAGTGTGCCGGTGCCGCAAGGCGGTGGATTAGCCTGTTGAGCCACTGCGCCGGCCCCCAGTGGCTATATGATTTTACATTTCCATCAACAGTGGATGAGAGTACGTTTTTCCCTACATCCTTACCAGCATTTGTCATTGATTGATTTCTGTATGAGCCATTCTAACTGGATTGAGGTGAAACCTCATTGTGGTTTTGATTTGCATTTTCTGATAGCTAGCAGAGAGTATGTTTTCATGTGTCTATTGGCAATTTGGATTTCCTCTTTTGAAAAATAATCATGTAAGTCCTTTGCCCATTTCTTAACTGGGTTGTTTGTTTTGCTTGAGTTTTTTGATCTCTATATAATCTGGTTATTAATCCTTTATCAGTTGTGTAGCTTGCAAATACTTTTTCCCATTCACTTTGCTGATTGTGTCTTTTTCAGTGCAGAAGCTTCTCAATTTGATGTCATCCCATGTGTTAATTTTGATTTGATTGCCTGTGCCTCTGGGGTCTTTTCAAATAATTATTTGCCTATGCCAATATCTTGCAGGGTTTCCCCAATGTTCTCTAATAATTTGATAGTATCATGTCATAGATTTAGGCCTTTAATCCATTTTGAGTAGATTTTTGTATAAGGTATAAGGTAAAGTTCTTGCTGCATGTGGAAATCCAATTTTTGCAGCACCAATTGAAGAGACTGTCCTTCTCCAGGGATTGATTTTAGCTGTTTCAAAGATAAGTCGATTGTAAGTGGGTGGACTGATTTATGGCAGTTCTTTTCGGTTCCATTGATCTCTGCATCTGTTTTTGTACCAGTACCAGGACTTTTTGATTATAAATGTCCTGTAGCATGTGTTGAAATCTAGTATTGCGATGCCTCTGGCTTTTTGTTATGTAAGATTGCTTTAGCTATTCGGAATCTCCTGTGTTTCCATGCAAATTTCAGCATCATTTTTTTCTATATCTGTGTTATTGGTATCTCATTGAACTGTAAATTTCTTTCAGTAGTATGGACATTTTTATTATATTGATTCTTCCATGAACATGGAAGATTTTCAATTTTTTGTATTGTTTTCTAATTCTTTAATGTTTTGTAATTCTTGTCATAGAGATCTTTGATATCCTTGGTTAAATTTATTCCAAGATATTTGATTTTTTTAGAGCTATTGTGAATGGAATTGATCTTGCAAGTTCTTTCTCAGCCATGGCATTGTCTGTGTATGCAAAGGCAGTTGATTTTGTGTGTTGACTGTATATTCTGCTGTTTTACCAAACTCTTCTATGAGTTCCAATAGTCTTTTAGTGGAGTCTTTTGGATCCCCTGTATATAGAATCATATCATTTGCAAATAGGGATGTTTGAGTTCTTCCTTCCCAATTTGTATCCCTTTGATTTCTTTTTCCTGCCTAATGTCTCTGGCTAAAACTTCCAGTACTATATTGAATAGCAATGGTGAGAATAGGCATCCTTGTCTGGTACTGGATCTCAGTGGGAATGCTTCCAACTTTTCCCCATTCAATAGGACTCTGGCCATGAGTTCGTCATAAATTGCTTTGATTGTGTTGAGGAATGTTCCTGCTAAACCCAATTTACTTCGAGTTTTCATCATGAAAGGGTGTAAAGGGTGTTGTATCTTATCAAATGCTTTCTCTTTATCTATTGAGATAATCATATGGTTTTTCTTTTCTTCAGTTTGTTAATGAGAGGTATCACATTGATTGATTTGTGAATGTTGAACCATCCTTGCATACCAGGGATAAATCCTACTTGGTCTGGGTGGATGATCTTTCTGATGTGTTTTTAGGTTTGATTGGCTAGAATTTTGTTGGAGTTTTGCATATATGTTCATCAGGGAAATTAATCTGTAGTTGTTTTTATCTTTTTCAGGTTTAGGAATGAAGGTGATAGAGGCTTCATAGTAATAATTTTGGAGGATTCCCTCCCCTTTTATTGTTTTAAATGAGAAAATTGGAGTTAGCTCTTTTATTTTTTAAAAGATTTATTTGAAAGGCAGAGCTACAGAGAGACAGAGGCAGAGAGAGACAGAGAAAGAGATCTTCCATCCACTGGTTCACTACCCAGTTAGCCACAATGTCTGGACCTAATCTGATCGGAAGCCAGGAGCTGGGAGCTTCTTCAGGATTTCCCACAAGGGTTCAGGGGTCCAAGAACTTGAGCCATCTTCTACTGCTTTCCCTGGCTATTAAGAGAGCTGGATCGGAAGTAGGGTAGCCAGGACATGAACCGGCGCCCATATGGGATGCTGGCACTGTAGGCAGTTTAACCCACTATGTGACAGCACTGACCCCAGAGTTAGCTCTTTTTAAATGTCTGGTAGAATTCATAAGTGAAGCTGTCTATTCCTGGGCTTTTATTTGCTGGGAGGGTCTTTATTACTGAATCAATTTCTGTCTTGGTTATTGGTCTGCTTAGATTTTCTGTATTCATGGCTCAATTTAGGTAGATTGTATGTGTACAAGAATCTATCCATTTCTTCTAGGTTTCCTAGATTGTTGTCATACAGTAATTTGTAGTAATTTCTGATTTTTTTTTTAATTCTGTGGTGTCATTATATTTCCTTTTTATTCTTATTGATATCAGTTTTCTCCCTCTTTTTTTTTTTTTTTTTTTTTTGGTTAGTTGGACCAATGGTGTGTCAATTTTGTCTATTTTTCCAAAAAACCATTTTTTTGTTTCACTGATCTTTTGTATTTTTTGTTTCAATTTTTTTCTCTAATTTTAATTTATTTTCTCCTACTAGTTTTGGGTTTCATTTGCTGTATTTCTAGATCCTTGATGTCTTGATAGCTCATTTATTTGGTGCCTTTCCAACTTCTTGATGTAGGCACCAATTGCTATAACTTTCCTCTTATCATTGATTTTGCTTTATCCCATTAGTTTTGATATGTTGTGTTGTCTTCGGTTGTTTCCAAAATTTTTTATTTCTCTTTTGATTTCTTCTATGACCCACTGTTCATTCAGGACCATTTTGTTCAGCCTCAATATTTTTACATATGATCTGGATATTCTGGGTTGTTGATTTCCAGCTTCATTTCATTGTGGTCCAAGAATATGCATGGTAAAATTTCAATTTTTTTTAAATTTGTTGATGTGCTTTGCAGCCTAGCATGTGGTCTATGCTAAGGAAAGTTCCATGGATTGGGAAGAAGAATGTTTATTCTTCAACTGTAGGATGAAGATTTTTGTGGATATCAATTAAGTCCATTTTGTCTGTAGTGTCAATTAACTCTGTTTCCTTGCTGATTTTCTGTCTGGTTGGTCTGTACTTTGCTGACAGTAGAGTACTGAAGTCCCCCATTATTATTTTATTGGGGTCTATGTCTCCCTTTATATCCATTGATATGTCTTTCAAATAGCCAGAGGACCTGCATTTTGGTACCTATACATTTACAATAGTAACATCTTCCTGTTAAATTGATCCCATAATCGTTACATAGTACCCTTTGTCTCTCTTAACAGTTTATGTTAAAGTCTATTTTGTCTGATTTTATGATGGTTGCACCAGCTTTTTTTTTTTTTTCTTGGTTTCGGTTAGCATGGAATATCTTACTCCATTTTTTCACTTTTAGTCACCATGGATCTTCGTAGGGAGGATGTATTTCTTGTAGGGAGCAAATATATATGGGTCTTCCTTTTTAATCCATTAAGACAGTGTATCTTTTAACTGAGAGTTGAGGCCATTTACATTCAAGGTGACTATTGATAAGGACTTGGCCCTGCCATTTTTCCATAAATATTTCTCTTTATTTTGGAATTCCTTTGTACTTTTACTGGGAGATTCTCTGAATTCATTTTCTTTCATAGTGTTACCTATGTTTCTGTATATCTGTGTATAGCACATCCTTTTTTAAGGGTGGACAAGTGGTAACAAAATCCTTCATTTCTGTTTGTTATGGAAGATCTTTATTTCACCTTCATTTATAAATGAGAGCTTTTTTTTTTTATTTTTGACAGGCAGAGTGGACAGTGAGAGAGAGACAGAGAGAAAGGTCTTCCTTTTTGCCATTGGTTCACCCTCCAATGGCCGCTGCGGTAGGCACGCTGCGGCCGGCGCACCGCGCTGATCCGATGGCAGGAGCCAGGTGCTTCTCCTGGTCTCCCATGGGGTGCAGGGCCCAAGGACCTGGGCCATCCTCCACTGCACTCCCTGGCCACAGCAGAGAGCTGGCCTGGAAGAGGGGCAACCGGGACAGGATCGGTGCCCCGACCGGGACTAGAACCCGGTGTGCCGGCGCTGCAAGGCAGAGGATTAGCCTAGTGAGCCGCGGCGCCGGCAAATGAGAGCTTTTATAGGGTAAATTTTAAGGTTGATAGTTTTTTCTCTTAAGAATTGGAATTCTCTCCTTATCTATAGGGTTTCTGATGAGTCAACTGTGAGTCAAATAAGCGATCCTCTGAAATTAATCTGTTTCTCCTGTGCACATTTTATAATGCTTTACTTGGAAAGCTTGACTACAATATGTTATGGTGAAGATCTTTTCTGGTCATATCTGTTACCAGTTCTATGTGCTTCTTCTACTTGGGTGTCCTGTTCTTTCTCCAAATTGAGAAAGTTTTCTGTAATTGCTTCACTACAAAGTCCTTCTAGTCCATTCTGTCTTCCCACACCTTCAAGAATTCCTAAGACCCAAGCATCGGGTCATTTGATAGTATTCCATAAATCTGATGCTATTTTTTAATTTCTAATTTCATCTATTTTTTCATATTACTGTAAAATTTCCAGAGATTAGTCTTTGAAATTGGATATTCTTTCTTCTGCCTCACCAAGTCTATTCTTTAGGCTTTCCATAGTATTTTTATTCTATTTAATTCTTATTTTCCAATTTTTCATTTTGATTTCTCTTTAAAATATTCCATGGAAATTTCCTGTTGAAGTGAAATGGACACTATAAGAAACAATGACCTGATCAGCTCTTGTCCTGACTCTAGATGTACAATGTAATACTTTATCCTTTTTAGTATTTGTTGTTGTTGTTCTGCTACTAGTGGTTGAACTCTGTAATTAACACACAATTATTCTTAGGTGTGTGAATTTTAACTGAGAAGTGATCCCTGTTAAATATAAGAGTGGAAAAAGAGAGGGAGGAGATGTACAATTTGGGACATGTTCAATCAGACTTGCCCCAAATGGTGGATTTAGAAATGTGCCAGGGGATTCCAATATAATCCCATCAAGGTGGCATGTACCAATGCCATCTCACTAGTCCAAGTGATCAATTTCAGTTCACAATTGATGGCTCTGATAGGTCTAAGAGTCAAAGGGATCACAAACAAGACAAGTGTCTGCTAATACTAACTGATAGAATCAAAAAGGGAGAGAAAGATCCAACATGGGAAGTGGGGTACACAGCAGACTCATAGAATGGCAGATGTCCTAAACAACACTCTGGCCTCAGAATCAGCCCTTAAGGCATTCAGATCTGGCTGAAGAGCCCATGCCAAGATACCATGGAAAAGAAAAAAAGAAAAAAGACCTAAATGAAAGATCTCTGTGAGTGAGATCCCAGTGGAAAGAACAGGGCCATCAAAGAAGGAGGTACCTTTCTCTGAAGGGAGGAGAGAACTTCCACTTTGACTGTGACCCTATCAGAATAAGATCAAAGTCAGCGAACTCTAAAGGCTTCCATAGCCCTGGCAACTCTCATGACTAGAGCCTAGGGAGATTACTGACGCCATGAACAGGAGTGTCAAATTGTTAAGTCAGCAAAAGGAGTCACTGTGTACTTACATCCCATGTGAGATCTGTCCTTAATGTGTTGTCTAATGTGCAGTGATGCTATAACTAGTACTGAAACAGTATTTTTACACTTTGTGTTTCTGTGTGGGTACAAACTGACGAGATCTTTACTAATTATATACTGAATCGATCTTCTGTATATAAAGATAATTGGAAATAAAAAAAACCTGGTGTTAAATTGGAAATGGCATAGAAAATTAATAAATTTTTTTAAAAAATATTATGTAGGATCTCTGTCTTTAATGTGCTGCACACTCTTATTTAATGCTATAACTAGTACTCCAACAGTATTTTTTCTCACTTTGTCTTGCTATATGGGGGCAAACTGTTGAAATCTTTACCTAATATATACTAAACTGATCTTCTGTATATAAAGAGAATTGAAAATGAATCTTGATGTGATTGGAAGGGGAGAGAGAGTGGGAAAGGGGAGGGTTGTGGGTGGGAGGGAAGTTTGGGGAGGGGGCAAGCCATTGTAACCCATAAGCTGTACTTTGGAAATTTATATTCATTAAATAAAAGTTTAATAATTTAAAAAAAAATCCATGGAAAAAAAATTCATGTACAGATTTCTTTAGTTCATAAATTTGCTTCTATTTACTTTTTAAAATTTTTTATTTGTATGTATCTCATAAATACAACATTAGGAACATAGTTATTATTCCCATCATACCCACACTCCCACTCACTCTCCCTCCCCTCTTCCTCCTCTCTCCTGTTTAGTCCAAGAAAGAAATAGAAAAATAAAGAATGGAAAAATAACACTAAGAAAACTGTTCCTTGGGGCTGGTGCTGTGGCTCACTTGGTTAATTCTCTGCTGACAGCACCAGCATCCCATACTGGTTCTGGGTTCTAGTCCCAGTTGCTCCTCTTCCAGTCCAGCTCTCTGCTGTGGCCCAGGAAGGCAGTAAAGGATGGACCAAGTATTTGGGCCCTTGCATCTGCATGGGAGACCAGAAGGAAGCACCTGGCTCCTGGCTTTGGATCGGCGCAGCGTGCCGGCTGTAGCAGCCATTTGGGGGGTGAACAAATGGAAGGCAGACCTTTCTCTCTCTCTCTCTCTCTCTCTCACTGTTTAACTATGTCAAATAAAAACAGGAAAAAAAAAAACTGTTCCTCAACAGTCTAGACAACAGCTGTTCTATGATATTGCTTCTCAAATGTAATTTCACTTTCTTCCCCTTCCTCTTTTCCCTTCCTTCTTCCCCCTTCTTTCCTTTTAGAAACTTAATTCGCTTTTATGGGCTCTTGGACATAACTATAACTTATGAGACATAGTATTATACTCCATTTGATACACTAAAATGAAGTGATTCTTGAACAAGTTTTACTGTTAAGTCTCATGATACAACTCTTTGGGGACAGATGTCCTGCATGGGAAGTTAGTGCATACAGACTCTTGTTGTTTATCTAACAAGTAACACTCTTATGTATGACATCACCCAAGCTCTTGAGATGAGCTGCCTTGGCTATGGATGCCTTTTGGATCCACTAGCTCAACAAGGCCATAAGCAAACTGGAAGTTCTCTCCTCCCTTCAGGGAAAAGTTCTTCCTTCTTTGGCCACTTCTTTCCACTGGGGTTTCACCCATGGGATTCCTTTATGTAGGACATTTTTTGCTAGTGTCTTGGCTTTCTGTGCCTGAAACACTCTCCCAGGGCTTTTCATTCAGAACAGAATACCTTGTGGGCTGATTTTGAGGTCAAAGAGCTACTTAAAACAATTGTCATTCTATGAGTTTGCTGTATGGACTGTTTCTCATGTTGGAGCCTTCACTCCTTTTTAATCCTATTTCCAAACACTTAGTCTTATTTATATGATCACTTTAACACTTGATCCTATATATGGTCACTTTACATCTTAATCCTTTCATTTGATCTTTATAACACTTAAGCTGCTATTTTTACCAGCCAGCTTAAGGAAACTTGGGGTCCTATGGCAAGTTGCTAAGCTGTACCCTTAGAAGTAGGTCCATAGGAATGTATGCAGGACTATACTTTGCAGTTATGAACTTTATACATTTGACAGTTATAACTTTAGGGTCTTGGTAATTCTTCTCACCATGCCTCCACTTCCACCTACACTCTCAACCCCTTCCTCTTCACTTTCTTATTCTCACTTATTCTCTACTAAGATCTATTTTCAATTAACTTTATATATATGTAAATATAATATATAATATAATATATATATATAAATAACCATATATATATATGGTTAACTCTATGTTAGGTAAAGAGTTCAATGATTTGTATGAAAGAAAAGAGATAAGGAAAATATAAATAAAAAAACAAAAATGTAGCATAAAAAGTTCTTGTAGAATCAAGAGGAGGGCTGTTCAAAATCATTGCTTCTCAAAGTGTCAATTTCATTTCTATATGTTGCCATTTATGCATTCTATTAGTTTTCACAGGTCAGGGAGAACATGTAAAATTTGTCTCTTTGAGACTGATTTATTTCACTAAGTATGAATGATGTTTTCTAGTTCCATCCATTTTGTTGCAAATGACAAGGCATTTATTTTTTTTACCAGTGTTTAGTATTCCATGGCATATATATACCATAATTTCTTTATCCAGTCTTCAGTTGACAGGTATTTGAGTTGATTCCATGTCTTTGTTATTGTGAATTGAATTGCGATAAACATGGAGACACAGATAGCTCTTTCATATGCTGATTCCAGGCGTGGGATAGCTGGGTAATATGGTAGGTCTTTATTCAGACCTCTACAGTATCTATATACTGTCTTCCATAATGGCTTTACCAGTTTACATTCCCACCAACAGTGGATTAGGGAACCTTTCCCCCACATCCTCACCAGCATTTGTCATTTATTGATTTCTGTATGTAAACTATTCTAACGAGGGTAACATGAAACCTCATTGTGGTCTGGATCTGAATTTCTCTGATGGCTAGTAATCCTGAACATTTTTTCATGGGTCTATTGATCATTTGGATTTCTTCTTTTGAAAAATGTTTAAGTCCTTTGCCCATGTCTTAACTGGTTTGTTTTGTTGTTCAGTTTCTTGATCTCCTCATATATACTGGTTGTTAATCCTTTATCAGTTGTACAGTTTGAAAATGTTTTCTACCATTTTGTCAGTTCTCTCTTCACTTTGGTAATTATTTCTTTTGTAGTGCAGAAGCTTCTCAATTTGATGTAATCCCATTTGTCAATTTTGGTGTTGATTATCTGCGCTTCTGGGGTCTTTTCCAAGAACTCTTCTCTGTGCTGAAATCTTAATAGGGTTTCCCCAATGTTCTCTAATAATTTGATGGTATCGGGTCATAGGTTTAGGATTTAGGTCTTTAGTCCCTATTGTAAGGTAGAGGTCTTGCTCATGCGTCTGCATATGGTGTTCCAGTTTTCCCAGCACCAGTTGTTGAAGAGACTGTTCTGGCTCCAGGGATTGATTCCAGCTTCTTTGTCAAAGATAAATTGGTTGTATGGTGAGGCTAAGGCAACTTCGGCTGACTGACAAGGTTGCAGCAGGTCTGTCTCAGCAAGGCGTGAGAAGGACAGCTGTGGTCCTCTTGGTAGTTTTAGGTTTGTTGGTAACTACACTCTGCATAAGAAAGCCGGAGCTTCCTGGTGGTCCCGCTAATGATTGCTGTATTCCTAATTTTAGGGACGAGCACTTAGTCTCATAACCTCCAAAATGTCCATTGCTTTGTAGAATTTTAATCAAGTAGAATGTTAGTGTAGGAGAAAGGGTTAATGTTTTATGCAAGGTTGAGCTGTTTGTGGGAAAAAAATGAAAAAGCAGCAGGCTCCCTGGTATATACTTCGCAGTAGAATAAAGATAAATGTTAATAAAGCTTTAATTCAATATATGCTACAAATACTACCATGGTTAGGATGTCAAAACTGTGGAATAGATCTCAGTGAACCTTTACGTTAAGTACAATAAAGAAATTAAAGAATTACAGAAAGAACTACAAAGAAGGGATACATTTTAAAGAGTCTGCTTTGACCTTGGGGCTTCTAGTAAATATTAGATTAGGAAGGTACTATTCTAGCTTGTGTAGCCAATTTGTACATAGTTCAGCAGCACTCCAAGCCTTGGCCTGTGTGGGCAGCCCGTTATCTCGCACCTGTCTGTGATTGTAACCCATGCTCTGAATATGCCCTTGAAAATCAAAGAAATGATAAGTAGAAGAAAAAAATGTACAACAGACTTGTTATTGTGAAAAAAATCATTATTTGACTTATGATATAAAACTAAAGTCTGGTGCTCAAGAGCCAGAGCCATGCCATCAGCCTTGCTGTGAGTGTATCTCTCATTTCTCTGAGCTCCGACACCTCTCACACCTTGGGGCCCCTGGACTGGCTGGAGCTGGTCTCCAGCAGTTGTAGATGCTTGGATTAATTTCTAGCATTTCTATTCTGTTCCATTGGTCTATCCATCTGTTTTTTGTACCAGTATCAGGCTGTTTTGCTTATAACTGCCCATAGTCTATCTTGAAATCTGCTATGGTAATGCCTCTGACTTTGTTTTTGTTGTATAAAATTGCTTTAACTATTCTGGATCTCCTGTGTTTCCATATGAATTTCAACATCATTTTTTCTGTATCTGATAAGAATGGTAATTTGATTGGTATCACATTGAATCTGTAAACTGGTCTCAGGAGAATGGACATTTTGGTGATACTGATTCTTCCAATCAATGAACATTGAAGTTTTTTTCCAATTTTATGGTATCTTCTATTTCCTGAACATTTTTTCATGTGTCTGTTGGCCATGTGGATTTCCTCTCCTGTTTTTTTTTGTTAAGATTTTATTTATTTATTTGAGAGAATTGCAGTGAGAAGGAGAGACAGAGGGAAAGGTCTTCCTTCAGCTGGTTCACTCTCCAAATGGCCACAATGGCCAGAGCTGCACTGATCTGAAGCCAGGATCTAAGACCTCCTTCTGGGTTCTCACATGGGTTCAGTGGCTCAATCACTTGTTCCATATTCAACTGATTTCCCAGGCCATAGCAGAGAGCTGAATTGAGGAAGAAGAATAGCTGGGACTAGAACCAGCACCCATATAGGATGATGGTGCCGCAGGTGGAGGATTAACCTACTAAACCACTGTGCTGGCCCCAGGATTTCCTCTTTTAAAAAGTGTTTAAGTCCTTTGCCCATTTCTTAACTGGTGTTGTTTTGTGTTGTGGAATTTCTTAATCACTTTGTATATTCTGGTTATTAATCTTTTATCAGTTGTGTACTTTGCAAATATAATTTCTCCCATTCTGTTAGTTGCCTCTTCACTTTCCTGTGTTTTTTTTTTGTTTTTTTTGTTTGTTTGTTTTTTTGTTTTTGCTGTATAGAAACTTCTCAGTGTAATGTAATCCCATTAGTTAATTTTGGCTTTGATTCCCTGTACCTCTGGGGTCTTTTCCAAGAAGTCTTTTCCTGTGCCAGTGTCTTGCAGGGTTTCCCCAATGTTCTCTGCAGGGTCATAGATTTAGATCTTTAATCCATGTTGAGTGGATTTTTGTGTAAAATGTAAGGTAGAGGTCCTGCTTCATCCTTCTGCATGTGGAAATCCAGTTTTCCCGTAACCATATGTTGAAGAGACTGTCCTTGGTCTAGGGATTGCTTTTAGTTCCTTGGTCCAATACAAGTCGGTTGTAGATGCTTGGATTGATTTCTGGCATTTCTATTCTATTCCATTTTTCTGTCCATTTTTGTACCAGACTGGATTATAACTGTCTTACAGTATGTCTTTAAACTTGGTATTGTGATGCCTCCAGCTTTGTTTAATTTCTTTGTAGTACTTTAATCAAAATGGTAGAAAGTCTAATTCCAATCAGGGTATACACGTTTCTCCTAAGTCATTTGTTCATCTATTCACCTTGAACCCTATCCAGGCATTGAAAGTGCCAGGTAGAAGTATATTTTGCACTTGGAGACTGAGAAAATGATGTTTATTCTGTGAAAGTGTATATAAAAATGGAAACTAGGTGCAGAAAAGGTGAAACAAGAACAAAATTCTGAGCTCTTTAGTACCTTTCTTAATTGAAAGCAGGAACATAAATTCAGTCTCTATTTCCAAATGGAACTGACCGTCATTTGAGGGATTTCACTGATGGGAGCTGTTAAATAAGTGACACTGTCCTCCCTTACAATGTCAGGATAAGGAGGAAGGCCATGAGCACACAGCTGCTTCACTTACCTGCACTCTTGGAGAAATAGTAAACAAGGAAAATAACTAAACTATTTAAAACAGAATGACTAACTCCTGCTTCTCAACAATTTTTATGCTTATTTGTCATGAAACGGCACAAGTGGTACTTTCCTTCTGAAACTTTTAAAGAAGTAGGAGGGTCTATTTTCATGGGTGATTATTTATGTAAATACAGATGGTAGATTCAAGGAACAATCTCATCCTATAAGGAAAGCAATTTCATGCCTGCTGTGATAACTCAGCTGAAATGCTAGGCTCTACAGCAGGTGGCACCAGGCTCAATAAAGATTTCTTTATGAAAGACTAGATGGTAATTTTCTTCAGTGGACTAAATGTTATCAGATTTATCCTAACAAAGCAGATCATTTTAGTAGCTCAGTAAGTCCCCTGTCAATTTAATTTAATTATAAAAGAACTTCTCCTTCCCTATAAATTTTCTGAAATCACATGTAATATACTATCTTATACTTGTTAAGAAGGTGATGTTGATTTATTTCCAAAGAAAAAATACTTTTATTTCTTGAACGCCAATAGTTTTGTGTAATCCAGTACATACCTGAAAAAATATGGCAACCAAACATTATCAGTATTAATCATAATAATCACATTTAACCTGTCTATGAATAATTATATAACTTTATGAAGACAAATTCCAAATATACTTTGTCCAAAGGAACAGATATATCTTCATTTGCATGCATTTCATAAGTACAACTTTAGGAACATAGTAATTCTTCCCCCTGTACACGCTCTCCTTCCCACTCTGTTGATACTGAAATGGAAATATTGATGTAATTTATAAAGTGATAAGATAGACATTTGGAAGTCAATTGCATCTGAAATTCTGATACTTTAAAAGAAAGTATTCTAAACACTTTATCTTTTTTTTTTTTTCCTGCTTGTAGTGATTTGGAAGACAGTGCTTTACAAGGGCATTATAAACAGAAATTTTCCGGGTAAGGTCCCTGCTGCACCCTATTCAATGTGCTGCTACTTCCTGTAAGCGTGTTTAGCTATACTCTGAAGTTACTTTAAGCTAGATTCCTTTTTCTGCATAGATGTCACTAAGGTATGCTTACTGATTCAAAAAATGTTAAATCCTGAAATTGTTTTATGGCTAATAAAACCAAAGTATAGAAAAATCCATGAGCTTTATTCCTTCATGTCAAAGTACAACAAAATTATTTACCACATTTTTTTTATTAATTCACTCTGAGAACTGGATAGACCTGATGTATTTAACACCTAAATTAATTTCTTCACATGATTACTATTAACATACATTTTATCATTTCTTTTTCATATTTTTAGAAATTTTGGATGTTTATTTCTTTTAAGGTTTTTGTGTTTGAAAGGGGGAGATAGAGCACGCGAGAGCGAGCACACTCATCCACTGGTTCACTTCCCAAATGGCCAGGGCTGGGCCAGAGCCAAGCCAGGAGCCCAAAACTCCCCCTGGTCTTTCACAAGGGCAGCAGAGGCCCAAGCACTTGTGTCATCATCTGCTGCATCCCCAGGTGCATTAGCAGGGAGCTGGATTGGCAGCAACACAGCCAGGACTTAAACCAACATGGCAAGCTGGAGCTTAACCTGCTGTGCTGTTGAGGTTGATTCGTTCTGAGATGGGGCAAGAGGCGCAGAGTCGCCACACAGACCCCGGGAGTCGGGTGAAAGCGGGTCAGAGGCGAGCAGCCCACAGACTCATTTATTTCAGTTAGTACAGCAGCTCAAATAGCCAAGGTAGCCAATCCAGTCCAGGGGTGGTTTATGCCCTAACCAATCACAGCCTGTTGCCAGGCAATATCCAAAGCCATCCAATCACAGCCTGTTGCCAGGCAGACTCCATTGCCAGGTGGGTTTCAAAGCCATTCCTGAGTAACTGACACTCACTTGCCAGTAGCCATCTTGGCATGGCCTCCTCATTCCACCACATTTCCCCCTTTTTGTTTATTTTTGAGCAACGGGAGGCATGATTCTTGGCCATACCATTGTTGACTCCATTTCCATGTGGTTTCCATACGCAGCTGTGCCTGTCTTAGGTTGTTCCCCAGGGGATCTTACCCATCGTTGACTAACCAGAGCTCAAATTGAGAGACCACAGGAGTGCTTGCTCAGATAGGGGTAAGAATGAGGAACAATGGTCATCAGGAATGGCATGACTGCACACAGGCTGTGGGCCGTTTGAGTGGCTGACCAGAGCTAGTGGGGTATAAAACAGTAACAGATGTGGCTATGGGCAGTTTCTCAGGGTAGGATGATAGAGCAGACACGCCTGCTAACAAGGCGGAGTCTCGGTCTTGTTCAGCTGGTTCTGGTTGGCTGTTGGTTGCAGGCTTGATGTTTCTGGCTGGTACCCAAATGGGCTGTTCCGCATTCTCTGGAAAGACACAAGCATATCCTCGACCCTTGGTTAGCAGAAGCCTTTCTAAGGGCGTTGGAATCCAGGGCCTGAATTCTGTGTACACTTCGACATTAACGGCAAACATGTGGGTGGCGTGGGGTCTAGCAGCTGCCCTGAGAGCCTGGGGTGCCTGAGTACTGCCACAAACGTGGGGATCCTCACTGGGTGCAGATGGGATGATCGCACATGAGTTATTGTCTAGAGGTCCTCTAGTGCATCCCATGGGTGTGCTGGGGGTGGCTGACTAGGCATTGCTGCATATTTTGCTGCCTTGTTTGCTACTTTGTTTGCTACATTGTCATTTCCACTGTCTGATCTCTCTCTCTAAGTCATCAAATGTTGTCTGTGAGACAGGGACCTGGAGTGTCAGGCTGTTATCACTCACAGATTCACTATGTTTGGTAATCTGCATGCGCTTCTGAGAGGGGGGTATCTTTCCCATGTTTGAACACTTTAGAGTTGGTATGGTGCACCACTCTTGCCAAAGGAAAGACATCCACGGCACTGCTGCCATAACAAAGCAAATTCCTAGCACCTCAGCGGCTGGTGGCGTTATGCAGGGGTTCCCTACATTAGATGAACAGACAGTGGTGTATCAGATCGTACGTATGTCCTGTGCTTAGTGGGGGACTTCCTAGATTCGTTAGGTCAAGGCCGTACACCCACACTGTGTCTCCAGAGCGTCACCTCTCTCGAGTGAGGGAAGATGACTTGGTTCCGAATTCTGGGATGATCAGTCGCTTACGTGAATTCGCCGGGTGAACCAAAAGTAAAAGGAGGAGCCAGGAAGCGGCGTTACACTTCTGGGCGGTGTGTGCCTAACCTGGGGTCACTTAGACCGAGGACAAGGACAAGGAAAGGGGAATTCTGTGCTCACCCTCACAGAACCGAACAGCACACAAAACACCAAGGGGCCTACTTGCCGAAATCCATGGGGGACCTCGCTGAGTCTGACACACTGCCTCTCTCTCTCTCACGTTGGTGCGCCAGATGTTGAGGTTTTTTTTTTTTTTTTTTTCATCTCAACCATGTATTTCTCACGTGCGGGAGGGCAGGGGTGCAGAAGGGCAGAGGGGGGCGTGGGCAGGGGCGGATGCGGGGCTGGGTGGGGCCCGCGTGGTGCTCAGGCGAAGGTGGAGCCGTTCCAGCCCACGTTGGCCGCATTCATGGCGTAGTAGTTGATGTAGATCCTGTCGGGGCTGACACACAGGCGCTCGGGCTGCAGGCCACACAGCAGCTTGCTGTAGGTGCAGTTCTGCACGCCGCTGATCTTGCCGATGCAGAGTGTGCACGGCTCGCTCGAGCCGCTAAATGCCATGATCTGGTCTGGGACCACGTGCACCGCGATGTACTGGGCCGGCTTGCCCGTGGCCTGTGCCAGCTGCTGGGTGAGCTCTGAGAGAAGCTTGTCCAGCACGGAGGCGCAGGGCACGTTGGTGTTCACAACGAACATCTGCATGGTGGCTCTCGGACGCTGGCCCTGGAGCAGATGCACGGAGGATGCGGGCCAGAGGCGAGCAGCCTGCAGACTCGCTTATTTCAGTTGCTACAACAGCTTATATAGCCAAGGGAGCCAATCCTATCAAGGGGAGGTTTATGTCCTAACCAATCACAGCCTGTTGCCAGGCAGTATCCGAAGCCATCCAATCACAGCCTGTTGCCAGGCAGGCTCCATTGCCAGGTGGGTTTCAAAGCCATTCCTGAATAACTGATGCTCCCTTGCCAGCAGCCATCTTAGCATGGCCTTCTCATTCCACCACAATTGAGGTTATAAATGCCCCAATTTATATCCTTGATGCATTTCTTTGTACCTTATGCTCTTGTGAAGTACACAACCTGCAGGAGTTGTGTGTAGTGATCTTGATTTGTAATGCATTTCCCTTTGGAGATGGCACAGTGTGGCCTCAGAGGACAAACACAAAAAATACCACAAGGCAGCACTGTTTTGCACATAATATAGGTAGGTGGGAAGACTTGTGAGGAACATGAAAGACATGGCATTGTGGAAGTGTGGGGAGCATTTTCAACAAAAAGGTATCAAGTATGAATAATAATACACTTAAGTGCATGTCTTGGTGTATATCTACTGTATTTTAATATTTTTTTAAAAAAACAAATTAATGAAAGGCACAACTTTGATCTTTCTACTATTTGTTATATAACAAGTAGATTTATTTCATATCTGATGTAAAAAGTGTTGTATTTGTTTGGAACACATAAATATGCAGGGAAGAATCAAGTTAAATTTTTTTTCATTTATTAAACTTTTATTTAATGAATATAAATTTCCAAAGTACAGCTTATGGGTTACAATGGCTTCCCCCCCTCCCATAACTTCCCTCCCGCCCGCAACCCTCCCCTTTCCCACTCCCTCTCTCCTTCCAATCACATCAAGATTCATTTTCAATTCTCTTTATATACAGAAGATCAGTTTAGTATATATTAGGTAAAGATTTCAACAGTTTGCCCCCACATAGCAACACAAAGTGAAAGAACTACCGTTGGAGTACTAGTTATAGCATTAAATAACAGTGTACAGCACATTAAAGACAGAGATAAATTTAAATTCTCAAGCTATTGCAAAAGTCACTCTAAACTTCTTTTCAAATTAAGAAAGAAAAAAAGTTTTTGACAGAATTCAGTTAGCAGAAAGAACATTTTCCTTAGGTTTTCTTCAGTTGGCAAATAATATTTCACTAATTTATTGCATGTTGCCTTAACATTTAAGAAAAATTAAAGAAAAGAGAATTTTGGGACACTTAGCAATATGCTATCTTATTTATTCCTAGAATTTTGTTAAATTAAATCATTTTATTCTTAACTGTTTCAGTTCCATTTTAGAAGCAATGCCGTTTGTGGAGATCTAGGAACAGAAACATTTTGAGATGATTTACTTTAAGGTACTTAGACATATGCTACACAAATGCATTGAAAGTAAGATCCAACACAAGTTAGGGAGAGAAATACCTGCTCATCACAGAAACTGGTACTGATACGAAGACTAAATGTCAAATATCTTTCCGATATCCTCATAGCAGACAAGAAAGGAATCAAAGTAATAGCATGGCTTTTGTTTATTGCAAAGAGAATGATACCATTCTTCAGGCACATAAGATGTTGACTTGCCATTAAGATGCTTATTTCTGTTGGGAGTTGGCAGACAGAGAAACCCTAAAGGAAGATAGTGACTTGGATGGATCTCTCAGGTCATGAATTTAAAAATGAACATAGCATAATGCAAAAACATGAAAAAAAAGAGCAGATCAGACCTGTAATTATACCATATGCCATTGACCCAGCCTATTTCAAGAGTTAAAGAATTAAAATCATGTAAGCTGGAAGGCTGTATTAGAGCCCAGGGTGAAACTATCAACCACCTCACTTCCTTCCCTCCCATGCCCAGATACTAGGAGTCTAGAACTGCAACTCCATCTTTGATGTTCTTGAAACAAAGTTTGAAAATGGCCTCTTAAAAATAAGTAATGAAAGCCGGCGCCGCGGCTCAATAGGCTAATTCTCTGCCTTGCAGCACCGGTACACTGGGTTCTAGTCCCGGTTGGGGTGCCAGATTCTGTCCTGGTTGTCCCTCTTCCAGGCCAGCTCTCTGCTATGGCCAGGGAGTGCAGTGGAGGATGGCCCAAGTGCTTGGGCCCTGCACCCCATGGGAGACCAGGAGAAGCTCCTACTTTGGATCAGCATGGTGCACGGCCGCGGCGGCCATTGGAGGGTGAACCAACGGCAAAAGGAAGACCTTTCTCTGTTTCTCTCTCTCGCTGTCCACTCTGCCTGTAAAAAAAATAATAATAAAATAAGTAATGATAGAAGTTACAAAACCAACATCAAATCAAGGAAGAAGTGTATGAAACCAGATGCTTCTGTTCAAAACTATTTTATCCTGGGGAAAATGAAAAACACAGTATGGTTTCTGGGAGTAACTTATACCAAAAAATGTATCAATTACTTTATAATTTAAAAATAGATGGTAAGGAAGACTGGATTTCACAATAGAATAAAACATTACATTTTCTTGGTGAGTATTTTTGGAAGCTAAGCAGATTGATTTCCATGAGTGAAAGTAGAAAAGTCCATGTCCAAATCTTAAAATGTTGACCTGGGAAATAAAGATCAGGAATATCTAGTAGCAATGGACAGAATAGTCATTTGGGATGAGTACAGACTAATGCAGTTAGGATACATACAATATGTAACTGAAAGATCAGGAGACATTTAACCTGAAGACAGTTTGGAAGTACAAGTTTAAGACAACAGAGGTGCCAGCACTGTGGTTTATCATGTGAAGCCATTATCTGCAACACTGGCATCCTATGTGCGTGCCATTTCATGTTCTGGTTACTCTACTTCCAATCCAGCTCACTGCTAAGGTCCTGGGAATAGCAACAGAGGATTGTCCAAGTACTTGGGCCCTTACTACCCAGGTGAGAGATCTGGAAGAAGCTCCTGGCTCCTGGCTTCAGCCTGACCCAGCCCCAGCATCTGGGGAGGGAACCAGTGGATGGAATATCTATGTCTGCCTCTCCCTATCTCTATGTAACTTTCAAATAAATCTTTAAAAGTGATAAAAGATAAGGTGTTATAAGAGGAAATTCAGAAATTATCCAATTCAATCTCATCAAGGTGGCATGTACCATTGCCATCTCACTAGTCCAAGTGATCAATTTCAGTTCACAATTGATGGCTCTGATAGGTCTAAGAGTCAAAGAGATCATATAAACAAGACTAGTGTTGGCTAATACTATCTGATAGAATTAAGAAGGAGAGAACAATCCAACATGGGAAGTGGGATACACAGCAGACTCACAGAATGACAGATGCCCTAAACAGCACTCTGGCCTCAGAATCAACGCTTAAGGCATTCAGATCTGGCTGAAGAGCCCATGAGAGTATTTTAGGCATGGAAAGCCAAGACACTCTGGCCTCCCCCCCCCCAAAAAAAAGACCTAAATGAAAGATCTCTGCGAGTGAGATTCCAGTGGAAAGAACAGGTCATCAAAGAAGGAGGTACCTTTCTCTGAAGGGAGGAGAGAACTTCCACTTTGATCTTATTTAAATGAGGTCATAGTCAGAGTCAGCGAACTCAAAATGCTTCCATAGCCTTGGCAATTCATGACAAGAACCTAGGGAGATTATTGACACCATAAACAAGAGTGTCAATTTGCTAAGTCAACAACAGGAGTCACTGTGCACTTACTCCTCATGTGGGATCTCTGTCCTTAATGTGTAGTTCAATGTGAATTAATGCTATAACTAGTACTCAAACAGTACTTTATACTTTGTGTTTCTGTGTGGATGCAAACTGTTGAAATCTTTACTTTATATACAGAAGATCAGTTTAGTATAAATTAAGACAATTGAAAATGAGTCTTGATGTGAATGGAATAGGAGAGGGAGCAGGGGATGGGAGGGTTGTGTGTGGGAGGGAAGTTATGGGTTGGGGGGAAGCCATTGTAATCCATAAACTGTACTTTGGAAATTCATATTTACTAAATAAAAGTTAAACAAATTATGCATGGTATAACAATTACAAAATAAGGCAGATTTATTCTAAAATTTTATTCCTTTTTATATTCTTTCCATGAGATAGCAAGGAAGTAAAAGGGTAGTAGAAAGAACAGATTTTGAGGAAAGCCCAGAGTGTGGGAGGAACTATTCTTCCAAGGAGAATGTTTGTGTTATGAGAACAAATTAGAAAAATGAAACTAAAAGCAAAATCCTCAGTTGAATCAGATGTAAAATTTGCATTTCAAGAGTATCTCCAGGAATGCCATGCCAACAATCTGTGCATTAGGGCAGAGGTGAGATTTTAATGGCATTTTATGATTTTTGTGGCTAGATGTTCAGAAATTCTAAATCCTGCCCTGTAAGTCACCCTGCTGCTCTTAATAATGACAGATCTTATTAAGAAACACACAGACACAAAACAAAGAACCAGCAAATATGAGGGGTCTTCAAATAATTCATGAAAAATGTGTTTATGAAAAAATTTTAATATCCAATTTAAACTTCCAATTCCATCTTTCATGAACTTTTTGAAGGAATCTCAAAACAACCAAAGCAAAGATCGTTCCTTAAATCTTGTTCACTACAAAATGTGATGAGGCTGAATTTTAAGCATGCATACAGTGAAAGACTCAGGCCTAAATGAGATTTTCTACCTTCTTTATAATCTAAATTTTGATACTTTCTACACACAATGAGATGTCCAGCACACTCAGACAGGTGAGACAGAAAAAGAAATGGAGGCACAGAAAGAAAGGGAGACCTTTCCCTGGAAAACATGGAGCTGGAGCCCGCTTGCTCCAGTTGAATTTGTGGAAGAGAAGCAGAATAGTTGTCATGGAGTGTAGGTTCATGGTTCTTCAAACACAGTGACCTACCCACCCGTAGACTGTGAGCCCCTCATGCTGCTGGCTTTCACTAAATGATTTAGGATCCCCTCTTCTTCGGAAAGAATAAGAAGGTAGACAAGGAGAGAAGAAGGCAGGGAAGTGAATACTCGTGAGACTGCTGTTCAATCTCGTTTACATAGTCCTATTTCTCATCTGATATAGAAACTGTAAAGAAATCAATAAATTGCCCAACTGCATGTTTTCTTAGGATCCTGGAGAGTTGTCAACCTGACAGTTAATTCAGTTCTTACCCCTGACTGACAACTTGTGAGCACATGTGGGAAGAAATGGCCTCAAGACTGCTTTCGTGTATGCGTGCCCATGTGTGTACTGAGGTGTGTGCACATATGGGTGTGTATTTAGTTGGTTCAGGATTCATTGTTCCCATATGATACACCAGAAGGCTTCATATAAACCAATAACATGTGGCCCTTGTATTTGTCAAAAGATTTTTATTCTTGCACCAAAGTAAACTTCTAATTCAATTTCTTGATCAATTGTTTGTTAATTTGGAAGGCAGAGATAGGCATACAGAGATAGAGCTTCCATCTTTCAGTTCACCCCCGAAATGCATGCAATGGGCCCAGCCTATCCCAGAGTGGAAGCTGGAGCCAGGAACTCAAACGAAGTCTCCCACATGGGTGACGAGAACCCAGCTACCTGAGCCATCACTGCTGCCTCCTAGAGTCTGCTTCAGCTGGAAGCTGGAGTCAGGAGGTTGAGCAAGCTCAGGCTCTCAGGAGAAATGGGCACCACAACTGGTGTCCAGCTGCTAAACCAAGTACCTGCCCCTCTGTACACTTTTTGAAGCACCCCTGTGATGTGAAAAGCACTGTTGTGGGCACCAAGGTTGCCACGGTTGAGAAGAACACATAGACTAGGCTCTTTCTGTGACGGAACTTAATTTTTTGCCTCCTCATCACTAAAATTTAACAATTTTTCAGGGAGATTAAACCTGTATGCAATTGTGAAAATAGGGCAGTATGTAAGAGAGTGCTGGTTGAGCAATAGTATAAAAGCAGATGAAGAGGAGCCACTGTTGTGGCATAGAGGGTAAAGCCGCCTCCTGCAGTGCCAGCATCCCATATGGGTGCCAGTTCAAGACCTGGCTGCTCCACTTCTGATCCAGCTCTCTTCTGTGGCCTGGGAAAGCAGTAGAAGATGGCCCATGTCCTTGGGCCCCTGCACCCATGTGGGAGACCCGGAAGAAGCTCTTGGCTCCTGGCTGCGGATCAGTGTAACTCTGGCTGTTGAGGCCATCTGGGGAGTGAACCAGTGGGATGGAGTGTCTCTCTCTCTCTCTCTCTCTCTCTCTCTCTCTCTCTGCCTCTCTGCCTCTCTGCCTCTCAAATCTTTTTTTAACAAAGTGCAGGTGAAGAGGCAGTTCACCAAGGAGGTACTGTTTGGGGCAGTCCTTGCAAATATGAAGGGGGCAACTCTCCAGGCCTAGAAAACAGTGCAGAGGGCAGACCAATGAGGAGACAACTTGTACCACCAAACATCCTGCGTATGGCTTAGGGAGGTAGGTAAAATTACAGCAGAAGAAAAAGAGGGACAGATTTGACCAAATTTCCAAAGCAAAGCTATCACAAGCAAAAAAGAAAAATGAAACTAGCTCATTCAGGTTCTGAAATAACATTTCAAAAAGTTATAATGCCACTTGCAAGTATTCACCTTGGCTAAAATTAATGAGATGTAGAAGAATAAGTAAACATGTATTACAGTGTTAAAAAACCAATCTGGAAAACTACTGAGATACTATCTGTTGCTTTAAAACAATCGGTACCTAATTAATTTGAAGCAATAATGTTCAGGGACATAAAGCTGAATGAAGAAAATGAAAAAATGCCAATATATGCTATATCCATCAGCTAGATATTGTAGAAAGCAAAGAGCTGCATTCATATTTTCATTTTTCAAACATCATAAATGCAGCCTCATTGGTAAAATGTGCTTTCACTTTTTTTTTTTTTTTTTTGCAACTCCTAAGGATGAGATGTTTGGGAAGTTCCAAGGGCTGCAGTAGAGAATTATTTGCTGATCAGTTTTCTCTCTGAAAACTTTTAAGGGCAGGCATTTGGCCTGGTGGCTACGATCCTATGTCCCATATGAGTGTGCCAGGGTTCAACTCCCAGCTCTTGACTGCAGTTTCCTGTCAGTGCATACCCTGGGAGGCAGCAGCTGGGGACTCCAATAGCTGAGCCCTAACACTCATGTACAGAGCCCTGCTCTAGGTGCCCAGCTCTTGACTTCAGCCTCAGGCATTCGCAGGGCGCCTTTTTCTGGCTCTGGATTTCCTAAATTAAAGTGTTATACAATCAAAATGACTTCTATTTCTAATGTGTTCTGATGAAGACCACCCAGGTCCTTTATTGGCTAGTAAATGGGTCAAGCGTATCTGTGGAATGAACCAATTTGTGAGCAAATAAATGAGGTGAGGTAAAAGAGAAGCAGCAAAGTGTAGAAATAATTTTTTTCTGGGATTTATCTTGCTTAATTGAACACGAAGAGAGTGGCTATCTAAAATTTTGGGCACATTTACCTGTTCAACTATTTTTCTGTTGCAGATGAAATAGTAGTAGTTCAAGATGGATTTTGTATGGTGCTGTTTAACAAGGCAATGAGAAGTGGAGATTCCATTCCCTTAAGCTGTATTTCATTTGCATTCATGCCTGGTGCTTCCACATAGAATGTTTTCCTTCCTCTTCCACCTTTTATCTAATAATAGTTTAACCTTCAAATGTCATTTATTCCTCTAGAAAAATTTTCTAGATAACATTTTATACTGAATTATATGCCTTGGCTACCTATTTCTTTTAAATTTTGGATTATATGATATGTCTGTACATTTTATGGAGCATAATGTATTATTTCAACAGACATACATGGAATAAACCAATCACACTGGGCAGTTAGCCCTTCCATCTCCTTTATCTGACTGTAGTTACTGTACTGTTTTGTGCAATGCTGGAACCTGTCACCTCACCTGACTGTGCTTTGTTACCCATCTCCCAGGCTCCTCTATCCCATCAGCCTCTAGTAATCACTATGTTAGATTGTTTTATATATACATGTAAAATTTTCACAAATGAGAGAAAGCATGTGGCATTATCTTTCTGTATATGGCCTATTACACTTAAAATAATCTCCAGTTCCATCTGTTTTTTGTTGTTGTTGTTGTAAATGTTAGAATTCTTTTCAAAAAGATTCATTGACTTATTTGAGAGAGAGAGAGAGATAGAATATCTTCCAACTGCTGATTCACTCCCCAAATACCCACAACAGCCAGAGCTACACCAGACCAAAGCCAGGAGCCAGGAACATTCTACCCCACTCTCCCACATGGGTGGCAGGAATTCAAGTGTACTTGGGCCATCTTCAGAAGTGTGCAGTAGCCAGAGCTGGAATCAGGCACTCCAATATATGCAGGCATCCCAAGCAGCAGGTTAACCTGGTGCACCACAATGCACCCACTAGGATTTCATGCTTTTTTACAGCTGAATTATATTCCATTGTGCTTATGTATCACATTTTCTTTTTTTATTTTTATTAAATTTATTTTTAAGGAATACAAATTTCATATGTACAACTTTAGGAATATAGTTATTCTTCCCACCATACCCACCCCCCCATCAACACTCCCACCCCTCCTCCTCCTCCTCCTCTCTCCCCTTTCCAGACCCATTCTCCATTAAGATTGATTTTCAGTTAACTTTCTGCACAGAAGACAAACTCTATACTAAGTAAAGATTTCAACAATTTACACACACACACACACATAAAATCTAGGAACAAGTATCACATTTAACTCTCATAAGACAAGTGATGGAGGACAGAGGTCCTGCTTGAGGAGTTAAGTGCACAGTGACTCCTGTGTTAATTTAACAATTAACACTCATGTATGACATCAGTGACCACCCGAGGCTCTTGACATGAGGTGTCTAGGCTATGGAAGTCTTATGAATCCAAAAACTCTGTCAGTATTTAGATAAGGCTTTAGCAAAGTGGAAGTTCTCTACTCCATTTGGAGAAAAGTACATCCTTCTTTGCTGGCCACTTCATTTTATTGGTATCTCACTCACAGGGATCCTTCAAAGGAATACTTTTTGCTGCAGTGTCTTGGGTTACCATGCCTGAAATGCTGTCACAGAATTTTCAGCCAAACCAGGAAGACTTAAGGGCTGATTCTGAGGTCAGAGTGATTGTCATTCTATGAGTCTGCTGTGTGAACTGCTTCCCATGTTGGAACACTCTCTCCTTTATAATTCTATCTATTGTTATTACCATACACTTGGTCTTATTAATGTGATCCCTTTGACACTTAATCCAATCTATATGTTCACTTTTTAACACTTAATGTGATAACTTTAACACTTATGATGACATTTTTATCACTCAGCTCAGTTGGATTTGGGGTCCCATGACAAGTTTTTAAACTCTACCCTTAGAAATTGGTCCTTAGCAATGCATGCAGAACTATACAATGTTGCAGTTATAAACTTCCTCCTCCCTCTTATTCCCACTCTTATTTCTTACTGAGATCCATCCTCAATTGACTCTATACACATATGATTAACTCAATGTTAAGAACTCAACAAATAGTATGAAAAGAAAAAAATGAAAACGCTGTTCCTCAACAATCAAGAAAAGGGCAGCTTAAGTCATCCCTTCTAGAAGTGTCAATTTCACTTCTGCAGATTTCACTTTAGGTGCTTTATTCATTCTTGCAGATCAGGGAGAACAGAGTATTTGTCCATTTGGGACTGGCTTATTTCACTAAGTGTTATATTTTCCAGATTCATCTAATCTGTTGCAAATGACCAGATTTAATTTTATTTTTTTATTGCTGTGAAGTATTCCATAGTATATATATCCCATAATTACTTTATCCAGTCTTTGGTGATGGGCATTTAGGTTAGACCCATGTCTTTGCTATTGTGAATTGAGCTGCAATAAATATGGAGGTGCAGATAACCCTTCTATTTACTGATTTCATTTCCCTTGCATAAATTCCCAGGAGTGGAATGGCTGGGTCATATGGTAGGTCTATATTCAGATTTCTGAGGTGTCTCCGTATTGTCCTCCAAAATGGCTTTACCAGTCTACATTCCACAAACAGCGTATTAGGGTACCCTTTTCCCCATATCCTCGCCAGCATTTGTTTGTTGATTTCTGTATGAAAGCCATTCTAACTGGGGTGAGGTGAAACCTCGTTGTAGTTTTGAATTGCATTTCCCTAATGGGTAGTGATCCTGAACATTTTTTCATATGTCTGTTGGCCAATTGGATTTCCTTTTTTGAAAAATGTCTAAGTCCTTTGCACATCTCTTAATTGGGCTGTAGTTTTGTTGTTGAGTTTTTTGATCTTTGTATATTCTGGTTATTAATTCCTTATCATTTGCATAGTTTGCAAATAATTTCTCCCATTCTGTCAGTTCCCTCTTCACTTTCCTGAGTGTTTCATTTGCAGTACAGAAACGTCTCAATTTGCTGCAATCTCATTTGTTAATTTTGGCTTTGACTGTGCCTCTGGGATCTTCTCAAAGAACTCTTTGCCTATGCCAATGTCTTGCAGGGTTTTCCCAATGGTCTCTAATAATTTGATGGTGTTATGTCATAGATTTAGATATTTAATCCATTGTGAATGGGCTTTTGTGTAAGGTGTAAGGTAGGGGTCTTCCATCATACTTCTGCATGTGGAAATCCAGTTTTCCCAGCACCATTTGTTAAAGAAACTGTCCTTGCTCCACGGATTGGTTTTAACTAGCTCCTTGGTCAAATATAAATTGGTTGTACATGTTTGGATTGATTTCTGGCTATTCTATTCCATTGGTTTATCCATCTGATTTTGTACCATGACCAGCTGTTTTGATTATAACTGTCTTGTAGTATGTTTTGAAATCTAGTATTGTGATGCCTCTAGATTTGTATTTGTCATATAATATTGCTTTAGCTATCTGAGGTCTCCTATGTTTCCATATGAACTTCAGCATTATTTTTTCTAGATCTGAGAAAATTGTCTTTGGCATTTTGACTGGTATAGCATTGAATCTGTATATTGCTTTCAGAAGGATGGACATTTTGATGATATTGATCCTTCCAATCCATGAACATCAAAGATTTTTCCTTTTTTTGTATATTTTTCTATTTCTTTAATGTTTTGTAATTCACATCATAGAGAACTTTGAAATCCTTGGTTAAATTTATTCCAAGATACTTGATTGTTTATTTGATTACTATTCAAAAACAGCTCTTTGTTTTGTTGATTTTTTTTTTATTCAATTTTGTTGGCTTCTTCTCTAATTTTAACTATTTCTTTTCTCCTATTAGTTTTGGGTTTGGTTTGCTGTTTTTCTAGATCCTTGAGATGCATTGATAGCTCATTTACTTGGTGCCTTTCCAATTTATTGATGTAGGTACCAATTGCTTTAAACTTTCTTCTTTTTTTTTTTTTTTGAAATAAAACCATAGTATATTGCTTAGTTTTGGAGTCCAGAACATAAAATATTTCCTATGTGTTTGGAAAAGATCAGGAAAAATTTTCTGGAAGAGGTGACATTTTAATATGCCTTTGATAGAACACATTTATAACAGATATAACACATTTGTAAATGGCAAAAGGCCTGTCAGGTCAAGAGAATATCTGCAAAAGTCATACAATTATTATACAATGCATATTTGGGCATTATTTATCTGTAGTGTACATGGGAGGAATGTTTATACAGTGTATGTAAAACAGAAACATATTCTCCAACCAAGAGAAGTTGACTAGAATCACATATCGGAATACCTTGGAAGACAGGTAAGCAATGTAGGGCAAAGGGAAACCATCAAAAAAATCTTTGAGCAGGTATGGTAACAGCTCAGGTGACTTACAAGGGAAAGAAGTGGATGAAGAAAGAGCAGGTATCACTGTAACTGTCAAGATAAATATATAGGAGTAAGAATTAAGTAATTAACAACATAATTTTAAAGTAGGAGTTGCATGTTTTATATCGCATGACTCCTAAAAAGGTACCCTGCATAAAATCTGTGCTGAGTTTTTACTGATGAACAGTAGAATGCAATGTTAAGGAACTCCTCTTGTTCCAGTTTTTTATTCTCTTTCCATTTGATGATGACTTACTCCTGATGCTATGAATTCACATTTAATCTTTTCATATTTTCAGGGATAAGGATATATCCCTAGAAAGTATGAATGCATTAACTCATGTACATTGTTGAAAAATGTGGGTTGCCGATATAAATTTGAATACAGAGTTTAGATTGCAGACTCAAAAAGCTTAAAGTATCAGAGAAACAATTTACCCCAGATGTTAGATCTTTTTGAAAGCCAAACTATCCAATGATATTTAAAATATTTTAAAAAATGAAGAATGTCAGCTCATTTCTGCTACTGATTAGAAATATGGAAATCACACTAACAAATTATTGATCATAAATTTTCCCTGGATATATAATAACCCCATTGTCCTTTCTATTTGTATCCCATCAATTTTTCCCTGTTGTATCCATGATTATTAATTAATTTATTTTTTTTTAAAATGTATCTTTGATTTTTTTTGTGTGTTCATCTTATTCTTTTTTTTTTATTAAACTTTTATTTAATGAATATAAATTTCCAAAGTATAGCTTATGGGTTACAATGGCTTCCCCCCTCCCATAACTTCCCTCCTGCCCGCAACCCTCCCCTTTCCCGCTCCCTTTCCCCTTCCATTCATGTAAAGATTCATTTTCAATTCTCTTTGTATACAGAAGATCAGTTTAGTATATATTAGGTAAAGATTTCAACATTTTGCCCATATAGCAACATAAAGTGAAAAAACTACCATTGGAAAAAAAAAAAAAAAACTACCATTGGATTACTAATTATAGCATTAAATAGCAATGTACAGCACATTAAAGACAGAGATCCTACATAATTTTTTTTTCAAATTAATTAATTTTCTATGCCATTTCCATTTTAACACCAGGTTGTTTTTTTTTTTTCATTTCCAATTCTCTTTATATACAGAAGATCACTTCAGTATATAATTAGTAAAGACCTCATCAGTTTGTGCCCACACAGAAACGCAAAGTATAAAAATACTGTTTCAGTACTAGTTATAGCATCACTTGGCTTTAGATGACACATTAGGGACAGATCCCACATGGGGTGTAAGTACACAGTGACTCCTGTTGCTGATTTAACAATTTGACACTCCTGTTCATGGCGTCAGTAATCTCCCTAGGCTCTAGTCATGAGTTGCCAGGGCTATGGAAGCCTTTAGAGTTCGCTGACTTTGATCTTATTCCGATAGGGTCATAGTCAAAGTGGAAGTTCTCTCCTCCCTTCGGAGAAGGGTACCTCCTTCTTTGATGGCCCCGTTCTTTCCACTGGGATCTCACAGAGATCTTTCATTTAGGTCTTTTTTTTTTTTTCCATGATATCTTGGCTTTCCATGCCTGCTATACTCTCATGGGCTCTTCAGCCAGATCTGAAAACTTTCTTCTTAACACTGCTTTTGCTGTATCTCACAAGTTTCGATATGTATTGTTGTCTTCATTTGTTTCCAGAAATATTTGATTTCTCTCGATTTCTTCTGTGACCCACTGTTCCTTCAGGAGCATGTTGTTCAGTCTCCCTTTGCTTGTATATTTCTAGAGATACCTGAATTGTTGATATCTAGCTTCACTCCATTGTGGTCTGAGAAGATGCATGCTATGATTCCATTTTTTGAATTTTCTGAGACTTGCTTTATGGTGTAGCATGTGGTCCTAGAGAAGGTTCCATGCACTTCTCAGAAGAATTTGTACTCTGTAACTGTAGGATGAAAAGTTCTGTAGATATCAGATCCATTCAGTCTATAGTGTTGATTAACTCTGCTGTTTTCTTTCTGATTTTCTGTCTGGTTGATCTTATTGCTCAGAGTATTGAAATCCCCCATTACTATTGTATCAGAGTCTATGTCTTCCTTTAGATCACTTAACATTTCTTTTAAATAGCCATGTGCCTTGTAACTAGGTGCATATGCATTTATAATAGTTACATATTCATGTTGGATTGATCTCTTAATCATTACATAGTACCCTTCTTTGTCTCTTTTAACAGTTTTTGTTTTGAAGTATATTTTATCTGATATTAGGATGGCTGCACCAGCACTTTTTTGGTTTCTGTTGGCATGGAAAATCTCTTTCCATTCCTTCACTTTCAGTCTGCATGCACCTTTGTTGGTGAAATGTGTTTCTGTGGCAGCAAATACATGGTTTTATTTTTTAATCCATTCAGCCAGTATGTGTCTTTTAACTGAAGAGTTGAGGCCATTTACATTCAAGGTGACTATTGATAAGCAACAACTTTCCCCTGCCATTTTTCCAAATATATTCCTATTTTTTACTTTGATTTTCCTTTGAACTTTTACTGGGAGATGTCCTTCTTTTACCTGATTTTGTAGTGTTGACTGTGTTTCTATGTTTCTGTGTGTAGCACATTTTTAAGCATCTTCTGTAGGGCCAGATGGGTGGTGACAAATTCTTTTAATTTCTGTTTGTCATGGAAGGTCTCTATTTCACCTTCATTCATAAATGAGACCTTAGCAGGGGATAGTATTCTTTTCTCTTAAGATTTAGATTGTATCTCGCCATTCTCTCCTAGCCTTCAGGGTTTCTAAAGAAGTCTGCTGTGAGTCTAATTGGAGATCCTCTGAAAGTAATCTGGCATTTCTCTCATGCACATTTTAGAGTCTTCTGTGTTTTACTGTGGTGAGTTTGATTACAATGTGTCATGGCAAAGATCTTTTCTGGTCATGTCTACTAGGAGTTATTTGTGTTTCCAGTATTTGGATGTCCCTTTCTTTCGCCAAATTAGGAAAGTTTTCTGTTATTATTTCACTAAAAAGGGCTTCTAATCCTTTCTCTCTTTCCATGCCTTCAGGAACTCCTAGAACACCTATGTTGGGTCATTTGATAGTATTCTATAAATTCCCAACAGTGTTTTTTAGTTTTCTAATTTCCTCTTCTTGTTTTTGGTTTGACTGTAATTTCCTGTGCTTATCTTTAGGTCAGATATTCTTTCTTCTGCTGCACCAATTCTGTTGTTGAGGCTTTCCATTGCATTTTTTATTTGTTTTGTTGAATTCTTCATTTCATTTTGGTTTCTCTTTAAGATCTCAATTTCATGGGAGAAACTTTCTTTCATGTCATGTACAGATTTCAGTAGTTCATGCATTTGCTTCTGATTATTTCTATGTAATCTTATGATCAATGTTTTTAATTCCATTTCTGGCATTTCTTCAATCTCATAATCTTCACAATCTAGTATTGAAGTGTTGTGTTCTTCTAGGGGAGTCATGTTGTCTTCCTTATTCTTGTTTCTTGAATTGCTACATTTTTTATTTGGCATTTGTGGAGATACTTGTTGGTTTCTTCTTTGTTTTTTCCACCGTGGCAGATTTTTCTTTGTACTATGCCTCTGTGGATATGTGGAATGTCTGCTATCAAGTGAATAACTAGAGGCTTGTAGTAGATGTGGCCAGGGAGTTCTGTTCAGTTTTCCAGGGTGAAGGGCATGCCTAAGGTGACATCCAGGTTTGGCATGGTAAATCTTTTTTTTTTTTAAATAAAAAAGGAGATTTATTCTGCTTAGCTGAGCTCCTCTCCTCAAAGGAGACCAGTACCTGAGCACTAGCCCCAGTGGGTGTAATATTCTTCTGCTCTGTACCAAGGACCACACAAAGGATCTGCAGTCTTCATTGTAAGCTCAAGTTCTCCAACAATGTCCCTTACCAGATAACCAGGAAGCTCTGAGCATGTGGACTCTCACAGTGACTGAGCAAAGTCCCAGCCACACTGTGAGTTCTCACAGCCTCAGTTTTGTTTTGTTTTGTTTTTTAACTGTTTCAGCACACAGGCCTCCACATTCATGAGCACTCAGCCCCATGTTACTACTATGCACCAGAGTCAGGAGTTTCCATTCCACTGACTGCTGGGCATGGTCACAAGCTGGCACAGCTGTTATGTGTGTCTAAAATTGTGCCCACTCTATTGGCTTGTTAAATGACACCATTGTAAGGTGATTGGGGAGAGACAAACGTGTCTCCTTTTTTTTTTTCTATAGTTTGGTAGGTACACTATCCCCCATGGGGCTCTAAACCAGGTTCCCTCTAGACTCTTCCTGTGGCTTTATTGCCAGTGCGTTGTGCTGCTGCAGTCTGGTTTCACCTCCCTCTCCCATAACAGTGTAGAAGTTCTCGGCTGCTAGAGTCCTGAGCTGTAGGTGTCCACGCCTTCTACATAGGTGCACTGTGTCCCCCTAATTTGCATAGCATTTCATCCGCCATTTTCCTCCCTAACTCTTCCTGAGACTGTGCTCTCTCCACTTTTTTAAAACTATCCTCTCCTAGACCAGAGCAGTAAGCTCCCTCCCTACTCCACCATCTTGGAACCACCACATTTTCTTTATCCATTCCTTAACTGGTGGACATCTAGATTGACTCCATGTCTTGGTGATATTGTGAATAGTGCTGCAACAAACATGGGAGGGTAGGTATCTGTTGGGCTGATTTCATTTCCTTTGTTTATATTCCAACAAGTGGGATATGTAGTTTATATGGTAGAAAAATTTTTAGTTTTTTTGAGGAATGTCTATACTGTTTTCCATAATGGATGTACTAATTTGCATTCCTGTCAACAAGGTATTAATGTTGCCTTTTCTCCACATGCTCACCAGCACTTACTATTTTATTTTCCACTCTAACTGGAGTGAGATGATACCTCCTTGTGGTTCTTATTTGCATTTCTCTGATGGCTAGTGATACTAAGGATTTATTCATGTATTTATTGGCCATTTGTATTTCTTATTTTGAAATGTCTTTTAGATCCTTTGCTCATTTCTTAAAAGGATTGCTTTGTTGTGTTGAATTTTGTGTTATTTATACATTCTAAATATTAATCCTTTATCAAAAGCATGTCACAAATGTTTTCTCCCATTCTGTTTGTCTCTTCACTCTGTTCATTATTTTCTTTACTCTGCAGACACTTCTAAGTTTGATATAATCCCATTTATCTATTGCTTTTATTGCCTGTGCCTTTGGGGTCTTATCCAAAAAAAATATTGTCTGTGCCAAGGTCTTGAAGTGTTTTCCCTACATCTTGAAAATTTTTGTTGAAAAATTTTTGTTGATCTTAAATGTGGCCTTGCCCTTTTCTCTTGTATATTTTAGAATTCTCTCTGTGTGTTGAACTTTTGAAAGTTGGACTACAATGCACTGTGTTAATATTCTTTTCTGATCATGTCTATTTGGAGTTCCATGGGCTTCCTGGACTTGGATGTCCTTATCTTTCTCAAAATTAGGGATATATTCAGCTATTATTTCCTTTAATAAGTTTTTTTATTGCTCCCTTTTTCTTTCCTTTTTGAACTCCTCAAATGCAAATATTGATTCACTTAATATCTCAGAGATCCCAAATGCTGTTTTCATTCTTTTCCATTTTTCCTCATATTTTTTTTTGCCCGAGAACTGCAATATTTCAAAACACCTATCTTAATAATTAGATATTCTTCATTCTGCTTGGACTAGTTTGTTGCTAAGATTTTGAGCTGTGTATTTCATTTGACTTATTGAGTTTTTCATTTCTGTTTTGTCCTGTTACAGGATCTCATTCTCTTTGATGAATTTCTTGTTTATATCATTCATTGATTCCTAATTTTATTTAATTCCCTATCTGTATTCTCTTGCATTTCCTCGAATAACTTTATTCTTTGGAATTCTCTCAGGCATTTTGTCATTTCCCTTCACAGTCTGATACTGAAGCATTGCTGTGTTCCTTCTGAAGTGTCATGTTACCCTCTTTTTTCATACTTCTTGTGATCCTATGTTGATTTTTCTGCATCTGAGGATCAATTGTTCTATTGCTTCATGAATTGAAGGCTTTTTTCTAAAGATGATTCTTTGGGTGTCAGTTTGGTGTGTTGCTGTGGCTTTTATTCTCAGTTGAATATTGTGGTGTATCTCCATAAACTTATTTGTTTTGTATTTCATTTTTCACTATAGTTGATGGTAGCAGAAGTGGGATCTGGACTATCCCTGGGGCTCAGGGTGTAGTTGCTGGAACTACATGTAGTTCATGTAGTTCCCTAGCCATCTTCTGAGGGAAAGACTGGAGTCAGGCACATTGCTGGTATTGGGAGCAGGCCCTGGGTACAAATGGCCTGGAACACTGACTCCTAGCTACCACCCAACTTAGGAGCCGGAGTTGCCAGAGCCACAAGAGCAGTACCGGTGCTGGATGGTACAGGCAGGGCCTCCCATATGTTGTCTAAGGAATTGACTGGATATGCAGGAGTGGTTTTGGCTCTGGGAAAGCAGAGTGAACACACCTTGAGTCATCTCTGATATAGGGGCTTGGAGCCCCAGGCTGTGTGCTGGGCTGTAGCCCTGAGTTGGGGAGGGGCACTGAGATGGGCAGCTTCTGCTGGGGGAGAGGGCTGTGGCTCTGCACTGGACTGGGCACAGAAGTCAGGCCAGTGCTCCAAGCAAGGAGCAACTTGGCTGGATAAGATAGTTTTCAGAAACCCATCAGTTCTCCCTTAGAGAAACAGTGGTGCCAAGCAGAGATGGAGCCCAGTCTTCAGGCCCTTTGCTACACTGGTGTTGGGAGCAGGCTAGGCCCATGCATAATCTCTAACATGCATGCTGCCCAAGCTTTCCTGACCCTAGTGCAAGTACAGTCCTCAGCGTCCATGGGCATACCACATTTGGCCCTGGCAACTCCGTCCTGCAGTCCTTATATGTGCAGGTTCCAGTAGCAATGAGCGATGCCCTGAATGGCTGGAGGAGAAGAAGGGTTAGAGGGAGATGATCTCCGAGTCTGAAGAGGCAGGACCCTAAGGTCCTAGGGACTGGATTTTGCAGCTGCTCAGCACTCAGTGTCCCCTGATATGCTAGGGAGTGCCCCTGCTGCATGGGGCCCCATTGTGAAGCTCAGTCTTCCTTGCTGAAGAGTGGGGATGTCAATGGGTCCCTAGGAAGGAGAAGAGCAAAAGCTTCTGCTTCGCATAGCATGTTAACTTCTAGCAGTGACTCCATTCTCAAGGTGGCACCATGCTGCCACAGTCTGGGGCTTGAGTGTTGAGGCAGGGGACAATGTGGATTCCTTTTCTAAAACAAAGGGGTCATGAGTTCTCCCAGCTGCTCTCCTTACTGAGACTCTGGTCTATGACGATGGAGTCATCCCCATCCGGGATGTCCACACATGAAGTGTTCATGCAGATGGGCTCTGCTGAGGCTGTCCTGCTCACACATTCCCCTGGGAATCCCCTGGCTTCGGGGCTGGGGACTCAGCTGCCAGTTGATTGTGTTCTTCTTGCTATGCTGATGTCCATGTTCTTGGTATCCTACTGGGTTCCTGCTATACTCTACATGCGTTCATAGGCTCTTCCTCGGGCACTCACCTGGAGATGGAGTGAGTTTACTCACCTGCTGCTTTGGGTCTTGTCTTGGAGGAAGAAGCAAATTCTAGGTATCTCTCTTTGGTCGTTGAACATTTCTAGAATATTTTTTCTTAAATTCTACATATCACACAATTCTGTAATTTACTTTCTGTATCATCTTCTGGTTTATAACTCTATGTGGACATAAACTGTCTGTCCATCTCAGTATTCCCAGCAAGGCGCACATTGTAGAAAATACTCAAATGGTCAATAAATAGATTATGATTCAATAAAGCAATGAGTTAAAGTACATAGTTTGTTAATAAGTTATTTGTACTGGTTGTTTTTGTTATGGATTTTCTTGGGGCATGAGGGATTCTTCTGTTAAATATATTACTATTTTTTTCTTTTTTTCCCATAGTATCAAGTATTACTGGGGACATCAAGCAGATCTGGTGTTTCTTGTCCTCATGAATGTTCTGGATTACACTGATGTAGGTACATTGATTTGACACCTGATAGATTCATTGCACAACACCAAAAACAGCAAGTGTTAGGATCATAACCAAAGGCACAGTATGCCCTTTGCCTTCTATTTATGTCATTACCTCAGTGGTTGCTAATGCAACAAACTTAACAAACTTGTGTTAACTTATAAATTGGTCATTGCACATTTTTCCAGTTTTCAAGATGATGTGATTCTGAAAACATAAATTCTCATTAAATAACTGACCTAACCTTACTTTATTGCTTCCATTTTAATAATTATTTGATTTGAGCTTGTTGTATGTTAGACATTTAAAATGTCCTAGAGACTTTAAACAATGGCAAACAGCACAGGCAAGATTGACCCTGTGGATATAATTTGAGCAGTCTTAGAGAGAGGCATGTATGTAAGTGGGGTTGCAGGAAGGGACACTAGTGACAAGTGGAAAGTCATGAAAGCTTATGTAATGACCCGACCTACTTTATTTCTGCTTGATGTATATTCAAATTGCTTTTTCTCTTCAAAAATGTTTTTAAAAATTACAGTAAATAGGCTCAAGTTAAATTATCACTGAAGGCAATAAACCAATTTAGCCAGTCCCTCAGGTCAGGCTGGGTTCTGTTTAGGTAGCATCTGCATTCTAGAATAGCTTTGGCAAGACTGACTTCATTGACATTTAGAATTCACAAAGCTAAAAGGAATTTCCCAATAGTATATTAGGAAAAATTGGGGGAAGACACAGTGCTCAAACAACCTGGCATTCAAATGTCAATTTTAGTACAAATCTGGATTAGCTATCCTTTGATCAGTACAGATTACAGATCTTACTTACATGGATTGGTGATGGTACTTCGCTTATATCTTTCTTCTTCCCTAATCTCTGCTTTCCCTTTCTGTTTCAGATGTGTCCTCAAATAATATCTAAATGAAACATTTAATGTTACTGTATGTGTCCAAGGGGTATTTAAAAGTTTGGGGAAAATGTTTTCTATAAAAATTTATTCAGAGACTTCAAAGTTTTTGCAACAAAATAACTTATCATTTGATTCCATTTTCCATGAACTTTTGAAATATGCTCCTGTGTTTCAATACCTGACATAAATAAGAATGTGTTTGTAGACCTTGTGGTATCCTGTTTTCTACATGAGTAAAAAAATAACCATGTTGCTGAATTTTTTTGTTAATGGCTACATAATGTTCCCTAATACACATCCTCCACATTTTATGTCTGTTGTTTGCATTATGTTCCTCACAAAGATTAGCCTGAAACAGATACTGTTGTACATGCTGTGGCTCCCAGCTGAGTGATTTGGATATTAGTTTGTCCACTCGAGAATGTTTGGCCATTGCATTCATGTGTACCTAAAGTTACCAACAGTTCAGAGGTTGCTTCCTAGGACGACAGTGCCTGTTTACACTCCCACCAGCAGCACATCATAGTTCCTTAGCATGTGATATTATCCACAATGGAATTTTTTTTCTTTATTATTTATTTTTTGACAGAGTTAGAGAAAGAGAGAAAGGTCTTCCTTTTTACGTTGGTTCATCCCCCAAGTGGCTGCTGCAGCAGGCGTGGTGCACTGCGCCAATCTGAAGCCAGGAACCAGGTGCTTCTCCTGGTCTCCCACGCGAGTGCAGGGCCCAAGGACCTGGGCCATCCTCTACTGCCCTCCGGGCCACAGCAGAGAGCTGGACTGGAAGGGGAGCAACTGGGACAGAATCCGGTGCCCCAACCGGGACTAGAACCCAGGGTGCCGGTGCCGCAGGTGGAGCATTAGCCTAATGAGTCATGGCACTGGCCAGAATTTATTTTCTTAATACTGAGTACATATTTCATGGTCACTTCAGTTTGGAATTACATTAACAAACAATGCACAAAACCTTTCAAGAGGACTTTTCTAGCTCTAGTAAGATATTAAATATAAATAATCTGAAGAAATAGGTAGATATGCCATATTTATTGATGTGTTTAACTCAATATTATATTGAATTAGGGGCCGGCACTGTGGCTCAGTTGGCTAATCTTCCGCCTGCGGCGCCGGCATCCCATATGGGCGCCGGGTTCTAGTCCCAGTTGCTCCTCTTCCATTCCAGCTCTCTGCTGTGGCCCAGAGGGCAGTGGAGGATGGCCCAGGTGTTTGGGCTCTTGCACCTGCATGGGAGACCAAGAGAAAGCATCTGGCTCCTAGCTTTGGATCTGCATAGCACCGGCCATCATGGCCATTTGGGGAGTGAACCAACGGAAGGAAGACCTCTCTCTCTCTCTCTCTCTCTCTCTCTCTCTCTCTCTCTCTCTCACTGTCTATGATTCTACCTGTCGAAATAAATTATATTGAATTAAATATATATGAATGATATATAAGAGCATATTCTATTTTATATTAATTTTATATTCATTAGTCCCTTATTATTCTAAATATGTGCATTACCATCCAGAATTCTATCTGGTTTATTTCAGAGGTACAATAAATATGTATACCACAATTAATATGAATTTATGGCTTTGAAAAGAAAATTTATATCATACAGAAGAACAAAGTAAAAGAATAACATATCATTAAGACAAAAAGAGTATTAAATTGGATTATTAGCAGACTGCACAGAAGTAGCATTATGATTGTATGTGGTATGAATGTATGACCAAGGTAGGCTTCCAATCAAAAAGGAAAGAACCAGTTGTAACACATGATGCTGAGAAAACTCTTCAGTTATGACATAGGAGAGTAGAGCTGAGTCCCAGTCACATGATGTAAAAATGTCTAAGACCTGAATGAGAAAGGAAAGCAAAGAGGAGCAAATGTTTGACAACTGTGACATTAGCACTGCAGAAGGACTTCTTGGTAGAAACTGCTTTTTAAAATGTGATGATGTGATTGCATCAAATACAGTGATTTATAGAAAACATAAATACCCAATGTTGACAAATACATAATGATGAAAAAAGATTTTTAAAATTGATGAATGTTTAATATCTATGATAGATTGCATCTATCATAGTATTTTTAATGTATCAGAATAGCAATCCCAAATAATTTCATCTATTGCAATAAAATTTTGTAGCTTAAGAAAAACAGGAAAACCTTAAAAGAATAATCAAAGCATAGAAATAGGGCAGAGAAAGAAAACATCCAATGGCTAACAAATAAAAAACAATGTTTAAGGTAATCCAATTTATTAGTAATAAGAAAATTGAAACAATTTGATAACATGCAAATTTATTATTCAAATCAGTTATTTAATCATTCATTAATTTTAAAGCTAAGGGTAAGGAAATAGTACCCTAAATGGATACAATACTAAGTGGGCACTGAGCTAGGCTCAAGTTAACACTCTTCATCCAGGGCACACCACTCTCATGTGCCATGTTTTCAATCATGGCAGTAGAGGCAGTGGGTTGTCAGCAAAGGGTAAGTTACACGGAGAAAGTGCTGAGTGACTAGAGAACCATGGAGTGGGGGCTTGTCAGGGCTCAAACCAGAGCTGTTCCCACCCCACCCCCCAGCCCTGTGGGACTCGGGTAAAATGTCAGTTAATCTGAATCCCACAGGCCTTTAAATCTGCGACAATTTTAGGCTATGGCTCACAGTGGTATTGGGAGGATGATGCAATGAGGACTTCGTCAAAAGCCTGGTGCATAATGTAGGCTCGAAAAATGTTACCTATTATATGGATCTGAGTTCTTTAGGCATTGACTTTTGTTAAAGTTGCTAATATTTTTTTATTTCTAATTGCATCAATTATTGATTATATTATAGATTTAGTATTCTGTATTCTAGAGGAAAAGTATAGTGAGTATAGGCTAGCAATAGAGCCATATGAAATCTCCACATTTATCTTAAATTCAATATGTGTCCAAATTTAGTATCATTGTCAAAGCAAGATGAATTTCTATTTATCCCAGTTTCTTTGTATGTTTGGGGAGGGAGTTAAATTGTGGTACATGGAAGAGGCAAAATGTCAGTCAATAAATGGAACTCTCCATTAATATTCCTGAAACTCTGGATTTAAAATCAGACAGAAAATACATCCCAAATATTGGCTATGAAGAAGGGAAGTGAAGTAATCAGGATAAAGGGGAAAAGAGGAGGGATGTGTGAATGAGAAACAGAAAGACTACTTTGCATGAATGTGTTCATCTGTTTGCAGTGTTCAGTCTGAGTATAATGACATGAAATCATTAATAACAGCACTTCTGGGTCAGGCATACACGCATCTCATTTAACCCTCACAATAATCCAGTAAACCTGGTATTTATCACCCCTACTTATAGGTGAGAAATTGAGGCCCAAAGTGTTACATCCTTTGCTAGTGATGATTCATGAATTGAGTTAACATCTGTGTGGCCCCAAAGTCTATGATGCATTTTCCCAGACTTTTTATAATAAAAACAGAACATAAATGTGGTATAGATCAATTTTTAATCAGTCCCTGAGAACTGTTGAGTTGTTAATTCTCAAAGTAGTACTCTTGCATTCCTAAAATCATACATGAACAACTCCATTATGCTGCTATCTTAAACATGTTGTAGGAAATGCATTTCTCACCTAGGGAGATAAAAGACTGGTAAGAACAGAAACAAATTCAGTGACCTAAAAATACTATTTTTTAAACTCAGTACAACTTGTCCTCATAATTACATTTGTATCTATTTAAAATCATTTCTGCTAATAGAAATGTTTTTGTAATAAAGGACCTAATAAATACATGCAGAACCCTGAGGCTTGAAGTGAACTTTTGAAATATAATTTGAACCATTAGTTTTAATTATGGGATAAATATTTTGATAGTTCACTCTGCTTAATAGCCAGTCCAGTACTTTTCCTGCTGGGCCAGAATTTGGCAGCTTTTTAATTTTGCTGACGACTAGAAAAGAACATTTGTTTTTGTTTATTTGAATATATCAAAGTAGACAATGGTACTTGTAAGCTGTGCCTGCAAAAGATGCGAGTGTACAGGTGTGCCTTTATTTGCCTCCAGACAGGGGCTCTCCTCAGCCTTGCTCACTCATAAGGTGTGTTAAGGTAGAAGGAAAGTGGAGGGTTGCTTGTATAACTGTGCCAGCCTAACTTGGCAAAATGTCCACCTGTTTGTGAGATTTATATAACTTCTCATCTTATTTAGCAGCTTATTTTGCAAAGATACAACTGTAGTTTCCCATTTCCGTGGACCTGCAAAGAGTTGGCAGACAGAAAGGGGTTGGGATTTGAATTAAGTTTTGCCGGACAATGGGAGGCTACACACCCTTTGAGACTCTTGTGATCAACACAAGATTGTTAGGGCTATCAGAATTTTAGGTATGGAATATGCAAGCAAATGAAACACCATCTAAGTAATTCTTTTTTCCCCTGTATATTTTTTTTTATTTTTTAATGCATTTTGACAATGAGAGGAAATATTTGCAAGCTTCATATCTGACAAAAGCCTTAATATCCAGAAAGTATCAGAAAATCCAATGCTCAACAGCAGCATAACAACCCATCCAGTTAAGAAATAGGCAAATGATGTGAATAGACAGCAAATGAAGAAGCACATGTGGCAATGAATATTTGACAAAAAGAATACTCAGTATCACTAGCCATCAGGGAAATGCAAATCAAAACCAGGATAAGATATCACCTTATCCTTGTTAGAATGACTTATGAAAAAGACAAAGTAACAAGTGCTGGGGAGGATATGGATAATGAGGAATTCTGATACACTATTGGTGTGAATGTAAATTAGTATAGCCACTATGGAAAACATTATGGTGGTTTCTTAAAAAAAAAAAAAACAACAACAACAAAAAACTGCTACTGGAACTGCCATGTGATCCACCTGAGTCTACTTATTCCTTTATTAAATATACAACACATTATGTGTACAAGGAATTTTCTAGAATATAAGGAATAATTAACTAATTTGACAAGAGATACCTTAGTTTCAGCATGCCTGGAATGTTATCATTTATCTGAGCTAGCACTCAGATGTAGTTTAGTAAATACATTCAAATGAGAACTAGGTTCTTTTTTCCATTACATCACCCTATCTCCCACTGCACAGGAGTTTATTTAATCTGTGTCATGTAGACAATTTGACAATTCAGTGTTGGAGATACAGTGATAAACAGAACAGATATGGGACCTGACTTACTGTAGTATACATTCTGATGAGTGACACATGGAAGTAACAAAAACAAGAGGTAGCAAATAAAATTGACATAAAAAAAAAAAAAACAGCACTTTGTGGAATAATGTAGCAGGGAAAGCAAAAGGAGACCTCATATAGATATAGTGAAAAGGAAGGACCTTGCAGGAGAAACAAACATTTTCTCATGCTAAGAAGAAAATAATCGTTTAAAGAACTCAAGAATGAGCATTCCAAGCAGAAAGCAGCACATGCCCTAGCTGCGGTACAAGAGGATTCCCCACATTGCAAACTGAAAGAACACGCAGATGGCTGAAGAATTGGGAGGTTCAGGAGGAAGGGATTAAAAGTGAACTGGCATAAACAGATAGAGCCAAAGCCTAGAGGTCCTTGCAGACCATATGTGGGGATTTTACTTTAACTGCAATGAGAAGTAACTGACATGATTAAAATGGGTTTGAAATATGATTCTGATGTGAGGTTTAAGACAGCCACTCTAACTAAACAGTGGGATGTGGCTTGCCAAGAGAAAACTTAAGAGGTTCTTTTACCATCCAAGTAATGAGGGTTACCAAGACTCAGATGCCTTATGGTAATGAGGAATTCAAAGAATGCTGATGGGGAGTGATGAGTGAATTGCAGTGCTATCAAGTGGGCAGGTCTACTTGAACAATGGCATTGTCAGGACCAGGTCCAGTGGAAGATGACCTTCAACAATAGAAAGCCAAAGAATGAGGCTAAAATTGTCATTATCCAGGGAAATCCCAGATATTTGAGAGACCAATGAGATCTAAAGGACTCAGGAAAAATAGTGAATAAGGTTTTCATTAGTATAGACAATCACTTCATGTTACTGTAATATCCTTTGTGTCAAAGTAATTACTTGAATTTTCTACATCTTATTAACACATCATTTGTGTGACATGTGAGTATTAAACACTATAGTAAGGATTTATTTTTGTGGCTAAACCTGTTCTGAATATTCAGGACATAACATTTAGTAAGAGCATTTGCTAATAAACTCAGGAAGGGGTGGGTGGATATTGTGATGCAGTGAGTTAAGCTCCCACTCGGCATGCCTTCATCCCATATCTGAATGCCTGGCTCCAGTTTTGGCTGCTTCACACCTCCAATCCAGGTTTCTGCTAATGGTCCTTAAACCCAGTTGAAGCCCAAGTACTTGGGTGCCTGCCATCCTTGTGGGAGATCCAGATGGAGTTCTTGCTCCTACCTACAGCCTAGCTTAGCACTGCACCAGCAATTGCAGGAATGGGGGAGTGAATCATCTGATGTAAGATACTTTTGTCTTTCAATTTCTCTCTATCCCTGTGTCACTTTGCCTTTTAAAGAAATATGTAAGTAAGTAAATAAATAAGTAAATCAAACAAACTCAAGGCCTTTTCTCTACAGTGTCTCATTTAATTTTCAGACAATTACTGGGAGGTAAATAGATCATCTTCATCTGAAAGAAGCAGACATTCCAAAGCCTTGACTAAATCATGTTACAAATGATAGAGTATGAATTCTACTCCAAGATGGTTTGACTACAAAGACTACTATATTTCCCTCATGTACTGCCTCTTCATTATGATTTATTACTGATTTCCAGGGACAAATTAAGCTTTTAAGTTGATATAGTTTATTTGAATATGTATAATTTGATAATTTATATAAATGAGCCAGTTAAATTTCTAAAGCTTCATTACCATCTAGTCTAAGGAGTCTTATCTTTATTTACTAAATGCAGATTGTTAGCCATCACAAAACACACTGAACACCAGACCACTAGAGCCAAGGGCCTAGCCTGTAAAAACAGGAACAGAGATGGAGTCGTCACTTGCACCCACTGTTGCCCGGACACAGTGTCCGTAGAGGCTAAAGGCCTTAAGTAGGAGAAGTAGGGATAGTGGCTAGTGTACGACCTTTACGAGAGTCAGGTGAGTATACGACAGAAGACCACCACTCGAATAGGAGTCGCCGTGAGGAATTTCCGTTCCGTGTCTTACCTCAAAATCTGGAAGGCCGATGAATGGATGGGGATCGCAGAGCATTCGGTGGTGTGGAAGGAGTTCCGGGGGTGGGTTTTGCAGCTGGCAGGAAGCCAGAACCCCAGAGCACTGGGGATGCTGGATTACCAATGTTAGCCATCACAAAACACACCAAATGCTGAAATAGGGGAAAGGGTTTATTGGGGAACACCCAACAGACCAGAGTGAAGGGGCAGCGAAGGGAAAGAGAGCACGTGTCTGGGAAAAGGGTTCTAATATCCCTTTTCCAGGAGGCGGGCAGTGAGGTAGGAATTAGCCAATCCCATTAGGTTGGGGGTGGAGCTTGGCACAGGTAGTTTGGGCCATGTGGCTACCTGGCTTCCAGCAATGGCAGTGGGGGCTAGAGCTTGGGATGTAAATCAGGGTATAGATCACACCATAGATAAAACTGTGCCAGTTTCCTAACACAAATGATATACAAATACCAGCCAAAAATTCAATAACTCGTAGTGAATGTGCTATGTTAAAATTTCTTTAAGGATTTGTTATTTGAGATGCACAGTTACAGACAGAGAAAGTGAGGTTTTCCATAGGTTGGTTCACTCCCCAGATGACCACAACAGCCAGAACTGGGTAGATTTGAAGCCAGGAACTTCTTTCAGGTCTCCTGCTTGGGTGCAAGGGCCCAAGCATTTGTGCCATCTTCTGCTGCTTTTCCAGTTGATTAGCAGGGAGCTAGATCAGAAGTGGAGCAGCTGGAACTCAAACTGGTATACATGTGGGATGCTGATGCTGTAGGTAGAAGCTTAAGCTACTACGCCATAGTGTGTTAACATTTCTTAAACTAAATAAAGCAGCATATACGGATATTTGATCAAGCTTCAGGAGCATAAAATGCATCTTATTTGAGGATCACTGTGAAATTTTAAGTGAACTTCCCATTTACTAGTGATAGTCACATAAGTGCATGTATTTCTTCCTGACACCCAGAATCTTTTTGATCTTTTCTACATTATGTTAGTGTCCTTTGAAATTCCCCTACTACAAAAAATTTAGTCCAATCCTGACTTCACCAGGAGACATTGGCATTGGGTCTCCAGCATCTGCAATATGGCACCAAGCAGTGACCAGTTCCACAGAGTCCATCAGGACACTCTCCCGGGGTGATCTAGTTCCTCCTTTTAATACTTAATTTCAGTCTATCCAACAGTTAATTCTACAGTCTCGTATATCTTGTCTTTTATTATATACCTAAAAAATCATTGAAATGACTAATGTTTCCCATATGATTTTCAGGGTTTCTGGAAAAAAAAAATCTAATCAGTTGAAAAAGTCTAAGGCCTCAAGTCTATAATAGGGTTTGTGGATATGCCCAAAGGGTTAGTCTTTCTTTATATTTAAAATACATTTCATCAAAATGAAATAACTAACTTTTAATAAATATCACCAGCATAACACATGTATTAAGTGAATGACAGTCTTTTGGGTTTATTTCCAGTTTCCATTTCCTTGCTTACTAGAATTAAGGATCTTGTCAATGCTTCAATGAGATAAATATTAGAAATATATGTGGAATATGTTTTTAATGTTTGTTTTCCAACAAATAGTCAATGAGTTTAGAGTTTAATGACTGAATTGGTTCTCCTTGATTCTAAGCTAGTTGAGAAGATTTAGACTCGTGTCAGTGCCAAAAGTGAAAATGCTTCGGGAAATTTAACAGACTTTGCTTACTAGGGTTCGGTCTGCATTTTTAGATCCTGATGTAGATCCTGCCTGAGCATGTTGGATCATGCTATGGTAACCTTCTGATGACTTAAATAAAATCTTCAATCTATAGCTCCTACTACTTTCTCACACTTTACCCTTCAGTTCCCATTTTGCAATGAGATTCTAAGATCAACCTTTGAATTTTTCATTGTAAATGTTTTCTTTTAGCTCTGCCTTTTAAATTCTTTTTTTTAAAAATTTCAGTTAGTTTCTAACAGATTCAACGTGATTTGTAGTTACAATACTAAGAACATAATGATATTCCCTTCCTCTCTCTCACCCTCCCACCTTCCTTCCTTCACCATTGGTGTATTTTTTTTTTCATTATTGAGATAATGTGTTTTAAATTTACAATACAGTAAAAGGCTTTATACTTCAGCAAATAAATTTAACAGGTAAAAAGCAAAAAGTCCCTAGTTTAGTGGGAATGTAGGCAACCACTACAAACAATAATTAAATGGCAAAATAACCATTTCATCCATGTATACTACATCTTAAACTAATCACAAGTCACTAGAACTATAGTAGTGCAGCATTCTTAACCATTGATTTAACAATGGTATAAAAGTTTTGCAAAACTACATTTGCAACAATACAAATATACAAATATTTCATTTTTTTATTAAATTTTAGCTCCCACATATAAGAACACCCAGTGTTTCTTTCTAGGTACAGCTTATTTCACTCAACATTATGTCTGATAGTTCATTCCATTTTGCTGTTAATGGTAGAAATTCATTCTTTTTTTTATAGCTGTAATATTCCATTGTGTATACATACCATTTTTTTATTTTAATTTATTTGACAGGTAGAGTTACAGAGAGAGAGACCCAAAAAAGGTCTTCCTTCTGTTGATTCACCCCCCAAATGGCTGCCACGGCTGGAGCTGTGCTGATCCAAAGCCAGGAGCTAGGTACTTCCTGGTCTCCCACGCAGGTGCAGACGCCCAAGCTCTTGGGCCATCCTCCACTGCCCTCCTGGGCCACAACAGAGAGCTGGACTGGAAGAGGAGCAACCGGGGCTAGAACCTGGTGCCCATATGGGATGCCGGCGTCACAGGCGGAGGATTAACCAAGTGAGCCATGGCGCTGGCCCCCACATAGCATATTTGCTTTATCCATTCATCTGATGATGAACACCTTGGTTGATTCCAAAGTTTGGCTATTGTGAACAGTGCTTCTATAAGCATAGTGGAGCAGGTATCTCTTTGATATGTTGTGTTTAAGTCTTTGGGGTATATAATCAGTAAGAGGGATTGCTGGATCATATGGCAAATCTATTTCTATTTTTTTAAGAAATCTCCACACTAGTTAGTTTATGCAATAATGTATGTCCCCACCAACAGTGTATAAATGTTCCCCTTTCTCCTATCCTCACCAGCATTTGTTTCTCTCTGTTTTGCATTTTAACCATTCTGACATTGGTGAAGTGATAGGTCATTGTGGCTTTGATTTGCATTTCCCTGATGGCTAGTGATTTTGAACATGTTTTCATATATTTGTTGGCCATTTGTATTTCTTCTGAGAAATGTCTACTAATGTTTTTTGTTCATTTGTCAATGGATTATTTGTTTTTGTTGTGGAGTTTAAGTAGCTGATATATTCAGGATATTAATCTTTCATAGGATATGTTCTTTGGAAACACTTTTTTTTCTCATTCTGTTGGATGTCTCTGCACGTGATTGATAGTTTCCTTTGTTGTGCAAACTTTTGAGTTTGCTATAGTCCCATTTGTTTAGTTTTGGTTTTGTTTCTGGTGCTTTGGGAGTGTTGTCCCAAAAATTGTCTCCTACACCAATGTCTTAGAGTGTTTTCTTTACTTTATGTTTTTTAGTAACTTCATAATCTCAGGTCTTAAATTTAGGTCTTTGATCCATCTTGAGTTGATTTTTGTATATGATGAGAGGTATGGATCTAATTTCATTCTTCAGCATATAAACATCCAGTTTTGCCAGCATCATTTGTTGAGAGATAATCCTTACTGCAATGTATAGTCTGAGCACTTTTGTAAAAAATCAGTTGGCTCTATGTATGTGGATTAATTTCTCAACTTTCCATTCTATTCCATTGATCTCTATGTTCGGTTTTGTGCCAGTACCATGCTGTTATAATTACTATAGCTTTGTTGTATGCTTTGAAGTTAATTATTGTGATACCTAAAGTTTGATTTTTCTTGTTCAGGGTTCCTTTGGTTATTCTGGGTCGTTTGTGATTCCATATGAATTTCAGGATTGCTTTTTCCAATTATTTAAAGAATATCATTGGTATTTTGTTGGAATTGCATTGAGTCTGTAGATTGCTTTGGGTAGTATAGATATTTTAATGATTTTGATTGTTCCAATCAATGAGCAAAGAATATCTTCACATTTTTTGTGTCTGATAATTTCTTTCATCCATTTCTGATAATTTTCACTGTAGAGATCTTTGACTTCTTTGGTTAAATTTATTCCTAAATATTTATTTTTTGTGGCTATTGTGAATGAGATTTCTTTCTTGATTTCTCTTTCTGTGGGTACATCCTTAACACACACAAAAGAAGCAACTGATTTTTATATATTTATTTTGTAACCTGCAAATTTACTGAATCGGTTTATCAATTCTAAGAGCTTTTCAGTCGTGTGTAGGTTTTTCCATGTGCAATATCATGTCATCTTCAAACAAGGATAACTAGGTTTCCAATTTTGATGTGCTTTATTTCTTTCTCTCCCTAGTTGCTCTTACTAAAACTTACATTGAATAAGAGTGGCAAAAGTGGACATTGTTGATCTAGAGGAAATGCTTTCAGTTTTCCCCATGATATTGGCTATTGGTTTGTGATAGATAGCTTTTATAATTTAAGGAATGTTTCTTCGATACCTAATCTGTGGAAATCTTTCATCATGACATTGAATCTTATCAGATGCTTTCTTTACATCTATTGAAATGACCATGTAATCTTTGTTTTTCATTTTTTTGATATGACTTATGACATTTATTAATTTGTGAATGCTGAGCATCCTCACATTTCTGGAATAAATCCCAATTGATTATGATGAATGATCTTTTTGATGTGATTTTGAATTTGATTTGCTAGTATTTTGTTGAGAATCTGCACTTACGTTCATTAAGTATATAGGTCTGTAGTTTTCATGTCATGTTTATGTATGGTTTCGGTATCGAGGTAATGCTGGCTTCATAAAAAGAGAATGCCCAAGTTTGATCCTTTTCTATTTTAGAATAGTTGAAGAGTATTGGAGTTTTTTCCCCTTTGAATGTTTCATAGAATTCAGTAGTAAACCCACCAGGTCCTGGACTTTTCCTTGTTGGAAGATTTTGATTACTGCGTTAGTGAATTGCTTATTATGGGACTGTTTAGATTACCTGTATCTTATTCATTAATCTTGGTAGGTTATGTGAGTCTGGGAATGGATCCATTTCTTTAAGGCTTTCCAGTTTATTAGCATATAGTTTTTCATAGTAATTTCTTATGATCCTTTGTGTTTCAGTGGTATTGGTTGCAATGTCTCCTTTTTCATCTCTAATTTTATTTGAATTTTTCTCTTTTTTTTCTTATTCTGGCTAGAGGTTTATCTATTTTGTTTATCTTCTCAAAAACACCCAACTTTTTGTTTTGTAGATATTTTGTACTTTTTTTAGTTTCAATTTCTTTTATTTCTGCTCCGATCTTTATTATTTCTCACCTCCTGATGATCTGGGGTTTGATTTGTTCTTGTTTTTCTAAGTCTTCAAGATGCATCATTAGATCTTTGAGACATTTCTCATTTTTTAATGTAAGCACTTAATGTTATCAACTTCACTCTTGATACTGCTTTTGCTATTTCCTGTATCCCACAGGATTTTATTTTTATTTCAAGAAAATGTTTTGTTTTCTTTTTAATTTCTCCAATGATCCATTGATCTTTCAGTAGTGCACTGTTTAATTTCTAAGTGTTTATGAGCATTCTCTTGTTGCTGATTTCATTTTATTCCTTTATGGTCGGAGAAGGCACATGGTATTTCAATATTTTTAAGTTTGCTGAGACTTGATTTGTGGCCTAATTATGTAGCCATTGGATGAAATGTTCTATAAATGTCTGTTAGGTCCATTTGCTTGAAAGTATGTTTCAACTCCCATGTGTCTTTATTGATTTTTTTTTTTTGCTCTGGATGATCTGTCCTTTGAGAGTAGGGTGATCAAGTCACCCGTTGTTATCGTATTGTAGTCTATCTCTCCCCTGGGGTATAATAGTATTTTTTTTTTCAATTTAGAAAAAGGTTAAAGCATTTATTAAAAACAAGCCCTAAGGCTAGGTAACTTTAGAATAGTCAGAAAAGTTATTCCTTCCTTTTTTTTTTTTTTTTCATTTTCAATTCTCTTTATATACAGAAGATCAATTTAGTATACATTAAGTAAAGGTGACACTCCCAGTTTAGGCGTGGTAAATCTCTCTTTCTTTAATTCTTTTTTTTATTATTATTCAAAAGGGAAGTAATTCCGCACAGCTGAATGGAATTGGAGGTAGTTAGCAGGTGAATGATATACCCACAGGAGCCAGAGATCAGAAGCTCTTTCCCAAGGACCACACAGGGAATCTCTGCTGCCCTTGGTGTGGGCTCCAATTCTCCTGCAGTCTACCACTGGGTTGCCAAGGTAGATCCTAATCTCCTGTTATTTCACCCCCCCCTAGAGTCAGGTTTTTCTGCTAGGCTCAGGGCCAGTGCAGACCTGAGGTCACCCTGCTTATGATGTATGTCCAAAATGGCGCCTGCTCTTTGACTTGCTCGACTTTGAGGGGCGAGCGGAGAGAGAGAAACTCGTGTCCATATCGGTCACTTTTTTTTCCCCCCTCTCTCTCTTCTAGTTAGCCTGGTGAACTTTTCCCCACGGAATTTCAAGCCTCGTTCCCTCTAGTCTCCTCTTTCCGCTTTCCCGCTGGTGTCTCGGGCTATGGAGGTTCGGCTCACCTCGCGTTCCAGCGCTGGTGTGTTGAGTCTGCCGCTGGTGTCCTGAACTTGGGCTCCCACGCTCTCCATGCAGGTCCACTGTGAATCACTAGTTCCAGAAGAGTTTCCTCTGCTGTTTCTTCCCCTATTCTTCCTTGACCCTGCAGTATCTCCACTTTTATTAAACTGTCTCTTCCTGGACTATCAGTGTGCTCCCTTCCTATTCCGCCATCTTGCCGCTCTCTCAGTATTTTCTATATATCTGGGTGATCTTGTGTTGGGTGCATATATATTTATGATATTTCTTTTTGCCAGATTGAACCTTTTATCAAAGTATAATGTCCTTTATTTGTATCTTTTTACAGTTTGATTTAATGTCTGTTTTACCTTATATCAGAATGGCCACGCCTGCTTACTTTTTGTCTCCGTTTGCCTAGTCTTTTACTAGCCAGTTACTGTTAGCCTGTTTGTATCTGTGTTTGAAGGGAGTTTATTATAGGCAGCAAATTTAAAGTTATTTGCTGCTTCTTTCCACCCCTCGTTTCCATGGGAAATCTCAACTATCATTAAGCAAACTGTTTGCATTCTACAATACCTGCACCCAATAAACCAATGCCAAAATAACCTAAACAGTGTGAGCCACTTTCTTTTTTTGTCTATTTGAAAGGCAGGGTCAGAGAGATCCTTTATCTGTTAGCTAACTCTCCAAATGGCTGCAGCAGCCGAAGCTGTACCCAGCAGAAGCCAGGAGCCCAAACTCCTTACAGATCTCCCACTATGGGTGGCAGGGACCTAACCACTTGAATCATTTTCTACTGCCTTCCCAGATACAATATCAGGAAGCTGGATCTGAGGCAGAGCAGTGAGGACTCAAAATAGCGCTGATCTGAGATGCTGGCATCAAATGTAGAGTCTTAATCTACTGAGTCACAAGCCACCCCAGGTATCCTCTTTCTAAATGTATTTTCACCTTATTTCAAAGGTAGGGAGGCAGAAAAAGTGAGTGTGAGAAAGAGAATCTTCTATCTGCTAAGGTTTCTTCCCCAAATGCTGGCAACAGTTAGGGCTTAGCTATCCAAAATGAACAGCGGGAACTCAATCTCATCTGGGTGGCAGGGACCAAAATATTCAGTCATCACCTGCTTCCTTCTATGGTCCAAATCAGCAGGAAGCTAGAACTGGAAGTAGAGCCAGGACTTGAACCTAGGCACTCAAATATAGGTGGTGGGTATCCCAAGCAGCATCTTATCCACTGTATCACTGCCTGCCCCCTTTATCTTTTTGGGAAAAAAATGTTTTTCATCTTCTTTGAAACATAAACACAGATGGAGAAAGAGAAAGGGCATACTTTCAAAATATTCTCCAAATCACCAATGAATAACTCCTATTGAGACAAACTTACCAAGCCTATCAAATACATTTATTTTCCTATCTCTTGAAGATGATAATTTTGTAATATAAAAAATCTTCAGTACATATAACTGATGATCATTCTTAAGAGGAAAAACAGTTGCAGGTAAATAAGAAATAACTCATTTTCCCAATACAAAACCATCTTCCTGAATGCATCTTATGTAATTTCTCACCTCATTACAGTTAAATCAGATTTCCAGATCCTATTCAAATTTACCGTCTCCTTTTGACATCTAGGTACCATTCACTTTCTTTTTCTTTTCAGAATTAATTCCAAAGATACTTAATTTTACTGAGGAAAAGAAGGGGAAAAAACTATTCTCCCTAATAACTGTCCTATTTATCTGCTCCCAACACTTCACTAAAGTGCTGTTTTTTCATTCTAACACCATTTCCTAGTCACTTGTTAACAGAACATTCAAATCAAACTTTCATCACCATCAGCTCAGAAAGATCTTCTCAATGGTAAAGTGTTTTCTAATCCTGTAGCCTTCTCAGGATGTGTGTGTTAGGGTTCTTCAGAGAAACAGAACTCATAGAAATGATGTGTGTATCTATATCTATATAGATATATATGCATATTAATATAAAATATGTATCAAATATATATAAATATATGTTAATTAGAAGCAATTGGCTCCCATCCTTTTGGTGACTAGCAAGGCTAAGCTTGGCAGGGTGAGCTTGCGGGCTGGAGATGCAAGGAGCTGATGTTCCAGTCTGAGTCTGAGGTCCTCTGTTGTAGAACCAGGAAGAACTGATACTGTATATATTAATTTCTCAGGCAATGTGCAAGATAAACAGAGAGCTGGTCTTTTTATTCTACTCAGGCCTTCAACTGATTGGATGAAATCTACCACTGGATGTAGGGCAATCTGCTTGCTTCAGCGTCCACCAATGTAAATGGTTATCTTCATCCCCAAACACCCAGATCAACTTCTTAACTGGTGTTTGTAAAAAATTAAGTTCTGGAGGCCATAGTCCAACAGAAATCAAGATTCCATTCCAAAATCAGTAAAGGATGCCAATATATATTATATTTAAAATGCAGACAATAGTCATTCATGTGGTTTGCATACACATGCAACATGGATTTTGGAAAATAAGTTACTTTCAAATAAATTTTCTTTCTTCTAGGACTTCTGTGCTGCTTGCATTTAGTTGTCTCTGCTCTTTGACAACTCTCAGTTAATTACATCACATAGATATTAAGGAAGCTGTATCACATACATAACCAGTTGGTAGAATTTCCGCTTACTGTTGACTAGGACATTTTTATTTTATGAGAAATAGTGCCTTGATAAATGTAACCAGAGTTCATTCATTATGACAATCCATTGTTGACTAAATCACAATGGATTTATCTATTCTATTGTCAATGACCTTTCTGTATTTTCCAGTTTTTACCTTTACAACCGATTGTCCTAAAGATAAATATCCTAGTGCAAATATACAAGGATATAGCTAGATCATAGGTACATGGGCAGTCGTTGTTGGAATGCTAAGTGGCAAGTATCCACTGCCCCCTTACCTGGCCATCAGTTCCAGCCACTAAGTGTAAAGGGGGACAGTTCTAAAAATGACGTGAAGGACCCCATTGATATTGCATACATGTATTCTTTTAAATCAATATTTTCACTTCTTAGAATGTCTCCTATGGAAACATAAAAAGGAGCAGAAATAAATGTGCTAGGATGTTTGATGTGGCAACATATTTAATGCCAAAGTTAAAAATAGTCTGCTTATCAATAGGTGATCACTGTAATTAATTGGGGTGGTTCCAATCATGGGGATTCCGTGTCTACTAAGCACTTACAGAGCTGAAGTAGGTTTTTAATTTTTTTTTTTTTAATTTTTGACAGGCAGAGTGGACAGTGAGAGAGAGAGAGAAAGGTCTTCCTTTTTGCCATTGGTTCACCCTCCAATGGCCGCCGCGGCCGGCGCGCTGCGACCGGCGCACCGTGCTGATCCGATGGCAGGAGCCAGGTGCTTCTCCTGGTCTCCCATGGGGTGCAGGGCCCAAGGACCTGGGCCATCCTCCACTGCACTCCCTGGCCACAGCAGAGAGCTGGCCTGGAAGAGAGGCAACCAGGACAGGATCTGGCGCCGGCCAGAAGTAGGTTTTGATACATTGACATGAAATATGTCATGGCTATTAAGAGATTTGATTTTTTTAAAGTATACATAGGAAGGTACCACTTTTGTCTTGTAAAAAAAAAAAAACTAAATAATTGCTTTTGAGACTGATTGGTAAAGAAGAGACTTCAATAAATGATATTGGAACATATATAAGAAACAGCACCAGCTATTGCCACCATTCTGAGAGTGTGTCATTAGATGGAAGGTTCTCTGTCTCTCTCTCCCCACTCCTGTTACTATGCCTTTAAAAATAAATGTATCTTTGAAAATTTCATAAAATCTAATATCAAAAAAGAATATTAGAGATGACAGTGAGTTTTTGTTATACATATCATTGATTTCCTTGGATTTATGTTTGATGTTAAAAATGCAAGAGTTCAGTTTTAACACGGCCATGTGTGTAATCACAAAGTGGCTTGGGGATTTTGACAAGGTGCTAACAAAGCTGTGCCCACTCACCTAACATGTCATTGTCTTTCTTCCACAAAGGTGGTTGAAATGCTCCTAGTTGGGTAACGTAGACTCATTGAAAGAATGCACCTTTTTTGGGTGCTGGGAAAAGGGCACCTCCTTTAGTAGAAAGGTACTAATCAAAATGCATTAATTAAATAGAGCTTTTAGCATTAATCTTCCATGTTATGTTATTCCTATTTAATCTGCCCAACTTGTACCTTTAATAATAATACTTCTATTACACTTCTTTCAATTGTCATCATATTTCTCTTTATCATAATGCATATGTAAAGAGAAGCTAGAGAATACGGTAGAGTAGGAGTACAAAAATCATAGTTTCTCTTGGTTTGTTTTATGTAGATTTCACCCTTTTGATAACAATCAGTAGGTAATTAATAAAAATCTTAGACATTTTCCCTGCCGTATAATGTATTCACTCAAAATATTTGCAATAACTTAGTTCTCTTTATTGTTGAAGAGAAACTTTGCAGATTGCCTACCCTGTTGTATATCACTGATGCCTTAACTCCTTGAAGTAATCCTGTTTTGATGTCAGGTAAATAGATAAACAGATATGATTTGAAATCGCTCCAGCATCAGCTTCATTCCCTGGGTAGAAAAAAGGTTAAATGAGATTGTGCCTGAGAAAAGATTTTATGAAGTTCCTGGATAATTCATATAAATGTTTTCCTAATTATTGTAATCACTGTGCACTCGAGATGAAAATGTCAGTGTGTGTGTGTGTGTGTGCGTGAGAGAGAGAGAGTTTTCAGCACTGTGCCAATGACTGTGCTCTATAAAATTTATGAATCAGAAAAAAATTTGTTCAGCATTAGGAAAATAGAGCTACAAGATAAAAATGAATAAATGTTATGGTCAACAAAAAATATCACTTGATACTTTGTTATTAGATACCCTGCTATTAGATTTAATATTCACAATGTTTTTATTACAACTGAAAACTAATTAGAAAATTAGATTGTCCCCCCTTGGCAATAATTTCCACTGATGCACAAAAATTTGAGAGAAATCAAATATAAATTATTTGAACATCTCATAGCCAAAATTTCAAAGTAATATTATATAATTTTAAGTTTTATATCAAGTATATATAATATAGGCAGTGGATACATTTTAATACACTTAACACAATGTGTGGCATAAAATCAGGAATCTATTTCATAATATTATCTCCATTCTTTTTCTTAATATTCTGTTGATCATTGAAGACTTAAGCATGCGAGTACAGGTATCTCTTTCATATGGTGATTTCACATGTTTTGGATATTTTCCCAAGAGTAGGGTAGCTGGGTCATATGGTAGATCTATTTTTAGTTTTCTGAGCAGTGTCCAGTCTGTTTACCCTAATGGTTGTGCCACTTTGCATTCTCATAAACAGTGTATTAGAGTACTCATTTCTCCACAAACTTGCCAGAATTTGATATTTTTGAATAATAGCTATTCTAACTGGAGTAAGCTGATATCTCATGTTTCTTATGGGTCATTGTTCATTGTGTTTTATCCATAGCAATTCTAGTAGCACAGGGAGCTGTGTTTCACAAATCAGTGCGCTGGGACAAGACTGATTGGTGTTAACTGCCCAAAATACAGAGGTAACAAGCCATAGAATAGGAACCAAACCAGGTAATGTGGCTGCAATGACCATTTGTCTGCCCCTCTGCTCCTCCATTGTTACTGTGTTATTGTGTTTCAAATTTCCATTGACTACCTCTTGCTTGGTAGGCATTTTCATTCACCCCCATGCTTTGTAATTTAAGCTTTTTATGTTTTGCAGAAAATGCAGATACTGAAAGCATTTCCTTTAAAAAAATGCTCTTAGTCCTTCAGGCAAATGTTCACATTTTCGTATTTTAAATTCCAAGTTTGCCAATCCCTGCTACCCTGAGTAGTGCTTTTGTTCTCACTGTAAAAAGTCTCAGCTTCTCCTCTTTGTCCTTATGCTCTAACGCAGGTAGGCAAAGACCTGCTGCTTCACTTTTGTCTTTATCTTTCTTGAAATTGTATTGCAAATTTTTCATTATTTGTTGAACAGACTGTCCTTTCTCCAGGGAGTGATTTTAGCTCTTCTGTCAGAAATTAGTTGGTTGTAACCACAAGGATCAGTTTCTGGGCTTTCTATTCTATTCTACTGGCCCACATATCCATTTTTGTGCTGGTACCAGGCTGTTTTGATTATAACTGCCCTGTAGTATGTTTTGAAACCTGATATTGCGATGTTTCAGACTTTGTTTTAATTCTTTAAGGTTGCTTCTAACTATTTGGGGTCTCTTGTGTTATATGAATTTTAGGATCCTTTTTTTTTGAAATCTAAGAAGAATGTCCTTGGTATTTTGATTGGGATTGCATTGAATCTGTAAATTGTTTTGGGTAGTTTGGATATTTTGCTGTTATTAATTCTTCCCATACATGAACATGGAAGATATTTTTACATTTTTTGTGTTTCCTTCTATTTCTTTCCTTAACAATGTTTTGTAATTTTCATTTTAGAGATCTTTCACATCCTTGGTTACATTTATTCCAACGTATTCATGAACAAGGTATTCAGTGTGTGAACAGCACTGATATTATAATTCTTTCTCAGCCATGGCATTGTTTGTATATACAACAGTTATTGATTCTATTGATTTTTGTGTGTTGATTTTATAACTTGCAACTTTATCAAACTCTCTTATAAGAGTTCCAATAGTCTATTGGAATCTTTTGGTTTCCCTATATTATAGGAACATGCTATCTGCAAACAGGAATACTTTGACTTCCACCTTTCCAATCTGTATCCATTTGATGTCTTTCTCTTGCTTAATGGCTCTGGCTGGAACTTCCAGAACTATATCGAATAGTAATGGTGAAAGTGATCATCCTTCTCTGGCTCTGGATCTTAGTGGAAATGCTTCTAGCTTTTCCCCAGTCAACATGATGCTGGTCATATAGTGCCTTGATTGTGCTAAGGAATATTCCTTCTATACCCAATTTGCTTTAGGTTTTTGTCATGAAAAAATGTTATATTTTATCAAGTGCTTTCTCTGCATCTACTGAGATAATATATTGGGGTTTGTTTTTGTCAATTTTTAATGTGATATATCACCTTTATTGATTTGCACATATTGAACAATCCCTGCATCCCTGAGATAAATCCCACTTGGACAGGGTGGATTTTTTTTTTAATGTGTTGTTGAATTCAATCAGCTAGTATCTTATTGAGGATTTTTGCATCTATGTCCATTAGGGATATTGGCCTATAGCTCTCTTTCTTGGTTGCATCTTTTTCTGGTTTTACAGTTAAGGGGATGCTGTACGCCAAACTTCTATACCCACTTCTTACTGCCCTATTGCTATTGTCTATTCACCCCAACACTCCTATCCAACTTTGTTGCTGCTCTTAAACTTGCCAGTCATTATTCTATCATGAATCTTTGCACTAATTGCTCCTCCTTCCTGTGCTTTCCCAAAGATTATAGAGAACTGTCACCTCCTTCAGTTTTTTTTCTCCACTCTTACCTTCTAAGTGAGTTCCACTGCCATTCTCCTAATTATTACTATGGTACACTCTTTATTTACCTTTCAACATATCAGATAGCCAATCCAGTTACAATGATGATTGATTCCTCTACTAAAATAAGCTCCAGGAAGATGGCAGGGAATTCCACTGTTTTGCTCACTACTGCTTTGCACACACCTAGAACAACGGCTGGCACACAGCCAGAGCTTAGTGAAAGTGTTTGAATACATGAAGGAGTCTCACTCTGTCACAGCCATTGTGAATGGCCTTTGAGAGTCTCTTCTGTTGAGTGCTTGGCACAGCCATCAGGCTGCCCTGAGCTTCAGAGTGAATGCTGGCAGGGTGGGGGAGAAAGAGGCAGTGAAGCCAGGCTGCCCTCTGGAGAACTTAGGTGGTATTGGAAGAAGAGAAATCAGAAAATGGGTAATGAGACAGAAGCAGAGGTCAGTGGGAAATTGCTTCTATGATGAAGCAGACCTGAGCACATCTGGAAGCTTAAGGACTCCGTGGGAAGATAAGCTAATGATTTATGTTAGAAAGACAAATATGGGAGGAAGAAAATCAAAGAACTGGCTCTGTGGGGCTAAATGATTAGCTAGGTCACCTCCACCTTCAAGAGCATCCCTAACAATCATGAAAATCCAAAGCAAAGACAGAAAAAGTAGCTAGTGCTTCTGACAATCTCAACTCCATTTTGGGGACATTACAGATGTTCGAGCATTCTGTCTCAGGTTATGTTGCCATTTCAAGCAGCATGCAACAGCTGAGATATTACTGTAAAATCTTAAAAACTAGAATGTTGCACTTCCACATTGAGACACAAGTTCTGAAAAGGCCAGTGAAATATGGCTCATCCCAGCAGGAGCCATGGCTGGGCATGCGAGTTTCAGTAGGCTCACTGGGAAGTGCAAAGTGCTACTCTGATAGACCTTCAGATTTTCCTCCAAATGCACACTTTGGCTCACTTGTGTAGGATGACCACACAGGCATTTGCTGATGAAGGGGTTGTGGGTGTCCCTTTAATAAATGGAAGAGTGCTGTCTATGGAGGGAGAACTGGAGGTTGGAATACTAATCTCAGCCTGATCCCAATTCTATTCAAATTCAGGAGTGAGATTTTGAGAAAGTAACCTTTGGGTCTTAACCCCATGACTGCGAAATGAAGAATGCTTAGACAAGATAATATCTAAAGGTCCTGTCTGAATCAACATTAACCATCTCACCCTGTAAGATAACAGCAACACAGAGAGGAGAAGCCAGCCAACAAAAGGGACATCACAGTGCCCACTCTAGTTCTGTTTGGGGCACACGGAGGACGGTTCAGGCAGATGGACCTTTGTGAGAAATTGTGACCTTAGTTTAAAATAATCAAATGTAATCTTTTGAGGTCTGTGGATCATCCTTAAGAAGATAAATCTATTTTCTCTGGAAAATCTATTTTTAAACAATCATAAAACTTTACTGTGCACTTAATGCCTATATATAAGGCACCGTGCTCATCACTTTCCCTGGATGACTGAATTTTTTGCTTAACCAGCCCCATGAAAGGTGTGCCATTCTCCTCCTTTGTTATGTGATCCTATAAGATCCTATAGTAGCATAAGTAACACCGGGGAGTTGAGTTAGACTAACGCTTGGCTGGGAATAATTGTTTTCTTCACTGAAATAATATTTTTGAAATTTTGATAAATTAACCAGCCACCAGAACAACAATAACCAAAAAACCCTCCTTGGTTAACAAGGACATCATCAAATCAACAATTTGTTTGAAATCAGAGGTTGGGTGGACATAGCAGCTGTTAAAAATGACAGCTTTCATGTAGCAGCATGGGTACTGCCCACAAGATGGACAATGTTTTACACATCCTGATGTATCAGGATGGGGGTAGTTTAGGAGGCCATTCTAATACTTAAGAAAACTGTAATAGCTTTGCAATAAATTATATCCTCTTGTTTCCTTTTAGAATTTGTGCTTTGGATGTGAAATTTAGTGAATTATTCTTTTCTTTGCGTGGAAGGCAGTATACTGATGAATTGCTAAGTTTTGGTTTTGGCTCTGTATCAATTATCCAAAAGCAGCTGGGTCCCCAGGGAATGTTTCTAGTATTTGTACATGTGTTGATAATGTCTGTGCACTCTGAAGGCGGTTTTAATACTTTATTTCAGTTCGAGCAGTTTCATTTTAGCAGTCCCATTTTTCTTAATCCTTCTTTAGCAAGTGGCTTCATCCATATTTTCATCACTCTGAAATGATTTTCTTTAAATCTTATATTGAGGTAGATTCATCATAAAGAAAATGTAAAATAAGTACAGAGGATTGGCTTGTTTTTGATATTTATACAAAGTGTATTCATGTGGGACCCAGCACTGTGGTGTAGTAGGCTAAGCCTCCACCTGTCATATCAGCAACCCATATGGGTGCCAGTTTGTGTCCAGGCTGCTCCTCTTCCTATCCAGCTCTCTGCTATGGCCTGGGAGAGCCGTGGAAGATGGCTCCAGTGCTTGGGCCCCTATTCCCGTGTGGGAGACCGAAGAGAAAGCTCCTGGCTTCAGATTGGTCCAGCTCCGGCCGTTATAGTCATTTGGGGAGTGAACCAGCAGGTGGAAAGAATTTTCTTTCTCTCCCTGTCTGTCCATATCTCTACCTCTCAGATGAATAAAACTATTAAAAAGCAGTGCATTCATGTAAATATATGAAGAAAAAATTTTATTAGTTAATAGCTGGGAACATGTTCGCACCATTGACCATCTTTGCAGAAGTACATAATAGCTAGTCCCTTACTTTGACTTACTATGACTAAGTGCATATAATTAAAATTTATAGTCACTGAAGGTCATTTTTAGTGAGGTCACCTTATCGTTTTTTATTAATTATTTATTTGAAAGGTAAAATTAGAGAAGGGGAGACAGGTAACTTCCATCCACTGGCTCACCCTCCAAATGACTGCAATGCCAGGAACCAGGAGCTGCTGCTTCTGGGTCTCCCACATGGGTGCAGGGCCCTGGAGACTTGTGCCATCTTAAGACTGCTGCTTTCTAAGGTACATTAGCAGAGGGCTGGATCAGAAATAGAGCAGCCCAGAGTTGAACCAGTGACCATATGGGACGTGGGCACTACAGGCTGCTGCCCCACCCGCTGCACCAAAGTGCCGACCCCCATCTTACCAGCTGCTAAAGTCAAACGGTCTCTAGGGTTTCCCAAATCGGGTTATCCAGCACCATCTGTGAGACCTGGCGACCTTGGGCTTTGGAGCAAAGCTGTGGTTCACTTATACATTGAAGATGATGAGGATGAGGGCCAAGACTTTATTAATACTTAAAGTTTCTGTTTAGGCTCTGTGCTAACAGCTGTATAACATGTCATTTCTCACAGCAACCATGCAGTGGTGTGTGACAGGCCTGCCCCCAATCTTTACAGATGAGGAAATGGAACCTTAGCGAAGTTATCCGAGGCCAATCGGGTGTGAAGTGGCTGGGGTTTAGACCTGAGCCTTGTTGGCCTTTGCAGTTCAAACTCGTAACAACCATGATTTCGTGTTTCTGTACTAGCTAATAAATGGGATTCCATTGAGATGTTCCCTCCTCCTCCACGCCCGAGTTTCCAGTGGTGAATTCCCATCAGTCGTCAGGTGATCAAGTTTGTGTGTACGCTTTTACAAAAATCACCCTGAGATTACAGATTTTTAAAAACACAAGTTCCCCTTCCTCCTACATCCTGGCATGGTTGCCCTACTCTCCTTCCCTCTCCTTAATTTCCAAGGGACATAGCATAGTTAAGTAGAAAGTCACCTTCCCCAACCTCTTTTTTTTTTTATTTTTAAAAACAGTATGACATACCTTGATGTGAAAATGACATACAGCCACTTCATTTGATCTCCTTTAGAGAAAGTACAAGTTGCAAATGAATGTAATGCCACTTAAGCTGTAGGTGGAAAGAACCTGCTGCCAAAACTAATGATAAAATCTAGATAGAGCCAGATCTATTAACGATTTTATTGCTACATGCTCCCAATACAACAACAGCATCAGTAGTGTACACGTTGATAAAAAGGAATGTGTAGCTTAGTAGAAAAGAAAGCTCAGAGATCAGAATTATACTGAATATGCACATCTTTATGGGAGGTGTATGTGTGTGACATCTCAGCATTCCCCTGGGACCAGATGAATGCATGCCCATGTAAACTAGAGAGAACTTCTTTTCATTCTTGGGAATTTTTTAGGAAAAAAAAAAAAAAAAACTTCTAGTTAGGGCTCAGGGATTCTTTTACTGTCTGGAATTTGCCTCATTCGTTCGACCTTCAAAATTCTTGCACAAAGTAGCAGCGATTCTTTAGAGGTATAGAGTCAACAGCTCAGCCTGGTAGTTTACAATGGTTAGAATGCAAGTCTGTGCATGCTGTGCTTTGAAAAGCTAACCGATCTATGTTTTCCTTTGCATAATATATCTTTGACAGTTCTGGTACTGACCTTTCAAAAACATCATGTTGACAGCACTCACCTCTTCACATTCTTAAAAAATAATTTCTAATTGACTATTTCATTAGACAGCTAAGGTCATATTTTATATTTCCTCGAAGGGGAACAAATCATCAACTTTGTTGCAACTGTTTCAAAAATGCATAACCTCAAATTTGTTCAATTTTAGCTCTTTGAGAAGGCTGTGGTACTTTGTTCATACAGGAGAAATTGAAGCAGAACAAAACATGCATCCCTATGTCTCTCTAGTTTACCAAAATATGTCATTGATATTGGTGTAAATATTTAGTACATAAAAATACTATCAAGAAAAAAATCGACTTTTAATAAATAGCTTAGGTTCTGAATTCTATATACAAGTACTTTACATCTACTCCCTGTTGAGAGCATTTCTGGCTTCACCGTGAGCAAGATAATCACTGACATAAATTACTAGCACATGATTGCAGTCAGATGCATTGTGGTTGTGAACATTTGGATATGAACCATGCAGAAAATAAATATCTCAACCCTTGACAAATGCTTTCTTGAACCTGCTTCCAAAACACTACTGTATTTGAGTGTCAATTCTAGTTCAATGATTCTTTTTGCAGCTACCAACATAAGTTATTTCCAAATATCTTTCCTTTGTGATTATTACAGTACATGGAGTAAAACTCTCTGTATGTGCCAACAATGGGAAAATAAAAGAACACAAGAACATAGGACACCTCAATGGCATCTCTTGAACAGGTTCATTTACTGTTCCCTGTGGCCAACAGTATGCCAAGATACCAAGCTTATCCCTTTTCATTATAAAGATAGAAGGCAACAGATAAGCCGATATCTGTATATCTGAAGTTTCTTTTTTAAAACTATAATTTGGGTATCACATTGTTGATTCAACAAAACCATACAATGAACTTCTTTGTGTTGTAAGTAGCTATAATTCTAACCTCTTCTTCATAACCTTCTGCTTTGAAAATCAACCTATGGAATGTCAAATAAGGCAATACTCAATGACAGGCACCTAGAACATCCAGAAATGTAATATAGTAAACAATCACTTGAGAACACATCTCTTAAAATAATACTGATTTCTGCAATATACAGTATTTACACAACAGCTGCAAATTTGCTCATACAATATTTCTAATATAGATAAATAGGAATACAAGTCTAAGAATTCTTTGCTCCATTTTCAAAATTTCTGGTTAAAATGTAAACTGTTGGCATCTCTTTATTTTCACCATAACTTTTTTTAAAATAAAAATCAGCTGATATGCACAAATGGTTCCAGTCCCTTTTCTGCTACAGAGAGTGACCAACATACTTCACGACTTTCCTTCCGCTTAGAATCTTTGGTGCTTTCTTCCAATTAATCCTAGTAAACAAGTCAATGCAGAACAAGAGGAGGATGAAAGCAACTCCAAAGTGAACCAGCACTTTTTGTTCTTCCATTTGGAGATGAACTGAGTTGATGACCGGTGGAGATTTCCACGTTCAACAAGCTGTATGCACCATGGGGAGAGGGAGGTTGCCCAGGTTTCCCTCTGACTTCTAGCTTCTTTGCTTCACTTTCTCATCTCTCTGAGTTGGATGATCTTACTGGATGTCTCTTATTAACCACCTTTTCATCTTTCTTTGAGGTTCTTGTCTGAGAAGAAGCACCTATTGAGTTACTGACTGCCAGGACGGGAGCAGCAGGCAGCTGAGAAGCTGAACTGAGGTGGCCGCTCTGGGTGGGCCAGGAGGACGGGACTGAGCCCGGCCCCAGCGTCTCGCTTCCTGCCTGCTGAGCTCTCCTCTGGGGTAAGTTAGCACCATCACGTTTCCTATTTGGCCTGAAAGCAGTGTGTGTGTTTGGACCTCCCATGGAAGACTTCTCAGCCGGGGTCTCTGCATAGTAAGGAACCAAGGAGGTGGGCACCACTAGAGATCCAGGGAGGCCACTAGGACTAAGAATAGTATCCTCGTGAGTTTCAGCAGCTTCCAGAAGGTACGGTGGGGGCAGGGTGCTGCTGCGCTTGCTACATGACTCACAGCATAACTTGTTGTAGCCTGGTATAGAGCAGTACCGAGCCAGCACCTCCATTTGACAGAATATGGACTTGTCTCCCAAGCATGGCTCATCTGCAAAAAATCAAAATAAAGGGGAAGAAATAAACATAATTAATGAATTTATTTTGGTGAAATCTGGCACAATGAGAGTTATCTGCATGAATGTTTGCATGAAATCTGTGTATTTAGGAGGAATTCACTGAACTAAGTAGCTCTTTATTTACAAAGTACTGTTGGGCCCTCGTAGTTGGGGGTTCTACTGGATAAATGCAACTAATAGTAGACTGAAAATATTTTAAAGAGGAACAGATTTTTTTACAGCTTAAGAATTATTACTATGAAACGTAAAAACACTACTAGTCGAACAGTACCCTGTACCTTGTGCGGTTGTGTGAATGCAGCCTGTTGAAACCCTTGCTTAGTACACACTAAGTTGATCTTCAGTATATGAAGGTAATTGAAAATGAAACTCGATAAAGGGCGGAGTGGGAGAGGGGAGGGCCATGGGAGGGAGGGAGCTTGGGGGGGGGGAAGCCACAACAATACAAAAGTTACACTTTGTAAATTCACATTTATGAAATAAAAAAAAAAGAATTATTGGGATAACATTTATATTTTGTAGTAAAAGGCAGGAAGTAAAAGGTCATAAGCAAATGCTACAGCAAGTGCAGACTGCATTATCTGAGGAAGGTCTGGGGACCTATCCTCTGTGGATGTGCAGGGACAACTGTTCTCAGGAGCTTGGGACATGGTGGTCATTCCTTGAAGTCCTAGACCAGTGATGAGAAAATAAGATCCACTTGACCACAAACCTGTTTCTCTCTCTCTCTCTTTTTTTTTTTTTTTTTTTTGATAGGTAGAGTTATAGACAGTGAGAGAGAGACAGAAAGGTCTTCCTTCCATTGGTTCACCCCCCAAATGGCCGCTACGGCCGGTGCACTGCGCTGATCCGGAGCCAGGAGCCAGGTGCTTCCTCCTGGTCTCCCACGTGGGTGCAGGGCCCAAGCACTTGGGCCATCCTCCACTGCCCTCCCAGGCCACAGCAGAGAGCTGGACTGGAAGAGGAGCAGCCGAGACTAGAACCTGGCGCCCATATGGGATGCTGGTGCCACAAGGGGGAGGATTAACCAATGAGCCACGGTGCCAGCCCCTCCTCTTTTTATTATTTTATGTTATTTCTGGCTTTTAAATTTAATGTAGTCAGTACTCTATTTAAAAAATTACTAAAGACCTATTGGGACAATATACCAATATTACCAAAATAAATGAAAATTCCATTTTGATTAAGAGAATATGCTCCAAGTTGAATACAATAGCTTTATGTTTACTACCAACTATTTTTAGGTTGACTTGACAGCATTTTATGTTAATAGGGTACTAACTCATAAAGCGCTTGATTTGTATGTCCACACAATTTTGATTTTAAAATCTTGTATAAGAACTGGACTTCAAAAAATCCAAACACCTGTGCTCATGGGAGTGTTAGTATGTACTGGTTTTCCAGTTGTTCCAGGGCAGGCCTGTGAGATGGGTCCAGGTCCTACTTCTCTCTGACAGGCAGAGCCAGAGCTCAGAGTAGCACCTGGAGCTATGCAACACTGCAAGACTGATCCACATCCAAATAATACATGCCAGGAACTGTAAATTGTGGAATTTTTTAATAGTCACTTAAAATTAAGATATATTATTGGGTAATACCATATCGGGAGCTAAGCAACCTACTATTTAGCTTGCCAAAGAAACTGAAGAATACTTTTTTGAAAGTTTGAAAAATAAAAAGAGGTGTGTCAGCTGGCAATAGTAACTGGCTAAAATGACCAGTTTTGTGGAGTTCTAAGATTACCTCCACTTCCCAAACCTGGGCTGACTTGTACTGGCCTGAGCTTTGTAGGAATATTAATTGGATAACGCTTCTGAATATTTCCTATTAGCTAAGGTGGTCATCTAGCTACGCTGTAAATGCCTTAGAGTTACATCAGTGGGTTTCACCTTAAATGTGAGGGTCACCTCAAATATCAGCCCCTCATTATTTGCAAATTATTTTTCTATGCCTGCTTCTTAAAATAAGAAAATGTTTTTCTCTGTTTGATGAGAGGCCCTAAGTTGACCTTATACTCCTTATGCTTTGACCCTGTTCAATCCTGGTCTGAGTCCTAGCTCATAAGTGTGACCTATTCTTTCTGAGGGTCTCCTGTCTGGACATGTGTGTGCTCTGGCACTGTGGAGACTGGGTCACAGCCTGGGCCTCAGGACAGGGTGTACTTCTGTATGGAGGAGGAAAGGGAGAGAGATTCTGAGAAAAAAAAAACACAACCCAGGAGCAAAGGAATACATTTAATTTGTCTACATCTAGAGAGCTTTACAAATGAACAAAGAACACAATCAAAATATGGAGTCACACGACAAAACTGATCAGTAGAGAAACTTTAGTCTTATTCCACTCCAGCCTCATCCTAAGCAGCTCAGGAAAAAGGTCCCACATTTGGTCTCGAAAAGCCACTTGGTGCTTACGCAGGTTGGGTATACCTGCTCTGAGATGCCTGGGACCAATGGCGTTTAGGATTTTGGAATAAATGCAGAGACTTTACGCAGTGGAGAGTCCCTAGTCCAAAATACTCTGAAACCCAAAACTTTTAAAAAGTTTTGGAGCGAGAGTCTAGTGAAAAGTATTACCTATTTGCTTGAAATATGGTAAAATATGTGACCTCGCAAAAACTCCTGGAATTGGCATTTGGGCCTGGATTTCAGAGCAATAAAGCAGCTAGAAGGAATGTGGGATCACCAGTGTAGTTTTGATGCCTCCTTTGCACCTGGGCTTGAGCGCAGCCTCAAGCCAGTTCTTGCTGGCATTTGGGCACATCTCCAGAAACTCACTGCTCTACCAGCTATGAAGAATAAAATCTAATGGGGACAGTTAACTTTAATGTTTCTCCCTCAGTTGTTTGCTCTTTTGGGTATAACTTGGGTTTTTAAGACTGCAAATATACTTTCCCAGGTAAAAGGTTTAATATGTAAGTCCTATGTCTCCCCCTCATGGCCATGCTTGTTCTTACCACTACAAAGTTTAAAGACTTGAAACTTGGGATTTTCAAAAAAATACAATATTTTGTAAAGTAGTTCCTAAACAATTTACTTGGGGAGAAAAAAGTATCACTTAGCAGATGTCGATATTTAATCAATGCCTTATGTTGGTGTTGCTAGCCACAGAAAAAGCAAGTTGTGTATCCTAAGTATGTCAAAGCAATGTCTATGGTTGTCATTGGGCATAGATTGGGGAGAACTGTTGTTATGGAGAGCCGTGGGTGGGCCAAGGAGAAACGGAGAGAGGAACAGGCAAGGGCACTGGGAGACAGACGCTGGGTGCTATGGTCTGAACATTTATGTCCCTCCAAAATTCTAACCCCAAGGTGACTGCAACTAGAAGGTGACATTTGGGTGGTGACTTGGGCATGAGAATGGAGTCCTTGTGCATGCAATTGGTACCCTTAGAAAACAGGCTGGGTGCAATTCCCTAGCCTCATTTGACAGGGGAAGACAAAGCAACAAGGCAGTATCTAGGAAGCCCTTATCAGACACTGAATCTGTAGGCACTTTGATCTTGGACTTCTCTACCTCCAGGCGTAGAGGAATACATTTCTGTTATACATTACCCAAAGGCATTTTTTTATAGCTATATGACAAGCAGAGACTGGAGAGGGAGAGCAAGAATACCCTGAGTGACACACATGGAGACAGAGAACGAGATACAGACAGCTGGTAACAGAAGCAAACAGCAATAGAGTAAAGCTATCCAATGTAATGTATGTTTAAAATAACATGAAAGAGCTATCAGTAATCTCATGTTTATAGCACAATAGCTAAGATACGGAGTCAACCCAGATGCCCATCAACTGATGACTGAATTAAGAAAATGTGATACACACACACAATGGAATACTATTAAGTCATAAATAAGAATGAAATCCTTTTTCAACAAAATAGATGCAAGTGGAGACCTTATGCTTAATGAAATAATGAGACGCAAAAGACAAATAGATGTTTTCTCTGATTAGTGGTAGCTAATATGTGGAAAATAAAAATGAATGTGATTTTGAAGAGAGAAATTGACCTCTTTGGATTACTGTCTATCACCCTTGGCTATAATTCTGTGGAATAGTGGGCTCTCTACTTTTTACTTGTTGAACATTATATTTAGCAGAGTATTAAGCCTGTGATTATAAAGTAAATGGAAAGAATGTTATTGCAAAAATTAAAAGGAAAAAGCAGGAGGGAAGGAAGATATCCTTATGTTCCTAGAATTTTATCTTTGAAATGCATGAAATCCATTTTTTTTGTATTAATAAAAATATTTTTAAATAGCAAACCAATTTATAGTATACACTGCTTTTGCACTTCAGCAAGTTGGTAGGTCAGGCAAACGCCAGAGGTTGGCATATATGTGCAGTGTCTATATATGAATGGAAACAGCTTTAAAACTGAGTGGCATCAATCATGCTCATGTTGAAATTGTATAATTGTACTAAAATATTTCAAAACCCTCTGCAATGCTATGCCTTTGACAATGATGTGACAGTACAGGTAAGGAATAGGATAGAAAACAAAAAATACGTATCCCTGTGGATCCAGATGAATGTTCATCACATATGTCTGATGCAGCCCTCACCAGACCACTGAAGAAACAGGCTGGGCTGTGGCAGGTACGACTATTAAATGGTAGGGGGCTCTGCCCCACAGAGTGTTCTTACAGAACTCTATTAGGTGGATATTTGAAGGGCAAACATACATCCAGAGCTTATGCTGAAATGAAATTCTGCTTTTTTTCTTTTTTGAAGTTTAGGAAACCTTACTGGAGCAGTGAAATCCACGGGTAGTACACGTACCGTTACAGGGAGGCAGCTGACAGGCTCTGACCGACTCGGGCTTCGCACCGTCGCAGTGGTCTGCGGCCCTGCAGATCACCTGTCTGACCTCTGTCCCTTCCCCACAGGTGACGGAGCACTGCACAAACAGAGGCTGCAGTTAGAGATCAAACAGCACAAGTGGCCAGACACTGAGCCAGCAAGTGACCACACCAACATCATCAGGACAGCGGCCAGGCCCCAGCTGGGTCCAGGGCAGTGGAGGACTCTGGTCTTGCTGCATGCACAGCCTGAAAAGGAGGAGCCACAGAACTGTCCTCACCAGCTGACTGCAGGTAAGCGGCTGGGAAAGGCAGCACCTAGGAGGTGGTACAGGGACCGTGGAGATGAGCCTTGGAGGGAAGGAGAGAGACTATCTGATAGGAAAAAAGCAAAGGGCAAGCTAGCCTGAACACAGGTAGGCCTGTGTGTGTTTGGGACAAAATGTTACAGAGAATACAAAACAGAGGAGCGACTCCCATTCAGTGTAAAGGTTTGGAATTAATCCCGTAACAACCGTGAAGTCAACCAAGATGTCACACAGATCAGTTACCTTTCATACTCCTCTAATCACAAAACACCCAAACAGGGTTTGGTTTTACTCCCATCTACTCTCTCTCTCTTTTTTTTTTTTTTTTTTTTTTTTTTTGGACAGGCAGAGTGGATAGTGAGAGAGACAGACGGAGAGAAAGGTCTTCTTTTTTCCATTGGTTCACCCTCCAATGGCTGCTGTGGCCGGCGCATTGCGCTGATCCAAAGCCAGGAGCCAGGTGCTTCTCCTGGTCTCCCACGCAGGTGCAGGGCCCAAGCACTTGGGCCATTCTCCACTGCCTTCCCAGGCCATAGCGGAGAGCTGGCCTGGAAGAGGGGCAACCGGGATAGATTCCGGCGCCCCAACCAGGACTAGAACCCGGTGTGCCGGTGCCGCAAGGTGGAGGATTAGCCTGTTAAGCCACAGCGCCAGCCCCCATCTACTCTTAAATGCTACAATTTTCCCTACCTCCTTCTGGTGACTATAAAACATGCCTCAGTTTCTGAATTCACACAAAGCCTACCTGTACTCATGCTACATTTCAATACATCACACATGCTTACACACACCCACCTCATTCCAGGGCCCTGTCTTCCACTGGGCTGGACAGGGCACTCTGTTACAGGGCCGGCGGCTCTCGGGACGGTCGCCCACACAAAATTTGCTGTGCACTGAGCGGTTGGTGCCATCCTGGAGTGGCTGCAGGCAGCGGACGGTGCGGAGTTGAAAGCCAGTACTCCCGCAGGTTTTGGTGCAGTGTTCCCACTCCTCCGCTACCCAGCTGTGGGGGTAGTAGGTTAAGGGTAGACAGTGTCATTGGGATGTGTAATATTTATGTTCTTGTGTTACAAAGCCTAGCCTTTACTCTCGGAGGGACTGGCAGCAGCAGTCTGGGAGTGGGAGCCTCAAACACCTTTCTAACTATAACAGGATTCATGCTTTTGTTGTTAATGTCCTACTGTTTTTCTGCCCGAGTGACTCTGATGCCTTCTCTGCCACACCCCCCCCCCCCATCCCCAAAGGCGATCTACAAGGACAGAGTTTCTGAACTTATCTTAAGGTTGCCCTGTTAGTTTTCAAAGGCAACTGCCAGCCATGGTGAGTAATGGTGCCAAACATCTCTAAGTGAATTTAAAAACACTTGCAACCACCTGTTGCTTGCCAAGATAAACTTATTTGGCTGCTGCTTTTTTTTTTTTTTTTTTGTCATGGACTCTAAGTTTATTCATGTTTTAATATCCCAACTGAGATGACTTTTATTGCTATGGTTGCTGCCGTGAAGGCTCCCCGACACATCTATCCTGTTTGGCCAACTCAGCTCTTCTTGTTGGTCCTCCATGGGCCTGACTAAAGGTGAAGGTAGTGTGCATTCAGGGATGGGTAGAAGAAACATTTCCAAGAGATGCTGCAATGTGGGTGCCCCCAAGCAGTCTCCAGATAAGTTACAGGCACAACATTTTGGACAGTTCTCCACATGTGGCTACATATGGTTACTGAGCCCTTAAGAGCACCCATTCCATCTGGTAATCAGAAGGGTCTATATCTATGAAGAGTATATCTCCTCTGAGAATCATGTTCAATGACAGTCATTATTAAGGTCTCTAAAAATGAGTAAAATTCCTCAGTCTGGTTGCCATAATACATTTTACTTCCAGTTGGACAAACTAGGGGAGTGGTACATTGTGAACACCAAAGATGCTACAGAGGGAAAATAATATACTTTATAACCTTTCTAATGCTTGGACTTACATTATCTTTTTTCTTAATCTATCTTCCTATGAGTTTTTCAAAGAAGCAAAACAATTAAAAAGACAACTAAATAGTACACCTCAATTACACACGGACTGATTAATTAAACTGGACAGGGAAGAAATGTACTGAAAAATAATGTATGAAATTGGAAATAATCTTTAATGTCTTAAAAGTGATAAAAGAATATATTGCAACCATAAAGTAAGAATCAAATACTTTGAGAAAGGAATACTTGATCAACAAATAGAGCTCATGGATATAAATTATATCATGGCTAAAAGGAAAAACTCAGCAATTGGACCAAACTACAGCTGAACTACAAATGTCCAAGAAAGAATTAAAATTAAAAAATGGGGTGGGAGGAGCAGTTATCAAAGAAGTAGAAGAAAAATCTCCCAGAAATAAAAAATATTGCTTTAGGCCGGCGCCGCAGCTCAATAGGCTAATCCTCTGCCTGCGGCGCCAGCACACTGGGTTCTAGTCCCGGTCGCCCCTCTTCCAGGCGAGCTCTCTGCTGTGGCCCGGGAGGGCAGTGGAGGATGGCCCAAGTCCTTGGGCCCTGGACCCAATGGGAGACCAGGAGAAGCACCTGGCTCCTGGCTTCGGATCAGCACGATGCGCCGGCCGCAGCGGCCATTGGAGGGTGAACCAACAGCAAAAGGAAGACCTTTCTCTCTCTCTCTCTCACTGTCCACTCTGCCTATCAAAAAAAAAAAAAAAAAATACTGCTTTAATGTTTTCAAGTCTAAGACCATTCACAAAAGTATGGGTGGAACTGGATGTCATGTTCAGTGAAGGATGAAGGCTGCCAGATCACACTAACATGTGGAGTCTAAAATAGGTGAACTCCCAGCAGTGGTCGCCACTAGAAGCTGAGGTAGGGATGAGGGGATGAATGAAAAGATGTTGGTTACAGTACACAAAGATTCAGCTAGATAGAAAAAATAAGCTTTGAGCTCCACTACAAAATATGGTGACTAGAGTTAATGTCATGTGTGTAATAAAGCTTTGTTTCAAATCTTTGTCAAAATGGTACTAGCTATATACTGCTATGCTTTTAATGATTTTTGAGTCTCAAAATTTCTGAGTGAAGTTGAACATATTTTCATTTGATTATTATTTATAGCCCTTGCGTATTTTCCGGCTCAACTGCAGTCTTTTTGGTTATGTGTTGAACACTTTATTTAGTGGAGCGTTAAGCTTTTGATGATAATATTTTGTTATTACAAAAATAAAAAAGAAAAACAAGACATTCATTTACTCTAGAAGTGTTCAAGAAAAAACGATAATCACAGCATGTTATGTGACAACTATTGAGAGATATGTTAAAATAAGAAGGTACTGAAAAAAAAAAGGCATATTATGAAAAAACTATGCATGGATTTGAAAATGTTTTACACCAAAATAAACTTAATATTCTGCTAAGTGCCCTGGTACAAACCCTGGGTATTAATATCAGTAAAGATATCTATCAGTATTGGAAGTATTTCCCAAGGTGATACCAAAACAAAGATTGTGTGCAGCAGGGATATGGTAGACGGCAGGGAACTGCAGCTTGTTTAAAGCAGTACACAGAGAGTTGACTAAAAATTAATTCAAACTACAGAACTGAAGACATACAGACCTCTGCTTTGAATTAGGTGATGACAATAAATGCTTACAGTGGGTGTGTGCACTCCTGGATATTGCACATTCGCCTGATAGGTTTTGGCTTTTTGTTGGCTTCACAGAAACTGCGATGCACCATTTTATTATCACTTTTTCTGCGGCATCCATATTTAGTATACTGAAAACCTGGAATATGATCACATGCATGCTATTATCTATTTGATCATTCATCAACAAATACTGTGTGTACAATAAGCTAGGATTGCAAGGGATGCCAGATGTCCTAACCCAATTAAATAAAAATATATTCTCATCTTCAATAAATATTATTTTACTTCTTATCATTAAAAAAATAAGAGGGATTGAGTGACAGAGATACGGTGTGAGCTGCCATCTGCTGGTTCACTTCCCAAATGCCTACACTGGCTAGGCCAGACTGAAGCTCGGGGGCAGGGACTCGATCACTTGAGCCATTACCTGATGCATACCGGGATGTTCATTAGCAGGAAGCAACAGTCAGGAATTGAACCCAAGCATTCCAATATGGAACAGGACATATTAACCAGTAGGACAAACATCTATTCCTATTACAAATCATTAAACATTAATTGTGTACTTGTTCATGAACTAGAGTTGACTATACATGGTTTGCTGTAAAACACAGATGAAAATTACATTGACGTTACATAAATGACCTGATTTTATGGAGCTATGTGAATAAATTACTGTAGAGGGCACCAAAGGAACACAGAGGGAAAAGATCTCCACCTTAGCTGCAGGAAGGGGAGGGAACGCCTGCAAGATAACACTCCCTTGAGGGGATTCTGGAAGTGTACATAGTATTGGGTAAAGGGAATAAACCCGAGTGACAGCAAAGGACATGATAATAGAAAACTGCAGGTGGCTTAAGTATCATCTATGAAGTGGGTGGAAGAGAGGAAAGGATTGGAGCTGGAAGCCTTGAGTGATAGACAAATGTTTAGACATTATGCAAGAGGGTCATAGGGAGTTAATAAAGGAGGTTTACACTTTCAATTTTTATACAAGTACACATGTGTACCTAAACATGTTTTTTGAGAGAAGTACATTTTTAAAATTTCAAACCTACAAAACCCAAATGAATGCTTGGAGGCCTTACCTCTAGATTAACCATTTGTTACTGTCACCCATTTACTATATTTCATATATAGGCACAAGGGGACTTCAAAAAGTTTGTGGAGAAATGGAATTACAAGATAAATTTTGGGGTAATGATTTTTTGATAGCCCTCAGAAATTTTTCATAATATGCAATTCCACAAACTTAGTGAAAACTCGTTATGATATTAATGTACTTCCAAAAGTTCATGGAAAATAGCCTTGGAAGATGATGCACATTTTTGCAGAGCATCACAATATAATTCTTATGGTCAGGAATTTTAACACCAATACATAGAGAACATTCAAAACTCATGTCCCTATGATGTACTTTATGGTGATGGTTTTCCGTCAGAGATCACACATTGCGTTTAGTTGTAGTGTCTCTCTAGCCCTTATCAACCATAAATAGTTTGAGAGATTCTTTTTGTCTTTGATGACAGTTAATATTTTTGAGCTGGAGAGGCCAGAAGTCCTGCAAATATTTCCAACAACTTAGGCTTCACTGTCTCCTCCTGATTAGACTCAGGTTATTCACTTTTTTTGGCAAGAATATTATACAAACAGTGTTACCTTCAGGCAGCACATTAGGACACAGATGGATTTTACTCAGGTAAATAGTGTAATTCTGCTCATTGTTCGTTCATTCATTCACCTGAAAGATTTCACTGAAATATTCAGATGAAAAATTGAAGTAACTTAACTAGTTAAAATACTGTGGTCACAATTTTCCCTTCCCAAACAGCAAAGGAATTCTGATGGGGAAGGAACATATGTTGTAAATATTAAAGAGTATGTGACGAATCTTGGGACCAAGCAGAATTCTAACATGCAGCAGAAGGGAGGATCTGAATCAAATAAGCAGCCTGTAACATAAGCAAGTGTCATTCTCAACAATTAACTAAAAATATTTTATGATCCTTCAAAAAAATTAGAATTACAATCTTGGATTTTAAATTATAAATGATTGATCTAGGCACTCCTTCCAATGAACAGTGTTTTTGATCTTAATTATTTAGTGTCATTTTTGTGATAGTCTCTTGCCTTGTCTGACCTGTCTGGGACAGATGGTAATAAAGTGTTTATTTTTCAAAATAAAAGAATGGATGATGGGAGAGACTGAGAGACACATTAGACAGCTTACTGGATTTCCTATGGAGAAGGCAGAGAGTCAGCATAATGTAGCAAGTAAGAGCTTGGGCTCAGAAGCCAGGTTATTGGGGTTTGAATCCTAGGGTCCTGGGCAAATTACTACTCTTCCCTGTGCTTTAGTTTCACCATCCACACAATGCTATATAACCACAGTGCCAATCTCATGGGTCATTATTGGAAGGATGTATACAGTGCTATGTACATTCAGAGCAGCATCTGGTTCCAGACACAGAGCAGAGTGAGTTCCACAGTCATATGTAACTAATAGCTCCTTTTATTAAGAAATGCAAAGATATGGGAAGCACAAGAGGTGAAGAAAGGTGAGAACCCAAGTACATTGAACAGGGACTACAAGACCTAAAGAACCCTGGAGGGGAGGGCCTTGTTTCACACGATTCTATCCTTTGCTGATTCTGAGATTTCGGGTCAGATGTTTGATAGTTACCTTCTGAGGGTTAGGTTTGGCGTTTCTCAGGTTGTAGACTCCTTTAGAGACAGTCCTTAAGTAGAAGCAAGATTGGCTTTTATATGAAATTACATTTTAATAGAATAAATGGGTTCAAGTGTTACCTCCACCACAGGGTTTGGAACACTGAGACCAGCTCTTCAAAGCCCACTCAAAAGTGTCTAATTCTTCCTGGATGACATTGTTGCTGTTGATTGTAGGTACAGAGTCTTCATGGATGATGTATTTATATGTCAGGCTAGAGCGAGTATCGTTCTCCTGAGGTATAATCTAACATACACATGAAATCGACATGTAAGTCACTTGGCTTTTAAACTTTGCATGAAAAAAATCACAAATATTTCAGATTACTGCTCTTACTGAAACATTTTCAAGTAGCTTCAAACATTAATTTTTTCTAAAATTCAAGTGTGTGCTCTTTAAAAAATGCAAATATATAAAACTTGGAACACAAACATCTATAAAAATGCACACACTGGGAAGTAACAGCTTGTATTATCACAATAACTAAGATTCACTACAGTTTTCCTTTAATTACCATCTCCTTAGTGTATTTAAAATTATCCTCTAAAATCAAGTTTGATTTTATATGATGTTACCTTCATTATCCAGTGAAAATTTATAATTATTGAAGAATACAAAGCCAATAAAATCATCCCTAATTGTTCTGAATCATGGAAACGCAAAGCCAGAATACTCCCTAAAGATGTTTTCATGGTGTGTGTGCATGAGCAGGCACAAACTTTTCTAGCCTTGCTTATCTCAGTATGTCATGCACATTTTTTGAAAGCCTGCAAAATGTCAACAGTCTTTAGTCCTGAGGTTGCTTTGAGTTACTTTACCATTTGCTCCCACCTTTGTGGAAATTTCTACTTCTTCGTAGGCTAAAGGGTACAGACACTTTGGTTACTGTAACAGACTGCAGGATGACCCAATGAAGAGTTGGAACAATTGTTGCTTTTGTAATAGGAGTATATGAAAGTGTCTTATTTCAGTACCACATATAATTTTCTCCATTAATTCAATGGGCAGAAAACCGTCATTTTAACTTGTTTATTTTATAATAGTAAAGTATAATTTTCCTATTACTCATTTTGTCCACTGCACATCACATGATTGTCATTCCTGTTTTTTATTGGTACACATTTTTCTTTTCTAAGTAATCCCTGTAGTAAAGTTAATCCTTTATGTAATAAGAAATGCAAATTTTTTTTTCAGTTTGCTATTTGCCTTTTAATTTTGTTAATGGAAAGGCAGTCTTTTTAAAAGAAAAATGTTTTTGTTGATTTTCATCTACCTATAGACTCATATCAATTACAGAGGGGGAGAATGATGTGCTGCTCACTGAGATTTTAAATCAAACTTTTAGAAACAGCTTTTGTTTAAGAATCAAGTGATACTGAACCCCATGGGGTGAATGATCTGGTTAGCTGGGTTCTATTTTTACATCAAGTACCAGCATGTACATTGTAGCTGAATATCTTAGTCTAGGCCCCTGTGCTCTGGGGCTCCAAACTTGGGGTTCCAGTCCTTTAGAGGGGAAGATAAAGGTCATGGCAGAACAGTGCCTGTGTGCAAGGCCCCTCTCCTAACTACAGCCTTCCTTCTTGCATCGTCAGCACACCCCAGGGCAAGCTTTCCTGCAGTGTGGCATGTTTTGAAACCATTCACAAGAATTGCTGGATTTAGAATTCTGTGCATTTATATAAGGGTGAAATAGAGCTTCTGATCCCCAGTCATTCAAACTTCAAATGGGATTTTGATTAGCACAGATCATTTGCTATAAAATTATCCAACCCATGGAACAGAGCAAAAGTTCATCAATTTAGACAGTTTCTGACATAAGTGAAAAGGCAATTTAATGGAGATTGAACATTCCTTTTAACAGTGCTGGAACAACTAGACATCATGGTGGTTTAAAAACATAAGTTCTGGTGTTGTATAGCACAATGAGTGACTTATTAACAACAACAATTTAAGAATAGAGGAGAAAAGCTCAAAGACTTCAAAGTAACGAGGAGATGGAAATGCTAATCCCCTGGATTTGATCAGTACACATTACATATATTTACTGAAATATCACACAGTGCCCTATAATTACATACAAGTATTATGTTAATCAAAAAATACTTTGAGTTTGAGATGGAAATGCTAACTAACCTGATTTGACCATTGCACACTGTATCTAGGTTTTGAGTGGCTGTACCTGCTAGCCACCACATGGGGAAGCTCGGGAGCGATTTTTCTGAGCCTATCAGCAGCCATGTGATAGAGGCTGGAAGCAAAGTCAAAGCCAGTCCTGCCTTGGGGTTACTGTGGCCACAACTGACAGCAACCTCATGAGACTTCCCCTGCCAAACCCAGTCAGGTAAGCTGCTTGCAGATAGCTCACCACCCAACACTGCAAGATGAAGGCTGTGTGTGTCTGGCCACTACATGTGGAATAACTTATTATGTAGGAATAAATAACTGACATTGACATCCATATGCAAAAATAAGAACCTAGTATTTTATAGAAAAAAAAAACTTGAAATGGTTCATAAACCTAAATGTAATTGTAAAACGACACAACTTTTAACATAAAGTAGGAGATGATGATTAGATGTTGGATTAAGAAAACATTCTTCCATACCACCAAAATTTTGATACACAAAAGAAATTGATGAACTGGACTTTGGTGAAGCTAAACTATTTTGCCCCATGAAAAAGAAATTACTGAAAGAATGAAAAATCTGTAAACTGGAAAATGTATTTGCAAATCATATATTTCACAGAGGATTTTACAGCCAGAATATAAAAGAGTCTCAAAACTCAAAAACAACAACTGTAACAATGGGCAAAATGTTTGAATAGACACTTCAAAGGGAAATAATTTTCCAAGGAAAAATACTTAAAACTGAGTAATAAGACTTTGGATTAGTATAATTTCTTAGTAGGGAATCCAATGAATGCTTATATGCAGACTCCACCAATATATTTAAGTCACGTAGGTATCTTCTACTTCTATGCATAAGGAATAATGAAATTGCCTTCCTGATACTAAAAACTGTCAGGCCGGACCAAATCCAGGAGGGAGCTCTTGTTCTCGCAAGATATCATAGAGGTCCTTGCCCTCAGCTCTGTTAAGAGGAATAAATCACCTTTTGCCTCCTGACAGATGCCAGAGTGTGGACCATGGCCCATCTCTCTTAAGTGGGCAGAGAACTAAGTTTGGTACTTGCACAGTTGGGTACTAAAGAGGGGCCTGCAGAGAGGGGTGGCCCAGAAGTCTGCATGTGTCCTTGGCTGAGCAGCCATGCCCAGGTCAAGACATCTGGGGTCTATGAGTGAGTGGGGTCTCCAGGGTTGAGTGGAGCACAGGTCGGGCAGGCTTGACAGTCCCTGCAGGTCTGATCCAGAGTGAAGAGCACTCACTATCACCTCAGGGATTCGCCGCAGGCCCAGAGAGGCCATGTGCGGCATCCCTTAGGAGTATGGACGAGGAGCCGGTGCCGCAGTGCCAGCATCCCATACGGGTACCGGTTCGAGTCCCAACTGCTCCACTTCCAATCCAGGTCTCTGCTGTGGCATGGGAAAGCAGTGGAGGATGGCCTGAGTCCTTGGGCTCCTGCATCTGTGTGGGGGACCTGGAGGAAGCTCCTGGATTCAAGTGGGCTCACCTCCGGCAATTGCATACATCTGGGGAGTGAACCAGTGGATGGAAGACACCTCGCTCTGCCCCTCTGTAGTTCTGCCTTTTTTTTTAAAGATTTTATTTATTTGAAAGAGTTATGGAGAGAGGTAGAGACAGAGAGGTCTTCCATCTGCTGGTTCACTCCCCAGATGGCTGCCAACGGCCGGAGCTGCGCTGATCCAAAGCCAGGAACCAGGTGCTTCTTCCTTGGACTTGGACCATCTTCCACTGCTTTCCCAGGCCACAGCAGAGAGCTGCATTGGAAGAGGAGCATCTAGGACTAGAACCGGTGCCCATATGGGATGCCGGCGCTTCAGGCCAGGGCTTCAACCTGCTGTGCCACAATACCAGCCCCATGTAGTTTGCCTTTCAAATAAATAAATCTTTAAAATATATGGACAAAATTAAAATAGAATAAAAATAGGTCTCAGAAGATCAGGAGGTGAGACCATGATGCAACTGCCTGCCAGAACCAAAACAACTAGACACCTTGCAGTTTATCAGCAATAATGTCCAGTGCACAATAAGGAGGAAAACGTGACCCTTAATCAAAAAAGAAAAGTAAGCTACCAACAGAGGCAACACGAAGACCCAGGATTCCATCAGAAATGATAAGCAAACACATGTGAAATATCAGCAGAGAGTGAAAATCAAAGAACCTAAGGGAAGTTCTAGAAAGCAAAAGTGTAACACTTGATATGAAAAAAAATTACTGGATAGGTTTGTGGAGATTGGAGATCATAGAAGAAATAGTAAGCATAAAAACGATCTAATCTGAAAAGCATTTTTAAAAAGATTAGAAAAGAATGCACAGAGCCTCAGATTTGTGGAACAGTTGTAACTCAGCTTGTTTACCAGGGGAAATTTAGCCAATATCAACTTACAGAGTCAGGATTCTTGGTGAACCCCAAGTATAATAAAGGTATCCCCACACGCTAAGTATATCACTCTTAAACTGCTAAAAAAAAGAATATTTAAAAAGCAGAGAAAATGGGCACATTACATTCAATGCAGTGATATGATTTTGAAAGAAAACGTTATAGAAAATGAGTCCAATGACTTCTGTGCACAGGTGCCTAGGTTGGTTATCTTTGCACAGCAGGCTGAGACTATAGCTTCAAAGCCAACTGAAGCCACGTGCAGATATTTACTCACCCAATTGTTTTAAATGCAGCCCAAACAAGAGTTTTAGCCACTTAGAGCCTGTCTGTTTTGCATATCTCTAGAAAACCCCACCCAGCATCTGCTGGGTATAAAGAGGACCTTGTGGGCATAAGGACTGCACACTGCAGATGTCCTGAGATCTCTGACCAATGCAGGAAGACACATAGGCCCCCTTACCTTTGAGTCTGTCTCTCTCTAGAGTTTCTACGTCCTCTGTTCCATGGAGTGGTGGCCCTACTTGCTAACCTACCGAGGCCTCACCCAGATAAAGCTGCCTGGTAGGAAGATCTTTTTCTCTCTTCAGACCCTCAATCCCTCAAGCTCCCTAGAAGGACATAAAAACAACCTCAAAATGCTAAAGAAATACAACAGGAGAAAAACCTGAGCAATGCCAAATATCACATCTAGGGAAGATGTCCTTGAAAAATGAAGGTGAAATATATTTTCAGGCAATTGAAAGCTGAGAGAATTCTCACCCACACAAGGAATGCTAATGGAAGTTCTTTATGCAGAGGGTGCAAGATACCAGATGGGAAGAAGGATCTATAGGAAGAACAAGGAGCACCAGGAATGACAAATACATAATAAAGTTCTACTTTTGTATTTCTTGTCTCTAAAAGATAACTGACTACTTAAGTAAAAAAAAAAAAATGACAATATTACTCTGTTCATAATGTATGAGAGTACATCAAACAGTTTGTAGAAAATGAAATTAAATGCTGTTTATTTTGTTACAAAATATTGAAACTCATGTTTCTTGGCAACAATATACATTTTCCATAAATATTTTGAAGACCCACTCATATGCATGGATTTCAAAACTTTTTATACCAAAATTAATTTTTCATTTTTCCACAAGCATTTCAAAGCTTCTTCATACACATAATGCATTATGATAGCATTGCACATAAAGTAGGGGGACAGATAAGTGGAATTATAGAAAACAAGCAACTAAATGTTTAGTGCTCAAGGCAAAAGTGTTTTCAGGTAATTAAGTGAATTTTAAAAGTATATTATAAATTAATAAATTAAAAAATATAAAGAATATTAAGTATACAATTAATTATGAAAGTATAAAGTAACCAACTTCATAATTCAGTAATGCCACATACCAAAACGATCACAGGATCACGTAAGGGCCCGTCAGTGTGAAGAGTTTCAATGTCATCCTCAATGTTATAATCCCACTCCACGCCAAGGTCGATGAAGGTACGTGACTTGGCTTCCTCTCCTTTGCCATTTAGAATATAGTGGCCAGTAGCCTGGCTCTTAATAGCTAATGTAAGGAAAATGAGCAACCAGCATACAGTTTATTTGATCTTTTTACAGAGTTAAAAGTTCCATAGCAGGTCTCTCTCCTAAAAATCAATGACCACGTTTTTTAGTATCAAGCAATCGAAATGAGTGTTAGCTGGACTATTAATACTATCAATTCCTTCAGGAGGCTTTCAAAATGCTCAGTAAGCATTCTTAATAGTAAACAAAGCCAAGATGGTTAAATAGGCCAAAATAATGTTTGCAAATAGTCCCATTTGAAAACATTGTCAAAGACGTTCGTTACCAGTTTCTAACTCCTTCATTCTATAGGTTTCCTCAGAACGCTGAGAACACTTTAAATAATGGATAATTCTACAGTAACTAATAAATAATTCATGCTCAGATGTCATATAACATAACTACTTCTTTACAATGTATCTAAAGTTAGTCAAATATCTGTAGACATCTAATATAATTAAAGCAATTTTCAGGCCAACAGTTTAATTGTTGTGATTGTAAAATTCCAAGGCCACATCGCCAATTATATAGTTAGAAGAAGCTGCTTAGTGTTGACAGAATCCTTAATGAATTACAGATCTACCATCTATTATCATACAATGCTTTTCTAGTGGGTAAAAGGGTTTTTAAATTTTGGAGGTGGTTAGTGGCATATAATGATTAAGCTTAAACAAAATTTCATGTGTCACTAACATTACTGAAAATGTGTGGCAAACATGAGAAATTTTAACTAAAAATATTTATTCCTCCTGAGCTTTTAAACAAGTCTAATTTTCCCAAGGATAGTAATCTGAATTCTTGGATGAAAAATAAGGAATTTTAAATACTGATGAGAGAATTATGGCAGATTGCTAGACTATGAGAACATCCAGTAGTGAATATAATTTAAATTCTATAAAACATGTTTTTAAAGTTATACATAAAAAATTGCAGCAAGTTTGCATGGGGCTGAGAGATGATGCATTATTTCAGAACTATTAGTATTTAAATAGACTGCTGAATATGTGAAAGTTTACACTAGTATATATACTTTATGCTCCTTTAAAGCAACATTTCTACATGATCCGCTCCAAAAGAAGTAAAGAATCTTCTTTATGAAATTACAATTAACCATGCAAGTACGTCAACATGTGCCATTTGGAAACCTCACAGATGTTAAGACAGTTCAACATTACACTAGTAAAATTCACCTGTGGTTGCTGTTCAAAGGATTAAAATGCACTAAAAATAAATGGGTGTATATAGTGTGGCATTAATCAAAATATCAGAATTCATTCATCAATAGAGATATGATGAATTTTTCCGATAGTCCTTAATTCAGTTCATTGTATCTACATTTTTTATTCCCTTAATACAGAACATAAAAAGGTATAACAAACTTGTCAAGTGACTTTTTCCCCTCATGCAAAAGTGAACCCACCCCAGCTCCTACTGAAAATGAAAGCTCTATTTTAGAATAGTTCTTGTTTCAAGGAAAGAAGAGTTGGGAGAAATGACTAACAAAAACCACAATATTCAATTGATACATTACATGTAATTTTAATTCTGTGCATATATGTATACATATACATATGCATCTATATACATAAACATATATAGATGACTATATATGTGTATAGTCACACACACATATATACATATGTATGACTTCTTTGACATCTGAATGTTCAAGTGCATGTTAAAGGTGCGCCAGCAGGTAGAGACACTTACCAAGAATATGAGGAGAAGCCTCGTCTTCTTGGATTAACACATGTCTAGCCCCAGGGGGTATATCAAACATCTTAAGGTACCCTTTGCATGTGTTGCAATATTGGAGGAAGCAAAGAAGAAAACAAAAGCAACAACCATGGTTAGTTGAGCACTACGTTCTCGCTCCTACATGCAGAAGAGGGCATCCATGAACAGAAAGAAGCAGTTTCAGAAATGAACTTCGAAGCTTTTGTGGCTTCTGTGACACTGACATGAGATTAGAGGAATTTTTCTATTAAGGGGAAGAGGCAGTCATTCTTGTGACCAACTTATTAGTCATCTACCTTATGTTCACCTACAAAGTGTGTCAACAATTCTGGCAAACCCAACATGATTCCAGCTTTCCAAACCACCTTTGTGAAATGCAGCCAAAGTTCAGTGAGTTTGCTTAAGTGATGAACTTCTTGACATGTTTCTCTGCCTATGTATTATTTAAAAAGCTTTGGTGGCAAGTACAGGTGGCTCAACTTGCAATTACTGAAATATTTGTATATTTAATATTTAAAAGCCCGCTTTATTCTAAAGACGTTACAAAAGAAAAGTCAGTGACTAGCTTTCACTCTCTTGTCAGTAACTTTGGTTTTTTAAACAAGGTTATTTACTAAATTTTTAAAAATACATGTTGCAGATTTGACCAAATGGTCAGAAAATGAAAATGATGCCATGCATTGTTTTTGTATGCATGCTAACCTCCATCTGCTAAGTCAAAACATTTTTAAAATGCTTAGTTACTTCAAGTTTTAAAATTATGTATCATTCCCAATTCTGCCAATATTATGTATGATAAAACTTAATACTACCACATATCCTAGGACTTAACAATTAGAATTAAATCCATGTCTATAAGTCAACAGTAGATCAAACAGGGAAATTAAGATATCTTATTTCCATCAATAAATGAATATAGAAAGACTATGCAAACTTCATATATACCATCAGTACATTATAACACATCCAGTTCATATACTACACAATAAGTACTGACATGAACTCAGTTATCAATGAACAGTTCTTGATGGAATAAGAAAAACACATGGCTTTTGTCATTTTTATGTACCTATATGTATATCTATGTACCCAAAGATTTACCAAAGCTGTGTATATTATGTACCCAAAGATTTCACAGTATTTCTTAGCATTCTAGCTAAAGGGAATAGTAATTTTGGGATCAAGGTTTAAAGCACCTTTGCCTGAGGTTAGAGGCAACACATGCAATGTGTCATGTGTGCCTGAGTATGTAACATACTTAAAATGCCAAGCACAGAAAACAGCTTGATGCCATTTATGGATGCCCATCTTTCTGCAGTTCACTACAACTTACCCAATATATTTCTAGCTTCTCTTGTTTCGGCAAGAGAAATGTTACGAGCTCCTTTGGGTAAAGTGAAAGCGCCTCTCGTCTTCCCTTAAATAGAATGTCTTTAATTAGTGGAGGTTTCGTGTTTATCAGAGTCTTCCTGTTTCATTGACTATTCCATAAGCCATATATATATTTTATTAGATAATATAAAAGTGTTCCATAATTTAATGCAAAGTCAAAATGTATTTATAATAGTTAATGTCAATGAAAGTTAAATAGTCAATGAAAGTAAAGACTAAGCAGGAATTCAATTCAAAATGATGGAGGTGATTTGAAGGTGAATACTTGCAGATTTCATTTTCCAGCAACTTGAATTCTTTATGGCACCTCTTGCTTAAATGTTTCCCTGTTGGAAAAGGTTAATTAGTCTATTGAATGACACTGATGACAACATTACTGCAAAGAAAAGGATGTTGGATTATCTTTGAATAGTTTGTATGACTGATGAATGCTTCTTTAGACCTTGATCTGAAGATTTAGCATAATGGTTTAGGAATCTGAAAAACAGCATCACTGCCCTATATTATTCATGATACAGAATGAATGATTGTGGCAAAGATGTTTTCCTTATATTGATTCACTCTGGAAATAAAACAAATTGATTATTTTACACCCAAGAGAAAACAGCAATTCATAACTCTAATAAAGCAAACAAGCACAGCACATTACTTCACAGAAAGTGGGAGAAAATTCCATTGGATACCACCCAAACCAGTATATATACTGTATGTATAATTCTAATGCTGTTTGCTTTATTAAAATAATCAGCCAGAAACAGCAATATTTGCTTTTTTTATAATTTTCACAGCACGAAACATGGTAATTTACCACACAGGAACAGATAGCAAAGACATCTGTACGTGGAGTAGGGAATGCCTATAAGAAACACATTATAGAACAATCACTTAGCTCTCATTCAGTGTACACCAGAGAGCAATGCTGGTACATGTGGAATCAGCTTGACTCAGGAGGAAGTGGTATAACGGGAGTAACAGAACCATTCCATTTGTATGGAAACCGGCTTTTTATTTTCTTCTCTAAAAGTGAAAATTGCCGCCATGACAATGTCCTTGAACCAAATTTGTTTATTTCTCTTTGTTTTATGCCATTCTTTAAGATACTAAACTGGCAGTGTTTTGAAAGCAGTAAGATATTCTTCTCAAGAAAACACCGCATCAAATTCATCTTTAAATGTTGAATGCCCAGAAACACAAGCTCCATCAGTCCTTATGGAAAAACTGAACAATATTTGTTACACGTTTAAGAAACCATCCAGCAGTAAAGGTTTATATCCAAATCTTTTATGATTATTCAAATGACTATTATGAAACTAATATTTCTGCATATTATTTATTGCATGAAAATAGTTACTCCACTTTTTGAACCTCCAATGTATGTTCAAGTTCAAGCTACTGACATTGTTGCAGGCACAAGAGTTCATATACATGAACAGTGTACCTTAGGGTTTTTTTAAAATCATACTTCAATTTCATCATTTATAAAATTTTTCAAACCATTTGAAATAATTTTACATACTTATGCGTTCATAATTAGGATTCTCTTATTTATAGATTATAAAATTCTTCACATTTAAGATACAAGAATGAAACTACGCTTTATTATAAATTCTATTTAAAATCTCATTTTTTAGAACTCCTTCTCAACAGTTTATTCGCAAGATATTAAAATAAGCATCAATGCTAATAACTATTGCACTTTATATTAAATATGCAAAAGAAATGATAGCACAGATTTTAGCTAATAGACTTTACTTCTTTACTTTTTTTCCTTAACCAAACAGAATTTTTCACCATGGATCCTATGATTGAATTTACTCAAAGTTTATCTTTTAAGGAACTATTAAAAACAAGACAATCTGAATGAACATGAACTGGCTGCTAATTTCTGGGTATGTTTCCTGAGGAAATGTTGTAGTGTGTACTACAAGAAGTCTTAAGAACCGCAAGTGATGGAGAAGGACCCTGAATTCATGAGAGCCCTGGTCTTACCAAGCTTCCTGGGAGTTCTGGTAAATGTCCCCTTCACGGTCCGACAGTGGGAGTTGTCTCCTCCACAGACACCACACTTATCCTCAACCTTGTTAGAACCGATTTCTTTATCACAGCCCACTTTCTGGGGAGAGAAGATGTGAAATGTGGCCAATATGAGTGTGCCAAGTTCAGGTCAGCATCTCAGAGAATGACGAACTATTCATTTAATCACAGCCCATTGGCACTGTGCTTTCTCGGTAGCCATGAGATTTAATACATAGAATCTTTTAAAGAACCGGTGTGAAATCAAATGGCTTGTACTCTGAGGAATAAAGGCTAAATTTTCCTAGTCCAATGAAGTATTTAATCATCAAACCAACACTCAGCACAGGGGAGACAGAAAAAATAAATAAATAAATAAAACCTACAGGCTGCTTTCTCCTTGCTGTTTTCAACTTTAAAAAGGAACAAGAATGCAGTGAATCCTACTTTAGTGCGATCTTTAAACCACCACCTGCAACACCAGCATCCGATTTGAGCAACAGTTCAAGTCCTGGCTGCTCTACTTGTGATCCAGCTCCCTGCTGATGTGCCTGGGAAAACTACAGAGGATGGCTAAAGTGCTTGGGACCCTGTCAACAATGTAGGAGACCCAGATGAAATTCCGGGCTCCTGGCAGCTCCAGTAGTTGAGGCCCTTTGGGGAATGAACCTACAGATGGAAGATCTCTGTCTCTGTAACTCTGCTTTATAATAAATAAACAAATCTCAAGAAAAAAAGTAAAACAGTTGGTGAGGATGGGTGATGAAACTTGATAAGCAGTGTAGACTGGAGAGTGTTTCCAGAATGCAGAGGAGTTCAAATAGCCAGGAAGTTGTATGTTCCTGGATTGTGGGTAGGGAAATCAATATTTAAACCCAAATTTAAACCAAAAGAAAATAAATTTTACAAGACAGGGAAAGAACAGTGAAAGATCTGCATAGAACAGGCTTCAGAAACCTTGAGTCCCGATGGGAATTCACATGTTCATGTTACTGTAATGGGATTTCTGAAGGGTTTCTGGATGGGACAGGTACTCATTGGTCACCAGTATAGGGTGATGACAAGGGGAACTGCTCAGGGAAAATCATAACTGCACATACACTTCATGCATCCGATACTCTGGCAGGTGAAAAGTGAACAAATATGCATACTCTACTTCCAGGGAAACCTGAGTTCAACTATGAAGCATCTGTGAGGAATGAGTATAAACTTTAGTTTTGTGGAGCTGAAAAGAAAATTGACAATACGAACAATGTTTCAGGTAGCAAGGATAATTACATATCAACTTCACTACTAACATGAATAAGAAAAACTGCCATTAAAAAAAAAGATTAAATATGGTATAAAAATGTTGTTTTTGTTCCTCCACTACTTCTGTTATGGAAGGTGAGAAAAGGAGAAAGAAATGTCTTTGTTACTTTTCCAACAAAAGAATACATTTAGCATTGATTTTCTTTAATAAGCTCTTGTATTTTAATACTATATTGCTACTGGTAAAATACTCAAAGCAAATGCATTGTGCCCAATTTTTTAATTCCAAATCTGGATGCATCAGAAAAGGCATCTTTCTGGAAATTAGGAGAACTATTTAACTCTTGATTCTGCCAGGGACCTAATTTTGATTTTAGAAAGCACAGTTTCTCCTAAATTTATTTTTGTTACTGAACTATTCATAGACTCACATTATAATGTGATTTTGCATGTAACATGCAATGTAAAGATGCAAAATATGCAGACAAATGGTAGTAAAAGTACAATTGCATAGCCCTTTAGGAAGCCTTTTGGGAAGTGATGGTAACTCACCACACACTCTCCTCTCACACATATGCTGTATGGATCTTTGTAGGAACAGCGTGTCCCATCATGTACCAGCTGTTTCATATAAGCAACGTCTCCAGTCTCTTTGGATTGACAGTATAGGTGGCATCTTTTCTTGGCTGCATAAGAATCAGGATAAAATTCACTATTTACATAAACTGGAATGTTTGCACATCATTGTATATCTTAAAATACAAAGCTCCAGTGTGGGTTCCAGCATGGGTTTAAAGGAATACTGTGAAATTTAATAAAATAAGAAGAAAAACACCAATACATGGATATGTCATATTTACATTACAGCCACCATGTGATTTGTCATCTAATGTGCAATGCTTAAAAATGATTTATGTACTTGAAATTCAGAGTGCCAGAGAGATTGGGGAGGAGGGAGAAGGAGAGAATCTTACTTCTTGTGGTTCACTCTCCAAAACACCACAACAGATAGGCGGACCAGTCTGAAGCTAGGAGTCAGGAACTCCATCCAGGTCTTCCATGTGGGTGCCAGGAATCCAAGTACTTAAGCCATCATCCACTGCTTCCCAGGCACATTAGAAGGAAGTTGGAGGGGCTGGACCCATGGTTCGCTTGGTTAATCCTCTGCCTGCGGCACCGGCATCCCATATGGGCACCGGGTTCTAGTCCCGGTTGCTCCTCTTCCAGTCTAGCTCTCTGCTGTGGCCCAGGAAGGCAGTGGAGGATGGCCCAAGTGCTTGGGCTCCTGAACCCGCATGGGAGACCAGGAGGAACCACTTGGCTCCTGGCTTCAGACTGGCGCAGCGCCGGCCATAGCAGCCATTTGGGGGGGGTGAACCAATGGAAGGAAGACCTTTCTCTGTCTCTCTCTCTCTCACTGTCTAACTCTGCCTGTCAAAAAAAAAAAAAAAAAAAAAAAGGAAGTTGGATCAGAAAATGGAGCATCTGGGACTTGAATTGGCACTCCAGTATGGCATGCAAGCATTTCATGCAGTGACTTAAGCTTCTGTGACAATATGCTGGTCTCTAAAGTGATATAGTTTTGAGACAGAAAAGGGGCTTTATTAATAATTGAGCAAGCACAGCAAGTGGAAGTGAGGACTGTCCAGCTCTTTAATAAATGAATTCAAAACCACTTTTGTTTTACTGATGATCAGAGCCTGAAAAAGGTTTCTACTGGTTTTCATCCACTCATCTAGCATAGTTTCTGCCTTCTGTAGGATTTTGTTAATTATAGCTTATGTGACTCCCTTCATCAAAATAAATCGGTGCCAGCACTGTGGCACAGCAGGTGAAGCCACAGCTTGCAATGCTGGCATCCCAAATGGGCACTGGTTTGAGTCCTGGCTGCTCCCCTCGCAATCCAGCTCCCTGCTATTGTGCCTGGAAAAGCAGCGGAGGATGGCCCAGGCGCTTGGGCCCCTGCCACCCATGTGGGAGACGTGGAAGAAGCTCCTGGCTTTGGCCTCACTCAGCCCTGGCTTTTGCGGCCATTTGGGGAAGTCAACCAGCAAGTGAAAGATATTCTCTCTCTCTCTCTCTCTCTCTCTCTCTCTACTTCTCTACCTCTGGCTTTCAAATAAACAAATCTTAAAAAAAAATAATAAAAATAAAAATGTCTTCTCAATGCACTGCTACTCTGAATTCTAACATATATTCACCCTTTAAAAACATCTTTAAGCTGAACCCTGTAGCATAGCATATGGTATCAAATAACTATTTTCTTTAACTAATAAAAATAAGAAAAATGGCAATAAGTTGCTATCTGAAGATATTCAACCAAAAATTCACGGGGTAGAAAACATTAAAAGAGAACTTAAAAGCAAAATATCAAAACAGAAGTAAAATCTTAAAAGTATTTTTTAATAAGTAGCTTAAAGTTCAAAGCTAGAATGTCATCAAGTGCCTTCTGTAAATAATGGTTTCTTTTTCTTGGTCCTGGTTCACTGTAGGAGAGCTGTACTTTCCTCTAGCTATTCAGAAAGGAAACACCACGATGATCCAGAAGCATTTCCTTGGAGAGAGATTTCAGCTGAAGCAGGGAATTCAGCCTCTCTCCCAGGCCTAACTTTCTCCTGGGCTTCCCACTGGTGAGGGCGCAGTGCTGTTGGACAGCGTTCATGGTCCACAATGCTCACACTGCTAGAGAACGGAATACTTGGGTCCTATTCTGGGAAACCCAAGAGGATATACCTGTAAGTCCTGCTTCTCCTACGATCCATGGGGACAGGACGAGCAAAGCGTAAGCCCTCCATACTAAGGCCAGGACAGGGAGAAGAGGGTGGGCTACTCACAGTCAGGGTGCTCGTAGGGTAACCAGTGGTGCCTGCTGTTCTGGTATTCAAAGTGGGAGTTTCGCTGCTGGCACTGCTGTGCTCTAAAGTCCTCAAAGTGTTTTTGGCATTCTTCTGTATTACAAAGCTGGTACTCAAAATTAACACCAGGACAATCCTGACCACCATTGATGGGCCTAGAGAAAAGACAACATTGAAAGAGCCCTCGGGCTCCAGTCCAGGGCTTGAAGCTTGCAGACACAGCGCTCGAGGGCAGGAAGCCAGAGCTTCTGTGCTGCCAGTGCACAGTGAATCAACGCAGACTTCCTCATTTCGGTCTCTCCCACAGCACCCTTCTCTCCCTGTTAATACGGGGGTGGCGGGGCAGACTCCAAAACTTGATTTAAATCAGCCTTCCAAACAGTGAATTCAAATGCATAGCAAATGTACATAAAGAAGTGAAAGAGCATGCATATGGACTCAAGAAAAGTATACTTTCTACCATATGTCAACCTCATAACTCCAGCTCAAAGACATTAGATCAAAGCTCTATGCCTCAGTTTCCTCATGTAGAAGATGCAAACACTATTATCCTCCTTAGAATTGTGACAATTAAGCAAATGGTCACATTTAAAGCTCTTAGGCCCTGGGTCACAGTGAACCTTGGCTGTTGCTGTTATTGTGATTATTTGTGTCCCTTCTCCTGATGTGCCCACCATATCTGCCTGTGAAGACAGGTATGTGGCACCTGCCAGTCCTTATAAACACATGACCAAGACCACTGTGTTGCCAGAAACAGAAAAGGCTGCTCCCACCTTAAACCCAGATGAGGAAGAAAGCCCCATGTTTAGTAAGTCAATTACTTATTTTCCCTGAGGAAAATAAAGTTTGTTGAGCACACAATAGAAATTCAATAAATTCAGCCCAAGTGAATGAATGGACACTTTTTCCACAATAGTTCTCTGACCTTCTAGCACAGTCTCTGTTGCTCTGCGTATGCAGAAGCAGTCACCTCCTGCCCAGCAGAGACTGATTCTGTCTGATGGGCACCCTTCTCCCTCAGATGCTCCCCTGTTTCCTGCAGTGCCCAGGGCCTGCTCAGCTCCTTAAAATGAGGGCACTTCAAAAGGTTTGTGGAAAAATAAAATTGTTTTATTTTGGCGCAAAAAATTTTTGAAATTTATGAAAAGGATTTGTCATCTGATATGCATTTTCTAGGAACTTTTTGAAGACTCCTCATATACACAGATTTCAAAATCTTTTCCAGGTGAAGGTGCATTTTTTATACCAAAATAAATTTATCTTTTTGAACTATCTCTGGATTCCCAAACAGCAATTTCTTTAAAAACTCTACTCTTCGTCAGAACTTCTCATCTTCCTCATTGTCTACTCTTCATGAGATTGGTAAATGAAGGTTTGTTTTCAGTCCTGTATGTTACATATAGTTCATCAAACAGAACCCTAAGAACCTAATATACTTTTCTGGTCTGTCCCAAATCATGAGAATTGCAGAGATTATACTCACATGGGATTATTGCACTGGCGTGTTCTGAAACGAACACCAGTTCCGCATGTCCGGGAACAAGAGCCAAATTTCGTCCATGACCCCCAGTTACCATCTTGCTTTTGTTGATTGGCATTCTTCCACATGCAGTGACCCTTATAACACCACTTAGGAAAATGACAAAAAGTAATTGTGAAAATCATGCACACGTGGAAGCTGTGCTGTTATTCAAGAACACTTTTTTGGGGCAGGTATTGTGGTGCAGTGAGTTAAGCCGCCTCCTGTGATGTTGGCATCCCATATGGGTGCTGGTTCGAGTCCCAGCTGCTCCACTTCTCCCAATCCAGCTCTTTGCTCTCCATGTGGGAGACCTGGATGGAGTCCCAGGCTCCTGGTTTTGGTCTGTGCCAGCCCTAGTCTTCAGCCATTTGGGGAGTGAACCTGAGGAAGGAAGACTGATATCTTTCTCTCTCTCTCTCTCCCTCCCACCCTCCCACCTTCCCACCTTCCATAACTCTTTTAAATAAAAAAAATCTTTTTTTAAAAAAAATGGTCTGTCCTGACCATGTAGAGACTTAAACAAAAAAGGAACTCTCTTTTTGAAATCTCCTTTTGTCTTTTCTTTTCCAGGTGAAAAAGCATTTTAAATATCCAAATGCAATGAGACCATTACAATGTCCTATGAGAAGAGTAATTTAGATGTGCATTTTGAAGCATAAATGTGAAAAATGATAACCACTCAGGCAAGTTTTTAAATGAAGCATTCATTAGTGAATCAATAATTTTCCCAGTGCCCAATCTGCACAGAAGTTACTTTTCCATCTTTCATCCATCCAGCTACATTGTACCAGGGTTCTAAAAAATTAACTTTATTTATTTGAAACACAGTGAAAAAGAAAGTGAGAAAGAGAGACAGCCAAAGAAAGATCTTGCATCTGGTGGTTCACTCCCCAAATGCTCCGAACAGCCAGGGCTGCATCAGGCCAAAGCCAGGAGCTGGCAACTCAATCCAGGTCTCCCACATGGGTGGCAGTAACTTGATTACTTGAACCATCACCTGCTGCCCTCCAGGGTATGAATTACCAGGAAGATGGCATAGAGAGTTGGGGTGAAACCTGAACCCAGGCACTCAGATACAGAATTGCAGGTCCCAGGCCGTAGCCTAACCACTGTGCCAAACACCCAATCTTGTATCATGGTGTTTTTGAGAGCAACACGCTCCCCATTAAGATCACATGAAATATATACTTGCATGCTTCAACTTAGAAAGTAATTAACATATCCAAAATATTTCATGTTTCAAAGCACTTATACTTAATGTAAACATTTTTCCTTCACACTGATTCTGAGAGTTAAGTAGGTCAGAAATATGATCTTCACCTTTCAGAACAGGAAAATTGAGACTAGACAGGTTCATCATAGTGTAAGGCCATCTTCCATGAAGCAATTGAGTGTGGCTACTAGGATTCTGATAGTATAGAAGGCAATCTACTATCCAGCACTTACACTATCCAGCAAATAGCAGGTACTCAAACGGTGTTAGCTATTTTGCTTTCAAACATTTTGACCTTCCCCTTTGCACTATAGACAATAAAAGTGGTTCTTAAAAACTCAACATTTGTAAATGTAAATAACAACACAACTATAGCAGGGTACTTCAAAAAGGTTTTTTTTTTTTTTGTATTTTTTAGTTTTAATTTTTTATTTATATGAAAGGAACAAATTTCATGTATTTATTATATATAATTTTAAAAGCATAGTGATAATTCCCGTCCTAACCTTCCTCCCAAGCTCCCACCTTTCCATCTATCTCCTTCCTTATTTTTTCTTCTCATTTTTACAATGACATACTTTCAATTTACTTTATAATCACAAGCTTAACCCACCACTAAGTAAAGAATCCAACAAGTAGAAATATAAAGACCACTGTTCCTTCGGAGTATAGTCAAGGGCTACATTAATCTCCCCTCCCCTCACTCTGTCAAGGTGCCAGACTCAGGTTGCCAAGGTGGAGCACTGGCAACCTCAGTGGGGCAGGTAGCTGGCACCCGGAATGCTGCAGCTCTCTCTCTCTCTCTCTCTGCAGATGGGGAGGCTCCTGGGGCTGGGAGTGGATGCCCTGCACCCTGTGACTGTTGGAATCCTGTGACTGTGTGACAGGGCATGGGGTGTGACTGAGTCTTTGGGCAATCATTGGGTCTGACTTCAAAATGTTTACGGAGAAATGGAATTTAAAGTTTTTGTTGGGGGTTGGCATGGTGGCATAGCGGGTTAAGCCACTGCCTGTAATGCTAGCATCTTACATGGGTGCTGTTCTGGTGCTGGCTGCTCCACTCCTGGGCAGCTCCCTGATAATGTGCCTGAGAAAGCAGATGAAGATGGCCCAAGTGCTAGTCTCCTGCACTCATGCGGGAGACCTGGATAGAGTTCCTGGCTCCTGGATTCAGCCGGGCCCAGTCTTGGACATTGCTGCCATTTGGGGAGTGAACCAAAGAATGAAAGATCCCTCCCTCTCTCTCTCTCTCTAACTCTGCCTTTTAAATAAATAAGTAAATCTTTTGAAAAATAAAAATAAAGTTTACTGTACAGAAATACTTTTGATGTATATACAAAAGGTCAAAATACTCATGGAAATCCACATTATAAAAAAATTATACATGAATTTCAAAAATTTTTGTGCCAAAATAAACATATTTAATTCCACATTCCCACAGACTTTCTGAAGTACCCCTATATTTAGAAGAGTTCAATGTTAAGTGTTAATTCAGGATGTCATTTTTTAATAAAGAATGAACTCATTGTTGCTTTTAGTCAGAAGAACTTTCCCACAGCAAGACACTGTATATAATGTATTTAGCATAGTGCCTCACATAGTGCCAACACTTTATGACAGGCTTTGCTATTAGTATGCACAATTCTCATCAAACGGCAGTTTATACATATTTGGCATGGAGCATTAGAAGAACTGAAAGCTATAGACCTTTGCCAGATGGTGGCCCTGTCTGCAGTATCTGATTTCTCTCCTGGGCCAGGCTCTTCAGTTTGAGTTCTCAGCATGCTTTTGTTTGGGGATCTCTGCCCGTACTTAGTAGCATAGCTGGGCACTCAGCCACTTTCTGAGCATTCAACCCTGACTACACAATTTGAGATTTAAAACCTCTGGGCATCTTTCCCCAGGGAGCAAGGCCAACTCTTCCCAGTTCACATGACTTTATTTCTGGGCAACTTTCACAAGGAATGGGACGCCAGCAAGTAAATCAAATCCCACTAGCAGGGGGCCAGAGTTTCTGTGGAGGCACTTCTTCCGAGTCTATGGGTTGTGGGCTGAATGGAGATCCAATGTATGGGGCCCTAATCTCTGGAATCTGGATGTATTACCTTCTTTAGAAAAGGGACCTATGCAAATGTGACAAGGCATTTTAAGAGGGGAAAACCATTCAGTATCTTTCTGAGAGAGGGATAGAGAGTCTGCATGCTCCGGAGAGGAAGAGGCAATGAGACTATAGGAGGTGGCAGGGGGAGGGGTGCAGCCACCCTAATCTGGAATAGACAAGGGAAACCTTGTCCACGAGGGCCTCTGAGGGCATGTGGCCCTGTTCACTTCCTGATTTGAGCTCCATGACGTTAGTTTTGAACTTCTGGCCTCCAGAACTGGGAGAGAATACATTTCTGTTGTTTTAAGCCATAGATTTGTGGCCATTTGACACAACAGCCACAGGAAACTTTTACACATTTCTAGTGCATGACTGTAAAGAAACCTCCACATAGTTCTATGGTTTTCATGAAAATGACAGCACAACTGCATTCATTATGTTCCAGACTTTTAAAGATTATATAACACAACTTAAACCCTCATTGGGTAAGTATATACACTCACTTTTCCAGCAGAACATTCAGTTCCATCAAGCGGGGGTCCCTTTTTAGTCTTACAGAAGTACGGATTATCAGGATGGCTACACCACAGCTGTTTACATGGGTCAAAGGTTCGGAACTGGAAAAGACAGAATCAAACTCTCATTGGTCTCTCAACTCACATGATATGCACCAATATGATATATTATATGGTTTCTTCATGTCATATTTCTTGTGTATTTTCAAGTTAAGAGCCACAACTGAGAAAAGCTAAGGGAAAAAAATACTACATAAAGGGTCAGACATTTGGCCCAGCAGTTAAGACTCCGTTGGGGAAGCCTGCATCTCACACTGGGATATCAGGGTTTGAGTCGAGCTTTGCTCTTGACTCCAGCTTCCTGCCAATGCATACACTGGGAAGCAGCAGAGATGGCTCAAGTAGTTGGGTTCCTGCCACCCACACAGGAGATCCAGATTGAGTCACCACCTCCTGGCTTTGACTGTACCCAGGCACTGTTACTGGCATTGGAAACCAGTGGATGAGAATTCTGTTCGATTATCTGCCCATCTATATCTGTCTCTCGTATAAATATTTTATTTTAGAAAAGCCAAACAGGGAGTCCAAGATAAAACTTTTTTTTTATTATTGTTACTTTAGAAAAAGCAGAATATTCTGTATTTGGAACACTAACATGGCATTTTCTTTTTTTTTTAATTTATTTTTTAATTTGAGAGAGAGAGAGAGAAATCTTCCATCCACTGGCTCCCCAAATGTCTCTAAAAGCTGGGGTTGGGCCAGACTGAAGCCAAGAGCTAGGAACTTAATCCAGGCTTCCCACGTGGGTGATGGGGACCCAAGTACTTGAGCCATCATCTGCTGCCTCCCACAGTGCAAGTCAGCAGGAAGCTGGATCCGGAGCACAGGCAGGACTGGGACCCAGGCACTCCAACATGGGATGCAGGTATCATAGGCAGCATACTAACCACTGTGCCAAATACTTGTCCCCTTCAAATCTGTTTTTCATAAAACACAATATGACATCCAAATGTTTGTGTATGCGTGTACACATATTTGTGTGCATTTCTTGCTCATCTGTACTTTCCTTCTAAATGTAAACATTCTTTAGATTAAAATAAAAAAAACAGACAACAGTCTATCCACATATTTACTGCCCACGTTGCTAATTAGCCACTGACAGCCTTATGTTCAGATTAGTTTTATTAGTACCCATTTTTAGGCCTGGAGTTGTTTTGATTCTTACTTACAACAGAAATTGTACTTTTCCATGACACTCAACCAACATTTTAGAATTCTCAGATCTAAAACATTAATATGATTGGTTAAGAACTTACAGTATATACTTTATAAGACCAAACAGCTGCATTTGGAAGATTTTAAACAGATTAATTTTTTTTTCTAATAATGAGATTTTCCTCACTATGCACTCATATTCAAGAGTGACATACTAAAAATGTCTTTGAAAACTGCATGTGCGGGCTGGGCTGGGTGAGTGGTCAGCTACACCTTAGGGTGATCAGGTAAGAAGCTAATCTTTTACTGGGACCCCCTTACCAATACCAGTATTACCAGGTCTTTCTCCTAGTTTTGTTGTAACACACAAAGCTTACTTCAATGTATAAAAAAAAAACTTCCCTTTAAAAAATAAACTACTAAAGATCAACATGGAATTGAATGAACTATATTTCCAAACTGAGTAGTTACACAAAGAATGACTTCCATGGGTTCCTTTGAGCATCTGCTATGTGCTTGCATTGTATTAAACACTTTAACTACATTCTCAAATTTAACCCTTACAATAATCCTATGACCTAGATACTACCATAATCCATATATTACATGTGAAGCAACTAAGCCAGAAAGATACATAATGTGTCCAATGTCATACGCTTACCAAGTGTCAGAGCCAGGATATGAACCATATGGCAGCCACATTTCTGATGCCCACCCTTGTATACCATTGGATTCTCTTAAGAAAATATACTAGCACAACCTTCCCTATGATCAGAAATCTGGAATACTGGCCATCAAAGCAATACATGGAAGGCATGAGAATAACATCTGAAGGTCATAAAAACCACGTGGAGAATGAGAGTATAAAGATTTGGAATTGATAGCCTTGTGTGACAGTCCCACTCCCCCATTTACCAGATGTGTGAGTTAAGTTACTTAACTCCTGTAATTTTATACTAAATTTTGTCATCTGCAATTAGGTTTAAATAAGATAATATATATTTAAATAATTTAGCTTTTGCATGTAGCAACATAGCAAACACAAAATAATTGGTTGATGTACTTATACTTGGATCAGTGAGTCTGCAAAGCTTTCTGAAGAGGAGCTACATAATTACATTTCAAGATGTAAAGTCCAAGTTGACTATGAGTGACGTACCGCAGTGCACATTTTATAACCAACACCAAAATCAAAACGACATTGCTCGTCCATAGAATAATTTATTCCAGGAAGTTCCGGGAGTTTGGGCCAGTCATGTTCAAAAGGGTCATCAAGGAGACAGTCATAGGAGCTGTAAAAAGGAAAACATGGCATGTAGTTCAATGTTCACCTTTTAAAATTAAGTCCTAATAGAAAAGTACTCTTGGGGATTGCCATCAGATCAACAAAGCAAGTTCAGAAATGCATGCATTTTGAGGTTTCCTGTTACATTTCCAATTAGAAAAAAGAGATTTTATTCTTATTGAACCCAGAAAAGTGAGCCAAGTGTGATTCAGGAAGGCAGTAGTGCTAGGATACTCTTCTGATGTTACTACCTAACCATCACATGGTGTGGCAGAGCAGATCCTAACACCCATACTGTAGCAGAAAGGTAGAATAATTTGAAGGAATCCATGGTCATCTTCCCATCCTTAACTCAAGCTTGGCCATTACACAAAGATGCCATGAGGAATTTACATCATGGTTGAAAATGCACTTTGATTCTAGGCTTATCGCTTGAAGTAATGTGATTACATTATGGAATTGTGCCAAATGCTCTGAGTTATGGGAAACCGCTTATAAGTAACAGCAGTTTTCACTGGCTGGAGATTTTGTCATGGCCAAGATCCTAAGAGTCAGTGTCAGGTCTGCAGTGTACAAGATCCAAGCACTCAGGTCATGCATCAGGGCACCTACTGGATGTATCTTTTCAGTTCTTGACCACTGCATCGGGACCAGTGGTAACGATGAAAGGCCGCTTGCACCAAGGGAGCCATGACACTGCCCATAGCAGTCTCATCACCGCACCTGTTGCCTTGTCCATCGTGCTCCATTCCCAAGCTAGAACACAAAGAAGATCCCAGGGGGAAGAATCAGAAGGCTGCAGCTTTTCTTTCTCTTTTTGAAAAATAAAAACTAGAACTGGGAGATTGATTTTTTTAAGCCAACATGGCTTCCATGGAGAAGCCAGTCTCTGAAATTGGTGACAATCTGATAAAAACGCCCTGCTTATTCTATAGCTCTGCAAAGCACAGTTCTGTGAGCTGGACTTGCTCATTGTGTTTCAGTGCATGACTTCTTTGTTGATTTCAACTCCTCACACTTGGCAAGGGAAGGGAATTGCACGCTGGCATGCATTCTGCCCAAAGTGCAAACAATACGGGGAGGAACAGGAATTTTTTTTTTTTTTTTTTTTTTTTTTTTTTTTTTTTTTTTTTTGCTTTGTAGCTGTCAACAGTGACTTACACATGGCCAGTTTCATGGGCAACTACAAAGGCAGATGAAAACCCATCCTCATGATTTAGGGTACAACTTCTCACTGGATGACACATGCCTGTGACTGGAGCATATCCTGCAGAGAATAACAATCACTTTTATTTTCATTTTATGAGAAAACCCATTAAGAATTTCTACTGGACCTTTGCCTGCTGGGGGGGGTGGGGACAGCTTTTCAGGAAACAGGAGCAGTACTGTGTGCCTGCTAACATTGTGCCACATTCTCTTGGGAAAGCCACAGGTAATAGGCTCTAAAAAGATTTATTGGGTCTGCATTTTCTCTTTTCCTAAAGAAGGAGCTTCTGGGGTTACCGTTCTGTTCTTCCCACCAGCTAAGCCCTGTCATTCTGTTGTAGTAAATGGTCCTTCATATCGTGATACTGATGATGGAGCCAGAAATTCCATCCACAGTGAAACGAAAATCACCCCCTCTGCTTTTTCCAAAGTCCACATCAGAATATATTAGGTAAATGCAAGCTGACTTTGGAAGAAAGCTCTTTGGCTGCAGTCACTGGTTCAGTATCTCTTTGCTCATCGCAAGCACTTAGGGGAAGCCACACTGCATCGAAAGTACCCTGTTAATACCCAAACTGTGCATCCTTACTTTAAAGGCAAGTACAATACATTGTGGTATTTAAGTGATATTTAACATTATGCTTTCCACAGAAGTCAGTGAAAGCCATCGAAAGAATGCATGCCTGGCTCATTTGTGGTGGTGGGGATCAAAACATTTGAACAGCCAGCCTGATTTAGGATTACTTCTGAAGTCATGTCCTTAAGTGTGTCTTCTACAAATTAATGGCAATACCTTGCATTCCTGCTGGCCCAAAGTCTTGCCTCGTTAAGAAAATCGCATGATCATGGTGTTCAGAGTGGTTGGGATCCGATTTTTGTTGTTGGCAAGCCCAGCGACATACATTCTCCAAGCTCCTGGATGGGTTTCCCCTTTCTATGAGGCTGATGGACTAGGAGGAAATAATATGTTAAAGACACTTTTGACATTTCCCCAAAGATGCCTCTTAGTAACTTTCTCTGAGGTTGAAATTTGGGGTTACTGTACTTTAATAATGATGAAGTAATATTGGACTGATACCTGGGTTTGGAAAATTGTACATGTCACTCAAGATAATTTTTATGATTATTAATATTACCTGTGCAAAAGTTAACTGGCACCATTTATGAAATTGTCTGATGTTGAAATTGCTGTTGTGAGATAACTCAATGTTAATTATTTCAGCAAGGATTTTAATAGTCTAAAATATTTTGCTTAGATATTTAGTTTCATAGATATTAAGAAGAAAAATGTTGGGAAAGATTCTGGCATGGGACTTTTTCCAGAGATAGGAAAGTACAAGATCTTAGTTAAAATTGTTGTGCATTTTCTGGTGCAGAATTAATTAACATGTGGGAAGAATAAATTTTTCCATGAGCTGGCAAAGCTGGTCAACTTTATGTGGAGCAGTCAAGTTATGTGATTTTCAAACTGTAAATTAAAAAAAAAAACTATTTTAACCTCATGAGAATATAATAAGGAGGGTGCACTCTCATCTTGCAGTTCTGAAAGACAGTATCAAGTTCCTTAGTATATTGCTTCTATTTCATTATGGTCAGGAGTTAAAAGTTCAGAGGGGAGAAGGGGCTCAACCATCAAAACCGAGGAGCCACACTTCTCAGAGTTCTGATGGAATGAGAAATTAAGCTTGGAACCCAATATTAGTCCCTGCTTGGCTGACAGGCTGAGAGCTTTGTTATAATTCAGTAAATGTTATTATCAGTGTTTACATTCTTAATAAAAATAGCTTGATTTGTTACATGCTGATTGCATTCTTCTCCAAACAAATAATGTTAAAAACTGAAACTGATTAACATGCCCAGCTGGAGTTAACTTGTATTCCTCTTTAGCAACATAAAGTAGGTCAGGTTTATGGGATAAACTAAAGGTCAATGACACCCTATCATTAGAAAATGGTAAGTGGATGTTTAATATACTCATATCACGAAATGCAAACACATGGTTTTTTCCTGTTTCCCAATTGCATAAATCCATTAAAATTTCATAATCAAGAGAATTAATTATAGGACAGGGACATGTTATTTTAAACATCAAGAAAATTTACAAGTTAGTTATTCCCCCTGTACTTCCTCCTCAATGGGAGAGACCTCTTTATCTCCAAAAACAGAGCTACATCCTAGCACCATTTTAAAGCCAGGTAAACTCAACAAAGGTAATGAAATTTGGATGTATTTTTTTTGCTGTTTTCAAAAAGATGACAATTCTTTTAAATGAAAAATATTTACTGTGCTCCACTTCTCTGTAAAACGCTGTTTTTAACAAATCAGGAGAAACCAAAGGTCTATGTCATCTTTCTTTACTGACATATTCCAAGTACCTAGACAACATATGCCACATAATAGGCACGTATAGACATTTTGAAAGTACAATGAATCACAAACTTGATAATGAGAGGAAAAGGCGATTCTCTGTCCTCACAATGAAATCCAAATGTGTTCCTTCTTATGGCTTTTCTTGAAGTCAAGATGTCTACCTCACCATTAGAGTAAATCAGTAAACAGGGCAAAAATAATTCATTGCTTGAATTTGGAGAGCCCTGCTGACTGGCACTTCCTCCTCCTCAGTTCAGAGCCACCTGGAGTCTACTTAGGACACATGGCAGTTCCAGCTTCAGCAATTCAGTCTTCTGTCTACTCACCCAGTCCCCAGTGTTCATGGCTAACATATTTCAAGACCTTTTACCTTTGCATAGCCCAGCATTATCATGCGCACCAGCACCACATTGATATGCACTCCGAGGGACTCATCATGGTAAATTTCATTCACCTGAAACAAAGCAAATCATTGCTAGAAGGAAGAGGACACAAAGGAATTCATGGGACATGCAATACCAGAGGGATTAGCCATGGAATCCCAGTAGTAGAGTCAGAGGATTATTTTTAATTTTCTTTAAGCTGAACCCGGAAATGAAGTCATTTACCTTTAGTTTGGGGAACAATCCTGGGATAGGTGCATTACTGATTTTGTAGGTGCCACTGGGAGGTGCACATGCAGATCATAATCAGAAAGGACTTCATTCGACCACTGTAGTGTTAAGAGTCTGTGTGTAATTTGCTTACAACATTTAGCTAAAGCAACTGCAGGAGGGTACCTAGTAAATCCTCTGCTAGCCCATGAGTCACTGCAGCCATGATGGAGACAATCAGGACAGGCATTTCCCACTGGTGCTCACACACCAGGGGTATGGTGTGTGGGTGACAGGAGTCCTTGCCTTTAGGGTCTGGTCTGTACACAGGAACTGTGATGGCCTATCTGTATGGCAATGAGAAAGCAGTCCTTCTAGTACCCCTCCAGGAGCAGAAAAGCAGCTGGAACAATTATTATTATTATTATTATTTTGTTTAGAAGTCCTATAAGAAAGACGCCCTTCAATATTCAAGTCTCTAGTGTAAGAGGTAGGTGTTTGGCACAGCAGTTGGGTCACAGGCTGAGATGCCTGAATCTCACATCTGAGTACCCTGAGTACCTGTTTTGAATCCTGGCTCCTGAGCTCCCAGTCCATCTTCCTGCTAACACACACCCTAGAAAGCAGCAAGTGCAAGCCTCAATTACCTGTGTCTCTGCCACCTATATGGGAGATTTGGATTGAGTTCTTGGCTCCTCACTTTTGCCTGGCCCAGCAACGGCTGTTGTAAGCATTTGGGGAGTAAACCAATAGTTGGAAGATCTGTCAGTCTTTCAAATAAAATTATAAGTTTTAAAAAAGATGATTACCATTCCTTAAAACAGGAACAAATTACTAAGAGGACTGTACAAGTACACAGTAGGTGAATGTCAGCACTGGATACGACTCAGAAGAGCAAAAGTTGGGATAGGCTAGAAATGAAGACACTCCATGGGACACCTGCATGCCGCACCAGAGTGCTTGGATTGGAGTTCGGCTCTGCTTCCATTTCAGCTTGCTGGTAACACATACTCAGAGAAGCAGCAGGTGATGGTTGCCATACTTGGCTTCCTGTCATCCATATAGGATACCCAGATTGAGTACCTGGCTCCTAACTCCAGCCTGGCTCAGCCCTGGCCTTTACACACTTGGGGAGTGAGCTAGTAGATGAAAGCTTGGTCTGTCTCTCCACCTCTCTAATAAATAAAAAACAAATTCTTCTTCAAATAGAAGAGTAAAGTTAAATCATTGTGGTTTACTTAACTTTTAAAGTTAGGCTTACATTTCTAAAAGCGATTTTACACTTTAAAATAATACATATTGGAAATAAAGCAAACTCAGGGCTCTTAGTTCCAACTCTATTTTATACAGATGAGGAATATGAAGTCAGCAGAGATCAATTGGCATGCAGAAATCACAGTTATTCAAAGATATGGATCTAAAGTAGACTATAATGATATATTCTGACTAAGCTACTGCAAAATGAATGCAAGTAAATAATGTTGAACAACTTGGTATATACTAGCAGGAATGAGAAAGGTAGAGTTGGTTGGTTAGGTTACAAAGTTCTTAGCTGTTCCCAAAGAACAAGTACTCCACATTTGTCACAATAGCTAAACGAAAAATAAAAAAAGTCATTGAAATTTGACTTGAGATTCAGGAGATTTTGACAGTAGGTCTAGCAAACCTAAGGCTTGCAAAGGAAAGACAGGCATAATCCCATATAGACGCCTTAAAAGAAATCTAAATCAAGAATGCTCTAATAAAGGAAATTTGTAAGTAGTAAAATTTTACTTCCCCCACTGACCAACAGAAAGACTGAGAAATCTCAATTGAATGTTTCAAGAGTTCAACGTGACAGAACAGAACACTTTAAGCAACCAAGGCCTCAAATGCCAACTGAAGGCGCATTTACTGCCTTTATAGGTGGCATTAAAAAAAAAAAAAAAGAGAGAATAGTGAAGATGAAGGTACAAAAAACCCAAGACTATATTAACAATGACAAACTGGGGAGTATGTGCTGAGAAATTAAGATGTTCCTGTCCCACATCTGAGGTCTGGCTCTCAGTTCAAGCTCCTTACTTCAGCTTCCTACCAATGTATACACTCAAACACAGTAGTGAAGGCTCGGGAAACTGGGATCCTGCCACTCATCTGGGAGACTTGGATTATGTTTCCAACTCTTGGCACCAGCCCAGCTCTGGCCATTGCAGGCATCTAGGGAACTGAACAAGCAGATGGGAGCTCTCTTTTCTCTGCATCTCAAATAAATTTTAAAAAATTTGAAAAAATAAATGGATCAAAATATTTTTAAAATGACATAGTTCAACAAGAGACAATGTATTGTTAAGTGGAAAAATGCATATATAAACATTTAAAAACCTACTCACACACACGTGCGCCCACACACAGGGAAAATGGTGAGGTTTAATACCTGTATGAAGTATGCCAAGTAGTTACAAAAAAGAAAAGAATATTTGTAGTGAGCTCTTGTTTGCATAGGTGTGCAGGGGAAGGTACCTAACACCCAAATCCTCCCATTCTAGGTTATAGAGCACCTGCAGGATTGAGTTCATTTCTCTATGCTAGTCTTTCAGAGAGGTGTTTGACAAATATGAATAGATTCAGAGAAGAACAAATAACAAGATGCCCAGAAAATGTTTCAGGGAATGAGTAAGTGGAGGGACATGTTGGTTACCAGCCTGCACATTAGACATGGTCTCAGGAAAATCCTTGCCTGATCCCTCTTTGCCTGTGAGATTTCATCATTAAGAAATGGCTTCACACAATTATGGCATGTTTTTAGTTGAATGTGGTTGAAAAGTAAAAGCATTTGATACATATTTTTTAAAACTTTGAGAGCAATGCTAGTAAATGAACAAAATTTAAGAACACTAAAAGTTAATAAAGTTAGGTTGGAAAAGTAGGCTAATGTCTGGAGAAGAGGAGTGACAGAGGGTAGAAGGCACAGCCCTTACAGAATAGCAGTGATGACCAGACGACTATACTGTCACATTTATAACACATACATATATGTAACATGAGAAATCTTAGAATATAACATTAAGAAAAAGTGGTAAACATGACAAACAGCTTGTGATATGAGTTAGTGTGAAATGTCTAGGAATCACTCAAAATTAGTGAATTCATCTGTACTTGCAATTTTAAAAATCAACACATGCCAAGGAAATATGATGGACAAAATTCTTGTTCCCAGTAGCAACACTACATTAAAAAATCAATGAAAAGACACTTTGAAATGTAAATTTACCATTTACCAAAAGAAAAATATCATTTAACAGAAATGACTATTACGCTAGGTTAATTAGAAAAAGGGGGCTTGAGTGAAACCAAAATCAGCTATGAAATGTTCTCAGACACAGCATACGGTTTGGAAACAGGGTGTAGGCAAGTTATTCTGGATAGGAATAATCAAATATAAAACTCCTGTTATAAACAAAAGTATTCTTTCCATGGGACATACTATTTTACAAAGCACTAGATCTTATCATTGTGATTTTCAAAGCTTACAAGAATTGGTTCCAATTTTTTTTGAAGATTTTATTTATTTATTTGAGAGGTAGAGTTACGGATAGAGAGAGGGAGAGACAAAGGTCTTCCATCCACTGGTTCATTCCCCAAATGGCTGCAATGCCAGAGCTGAGATGATCCGAAGCCAGGAGCCAGGAGCTTCCTCTGGGTCTCCCACATAGGTGCAGGGGCCCAAGCACTTGAGCCATCTTCTACTTCTTTCCCAGGCTATAAGTAGAGAGCTGGATTGGAAGAGGAGCAGCCAGGCATGAACCTGCACACATATGGGATGCTGGCACCACAGGGGGAGGCTTATCCTATTATGCCACAGTGCTGGCCCCATGGCTCCTATTTCTTATTCACTTTTTAAAATGCTCTTAGTAACCTGGTGGAAGTTCATCTTTCCAGGACTTATCAATGCTAGAGATGCAGTGTATACACTCTGAGACGCATAGGGTTTGACAAGTGTTGGAGGAATAACCTAACACTAATAAGATTCCACCTCCTGGATTCTGGTCCCAGTTCTGTCACTGATAATAAGCAAGGCCAAGGGTTGGTCATTCAACCTCTCTGAGCCTAGGTTTTCTCTTTGGCAAATTTTAATCACACTTGCTCTGCCTGCTTCACAGGGTTATCACCCAAATCAAACAAGATGCCTCATAAATGCACAAAGCAAAATACAAAGTACTTTAGCATCTCTCCACCAACTCATGCAAAAAATTTTAAAGATTTTTAGATATAGTTTCAGAATACACTTCATTGGTCCCATCAGATTTTCACTAAAAGACATGTCAGGACTCTTCAATTTGAAATTTGTTAAACCTCAATCAATAAAAGATGTAAATTGTAAGGAGGAATAGGCATCTAGCCTAGTGGTTAATATGTTCACTTCTCATCTGAATACTTAGGGTTGAGTCCCAGCGCCAGCTACCAATTTCAGCTTCCTACTAATCAGATTCTGGAAGGCAGCGGGTGATGGCACAAGTAGTAGGTCCCTGCTACCCTGGCTCCTGGCTTTGGCTATGGTTTTCGACCTGCTCCAGTTAGTGGGATCATTTGGGGGAGTGAACTAGTGATGGGAGCTCTATACCTGATTGTCTCTCTGTCATTCTATTTTTTTTTTAATTATCAAGAAAATTATAGAAAAGTAATTTGACACTTTTTTTCAAAGTCAGTCTAGATGGTGTAGGAAAGCTCATTCCAGCAGATGGCAGTGTGCACACTTCAGAGAGGGAAGACAGACAGCTACTTAAAACACCTGGACAATATTTACACCCTGGTTGGTATGTCTAACTCTTCCACTATTTACACATACAAAAAATAACTTCCTTGAAATTAAAAATATTATTACATCCCAAGACAAATGCTAAATTTTCTATGTTTATGCATTTGACTCTACAAAGCAAAGGAAAATACTGTAAAATAATCTTCAGATTTTTTTTTTCATGTCATCTGGTTACAATACAATATAAAAGACCTGTAGAAACCCACATGATTTTGCTGTTTTTAGGTCTCAGTAATGTACATATAGAAATAACTAAAAGTATCTCAAAATGAACTAACAACTTGGACTGTCATGATGGCTTAAATAATATTTGTTAAAGTATTTTTACTATTTTTAATAGCAAGTTAATTTTTCTGAAGTAACAGCAAAGTTAACAACCAACAAAAACAGCAGCTAATATTATATAGACCTTTCCAGGTTCTAGACCTGGTTTTCAACATTATATAAATTCAAGTAAACCCTGCAGAAGCCTTAGATGGAGATCCAAGAGAAGTAACTTGCTCAGTGTCACACAGGTAACAGCGCAAAGGATGACAAACCAAGCAGTCTGACTCTAGGCAGTGGCTTTAACCATTTGGCATCTCTTTCACAGACCTGCAGACTATAGCACTACCACTACACATAGGGGACCTGGTTTTAGGACAATCAATGGTGATTCACTGTCAATGAGTTTACGAATATGCTCTGGAAAGAAACATATTTAGAAAGAAAACTTTGGGGCCAGCGCCATGGCACAGTAGATTAAGCCTCTGCCTGTGGTGCTGGCATCCCATATGGGCACCGGTTCTAGTCCCGGCTGCTCCTCTTCTGATCCAGCTCTCTGCTATGGCCTGGGAAAGCAGAAGAAGATGGCCCAAGTCCTTGGGCCCCTGCACCCACATGTGAGATCCTGGCTTCGGATCAGCGCAGCTCTGGCCGTTGCAGCCATCTGGGGAGTGAACCAATGGAACGAAGACCTCTCTCTCTGTCTCTCCCTCTCACTGTCTGCAACTCTGCCTCTCAAATAAATAAATAAAATCCTTAAGAAAAAAAAGAAATAGAACTTAGATTTTTCAATTCCTTTTCATAATCTCCCATCATATAAATTTTAACGAAATGAAGAGTTGGATTGTAAACATAATCTAAACAAGAATTTCTCAATGATTGATGATTGATATATTGGTATTCTAAAAAGAATTGGGAAAAGATAAAGAGGAGTTAAAGCAAATAAGTGTAAAACTTGCATTAGAAAATAAAAGGTAAAGTGAAATATAACCAGTGTTTGGGGTTATAAGAAGAGCCTCAAGCCTACACATTCTAACAAGTCACTTATTTGACAATATAAATGCAAAGTAAATGTATGCAACCTCAGCATCTTTCTACCACGTGAGGCAACCCACTGGACCCTGGGTAGATTTCCTGTTAGGTGTTCAGAGCTGAGCCGAAAGTCTTTATTAAATTACCTGAAAGAAGCGTAAACAGGACATTAATTCAGTTTTCAGATGACCTTAAATTGGAAGAGATTGCCAATGATGTGAGAGGGGAAAAGGTAAAATCAAATCAAGTATTCTTTTCCTTGAAAGGAAAATTCCTTCCAGGTTTGTTCCCGGACAGGACAATTTCTCCCAGGACATTTCCCTGGCAGGACAATCTGACCTGCTTTGTCCGAATAGCTGATGAACAGCTTTGTCTGACTTCAACAAAGCCACCCTCCTTTTTCTTTCAGATGGGTGGATTAGGTCTCGAGAGACAGGGTAGTTTAGTGGTTAACAGCATCGGCTTTTCAGTCAGATTGCCTGAGAGTCTGAACTCAGCTATCTAACCTGAGTTATATAATTTCTCTCTCTCAGTTTCTTCATCTGCACAATGGTATAATTGTAGTACTATCCTCGTAGACTTGCTGACAGACATATATGAGCTAGTACAAGAGAATACTTCAAAAAGTTCGTGCCACATAGGATTAAAAAGTTTAGTATTTCTGAAATAAAAGATTTCTTTGGGGAATAAAAAAATAAGTTTATTTTGGTGCCAAACTATTTTGAAACCCATACAAGTGTTTTCATGATATGCATTTCCCACGAACCTTTTGAAGTCCTCTCATAGGTTCAGTGCTTAAAATAATGTCTGCCTCTTGCAAAGACAAATAACAAAATTATTAGCCATCATTACTACTATTATTCATAGAAGCAAATAAACAGTACATGCATATGAATTTTTAAAATAAGAAATGCTCATTAACTAAAGGTAAACAAGTTATGACAAAATAGCCTGGGTGATTCTGGATGTGTATTAAAGAATTCTCATACGCACTAAAGAAAAAGTATTGCTCGCCCAGAACTATCTTCTTAGACCAACACATTCTAAACATAACCTACTTGGGTTTTCAGCCCACACTCTACATTCCTCAGGCTCAGAGTAGGTGGGCGTCTTCCAGCCCCAGCTCTTCTTCCCTCACCTTCCATCTCACACTATGACAAATTACTGTTTATTTATACTCACATTGACTACTTATGGAACAGTGGTTATGTGCCCAAAAGATGTTGGGGTGAGATCTGAAAAGTAATTTAGAATCTCTGTCCTTCCCAAGTATATATTGTAATGGGCATAACTGTCTGTAAGCATGAAATAAGTGAATGCAAAAAGACATGCATTCAAGGGCATTTCAGATGAAAATACAAGCAACGGAAAAAATCAATCTGAGTGATGAGATAGAGGAGAGCAGGGAGAGAAAAATATCTGACACTACTTGAGATCAGGTCATCAGAGAAGAGGGACCTTTGGAAAGGGACAATATGATCAAGTGACTATTTGAGTAGACAGCAATCCAGACAAAGGGAAGAAGTGCAGAAAGCCCAACGTGTGTTAGGAAGCTCAAATCCCTATGGTGGGCATAATCTTACCTAAATGAAGAGACTGAGACCTACCGAAGTTATACTTGCATGGTGTTTGGCCAATGTATCAGCATGGCCAACATGCAACTTGGTCTAGGTGATGCAAATGCCTGCTCTCTTCACAACTATATTGCATGCCCTTTTCTTTCCTGTCAAATCAGAAACGTGAAGTCTCAACTTTCCTACAAGGCTGTTTCCTACTTCTATATGGACAATGATTCAAAAAAATGAAAAATAAAAACAAACCCTTCATGCTCCTTATTTAATCTCTCCCTTCCTGGGATTTACTTTTCTTCTACTAACACTGAAAAAATCATCTGAATATTTTGCAGCATTAGGCATTGTTTATCTCTGAATTCCTCAATGTTTCTGTTCTGTATCTTTTGAAATATTAGCTCATCTTTATCTGCTGATCCCATACAGTGCTTCTCCAAGTTTTATTTTTCAATCTTCTTTTCTTCTCAAACACTTTACATACAGTATTTTATTCACTGCTGCTTCTTTAACCAGAACCTGTAGGCTGATGAACTGTACATTTTGATCTAACCCTGATTCATCTCTATCATGGTCCACACCCATGTATTCAACTCTATTAGCAGGCCTGTCCTTTAGAAGTACAGCTTTATGTCTTAAAGCTCATTTTTTCTAACACCTGTCCTTCTGTTCTGAATAGTGGACCACAGTTGAAGTCTCAGTCATTCTTGATTCAGTCCTCTTCTTTAGTAGTTACTCCATCACCGAGCCCTACAGGCATCTTTCTCCTGTTTCCACCTTCATGCTCAGCAGCTTAGTATGCATCCAACTCACTTGTACTGCAGCAACTGTTCAAACTTTATAAAGGTCTGTATTTAAGTGATTTGGGTCCATTCTGTTAGCCCTCCAGAAAGAAAGATTTTAAGGTCTAGATGGATGTTTTCAATAAACATGAATCCAGTCTTTCATGTTAATTATGCATTTACCTCACTGAAGTAACAAAGGAGCTTTGCAAGGAACAAAAATAGGCAGTGAACTAGCTGCAAGGTGCTACAAACTCTTCTGGCCCTGGTAAAAATAAGTTAAAATGAAAAACCCAGGAAGTACTGATTCCTTTCCTTCATGAATGAAAAACATTCTTTCTGCAAGGTAAAAAACGGTTGTGTCCAAGGATCCTGGGAAAAGACTGGAGTAAGTTAGGGAAGGCAAAGGTCAGTCTAAAATCCCAAGAAATGGGTATGTGTGGACCTCAAGAATGAAACTGGAGGTTGCAAAACCAAAGGGGGAAGGGGACAGTGAACAGTGCTCCAGAAAAATCAGAGGCACTTTTTAGGTAGCAACATTGTCTGTATGCTGTTCGGTTCATTTATTTATTTATTTATTTATTTATTTATTTATTTTTTGACAGGCAGGGTGGACAGTGAGAGAGACAAATAGAGAGAAAGGTCTTCCTTTTGTCATTAGTTCACCCCCCAATGGCTGCTGCGGCTGGCACGCTGCGGCCGGTGCACTGCGCTGATCCGGAGCCAGGAGCCAGGAGCCAGGTGCTTCCTCCTGGTCTCCCATGTGGGTGCAGGGCCCAAGCACTTGGGCCATCCTCTACTGCCTTCCCGGGCCACAGCAGAGAGCTGGACTGGAAGAGGGGCAACTGGGACAGAATCTGGCGCCCCAACCGGGACTAGAACCCGGTGTGATGGCACCACAGGCGGAGGATTAGCCTATTAAGCCACAGTGCTGGCCTGGGTTCATTTAATTTGCAATGTGAGGACTTGCTCCTGGAAATATGGGCCCAGGACAGTCTTGGGAAGGTGTGTATGTTTATACAGGGGTGGCTTGAATTGATGTGTGCTCCCTGCAATGTTTCCTGGAGGCAGTATGTTCAATATGATGACAGTCTGTTGAGGTAGGCATGCATAGTATACACAATGGGGAATGCAGACCCTGAGAAATCATGGTAAGCCCTCTATTTCTGGTACTGAAATTCTATGTGTCTATTTCATAGTCCAGTGTCTAACAGTCTCAGTCCTCCAAATTATTCTAAAGCATCCAGAATTCCTTTTGAAAACACAGACTGATCAAGCCACTGATTTCTTTAAAACCTATAGAAGTCTTCATTAACAACAACCAAAGTCCTAAGGATGTTACATATGATTTTCTAAAGTCGTCCTCAGCTTCTCTATGCAGCGTCTTCCTCTGTCCTCTCCCATAAATACCCTTCCATGTTATCATGCAGACAAATCCAGAGTTGTTCCCAAGCACCATGGAGTAACACCTTGAGCATCTTGTTACAAGCTGTTCCCTACGTTCCAACCTAGCAGGGACATGCCAACTCATTCTCTCAGGTCCAGCTCAGAGGACACATCTTCCAGGAGGACTTCATCAGCCATTGGCATCACTTGCCAGCCACATCCCCTCATTTTCAATCCATGTTTACATAGTGCTTTGTGGCTGAATCCTTCGAAGAAACTTTCACATTTGATTGGTATTATGTTTATTTTAACTTTTAGAATCAGTTCCCTGTGGAAAAGTCCTAAAGTTTATTAATTTTTGCCTCCCAAGAATCTAACATGACTTGGCCTAAGGGAGGCTAATCATGCTAGGTTAAAAATAATGCCCAGAGGACTGATGTGAAATCAAGTCTAAGAAATAATTGCAGATATTGATCCCAAATGGAAAAATGCTACATTATTTGCTAGTTGTATGAACACATACACCCTCCAGATAAAATTGCCTTGTCTCACATTCAGTGCTTTCAGAAACACTGTTATGAAATCAAAGGCAGTATATTGATTTGGTCATCATTAAGTAACCAGTAACCAAACATATTTGCTAACCCTTAAACAAGTCCATTATAGAACCAAAGCACTTTTGGGGAGTTTGTATTTTCTGTAAAGAAATATTGGGAATCCTGGCAACACATTTATGCTGCTATTAGTTTATTTTCCAACATAAGTAACCAATCTCAAGATACAAAAGAATCAATCTTTAGTTATTTATGATTTCTTGGAAGTATAAGGCTGTATTTTTGTACTGGGAGGCATTATTTCAAATGAATTGTTTTCTTTTTCTTTCACAAATCTGGAAATTAAGGCATAGACTCAATTTTCTGAACTGACATTGAATATGTTAGTGACACAACAGAACAGAAGATTGCTGCATAGATCTCAGTAAATGACAAGGATACCTGCTACAACACCAGAGTGTTGCTGACAGGGAGCACGTGGCACTGTGAAAGTAAGACATTTTTTTTTTTTTTGGACAGGCAGAGTGGACAGTGAGAGAGAGAGAGACAGAGAGAAAGGTCTTCCTTTTCCCTTGGTTCACCCCCAATGGCCGCTGAGGCTGGCGCGCTGCGGCTGGCACACCGCACTGATCCGAAGCCAGAAGCCAGGTGCCTCTCCTCGTCTCCCATGCAGGTACAGGGCCCAAGGACTTGGGCCATCCTCCACTGCCTTCCCGGGCCACAGCAGAGAGCTGGACTGGAAGAGGAGCAACCGGGACAGAATCCGGTGCCCCGACCAGGACTAGAACCCGGTGTGCTGGCGCCACAGGCAGAGGATTTGCCTATTGAGCCACGGCGCCGGCCAACATCTATTCTCTTAACCACCAAAACCTGCCCACCATTCTGCCAGACTTTTAAACTAGATAGCTAACTGGGTAGATTCAACCAGGAAGGAACTGTATCATCATTTCAATGATTTGGGTATTATAATATTGCACAGAAGCAGGTAAAACAATTTTCTCTGGCAAGGGATAGATATAGGAGTCTTCAAAAAGTTCACAGAAATGTGAATTATGGGCCGGCGCTGCGGCTCAATAGGCTAATCCTCTGCCTGCGGCGCCGGCACACTGGGTTCTAGTCCCAGTCGGGGTGCCGGATTCTGTCCCAGTTGCCCCTCTTCCAGTCCAGCTCTCTGCTGTGGCCCGGGAGGGCAGTGGAGGATGGCCCAAGTGCTTGGGCCCTGCACACGCACAGGAGACCAGGAGAGGCACCTGGCTCCTGGCTTCAGATCAGTGCGGTGCGCCGGCTGCAGCACACTGGCTGCAGCAGCCATTGGAGGGTGAACCAACGGTAAAGGAAGACCTTTCTCTCTCTCTCTCTCTCTCACTGTCCATTCTGTAAAAAAAAAAAAAGTAAAAAAAATTGTGAATTATTAAAAACTAATGCATGCATTTCAAAATATTTTTTCATTGAATAAACATCCTTTAATTCAGTTTTCCATGAACATTTTGAAGTGCCTCCATCAAACATTTCAAATGAGAGAGAAGACCAGGGAGAGAAGACTTATGGGCTCATAAGTCAGAGTGATCCATCTAGGCTTCAGCCTTGACTCTGCTACATGTGAATTGTCTGATAATGGCAATTCACCTCATTTTAAATGCCAGTCTCATGTGGAAGCTCAGACTAAAAATGAGCACATTTAGGAGTTGAAGAATACTGAATAATTCCTGTAAACTTTTGAGAAGAGAATCCGAGCACAGCAAGGCTAAAAAGGTGTAAATCTTCATTCCTAACAAATACCTTCAAAGATTGCATCTCGAACATTGATTCCACATAACCCCATAAAGGGCAACATTATCCAAGAGAATGTTCGAGTCAAAAATGTGGAAATAACTGGATTCCTCCCTTTTCCTCAGTCCATTATTGATCCACTGGCAAATCCTACTGACTTCATCATAAGTCCTCCATTATTAGGATGATCACTCTTGTCCAGCTACCATCTCTTGCCAACATGTTTGCAGTTAATTTCCAATGAGTGCCCAGACTCCTGTGATCTACTTTTGTCAAGGTGCAGAAAAACAGAGACAGGGACAGGAGACTGGGCAGTGGGTGGGAGGGAGCCGGGGAGAGGGAGAGAGAGTAACTGCTATCGAAAACTTTGCACTGCACTTAAAATTGTACTCCTACAGCCCACAAGGTAATTATCTTCTAGCCCCATGTGACTTCGTGTACAGCAGATTAGAGCCACGATGGCCTCCTTTTAGTTACTGAAACACATGCCATTGTTCAATGGCTAAGTTTTACTTTAAGTCTCAATTATCACGTCTTGAGACAAGGCTTTCTGGTCTACCATTTCTCTACATAACCTTTAGTCAGCCATTTTCTCCATCATTCTCTCTTCTTTTTCTCTTTTTTTAAATTTTTTATTTCATAAATGTGAATTTACAAAGTGCAACGTTTGTATTGTTGTGGCTTCTCCCCCAGTCTCCATCATTCTCTTTTCTAGCAAACAAGTTTGCGTCCAGAATAACTCTTACATAATCTATGATGTGTTTATTTGATTTTCTAAGCAGTCTGTAATCTCAAAGCAGGAAATTTTGTTTTGTTTTGTTATGGTGTGGCATTCACCTCTATATACCTGGAATACAGTATTAAAATATATGTTAGAAATTGAATCAATTAAAATTTTATCACTTGTCTACTATATGGCAGACATTGTTTTTGATGTTGTAAATATGAAGATAAAAATATGCTTAATAACTGCATTCAAGGAGTAAATAATCTATTGGAGGATTTTCAAGGATCTACAAATTACACTAAGGTGGAAATAATTTGGGAAGATTCACAGGAGCTGATAGTTGATCCTGATCTTAACAAATGAAATGCTACCAGAAATTATAGAAAGGGGGGCAGGGAAAAGAAGAAATAAAGGAAAGTAGGTTATTTTGAGAACAAAGAGCAAAGGCATGGGAGTGGACTGTAATTGCCACCATATCCATTACTCAATGCCTTGGCCTTAACTCAGTACAAAAATTTTGAAAAGATGAGCTTTGCCCAAAGCTGATATATCTTATTTCCTTGAATCAAAAATGGACACTCTAATCAAAACAGTATAGGAGATGTGTGCTATTTCTTCATACATGAAATGAAGAGCTTACATTACCACACCTGTTAAAGTCTTCCCAAATGCAAAGGACCATGATTCTTATTTTTTTTCTCTTCATTCATAAGTATCTTAGGAGCAGGAATCATTGTACTGATAGTTCACTAAATGCTTAATGATTCACTTTTACACAGATAGCATAGGTTCAATATTCTATTGGTAGTCTCATTATATGTGAATTTAAAATCCTAATAGTAATTTATTAATAATTGTGAAAATTACTTTATGGTTATTAGACAAGAAACAAGACAAGTAGTTTCACTTTAGTCAATCTTGGAATAGTCAATATTCTCTAAACTTTGCTTTATTCTAAGTGAATATATTAAACAGGAAGAACTCAGAGGCAAAGAAAGGATGACAAAAAAAAGTGATACTTTTTAGACATTATCACCAAAATGTATATAAATGGATATATAAAGAAAGAGAAGTGTCAGTGATTCAAAAAGCAAGATGAATCGTGGCAAATGCTAGTTATGTGTGCAGAGAGAAATTCTAGTTTCTACAAAAGACTGGAATAAACACATATCTTTTAAGTCCAAATCGTTAACTTTCATTTAATAATTTGATAAAATAATTAACATGTTCTAGTACAACAAAATGCCACGACACAACAACACTAACTTGTACTCCTTTCAAATAAAACATTAAAATGTAGAGGAGTTGTTTTTACTTCATCATCTTTACTAAATTTTGTGCTTCCTGTTCTTAAATTGCCAGGGCTGGTGCTGTGATGTAGCAGGTAAAGCTGCCTCCTGGAGTGCTGGCATCCCAAATGGGCACCCGTTCGAGTCCTGGCTACTCTACTTCCGATCCAGTTCTCTGCTATGGCCTGGGAAAGCAGTAGAAGATGGCCCAAGTGCTTTACCCCTGCACGTGCATGGGAGACTCGGAAGAAGCTCCTGGCTCCTGGCTTCGGATCCGCACAACTCCAGCCGCTACGGCCATCTGGGGAGTGAACCAGTGGATGGAAGACTTCTCTCTACCTCTGTCCCTCTGTAACTCTACCATTCAAATACATAAATAAATATTAAAAAATTGCCAAGAACAAAAGGGTAAAAACCTCTCAGGGTAAAATACTGTGGAAACAACATATGATTTTTTGAGGAATGGGAAATTTGGAAAAATTCTAACAAACCCTAGACAGTGACATTCTCGACCAAACTATAAAGACTTTCTTGAGAAACTTATATATTAATAAGCTATTTTTCTAAAATTTAAACTTCCCTTTGAAAAGTCATTCAAATCATCTTGACTACATACCCAAACTCATTCCAATTCCCAAAATATTTTTGCAGTTTCTTCAGTCTGTTTACTTTTATAGGTGCTGTCTAAATACCCAAAGCAGAACTGGTGGATAATTACCACCAATTTTTGAGTGGTTTCCTTGCAATAATGTTTTATATAAAAATTTGTATTATAGGCCATATCTAAAAATGAGCAGACTCTCAGAGCCATATGCATGCAATAAATACATGAAAAAAGAGCCCTATACCCATCTCTGTCAAGTGTTTCTGAATGTGTTTTTAAAATATAGCCACAGGTTCCCTGAATCTAGAATAGCCTCACTGTAGTATAGTTCAAGAGATCAATAAGAAGCTCTGCATGCAAACAATTAACATATTTGTGCAAAATGTAATAGAATTTTATGCCAATACTGGAATTTTTCATAAACATTTTATTGATTTTTAAATTACTTGGTTACAATTCTAGATTTCAAATGTTTTCACAGAACCTTAACTGAACCAATATGATTCTTGCTTTCTCTTTCTCTTCAACAGATTCCTAAATCAACATAGTCCCAGCAGAATAAGTACAGGAGATATATCTGATGAATACAAAATCCCCTTGGTGTTCATTGCTTTCCTATTCTTGTGCTTCAGCTTTAGTTCAGCCCTCCTCAAGTCAAATAAATAAAAAATAAAAAGACCATAGTTGTGAAGAAAATAGGCAAGGGCCATAAATAATAATCAAAAAACTATATTTATGTGTGTGTGTGTGTTTGTGTGAGGGAAACTGATGTGTCAGAACTTGATTGATGTTACAACTATTGTATGTATGCCTGCTAAACAGTGGTCTTTCTGCTTTTAATTTGTTGAAATCTTTACTTAGTGGAACATTAAGCCTATGATTATAAATTAATTTAAAATATGCTATCACGAAAGTTATAAAACAAATAAAGGGAAATGGAGAGATGGAGGGTAGTATCACTCTGTTCTTGGGATTGTATCTATGAATTACTTGTAATTTGTTCTCTTTACATTAAGAAAAAATTTAAATAAACATTAATCAAATGAAAAGATGTTGAACTTCAAATAGCCCAAATGTTAAATTAGTCACAGAATCATTTAATCTACATAAATATATGATTCTTAACACTCTAGTATGACAGATTTAAACCAGAGACTGAGAAAACATTATATGTGCTGCAAAACTGAAAGTGCCCGTGGTCATCGGTTTTGCTGCAAATATTATAACCTTTGAAGGTTAAAAACAAAATAAATGAAACAAGGGAAGCACTACATCACAGGTTCCTTTATGTATTTATTTTTAACTTTTCATTCTGAAATAATTTCAGACTTAGAAAAAACACAGTGAAACACGTACAAAGAATTTCCATATGCCCTTCACCCCACTTCTCCAAGTGTTAAAAGTTCCTCCATTTTTTTTTTCTTTGACTACCTTGATACTATTTTCAAAAATTTACTTGAGAGAGAGAGGTGTGGGTGGGTGGGGCATTGGGTGGGCTTGGGGGGACAGGTTGGGAGATAGAGAATGAGCAAGGGAGGAACAGGAAGTGGGAGAGCTCTTACCTACTGGTTCATTACCCTAGTGTCCACAACAGTTGGGGCTGGGCCTAAAGAAAGGCAGGAGCTGGGAATGTAATGCAGGTCTCCCTCTTGGGTGGCAGGAACTCAACTGCTTGAGCCATCACTGCTTTCTGCGTTAGCAGGAAGCTGGAGTTAGAAGCCAAAGCCAGATACTGAACCCAGGCACTCCAAGGCAGAGGTGCCAACCACTAGGCTAAATGCCTGCCCTCCAGCTTTGTGATGGATTACAAAATTATAAACATCTCAATGAATCAATATGTAAGCACATAAACCAAGACCAAGGAAGTTTCCTGATTTGTCCAGTCACATAGTCAACCAGAACTAGACATAAAGCTAGGTCTCATCCTCCTAGTCTAAATTTAATAGTCTGATCATTTCATTATTGGATGACTATCATTTCTCCCTTTCCTGAAGTATTGTGACATCTATGATATAATGCTTGTGATACAAGTCTTAATAGTACCATCCCTTTTACTAACATTTTTTTTTCAACTTATCTTTCCTCCTGAATTATTTAGAAGATCTGTGAGAAGGACCACATCAAATTTCTTTTGCAAAACTCCAATAACCTTAGGGAGTTCTGAGCACCAGTCAGGAATGTAACAAGTCTATGCTGATCTGCCTGGTTCCCCAGTGGTAGGAAAAACAGTCCAGGGGTATAATGAATGATACAAATGAGAACAGGAGCTCCAGGGGAATTTTAAATTTCAGATGATTTAGGCCGGCACCGAGGCTCACTAGGCTAATCCTCCGCCTTGCGGCGCTGGCACACCGGGTTCTAGTCCCGGTCGGGGCACCGATCCTGTCCCGGTTGCCCCTCTTCCAGGCCAGCTCTCTGCGTGGCCAGGGAGTGCAGTGGAGGATGGCCCAAGTCCTTGGGCCCTGCACCCCATGGGAGACCAGGAGAAGCACCTGGCTCCTGGCTTTGGATCAGCGCGATGCGCAGGTCGCAGCGCCAGCCACGGCGGCCATTGGAGGGTGAACCAATGGCAAAAGGAAGACCTTTCTCTCTGTCTCTCTCTCTCACTATCCACTCTGCCTGTCAAAAAAAAAAAATTTAAAAAAAAAAATTTCAGATGATTTAGGAAGTATATTTGACAAAGAAAATCAAAATACAATTATATAGTTATATGCTGGTATATATCACTGTGCAAAGCACATGACTTATATTTAATCCTTGAATCATTATAAAGATAGGGAGCCTGCAGCAGGCCAAGCAGCCCGCCCAACGCTAAACAACCAGTAAGGCATACACTAAGTTAACAGTCAAAAGTTGGAAATGGTCCTGTAATTCACCAACAATGATCCTCTGTACACATCTATCCCCAAGGCAGGAATTTCTTTTCTGTGTGTTCCTTTGTCTTCCTAATAAGAATCAGTGCGAATAAACAAGTAAATTTTAAATTTGAATTTGAGTTTGAATTTGAATTTCTATACTCATTTTCCCCTTCACTATGGTATACTGGCAGTCATTTAAGTTGACAACTCAATGAACAAAAATATATTTAGCAGGCCTAAATATTAACATAAATAAAATGATTCATGATATCAATTTTTTCTATTCCAGTATACTTGTTTGAAATCTAATCTTAGGCATAGCTAAAACAAAAGTAAACATTGGGGGCAGGGAACAGAAAGAGAGGAAACAGGTGTACAGAGAATAGGCTCAGGTAATAAACCTGCAAGATCATTATGATACATATTTTATAATGCATCAAGTAAAATGTATAAGATATAGTGTACTACTATCTCAACTATTTTAGATGAAGCAGCTGTTCCTATGTCATTTCTCCTCAACTGCTGTTTGCTAATTAAAAAAGAAGAACAACACTGGCTTGAGGATGTGTACAAAATGTCTTCTGAATCTGATAAAGGTCATCAGGGAGCAATAAAGGACAAGCATAAAAGCACTTTGTGACCACTGTGCAGTGCTGTTGCCAATATTTGTGTGCTTTGTAAATACATTACCTTCTGTCTTAAATTGCTGGGGAAAAAAACCACATTTATTCTAAAGCTCTAATAACAACACTCTACATAGAGTTAGCAGGCATAAGTCATTCTTCTTCCTCCAAGGACACAAAGTGATGTCGGGAAGAACTATTGCATCCTTCCTGGTCTACTTCAAGACAGAGGGACAGAGTCCTGAGCGTTTTGATGAACCAGAACAAAATGAAAATCATAATCCATGTTATAATTCCATCTCATTATGGCTTTGAAAATGTGTCATTTAGAAAACTATTTGATCAACCAACCAGAATGTTTGCTTCGCATTCCCTTTATCTTTGCATTCTTGTTTTGGAATATGTAGATCAATATGCACATTTAATGCAGTTATGCACACATTTGGGAAGTGGGGCATAATCACGGAAGCTCTCACATAGGTTTCCAAAGGACACGAACAAAGCAAGAGAAGTGAAGGGAAAGGTGAAAAGGCCTCAGAAAGGAGTCGCTACTCACAATGTTCATCAGGGTGAGGAGGTAGTTTTGGACGTGCTCTTTGCCATGGAAACGGACCACAGAGTCATCCACACCCAGCAGCACCTCGATGTTATAATCGTTTTCTCCTGCGTGTCTGCGGCGCCTCATTGTTTCATTCAGCTGCTGGTCAATGCTGCTGTAAATTGTACCTAGATCATCAAGGCCTTCCACATCGGACTCTATCAGGAAACAAAAGGAACCCAGGTGTTTCAGTTTACCCAATGGGCCTTCTAATAACTTCTGAGTACAGTGAATCTTCCCTGGGGGGCCATCATTAAAATCTATAATCACTTAGATGCTTCTTTAAAGTATAGCCTTGAATAACCAGGTGCATGCAGAACTCCTATAGATTCAACATGGAAAAAGAACACCGAGGGTAAAATAATATTGCTGTACAGATAGCAGTACCACCAGGCCAGGCTGAATGTTCCATGAGGCTAACAGCAACTTGGTCTTTCTCCTGGCTACATCCCCAGGACACAGCAAAGGCAGTGAAGTACAAGAACACATGTTTATGCAGTAGTTGTAAACTAAAAGGAAATTATAAATAAAAATTGCATGTCACATATTAACAGTTTTTAACTCATGGCATTATAAAGGTGGTATATAGAATTGGTATCACATAAACTTGAATTTCTTCTCTGATAATTTTAACAATTAAATTATAGCACAGCAATAAAAAAAAGTCTAGTGGGGTGATGACCTGTCAACTTCTATTACTTCTTGTGAGTACTGCTGTCTAGCAGATGCTGCTAGGGAAGAAGTGCACAGACAGATAGATCTTGTTAACACTATGCAATAGTTCTCTGCATCTGCACAGGCCATCGCAAGTAGAGCAGGCCACTTGTCATTTCAGTAGCTGTGTATCTGAATCTATGAGATACCAGAGTAAAAGGTAAGTCTGGAAATGGCCTACATCAAAGAAAAAAATAAAAGTATAAATAATTTTATACAGTTCAAGGAATTTCATTTTTTACCTTACAAATGAACATTTCATATATATTACACACACATATACAGATATTTATACACAGGAAGATATATACATGTATACACATACACACTTATATACACACATATACAGATATACATAAATACATGTATATAGTTATACATGAGGACTTCAAAAGATTATAGAAAATAGAAATTCTGGGCCCCCAAAAGTTTGAAATAGATGGATAGTTTTTTCATAACATGTAAATTCCATGAAGTTTTCGAAGATTCCTCTTTGGTTGTGTGCCATTGACATATAAATACGACATATACACATATATGGAGAGAAAACACAAGAGAGATATTTTCAGGTTTTAATGAATTAGATTCTCTGCCTTCAGAGGACTGTATCTGTAGAGGAGAAAATGTTTTGTGAATTAAAAAAAATCATATGGATACTAAAATTAAAGAGATTATTCAAAACTGCTCATGTAAAAACTGCGAGTATATTCATTTCCATTTCAAGTACAAACTGAGAAAGGACATTATTTTATAAACTGCCTTTATAGCTAAAATAAGCTTGACAGAGCAAATTCTGACTTATGCTGTATCTGGACGTTCATTCAATGCTGTGAGGGACCCGTAAGCCGTCTGATTCTGCGTCTGACATAAATGAACGGGGGTTTTCCTCTCTACCTATGTGGCTTTAGTAAGGCCGAGGAGGAAAGGTGTCTCCTCGTTGGGAGGACTGATGGCCAAGCCCTATCCTCACTGCATCAGAAGCAGTGGAGGCAAAGATCCCACTCACATCTTTGCTACTTTTAAAAAAAACATATGGAAACATCAACACACCCCTTCCACGTACAGGCAGAAGCTATGAATTTGACAGTGCACGTTTGAAAGCTGTACTGTGGTTCACTTTGACCCACGCCTAAAGGCTAGCTCATGAGGTAGGCATTTCTTCTCATAAGGAGTCCCACTGGCTCCAAAATATATAAATACCTCTCACCATCATCCACATCAAACAGGAAGCTTTCCTCAAAAGTTGTTTTTAAGAGCAGTAAGCACACACTGAGGGCAAGAGACTATACCTGTGCAAAGCTCTACTTTTGAACCTCAAGTCTTACCCCACATTTGAGCATGTGAAAGGTTATGGCAGCCTGTGTGCTGCCAACAAACTCTCATACCTGAGTTCTCAGGTCAACATCTGTCAGACAACGTCCAGTGGGAACACACTACTAGTGTCATCACATCAGCAAGCCTGATGCTTGAATGAGGAAGGCTGAGTACTTATTTCAGAATGACAGTCCATTCTGCTCTAACCCCCTTTTGGCTTGGTATTTGCATCGCTCTTTTGGTAGCTATCTTGGTATTTGCATCGCTCTTTTGGTAGCTATCTTGGTATTTGCATCGCTCTTTTGGTAGCTATCTTGGTATTTGCATCTGCCTTTCTGGTATGAGAAGAGAATCACATTTTGTTGTTGTTTCTTAAGGAATCTGGGAAGGAAGAAGGAGGCCTTTGTGAGTCAAGAATACTTTGGTCCCTATTTTCCTGTGTGCTATGCTATGTCCCTGTGTTCTTTTCCATGATCCCTAAAGTAAGCAAAGTCAAACACTTCAAAAAAAGACAGGGAGATAGTTTCTGGTAGTTCTTATTTACATGCAGCTTGGAGGCTGGGAAGTACTTTAGTACAATGAATTTCTTAGACCTTGTCTTTTACAATGTAATAGTCAAGTGATTAGCATGGGTTTTATCATCAGACATACTTGGTTTCAAATGTTGGTAATATTATATCCTAACAGTATGATATGACTTGAGATGCCTAAGCTCTTGGATACTCAGTCGCCTCATCTGTAAAATCTGATAATAATACTTGAAGTTTGCAGAATTACATGAGTTAATGGTGGTAAAAGAATTATGCATAGAGATTAGATATAAAGTGGTCAACAAATGGTACTTACTGCTATATGATGATTTTTTTTTCCCTTAAAACAAGCCTTCAGTTTGTAAAAGTCCTATCATTTTAAAAGTCCTATAGAAAAAAAATCACATACAGTGCTTTTAAAAGAGATAAGTAAAACATCTGGAATTAGTTAAGGAAATTCTGCATTGCTGATAACCTTCGGAAATGAGAACCATATCTCATTTGTAGAGAACCAAAGAAATATAAGGATAAAATAATCTAGAGCATTTGCTTTCAGTTAAAATTAGTGTTAAGCCCAATGCTAGATGCTTGTTTAGTGGCTTCAAAATTTAATACAAGATTGGAAAAAGTTAATTTACAGACACCACTCATCATCTTCACTCAACAGATACAAAGTCTTCAGAAAGTTCATGAAAAATGCATATTATAAAAAATATATATTACTCTTTTTTAAAGATTTTTATTTTATTATTTGAGAGGTAGAGGTACAGTCAGAGAGAGGGAGAGATAGACAAAGGTCTTCCATCTGGTACTTCACTCCCCAAATGGCCGCAATGGCTGAAGCTAGAGATCTGAAACCAGGGGCCAGGAGCTTCTTCCAGGTCTCCCATACAGGTGCATGGGCCCAAGGATTTAGGCCATCTTTTACTGCTTCCCCAGACCATAGCAGAGAGTTGGATCATGAGTGGAGCAGCCGGGACTCGAACCGGCGCCTGCCGGCACTGCAGGTGGTGGCTTTACCCGCTTTACCACAGCACCAGCCCCTATGTATGATTTTCAAATTGTTTTAAAGATTTAGTTTATTTGAAAGGCATAGTTATATAAATATACAGAGAAAGAGAGAGAGAGAGAGAGAAAGAGAGAGGATCTTCCACCCACTGGTTCACTCTCCAAATGGCTGCAACATCCAGGGTTGGGCCAGAACAAAAAGGAGAGCCTGGAAGTTCTTCTAGGTCTTCCACGTGGGTGCAGGAGCCCAAGCACAGGAGCCATTTTCTGGTCTTTTCCCAGGCACATGAGCAGGGAGCTGGATTGTAAGTGGAGAATCCAGGACTCGAACCGGCACCAATATGGGATCCCAGCATTGCAAGTAGCAGCTTAACACACTATGCCACAATGCCAGCCCCCCCCCCCATTTTTGCACCAAAATACACTTAATCTTTAATTACATTTTCCATGATCTTTTGGAAGTGTTCTTGTATTCACTGAGTAGCCACACCTGTGCACCCTGAAAAGCTGTACATCTCTCTAGGTGTCAACCCTGGGCACCACACAGTTCCATTGGATTTATATTTAGAATGCAGACAAATTTGTTTCATGTTGTAACAAGCAATTATATAGGTTTGAATCCTTTCCAACCTTTATAGGTTAGGCAGACTTTATCATGGTACTAGCACATGCCAGTTAGTACTAGATCACATATTCATAAAGCCACCACATCTTAAAAATGATGCAGTCTGACAAAGTCTCAGGTGTCTCTAGCTAATCCTACCACTATCTACCATCATCCCCCAATAAGATTAAGGAATAGAGCATTTAAATGTGATTATCATGCTAATCCTCTCAAAATATTTTCTAGTAAGCAGATCTTATTATAGCTGAATTGGACAGAGAAGAATCACATAAACACATAAACTGCAGTAGGCAAGTTCAAGAAGTGGAAGCACAATGACACTGCACTGGGTGTTGAAAAGTATGAAACACCGGTAGTGCTCTTTTGGTACCCTGTCATTTAGGTGCTAAGGTAACTGGAATGGTGGCAGCTCAGTTGAGCAGGTGGAGAGTGATTCCTGTGACAGCAGAATTAGCAAGAAAACAGAAAAATTTAGGTTAGGAAGAACTTCTAACATTTGTGTTTTCAATGGAGTACTTTAAAAAAAAAAAGGCCCTGAATAGGTATAGTAGTGTTACTATTCCCTGCTTTATTCCAGAAAAGTGATGTTCAAAGACCTTTTTAAGCTTCTCAGAAATATCAAAGGCAAACCCATCTTAGATCTTAAGAGTCAGTTTTCTTTTCTTGAACTTTTTTTTTACAGTAAGGTTTTGAAGTATACCTTAGGGGTTACTGATAAGGATTAATAAGGATTAATTGCTATCTGGGGAACATTTTGTACACTTTCTGGTTTCCTAATTGCTGTATATGAATTTTCAGAAAAAGAAAAAATATACCATAAAGCCTATTTTATTATAATGCATTTGTGGGGAATGTAATGACCAATTGAGCCACAACAAATAGGTGATTTTTAATAATAATTATGGACTTGTGTCAAATCAGAATTTTGACCAACTAAACAGATAAAGCAAAAAACAACCTGCTTTTACGACTGTGAACACATACACTTGAAATAGCAGAGCATGTTTACTTGGTCTGTCCTTGCCAACACAACTGCTGATGGGACTTGAAATTCAAGTAATCCAGGGCAGACTAATTTTTAAGTTGATAATTTTGTATGGCCTGAGAATGATATTATAAGTATCTTGGTAGGAAAAAAGGCTCCCTACCTCTGCCTATAATACAAATTAATTTTTATGTTTATATTATATATGAATGGTAAAGTAAGATTCATAGTGTCAGAATGTATCACAGCACCGTTTTTGTAGTGCATCACATCAGAAAATAAGGATGACACATACTGTTTTATAATAATAAATAACAGAATGAGTCTATATGTAGAAATTTGGCAATCTTCACAAACAGAAAACCATTATGAAAATGAAGTGGATTTTCCAAGATTGGGTGGTGATCATATGATTAGAGCTATAAATAGGTGTAAGATACAACAAATGTCACTTGTTAAGAACAGGAACGGGTAATAGTTTTGTTGAACTATGTCATTCAGTAGTCATTTATATTATTTTTGAATTTAAAGTTATCATTTTTAAAAGGATATAGTGACAGGATACATATGGGATCACCATTATTCCAAGATATAAAACGTTTCTGTGAAAAGCAACCATATTCTTCACCAACTGGGAAATGCCAGGATGACAGTTCAAAAATCTATATTCATGCCAATTTATGATGTCAATTAAGAAGTTTCTCTAAGTCATTTTTAAAAATTACCATTAAGTGAATATTAGAGATAAGATTCCTCCAAAACTTCTAAATCTAAAATATATATGCTTACCTTTACTTTCACTATTTTAATGGACAACAAATGATACTTTCTAAAAAATGGAAAATGCTATATTTTAAGGAAAATAATAATAATGTTTTCATGCTTTGAGTTTGAGATCATTAGCAAACTAAAACAGAACGTTTCATCCTATAGTTGCAGAATATGCATTCTTCTGTCCAGTGCAAGGAGCTTTCTGTAGCACTGACCACATACTAGGCCATAAAGTAAATCTCAGTAAATTAAAAAAAAAAAAAGAAACAAAACATTGAAATCATACCATGCATCTTCTTGGACCACAATAGAATAAAGCTGGAAATCAGCAACTAAGTAAAAGAATCATCAGAAATTACTACAAAGAGTTGTATGCCTACAAACTGGGAAACTAGTACTATATTGAAAAACAATGGTGAGAGTGGGCATCCCTGTCTGGTACTAGATATCAATGGAAATGCTTCTAACTTTTCCCCATTCAATAGGATGATGGCTGTGGGTTTTTAACAAATTGCCTTGACTGTATTGAGATATTATGAAACCAATAAAGGATTAATCACCAGAATCTACAAAAAGATCAAGAAACACCACCACAACAAAAAAACCCCACCCACTTAAGAGATGGGCCAAGGACCTCAATAGACATTTTTCAAAAGAGGAAATCCAAATGGCCAACAGACACATGAAAAAATGTTCAAGATCACTAGCAATCAGGGAAATGCAAATCAAAACCACAATGAGGTTTCACCTCACCTCAGTTAGAATGGCTCACATACAGAAATCTACCAACAACAGATGCTGGCAAGAATGTGGGGAAAAAGGGACACTAACCCACTGCTGGTGGGAATGCAAACTGGTTAAGCCACTTTGGAAGTCATTTGGAGATTCCTCAGAAACCTGAATGTAGCCCTACCACATGACCCAGCCATCCCTCTCCTTGGAATTTACCCAAAGGAAATTAAATTGGCAAATAAAAGAGCTGTCTGCACCTCAATGTTTATTGCAGCTCAATTCACAATAGCTAAGAAATGGAATCAACCTAAATGCCCATCAACAGTAGCCTGGATAAAGAAATTATTGTATTGTATAGAATACTATACAGCAGTAAAAAAAATGAAACCTGGTCATTTGCAACAAAATGGAGGAATCTGGAAAACAACATGCTGAGTGAAATAAGCCAGTCCCAAAGGGATAAATATCATATGTCCTCCCTGAGCAGAAAAGGAAACCTGTTGACGTGAAATGGATACTATGAGAAACAATGACTTGATCAGCCCTTGTCCTGACTGTCGAGGAACAACTTACTACTTCATTCCTTTTAGTATGTTTTTGTTCTACTTAATACCATTGGTTGAACTCTTTAAATAACACACAATTATTCTTAGGTGTTTAAATTTAACTGAAAAGTGACCCCTGTTAAATATAAGAGTGGGGATAAGAGAGGGAGGACATGTACAGTGTGGCACATGCTCAAGCTGACTTGCCCCTCTAATGGTAGAGCTAGAAACGTGCCAGGGGATTCCAATTCAATCCCATCAAGGTGGCATGTACCAATGCCATCTTACTAGTCAAAGTGATCAGTTTCAGTTCATAATTGATCATAATGATAGGTCTAAGTCAAAGGGATCACACAAACCAGACTAGTGTCTGCTAATACTAACTGACAGAATTAAAAAGGAGAGAACAATCCAACATGGGAAGCAGGATACACAGCAGACTCACAGAATGGATGCCCTAAATAGTACTCTGGCCTCAGAATCAGCCCTTAAGGCATTCAGATCCAGCTAAAAAGTCCATGAGAGTTTCTCAGGCATGGCAAACCAAGACACTCTGGCAAAAAAAAAAAAAAAAAAAAAACCTAAATAAAAGATCTCTGTGAGAAAGATCCCAGCAGAAAGAACGGGCCATCAAAGAAGGAGGTACCTTTCATCAAAGAAGGAGGTACCTTTCTCTGAAGGGAGGAGAGAACTTCCACTTTGACTCTGGCCTTGTCTAAATAAGATCAGAATTGCAAACTCAAGAGGCTTCCATAGCCTTGGCAGCTCATGACAAGAGCCGCAGGTGATTACTGACGTCATAAATAAGAGTGTCAATTGTTAAATCAACAACAAGAGTCACTGTGCACCTACTCCCCAAGTAGGATCTCTGTCCTTAATGTGTTGTATAATGTGAATTAACGTTAAAACTACTACTCAGATAGTACTTTATGCTTTGTGCATCTGTGTGGGTGCAAACTGTTGAAATCTTTACTTAGTTTATACTAAGTTGATCTTCTGTATATAATTAAAAATGAATCTTGATGAAGAATGGGATAGGAGAGGGAGTGGGAGATGGGATGGTTGCAGGTTGGAGGGAGATTCTTAGGGGAAAAACTGCTATAATCCAAAAGTTGTCCTTTGGAAATTTATATTTATTAAATAAAAGTTGAAAAAAAGAAAAAAAAAAGAAAGAAACTATAGCTTATGACTTTATTTGCAGCTACCAGGACAGAAAAATCTTATCTACTATTTGCAGCTACCAGGACAGAAAAATCTTATCTACTAAGCTTGAAACTAGCAGAATATAACAATGTAGGTGCCTGGGGCTAGCATAGAAATAGTGTTGATTTAAGCTTAATGCAAGGAGAGCAGGAACGACTGATGGAGAAAATCATAGATTATGCTCCAGTGATGACTCTGAGTCTCTGAATTCATCCTTTCATTCCTCTAACCTTGGCCTTTCAAGTTTCATGAACCAAAAAACGACCACTACTTCATTTTCTTTGAACTGCTTTGCTTACTTCTTTGTGCTTAAGACAGTTCGATGTGAATTCCTGACACTTGAAGCTACAAAGATCCTGATGAATAAGCTCAGCTGTATCCTCTGGGCCACAGTCATCAATAGTGCTCATTTTCCTTCCCTTTCTTTAGTAAATTCTTCTTAAGAGATGAAGTTCTTTGGAAAGCATTACACACTCAGTTTTGTCTCCCAGATTAATTACTTTATTCTCTTTTTAAAAAAGATTTATTTTATTTATTTGAAAAGCAGATTTACAGAGAGAGAGAGAGACAGACAGAGAGACAGAGACAGAGAGAGAGATTTTCCATCTGCTGGTTCAGTTCCCAAATGGCTGCAATGGCCAAACTGAGCCAATCTGAAGCCAGGAGCCAAGAGCTTCTTCTGGGTCTCCTGCATGGATGCAGGGAACCAAGGATTTGTGACATCCTCGGCTGCTTTCCCAGGCACATTAGCAGGAAGCCAGATCAGAAGCAGAGCAGCAGGGACTCAAACTGGTGCACATATGCGATGCCAATACTATAGGCTGGGGCTTTAAAATGCTTTTAAACAGCATTGGCCCCTATTTTATTCTCTTTATTCAATTTTAAACTAAAGACTTTATTATCAAGGAGGTGCTTCCTAGTTTCTTTTTTTGTTCTTATTCAGCTAAAATTAAATTTTGGAAGGCAGCATAGTTTTTAATTCTCATATGCAATGACTCTAATCACCTAATAATACTCTAATTAACATTTCTCTTCCTGTTGACTATATTCTTTCTTATTTATGGCTTCTGTAGTTTAGCTCTAGTCAATCATGGAGCAAATGGAAAAGTAGAGGAGGGGACCACTATCTCCCATTTATTAGATTACATTCTAACATTTTAGACTGATACAAATTACAACTGTTAAATATGCTCCCGTACATACAGCAGAGATATGATTCTAATTCACCACTATCAATTTCAAAGCTCATGTTCTCTCCTTCAGTTGCTTCCCATATGCTATTTTATTGAGGATACAATATTCCTATGCCTAAAACTGCCATAGAAACCCTACACGAGCACATTGAGTTTTTCTCAATTGATGAATGGAATGTTTAATAAAAACTTAAGCAAGACATTATAGCCAAACTGTTAATATGAACATTTGCCACTTGTTCCTTTAGATATATATTTAATGACAACAGAGAATTTCTCTGATACCATATAAAACACTGGAAGTCCAGCAGTAGACTAGGCAAATATGGTGCCTGCCCTCAGAGAACCTACATTTCAGTGATAAGAATCATGAAGTATGGTAGGAAGAAAAAAACAAGATGAAGGAAGCCATAGACAGAAGGTGAGGGCAATACAGTTTTAGATAAGGTGTTCAGAAGAAGGTAAGAAATGGGCAGAGATCTTGCAAATTGATGGAGTGAGCCACATGAGTATCAAAGATATATTTTCATTAGATATATGTCAACTCTTTAAAGGCACAGTGGGTAAATTCATAGATCTTTCAGAAGACATTGTATGGTATATTTCCAAGAAAATCTAAATGAATTTCAGAATATGATAAGCAGACTTTCTTTCTTTCTTTCTTTCTTTTTTTTTTTTTTGACAGGCAGAGTGGACAGTGAGAGAGACAGACAGAGAGAAAGGTCTTCCTTTTTGCCGTTGGTTCACCCTCCAATGGCCGCCGCTGATCCGAAGGCAGGAGCCAGGTGCTTCTCCTGCTCTCCCATGGGGTGCAGGGCCCAAGCACGTGGGCCATCCTCCACTGCACTCCCTGACCAAAGCAGAGAGCTGGCCTGGAAGAGGGGCAACCGGGACAGAATCCGGCACCCTGACCAGGACTAGAACCTGGTGTGCCGGCGCCGCAAGGTGGAGGATTAGCCTAGTGAGCCACGGCGCCGGCCGATAAGCAGACTTTCTTTTTTTTTTTTTTTTAACTTTTATTTAATGAATATAAATTTCCAGTATACAGCTTATGGATTATAATGGTTTCCCCTTCCCATAATTTCCCTCCCACCCGCAACCCTCCCCTCTCCCGCTCCCTCTCCCTTTCCATTCACATCAAGATTCATTTTCAATTCTATTTATATACAGAAGATCAATTTAGTATAAATACTTCAACAGTTTGCACCCACATAGAAACACAAAGTGAAACATACTGTTTGAGTACTAGTTATAGCATTAAATCAAAATGTACAGTACATTAAGGACAGAGATCCCACATGAGGAGCAAGCGCACAGTGGCTCCTGTTGTTGACCCAACAAATTGACACTCTAGTTTATGGCGCCAGTAACCACCCTAGGCTGTCGTCATGAGTTGCCAAGGCTATGGAAGCCTTCCAAGTTCCCCGACTCCGATAAGCAGACTTTCTAAAATGCCCCCACAAAGATGCCCTGCCTTAGGCCTCAAAAATGTGAATAAGACCAGACATACTCCTATGATACGTTGTATGGTACAACGGACCATAAGATCAAGGAGTTATCCAAGTGGCCTGATCTAACCTCATGAGTCATTATGAGCAGAGAGCTTTCCCTGGCTGGAGGCAGAAAGGAAATTCAGAAATATGAACCATGTGAAGGCTTTGATGTAGCACTGCTTGATCTAGAGATAGAGGGGGTTGATTAGATCACAGAGAGGCCTTGAGATGCTGACAGTGAACTGCAGCCAAAAGTCACAAGGAAATGGGGAACTCAGGATGGTAAGGACAAGATCCTGAATTCCGCCAAGACCCTAAAGGAGCTGGGATGCACTGTTTCTCTGAGCTTCCATCTAAAAGTCCAGCTTGGCTAGCACTTGATTTGGGACTTGCATAGAAACAGTCCAGCCATATTAGCCTTCTGATCTATAAAGTTGTGAGTTAATAAATGAGTGTCATTTTAAAATACTATGTTTGTGGCAACTTATTTATTACTTTTTTTCTTATTTTGAAAGGCAAAGAAACAGACAGCTCCCATCTGCAGGTTCACTACACAAAAGCTCACAACAGCTACTGGCTGGACCAAAGCTTGTTGCCAAGAATTCCACCAAGGACTCCAAAATCAGTGGTAGGAACCCAGTCATTGCAGCCACCACCTGCTGCCTTTCAGGGTGCACATTCGCAGGAAGCTGAAGTTAGGAGCTAGAGGTGAGTACCAAGCACACTCTGATACGGGACATGGGCGTCAGCCCCGGTGTGCGGTGATTCACTAAGCAGCAATGCCAACGTTATACCAGGGGGCCTGAGCGATGATCCGACCATGATTGTGGACAGATCCTAAATTTAGGTGACCCCAGTTTCCTTTTCTACACAATAAATGGGCTGTCCTAGAGGATTACTAGAATCTTTTTTTCTGGCCAAATCTCCGTAACTAATAACTGGGCAATGATTTTTACTGTTTAAAATGTTAAAATAGTTATTATTATGGCTTTTAATAATATAAGACTGAGTATATTTATAACTTCCTTGAAATGGAATTCTTAGTCAATAATAAAATGACACACATTTTTACATGGGAAAGACTTCTTTAAATGTGCTAGACTTTGAAAGAACATACTTTATAATATAAAATGCTTCATAACAATGTTGAAGTCCAGTATTTATCACAATGAGAAATAATCTGCTATATTTAGCCTTTAAGGAGGATCACAGAATACACATGAGGTCTGAAGACTTAAGCAAACACATAATTTGTCAAGAATACCTTCAGCCTTTTCTAAAAAATAAAATCTGTCTACACTTCGAGACCATTTAGACAAGTTGATTGGTCTAAATCTGACATTTAGATCATCTAAATAATGACAATATTAAAAGCCCAGATCAGAATTTTATTCCAACTGATGAGAAATTCACTTGATGTTTTTCTTGTGATGCAATAAAATGTTAGTAAAGCACGTGGGCTACTTGCAATAACATACAAAAAGCTGAGCTCCAATAACAAGTATTAAAAAATGTGTATTATTGGCCGGCACCGCGGCTCACTAGGCTAATCCTCCGCCTTGCGGCGCCGGCACACCGGGTTCTAGTCCCGGTCGGGGCACCGATCCTGTCCCGGTTGCTCCTCTTCCAGGCCAGCTCTCTGCTGTGGCCAGGGAGTGCAGTGGAGGATGGCCCAAGTGCTTGGGCCCTGCACCCCATGGGAGACCAGGAGAAGCACCTGGCCCCTGCCATCGGATCAGCGCGGTGCGCTGGCCGCAGCGCACCAGCCACGGCGGCCATTGGAGGGTTAACCAACGGCAAAAAGGAAGACCTTTCTCTCTGTCTCTCTCTCTCACTGTCCACTCTGCCTGTCAAAAAAAAATGTGTATTATCATAGCATAACTACTGAAGTGGTCATTCCATGCTTTTTCAGAACTAATGTGGTTATGCACATTTGAATAATACAGATTCAAGTTCATAAGGTTAGTTGTAATAATTACACCATATGTAGTTAACAGACATAAGCTATAGTAATCACAATAAATTTAAGACAAATCTATGACAGAACATTTGTTATCAAATACTGTAAAGAGGATAGTATAATTCCTAAGAGCATTGTACTTTAATAGTATAATTCCTAATGCAAAAACATTAAGTTAAATTCAGTAGTGTAGCTTTTTTTGCACTCGAAATAAACCATTCCTAAAGTGAATTTCCAAAAGATATTTATTCTAAAATAAGTGTTCTTAGACTAAGGAATAAGATATGCCACAGTAGAGAAACATTATTGTATTTACATTTAAATTCATATCTGAAATATTCTTCCACATAGTATTGATCATATGGACACTACAAAATTGAGTGTTTTTGTACCTTGCATGTTTTTAAGTATGTGAAACAAAGCTTTAATAGTTGTTTTAATGGCTTTTATCCAGCATGTCTGTCAGCTCAGGGTTAGTTTTATCAAATTTTCTCATCATTATAGATTGCATTTTTCTCATTCTTTTCATAGGTGATTCTTTTTAAGATTTCTTTATTTACTTGAGAGGCAGAGTTACAGAAAGAGAATGAGAGACAGAGATAGCCCATCTGCTGAAATCACTCCTCAAATGACTGCAAAGATGGGTGGGGCCAGGTTGAAGCTAGGAGTGTCTTCTGGGTCTCCCACATGGTTGAGGGGCCTTTGGGACATCCTCCACTGCTTCCCCTGTACATCAGTAGGGAGCTGGATCATAAAAGGGAGCAGCTGAGACTCGAACAAGGATCCACCTGTGATACCAACATTGCACCCTATGCCACAACATGGGCCTCAGAAAGTGATTTTTGATCAGAAGTCCAACCTAAAGCATTTTCTCTTTCTGGTTACTGGATATATCTGTTTCTTTGCAAGCCTGAGCTTTGTTCTTGGATGAAGTTCAAATACTTGGAAACAGCTTGTTCTGTTCAGCTCTTGCTTTTTGATTTATCAGGCAGTGGCTAAGTATTGCTCATCTAGAGCTAATTATTCACCCCTAATGAGTCTACTCTCCACTGCTGTGGACCTTGACATTGTAGTCTGGCCAGCTAGAACAAGCACTATTCCCAGCCCAAGGGAGCGCCTTGCACCTATCCCTGCAAAGGTCTCTCTTCTATAGTCAGTGCTAAGAACTCGGGAAATCTTCATCTTCCCAGACTCTCAGCTCTGGGAGACCGCTGAAACCCAATGGGTTACACAATCTATACTAATCCCCTGCCACAATATTGAGACTGAAATCCACAAGGCAGTACACTGGGGGTAATCCTGAGGCTTGCTTCATTCATTTCTCATCTCTCAGGAGTACTGTGGTCCATAGCCTAATATTCAGTGTCTTGCAAATGGTTGCTTCATATATTTTGCCCATTTCTGCTTGTTTAAAGAAAGAAAGTAAATCCAATCTGTTATTCTATCTTGTCCAGGCATAGAGATTCACTTAACTAGATTCTACTCCAAGCATATGATGGCTTAGAACTTTGGCTTCATAGGCAAGTTACTCTACAACATGACATAGAATTTTGATAGCTTTCCTTAAATGATTTTCTATACATATTAACTTGAATATTTAGTTAGTCGTGAAATATTCAAAATACTCTGCTAATACCACTATATTAAAAAAAATACTGCTATGAGAAATTAAATCTTGAATAATTCCTTGCAATACACAGTATCATATGCAAGGAAGAGCAATTAAGGTTAGACAACATTTATTAAATCTTAAAAAATTAAACTCACCTTTCTCATAAAGAAATATGAACTTATTTGTTCATTAAAAACTTTCAAAGCCAAAAGGTGCTGTAAATGTGTTTACAGAAAGAAACTGTCTTCCAAGAAAAGCAGAGGAAAAAAGCAGCTTGTTACTTAGCACAAACATGGAGGGAGTTCAAACAATTCAAATCTTAGCAAACACAGTATCACTTCCCAGTCCAAAAAACATGGTGTTTGAAATAGTTACTGAATATGCTTTGCTCTGAGTTTTTACAAGAACAAATCAGGTTTTCAAAAATCACATTTGGATGGTAGAAAATTGGGGTGAACTTTAACAGAGTCATGCTGCAGAGGTTAGGGTGAGAAATAAATTTTACAAGTTAGAGTTTGTTGTGGACCATGTCTTCAACTCAGCAAGAGCAACAGCAGAATGAGACCAGTCACTTGAGAAAAGAATTGCCTTGGCACAATGGTGACCCTGGGTGTAGCACACTAAGTCCCATCATATCTCAGTCTTTATAGATTTCAAAGATTCTTTTAACATTTTAGTTCTAGAAATCTAAACATTAATATATCCAATCAAATTGAGGTATGACATAGTGATAGATTCACACAGATGTAATGAAAATATTTTGCCACTGTCATCAATGTAAAAAATATAGATATTTTCTTGAAATAACAGAAAGGAAACCCAGACTTTAGGGAGTAAGTCTATTTCTAAGCGAGTATGTAACTTCAGCCCTCAACTCATCATGTAGTTTTGAAAATCTATCACTTCATCACAAGCTAAAATGCAGAATAACTCAAAAAGGTACAAATGAAAATGTAGAATTACTCAAAAAGGTTCATAACGTCTCCTGCCTACCCCACTTTTTTTTCATTTGTTGGTTCTCTCCCACCTCTTCTGTATTTCTCCTTCTTCCTTCCATTCATTTGGGTACCTTTTCAGCACTGAACCTTGATCTAGTTTCTACAAACAAAATATGAAGAAGCCCAGTTCCTGTCATTGACGAGGTTATATCTCAAAAGGAGATAAGTGTATGTAAACAGAAACTTTCTTACATGATAAAATACCTAACTGCAGAGGACCAGTTTACTTTACCTGGAAACGGGGATGTGAGTGTGGGGGGAGCCTTCCAGGAAAAGAGCACAACACGTGGAAAAGCTCAGCAAAGTACTGTTGGAAGAACAGAACTTCAAAGAAGATGGAACAAAAAGAGATTTATGTTGAGATGTGATCCCTAAGGGAGGCTGAAGCAAAATCAAGAAGAAACCTATTTTGTAGACAGGCTTAGGGTTGGTGTTCCTAGGGCACTTTTATGCCTTGCCTGTTATCCTGGCATAAGTATCAGTAATGGTTTCATTCACTCTGAAACGTGTGCTAATTTGAACAATAAATTAAGTGGTTAACCTTCATGTAAGTCTTTCAGTCTCAAAATGTGACTTCTACAAGACAGGACTGAGTCTATACAATTGTTTTTGTGTGTTCACTTGTATTCAATGGACTGAAAGCCTAGAGCTTCTATGTTCTTTCCACAATTACATTGTTCTCACTTGTAGTAACTGGCGTGGTGAATATGATTATTTCACGGTTGTTATCCATTCTAAGCCCCTTGTAATAAGGGTACTTCAAAAAGTTTATGAAAAATTTAATTAAAATATATATTTTGGTGCTGACATTTTTGGAGGTTCATGCATAGCTTTTTTTTTTTAAATAATATACATTTTTCCATGAACATATTTAAGTTTCCTCATATTCCTTAGAAGGTGAACCATTCCTCAGTGGGTTTGGGGTTGGAAATCCAGGGAAGAATTTGGTTAAACCAATGAGATGAACCCAAGTGAAGTCTGTAATTCAGAAGTGACACTTGGGTTATGGAGCCAGTGTGCAGAGGAGCTCTTTCGGAATCAGGGCCCTAGGTCTAGCGGCCGGCTCTATGGATGCTGAACAGAAGGTACAGTAGCAATAGCAGCAGTTTGTTATCCTTGGACAACATCTTTGGCTCAAAGCTTTTGGAGTCAGCAGGCCTGGAGGCAGCTATCTCATTCTCGCCGCCCCGATTGGAGCAGCACTAGTAGCTGCACGGGTGGGCCAATCTGCTATATCATTCTGGGATCTAGTCCCGGAGCCCACGACTACAGGCTACTCTTCCAATCCTTCCAAAAGTTTAATGTGTACTTAATTCTTTACATTAAATCCTTTCATGCTTAAAATAGCTAGTGTGGTTTCAATTTCCTGGAACTGAACCTTGACATACGTATGGTAAGTTATTTAACAAAACTGGGCCTCAACTCCACATCCGTGTAATAGAGGGTTGGGCTATTCAGTGACCTGCAAGATGCCATCTATGTCTAGAATTCTACTACTGCAATTCCTCACTTTTGTGGAGTTTTCCTAATAACCTCTAATCTTTTCTCTCTTGCATCCCACAGAAACTACTTTACATATGGCCTTTGCTCCTCCAGATCACTTATAAAAATATCTTTAGTATTCAGAAAAGGTACCAAAGTCATAGCATCTGTATAATACAGAGATGAGAGTTAACTTATTCATTTAACAAACACTTACTGAGCAGCATGTATGTGTGAGGGGCTCTCAAGTAACATTCAATAAACCCCTTTATGTATTCCAAGCATTTGTTTAGACAGAACATTCCTAGAAATATATTCCTCCTGACCTGTCTTGCCATTTAGGAAGTCACACCCCCAGCACGTAGGCACCTCTCCCTGACCTTCTCTATTCCAGGCTGCAGTCCGTACAGCTGCTGCTTACCACATTCTGTCTTCAGTCAGGTAAAGATGAGTTTGTACTTCTGTCTCGATCACTGCCTCTATTTCTAGCCCATGCTGCTGCCTTGAAGGGAGTGAATCATCACATTTTCCTCACTGCTGCAGTCCGCTAACTCCACATGTCACTGCTCTCCACTCAGTTTCCCAGATGTTTCTTTTCGTGGTCCTTGGAGAGACCTTGTCCTTGCCAGTTGGCTGAGAATCACCCATGGCCTTTTGAGTTTTACAAATAGTCCTTTGACAAATCATTCAGTCACAGAGTTTTACTGCATTTTTTCATCTTAAGTTACATACCTTGAGTTATAGAATATTTTTACTTTGATGTTCCAGTGGTTTTTCATTATTATTCTCAAAGTATTAATTTATCTCAACATAATACATCCTTCAACAGCCTTCTTATACTAGTGTTCCAAGCAGTCAAAACCTGAAGGCATTTTCACTTTGGTTGTCTCATCAGGCCATCACCAATTCTGGCAATTCTAGATACATAATAGTCTTAGAATGGCCATTTTGAACACATGTCTGCATCTACTATTATATTTCAGATTCTATGATTTAGACTGTGTCTTCACTTTATGGATTTTCTGTCTCCTATACCTATCCAAAGTTCAGTGGTTTAAACGGCTTTCTTTAAATTTTACCCTGAGAACTTCTGGTAGTGCCTATTTCCTGTCTTCATTAACTTTGGACCTTTTGGCATTGGCCAAATATTTGACAAGATTATATATCCCCCACTATATCCTAGTTTTATTCTGTCTCTACAAGAGTCAATCCAAATCCTTTCATTATATAACCTATCCTTTTTACTATTTTATTTATTTCATCAACCTAGGAAGTTGTACACTTTTTCAGTCTTCCCTATTCCAACAGACCAGCTTAAATCACCTTATCTAATTCTAATCAGGTGTCCCGTTGTACTTTCTACTGGTTAGTAAAGCCAAAACCTCAACATCAACCAGACAGTATTCAAAGATATTCTCTCTTCTTCAATGGCCATCAGAATGAGTTCCTGGTAGAACAGACACAGATAATAAAACTCAGCACAGCAAATAACTTCAGATACGAAAGCAGAAAGCAAAGTATGTTCCATTCCACAACATAAGTACCCTATGATATGTGAGAACTAGGATCCTTTTATGCCATCTATCTTAGATGCTTCATTATATTAACTATGGCATTATGGCAGGACAAAAATACATGTTCTTAGTAATTAATGACTGAGTTCATTTTAAACAATAGAAAACAATGCTTAACAAGTAATCTGATGAGCCTGAAACAGAGAATGTGATCAACAAATGCTTATTAAAAAGTGAACAAATCAGCAGGTGAATTGCTTTGGATTTAACAGAAAATGGGGATATAAATGCATTATTATTTGTCATTGTGTATGAAGTGGAAGAATGAAAAAGCAAAACATAACTAATTCTCATGGAAATCTCTACCAGTTTTATAAGTGATAATATTAAAGAAAAACTGAAGACAGCTTATATCTAAGAGAAATGAATGAATTAAATTTGTCTTATGAGATATACAAAAACATGCACTACCATATGATGCCATATATTTTATATATATAAAATATACGTATATACATACATATATACATAAAATATATGTATATATAAAATATATAATATATATATTACACATATATATCAAAAACAGTTAATTCTTAGCTTTGATAGATTCTGTTGATGTATGTACTAAAATTTATTTGTAACTCTCAAATCAATACTTGGGCATTTTCCTAGCCAATTGCAGACATACATGAAATGGCAAAAATAAAACTTAATAAGGAGAGAAACTAACATAAAAAGTAATTATGATTTCTAAGTTAGAAATAAGTATTATCATCTGCTGAAGACATAACTTTTCATATAGATTTTTTTTTTTTTATTTTTGACAGGCAGAGTGGACAGTAGAGGGAGACAGAGAGAAAGGTCTTCCTTTTGCCATTGGTTCACCCTCCAATGGCCGCCGCGGTAGCGCGCTGCGGCCGGCGCACCGCGCTGATCCAAAGGCAGGAGCCAGGTGCTTCTCCTGGTCTCCCATGGGGTGCAGGGCCCAAGAACTTGGGCCATCCTCCACTGCACTCCCTGGCCACAGCAGAGAGCTGGCCTGGAAGAGGGGCAACCGGGACAGGATCGGTGCCCCGACCGGGACTAGAACCCAGTGTGCCAGCGCCGCAAGGCAGAGGATTAGCCTACTGAGCCACGGCGCCGGCCTTCATATAGAATTTCTAAAGAAATCTAGACTGACTCAGAATAAATGAATTAAGCAATCCCTCACTAAAAGCCACTATATCAGACAACTGCATTTTATATAAATGCAACAAATGATGATAAAGGAAATATATCTTCAGTGAGAAAAAAATACAAATTAAAAGAATAGTAAAAAACAAGTTTTTAGGAAATGTCTAACAAAGATGTTCCAGACCTCAACACTAAACATCATAAAATTATAAACATTACTATAAGTCAAACATTATTGAGTCACAGAGCTGGAGGAAATATTTACAATATAATTCTTATCTGACAATGTACTCACATCTAGAAAATATAAAATACTTTCACAAAACAGTAATAACATACCTCAGTTTTTAAAAATACCCGTGTAGATATACTTCACCCAAATAACATTATGATAGACTACAGATGTATAGATATAGATAGATAGAAGATAGGTAAAGTTTTCAACTGTTAGACTCAAGAAAAAACAAATGCAGATAAAGTAGATACACTATCATGCCCAAAACAGGAAATAAACATTAAAAAGTTAAGCATCAGAATTTGGATCAACTGAAACCCTCAGATCCTGACAGTGGGAATATATAAAGGTATACTACTGTTTTAAAACCATTTGGCTCTGTACTAAAGTTGAATATATGTGTACCAGGATGAATGTTTACTAACACCCACCATTATCTAAGTAAAAGAATATAGCCATTTATAATAGCCAAAAGTGGAAAATATATAGAATGACTAAATTATGATATATTCACACAGCAAAACAGTAAAGCAATACAAAAGAACAAATAGCTATAGATATGTGCAACCACATGGATAGATGTGTAGAAATAATGTGAAATCAAAGCAGCCAAAAAAGAGTAAAAACTATATGATTTCATATATATATATTATAAACATTAATTTCATGAAAAAAGCCAAACCACACTAGGTTAACTGAATTCAGAACAGTGATTGCCTTTGGTAGGACAGATAGCAGAAAGTAAACTATTGGGATGATGAGAAAATTTTGTAACTTAATATGCTTGTATAGTTAACATTCATAAACATTCAGCAAGCTAAAAAGTTGGGATTTGTGAACATTACCTATCTTATAACGTAGATTGAGAAAAATCATCAAAACACAAACAAATTAAGTATAAACCTATTCTATCGTATGCCAATTACCTTGTTTGACACATGAATAAAGTAATAAGAAACTCTGCAGAACATCAAAAATATCTCAGAAAGATGTTTTGTAGCAATCTAAATTGGTGGACAATGATTTATGCAAGGGAGGATAAATTCTCCCACAAAAACTGTCTTTCCTTCCTCCCAAAAGAGTGGTTTGAAAACAAAACACTCTAAATCAATCTACAAAATTTACTTCCTAGGGGGTGGAATGTCTGGTTAATGTAAGCTTCAGCAGAGTACACAGGACATGTGCCAAATTTTTGCCAAGGAAGCCTATGAGATCATTCTTCAAAAGGCCTCACTGTCAATACTCCTGATGCTTTATAAACTATTTTGGTAGTTAAGCATGCTGAAGACTCCTTTCCTATACTTTATAGGTTCTTAAATAAAACCAGTTCTCATTCTAGCTAAACTTCAGTGGAGCAGGCCAAGTGAAGAAAAACAATTTCTCTACAACACTCTTGTGTGCATAAGAATCACCTAACTCTTAAGTCTCCACCCAGACATATTACTGGAGCTGGGCCCTATTATCTGCATTTCAAAAAGAACTACTGTAGTTCCTGAAACAGCCAGTTTGGTTCCTAGGTTTACAACATATGACTCTATACAATAGAATGAGATATGAATTTTCAGCAGATGTGCTTATTTATAAAATATGAAGACTTTTACTCTTTGACCTACATTAGCTTGGATGACAGAACCTAACACAATAAACACCTTACTCTGCAAAAACATTGTTAATCTTTTATCTGTTAAACTTCACTTCTAACAGTTTTATCAGTGTAACATCTTTTATCCTATTAAATATTCCAAGAAAGAAAGTCACTGAAGTCATTACTTTCAATGTGAGTTAAGTATTATCATGTGAATAAACTGATTCCTCACTCTTAAGAGAAGCACCTCAGACATGAAGGAGGTGTATAAATGCAGAACTAATTAAGCTCACTAATTTTAAAGGTTAATGTATATAATTAAAATGTGGGTGAAAGACTATTAAATGATAAAGTGAATTTTCCTAGGCTGAGTGAAAGGCAGATAGGTAAGAGCTTCTGAAAGAAATAAGGAGAAAGGCAAAGAAAACAGGAATCAAAGAAAAACCACAGAAAATACTGAAAAAGAAAATAGAGAGAAATAAAGCATTTGAAGTCTAAATTTGACAGTGAGTAGATAAAAAATAGAACAAGCATGTTGATTTACATAGAGAGCAAGACTACCTGAGAATCCATGGTAGAAAGCAGAAGATGCAATTTTCAGTAATATTTATCTTGGGGCCGGCATAGCAGGTGAAGCTGCCACCCCAGGGCCAGCATCCCATATGGGTCCTGGTTCGAGTCCTGGCTGCTCCATTTCTGATCCAGCTCTCTGCCATGGCCTGGGAAAGCACTAGAAGATGGCCCAAGTCCTTGGGCCCTTGTACCCATGTGGGAGACCCAGAAGAAGCTCCTGGCTCCTGGCTTTGGATCGGCACAGTTTGGAGAATGAACCAGCGGATGGAAGACCTCTTTCTTTCTCTGCCTCTCTTTCTCTCTCTGTGTAACTCTTTCAAATAAATAAATAAATATTTTAAAAAACAATATTTATCTCTACAATTGTAAAAATCATTTCCTAAGTAAGCAACTAAAGAACATCAGCCCTTCCCACCCAAGCCATGCAGATCAGTGCTATTGTTCACAAGAGGAGCATTGGGGTACACCCCTGGCTTGCCTGCTTCTGCATTCTGCACCCACATAAAGTGAACATGACACATGAGGTCTATCCCAGACACCAAGGAACTACCATGTAAATAATGAACCAAAGTTCATCAGCTATTTTGAGTTTCTCAAGATATAAAATACAGAAATTCAGACTATTATTCTTCCTATTTACACTAATTAGTAAAACTATATGAGTTAAAGCTTCAATAACATAGAGTATCACAAAAACACAAAGTTAAGCATATCCAACTGTGGAAATGGAGAATGGGGAAAAGGACATGTTACCAAAATATATGGAACTGTGAAACCTTCAGTGAATGAATACAATTACATCTTCCCCGCCAACCAGATTTTATTTGAATTTGAAGGAGCTAGACACACTGATGAGATGCATATAACCTACCAAAAGTTTAAAATGTGAATTAACACAGCTTGATTGTTAGTAATTATATCAAGGTGAGTGTAACTCACCACTTCAAAGAATTATCAACATGGGCAAAAGTAAACTAGTCTTTTTTTAAAGAAGTGGGTAAAATGTATAAATTATATACAAAATTATTAGTAGTAATAGGACTAATCTCTCTATATAACTAGCACACATTTTTCATTACAGAATGTTAGGAGGGTTTATTCTAAAGGGAGGAGGGCAGAGGTGAAGCAAATCTTTAACCCGACTCCCTACATGGAAAAGGCAGCAGTGGCTTACTGTTCTCAGCAGGCTGCTACTGTTGGAAGATGATAATCCTCACAGTTCCAATTCTTCTGACCACTGGGTTAAGGCTTCCTGGCTGAAGAACTACTATGATGGCCTTGCTATCATTTGCTTGTATTCATCCCTACATAACCCACATGTGTATAACTATCCTATAAGAATGTCTTTCATGAGGCTGGCACTGTGGCACAGGTTAGTCCTCCACCTGCAGCACTAGCATCCAATATAGGCATTGGTTCTAGTCCTGGGTGCTCCTCTTCCAATTCAGCTCTCTGCTATGGCCTGACAAAGCAATGGAAGATGGCCCAAGTGGCTGTACCCCTGCACCCACGTGGGAGACCTGGAAGAAGCTCCTGGCTCCTGGCTTCAAATCAGCCCAGCACCAGCCGTTGCGGACATTTTGAGAGTGAACAAGCATATGGAAGACCTTTTTCTCTGTCTCTCCCTCTCACTATCTCTAACTCTGCCTCTCAAATAAATAAATAAAATCTTAAAGAAAAAAGAATGTATTTCATACCATAAATAAATCCATTTTTATTATTTAATTTATTCCCTTGCATTTCCTACTCCTTGACAGTGACCTTATGGTGCAATGAAGATGAAGCATAACCAAGCAAGGACTTGGCATTATGAAAAGGATGTAGGCCCTTGTGCTGAAAGTCTGTGGTCTCATACCAGTTCATGAGAGTGAACAAAAGGCCAAATGGAAATTCTTTGTAGAGACATTCATTCACTAATTTTTGATTGCTGCTTGATGTAGCAAAACAAAATGAACAAACAATTGTATTTGCTTGCATTTCTTCATTTAAGCAAAGACCACTTTCAAGAGCGATTTACTAAATGCTGTTGAAATTTACAATTTTACACCAATGAACATACATTATCAAAGACAAGACCACCAGTGATATCATGTGTTATGGAAACATACACAAGCAATGGATTTGCACAATGTTTTTTTAAAGATTTTTATTTATTTATTTGAAAGGCAGAGTTACAGAGAGGCAGAGGCAGAGAGAAAGAGAAGAGAGTCTTCCATCCACTGGTTCACTCCCCAAATGGTTGCAAAGGCCACAACTGGGCCCATCCAAAGCCAGGAGCCAGGAGCTTCTTCTGGGTCTCCTATGTGGATGCAGAGGCCCAAGCACTTGGGCCATCTTCCACTGCTTTTCTAGGCCATAGCAGAGAGTTGGATCAGAAGAGGGGCAGTTGGGACTCAGACAGGTACCCATATGGGATGCTGGCATTTCAGGTGATGATGATGGTTTTACCCATATGCTCTTAATTGAGAGAGATAATGTGTTTCATTGATGAGCAGGACAGGGAGGATCCTGTAGCATCAAAATCTTCATGGTAAACATTTACATTCTATAGACTTTAAGATGCTTTTCATTTCTTTCTTTCTTTCTTTTTTTTTTTTTTTTTTTGACAGGCAGAGTGGACAGTGAGAGAGAGACAGAGAGAAAGGTCTTCCTTTTGCCGTTGGTTCACCCTCCAATGGCTGCTGCAGCCGGCGCTTCTCGCTGATCCAAAACCAGGAGCCAGGTGCCTCCTCCTGGTCTCCCACGCGGGTGCAGGGCCCAAGGACTTTGGGCCATCCTCCACTGCACTACCTGACCACAGCAGAGAGCTGGCCTGGAAGAGGGGCAACCGGGACAGGATCGGTGCCCCGACCGGGACTAGAACCCGGTGTGCCGGCGCTGCAAGGCGGAGGATTAGCCTAGTAAGCAGTGGCGCCGGCCGATGCTTTTCATTTCTGATTATATACTTATGGAGGTTTGCAAAGCGGCATCATCATGATAAATCACACTAAAATTCTAATTAATAATTTGGGTCTAGACACTTTTTTAATGCCTATTTCGCTCTTCATTGCGCTCTTCTGAGCCAATTTACCAATCCCAGCAACTTTCATCCTCATAACCCAAGATCACTGCACAAAGTACAATGTCGTACTTTCACCAAAAACAAATCAGCTCTAGAGAGGTCTTGGTCCTATAGTCTAAGAATCAGCTCACGCTGCATATTAGTTCATCACAGCAAAATGTATCACCTCCTACAATTAAGACCTATAAAAATTACAGTTATTCATAAGATTTTAAAATTTATGAAACTAATTTTAAAATCCTTCCTGAGCTTCAGACTCATATTTCCACTGCTGGAAATTCCACAAATAAATCTCACTGGAACTGCAATTTCTAAGTGTCCAAAATTATAGCAGTTATTTCCTCCAACCCCATTATTCTCTTTGTGGCACCGTGCTACTGCAATCCACATAACAGTTTGAGGAACTCCTCCTATTGGGTAACCGGACAAAAGTAACATTTCCTCAAAGTCACTCTGCAGGCCAAGACCAAGAAAATGAGTAACTTCAACTGACCAGACAGCATAGCTAGAACCAGTCATGACCGCAGCCAGGACAATTAAGCATCTCCAAATGTTGGAGAGTTAACCTTTCCTTAATTTTAAGATCTCTTTATACTCCCCTCACAAGACATCCTGGAGCAGGTGAAGCCTAAAAACATATGATGTATGATTTAATGTCTTTCCCAACTGTACCTGCATGAACCTATGCTCACCCTGACATGACAACAAGTATTTCTCCCCTTGCATATTCTTTCCTCTAAAATAAGAGTACTCACTTTCCTTTGCTCAGGGAGCCACTGCTTTAGAAACGATTCTCTGCAGTCTCCTTCCTTGCTTCAGATAAATTACTTGGCAGGACAACTCCTTCTAGTGGATGTTTATAGTTCTACCCACTGAGCAGCAGACCCAAAACTTGGGGGGTATTATGACTATCATGATCTTATGAGCCATCCAGCTCAGAGACTGCTTGGTAATTCAATCACATATACATTTTATAAATCTGTACAAATGTCTCTCCAATTCCATGCAGAGAATAGTAGGTAACTTAAGTCTGTTTTGCATGCTATGATTAATAGAATGTTTCATTAAGAGGAACTCAGCACTGTGGCAATCATGAGATTTTACCTGATCACAAGAGCCTTAGCTTTAAATGGTTCTTGGAGCTGGTGTTCATCATAGTGGCGAAGACCCCACTTACACTGCATCCCATATCACAGTGCCTAAGTTCAAGTCCAGCTCCACTCCTGATTCCAGCTTCCTGAAAATTTGCACTCTGGGAGGCAGCAGGTAATAGCTTATTCATAGTTGGGTCTCTGCCACTCATGAAAGAGACTTGGCTAGAATAACTGGTTCCTGGTTTCAGCTTGGCTCTGGCCCCAGCTATGGCAGGCATTTTGGAAGTAAAATAGAGGATGGAAGATTGCTCTGTCTCCATTTCTATCTGTGTTAATCAGTCTTTCAAATAAAACTAATTAATTGATTAAACAGCTCTTAATTTAAAAGAAAAGTCAGGGAATTTCAAATGTGTAAAAATTGTCTTCTGAAAAGTCTTGGTAAGGTTGGCTAATGATGTGTTTCCTGTGTATAAACCAAGACTACATAAGGTTTAATAAGATGAGATTTTAGAAGATTTGATAGTGAGTGAGAGAGAGAGAGAGAGAGAGAGAGAGAGAGAGAGGTCTTCCTTCTGTTGTTTCACCCCCCAAATGGCCACTATGGCTGGCACTGCACCGATCCGAAGCCAGGAGCCAGGTGCTTCTCCTGGTCTCCCATGTGGGTGCAGGGCCCAAGGACCTGGGCCATCCTCCACTGCCTTCCCGGGCCACAGCAGAGAGCTGGACTGGAAGAGGAGCATCCGGGACAGAATCTAGCCCCCCAACTGGGACTAGAACCCAGGCTGCCAGCGATGCACGCGGAGGATTAGCCTAGTGAGCCACAGCACCGGCCCAGATTTGAACTTCTAATTTAGATACTAAGGTATATCAAATGTTGAAAGTTGCTCTTATTAAAAGCTAGAGAAAATTCCATTTTACTTTTGGGAAACCATTTCAAAATGGCTATTGCTGAAAATTTTTTTGTAAAATATCTTTAATATACACTAGGAGTACTTAATGAATGTGCTTTTTATAATTTAATTCTAAATATTTCCAGTGATAATGCTTTATTTCCATCTAACACATCCTTCCTAAGATAACAAAGGCAGACTTCCTGGAAAACAGTCAGCATCACTGCCAGAGGGGAGAAATAATGAGAAATAACGTAAAGCGTTCACCTTTTGCTTTTCACAAGAGTTATGAGGAAAAGTCACATAGGACCAAAAGCAGTAAATGCACCATACATCCTCAACTCAGGAAATTCAGTAATGTCCAGGAGCCAGTCCCCAAATTTCCATAGATTATACTGAGAAAGAGGGCAACAGGAGATACTGCAGTAAAGATTAAGCCAAGCATTTTAAGTAAAAACAGAAAGTAGTAAACAGCCCTCAAAAATATCAGGTACAGGAATGTTAGTAATAGCCATAAGCCTGGGATTGCAGTACCCAAAGGATGGGAAGTTTATGTATATAAATCAAAGACAAGTTCATACAAGGCACGGTAATAAATGACAGTGAGAACAAGAACAAAGGCTAATGTAAAGAAAAATTGCCTTCAAAGACAATAGAGTAGAAAAGCTCAAGTAATGTCTGAGATTATTCCACATAAAGCAGAGGTCCAAAAATCATATGTAATTTTGATGAATCCCTACAAAAGGAGGGTACTGAAATGATAAAATTTGGTGAAACTTGTTGGGCAGTTTTAAAAATAAGAACGTGATATGCATGAAGTTCTTGTTTGAAACTTAGAGGGTATAAAAGAAAAGCATGCATACATAAACTTTATCAAAACTAATTTACATAGAAATATATATCATATAGTATGTAGGAATACTCAATATAAGCCAAAATATAAAAATGCAAGACAGTCTTCCCTGAATGTAGAAGTTCATGTAAAAGCAATCAAAATCTCCCACATTCTTTTTTTGAAACTTGACAGTGTTTATAAAATTTATATGTAGGGCAGCCTGCAGTCCTGGCATCCCATATAGGCACCAGTTCAAGTCCTGGTTGCTCCACTTCTGATCCAGCTCTCTTCTATGGCTTGGGATGGCAGTAGAAGATGGCCCAAGTGCTTGGGACCTTGTACCTGCATGGGAGACCTGGAAGAAGCTCCTGGCTCCTGGCTCCTGGCTCCTGGCTTTAGATAGGCCCAGCTCTGGCCCAGCTGTTGCAGCCATCTGGGACATGAACTAGCAGATCGAAGACCTCTCTCTCTCTCTCTCTCTGCCTCTCTGTAATTCTGCCTTTCAAATAAATAAATCTAAAAAAACTATGTAAAATAAATGTGTAAGAATAAACATTCCTTTTTGCTTTGTCTTTTAAAGTTCAAGAGGTGGGGATTATGATGCTGGTTGAACACCTGCATCCCATATCAGAGTGCCTGGGTTTGAGTCCTGGGTCTCCTATTGATTCAAGATTCCTGTTGGGGCCGGCGCCATGGCTCACTTGGCTAATCCTCCGTCTGCGGTATCAGCATCCCGTATGGGCACCGGGTTCTAGTCCCAGTTGCTCCTCCTCCAGTCCAGCTCTCTTCCGTGGCCTGGGAAGGCAGTGGAGGATGGCCCAAGTGCCTGGGCCCCTACACCTGCGTGAGAGACCAGGAAGAAGCACTGGGATCCTGGCTTCGGATTGGCGCAGCGCCGGCCGTAGCAGCCATTTGGGGAGTGAACCAATGGAAGGAAGACCTTTCTCTCTCTCTCTCTCTCTCTCTCTCTCTCTCTGTCACTCACTGTCTATAACTCTGTCAAAATAAAATAAAGATTCCTGTTAATGCTGACCATGGGAGACAGTAGATGATGGTTCAAGTAGCTGGATCTCTGCCATTCACATGGGAGACCTGGATTGAGTTCCAGGCCATAGTTTCTGCCAGGTCCAACCTGGATATCATGGGCATTTAGGGAGTGAACTAGCAGATGGGAGCTCTCTTTCTCATGTATTCTCTCTGTATTCCTCTGTGACTCTGCTTCTCAGATAAATAAAATAAAAAGTTTTGAAAATTGCAGGAATAATCAAGAAAATACAAACACAGACTTAGGTACAACTTATTGTGTACTAAACAAGTAACTCCAAACAGTAGGGGAAGAACCTGAAGATACTTCAAAACATTTGTGGAAAAATAAAATCAAAAGATATTTATTTTGGTAATAAAATTCTTTGAAACCCAGGCTTAGTTTTTTTCATAATATGAATTTTTCAGTACTTAGACTTCAAAAACAATTTGCACCAAAATAAACTTATGTTTTAACTCTCTTTTCCATGACTGTTTTAGAGTACCCTCATATTCCACTCATTAAGTAATACTGGGAGAACAGCTTACTTTAGTGGAAAAAAATTATCTATTAAGCCTCCTACCCAATATTATAATAAAATATACCCATTTAAATACCTAAATATGAAAAGATAAAATGAAGCCAACATAAAACTGGGAATGGAAAAATGCTGATACTGCCTCAGGGAGAACCTGTGAACCACATTTAGGTTGAGGCCAGCCTTCAGTGCTAGTTGGGGGCAGAGTGCCCACTTAACTCCATGAATAGACAGCATATCGCCTGCTTCCCGTTCCCACCACAAGGGCTCCTGGCAACAAGCAGGGAGGAGGTACCATCTTGATAAGGCAAGCGCAGCCAGTCCTGGCTGTGCATGCAAGTAGGGGATTTTATCTGAGATAAACCCGTGGTCAACATAGACTGAGTCTGGCATCCAGGGCTGGCAGAGGCAGGGCACCCACTTAAGCCTGTGAGGCACCGTGCTCCCCTAACTTTATCACGGGGAACCTTTCTCAAACTGCCGAGGCATAACACCAGCAGGCAGAGGATTTGGGAATCTCGGTGCTCTCTGTGGATGAAGCAGGCTCAATGGAGCTGGGAGTAGATCCCCTGCACCCTCTAACTGTGGGATCCATGTGTCTTATCAATGTGGGAATTCGGTGACTGCATGATAGGGTATGGGATGTAGCTGGGTCTCTGGGCAATCCCTGTGTCTGGCTTCAGGGGCTCAGAGTTCCTTGAGTGCCTGGTGTGGATCATTGGAGATGGTTCTGTGCTCACCCTGAGGACCACACAGACACTTTGTGCAATTCAGACGCCTACATGGGTGGGGTGTGTAGCCACTGTGGGCTCGCCCCAGGCATTGATAACCTTGGCCGAGAGGAGGTGTGGCAGTGATTATACTAGCTCATGTGATCATACCACCTCCCCTACTGACAAGAGAGATCTACCATGTCCAAGTTGGTGTCACACTGGACTCTGGCACCTCCCCCAACACTGGCTGGAGCTTCTTGGCCCCACCTAGCACATGCCTCTTAATACCCACTAAAAGAGCAGACAGTCCACTAAGCCAGAGGCATAGTTCAAAGACAAAACCCATCAGAGAAGAAAATCTACAAGTGGTTCCAAAAATTTGTAAAAATAAACGTAGAACTATTAGAAACATTAACAAGAATATATGACTCCCTGAAAGAAACACAACACTTCAGCATTAGAACGTGAAGACAACTGATAACATGCATGAAATGGAATTCAAAAGAATAATCATAGGGGGCCAGCACTGTGGTGCAACAAGTTAATGCCCTGGCATGAAGCGCCGTCATCCTTTATGGACGCAGGTTCGAGACCCGGCTGCTCCACTTCCAATCCAGCTCTCTGCTATGGCCTGGGATAGCAGAAGATGGCCCAAGTCCTTGGGCCCCTGCACCCATGTGGGAGACCCGGAAGAAGCTCCTGGCTCCTGGCTTCGGATCGGCACAGCTCCGGCCGTTGTGGTTATCTGGAGAGTGAACCATTGGATGGAAGACCTCTCTCTCTCTCTCTGCCTCTCCTCTCTCTGTGTAACTCTTACTTGCAAATAAATAAATCTTTAAAAAAAAAGAATTATCATAGGATTACTCAAGAGTAATGAAAAGCAAATACAGGAAATAAAAAACCCACAGATGACATGGCTAAAAAAATTTTGCTAGGAGATAGAGATATTCACGAGAAATCAATCTTAAATATTACAAGTGAAGAATTCAATATTTCAAATAAAAAATACACTGGAAAGCCTTGACAACAGATATGGTGAGGCAGAAGAAATATCTGAGCCAGAAGAAAAATCTTTGGAAATATCTGTCAGACAAAAAGAGAAGCAGAAAAAATTAGAAAAACAACAGTGTTTGAGATTTATGGGATACTATCAAATGACCTAACATATGGGACTTAGGAGTTCCTGCAGGTATGAAAAGAGAGAATGGATTAGCAGGCCTATTCAGTGAAACAATAGCAAAAATCTTCTAATTTTGAGAAAAAAAAAAAGGAACACGCAAATAAAGGAACCCCATAGAACTCCTAATAGACATGATCAGAAAAGATTTTCACCATGGAACAGTATAGTCAAGCTTTCAACAGTAAAACAAAGATTCTAATACGTGCATGAGAGAAATGCTAGATTACTGGGCCGGTGCCGCGGATCAACAGGCTAATCCTCCGCCTGCGACACTGGCACCCCGGGGTTCTAGTCCCAGTTGGCACGCTAGATTCTGTCCCCGTTGCTCCTCTTCCAGTCCAGCTCTCTGCTGTGGCCCGGAAAGGCAGTGGAGGATGAACCAAGTGCTTAGGCCCTGCACCCACATGGGAGACCAGGAGAAGCACCTGGCTCCTGGCTTTGGATCGGTGCAGCGCGCCGGCTGCAGCGGCCATTGGGGGGTGAACCAACGGAAAAGGAAAACCTTTCTCTCTGTCTCTTTCTCTCTCACTGTCCACTCTGCCTGTCAAAAAAAAAAAAAAAAAAAAAAAAACACTGTCAACCTAGAATACTGTACCCTGTACCCTGCAAAGCTTTCATTTATAAATGAAGGGGAAATAAATAAGTTTGAAAACAGAAATTGAAATAATTTGTCACTACCTGTCCAGTGCTAAACACAGAAACAAGATAGTCACCATTCTGAAAGAATGTGAAGGTAGAAAATCTTCTAGTGAAAGTACAAAGGAAATTAAAAGCAATCAATAGAATATTGATGGAAAGTGGAAGGAACTCATAACATATCAATAATAACCCTGAATATAAATGGACTAAGTTCTCCAATTAAAAGAGACTGGCTGAGAGGATTAAAAATAAGACCCACCTACCTGCTGTATGCAAGAAATACGTATCACCAACAAAGATACACACAGAATGAAAGTGGAAAGATGGAAAAAGAAATTCCATGCTAACAGAAAGTAAAAAGGAGGACATAGTCATCCTAACAGCAGACAAAATAGACTTGAATACAAAAACTGTTAAAAGAGATGAAGAAGGGCATTATGTAATAATTACGAGTTCAATTCAATAGGAAGATGTAACTATTGTAAAAGTATATGTGCCCAATGCCAGGGCTGTGAGCTATTTAAAACAAATGTTAATAGATCTAAAGGGAGATATAGCTTCCAATATAATAATTGTGAGGAACTTTAATAACCCACTTTCATCAATGGACAGATCAACTAGAAAAAAAAATCAACAAAGAAACAACAAACCTAATCTACACTGTGGACCAAATGCACTTAATTGACAGCTACAGAATATTTCATCCCACAGATACAGAATACTCATTCTTCCCCTCAGAGCATGGAACTTTCTTTAGGATAGACCATATGCTAGGCCAAAAAGCAAGTCTCAGCAAATAAAAAAAAAATGAAATCATACCATGTACTTTTTATGACCAAAATTGAATGAAGCTGGAAATTAAGAAAATATTCAAATGCATAGAGACTGAAAACACACTTCTGAATGAACAGTGGGTCATAGAAAAAATTAACAGAAATAAAAAAATTCCAGGAAATAAATGAGGATGACATCATAACATATCAAAACTCAGAGAACACAGCAAGAGCAGTGTTAACAAGAAAAATTATAAACATTAATTCCTGCATCAAATAAATGATCTATCAATGCATCTTAAGGACCTAGAAAACAAGAATAAAACACATACCAAATTAGTAAGAGGAAAGAAATAATTAAAATTAGAGAAGAAATAAACAAGATTGAAACACAATACAAATGATCGGTAAAATGAAAAGCTTTTTTTTTTTTTAAGGTTTATTTATTTGAAGGTCAGAGTTATAGCAAGAGAGGGGGAAACAGAGAGACAGAAGGGATCTTCCATTCTCTGGTTCACTCCCTAAATGGGCAAAATGACCAGGGCTGGCTCAGGCCAAAGCCAGGAGCCAGGAGCTTCATCGTTTCTCCCTCATGGGTACAGGGGCCCAAGCACTTGGGCCATCCTCAACTGTGCTCAAGGCACATTACCAGGCACTGCAGACAGTAGTTTACCATGCTGAGTCACAGAACCTGCCCTGAGAGCAGCTCTTTTGAAAAAATAAACAAAATTGATTCACCATTGGCCCAAAAAAAGAAGAAAAAAAGGAGAAAAACAAATTAATAAAATCACAAATCAAAAAGGAGATGATATAACAGATACGATAGAATCCAGTCATTTGCAACAAAATGGAGGAATCTGGAAAACATCATGCTGAGTGAAATAAGCCAGTCCCAGAGGGACAAGTATCATATGTTCTCCCTGATCGGTGACAAAAAGGAAACCTGTTGAAATGAAATGGACACTATGAGAAAGAGTGACTTGATCAGCCCTTGTCCTGACTGTTGATGTACAACTTAATACATTATCCCTTTTAGTATTTTTTTGTCCTACTTAATACTATTGGTTGAACTCTGTAATTAACACACAATTATTCTTAGGTGTTTAAATTTAACTGAAAAGTGACCCCTGTTAAATATAAGAGTGGGAATTAGAGAGGGAGGAGATGTACAATTTGGGACATGTTCAAGCTGACTTGCCCCAAATGGTAGAGTTAGAAATGTGACAAGGTATTCCAATTCAGTCTCATCAAGGTGGCATGTACCAATGCCATCTCACTAGTCCAAGCGATCAATTTCAGTTCACAATTGATCACACTGATAGGTCTAAGAGTCAAAGGGATCGCACAAACAAGACTAGTGTCTGCTAATACTAACTGATAGAATCAAAAAGGGAGAGAACGATCCAACATGGGAAGTGGGATACACAGCAGACTCATAGAATGGCAGATGCCCTAAATAGCACTCTGGCCTCAGAATCGGCCCTTAAGGCATTCGGATCTGGCTCAAGAGCCCATGAGAGTATTTCAGGCATGGAAAGCCAAGACACTGTGGCAAAAACAAAACAAAACAAAACAACAACAAAAAACCAGCAAAACTCAAATGAAAGATCTCTGTGAGTGAGATCCCACTAGAAAGAATAGTCCATCAAAGAAGGAGGTACCTTTCTCTGAAGGGAGGAGAGAACTTCCACTTTGTCTATGGTCTTGTCTAAATAAGATCGAAGTTAGAGAACTCAAAAGGCTTCCATAGCCTTGGCAACTCATGACTAGAGCCTAGGGAGATTACTGATGCCATAAACAAGAGTGTCAAATTGTTAAGTCAACAACAGGATTCACTGTGCACTTACTCCTCATGTAGGATCTCCGTCCTTAATGTGTTGTTCAATGTGAATTAATGCTATAACTAGTACTCAAACAGTACATTACACTTTGTATTTCTGTGTGGGTGCAAACTGTTGAAATCTTTACTTGATATATACTAAATTGATCTTCTGTATATAAAGATAATAGAAAATGAACTTTGATGTGAATGGAATGGGAGAGGCAGCGGAAGTTGGGAGGGGTGCGAGTGGGAGGGAAGTTATGGGGGGGCATGCCATTGTAATCCATAAACTGTACTTTGGAAATTTATATTTGCTAAATAAAAGTTAAAAAAAATAGTAAAGAACCACCAGGAATTACTACAAAGAGATATATGCCAACAAATTGGAAAATCTGAAAGAAATGCCTAGATTTCTGGACATATTCAAACTACCAAAAATGAGCCATGAAGACATAATAAACCTAAATAAGCCAATATTGAAGATGGAGACTGAATCAGTAATAAAGACGCTCCCAACAAAAAAAGGCCAGGACCAGATGGCTTCACTGAATTCTACTAAACTTTTAAGGAACAAATTCCAGTTCTTCTCAAATTATTCAAAACAATTGAAAGGGAGGGAATCCTCCCTACTACCTTCTATGAGGCCAGCATCACCTTAATTTCCAAGCCAGAAAAAGGTATAAAAAACAAAGAGAACTGTAGACCAATATCCCTGATGGACACAGATGCAAAAACCTCAATAAAATAATAGCTAATTGAATCCAACAATACATCAGAACGAGCATTCACCTGGACCAACTGGGATTTACCCCTGGTGTGCAGGGATGGTTCAACATATGTGAATCAATAAATGGGATACATCACATCAACAAATTAAAAAATAAAACCATAAGATTATCTCAATTGGCACAGAGAAAGCATTTTATAAAACACAACATCCTTTCATGACAACAACCTTGAACAAATTGGGTATAGAAAGAATGTCCCTCAACACAAGACAATATATGACAAATCCACATCCAACATCATATTGAAAGGGGAAAGGTTCCACTAAGATCTGGAACCAGACAAGGATTTGAAGATTGCTATTCAATATACTTCTGGAAGTTTTAGCCAGAGCCATTAGGTAAGAAAAAGAAATCACAGGGCCACAATTGGAAAGGAGGATGTCAAATTACTCATTTTTGCATATTACGTGATCCTATATATAGGGGGACCAAACAACTCCACTAAGAGCCTATTATAACTCATAAGAGAGTTTGGTAAAGTTGCAGAATACAAACTCAACACATAAAAATCAATAGCTTTTGTGTACAGAGATATGCCATGTCTGAGAAAGAACTTGTAAGATCACTAACCACAATAGCTACAAAAAATTAAATACCTTAGAATAAATGTAACCAAGGATATGAAAGATCTGCATAATGAACATTTCAAAGCATTAAAGAAAGAAATAGAAGACACAAAAAAATGAAAAAGACTTTCCATGTTAGTGGATTTGAAACATTAATATTATCAAAATGGAGGCCAGTGCTGTGGTGCAGTGGGTTAATGCCCTGGCCTAAAGCGCTAGCATCCCATATGGGTGCCAGTTCTAGTCCCAGCTGCTCCTCTTCTGATCCAGCTCTCTGCTATGGCCTGGAAAAGCAGTAGAAGATGGCCCAAGTCCTTGGGCCCCTGCACCCATGTGGGAAATCCAGAAGAAGCTCCTGGCACATGGCTTTGGATCAGCGCAGCTCTGGCTGTTGTGGCCAATTGGGGAGTGAACCATTGGATAGAAGACCTCATTCTCTCTCTCTCTCTCTCTCTCTCTCTCACTCTCACTCTCACTCTCTTCTCTCTGTGTAACTCTTTCAACTAAAAAATAATATTTAAAAAAAAATTGCCAAAATGTCCATACTACCCAAAGCAATTCACAGATTCAATGTAATCTCAATCAAAGTACCAAATACATTCTTCTAAACAAGAAAAAAATGCTAAAATTCATATGGAAACACAAGAGACTCCAAAGAGCTAAAGAAATCTTAAAAAACAAAAAGCCAGTGGTATCATAATACCAGATTGCAAGACATACTACAAGCAGTTATAATCAAAACAGGCTGGCACTAGCCAAAAAATAGACATGTTGACCAATAGAATACAATAGAAACTCCAGAAATTAATCCACACATCTACAATCAACTAATTTTTGACAAACAAGCTAAAATAAATGCCTGAAAAAAGGACAGTTTCTCAACAAACAGTGCTGCGGAAATTGGATCTCCACATGCAGAGGTATGAAACAAGATCCCATACAAAAATCAACTCACATTGGATCAAATATCTAAACCTATGATCTGATACAATCCAATTAATAGAGGACCACATTGAGGAGCCTCTGCAAGACACTGTCATAGGCAAAGACTTCTTAGAAAAGATCCCAGAAGCACAGTCAATAAAAGCAAAAATAGACAAATAGGATTATACCAAGCTAAGAAGATTCTGCACTACAATGGAAACACTTATCAAATTGAAGAGCCAACCAACAGAATGAGAGAAAATATTTGCAAACTACGAAACTGATAAAGGATAAATATCCAGGATCTATAAAGAGCTCAAGAAATTCAACAACAAAACAAACAATCCAGTTAACAAATACACAAAGGACTTGAACAGGTATTTTTCAAATAATGCAATTCAAATGACTAACAGATGAAAAAATGCTCAGGATCACTAACCATCTGGGAAATGTAAGTAAAAAAGCACAAAAAGTTTTCACCTCACCCTACTTAGAATGGCTAACATCCAAAAATCAAAAACCAGTAAATGCTAGCAAGGATGTGGAGAGAAAGTTACCCTAATCCACAGTTGGTAGGAATGTGAACTCGTAGAACCAGTATGGAGGACAGTATGGAGATACCTCAAAAATCTGAAAATAAATCTACCAGCCATCCATTCCTAAGAATCTACCCAAAGAAAATGAAATCAGCATATGAAAGTGTTATCTGCACCCTCATGTTTACTGCAGCTGAAATCACAATTGCTAAGATATGGAATCAACCCAGATGTAATTCAACTTGATGACTGGGTAAAGAAAATGTGATACATATACACTATGGAATACTATCCAGCAATGAAAATAATGAAATTCTCTTTTTTGCAACAAAATGGATGTAACTGGAAACTATTAAGCTTACTGAAATAAGCCAGTCACAAAAGACAAATATCAAATGTTTTCCCTGATGTATTATAATTAACATACAGAGCAAAAAATATAATGTAAATGAATGAAATTGACATTTTGATATTTTATTACTGTTTACAGCCTTAGTCTATACTCTTGAGGAGCATTTGTTTTTCTACTTACTGCTTGTTGAATTCTTTATTTAGTGTATGTTTAAGCTTAGGATTATAAAATAAACTGAAAGTATGTCATTGTAAAAATTAAAAGACAAGTAGGAAGGAGGAGGGATGGTGGGAGGATGGGTGGAAGGCAGGTTAGGGTGGGAAGTATCATTATGTTCTTAAATTTATACATATGAAATGGATGAAATTCGTTCATCTTATATAAATACAAATTTTCAAATTAAAAAAAAGACTTTTATCAAGATTCTTCTTTAAAAGTTTTACATGGTAGTGAAAGCTTCAATCAATTGGAAAATCTGATTATATGAAATAACTCATGGCTTGACACTGATGTTATTATGTAAAAATGCAATAAAGGGCATTTACTAAACAAAAAAAAAGAAATATAACAAGGTGTCATTCAAGTAGTTTGTTAAATGAAGTGATGATTATAATGAACAATGAATTAAAGAATAAAACAAAAACGGTCTCATAAACCTGCAACATAGCACATTAAAATGATGGTTTTTAATATTTTAAAAACTACTATTTTACATAGTAAGAGTTTCTCTGTCACAATAAAGTCTAAGCAAAGACATGAAAAATCAAGAAACTTACTCATCATCAACTCCACAGTGATTCATGAATGGATACAGGAATCAGAAAATATAAAAATCTGAACTTAAATCACAGATTCATAGAGGCACATACACACATACAGAGGAAAAGTAAGACCAAAGGAATAAACAATAAAAGAATTTTCTTTTTATATTTTTATTTTGTGAAAATTCTGGGTATTACTATAACTAAGAAATACATCATTAAATGATCTTCAAAAGAAATCAAAAGAAAAAAAGGGGGGACCGGCACTGTGGCATAGCTGGTAAAGCTGCCACCTGCAGTGCCAGCATCCCATATGGGTGCCGGTTTGAGTCCTGGCTCCTCCACTTCCAAACCAGCTCTTTGCTATGGCCTGGGAAAGCAGTAGAAGATGGCCCTAGTCCTTGGGCCCCTGCACCCACATGGGAGACCTGGAGGAAGCTCCTTGCTCCTGGTTTCGGATTTGTGCAGCTCTAGCTGTTGTGGCCAATTGGGGACTGAACCAGCAGATTGAAGACCTCTCTCTCTCTCTACCTCTACCTCTACCTCTCTGTGTAACTCTGACTTTCAAATAAGTAAATAAATATTTAAAAAGAAAAGAAGGCCAGCGCCACAGCTCACCAGGCTAGTCCTCTGCCTGGGGCGTTGGCACCCCAGGTTCTAGTCCCGGTTGGGGCACCGGATTCTGTCCCGGTTGCTCCTTTTCCAGTTCAGCTCTTTGCTGTGGCCCGGGAGTGCAGTGGAGGATGGCCCTGTACCTGCATGGGAGACCAGGAGGAAGCACCTGGCTCCTGGCTTTGGACTGGCGCAGCGCACCGGCCACTTTGTGCCGGCCGTAGCGGTCACTTGTGGGGTGAACCAACGGAAAAAGGAAGACCTTTCTCTCTCTGTCTCTCTCTCTCTCTCTCACTAACTCTGCCTGTCAAAAAAAATTTTAAAAAAAAGAAAAGTAAAAAGAGGTATACAATGATTTGCAACTTCTCATGAAATCTTAATTTGTATTAAAAGAATAGCTACCACCTCTAGAAAGTTGTTTTTTAAATCTAGCACTTTATAAGCACACCTTTCTTGCACTTTCTACACTTTTTAAAGTTTCTGTTTGTTTTGCCTTCTCTATTAATTTTATAAAATTGTGGAAGCACTGAGCGTGTTTGTGTCTATCTGCATACAATGGGCCTAAACAATATAAGGAGCTTCCAACAACTTCATGGAAAGTGCATATTATGAAAAATCTGTGCATGAGCTTCACAAATTTTTGCACAGAAATACATATGTTTTAAAGCCACTTTCCACAAACATGTTTGGAGTGTTATTGTGCAGCACCTGGCTCATAAGATGGCATGTAATAAATGACAGCAGAAGCATTTCATGATTGTGGGAGTGAATAAACTAAAAATAATGCTATCACAGACCATAAAAGAATAAGATTATTTCAGCAACTAATATCTCTCAGATACAGTCTTGCAGCTGCAGAAAGACACACGCAGCTGTGCGGTTGTTAAAGAGCAGGTTATCAGCTGGATAAATGAGCCAGCATCTCTGGCATGGAAGGAAAAGTCACTCGCATATGAATTCTACCTCATTGTGTTCCTGGCAGATATTTTATTAATACTTGATACCTTTTTGTTGAAAACGTTCCCCACACTTCCACAATGCAATGTCTTTCACGTTCCTCACAAGTCTTCCCACCTACCTATATTATGTGCAAAACAGTGCTGCCTTGTGGTATTATTTGTGTTTGTCCTCTGAGGCCACACTGTGCCATCTCCAAAGGGAAACGCATTACAAATCAAGATCACTACACACAACTCCTGCAGGCTGTGTACTTCGCAAGAGCATAAGGTACAAAGAAATGCATCAAGGATATAAACTGGGGCATTTATAACCTCAATTTTCTGATGTATAGGTGTAAAATATCTGGAAGAAGGAGTCCTTTATTTTCTAACATACAAAGTTCCTGGAGCACATAGAAGGCAATTAAACAATATTTAGATAAATATACCAAGAACCAAACCAATATTTAATGTTCAAAAATTAATGTATTAAACATCAGCTTTATCTTCACACTGACATATGGGGAAACTACATTCAAAATGGCAAATGTGGCCGGCGCCGCGGCTCAATAGGCTAATCCTCCTCCTTGTGGCGCCGGCACACCGGGTTCTAGTCCCGGTCAGGGCACCGATCCTGTCCCGGTTGCCCTTCTTCCAGGCCAGCTCTCTGCTGTGGCCAGGGAGTGCAGTGGAGGATGGCCCAAGTGCTTGGGCCCTGCACCCCATGGGAGACCAGGAGAAGCACCTGGCTCCTGCCATCGGATCAGCGCGGTGCGCTGGCCGCAGCGCGCTACCGCGGCGGCCATTGGAGGGTGAACCAACGGCAAAAGGAAGACCTTTCTCTCTGTCTCTCTCTCTCACTGTCCACTCTGCCTGTCAAAAATTAAAAAAAAAAAATGGCAAATGTGATAAACTAAAGCTCTTTGGCAACAAATATTCTTGAGTTTGATGGCTTGCAGACATACACATTCTCTATAAACAGAAACCATAGGCTCTATTCTTATGCAACACTTAAAGCTACCAAAGCAGGACCCAGTGTCCAGGAACTTACTCTTTCTCAAGCAGTGCCATACTTTAAGGACACATTGCATGACATACCCTTCTATTTAGGCCCCTAACAAATAATGCTTTCACTTGCAGATCCTCAAGGACACTGTGTTAATAAAAATAAAAGAAGCAGCATTAACAAAAACAACCACAAAATAGTCTGGTCTCTCTATTCTCCCACTGAACCAATATTTTCTGAGTATCTGCTTTATAAAACACCATGTTGAATATAAGCACTTTTTAGGCATAATCATGTTACCAAACATTTTACTCAGGAAGATGATACTTTTCAGTAATTTGATATTCACTGTAGGGTTAAGGTAGAAGATACCTGGATGAAATGAAGTTCTACAATCTAATCCCAGGTTGCCAGAGGTATAGTATAGCTTACCCAGTTGTCAGCTTTGAATAAAAGTGCTTCCCCATATTTACAAATGTGATGAGATGTGACTTTTTTTTCACAAGCTATGCCTCTTATGCTTCCTTTTTAGTAAATTCCTTATGCATTTAATATGACCTATAATTTATAAAAAGTATTTTTTATTCCACACTTAAGAGGACCTCTATTCTATTGCATAAAGTAATGTAAACCTTGTTATAATGGTGTTGGTGGGAACATTAGTCCTCTTGGGGACATTAATGTCCTTGAAAAGAAGCTAATGTATCTAGCCAGAATTTTCTAGATCATTCCATGCTCAGGAGGAAAGTTTTAAAGGGTATTTTATGCCTAAAGCTTATTTTTCAAATGATGCTTTTAAACAGTTAATTAACAGCATAATAGAATTCAAGCCTTGGAGGAACAGGGGAAGTCTGCAGCTGAGTCTTCATCTGCTCTAGATAAGGGTTCTCGCTCTTCACCCTGTTGCCTGTGTTTTTGATAAGGACAGCTGTGGAATCAGGCCTCTGTCACTTTCAAAAATGTAGTAAGATATTATACACTTTAATGTAAGGGCTGGTAACTTGATTTTAAATGTTATTTTCTTTAGTTTAAAAAATGCTAATTTTAGAATTTCCAGTGTACAAGTCAAATAGCCAGCTTTAGGTTTCTGATGTTTCCATAAATTTGATACATTCCTCTTAGTCCATCAAAAGACATTTCTAGGATCCACAGTGCCTTCTACTTTAGAAACTGAACCAGATTAGATTAGCCTATAGCTTACTACTTATATGTTTGCCATCTTTATACAGAACTACATTTCAATATGTAAAAGTATAATTCTACTATCAATAACAGGTTGCATCAAAGCAGATGGAATCAATATTTGCATTATAAAATACAGTTAAAAGTGTATGTAGTTATGTATTTATTTCTTCTGAGTGCTTAGAGGGAACTAAGAAAGAAGCACAGAAAATTTTTAGCATAATCAACTTACTCTATAGATATAGATATAGATATAGATATAGATATAGATATACACAGAGATCCCTAGCTGGGAGTCTAACAAGTGTTATAATTATTTGAAAATGTCAGGATTGTTACATATTTATGGCTACTTATGTGCTTTTAACTTTTTGGGTGTTATGTACAGAATGTCTTAGAATCTTACCTATGAAATTCATGAAACCTTTCTATACATACATTAATAGTTGGCTAAATTTATTCCTAAATGATTCATTTTTTGTGACTACTGTGAATGGGATTTCTTTCTTGATTTATCTTTCTATGACTTCATCATTTATGTATAAAAAGTACTAGTTGCTGTATGGTGATTCTGTAAACTGTAACTTTACTGAGTTGATTTTCAGTTTTAACAGCTTTTTAGTGGCGTGTTCAGGTTTTTCCATGTACAACATCATCTTATGTGTAAATATGGATAATTTTAGTTCCCCTTTCCAATTCTGATGTTCTTCATTTCTTTCTATACCCGAATTGTTCTTGATAAAACTTCCAGTCTATTTCCTTCTCACAATTTATCTAAGCCTACCACTTTGGATTTTTGTTAGTTGCATATAAGCAATATCAAATTCTGTCTTCTTTTTGAGAAAATGTCATATTCTCCTATATTGTCATCATTATCTCACAGATTCAGGTTTAAATAGTTGCAAAATATTTTCTTTTGTTGATGTACCTATAGTTTGACAATTAATGAATTGCTAATATGAGTATTTAATTATTTTCTTATTTTTTAAAGATTTTATTTATTTATTTATTTAAGAGGTAGAGTTACAGACAGTGAGATGGAGAGACAGAGAGAAAGGTCTTGCTTCCATTGGTTCACTCCCCAAATGGCCACAACGGCCGGAACTTGTGCCGATCTGAAGCCAGGAGCCAGGAGCTTCTCCTGGTCTCCCACGTGGGTGCAGAGGCCCAAGCAATTTGGCCATTCTCTACTGCTTTCCTAGGCCATGGCAGAGAGCTGGATTGGAAGAGGAGCAGCCAGGACTAGAACCAGTGCCCATATGGGATGCCAGAGCCACAGTCAGAGGATGAACCTACTGCGCCACAGCGCCAGCTGCAAGTATTTAATTATTTTCATATGACTTTGCCAATCTTGACATTTGCATTTACCTGTGATTCTGTGTACTATTCATGAGAGTCCAAATTCTTAGAAAAATAGAGCCCATCAATAAATTTGAGGGGCTGGCGCTGTGGCATAGTAGGCTAAGCCTCTGCCTGCAGTGCCAGCATCCCATACGGGTACCAGTTCATGTTCTGGCTGCTCTTCTTCTGACCCAGCTCTCTGCTTATGGCCTGGGAAAGCACTGGAAGATGGCCCAAGTGCTTGGGCTCCTGCACCCATGTGGGAGACGCAGAAAAAGCTCCTGGCTTTGGATCCGCTCAGCTCCAGCCACTAGGCCAGTTGGGGAGTGAACTAGCAGATGGAAAACCTTTCTCTCTGTCTCCTCCTCTGTCTATAACTCTACCTCACAAATAAATAAATTTTTAAAAAATTGAAACATTTTTCTCAGATAAAAATGATTGATGGAAGCAAAAAGAAACTTTCTAACATCTTTAATGTGCTAAAAAAGTATTCTAATAATTTTAAAAGTGAGGGTAAAAACAAAAGTGTTCTCAAAGCAGTGAAATTGTAACAAATAAATAAAATCAACAATGTTGTCAGCAGACTCAGAGCAAAAGGTAAACCAACAGCCTTTTTTCAATCAACAGGGATGTGACAAAAACCTGAGTGTACAGGAAGAAAGAAGCAGCATCAGAAAAAAGGGAACAACAATTAATCTTGACTAATTTGGCATGTTGAAAAGATGTGTAAAATTAAAACACATGGCAATTATACAAATATTGGTAGTGGGTGGTAAGGAATTAAAGTGGCCTAAGAGTCTAATATTTTTCTGCGGCATTGTTGCCATTGATTTCTCAACAATGTTGCAGTGGGTTCCTTTCTGAGAAGAGCAGCGTGGTGGGAGCAAGAGGCGCGGAGTCACCACACAGACCCCGGGAGTCCGGTGAAAGCAGGCTTGAGGCGAGCAGCCGGCAGACTCGTTTATTACAGTTGGTACAACAACTTACATAGCCAAGACCAGCCAATCTGGTCAAGGGGCGGTCTATACCCCAACCAATCACAGCCTGTTGCCAGGCAGTTTCCAGAGCCATCCAATCACAGCCTGTTGCCAGGCAGTTTCAAAGCCATCCAATCACAGCCTGTCGCCAGGCAGTTTCCAGAGCCATCCAATCACAGCCTGTTGCCAGGCAGGCTCCATTGCCAGGTGGGTTTCAAAGCCATTCCTGACTAACTGACGCTCGCTTGCCAGTGGCCACCTTCACATGGCCTTCTCATTCCACTACACGGCATGACAAAAAATATTAGACAATAATAAGTAAAATATATATGCTATAATTTTAGCATATATACTAAGAGGGGACAGGCCTTTATCCCCAGGGTGAAATGCCAGTGAAGATACCAGCATCCAACATCAGAGTACCTGGGTTCTCACTGCAGGATCTAGCTCCCGACTCCAGTTTCCCACTACTGTTGGCTATAGGAGGCAGTGGGGACAGTTCACATCATTAGCTTCCTTCCACCCATGTGGGAGACCTGGACTGAGTTTACAGCTCCCACTCCCAGCCCAAAGCAGGCAGGAGGAGTGTGAACCAGCAGATGGGAGTTCCCTCTGTCTCTCTGCCTCTCAAATAAAGAAGCAAATAAACACCAAAAGAATACTAAATGAATATTATGCTAACAGCTAATCAAAGATGGAAATGAGATAGTATAAAAATTACTTGAATAACTCTGAAGAAAGCAAAAAGAGGAAGATGAAACAAGAGAAACAGAAAAAAGAATAAGATGGTCGATAAACTTTTTTGACTTATCACTCACTAATGCTATGGCTGAAATGCTTCCCCCCAATAATGATGTGTTTAAGACTATGTGAAATGTAATCTTTTTTGGATGTGGTGTCATGTCACTGCAGATACACACATTTCAGGTGTTTTTAGAGATCCAATTTGTGGTACTTTGTTATGATACAACTAAATGACATGGAAAGTTATTACATGAGTTCACGGAAACAGTAATTTAAACTAATTTTGGAAAAAAAAGTGAAATTCATAAGTTTTTTTATAATATAAATTTTCTACAAGCTTTTTGAAGATTACTTATACTTAAATTAAAAAAATGAATGTTGTCATACTATGTAAGAAAACTAAAATTAAAAAATCCAGCAATATGCAATTTACAAGAGATATACCTTCGATACTAGAATGAAGAAAGACTAAAAATGAAAGGATCTAGAAAGATGTACCAAGCAAACACTAAAGAAAATAAACCAGGTGTAGCTATACTAATAGTAAATAAATTAGATATTAAAGCAAGAACATGCTAAAAACAAAATTAACATTTCTAAGATCTCAATACTCAATCTGTATGAAAGAAAAAATTATTCAAAATTTGCATTCAATTAATTATATGCCTTTATTGTAAATAAAGAATAAATTGATAGAAATAAAGGAGAAAAGTATCTACAATCATAATGGGAGACATTAACACAACTAACACTCAGTAAAGAACAACTACCATATGACCCAGCCATCCTACTCCTGGGAATTTACCAAGGGAAATGAAATCAGTATATGAAAGAGTTATCTGTACCACCATGTTTACTGCAGCTCTATTTATAATAGCTAAGATATGGAGTCAACTCAAATGTCCATCAACTGAAGACTGAGTACAGAAATGATGGGATATGCACACCACAGAATACTACACAGCAGTTAAAAAAATGAAATCCTGTGTTTGCAACAAAATGGATGCAACTGGAAAACATTATACTTAGTGAAATAAGCCATTCCCAAAAGGACAAATATCATATGTTCTCACTGATCTGTGGTAACCAATACAGTACCTAAAAGGTAATCTACAGAACTGAAATTGACACTTTGAGATGCCATGACTTTGAACAGTCATTGTCTCGACTGTTGAGGAACATTCTTTTGTATTCTTTTTTTTTTTTTTGACAGGCAGAGTAGACAGTAGAGGGAGACAGAGAGAAAGGTCTTCCTTTTGCCATTGGTTCACCCTCCAATGGCCGCCGTGGCAGGCGTGCTGCGGCCGGCGCACCGCGCTGTTCCGATGGCAGGAGCCAGGTGCTTCTCCTGGTCTCCCATGGGGTGCAGGGCCCAAGGACTTGGGCCATCCTCCACTGCACTCCCTGGCCACAGCAGAGAGCTGGCCTGGAAGAGGGGCAACTGGGACAGGATCGGTGCCCTGACCAGGACTAGAACCCGGTGTGCCGGCGCCGCAAGGTGGAAGATTAGCCTACTGAGCCGCGGCGCCGGCGATCTTTTTTATTCTTTTTTATGCTATTTGTTGAACTCTTAACTTAGTATAGAGTTAATCTTATCTGTATAAAGTTAACTGAAAATAGATCTTAGCAAAAAATAAGAATGGGAATAGGAGAGGGAGGATGAAGAAGGGTGAGACTGCAGGCAGGACAGAGGGAAGGGTAGGAAGAATCACTATGTGCCTAAAAGTTGCAAAAAACCTTAAATAAAAGGTTTCTGGGGAAAAATAAACTTACTGGGGCCACAAAAAAAAAAAAAAAGAACAAATTCATTTTAAAAACTAGTATATCTCTAGAAGACCCAAACAACATAATTGACAAGTTTATGTTGCTAATAGTGTTGTAGTGTTGTATTCCAAAATTACAGAAGTCGCATTCTTTTCAAGTAGTCATGGAACATTTGTCTACAGCTGGATGATAATAGTTTTTCAGTATGAAGAAATTTCAGAGACGTGAAATCTTTCAGCGGTTTCCCACTTCAAAGGAATTAAGAAATCAAAACCAGGAAGACAATTAGAAAACATGCATAAGTGGAAACTAAGCAATTCAGTCATAAAACATGTGTCAAAGAAGACATCACAACAGAAAGTAGAAATTTTTCTGAACTGAAAAAATACTGGAATTTGTGACATGTATATTAGGCTATAACTTAGAGGAAAATGTATAGCCTTGAATACCTAAATTGGGAAAAGAGAAAAGGGTCAATAACAGCTTCCTAATAGTCATCTCAAGTTAGAAAAGGAAAACATTAAAGGTCATTATACTAGATCAAAGAATAAAGTACAGAATAAAATAGTAGCATATATATATACACACACACACACACACACATATGTGAACACATATAAATAAAAAATATATATAATAGAAAAACACAATCAAAAATCAAATCTGTGGAAAGATGCTATAATACTAGAAGACTTCTATAAAGACTGATCAGGCAGCAACAAGATACAAATTATCAATATACAAAAAGAGAGAGATTATCCTTACAGATCCTAAAAATAAAACTGGAACATATAATGAGCAATGTTATTTTTTAAATTTTTTTATTTTAATGTTTAATTAGTTTTTAACAGATTCACTGTGATTTGCAGATACAATTCTTTTTTTTTTATTAAACTTTTATTTAATGAATATAAATTTCCAAAGTATAGCTTATGGGTTACAATGGCTTCCCCCCTCCCATAACTTCCCTCCCGCAACCCTCCCCTCTCCCGCTCCCTTTCCCCTTCCATTCATGTAAAGATTCATTTTCAATTCTCTTTGTATACAGAAGATCAGTTTAGTATATATTAGGTAAAGATTTCAACATTTTGCCCATATAGCAACATCAAGTGAAAAAACTACCATTGGATTACTAATTATAGCATTAAATAGCAATGTACAGCACATTAAAGACAGAGATCCTACATAATTTTTTTTTCAAAATAATTAATTTTCTATGCCATTTCCATTTTAACACCAGGTTGTTTTTTTTTTTTTCATTTCCAATTCTCTTTATATACAGAAGATCACTTCAGTATATAATTAGCAAAGACCTCATCAGTCTGCGCCCACACAGAAACGCAAAGTATAAAAATACTGTTTCAGTACCAGTCATAGCATCACTTGGCTTTAGACGACACATTAGGGACAGATCCCGCATGGGGTGTAAGTACACAGTGACTCCTGTTGCTGACTTAACAATTTGACACTCCTGTTCATGGCGTCAGTGCAGATACAATTCTAAGAATATAATGATATTCCCTTCGTCCTTCTCTCCCTCCCTCCCCCTCTCCTCCTCCCAACCTTCTTTCCTTTTCACTTTCTCTTTTTTTTTTATTTGAGGTAACATAGCTTAAAATCATATTACAGTAAAAAGGCTTAATACTTCACCAACTAATAATTTTAACAATTAAAAAACAAAAAGACCCTAGTTTAGTGGGAATATAGACAATGGCTATAAACAATAATTGAACAGACAAATGAGCATTTCACCCATATATAGTAAATTTTAAAGTAATCATAGATTAAAACTACTAATTCCATGAAAAACACAGCTTACTAAGAATGATATCATAAGGAAAAAGTATGAATTAAACTCTATCTAAAGTAAATGAACTTGCAATTACAAATCTTTCTAGGAATTCAAAGGATTCTATGGACAACCTGCATTTGGCCAGATCTATGGACATAAAGTCAATATCAAAACAGCATTTTTCTATATGTTAAAAACAATTTTAAAAGATAGAATTCATAATAGTATCAAAAATCTTCAGGTAACTAAAAATAAAACAAATGACAATATACAATAGTCACATTCATTGCTGTTGTTACCATAATGAAATATGTGAGGTAGGCTATGTAAGTATATATATATACTTAATATATATATATATATATATACTTATATATATCCATAAACATATTTGTATATATATACTTTTCATATACTTACTTGCTATATATGATATATATATATATACACACTTCATATGTATATCTATGTACACACTTATATGTATAGGTTTGCTATGGCTCATAGTTCTGAAGTACAAAGTCTAGTGACCTCATCTGGTATGGGTCTTCTTGCTGGCATAGACACAATGGGGTGTACAGCATCATAAGCAAGAGACCAAAAGTGTACATGTCTGTCTCTTTAGTCTGCCTTCCTCTTTTTATAAATCCACCAGAATTCAATAGGTACACTCCCTAATGACTTTTTCTAATCCTAACCACTTACCAAGACCCCACCTTTAAATACTATAGTTGGATTATTAAGTTTTCAAGCATGAATCCTTTGGGCATGCTGAAAATACAGCAAGATGCTTTATTTGTACATTAAAAACTATAAAACATCATCAACAGAAAATCAGAAATAGCTAAATAAAAGCAGGGATAAGCTATTGTCATAGTTTAGAAGACACATTATTACAAAGAAGATTCATTATGCTAAAGATAATGTCTCCTTAAATTAATCTTTAGGTTTCACATAATCTCAATGTGAAGCTGACTGGAAGCTTGAAATGGAATTTTTAAAAATTAATTGAAAATGCAGAGTCAAAGATAGTCATGAAAATCTTTAAAGGACAGCAGAGATTTGAACTACCTATCCGCTACATATCAAAATTTGCTATGAAGGTGAAACAGCTAATGGTGCAACAGACTCAGACAGGATCCAAAGCCCCCACACACGATAATCCCTAACACAAGGCCATCATAGCATGCAATGGAAAAATGAACTTCTCAGTAAACTGTGGTGGCTTAGCCAAATATCCACATCAGGTAGGGATAAGAAGGGGGAATCATTAGCTTTAACTCATAACAAACACAGAAATCACTTCTAGATGGTTTATAAACCTGAATATGAAAGAAAAAATAGGAGAGAATTGAAATGAAAAGACACTGTCTTCATGACTTTGAGACAGGCAAAATTAACCACAGAAAAATTTGGATAGATTCAATGATAACATCTGTTCATCAAAAGATACTAAGTGAAATCATTAACAAAAACATACACTCCAACAGGAAAACAATTAGAAGACTTCAGTAATTGGCCTGCACTGTGGCACAGTGGGTAAAGCTGCCTCCTGGGGTGCAGCCATCCCATATGTATGTTTCAAGCTCTGGCTGCTCTACTTAGGATCCAGATCCCTGCTGATACACCTGAGAAAGCAGCTGAAGATGGCCCAAGTCCTTGGGCCCCTGCACACACGTGGGAGATCCAGAAGAAGCTCCTGGTTCTTGGCTTCAGATCAGCCCACCTCTGGCTGTTTTAGGCATTTGAAATATGGAGAAGATCGTGTTCTCTCTCTCTCTCTCTCTCTCCCCCCTCCCTCTCTCTATATATATATATCTATCTCTGCCTTTCAAATAAATAAATAAAACTTAAAAATAAAAGACTTCAGTAGGCAACTCATCATACTGGATAGTCAAATGATCAATACATAAGGAAGTATGCTCAATCTCAATAGTAATCAAAGAAATGATCATGAAAATCATTATGAGGTATCACTACACACTTTCAAAATGGCTGAAATTAAATAACAATGGGCAAACATAGCATTGATGAGGAAGTGGGACAATTCGACTTTTCATATAATCTTTGGTAAGAGCATGTATTGATAAAGCCACTGTGAAACTTGGAAATATATACTAAATCTGAACATACAACACAGAAATTTCACTCCTTGGTACATACCCAGAAGTGTATACATATGGGCACCAAAAGCATGTATAAAAATGTTCACAGCAGCACAGCTTATAATGGCCAAATGGAAACAACCCAGGCTATTAACAACACAATATATAAGGAAATTATGATACAGCCATGCACTGGGTTAATATGCATTAGCAAGGATGAATAAACTACAGCTGCACACGTGGATTAAGTTCAGAAAAATAAGTTCAAGTGAAAGAAGACAGACATAAAAATCCAAAATTTATAATTCAAAATTCAAAATAAGTCAAAATACACTTATCGTGGTTTAAGTGAAAATAGCAGTGAGAGAAGTTTCTGAGGTGCTGATCACACTACACCCCGTAAATGTTTAGAGGCATTCATGCAAAGGCAAATAATCATCTGCCCAGCTTAGTAAAAAATATGCTAGGATAGGCATACTGCATATTCCTTCACTTCTTCACACAAAGCATGGTACAAAGGACCTAGAAAACAAAGGATTCTTGGGCTTATGACATTTTCAGCAATAAAAAGATACAGTGCTCATTTTGCAAGTTGGGCTATAACTTTTTTTCATTGTAACATTAAAAACATGTACTTATTTAATTAAACAAAAAAACCGAGTGGCTGCCCATTTGCCCTACTGTATGTTTGGGAATCAGTTCCTTTTCTGCTGGTGCACAATTTCCTATTATTATCTCTTTGGTTCCCTGCTATGCTGAATCATCACGGCCAAGGGTTGTTTTTAGCATTAAGCAGCTAACCCAGAAGCAAAGAAAACCAGTCACAAGGGATTATCTCCTGTAGGACTGTGCTAGAATTATTGCACATGTGAATCATTAAAAAAATGAATAATTGTATGTGGCACATGGAAGAAAAAAGCTATAAATAGAAGAAAGCCAAAGATGTCACTAATTATTAACTAGGCAATATGAAAATGAACCCTTCCATAAATAGACTTTTATATTTTTTCCTTACACTAAATATTCTTCCACTTCTGTTTCTTCCATCCTGTCCACATTGGTGGATTATTTATTGCTATTTCAGTTATATATTTCAGGAGAATGAGGTGACTGATTATATTTTTACATAGTTTCTTGGTCTAAAATGCTGTGAAAGGAATTTAGTTTTAAATGTGGAACCTGTTACTATGACATCAGAAAAATGACAACAGAAATGGATAGCAAAAAGACTCTCAACACTGTTAGTTCTAGTGACTATAATCACTCAAACTCTCTTGCCCTTGATATAAGCAATTATGACCTTTAAATGAAAGGATGTGTCTGTATGACACTCCAGAAGCCATTTGCCTAGGCTTTGCGGTTTGTTCTTTACTATTCTCTTTAAGACATGCTTCCCATATCTCACAGGTTACTACATGGAAAGAGATCAATGTTTATAGACTTAGTTCGGAGCTGCTAGCCCTGAAATGTTTCCTCCCGCTATATTTCTTCTTGATCTTGGTCTTGCTGGCTACCTATTTTATTACCACTTCTTTCATTCTTTTTCTAGCATTATCTCACCCTTCAGACTTGATGCTAGGCACCGGTCTCTCTTCTTCTCTAACTATGACTCAGTAACTGGCCTCTGGCAACCCTGAGTAAATCTCTATTTCACCCTCGTGAGGCAGCAAATTAGCCCAACAAGTCTGACTTTACCACAAAGAACTGCCCCCAGGCAGCCAGTGCGTTTTTGGGGGTTCAGTCCTTTCAATTCCACAGATATTCCCTGTGTGCCTACTACGTGCCGAAACTCTGCCAGGTGCTAGAAAAGAAAATGATGAGTAAAACAGAAGCTCCTGGCCCTTCAAGGCCTTACAATTTAATGGGAAACACAGAGCTGAAACAAGTAACTGCACAGATATATGATTACACACTGTGATGAGTGCTGAGAAGGGAAAGTTCTTGGTAACTCTGAGGGCATAAGCAGCTTGGCCTGACCTAGTCTGCAAGGTCAGGAAAGACTTCCAAGGAAGTGACATTCAGCCAAGATCTAAAGAATGAGCACCAGGCAGGAGCCACACTAGGCAGGAACTTGCATAACAGCATAAGGATTAGTGCTCATAAAGCCAGAGGTCCTTTCTGTTGGAAAATTATTAAAGCATTAACCAAAGATACAGGGATAAGGAAAAGCTTAGGTATTTTTGACATGGGGAATAAAATTAAAACTTATTCCAGTACAAGAGCTATTTCACTTCAAAGAACATTAAGCCAGCAAGTTCCTAAATAGGTGAGGGCATTCAAATGACCTGTGGAGTCTGTGAAACAAAGACTGCTTGGTCCCATCCCCACTTTCTGATTGGCTAGATCTTTACTGGAGCCCGAGAGCCGCATTTCTAGTGAAGTCGCAGGTGATGCTGCTCCTGATCTGAGAACTTCTGCTTTAAGGACATCTTTATTCACATACAAACCAATGGGATTACTGCCTCTGGGGCACGCCTGACAAACTTGATGTATAAAATCAGTGAACCCTTTGAGGATATAAATGGTTCTATATTTTTCTTGCACTGCATTGCCAAAGATGGTAAATTTGAAAGACTCAATAGCTACATTTTGTTTACAAAAAGATATTGTATGGTGTTAGATAGTAATGTTAAAATATTGAAGAAATCTTCACACGAGGCATTCATTTAAGTGGTATGGAGAAACAGGAATTGGAATATTGAAAAAGAGAAGCCAAGATTGAGTAGCTATGTAGTCAGTACTGTTAGCATTGTCCTAAAAAACATTTTAAAATATAAGGGTATTCAAGAAAGGTCATGGAAAAAATAGAATTAAAGAAGTTTACTGTGCTGCAAACCTTTTGGAATCCATCCATCGTTTTCCAAAATACACATTTTCCATCTACCTTTTGAAGACCCCTCACACGCATGGATTCAATAGGATTTTTACACCCAAATAAATTTATTTTTTGTTCCATTTTCCATAATCCCTTTGAAGAGCCCTAGTTACTAAAGTGCTTCCATACCAGTTGACGTCCAATCTGATTCTTGAGACTCACAAACCCACAAAAGCAACTTAAAAGGTCCACAACCACACTGCTACAGCCCCTACCTCTGTCTGCTCTGAATGGTGTGTGTCCTTGCTGGTAGGTAAATATTTCGATTATCACCCTTAATGAGGGGAAGGGATAAAACTGTTGCCAGCTCTTTTCAGACATCTGCCCAAATCATTCCAGTACAAATCCTGGACTTACTACCATGCTTGCTCCTCCTCTGCATTTCTACTCCATGTGACTTCTTACAATAAGTTCCAGGAGAACTGAGAAAGAAGAAAGACCAAAGGCTGGGGAAGGAATTCAGGATATGTCATTGCAAAGCAGCTCCACTTGAGGGGAGATTACTGACGCCATGAACAGGAGTGTCAAATTGTTAAATCAGCAACAGGAGTCACTGTGTACTTACACCCCATGTGGGATCTGTCCCTAATGTGTCGTCTAAAGCCAAGTGATGCTATAACTAGTACTGAAACAGTATTTTTATACTTTGCGTTTCTGTGTGGGCACAAACTGATGAGGTCTTTACTAATTATATACTGAAGTGATCTTCTGTATATAAAGAGAATTGGAAATGAAAAAAAAAAAACCTGGTGTTAAAATGGAAATGGCATAGAAAATTAATTAATTTGAAAAAAAAATTATGTAGGATCTCTGTCTTTAATGTGCTGTACATTGCTATTTAATGCTATAATTAGTAATCCAATGGTAGTTTTTTCACTTGATGTTGCTATATGGGCAAAATGTTGAAATCTTTACCTAATATATACTAAACTGATCTTCTGTATACAAAGAGAATTGAAAATGAATCTTTACATGAATGGAAGGGGAAAGGGAGCGGGAAAGGGGAGGGTTGCGGGCGGGAGGGAAGTTATGGGAGGGGGGAAGCCATTGTAACCCATAAGCTATACTTTGGAAATTTATATTCATTAAATAAAAGTTTAATTAAAAAAAAAAAAGGTGCTCAACACAGTCAGTTTAGAAAGCTCTACTCCAACCGCTAATGAAGGAAGGATGCAGTAGTCCTGACTGGTCTACGTCTGACTTTTCTGTCCCAACATTTTCCAAAGCTATGTACACTTTCCTTCTGCAGATGCCAGAAGTATTCCAAGTTGCCATCGGGTGTGACATGGTTCCATTGCCAGCAGCTCTGCCACCTTGAGCTGTTTCGGTCTATGGCTTTGATATTCTGAGTGGCCTTTGGGGTTGCCAGCACTGGACAGAAACAAGGAATTCATACTTTGGAACTGCGTCACTGTTGTTTCCACCTGTGCTCAAAGAAAGGACTTTTTTCCTCCAGTATTCAGTTAAAATTTCTTAGCTTCAAATCTGGGATTCACTAACCAATATTTGAAAATGTAGGAAAATCAAGGAATAAGCAGCACACTCTGAATTTCTTCAAGTGTTTACCACTGAGTAAATCTTCAAATCAAGCTCACTCTGCACACTCTGAGTAGTGTTCAGGTGAAGAAAGCATGCTTAGGGCCACAAAAATACTCTTCCAGGAAATGTATTCTGAAAAATATTCTGTCTTACTTGGAATTAAAATGAATAACAAATGAATGCTCCCATCTCAACTGGTAAAGATATCACCCATATTAAAAAACCAATTTCTCATTAATTTCCTATTCATTCCCATAGAGAATGGTGACATTCCTTGCATTTACATTAGCTGCAACTATAACAATGGGCACAATGAAAGATGGACTTCGTAAATCATCATCCATTTTACACTGGATATTTTCTTTTTCTTTTTCTTTTCTTTTTTGACAGGCAGAGTGGACAGTGAGAGAGAGAGAGACAGACAGAAAGGTCTTCCTTTTGCCGTTGGTTCACCCTCCAATGGCCGCCACGGCCGGTGCACTGCGGCCGGCGCACAGCAGGAACCAGGTGCTTCTCCTGGTCTCCCATGGGGTGCAGGGCCCAAGCACTTGGGCCATCCTCCACTGCACTCCCTGGCCATAGCAGAGAGCTGGCCTGGAAGAGGGGCAACCAGGACAGAATCCAGCACCCCGACCAGGACTAGAACCCGGTATGCCGGCGCCTCTAGGTGGAGGATTAGCCTATTGAGCCGCGGCGCCGGCACAGTGGATATTTTCAATTCGTCATCATAAAGAGGCAAGATAGTCATTCATTAGGAAAACTGACAGGGACACTTGCTGGATCCCTGTGTTTGAGGGATAATTACTTTACTTCAGAGAAAAAGGCACAGATTCCTTTATTAGATAAGAAAACTAATTGAAAAAACACAAGAGGTAAACTACAAATACACAAGCAAGCAAGCAAGCAAACAAACAAACAAAAAAAAACTGTTGAGAGAGTCCTAACAACACTAACAAGCAATATGTAGCAGAAGTTACAGAGCAAGGCACTACTGTCCCAGCCTGTGCTGTACAAAAGACGTGCTCACTATTTAGCTGTGAGGCACTGAGGAAAATCTAAAACATCACTTCATTGATAAAAACTTGTCTTGGCCTTCTGTTCATTCAAAAAGTTTTCAACAGAAAAGAAATACTGTGGAAAGACAAAAATGGTACATAAATGTTAAAGCCTAAAATAATAAGATACAGAAAATAGCATTCCAGAAATACTACATGAGAGATGTGGAGGGGGTGGTAAAGTGAGGCAGCACAAAACAAGGCAGAGAGGTAGAAGGTCTGAGCATGGATACTTTGAGTCAGTGTTGGCTGAACATACTCAGCTCTTAAATCAGAACAGTTTTAAGATCTTCAGAGAAGAGCGAACAGAAAAAAATAAGGTAATTATATTTAGGGAAGGAGATGGGTCTCTGTTACAAAGCTTTTCAATCAATCATGTGAATAAAGTGGCAATTCAACAAAGCACATGGATAATCAGGAGAGGGGAAGAGGTATGGGGTGAGCATACAGCTGTTCGTTTGCTTTTACCTGAGAAGGAGGATATATTTCTATAACATAGATCTAGGAAAATGGAACTGAGACATGACTCAGTGGTATTTCCTGGGCTTCTCAATATTCGTCTTTTATAAATAAAGCTCTAGTTATCTTAAAAGTGATGAATTAGGGAAAAAAGAACTATGTCAGTTATTCTAAAAGATGTACACTTGTAGTTATAGATGTTTATGGTCAGGTCTTCTTACTAAAAGTTCCTGAGCTAAAAAATATGCAATTCCAAATAATTTCATTTAAACTGATGGGAAGCAATTTTGAACAAGTGCAAACTATTAAGAATGAAACAAAAGAGATATCACTGATGGATTCTTCAATTTCTAACAAAGAGAATAAGTTACTTGATCTCATTGAGCTTGCAAAATTTCAGTAAAGAGGATATAATGCAATAGGTATCATACATATTTATTATATACAGCTTTATTTATTTGTTAATTCACTAGACTGTAAAATCTGATGGTAGTTACTTAGTTCTTTTTGTTCTTCATCTCTCACACTTTCTTCCTAGGCTATATAGGGCCTTAGACTTTAATGTGTTTTTATACATAAATTTACAAAAAGTTATAAAACACATAATTCATACATTTAGTGCTTCACAGAGAACAAGAAAGAGATAGGTAAAGGTATTTATCACAGTGCCTAGCACATAGTAAACACACATTTCTAGATGTCAATGGATTCCTGTCTCTCGCTATCTAAGAAACTGGGAATCCAGAGCTCTTTTCATGATTTCAGCAAATTCTCAAAAGCTTCCTACTTCTTCATGGCTCCTCACTCCCAAGTTCTACAAAATGTCTCTTCCACATCTCTGCTGCCTACGACACAGGTTCAATTCTCTTTAGTGCCCCCACCCACCCACCAAAGGAAGATCCTCTTACAACAACTATTTGTTGAGCTTATTTACTTTCTTGAGGTTTTTCATGGAAGGGTGACCTAGCCCATCACCTTCTACCATTTGAGGGTACCCAACCTCCTTCTTTGTTCTCCCTCTTTCCCCTTTCTGATGCTCCTAGCAAATCCATCCTCTTTTCTCAAATAGGAAAGTTCTCCTCACATGCAAGTCCAATATTATTTTATCCTCATCTTCTGACTCAAGATCTTCTGTTTTTCCAAGAGAGGCTGGATTTCCCAAGGAAAATTTTCAAACATATAATAAATATCACAGAAGAATCACACCTGTCCCAATTATACTACCTACTGTTCTCATAACTATTATATTGTTTTGTTGCTATTACTATGACTATCGGCAGGATCTTCCATTTCTAATTAGGAGTAGAGTCACATGAAACCATCCTAGATGGGGCATTAATACTAAAGCTGAGATTCTATACAAGAGGTAGCTTTTATAACCATCATTTGAAACAGCAGTGCTTCCTTCATATAAATGGTTATGAGGCTTCCAAATCATTTGTTCGTTCTCTTTCTTTCTACCTACTTACCTACCTACCTACCTATCTACCTATCTAACTAACTATCTTAAAAGGCAGAGCTATCCAGAGACAGTAAAAGAGCGAGAGAGAGGTATCTTCCATATCTACTGGTTCACCATCCAAGTGGCCACAATAGCCATGGCTGGTCCAAGCTGAAGCCTGGAGCTAGGAACTCCATTCCCATCTCTAACATAGGTGGTAAGGGCCCAAGCACTTGGGCCATCATCTGCTGCCTTCCCATGCACATGAGCAGGAAGCTGGATTGGAAGTGGATCAGATGGGACTCAATCCAGCGGTTTGATACAGGATGCCAGTCTAGTAGGTGTTGGCTTAACCTGCTGCACAACAATGCCAGTCCATCTCAGTTCTCTAGTGCTCTAAGATAAATTATCATAAAGTCAGGGCCTTCAATCAACTCTCAGTCGTTATTTTATAGTTTTGTAGATCAGAGTATAAGCAGGACTCAAGTGTTTGTTTTGATTTTTCAGGTTCTCAAAAAGCTGAAATCAAGATGTCAGCAATATTGGGGTTCTCAACTGAGTTTCAAGGTCTTTGTCCAAATTCTTGAGTTGTTGGCAAAATGCATCCCCTTGAGATTATGTGACTGAGGTCTCAGTGTTGTGGCCAGCACTCAGCAAGGACCACTCAGCTCACAGAGACACCCCTTTGTTCTTTGTGGTCAGGGCGCTCACAGGCAGTGCACCCCATGGCTATTTGCTCTCTTCCAGGCCAGCAGCCTATCACCTTCTTTAAATTTGGTTCCTTAATTATACCAAGCCCACCTGTATACTCTTCCTTACGTGATTCACAGACTCTGCCCACACTGATAGCCCAGCATGATGCAGGGCATGGACACCAGGATGGAAATCACAGCGCCATCTTAGAACTCTGTTTATCACACTAGTCTTGTGAAAACCATGCTCCACAGAGCAGCCATTGAGGCCACAGAGACAAGGTGAAGGGAGGTCTGACATTATCAAATGGAACAGCTCTCCTTCCATCTACTTCACACTTTGGAATTCATGGCATGGGATTTTTCTTCTCACACGTAGGTATCCAGGTAAGTAAAAAGGTTTCTTTATTTCTTTTTTTTTTAATTTGACAGGTAGAATTATAGACAGTGAGAGAGACAGAGACAGAGAGAAAGGTCTTCCTTCCACTGATTCACTCCCCAAATGGCCACTACAGCCGGAACTACGCCGATCTGAAGCCAGGAGTCAGGTGCCTCCTCCTGGTCTCCCATGTGGGTGCAGGGGCCCAAGCACTTGGGCCATCCTCCACTGCCTTCCCAGGGCCACAGCAGAGAGCAGGACTGGAAGAGGAGCAACCGGGACTAGAACCTGGCATCCATACGGGATGCTGGCGCCACAGGCGGAGGATTAACCTAGTGAGCCATGGCGCCAACCCCAGTAAAAGGTTTCTAACATCTTATGACTTTAGAAGAAATATTAATTCAAGTCAACCACAAAGTTGAGAATTGGATAGAGTGAAAAGAGCATTTACCTTTAAATCACAAATTCTGAACTCAAGTTCTACACATATCAATTATTTATCTTGGCATTCTGGAAAAATCAATACCGTCTTTATGCAATTCAGTTTCCACATAGAAAAATGGTGGTAATAATTATAGTAAAAATAGAAACATCTTCTTCAAAGGGTTATTACAGCAATCAGAGAAGATAATGTATATATATTATTAAAACAGTATGTGAATGTAATTATTATTTCCATTATTCATATTATTATTAACACCACCAGCTCCCCATCAGGATAACCACTTAATGGATAACAATTGCTTTTATAATCTGCATAACAGATCTAGTGAACATCCTTTCTTAGTCATTAAATATATTCCATATTAGTAAGGATGATGCTAACAACACAACACCTTGCTATACCACAGTAATAACTTGTGAGGACATGGAATCCCACTGGGAGTTAAAAATTATTATGTAACTCTAACTTTAATGCATTTTACAGGGTAGGGCCAGTAGAATACTCAAACACACTCTATGGGTATTTATGATATTCCTAAGGAGATACTGAAATAGAAAATTGATATTCCAAAATTTCAAAACTAATTCCATGCCTTAGGTAAAAGAGCTATTTGTGATAGAAAAGACCAAATAAAAGCCACTGGAGGGGCAGGCGCTGAGGCGTAGCAGGTAAAACCACACATTGGTCACAACAGCCGGTTGGAGCTGTGCTGATCTGAAACCAGGAGCCAGGAGCTTCTTCTGGTCTTCCACATGGGTGTAGGGGCCCAAGGGCTGGAGCCATCTTCTACTGCTTTCCCTGGTCATAGCAGAGAGCTGAATCGGAAGTGGAACAGTCGGATTCAAACCAGTGCCCATATGGGATGCCGGCACTGGTTCGACCAATGTGGGAGTGAACCAGCAGATGGAAGACACCTCTCTCTCTCTCTCTCTCTCTGTCTCACCTTCTTCCTCTGTGTAACTCTGACTTTCAAATAAATAAATAAATCTTTTAAAAAAGCCATTGGATCTCAGTGTCCACAAAAATACAGTGAATTTTATCAAGTAGACAAAATTATCAAATTCTAATTTCATATTTTATTTTTTAAGATTTATTTTATTTATTTGAAAGACAGAGTTACAGAGAGAGGTAGAGACAGAAAGGGAGGTCTTCCATACGCTAGTTCACTCCCCCCAGATGGCCTCAATGGCTAGAGCTGCGCTGATCCGGAGCCAGGAGCTTCTTCCGGGACTCCCACATGGGTGCAGGGGCCCAAGAACTTGGGCTATCTTCCACTGCCCTCCCAGGCCATATCAGAGAGCTTCATTGGAAGAGGAGCAGCCTGGACTAGAACCGGTGCCCATATGAGATGCCAGCGCTTCAGGCCAGGGCTTTAACTGGCTGCGCCACAGTGCCAGCCCTCAATATCAGATTTTAAAAAATTTATTTTTATTTGTTTGAATGGCAGAGATATATAGTGAGAAGGAGAAATTAAGACAGAAAAATCTTCCATTTGCTCATTTACTTTCCAAATGGCTACAATGGCAGGGGTTGGGCAAGGCCAAAGCCAGGAGTCTGAAACTCCATCTGGGTCTCCCCCATGGTTGGTAGGAGCCCAAGCATTCAGGCCATCTTCCACTGCTTTTCCAGGTGCACTAACAGGAAGCTGGATTTGAAATATACCAGCTGGGACTCCAACCAGTGCTCATATGGGCTGAAGGCATTATAGTTGGCCACTTAACTCACTATGCCACAACACTGACCCCTCAGAGATCTTAAAAATGCCAAGGTGGTGACTCTTGTCATTTAACTTTCCACTGTAGGCCAGTGGAGTGGACAGATTTTAAAGTATGATAGTGTGATTTTATGAAACTAATTGGCAGTGATTATAATTATGGCTGCAACTCCAGATAATGAATGCTTATAGGATCAAATTAGCATAGCTTTTTCTTTTTTTCATATTTATAACCAATTTTATATTTTGAATAAACAGGTCAGCTGACATTAGGAGGCAGTGGTGATGGTTCAAGTAACTGGATTCCTGACACACACTTGGGAAACCTGGATTGAGTTTCCAGTTCCCGGCATCAGCATAGCATTTGAGGAGTGAACCACAGGACAGAAGTTCTCACTCTCTATCTCTCAAAAAGTAAATAAACAAAATTTTAAAAAAATCAAAAAATTTAAAGTAGGAATATTTATGCATATTCTCAGTCATTCACTAAAATTCCAAATAATAAAAATATTAAATTTTAACATTAACAGACTGCAGAAGAAAACCCATATGATTATCTCAATAGATGCAGAGAAAGCATTTGATAAAATACTACACCCATTCATGATGAAAACCCTAAGCAAATTGGGTATAGAAGGAACATTCCTCAATACAATCAAAGCAATTTATGAAAAACCCATGGCCAGCATCCTATTGAATGGGGAAAAGTTGGAAGCATTTCCACTGAGATCTGGTACCAGACAGGGATGCCCACTCTCACCACTGCTCTTCAATATAGTTCTGGAAGTACTAGCCAGAGCCATTAGGCAAGAAAAATAAATTAAAGGGATACAAATTGGGAAGGAAGAACTCAAATAATCCTTCTTTGCAGATGATATGATTCTTTATTTAGGGGATCCAAAGAACTCTACTAAGAGACTATTGGAACTCATAGAAGAGTTTGGCAAAGTAGCAGGATAGAAATTCAGTGCACAAAAATCAATAGCCTGCGTATACACAGGCAATGCCACAGCTGAGAAAGAACTTCTAAGATCAATCTCATTCACAATAGCAACAAAAACAATCAAATACCTTGGAATAAACTTAACCAAGAACGTTAAAGATCTCTATGATAAAAATTACAAAATCTTAAAGAAAGAAATAGAAGAGGATACCAAAAAATGGAAAAATCTTCCATGCTCATGGATTGGAAGAATCAATATCATCAAAATGTCCATTCTCCCTAAAGCAATTTATAGATTCAATGCGATACCAATCAAAATACCAAAGACATTCTTCTCAGATCTGTAAAAAATGATGCTGAAATTCATATGGAGGCACAGGAGACCACGAATAGCTAAAACAATCTTGTACAACAGTAACAAAGCCAGAGGCATCACAATATCAGATTTCAGGACATACTACAGGGCAGTTGTAATCAAAACAGCATGGTACTGGTACAGAAACAGATGGATAGACCAATGGAACAGAATAGAAACACCAGAAATCAATCCAAACATCTACAGCCAACTCATATTTGATCAAGGATCTAAAACCAATTCCTGGAGCAAGGACAGTCTATTCAATAAATGGTGCTGGGAAAATTGGATTTCCACATGCAGAAGCATGAAGCAAGACCCCTACCTTTCACCTTACACAAAAATCCACTCAACATGGATTAAAGACCTAAATCTATGACCCAACACCATCAAATTATTAGAGAACATTGGAGAAACCCTGCAAGATATAGGTACAGGCAAAGACTTCTTGGAAAAGACCCCAGAAGCACAGGCAGTCAAAACCAAAATTAACATTTGGGATTGCATCAAATTGAGAAGTTTCTGTCCTGCAAAAGAAACAGTCAGGAAAGTGAAGAGGCAACTGACAGAATGGGAAAAAATATTTGCAAACTATGCAACAGATAAAGGGTTAGTAACCAGAATCTACAAAGAGATCAAGAAACTCCACAACATCAAAACAAACAACCCACTTAAGAGATGGGCCACGGACCTCAATAGACATTTTTCAAAAGAGGAAATCCAAATGGCCAACAGACACATGAAAAAATGTTCAGGATCACTAGCATAGCTTTTTCACCAAATTCACAGCTTTCCTTTTGATAAATGTACTTTCCCCTCTCTACTAAGACAAGAATACCACTAGTAAACAGATCTTACCTGGCAGGACCAGCCATATACCTTTGACATTCTGTCTCAAGGACACATGCTTTCTCACACAATCATGTAAAGTACTAGTGTAGTCTATAATATTAAATTCATATTACTTGGGCTGGTGTTTTGGCATAATGGGTTAAAGGACACCATCTGCAACTCAGGCATCCCATATGGGTGCCAGCTTGAGTACTAGCTGCTCCACTTCTGATCCAGCTCCTTCTTAATGGCCTCAGAAAGTGGCGGGGGATGGCCCAAGTTCTTGGAGCCTTGCACTCACTTAGGAGACCTGGGTAAATCTCCTAGACTTTGGTCTGGCCCAGCCCTAGCCACATGCAGCCATTTTGGGAGTAAACAAGCAAACAGAACATCACTATCTCTTCCTTTTTCTTTATAACTCTGCCTTTCAAACAAATAAAACAAGTTTTAAAAATATTACTGACAGAGCATGAAATAGCAGTTATCCCAACTCAAAACAAATGTACAGCATATCCTGAGAAACAAATGCCTTAGAAATACATGATCATATTACCTCACTAAAGTGTTTAAGGTTGCACTGGGTTAGACTTGTCACTAGTTTTCTCCCATAATGAAGGGCATATTGCCAAATCTCTTATAATCTAAAACACCAGGCTATCTACTATGACTTGAGAGGTGATGTTCATCACTAATTCCATATAGTTTTATACACTCCATACAGTTTTTCAAAGCTACCATCTTTGATAGAGTCCAAAGGGGGGTGGGGGTGGGGAATAAAGGTTCTTAAGGAAGTAGCTCCTGGCTTCCTCGCCATCTCTGGCAAAACTGAATACCTGATGGCAGAATACTAGATAAAGATAAGTGTTTATCATACATCACACATTCCAGAACTGAGTTCTACGGGATGAATTTCTCCATTATCACAGGTAAAACTGACAGCAGTTCATCTCCAGTATCCAATGAAAATAATATCTATGAACTAGGTCCTAAGGGTGCAAATGGCATAACCATTTTTGCTCACCTGACCTATGCCATGATCCTAACCTATTTCTGCTTCTCACTCAACATCTTTTTGGTCCTGGGGATTTCCATCTTGCAGGTAAAAATCTTCTAGCTTGCCTAACTGAAGCTTCTGTAAGGTATACAGGAACCACCCAGAAATGGACTCTGAAAGTGTTACAGGCTCCTACAGGGACAGAATTATAAACAATGAAGAACAGTCCACAAGTGCTGGAATTTAAATACTGCATATCATTTTACCTGGAAGGAGATTAGGAGAAACAGCCCAAGGCTAAGAGCTGCAAACCAATTCTCAAGTGGTCTGGTCAAGTCATGAAAGAAATAAAAGTGGCAACCAGGAAGCCTGCAGGAAAAGTTGGGCTAAAATTTTTTGGCATGCAACCAAACCCTAAGAATAACTATATGCCCTAAGAATGCTCAGCAGAAGACTTCCCATAGAACATGTTCTTAGCCACATGGACGAAAAACTTCTTCTGGACATGTTCATACCCCTCAGTGCTATGAGTGGCAGGAACCAAGGCTGTCAGGCAGGAATCAACAACATAAACCTAACCTCTACAAGGCTCTAATGATGTTCCAACTTGCCACAGAGAGTACCCATCCCTACCAGGATGCAATACCTTCAAGTGAAGACATCATCCTAATCTATTTTATGTCATGGCACACAGAGTTAATAAAAAAAAAAAAAAACAAAGAATTGTGTATTTTTAAATTATACCGAATGATTAAGTATCAGCCCCCCATCCTCCAACTCCTTGATTCTAAATTCTGCTGGCATGGATGTTTTAGCAACAAAGGTAAGGATATTTCAGCAGGGAACAGAGCAATATTTTCACTATGCAGAAAGCTGAAACCTTATGCCCAAGTCATTTTAACTTCTTCATTGGCTGAGATGCCTGGTAAAGACAAGGAGAATAAAGAATGGGTAAAATTAGAAATAAACGTAAGCTGTAGCCTAGAAGGCTTTGAAGAAAAAAAAAAAAACTCTTGCAATAATATACACGTACACTTTTGCCATTTTCCTTATTTATTCCTCCTATTATTACATATTCAAGGGCACTTCCAAAAGTTCATGGTAAATGTGTATTATCAAAAAACTATGAACAAGTTTAAAAAATTTTGCAACTAAATAAACTTATCTTTTAGTACCTTTTCTACCTGAAATTTTGGAAGTACCCTCATATGGTGACTAAAGGGTATCTTCATTTACCTTCTATTCTAGAGGGTACAGAATATTAAGATGATAACATAAAAACCAGGAGGAGCAACTATTATCACCTGGACCCAAAGAACAGTTCGTCCTGGAGAGGTATGATTTGGGATGTCCTCTACTGGGAACAATGGCACATGTAGTTATGTTCAGAGAATTTCACATTTCTATTAAGTAGGAAAAAATCTGAAACTGTATCTATGGTGGGAAGAGGCATGCTTGGGGGTCAGAAGGCAGACTGTATTGCTGGTCTTTTTATTTTTTTTTCCTACTATCTCTAAGATTAACAAATTGTCAGTAATAGGACTTTTGCTTCTCAACAGAGGAGTGGAAACAGGTTCCATGATAAGTCAATCAGATTCTGTCTTTGCTATCTGAATTGTGAGAAAAGACACAAAGTAACTGATGGGTAATGGAAAGGTTCTTCCAATAACAGCACTCAGAGTGCATCTCCATGATTCTGCAAATGAAGATTTCAAAGTTGCCTCAACTTGTTTGTTTACCTCTGGGTCTTTGACTTATGAAGGATCCTTTGCTTAAGTTAATGCAGTCCCATTCTGTTGTTTGCAGGCAAATAACCCTACGATTCAATGCCCAGGAAATCACAAATCTAATTGCTAGAATCATTCAGATGCCTCTTCTTCCTTAAATGGACATTCAAAATGATCCTATGGAGGTCAAAATCTCTGCTGGGATTAACAGACTAGTAATTCTTGAATTAAGCTGTGGAGCCAGAATTATCCATGCAATGGGTTAACAACACAGGTATTTAGCAACATCACAAATGATTGAAATCAGAGTAGGATACCCAAGAATCTATATTTTCCAGAACCCACATTGACTTGCATGATGCATCGTAAGGATTGAAGAGCTGCTTGATCAGATTCTCAAACTAAAATTTGCAAGCCAAGTGCAATAAAGAGCAATATCATACTCAAATATATCTTTCTGTGTCTTTAATCACCGCCTTAGAAATCATAACCTCTAAACCTTTAAGTTATAGGAGAGAAAATAGACTAAAACAGCCTCTTAAAATTTGATTTTAGCTTGTTGAATATTTTTAAAGATGTGACTGATATATTAGCAGATTACTTGCACAGTGCATGACAAACATAAACATCTAGGAATAAAAGAAAATGAAGGTAACACATATGCATATACTTCTCAACTAGGAAGAGAAATTCTATTAAGTGGCCAGCCTTGCAAATACTTTAGGTCACTATGTTATGAAAATAAATCAATGCGGTTCCTAGAACACATTTTGCTCTCTCTGCCTCAATCCCTTCTCTCTTCCCCCTTCAAACACAGTTTATTCTTCTGTATTTCCGGATGCTACATTTTCAAGCCTCTTTTTGTGTTACTCAAACATAAAAAAACACTTTGATATTTTCTGTTTCCTAATTTTTATCTACTTTTGCACATTTCTATCTCCGCTCCCACTTCTACTGTCCCAACTACAAATAGGGAAGGATTAAAGGAGCTACAACATCTACTTTGGCAAATGCCAAAAACAGAAGTGCTGTGTAATTTATAGGTTTGTGTAGAAAGAAACCTCTAAAGAGGACCACCATCCAGTAACATATTTCTTCTTAAGCAGTTATTTTAAAGTACCGTTGGGGTGAGCGGGAGAATTGGGTATAATTTAACTTTTATTTAAATGATCTCCTGCTGGACTAATAGTTTCTTCCCTGAAGCAAAAATATTTGCTTTAAGGAATATCCTATGAATAGAAAGACTGTTCTAAGAAGAAAGTTTTCCATTTTTATTTATTGCTAGTGTCATTTTCTTTGCTCCAGAACAAAGGAGAGCAGTCCATGTCTGCTACAACTAAATATTTCTTAACTAACCAATCTTCTTATAGATAAGTGCTATACAGACTAGATAAAACAGACGAAAGGGCTTCCTAAGCCACTGGAGAATGAGCAAGCACAGGAAGCTATGGATACTAGCACTTGATAGAATAAAGTGGCACCCTGGTAAGGTGTACATAAAGGTAAAGTGGCACTAGATCTCCATGGGTAGCTAAAACTTAAGAAGACAGAGGAATAAAACCATCAAGGGCTAAAAAGAAAATGCCATCTAAACAAAAACACAGAAATAGGGGGACGGTGAGGGCCCTTGGGGTACTAGTAATGCTTTATTCTTAATTTGGACATTGATTATTAGTGTTACCAGATGACAAAAAAAAAATTCATTTATCTGTACACTTACGTGTATTTCTTGGTATGCATGCTATATTCTAATAAAATGTTTTAACCAAAAAATATTGTCAACTTTGAATTCAAAATCTATTGAAAATATCCTTCAAGTATGGAGATCATGGGGCTGGCGCTGTGGTGTAGTGGGTAAAACTGCCATCTGCAGCACCGGTGTCCCATATGGGCTCCAGTTCTAGTCTCAGCTGCTCCGCTTCTGATCCAGCTTTCTGCTATAGCCTAGGAAAGCAGCAGAAAATGGCTCAAGTCCTTGGGCTCCTGCACCTGGATCGGCACAGCTCCGGCCTTAGTGGCCATCTGGGGAGTGAACCAGCAGATGGAAGACCTCTCTCTCTCTCTCTCTCTCTCTGCCTCTCAATAAATCTTTAAAAAAAAATGAGATCACAGGAAAACATTTACAGAGAAATTAAAATTAAGAGGCAAAGCAGATGTACACTACAGGAAATACTACAGGAAGTTCTTTGGGCTGTAGGGAAATGATACTCAACAAAATTCAGCTACTCAGAAAACACTGAGTATCAGAAATATCAATATGTGGATAAGTATAAAATACCATTTTTTACCATTGATCTCTTGAAAATTAAGGATATGCATAATATAACAAAATAACCGTTAAAAAATAAGATGACAGAAGCCTCTGCTGTGGTACAGCAGGTTAAGCCTCTGCCTACAACATTGGCTTCCCATATTAGAGCACTGGTTGCAATACCAACTGCTCTGCTTAAAATCTAGCTCCTTACTAATGCACCTAGGAAAAGCAGCGGAAGATGATCCAACTATTTGGGCCCCTACTATCCACATGGGAGACCAGGATGGAGTTCCAGACTCTTGACTTGAACTTGTCCCTGCCCTGTCTATTGTGACCAATTGGATAGTGAACCAGTGGATGATCGATCCCTTTCTCTGTTTCTCCCTCTCTTTCATCCTTTCAGATAAATATGATGTATCTTTTAAAAATTAGGTTATAGAGCTTAAAAGCTTATAGGTAAGTTAAAATAGAATTACTCAGAGTGCTGCATGAATCTAAAAAGCAGCAAGAAAGGAGGTACACAAAGATCAGCTAGGCCAGAGGGGAACAGCTTCTGAAACAGTGATCTACCTCCAGCCATATAAATACTAAAATGTTAAAAAATTAGAGATTATAAAAGCAGATTTTTAAAAAGGCCAAACAATATGCCTTATACATAAACAGGTTAAAGGTTAAAAAAGAGAAAAGAGACGACATGTATAAAGAAAGCATAAAACAGCTGAGTAGCTATATGAATATCACATAGGGTACATTACCTAGAAAACAAATTTGGAAATTTAATGGTTTTTTTAAAAAAAATCAGTATAAAATTTAAAAATAATTTGGACATGTTAAATTTATCAGGAAGCTTAAAGCCAACAAAAAGGTTTTGCTTTTTTACTTTTCCTTACCTGAGAAACAGAAACGTCTGCACCTTGGGGGGCTGAAGCAGAGAGACTGGCACTCAATCCAGGTGTCTCATGTGGGACCAATTTCTTGACTGATCATGGCTGCATCCCCAGGGTCTGCATTAGCAGGAAGCTGGAGTCAAGAGACAGAGCCTGGAATCAAACCAGGCTCTCCAACGTGGGATGTCACCACCATAACCAACAGGCCAAATGCCTGCTCAGTTGCGGCTTTTGATGACACTCAAACTTCATTAAGTTAAGCAATTTTTATGTGTTTTTCATGCTTTTAAAGAATTCTGTAATCTAAATGTTAGAGAACATGTCCTTGTGTTAAGAGAGGCAGAAAGACAGATATGAGCACATGCGTGTAAGAAAAAATAGGAAGTTCCTGCAGGAAGGGGCCTCGATGTCTTCAAAGCAACTCAACATTTGTAGATCAATGTCCTCTCCAATATCATTTCAGGGGAGGCCCCAGACCCTAGGAATCTCCCCACCAGTATCATACCAGGGAATCTTCCTGTTTAATAACATTCTGGGACAGGTGACAGAAAACTGGTAGGAAGTTTAACCTAGGTACTTCAGTATGGGATATAGCCATAAAAACCCTGGTAAACAGAGCACTCAGTTCTCTGCTGAGCTGGCTGGTCCGTCAGATGTAGCCCTCTTTAACATCACTGGCCTGCTTACCGCTAATATTCTTTTCTTTTTTCTTTTTATTTGTTTGACAGAGTTAGACAGTGAGAGACAGAGACAGAGAGAAAGGTCTTCCCTCCATTGGTTCACTCCCCAAATGGCCGCAATGGCCAGAGCTACGCCGATCCAAAGCCAGGAGCCAGGAGCCAGGAGCTTCTCCCCGGTCTCCCATGTGGGTGCAGGGGCCCAAGCATCTGGGCCATCCTCCACTACCTTCCTGGGCCACAGCAGAGAGCTGGACTGGAAGAGGAGCAACCGGGACTAGAACCTTTATTTCTTTTTCTTTTTTTTAATTTTTATTTTTATTTTTTTTTATTTTTGACAGGCAGAGTGGACAGTGAGAGAGAGACAGAAAGGTCTTCCTTTTGCCGTTGGTTCACCCTCCAATGGCCGCTGCGGTAGCACGCTGCGGCCAGCGCACCGCGCTGATCCGTTGGCAGGAGCCAGGTGCTTCTCCTGGTCTCCCATGGGGTGCAGGGCCCAAGCACTTGGGCCATCCTCCACTGCACTCCCTTATTTCTAACCAAACTGTTGATTGTGTATATGTACATGGATGTATTATGTGAACATGTCTTTCATATAATGTTTTAAATTTTTATATGGTATATATAGGGAGAAATGAATATCAAAGAATCTGAAAGACAGAGTTACTATCTACTTGTTCACTCCCCAAATGCTCATAACAGCATTGGTTGGGAAAATTCAAAGCCCAGAGTTGGGATTCAAGCCAGGTCTTCCATGTGGGTGGCAGGAACTCAATTACTTGGGTTGTCACCACTCCCTACAAGGATCTGCATTATCAGGAAGCTAGAGTCAACAGCTGGAGCTGGGAGTTTAATCCAGGTACTTCAGTAATGGTAAATGCCTACCCCATAAATTCTTAATTTCATAAGTTTATTTTTTAATTGGAAAGGAAGCACTACAAAGAGAAAGAAAGACACACTCACACAGAAAGAGACAGAGATCTTCCATCTACTGATTTCACTTTCCAAATGCCTGTCCCAGCCAGGGCCATGCCAGGCCAAAGCCAGGAGCTAGGAAATCCATCTAGGACATGCACATGGATGGCAGACAGTCAAGTGCTGGGGCCATCATCTGCTGCATTCCAGGGTGAGCATTAGTAGAAAAATGGAAAAGGAGCAAAAGTGAGATTGGATCCCAAGCACTCTGACGCAGGAGGTAGTTTTCCCAAGTAATGGCTTAACTCACTGCACCGCAACCTCTTCCCCTAAATTCTTAATTTTAAGAACACTTTTCAGCCATCTGTGTCACTCTAACAATACTGAAGTTAAAATTCTTAGCCAAAAATATTGACAAAGGACATTTTGTGAAGACAAAGCAAACCATAGAAACCAAGGATGTTGTGTTCTGTTAGGTCTTTCTTAAAAAAAATAAATAACAGAGGGCAATGACTGATTTATTTTTCTAAATGTGTTTTCAAATTTTAAACTAAAGTTGGGTGGTTAGGGAGGGAGAGAGGAACAGTGGTTGGTGGGGGATCGATTAACATATTGCAGAACTTGAGAGAAAGCAAGTGGAAAAACACCTAGGATCCCATGAGAGTATTTTCATAAGCTTCCCCCAAAATGAAATAGCAGATAATTTTCCCACACTCTGCATCTATTAGGTGTGCAGCTAGGATTCAAATACAGGCTGTCTAATCAAATCCAAGAGCCTGCCTCTAAACCCACTCACTATCATTTTATCAGAAATAATCAAGGCTGAACACTGTAGTGTGTTTAAGGATTAATTATAAAGCGGATTTTCACTGTTGTGAGCTAATATGTGTTTTCAGGAGATCTTACCTGCAGGCTTTTTTTATTTTAAAAATATCGGGAGGTAAAAATAAAATGCCTAGTTAAAACATGAGTGCCTTGACAAAAATAAAAACTCTTATTGATAGCTAATGCTAACCAAAATCTCAAGAACTTGTACTTCATCTGTGCTTGTTGCTCAAGAAGCTTTTAAAAAAAAGCAAGCCACTGAAATTCTCATGGTTAGTAGACATTATCAAGATAGAAATTATCACGACTTCTCCCTTTGGACAACTTAATCTATTAGCAGATAGAAAGTTATTAAACAGCTAAAATCCTTAAAGTAATTACACGTGACAAGATGCTTCTAATATGAACATTTCATTTAATCCTCCTAGAAACTAGGTGAGGCTGGCATCCTTACCTAATTATCAGACAATCTTGGAGACTGAAACAGTGAGATATAGCAGTTTAGTCATTCTCTCACAGCTTGCTATCTGAATCCCTATTCAGTCAACTATGTTAGCTGTTTCTGACCTATGACATGAATCACTGCAGAAATTCTTCAAGGGCAAATTTCGTCGTAAATAATAGTATGACAAACCAGCTGCTATTCAATTGCAGTTCCCCTGTTGGGATCTCCTAAGGAAAAGTGGTGGACCAAGTCACCTACAGGCTATCCTGTTGAAGAAGGCAGTTGGCATATTGAGGGTACACACTGGGATTCTCATGAGTGAGTCTTATCTAGATAGAATGCAAAAGGATAATTAGCAGAAAGAGGCATCTAGCGTTGGTGTACACTTGCTATATTGAATATAGTATCATCAACATTTCCCATCAAAATTAACTTGAATTCATTGCTGAGAGTAATGTAAGGAGTGTTGGTTAAAACATAAAGCGGCCAGTCTCTGGGATCTCTGTCCTTAATGTGCTGTACATTTTGATTTAATGCTATAACTAGTACTCAAACAGTATGTTTCACTTTGTGTTTCTATGTGGGTGCAAACAGTTGAAATCTTTATACTAAATTGATCTTCTGTATATAAAGAGAATTGAAAATGAATCTTGATGTGAATGGAAGGGGAGAGGGAATGGAAGAGGGGAGGGTTGCGGGTGGGAGGGAAGTTATGGGAGGGGGAAGCCATTATAATCCATAAGCTGTACACTGGAAATTTATATTCATTAAATAAAAGTTAAAAAAATCATGAAAAAGAAAAGCTTCAAACTCAAAAAAATGGTACTTATTCCTGTCCCACACCATGTAATTAGCAAAAGATTAAAAAGGTGGGTTTTTTTCCTTTTGCAAGTTCCTAAAGAATGTTATTTGACAACATCAGACACTGAAGAAGTAATTTTCTAACATCAAAGTATAAAAGCCTATTTTTTTAAGTCCAGGTAATTACCAAGTAATTACAAGCAGCCAATCCCTCTCTCATTTGTCAGTGAGACAGAAAATAACTGAAAGGAAGCTCATCACTGAAGAACTGAATGGTCTGTCACATGCAGTGAGACTACTAAGCTCTCTCATTGAATAGATATGTACCTACTCTAGATGCACTACTACTCTGCAGTAGAGATTATGGTTTTGCTCTACCCAGTTCTCTCATGCTTCTACCTCTGTGGAACACCTGAGAATAGGACACAAGAAATCAAGCTAAGGCCAGAGCTGAAGTACTTCATAGAAGAGACTCAAAATAATGTGTTCATCAGAGCAGATGTTCTTCTTCGCAGCTGACATGAAGCACCTCCAAGTTTCATTCTAAATAAAATGAGTCAAGGAACGAAAGCAGAGAACAAGCAGGATGGAGCAATGAGAGGAGAAAGCACAGAGAGCACAGGAGTTCTTTCTTAAACAACAGTCATTGGGATCCTTTGTGTTACCATATATTTATAGTCAATAAGAGAGATACGAGCACCACTGGACAATAACAACACCTTCCTCAGTGGCCTTTCTCCATGTGATTTTACAACCAACCTTGAAAAGCAAGAGTACATTGTAAAGAAAGACCTGCAACACTTATATCTGGATAAATTATAGAAACAGTTCCCTAAACTTGTTTTATGGTTCGGCAATGTCCAACGCATCCCCAATCCTTTGGACAACAAAGCCAAAAGCAGAATATAGTGCTGATTGACAACACCAAAATAAGGGAGATGAGGTAAAAAGAGAGGAGGGAAAGAGGGGGGCCTTTGCCAAACTTGGTATCAAGAAATACATGGTGAATGGAGTCAGCCCATTCATTAACTAAGAACAAAGTCCATTTTTCTCTATAAATGGGCATTTTTCTCTCATATGGGCATAGTATCCAATTATTTGTCTATTTCTTATAAAAATCACAACAAACTCCTGGAATGTCACTTGAGTGTGGATTTTTGCCAAAAAAAGCAAAACAAAACATTAGTTTAAAACAAATAAAAGAATATTACCAACTTCTTATAAAAAGGCACAAAATTCCAGAAATGCTAGGTAAGATATAACCAGCAATTTTTTCAAAATATTTTATTGATTTGAGAGGCAGTTACAGACAGAGAGAGAGACACAGAAAGTCTTTCATCTGCTGGTTCACTCCCCAAATGGCTGCAATGGCCAGAGCTGCACTGATCTGAAGCCAGGAGCCAGGAGCTTCTTAAGGTCTCCCATGCGGGTGCAGGGACCCAAGGATTTAGGCCATCTCCTACTGCTTTCCCAGACCAATGCAGAGAGCTGGAACGAAAGACGAACAGCCAGCCTGTATGGGATGCCAGCGCCTCAAGCAGAGGCTTAGTCTACTGTGCCACAGCGCTGGCCCCATAACCAGCATTTTTGAAAATAACCTAAGCTTGCAATAAAGGAGAAGTCCCCAGTACTAGAAACAAAGAAGGAAGTAACTTCCTTTGAGCAGTACTAAGCAGCCAGGTGAGGAAGAATATCCAGATAAGGTGGCTGGGAAACAGTGAGCAAAAGCAGCTACTGTGTGTTCAGACTGACCACTTTGTGAACAGGATAATATCAGAAAATCAAATCTTCTGTTAACATGGGGAGAAAAGATAGATTCTTCTCTACCATGAATGTTGATGCTACCTTGCCATGTCACAGCCACAACTTCAGGGCTTGGATCCCAGCTCACTGAAGACATCTGGTGTAAGGCTGGGGCTCCTCCAAACTCCAACCATCATCTGGCTAGGTTGGGCTGAAGCCAGTGTTCTATCGGGCCGCAGACTATTGTATCTTGGCCTATGATCATGCGAGGAGAGGAACTGGTGCCTCTCTGGTCACACTGCTGAAAAACACTACAGACCTAATATCGAGGTTCCTTTCCCAAAGTCAGCCACCAAGGCCTGCTAGAGTTGTTTGTGTGGAACACAAAGGGCATCAGAGGGGCTACGTTCCTACTCTCCATGCTTCGTTCTTCATAAGATTTCCTAATGAGCTCCAGTAGCTTACATGTGCACTGCCTTGTCACTTACCATGGCCAACCTAATAGTGGTCACCATACTTCTAGACTTTTACATTAGGAGAAAGACATTTTTGCTTGCTCAAGTAACCTCATTTTGGGTCCCTAGTTTGCAGCAGTTTAGCTTATATTCCAATCAATAAATATTCTGGTAGGAGTCTCCAAACCCAACTACAGGTCTGATGATGCTTTAACAAGATTCATAGGATTCAGCATGTAGCCATGGTCATGATCACAGCAGAGCGCCGTTAGGAGGAAAAATCAGCAAAGAGAAAAAGAGTCATCAGGGAAGTTCAGAGGATACTGGCATAATCTAAGAAATCTCTCCCCATGGGGTCAAACAGGACACTTAATCTCTCCAGCAATGAGCTCTGACAACACACATGTGAAACGCTGCCCTCCAGGGAGATTCTCTAGAGCCTGGAACCCAAGGCTTTTGTTGGGGATGGGTGGCACAGGCAACCTCTGTTTAGCATATGCCAAGACTACAGAGTTCCAGAAGAAAAACAAGGACTCAACATCACCCATGTTGTTTGCATAGGTTGGGAGCCACTGTCCTTGGTTCTGGAAGTAGTGGGAATCCACCCCCACACAAAATCCAAGTTCTCAAAATGCCACACAGAGCCATCCTTGCAAGTGCCCTTCTAAGGACTGCAGTGTGAGGTCTGCTGTGTTAACTCTTTTATAAATAATATATATATATATATATCATATATCATATATATTTACACTGTGTATAGATCCAGTAAAATATACAAATATAGGTAAGAATAATTCACATAAAACTTGGAAGCAAATATCTCTAAGTGGAAGGAGTGGAGGGGGATGAACAATGAGGCTTTAACCGTGTCTGTAATCTTTTACATTACAAAGTAAATACTGATGGCTATTTAGTCTTCTGATACACACATATATACTATTATTTTATTTTTGTTTATTTTTATAATTTGGAGATCTTTCACTTAAAAGCAAAAAGTAAAAAATGGCCAAAAAATTGAAGTCATACAAAAAGGAAACTATCCTCAGCAAAGTACACCATCCATACTACTCAGAAAGGGCTGCACAGCAGAGAAACATGTCCTTCAAATGTCCCAAAATGAAGAGAAGTTGGGGCCAGCACTGTGGCACAGTGGGTTAGGCCACCATCTTTATTGCCTGCATCCCATATGGGCACCAGCTCAAGCCCTGGTTGCTTTGCTTCTGATCCAACTCCCTGCTTATATTCCTGGGAAAGCAGTGGAGGATGGCTCCAGTGCCTGGGCCCCTGCACCCACATGGGAGACCCAGAGAAGGCTCCTAGCTTCATCCTGGCCCATCCCTGGCCATTGTGTCATTTTGGAGGTGAACCAACGATGGAAGTTTTCTCTCTCTCTCTCTCTCTCTCTCTCTCTCTCTCTCTGTCCTTCCCATTCTCTGACTCTGATTTTCAAATATATAAAAATAAAAAATAAAAAAGAGAAGACACTGTAAGACCCACCAGAGGATGTCACAAATTGATTTTTAAGTCGCCAGAAAGTACTATGGAACAATAAAGACAATGAGTACCAAGAAAAAGAGAATCTGTGCTTAGTTCAAAATCTAGTCACTTAATCACAAATGTCCCCCACACCCTTCTAACAATAAAGCCCCCCAAAGACCTTCATATATTCTAAAGACATTAAAAAAATAACAAGGGATGAAAACCTACAGAACTCCAATGTACAACAGTTGTTTAGCTTAGAATTTACTTACTATGTTCCTAACAATACAGTAGAGAGAGTAGGAATGGCTAGATGTACATATCAGTGTTTGCAAAAGACATACAGAGAGAGAGGGAGAGAGTGAGAGAGAGAGAGAGAAACAAGAACTAGGATGAGAGAGGGAGAGGAGCAGGGGGAAGGAGATGGAGACAGAGAGAAGGAAGAGAAAGGGTGGAGGGATGCAGAGGAGAAGCAAATCTGGGAAGAAAGAATGAATACAAATGAAAGAGAATGTATTTCCATTCTCCACCACTAATTTAGATATCTCCAAATAAAAGTTTATTAGAGGTGCAAATTCCTAAATGATCATACTTTAAGATATTTGACAAAGTTCAGCTTGTAAAAAGAATATGAAATAATAATTTTTGCTTCACTGGAGCAATGAAGACCATATTTAAGTAAGTAGGAAGCATAGAAGACTTAAAGAATTATCACAGCCCTATGGTATTCAGCTGAGAAGGAGTGTCTAACAACTATGTCAGAAATGCTAAGCACATTAACCAACCTTGCTAAAGCCCTTGGATTCTGAGGACTAGTTTTATTTAAAATGATACTAGGTACATTTATTTATGAAAATGGTGATTATAAGTACTTTATCTCCTTTGATATCTCAGAACTCGATGAGGACATTATTCTTCCCATTTCTCTAATGTGGAAACTGAGGCACAGAAAGTTTTTAAGCAAACTGTCTCAGGTATAGCAATAATTCACACAGGCAGGCTAGATCCAAAGCCTGTATTTTTAACATACTTCACCAACTTCATTTCCTATTATCTCATACTTTATGAAAATATTCAACTAAAAATAACTGTATTCCCTATACTGATTACTCATACTTTGGCAAAGTAAATGCTACGACACAGGAAGAAGCAAAGGGTATGTTTCTCCTGTGATGGAAGAAAAGGCTTCAGCAGCAATTCTCCTGTACCAGCTTTCCAAAGCTTAGCAAAAGCACCTGTCTGGGATAATGCTTCACTTCCTAAGCTGTTCTCTAAGTGCTCGAAATCTCTGAAAAATAAAAATAAAAAATCCACAAGTCCTAGAAACTGCCCTCCTTTCTTAACTTTCCAGTAATGAACCATTTTCCATAGGTTTCTGGGTGGGAAGGGGAGGGGGGATTCTGGCTAACTTTTTAAATGAATTCCTTTGTGTGCAGGGTGACAAAGTCATTCTGAGCTCACCATGAACTGACTGGCTTAGAAAATTGTACTGGCAGATTCATGGATCCCAAACAAGGGAAACTGTCTTCCCATTGCGGTCTCTGCTCATCCAGCACATCTATGGTACAGTGCTCAGCTACTGGTACCATCGGTGAAATGGGACATATGAAATGCAGGGTCAGGGTAGTTATAGGGAAGGAAATCCATCTCTCCACAGTACTTTTCACTTCCCAAATACTAAATGCTTACCATTATTGTATATATGAAATATATATAGCCTCTCCACAACTGCTAAAATGGGTGACCAAGCCAAGTACAGGGCTGAAGGCTAGTGATGGAAGCAAGGGGACAGTATTTCTACTATGAGGAATGTCATTCCCATAGGCCCAACACTGCAGAGAAAGCTTAGCAGCCTAGGAACTGAAATTCAGTGCAGCTGGAGTGTAGGCCATGAAGGAACTGGGAATAGAACAGGCCAGCTGGGGAAGCAAGGGCAGATCAGGGGAGCCCCTAGAGTTAGGACAAGAAGGGGCTGGGTGGAAAGGTCAGGAGAGCCACGAGACACCTTTCAAACACTAGAAGCAGGGGCCCAGTCTTTTTGACTGCAGATTGGATAATGAACTTGAGTTGCACCATTTGAAATTTTCATTATTCAACAGTCTTGGACATGCAAAAAACGGCAATTATCTATTGCTCAATCTCATGAAAACCTTCCTAAAATGAAACAGGACTAGAAACCCAAGAAATTGTCCAATAGTGTAGTTAAGAATGAGAAAACACAACAGAGTCACAGAGTAACTGGAATATAGCTATCACAGATAAAATGACTATATGAGGAAAAAATAACAAAGTGACCTAAGAGGTCAGTATTGTGGCCTAGCAAGTTAAGCTGCCACCTCTGAGGCCAGCATCCCATATGGGCGCCAGCTGGAGTCTTAGCTGCTCTGATTCCAATTCAGCTCCCTGCTAAGGAGGTTGGGAAAGCAACAGAAGATGGCCCAAGTACTTGGGACCCTGCCATCCATATAGGAGACCCAGATGGAGTTCCAAGCTCCTGGTTTGGCTTGATTCAGCCCCATCCATTGTGGCCATTTTGGAGTAAACCAGTGGATGGAGGATCTCTCTCCCTCTCTCGCTCTCTCTCACTCTATATTTCAAATAAATAAATCTTTTAAAGAAAAGAAATCTTCTTAACATATTTTTCTTCTCATTTTATTTGAAAGCCAGAGGGACAGAGGATGGCGCGCACACACACACACACACAGAGAGAGAGAGAGAGAGAGAGAGAGAGAGAGAATCTTCCATCCACTAGTTAATTCCCCAAATGCCACAGGGACCAGAGTTGGGCCAGGCTAAGGCTAAGGCTAGGAGCCAGGAATTTCATCCAGGTTTCCCACAGGGACTAAGTCCTCAAGTCATCATCCATTGCCCCCAGCATGCACATTAGCAGGAAGTTGGATATGAGGCAGAGTAGGAAAAATGTGAACCAGGCACTTTGCTAGTATACCAGGCAGTTACTTAACCACCACACCAACACCTCATCCCCCAATATCTGCAATTTAAGAACTTAGTATAAACCTTAGAAAACAGGACAAAATACCAAACTACCCTATCCCACACTATTTTTAGGATCAGCAAGCTTCTGTATTTTCACTCTAAAACTATATTATAAATGTTACAGATGCCAAGCTCCATGCACAGTACAATGTAGCTTCAAGGGACTTAAAACCAAGTACATCTAACTGGATAGTGGTTCCAAACATAAGAGAAGTGTGATCCTTATGCCTTTCTGCTAATGGCAAAATGAGAACCATGGGTCACATTCCCTGACTCTTAGATACCAGGGTCTTTTTACTCTACTATCCTGCTCTTATTTCATTAGCATCCCCTGAGAAACATACTAGAGCTGTGACCCAGCCTGGATATTCCAACTGGGAACAAGAGGAAGGGGCAGCACCAAGGGGGTGCAGTGCCAAGCACAGCTGTGACTAATCATGGACCTGTTCCTTTTCCCAGCTCTCCCTACTGCGGCCGTCCCTCTGCTCCATGAGCTCAGGGCCTTTACGTTTCTCTATCAATTTTGCCCAAATACAGCTTCACCTATCACTATGTTACCACACTGCTAACATTGCCTTGCCTTCATACCTACCAAAAAATTCTACCTCTTACATTCAAAGTAGTGGGAAAATCATTATTATATTATAGACTTATTTCATACTAAAAATTCACTGCTTTTATTAATCCTGAGAGTTTTCCTTGTTTCCACCTGTACCTAAATTAGGCACAGGGTAGGGCACCCAGCTGTGTTTAAAGTACACCATCAAATGATTCTTTTTTAAAGAATCATTTATTTTGAAAGTCAGAGTTATAGAGAGTGAGGAAGAAGAGAGGAAGAGAGAGAGAGAGAGAGAGAGAGAGAGAGAGAGAGAGAGAGAGAGATATTCCACCTGCTGATTCACTCTGCAATGGCCTGTGCTGGGCCAGGCCTATGCCAAAATCCAGGAGCTTCATCCAGTCTCCCAAATGGGTGCAGGGGTCAAAGCACTTGGGCCATCCTCTGCTGCCTTTCCCAGGCTGTTAGCAGGGAGCTGGATCAGAAGTGGAGCAACAGGGACCTGAACCAGTGCCATATGGGTTGCCAGAATTACAGGCAGTGGCTTTGCCCGCTACACCACACCAGCCCCTCTTTTTTCATATTTGTGTACTCTGTTGTTTCAAAGATCTTGGAGATAGCTAACTTTATTTTAGTTCTAACAGGAAATAGGAAGGAAATTTTTATGACTTGGTCTTCAAAAAATTGTGCCTAAAAAACTTTCTTCTCTCATCCATCAGATATTTTGCAATGGAAATATTAATCTCTCTCCCCTTTCCTTCTTTCTTATCATCTGAAATTTTTAGACTGGAATTGAAACCTGCTATGAGATATTATCTTTATAGGCTTGAATCCAAAACAGACAAGAAAATTGGATGAAAATCCTGCTTCTTTCAGACTAATAAATTCCCTCTTTGTTGTTTTAACACTTTTTTTCAAAAATATAATAAGTGAATACATAATCCAATTTCAAATATTGAGCAATAAAATACAAGCAAAAGGGGTGGAGACTGTGACTCAGCAGGTTAAGTTGCTGTGTGGGATGCCCATATCCCATTGGAGTGCCTGGACTGAGTCCCAGCCTCCCTGATTCTGATCTAGCACCCTGCTAATGTGATCCAGGGAGGCAGCAGGGAATGGTTCAAGTGGTTAAGCCACTGCTACCAATGAGTGACATCAGGGAGACCTAGATTGAATTCTGGGCTCCTGGCTTTGGCCTGGCCCAGCCTTGCTAGATACTGCATGCATTTGGGAAGGAAACCAAGAAAACAGCAGATGGAAGATCTCTCTCAAATAAATAATATAAATAAACATACAAAAAAATGAGGAAAAGTCTCCATCACTATCTTATCTCCAAATTACTATCGCATTCCAAATGGATATCATCATTTGTGCTACCACGGTCATCAAGTTTGTCATTATAACAGCGAAATCTTGTTATCCTCACACATAATATTCTGACATAAAAATGGCAAAATACATACTTGATCTTTTCTGTAGACAGAATATGTAAACAAATTCAGGATTAGAGAAATGAAAAGGGTGTGGAATTATTAATCTTATAACAAGATGGTGTTTAATTATTTTTTAAACATATAAATCTGCTGGATTAATGTAATGATAATTCAGAGTAGGAAACAGAAGCTGAAAGAAGAACAGCTCTTCAGCATATGATGACACAAAATGATCCTCACAAACCATTTACTAAGTTTTGGGAACATTTTCTTTATCAAGAAACTGAATTTGAAAACGTTATAGCTATGTAAAGAACAGTAGTAAATTAAAATTGAATACTCCAAACAGTCTATATTTTGATACAAACACTGGCACTCTCATTCTCTCTTGCTTTTTTACCACACTGATTTTCCCACAGGAAGGAACAGATTAAAGGGTGGATTACTTCAAGAGCTCTAAAGGTCTCTAGGCCTGACCCCACTCTTAGAGGGAACCTTTTCAGAGGAATAATGCCAAAAAGAACAGTGAAAGGCCGAGAAAACCCACAACTGAGCCCTTCAGTGGGCCCTCATTCACAGTCGCCATTGACTGCCCTTGGCCTCTCTGGGGGAATTCAACATAATTCAGTGCCCACCGTAAGACTGAATGCACAACAGAGAGGAAGAAAGTGATGGAGCTGCTTTGCATCTGTTTACTTTCTTACAGAAATGTGAAGGGGGTTAATCTTCTACAAGTCTAGTCATGTGCTTTCACAAAAGGCCAAGAAAGGAGTCGCAAAGCCTGCCATGACTCAACGGGAAGCTCTTTGTGTCTTCCTTTCCACACCACGTCTGACAAAGAAGCTGTCTAAGTCCCTGGGCTTTGGCTCCTGCCTGAATTCTGAAGTCAATGAAGCAGCGATGATGTCACTGCTTCTGAAGACCACTGTTGGCTGAGATAATGAGGATATCGTCACCCACAACAGGACCACTTCTGCGGCCTGCATTGCCTAAACTCTCGAACACAAAGGGACCCTCCGCACCGGATGAGAGGTGGACTTTTCCTCATCTTTGCATTCTTGGAAGTGAATTATGCAGGAGCACATTTTCCTCTCACGGAGACCTATCTTCCTAAGTTGATCTAGTCGATACTACTGCACTAGAGCAGTTTACTTACACACTTGAAAGGAGAACAAAAGGTCACACTTTTACAGGAGTCTTAGGTATGCTACTCAATTAATATTCTGATAGGAAGGTTCACAGTTTGGTAGGAAACAGATGCTATTACATGAATGAGAGCAATTTCCCATCCTTTTAGTCAAAAATGTATGTATATATCTGACTTAAGAAAGCAAATTCAATTATTTAATTAACATTGGATACTTCAAAAGTAGTTATTTTTCATTTTAAAAAAATCCTGAAGCCCTCTGAAAAATCTCTAAAAGCTATGGGAGCTTTCTGTGACAAAAGAGATGACTCAATATACTTACACAGAAAATTACAAAGGTAAACTCAAGGAGCCTGCAGACTTCTTCATAGCCTTGCAGGCTAAAAAATTACCCAACACAATTACACTAAAGAAAAACTCGGTTAAGGCCTCTTTCACAAGTACTTATATAGCATAGTGATTTTCCTAAGAAACTGAGGTTTCTTAAAGCACTTTTTAATTTTTGTCTCTAGTCTTGCAATAGGCTCATCTTCAATTCTACATGGTGTTATCTACGAAAAAGTATACTCCAAACTATTATAAACAAGCAACATGAAAGGGAAAAGTTTTCCATTTCTACTCTCAAAGAATATTAAATAAAATTAGACAAAAATAAGAGGTGGATATGAATTAAAATAGGCAAACCATATGCCAGATTTAAGTGAGTTAACTCATTTAATTCTCACAAGACAATTATTATCTCAGTTGTCAGATGCTACAAATTCCGGGGAGTTTTTTTCTTTCTGTTTTTAAAAGTCTAAGAAGGAAAGTATGCCAATGTGGAGTCTAAAAAAAATGATGATCTCATGGATGGTCATTCTCAGGACTGTGGAGGGAAGTGGGAAGCGGTGGGTGGATAGGAAAGGTTAATAGATAATAAGTTATGGCTCAATAGGAGCAAGAAGTTCTGGGGTTCTATGGCACAGAAGGGAGACTACGGATAATGTTAATGTACCGTATATTCCTAGAAATATTAGAAGAATGGATTTTGAATGTTTCTTCATTAAGAAATAGTACATATTTGCTGATGGAGTATATAGAAACATAACATGGTACCTCATAACATGTATAATTTTTAAGTATGTGTTAAAAATAGTTTTAAAAATAAAAAAGAGATCTAATGTTCGTCAGGAGAAGATACTGGGGTACATTCTAACTTTGCATGAAGAATAGATATGGCATAGCACATATAGAACAAAAAAGAAGGCCTGGTGAAAAAAATATGTTTCAGAAATGTAGACAAGGTCTGAGTAAAGAGTGGGGAATAGGAATCATTAATGAATGTTAGACGAGTTGAATAAAATATGAAGGTGCTAGGACATCAAGGATGATGCAAAGAATGCTTATGTGATCCAAGAATGAATGGGCAACAACCTGAGTACTTCAGATTCAATGGTAGTGTAATAAATATTTCAGTTTACAAAGATGACTGTATCTATGCAATCAAAAGCAGCAATTTCAAAAGTAGGATGCTTATATTTCAAACATGCACAAAAGCATTCACTAGAATACCGGGAAAAATATAATTTCTATAGTTGCCTTTTTTACATTCTTCATAATTCTTATCTCCTGTGGTTTTTTTTTTTTTTTTTTTTGACAGGCAGAGTTAGACAGTGAGAGAGAGAGAGACAGAGAGAAAGGTCTTCCTTCCATTGGTTCATCCCCCTCCCCAAAATGGCCACCATGGCCAGCACGCTGTGCCAATCCAAAGCCAGGAGCCAGGTGCCAGGTGCTTCCTCCTGGTCTTCCACGCAGGTGCAGGGCCCAAGCACTTGGGCCATCCTCCACTGCCATCCCAGGCCACAGCAGAGAGCTGAACTGCAAGAGGAGCAACCGGGACAGAATCTGAGCCCCAACGGGACTAGAACCTGGGGTGCTGACGCTGCAGGCGGAGGATTAGCCAAGTGAGCTTGCAGTGCTCTTATAGGATTCTACATTGGGGTTGACATACAGGATGCCTCATCACTTCTTACCTGTAGCTTCCCTTCTCCCAGCCCTCTGTTCTGGACTTGAGTATATTCTATACTACATATGACAGGAGATAGATCTCTCTAGACCTCACACCACAGTATATCATTTTTGTGAGCACATTTTTAAAAAAATGTATAAGATAAGTTTCTTTCTAATCTGGCATGAATTGGCCTTTCTGGAAACAAATATGAGAAATGGATATAAACTATGAAATACTTCCAAAAACTCTAAAAAGAGGGAATTACATGATGTTTATTTGAGTGTAAAAAACTTTGAAATTCATACATGTTTTTTCATATTATGCATTCACCAAGTACTTTTTGAAAATTCCCTTGTGTGCATGAATTTCAAATTTAATTGGCACCAAAATAAGCCTATCTTTTAATTCTGTTTTCCACAAAAAGTTTTTGAAGTTCTTTCATTCAGTTTAACACAGAAAATGGGAAGATGTGGAAAAGATTACAAGTCAAATGCCCACCTGGTGCAAGTACCATATCATCAACAGCATCTCCGAGTGGATAGAATTTCAGTTTTACAGATGGGGCAACAGGATCCGAGAATTTCAGTTTTACAGATGGGGCAACAGGATCCGGAGAAGTTTCCCAAATGCACAAGGTCACAAAGCCAATAAGGGGCAGGACTGTTATCTGAATCTAGGTCTGTCTGATTTTAAAATTCATGTCAGAAAAGGCTTACAGATATTCAGTGAAAATATGTGAAAGCCATGAAAACAGCACCTCTTTTAAAACTATGAAAGATAAAACTTGCTACAAAATGATGAGAAAAAAGAAGATTCAAAATCGTTGACTAAAGACATAAAGGGGTAAGGAAGCTCCACTGAATGTATCAGAAGACTGAAGAACACACGTCTTAGCAAAACAGAGTGCTATATATATCAGAAGCCATGAAGTGGGCAGGTGCTTGAGATCCCACATCAGAGTGTATGGTTCAACTTCCAGCCCTGCTTCTGGCTCCAGCTTCCTGCCCATATGCACCCTGGAAGGCAGCAGGTGATAGATGACACCCATGTCGGAGACCAGTATTGAGTTCCTGGCTCCCTTTGGGGCTGTCTCAGCTGTTGTCTGGGGAGTGAACCAGTGAGTGAGTGATCTCTCTAATTCTCCCTTCTCCCCAGCCATCTGCCTTTCAAGTAAATTTTAAAACTTTGTTTTTAAATGTTAAAAGAATAAAGCCATCAAGAGGCCCAAGAAAATAGGTTATGAGAAAAGAAGTCCACTTCAATTGTTAAGTATCTGGAGAAAAGCTGTGTATATAAAGCAGGGAGAATGAAAGCCAAATTGAGAGGGAGCTGGATAAGAGACCATGTGATATGAGGGAGGGAGCAAAAGAAATTATGTTTTTAGAGAAATGTGGCAACAACAATGACGGAAAAAAGAAAGCATCTACAAGGGGCCAAAGAGCTCAAATCCAACATAAATACTTGGGAAAACTGGAAAGACCAATATCATCCAAGGGAACCATGCTCACCTTTATCAAAGTTTGTATGATATTTTTTAAAGGTGCCTTTACAATAACAGAAAGCAACCTGTGACAGACACCACAGTGAGGAAGTCAGCAAGCCCTGCCTCATAAAAGTGGAGCACCACACAGATGATCGCTCCTGCTCTGTACATCCCATTCCTGAGTGCCATCCACCCCCAATTCCCACCCCCGATGCTGAACTACTGAGCTTGTCCCCAGGGGAGGTCATCACACAGGCTGGGTTTGATAAGGGGAAGCTGAGGTGCCATGAGGTGCTAAGTGCTCTGTCAGATTGTCCCCTTGTAACCTTCTCCTAAGATTAAAGAGAATATCTGACATCAGGGTCACCTCTAGGTGGCCACACTGGCTGCCTCTAGTATTTCATTTCTGACCTTCCTGTATGAGTTGAAAGATCCTTCATTCAGTTTTATAGGGTCATGCAAAGCTTATACTCTATTATCAATTTCAGAGTTTGGAACAAAATTTTAACTTATTTTCCCCTGGCAAAGTACTTAAAATTTCTGCATGTCAGAACTCAATCATTTATTCATTCAATATCTATTGAAGACTTATTCCATTCCTAAGCAATGCTAAGTAAAGAGGAAAAACAGGTATAACCTCCACCTATTCCTTGTCACATACTCTTGGCATACTCACATAAAATAAATCTTTTGAAGAAAATTTGAGAACTGGCAGAAAGATATAAACATGGTGCAAACCTACACGCACATTTTCCAACACAGAGGCTATGATTCATGGCTATTTAAATGAAAATTAGATAAAATTAGAAATTCAACTCTTCAGTTGCACTAGTCACACCCATCCCAAAAGATATCTAGTGGCTACTTGCAAGACAGCACCAATGCGCAACATCTCTACTATCACACAAAATCCGATGGGTTACAAGTGATTTGGGGGAGGGGATGCATTTGGCCTAGCAGTCAAGCACCCATCAAGATGCCCACATTCCAAATTGGTGTGTCTGGTTTATGTCCCGGTTCTGTCCCCAATTTTAGCTTTCTGTGAATTCACTCCCGGTGAGGCAGCAGGTGATGGCTCAAATATCTGGCTTCCAGTTGATGCTGTAGGAGACCCAGATTGCATTGTCAGCTCTGAGAGGGAAGGAGGGAGGGAGGGAGGGAGGGAGGGAGGGAGGGAGCGAGATCTTTCATCCATTGGTTCACTACCCAAATGGCCACAGTGGCCAGAGCTGGACTAATCTGAAGCCAGGAACCTGGAGCTTCTTCCATGTCTCCCACAAGGGTACAGGGGCCCAAGGATTTGGACCATCTTCTACTGCCTTCCAGGCGATAGCAGAGAGCTGCTTCAGAAGTGGAACAGCCAGGACTCGACAAGCACCTGTATGGGATGCCAGCATTGCAGGGGGCACCTTTACTGGCTATGCCACAGCGCTGGTCCCTGTCTTAACTTTTGTCTTCCTTCTTTAAGAATGATCTCTGCTGCCTATCCAGCATTCTGCCTGGGAGACAGCAAATGATGATCCAAGTGCTTCAGTTCCTATCACCAACCTAATGAGGCTGGGAGGCAGCAGATGATCCAAGAATTTGGGTTCCTGTCACCCCTGTGAGAAATCTGGATGCAGCTGTGGCCCCTGAATTCTGCCTGGTCCAGCACAGACTGTTGTGGGCATTTCAGGAGATAATTAATGAATCCAGGATGGATGGATGGATGAATGGATGGACGGATGGACAGATAGGTCCTAAAAAAAGTTAGGTGATGAGACAAGAGGCTCATCCTGGGGAAATTAAAAATAAATGAATCAATAAATGAATGAAGTTCAGCATGAATGAATGAATAACTTCTTTTCTTGATTCAAAACCCTTTGCATCATTCAACCCACCTAAAGCCCTAAAACATTCCAGCCTCCACTGGTATCTTTAAAGCCACATAACATCATTAGACCATTCACTACAATGATAACTCTACAATGGTTTAGTTTTAATTGCATGCTTTAGGGCAATTTTTAACTAAAGAATACTATACTATTTGATGAGAGCACATATTAAGCATCCCATAAGCAAATGGCATCTAATAGACACACAATAATAATTAGGTAACTTGTATAAATAATAACCTAATTTGTTCAAAACTTAATGTTCCATCTTCATATTTTAAAGGCATTAAGGCTCTGCTAAATGCCTTAATTTACTTGTTAAAGAGCTCAAATATAGGAGCTCTTTTTCCTTCTCTATGAGATAGAAATAACAAAGATGATTAGATACACATATTAATCTAGTATCCCAAAAAGCCAATGTTTATACTTTTATTCCTTAGCATTACAAAGACCCAGACTGAAGAACTAATTTTAAAAATTGCTCAGGAGATAAGATTCAAATGTTTGAATTTGTTTGTATGGGATCTCCTTAGCTAACTTTAATAAATTTAACATAGTTGTACTATCTTCTTTGGCTAAGAAACACTTTTCATAGAAATGTCCATTAAGATCTGGGGAGTGGTATGGAAAGGGATTTGAAAAGAAATTGTGATCCTATCTGAATGTATTATGTTCCTATAATAGCAAAATTACATTTCTAAAATAGTTATTTATTTACCTTATTTTAGGTCCCTATACCTGGAAAGGTAAGGGATATTCTTAAGGGATATAACACTGAGCACTTACAGTTTCCCCTTCGCTTACTAGCTTTTCTGCTGTGCATAATAGTGAAGTTTCTCCAAGTTCTAGTCACTGGATCTGGGCACCTAGGCTAAGGAACTGCCATGATGATTGGTCTTAATTTTTCCCTTGTTATTGCCAAGAATTGAAGAAACTAAAACAGATGACCTCTCTATTTGTAGCAAAGGAGGCTTGAATATAGTACCTCTGTCATTTTCAACACCATTAATCTATCTCTGGACAAAAAATTAGAAAATCTGCAAAAGTATATTTATGGTTTCATGGAGAATATTTTAATAGTATGTATTTTCTGATGCACATAAAATCAATGATAAACACCCCATTTCTACATTTTACTTGTCTTTAATCAGCTAATTAAATAAAATGCTTTATTTGCCTATATATGGTAGAAAAGAAAATAATAAATAGACTAGGATCCCAAAGAAGATATATAGATACATAAAACTGAAAATTTCAAGATTTTTCCTAGTTATTTAGGATGTCATTGCTATTGTGTGGTACATTTTCAGTTATGAATTATGTGGTAAATTGTGCTTAGGAAGATTAAATTTCACTCCTACTAACAATAGCTACATTTGTAATCCTGGTTTTTGCTATTGTGCATTTGAAAATTTTTAACTATTTTTATTATATATATATATATTTTTTTGACAGGCAGAGTGAATAGTGAGAGAGAGAGACAGAGAGAAAGGTCTTCCTTTTTGCCGTTGGTTCACCCTCCAATGGCCGCCGCGGCTAGCGCACCGCACTGATGGGGCAGGAGCCAGGTGCTTCTCCTGGTCTCCCATGCGGGTGCAGGGCCCAAGCACTTGGGCCATCCTCCACTGCCTTCCCGGGCCATAGCAGAGAGCTGGCCTGGAAGAGGGGCAACCGGGATAGAATCTGGCGCCCCAACCGGGACTAGAACCCGGTGTGCCAGCGCTGCAAAGCGGAGGATTAGCCTGTTAAGCCACGGCGCTGGCCACTATTGTGCATTTGAAACCTTACCATTCTGCATCCCAAATTACAAGTATAAAATATTACAAAGAAAATTAATAAGAGCTCTTTCAATAATCCTTCGACACATGATTTCTGCATCTACAATAGTTTGGATATGTAATAGTATTTAACTACAGAAATACAATAACTTAAATCATGGTGAGGATGTGGGGAAAAAGTTACTCTAATACACTGTTGGTGGGAACATACACTAGTACAACCATTGGGGAAGACAGTATGGAGATTCCTCAGAGATATGAAAATAGATCTACCATATGAATCAACCATCCCACTCCGAGAATTCACCCAAACGAAATAAAATCAACATATTAAAGAGATAACTGCACCCCCAGGTTCATTTCAGCTCCACTCACATTAGCTAAGATACAGAATGAACCCAGATGTCTATCAACTGATGACTGGATAAAGAAAATGTGCATATACACTATGGGGCACTATTCACACATAGAAAAGAATGAAATTTTGTCTTTTGAAACAAAATGGATACAACTGCAAACCTTTATACTTAGTGAAATAAGCCAGTCTCAAAAAGACAAATATCATATGTTTTCTCTGATGTATGCCAGTTAATATAGATTACAAAAAAAAAATGTTTAGGAATTAAACAGACATCTTGTGATCTGATTGTCATTTTTAGCCCTTTTTTATACTTCTGTGGACCTGTGGTCTCCCTGCATTTTACTTGTTGAGTAGTATGGTTAGTGGTGAATTAAGCTTGTGATTATGCAGATGAAAATTATATCTTTGGAAATATTAATGAAAAGAAAAGATGGGAGGGAAGGAAGCAGATTGAAGGAGGGAATGGGAAAGGTAGGGAAGTATGATTATAGTCTTAGAACTGTACCTATGTAATACATGGAATCTGTTCTCTTTACATTAATAAAAAATTTAAAAAAGAAAGAAGAAGAAAAAATACAACTGCGCAATAAGGATACTGTTTGGAAAATGTAACATTTATTCTCCCCTGCCTTTGTATATGAATGAAGTACCCATTACTCATACTTAAGAACTGTTTGGAAGCCTTCATATCGACATCAAGAATAAAGACGACAGGCGTCAGTGTTGTGTAGTAAGTTAAACATCACCTGTAAAGCTAGCATTCCATAAGAGCACTGGTTCGAGCCACAGCTGGCCACTTCATATCCAGCTCCCTGCTGGTGCACCTAGGAAAGTAGCATAAGATAGCACAAGTACCTGGTCCCTACCTCCCATGTGGGAAACTCAGACAAAGCTCCTGGCTCCTGGCTTCATCCTGGCCAACTCTAACTGTAGCAGTCATTTGCAGAATGAATCAGTGGATGGAACATACCTAACCACCCATCCACCTCCCACCCCCAATCACTCTGCCTTTCAAATACATAAATAAATCTTTAAAAAATAATAAAGATAGGAATAAATAGAATGCATCTCATGTTCACAGATTGGAAGACTTAATGCTATTAAAATATTCTATATATAGAGATTGCAGATACTATGCAATCCCTTCCAAGATCCCAGCGGCATTTTTTTACAGAAACAGAAATATTTAAAAAAAATCATAAAATTCCTAAGAAAACACAAGGGACTTTCAACATCTAGAACAATGAAGAAAGAACAGAGCTGGAGGCATCACACTGCCTGCTATCAAAGTCTACCACAAACCTATAGTAATCAAAGCAATCCAGTATTGCCACAAGCACAGACATACAAACTGATGGAACAGAATAGAAAACCTATAAATAATCCCATGCATGTGGTGGCAACTGGTCTTCAACAGGGAACAAAAATACAAAAAGGAGAAAGTACACTCTCTTCAACAATGAGAAAACTGGATATCCACATTTAAAAGAATGAAACTGGACCCCTATTTCATATCATACACAAAAATCAAGTCAAGCTAGGTTAAAGTCTTAAATGTAAAAACTACAACTATAAAACTCGTATAAGCATAAGGGAAAAAAAAACTTAATGAAACTGGGCTTGCGAATGATTTTTTGGATATGATCTGAAAATCACGGACAACAACAACAGACAAGTGGGACAACATCAAACTAACAGCTTCTGCACAGGGAGGGAAACAATCAACAAAGGAAAAAGACAACCTGCAGAAAAGAATATCTTTGCAAATTATACATGATAGGGGGTTAATATCCAAATTACAGGCTGGCTTCAAAAGGGTCATGGAAAACAGGATTGAAAGATAAAAATATAAAATATAAACTTTGGGCAAGCACCTGGTCTAGTGGTTAAGACACCAGTTAAGATGCCTGCATCCCTTATTGTCCTTATTGGAGTGCCTAGGTTCAATACCCATCTCTAACTTCTAGCTTCAGCGTCATGTTCATGTGGACCGTGGAACACAGCAGTGATGGCACACATAACGGAGTCTCTGCCACTCATGTGAGATGATCTGAATTTAGTCTAAGTCCAGCCACAGTTGTCAAAAGCATCTAGGGAGTGAATTAATGGATGGGAATACTTGTTTACCTCTCAACTAAATAAATAAGATCTTAAAAACATAAACTTCAGGGACGGGTGTTCTGCTGCAGGTGGGTAAGCCAATACAAGGAACACCCAAATCCCATACTGAACATGTAGGACAGAGTGCCACTTCTGCTTTCTAATCCAGCTTCCAGCTAATACGCAAGAAAATGTGCTCTCCAACCAATGACAGTATGAGTTCTTGAGATCCTGCCATCCAAGCGTGAGATCCTATAGAGTTTCTGGCTCCTGGCTTTGACCTGACTCAGTCCCAAATATTATGAAGAACAAACCAGCATTATGAAAGCTTTCTCTGTGTCTGTCTCTCTCTTTCTCTCTCTATAACTCTACCTTTCAAATACAGAAATAATCCTATTAAAAATAATAAACTTTATTTCTCTATATAAGCACTATCAAGTTGAAGATACTTTTGTCAGCAATAACAACATTCATTCAGTCTATCCTTAAAGAACTGAAGGTCCAGGGAATTTAACCATGTCAATGTAGTCTCTTTTTTTTAATATATATTATTAGCTAATTAAAGATAGATAGGTTCCCTTTAAAAGTTTTTTAAGATTGGGAAACAAAATGATATCTACAGGAGTCAAGTCAGGACTTAAAAGTGGATGCCTGGACAGCGCCACGGCACAATAGGCTAATCCTCCGCCTGTGGCGCCGGCACACCTGGTTCTAGTCCCAGTCAGGGCACCAGATTCTGTCCTGGTCGCTCCTCTTCCTGTCCAGCTTTCTGCTGTGGCCCAGGAGTGCAGTGGAGGACTGCCCAAGTCCTTGGGCCCTGCACCTGCATGGGAGACCAGGAAAGGCACCTGGCTCCTGGCTTCGGATCAGCGCAGTGCGCCGGCCGTGGTGGCCACTAGGGGGGGGGGGGTGAACCAACAGAAAAGAAAGACCTTTCTCTCTGTCTCTCTCTCTCACTGTCCACTCTGCCTGTCAAAAAAAAAAAAAGAAAAAGAAAAGGACACTTGGGTCCCATCCTGGTGCCTGAGTTTAAAAAAAAAGAAAAAGTGGATGCCTAATAACTTCCCAGAGAAACACTCACAAAATGCCCTGTGTTTGATTAGAGGAATCAGCAGGAGCCAGGTCATGGTAGAGGACTTACTCTGGAAACTGTCCCAGGTGCTCTTCTACTAAATCTTTGGCTAACTTTCTCAAAACACTATCCTAATAAGCAGACATTATCATCATTAGCTCTCCAGAAAGTCAACAGGAAAACGTCTGAGCATGCCATAAAACTGTCTGACTGCTGGTCTTCACCAGCCTGCTTTGCTTTAACTGGACCACTTTCACCTCTTGTAGCCACTGCTTTGATTGTGCTTTGTTTTCAGGACAGTATGGTAAAGCCATGTTTATTCTCCTTTTATAATTCTTAGAGGAAATGCTTCAGGATCTTTATCTTCTTTAAAATAAGAGATCTGCCTCTTTGCAGCTGATCTGAGCATCTCAGTTTTGACACTCGTGGAGCAATTTATAATATTTTAGTTTTTCAGTCACAATTATGTCATCTGAACCAACTGAAATATCTATGGTGCTGGCTATAGTTTCTGTTGTTAACCTTCAAGCTGCTGTGGATGGTCTGGTGCTGCGGGCTTCCTCTTTAATGTCAACTCATCCCCTCTTAAGTTGAGTTATCCATTTGTACACTGATTTCTTTGGGGGCAGTATCTCCATAAACTTGTTATAATACATCCAAGATTTAACTACTTTGCCACCCGAGTTTAGCCATCAATTGCATGTTTGTTCTTTCTTTAAGTCATGTTGAATTCATATTGTTCTGATAGGGGCTCTATTCAAACTGATGCCTTACTTTTTTTAGTGTCTCAAACTGGATACTGTCCAGACACACTATAATAAGTTAATATGAATTTATTCTGGTACAAAGAATTTTTGAAATCTACACATAGTTTTTCTAATGTACATTTCCAAACACTTTTTGAAGACCCTTTGTACATAAGTAACTCAAGTCAATAGCTAAAAAATAAGCTAACTAAAGAGTGAGCAAAGGACTAGGATATTTTTCAAATAAGCTGTGTAACTGACCAACAGATACATGAAAAGACACTCCAGTTTTACCTTCTAGATGAACATTTTAGAAAATCAATAAGTGTCACCATGTAATCACTCTATTGCTAAAAGAAATGCAAAATTTTTGTTTTTATTTGAGATGCAGACAATAGCTCCCAGACACTGGTTCATTGCCCAAATGACTGCAACAGTCAGGACTGAGCCAAAGCTGGGAGCCAGGAACAAAATCTAGGTCTCCCTGTAGGTTGTAGAAACACAATTACTTAAGTTAACACTTTTGATTACCAGAAAGCAAATTAGCAGGAAGCTGGAGTTAGGAGCTTGAACTAGAAATTGAACTCAGGTACTCTGATGTAGGATGTAGATGTCTTAACTGGAATCTTAACTGCTCAGCTTAATGCCCAACCCTGGATACCAATTTCTGGTAATTCCTGTACACAGAGTAATTTCTTGACTTTCTATTTACTTAATTCGTGTTTGGGATATAAAATGATCTAAGACTTCAACTTAATTCAAACTATCCGAGTTGCTTTATCATCGTCGTCCTAAAGGAATGAAAAAAAGAAATAGATGAATAAGCCTTGCGTACATTGCAGACTGAGCTGAGCAATATGGAAGTCCTGGATCTCAGTACAACAAGGGCCAGACAATTAGGAAAGACAGCAAATTCCTCAGGGGTCAGGCTTTTATTCAAGAATAAGAATCTGAGTAATTACTCTAATAAATATTTTATCCGGTAGCCTTACCTTAAATTGTAATCTATAAAATAATCCTCATATATCATAAAATACACAATAATGTGTATAAGTCTGCACTGTCACTTTAAAACATTTCCTCCACAAATTTAACAGAAAGAGTGCTGAGGAGTGATGAAAAGATGCCCAGAGCAACTTAGATGATAGCAACCTTACCTGAGGCATACAAATGCTGCTGCCGCTTTTTTAAATGTTAGTGTGACAGTTAATTTGAAGTGTCAACTTGACTAGATTGAAGAACACCTATAAACTTTAAAAAGTGTTATTTTGGAGGTGTCTGGGAGGGTGTTTCCAAAGGTGATCAGCATGTGAGGCTGAGCTGAATAGATGAGAAGACCCAGCTAGGTGTAGGCCACACATTCAATTGGCCATTGGTCTCTGACAGCTGGGACATGCTCCATTCCTGCCTGAGTATCAGTTGCTGGTCTTTGGTCCCTACCACTTATACCAGTGACCCCATGGGGGCATTCAGGTTTTCATACTGAAACTGAGAGTTATACCCTTGGCTTCCCTGGTTCTGAAGTCCTTAGACATGGAGTAAGCCATGCTCACTCCAGCATTCCAGGGTCTCCACTCAGTAGGTGATTGGAAATGGAACTTCTCAACTACCATAATAGCGTGAGCCAATTACCTTAATAAATTCCCCTTTCATATACTTAAGTATATACCTTATTGATTCCATATTTCTGAAGAATTCTACTGGAGCTAGATCATCAACAGAATTAAGTTGGATATTGAAAGAGGAGAAACATAATCCGACCTCATTAATCTAAGTCTACCTCCCTGAAACACAAATAGAGAGGTCCATCAACTCTATCCAGCAGTGATTTCCACTGTGACTGCCCACAGGACTCCAAAGCCAAGGCAAGCTTCAAGAACTGAGGCAAAACCATGTACTTCTGCATCACTTTCCATTTGGTTTCACTTACATGTCATCCAAAATTTGAAATTAAGACACTAAAAAATGCTTCTGATATCCTAAAACCTTGTTACTAAAGATAGCTTGGTGGCAGTTTATTAGTACAGGTGTCTTTGCACAGGACATAAGGAAAAGTTGTTTTTGTCATTCACTTATCTTACCCAAAAGGGATTGAGACTTCCTTTTATTCCTGCAGCATGTGGAATAATACCTGCTAACACTTGAAAATATGAAAACAGACCTTGTCAAAGTACTGAAACACAGGACTGAACCTTGGGTACAAAAAGAATGAGTACCACATAGCCTTAACACTTTGCGAGGTCACAGAGATTTGTAACGTATACCAGAGACCAAAAGTCTTTTACAGGAACTGGATGAAAGTTTCTTAGAATTAAAGTTGTTTTATATTCTATTTTTAAAGCTGTTTTCTGAATATATATAAAGCATTAAGATGCTTATACTATTAATGAGAGCTCTGAAATAATTAATAAACAAATCTCTCAGGCCAAAAGCACCAAATAAGTTAACATAAGAGAATTTAAGTAGTTACAATGGTTTTGAAAGATTTTTAAAAAAAACTATTTTGAACTAATGCTTCATTCAGAGTTGTCAAATATTTTTTTAGATAGTTAATGAGTTGCTGAAACTTACAAAGGCATATATTGGTTATAGTTGCCTACAATAAACTCCATATAATCTTATGTCAGGAAATGGTTCCAATCACTCCTAAACTCTTCCACCACACAGCTCCATGTTCAAGAAATCCAATTAATAAATTTTAAATTTAGATACCTAGACTATATAGATTATAGCTGAACATGAGAGTAAAATTTCTAGCATACAGAAAGGACAAGTTCAATATTCAGTTCCATTTATGGAATCATACATTGGAAGAGCATTTGTTTGATCTAAGGAATACTCACATTTTCATTCGCAGTCCTCATAATATAAACTCAAACAACGTAGAAATAAAACTTACATATATGCTACATTTATTTTTTCCCCATGGTTTCATTTCTCTTCAACATATACAAGGGGTCTTGAAAAACTCAAGAAAAATGAGTACGAACCATGCATGGATTTCAGAGGTGATTTTTTTTGCACCAAATTATATGTGCTTGTGTGTGTGTGTGTGATATAAGTATATATATCTTAATTGCATTTTCCATGAACTTTTGGAAGGTCCCTCATACTACTAGTCTCTACCTCACATACCACAAAGATGCCCACATATGGAAACAGGAATTTTTAAAAAAGAGCAAATAAAGAGAAGACTTGGGAAAAACCCATATGAACCTTCCAAAGGGATGTAAGTGGCTCACCACAAATAACAACAAAAATGAACCTTGCAAAACATCAACTGAACATGTTCAGTAACCATTGTATTAATCCTCATAAATAAATTTATACTTAATACCCTATAACCCAACAAGGAAAATAAAACAATTATAGGAAAATAAATAACATTTAATTTACAGCAAATTCTCTTTTTGAAAAATATCAATCACCAAAGTGAGAAACAGAATTGATGAGGTGAGAATGGTGGCTGCTTGATTTGATCAGTTAATGCTGTAATCGTGTCCTGAAATATTGTACTATGCAGAAAAAAGATGTGTAAGTATTATATGTTACTCAAAAACTCAAAAATATAAAATACAGGAAAAATAAATGTAAATGATCAAATTTTATTAAACCTCAAAGAAACATGTGGGCTCGTGCCACGGCTCACTAGGCTAATCCTCCGTCTGTGGCACCGGCACCCCGGGTTCTAGTCCCAGTCGGGGCACCGGATTCTGTCCCGGTTGCTCCTCTTCCAGTCCAGCTCTCTGCTGTGGCCTGGGAGGGCAGTGGAGGATGGCCCAAGTGCTTGGGAGACCAGGAGAAAGCACCTGGCTCCTGGCTTCGGATTGGCGCGGCACGGCGGCTGTGCGGCCATTTGGGGGATGAACCAACAGAACAAGGAAGGCCTCTCTGTCTCTGTCTAAGTCTACCTTTAAAAAAAAAAAGAAAGAAACATGTGGACTCCATACACAAATGCTTCCCACTCACTAACATGGAAGTTTGTAAATCATTTTTCCTGGAAGGAAAGTCAGTACAGGCTTTAAAATATGTCTAAGCAGGCATATTTCTCATAGGCAGAGTTGAAGTATATCTAATGCTTTAATAACAATAGGGCCATTCCCTTCTAATCAAAAGAGTTGACTCAAGTGAAAGTAAACACTAGAAGTATATTTTGAAAATGGGGTATATTTTATATTCAGAAAGAGCAAATACATGTAAAATACTAATAAAGCTTTTTGATGGTATGAACTGCTCCCTGATGAATCAATAATTTAAACTGCTTCTGAGTAGACAATAATTTAAGAATCAAGATCTGGTCCAAATTCTCTGAATTCGCTTTCTGCCTTCATATGCATCCACCACCTTTAACTTCTCATCAGTCACTCAGCTATCTCTGAAACCTTCTGATTCTCACTCTCCCATTAATGCCACACCAATAACTAAATGTAACTCATTCTCAATAGCCTGTGTCTTTCTACATTCATTTCTTTACTGGAAAAAATATGGTTACATTTATAACACATTAATCCAACCCTATATATTTCATAAACAAGTTCCTGCCATTGAACCTATTCATAAGAAGGTTCAGTTACATGTTTCAAAAAAGGAAAAATTGTTATCTATTATGCTTCACATCTGAAAATTCTTTAACTCTTGCTCTTTTTCTTATTTTAAACAATAAGTCAATCTGCATATTGCCACTAATTTTGTCAGTAATTGTTATAAGTACCCACCCAGTTGCAAACTGATGAAATCTTTACTTAATATATACTAAATTGATCTTCTGTATATAAAGATAATCGAAAATGAATCTTGATGTGAATGGAATGGGAGAGGGAGCAGGAGATGGGAGCGGTGTGAATGGGAGGGAAGTTATGGCAGGGGGAAGCCATTGTAGTCCATAAACTTTACTTTGGAAATTTATATTTACTAAATAAAAAAAAGAAAATAAATAAATACCCACCCAGAATGAGAAATACACCCAGGCAACTTGAAAAGAAATTCTATAAATAGGATTAGTATTTCCATAGGAATCGCAGTGGTAGCCTTGACAAATAACTGCCCTTAGATTAAGTTAGAAATTTTCATACAGCTATGAAAAGTCTGTAATTTAATAACTACCTCGAAGAATGGTTGTAACTTGACATTCCTTAATACTCTAGTAATATTATGTACATGACTCAATTACTAAGAATACACCTGGTAAAATTAACTTCTATGGGCTGATAATATAAGTGTGGGGGAAGGAGGGGTGATTACAAAGCCCACTATTGATTCTCCTTGATCAGGGCACAGGTCATGAGAATATCCATATACAAAGCAATAGAGCACCTACCGATGTGTCTATAGATTCACAGAGGCTGCTGGGCCTCAGAAGTTTCTAGCACCACTAAAATAAAATAGTCTTCCCATTATTCTGATTCTTGTTGCAGAGTTCATTCCCCAGCAACCAGGAGCAACTCCCAAATCATTTCTGACTTCTCCATGTTTCCCACCTGGGACAAAGACACTCCTTGGCAGCACCATGACAACCATACCAGCGACACAAGCACTTGAGTTCATGAAGGAAAATGAAAATCCTGAAAGGCATCTAGGAGATAAAGGCTCACTATTCCTTGTTTCCCACTGGTAGGAAGTAATTAAAAAAATTACTTTAACACAAAGCTTCTGGTGAATGAATGGTTTGTAATTTGAGAGGCAATGCCTAAGGGCCTAGGGCTTAAATAAAAAATATGAAAAGCTGAATGATGTCATACAAATACAGCCTTTCTTTCCCCAAAAGTAGACTGCCTAAAGAAAACTTAATGATGAAAATGTAAGCATTCTTAAGAGATGGATGGGAGTATATTTTATATGCACACGTATTTGTTTTTCTTTCCTTCTTGTAATCTGAGTTTGAACAAATGATTGATTTAATAGTGGGGATGAACTTAGTGGCCTTTAATATTGTATTGGTTTTGTGGTTACCAATTAAAATTTCAGAAACAGAGTCAAGTACGAAATAATTTTGTTCAAACTAAAGATGCCAAAAATTCAAGGTAGTTTCTATGCCCCTGAAACAGAAATACAAAAAAGAAGCAAATTAGACTCTAGCACCATGATGAAGTAGACAACTTTGTTGACCATCAGCATGCCAAGTTTATGTCTGTTGTTTAAGAAAAGGACTGTATTTCCTTGCAAGAAACTGGCACTGGTCTGTTTTATGAACTCCTCCCAGTTCTGCAATGATCATGATTTATATTCTCAAATGTAATACTGCTTTGGATCTTGTTCCTCAAAGAGTGATTCTTTTATAAAATTTAACTAAACATTTATTTATCTGAGAGACACAGAGACTCAGACAAAAAGAAAGAGCTCCCAAGAGAGACAGAGCTCCCATCTGCTGGTTCACATTCCAAAGACCAACACTGGGGGTGAGGTGGGGAGCTGGGCTGGGAGCTAGAAATTCAATCTAGTTCTCCCATGCGGGAAATAGGAGACCAACTACTTGCCCCATCAACTGCTGCCTTCCAGGGTGCACAATAGCAAGAAGCTGGAGTCGGAAATGGAGCTGGATTTTGAATGCATGCTCTAGTGGGATGCAGACATCTTAATCAGTAGACCAAATTCTTACCCCTTGAAAAAGTAATTCTAAAGCAGAGGCCTGAATCTTTGATTTTATAGCTAGTTTAATAACAACTCTTAATATGCTTCTGCATTTCAAAAATAATACAATTTCTCAATTAAAAGCTAATGAAAGAATCTGTGGTAAATATAGAATTCTTAGTTCATTCACTGTTCCAGTGGATCTTAAAAGTTATATCCAAAATAGTATCCACTTGTCATCCTCCATCAAGCCTATTTCTGCTTCTAACGTTATAAACCTGGCAAAGAGAATTCTCTCATCTTCCAGATTTGAATTCTGGGTCATCCCTTGATTACTCGATCGGCTTCCAATATTTGCTTCATTGCGAAACTCCATCAATTTCACTTTAATCTCTGTCTGGTGTAGCTTCGTCACTCTATTCTACTGCTAGTCACCTCATCCAGGTCTTCATTAGTTTTAATTTCAAATACTTGTAACAAACCACAATTCTGGGGAGCCAGGCAATCACTATGGAAACTAGCAAGATAGGGTAGAATATTTAGAGAGTCCTTACTAATGAAACCCAGTTGTGGCAGGAATAGCCTGCTTATGATCAAAACTCCTTCACTTGACTTGCTTTCAGAGAACTTTATGAAGACCATCCTCAAGTGCACTTCTAAGTAAGGCTGAGCTTATGTATGTCATTACTCTTTTTATAACACATTAAAAATGACTTTATATGTCTCCTAAAATAACATCTTTTACCCAGAAAAGGCATTATGTAAGGTACTTTGGTTTCCATTTGTAAATCAATATGCCCTCTTAATCCTCATAAAGAATCTTAATCCTGTTCAATTTCACATTTTAGAGTCATATAATACATTATAAAAATATATTCTTAATTTATATTTAAAAGTAGTTAGTCCATGGAAAAAGCTTGACTCTCAGTCCTGTGGCCAGGAATTTAAAAGAAGAATTTAAAAAATACCATAAGTCACAATTTAAAGTTCTGAATCTGATTCTCTTTTTACAACAGGGAAGATGTTACATTGCTAATATACATGGTGACAACTCAAGATCTCAATCAGAATTTATAAGAAGAAAGCAAAAATAATTAACTTCATAGAAAGATTTATGTTGGAACACTCTAAGAGAATTGAATGGTTCTTTGTTGATTCAATTTTTAAGATAATTTATAGTAAACCAAGGAATTCTTTTGTTTTGACCCATGACCACTGAAAACCTTTCCAAAATGTACTATTACAGTTCACGTCTGACTAATAAGGGGAACTTCTATTTATAATTGAAAACAAAATAAAGTCCTCAGTGTCCACATTTTTAAAAACAAACCTTTCTGTAAACTGAGTATGTATATTGATGCCACTGAACTGAGGTTTTACACAAGTTCCCAAAATAATGTTCCAAATTGCCTTAATCCTATGCAGTTATTTTAAATTTATATGCCTTGGCTATTAAATAATATTTTCTATTCCGTCATCTAAAAATACAATAGGTATTAAACAGTATTTTTTTATAATTTTCTTAATTGTAAAAACAAAACGTAATCTCTTTCAACTTCCTGTAAATATCACAGGAATGAAAAGCACCAAAACTGATGTTTATGGAATTAGTCATCTTTAGGAACTGAAATGGAATGACAGGGCACAGCTTGGTGGGAACCTAGTGACAACAGATGGAGCAAATGGGAGGACAAGCCATAGTTTCTGTTCTGGTTCCACTTATCCAACGCAATTCCATAGCATGTGGGCTAGACTTTTCTACAAGATACTTCACCAGTTCCTTGAGAGATATATCAGATATTAATAATATGCAACAACTAACATTTGGAGAAAAAGCACTATTTGTCCTTTGACATAATCATTCTTTTTATTTAGAAAGATGCTTTTAATAAAGCAAGAAAACATAAGTGAGAATTGAGAGTAAATATTCACAACATGAAGGCAAACAATGTCCAAACATTCAATTTAACAAAACACCTAGCATGCAAATCTTCTGCACAAGATACTCAATATTAATAATTAATAAGATAAATATAAAAATACCTAGCAATGATTAAACACTTTTGGTGGCTGAAGGCTACACTCAACAATTTGCATGTATGATTTCTAATACTCTTATCAATTGTGCGATATATTTAAATTCTTGATTCACAGATTAAAAATAGAGCCTCACAAAAGTTAAGTACTAACCTACAATAACAACATAATAGTGCAGAGCAATTATTCACACCAAATTCAACTGTAAAGCTCGTTTCATTTCTGTTACACAAGAGTCCTGGAGTTAGGCACACATTTTATACTAATTTATTTTAAACATGTTTTATTTATTTTACTTGAAAGGCAGAGAAAAGGAGAGGGGGAGAAAGAGAGGAAGGAAAGAGAAAGAAAGGAAGAGAAGAGAGAGACAAGGAGAGACAGACAGACATACAGACAGATAGATTTATCTTGCATCTGCTGGTTCACTTCCGCAGGAGGTTGCAATATCCAGGGCTGAGTGAGGCTGATGCCAAGAATCCAGAACTCCATCTGGCTCTCCCAAGTGGGTAGCAAGGGCCCAAGCACTTGAGCCACTATACTCTGCCCTTCAGGGTGCATTAGGAGGAAGGTATATCAGAAGCAGAAATGCTGGGATTCAAACTGGCACTCTCATATGGGATGTGGGTGCCCCAACCAGCTGCTTAACCTACTGTGCCACAATATCCATACCCATAATAATGTATTCATTAACACAGTCATCTTGTTTTTAAATCAGAAATCTCTCAAGAATTTCTGTGCGAATTTTAAATTATACTATTCCATTAGCACAGAATATATTTTATTTACTTATTTATTTGAAAGAGTTACAGAGAGACAGGGAGAGATGCTGACAGAGGGGGTAGGGAGAAGGGGAAGGAGAGGGGAAAGGTGGGAGGGAGAGGGGGGAAGGGAGGGAGAGAGAGAGAGAGAGAATGAATCTTCCATCTATTGGCTCATTTCCCAGATGGCCACAAAGGCCACCATTGGTCCAGGCCCAAGCCAGAAGCCAGGAACTCCATCCAGATCTCCCATATGGATAGCAGGGAGTCAAACACTTTTGCCATCTTCCACTGTTTTTCTCAGGCCATCAGCATGGAGATGGACTAGAAGTGGAACAGCCAGGACACAAACCAGTGTCTGTATGGGATGTCAGCATCTCAGGCAGCGGCTTTACCACCTACATCCTAACATCGACCCCATAGCCTATTTTTTTAACAGACTAATTAATTAATTAATTTGAAAGACAGAATGACAGAAATGGGAGAGAGAATCCTCTATCAGCTTGTTAATTTCCCAAATTCCCACAATAGTTGGAGTCAGGCCAGGCAGAAGCCAGGAGCAAGGAACTCCGTCTGGGTCTCCATTGTGAGTGGCAGAAATCCAAGTACTTGGGCCATCATACACTGCTTCCCAATTTCCTCTATTAGCAGGAAGCAGAATGGGAAGCATGGAGTAGCTGGGATTTGAACCAAGCACTCTGATATGGGATGCAGGTGTTCCAATCAGTGGCTTATCCTGCTGTCCCACAAATCCTGCCCCGGCACAGCGTATTGAGGGAAACTGGCAGGATCTGAAAATCAAACTAATTACTTGTAGCAACTCTCAAAATGGCAATCTAAAAAACAAATAATTGTTAAATGAAGGTAATTTCTACCCTTGAGATTTCCTTTAGGGAAACATTTTTTTATTACCTATAATTTAAAAATTGCCCTAGCAAAAGTATTACTTTTTTTAAGATTTGATAACACAGACACACAGACACACAAACACACATACAAATATATATACACACAAATATCCTTTCTTGAAATTTGTGTATCTAAGATATAAAAATATCTCCTTAATATCAACTTACTTTCAGATTGCATTTGAAAAAAAGTTCATATGTAGAATTTGTCTTTAGTGGTTCCAGTTTATTGTGAAATAAAATTCTGCAGAAGAATGTGACTTACGTCTCCTCCACATAATAAAAAGCATTACAAAATAGATATTAAAGTAGCGTAGTTATTTTCAAACGCATCCATCACATTGTTCTTAAAATGCAACTCTGCCATGCCAACATATCTTATTTAAAAAGTTTAAAACTAACATAAATAATGCATAATGTAGATGTTTCTGGAAAAGCAAAAATATTTTCAGATTTTGACATAAGCTAGAAAAAAGATAGTTTTAATGTAAAACTTTTAAAATAAATAATAAATAAAAAAATATGATGGTGATTCTATGCACTATAAATAACACTTATGTATTCTACAGAAAAGAGAGCCATATTTCATTATTTATAAACTTTTTCGACCTCCATATAATATATGAGCACATGACAATCACATCTGCTAGTTGCTGGAAGCCTGTTTTCATCATATCTTAAAATCATGTTTAATGATTAAACCTTGTCAAAGATGCCTACCTCTGTAGTGGAAGTCAGTGGACCTGTCTATGGGAGCCCGTTCTACTGCTGATCTCTTGTAGACAACATGAATCCTTCCTTTTTCTTCCTCCATCTGCTTACCTCTTTCCAAGGGTTCAATGAAATATTCTTCATTATCACTTTTGATCATTCCAGCCTAGAGGAAGCATAAGATGTGTTAACTTAACAACATCACCTTCAGATCACAAGTTATGTCTTTTAAATGGCAAGTATGTAATTTGTGAGATGGAATGCTTTTTCTCCCTCAGATTTGACTGCAAACTCAAAATGGTTAAGCTACTATGCATTAGTAATTCATAAAAGTACCAATTCAGATATGATAGGAATGGCAAAAATTCACATATGGGAGGACACAAAATTCACAAGAATAAAAAAATCAGACAATGCACCCATTTCATCAGAATGCAGAAGAAATACATTCATATATTGTACTCATTATTTTATCCCTCCATGAAATCATATGTGATATGTAAGCTGCAAATGCATTTCTAATTTCCCATATCAACCCAGGGTGAAGATGCTGCCAATACATGTGAAGTTTTTTTTTTTTTTAACCCATTTAAACTTTCCTCCCATACCACTATGCCATGAAAAAGATGAGTCCCAGACTATACCCAGCAAAGATGTCTGTCTTTAAATAGCCTCTTTAAGCTTCTGTAGAAATCGTGCATTTCTAACATGAAAAACCAACTTATATTTGCTTTCTTAATCGAACATCATGATTATGTTTGTTTATTGCTCGAGCAGCACTTCTCATACCTATCCTCACCTTCAATGCCTTCCAACTCTCCAGTGTCTAACTCTGTTTCATCTTGGGATTATTCAGAAAATACCAGGATTATATCCAGTACTACAGCTGCAGACAAATGATGTTTTGTCTAATAGGTTCTATTCCTTAACTATCAAAGCTACATCACAGTCAGATAGTAGCAGCTCATATTTCTACTTTAAAGGTCATGCATTAATATATGTTATTCACTTAAATATCAGCACATTTATTTGAGGAGAAAGTTGAAGAAACTCTGTGTAAGTCTGGGAACTGCAATTATTTTGAAAATACTTACCAGACTTACTACTTTTCCTGAGACCTTTAACTTAGTTTGTATTTTCACATGTGAGATCTAGGCTGTCATGAAACATAGGCCAGGGAAAGATTCCTCACTCCTTCTAACTCAGGGTCTATAATATCTCTGTCATTGTGGTATCAAGTCACATGGACGTTAAAGTACCCAGCAAATATGCCTCTGACTACAGCTTTGGTATTAAAAACAAATCTTTATGGTCCTTCCCACTCTCAACTCTACCATCCAGCAAGCTCTACACCTGCTTCCTCTGTGTAAGCCTCACAGGGAATTCTCAGAAGCATCTTCATGGACCACTTCTACACCCACCTTGATGCTGTGCACATACAAAATAGCCCTTGAATCTGTGGTGCCAGAAATTTCAAGAAAACATCACCATGGCTTTTTCTCCATACCTGGTTCTTACCCTCTAGAATAAATTTATAGTCTTTACTTAAAAGAACATTAAGCTAATAGATACTCAATAGTAATGTTATCTCTAGACACATGTGCTAAAACCAGAGGGTTTCAAAATCTCATTAAAAATGGAATAAAGTCTCATTAAAAATGAAATTTAAAAAACTTCGAAATTTCAGTTTTTCACAATGCACATTTTGTATTAACTTTTTGAAGACTACTCCTATTTGAGGTACTTTTTTCTCATTTGACTATTTCTTACCTACTCCTATACTGCAAAAATCACTTTTTTTTTTGCAGGGGTATCTTTAATTCTTCCCTAATGGATTCACATTCTACACACAGAAAATTCTCCCCATGCTTTTCAATTTTCACTTTAATCTCTTCAACATTATGGTTTTGTTCTTATTTCGCTTTCTTCAAATAATTTCAACACACTGCTTTTACCTTTCTTAGGTAGAGGTAGATTAATAATATCCATAAAACACATCTGAACTGTTCACAAATACAGTAAACAGAAAATAAATTCATAAAACAGCTCCACATCCGAGGCTATAACAAGCAGTCCCTTCACTGACAGCATCCATTTTGAGCAAGAAGCATTCGCTAGCTTCATCTTACAACACAGATATGTGACAAACTTTATTTTACAAGTTGAAGTTCATTAGCATGGGAGCTTCAGTGTTCATCTTCATTCCCAACGCCATTCAGTCGCCCTGCTCTGGAACTTCCATTCTTCTCCCACCCTTCCTCACACATGCTACTCACACTTCCTTAGTCACGCATCTCATCATTCATCTGGGATCACAGAAACTTCCTATCTTGAGACAGAGATTACATTGATTCTCCCAGATGGGTGCCTGGCACTGGGTGGAAGTAGTGTCACCAAAGAAGTTTGCAGCTCCGAGAAATAGACAGATTCCAGGGTCAATGGAATGTGAAGTCAAAGGTAGTGAACAGCCCACAGGCCTTCTAGGCCAACATTCAAATCTCAGGTCCGTGATGTTGCTTTCCTCACTAGGCCACAGGGAAAACAAAACGGACCAAAAAAAGCTCCTTACAAAGCAAAGCAAAATCTAAATTTCTGGCAAGAAAGAACTGTGTCCAATGACATCTAATAACTCCACAGGACACACAGGAAACCTGAGAGTAAACCCTTTTATTCATTAACCGAAGCCAACTTCAACTCCAATGGGGGTGGGAGGAAGTATCTTATACAAAGCACTGTACTCAATGGCACAGGAAAGAAAAAATTCTCAGATATTTGAGATTTGACCTCCAATCAACTAAATTCACATAAACAAAACACAAGGCTAAAGTGTTCAATGAGGTATGCTACAGGAGTCCAGGCAGCAATGTGGCCACTGTGAGTCAAATACAGTCAGATTTTTTTTTTTTCAATCTCACTAGGCATAGTAAACTATCAGTGGAGGCTGATGATTTTGCCTCCAAAATCATCTCACCGCATCTGAAATGTCCCCTGTCCACATTGAAATAAACCTTCACTTGATCCATGTTTGTCATTCAGACTGTCACACCTTCACATAGCACAGTAGTCAAAATCGCCCTATCAAACGACCATAGTAACTTGGACAAACTAGGTAATAAATGGACCAAGCACATAAAGATTCAACATAACAGGAGCTTCTTTCTTGCTCACATGAAGATTCTAGACAGTTCTAGGTCAATCAGGAAGCAGTTCTGCTCTACAGAGCTTTGCAGGGATCCAGGCACCAAGTGGCTCTGCCATTGCAATAAGAGCCCTTGTATTTACCCAGGCAGAAATGGAAGCAGCGTGAAGAAGCCCACATTTTTATGAAGTAGCCCTGATGGGGTGTTCACAACTTCACTTACTTCTATGGGATGAATACAGTTCTTATGTGGCTCACAACCGACTGCAAAGAAGTCCAGGAAATGTAATCAGGCTGGGTGTTCAGGGAGAAGACCCAAATGATCTGATGAACACATGAAAACGGCAGCCTCAAACAAGATCATGCCATTGTGTGCTTACAACGCTTCGATTGCTTCCCATTGCACTTGAAACCAGATTCACTGCCATGGCCTTCAAGGCCCCCAAGCATCACCACTCTCACAATTCTCACAGGCAGCAGCCACAGGGACCTGTGTTCAGTGTTGCTTTTCTTCTGATATTCCCAAGCCACTTAGAGTCTCGGGCCTCCAAAATGCTCTCCCCTCCACTTACAGCTCCCTACCCTCACCACACCACACTTCTTTTATCCGGTTCTATTTTATTCTCCAAATCTCAGATGAAATGTCGCCTTCCTTAAAACTCACTTCCTCACTTTGTCACTCTTCAGAAATTAAGTGCTGCCATCCAGGAGAAGCATTCTAGCCAACCATCTTGCTCATGGCAATATGTTCTTGTCTGTCACAGCTCTTAACACAAATGTCAGAGTCCTGTTTATGTGAATGTCAAACTTTTGATTCTTCATCTTCCCCATGGGGCTATCAGCCCCTGAGGCAGACACTTCCATCTTAGTTCTCCTTAGGATCCTTCAACACCAGCACAATGCCCGACAAAATACGTATGCAATATATTTTTGATGAATAACTACCTGATGAGTGACATGGGTGAGGCAATGAATTTTTGTGTATATGTGGGGTACTTTCCAAAATGTGAGGACTACTGCCCTGGTGACAGGCGAGAAGGGACAAGAGTGAGGCAATGCAGGCCAGAGTGAGGGTCCCAAGACAAAATCTCATGGGGATCTGGGAAATGTAAACACCTGATAGGTTAGCTGAGCTGCAAGTACCTGCAAACCACTCCTCCCACCAGCCCATGCACCCATCCCCTATGCCTACTCCCAACTCCCCTCTCCTCACCACCAGGCCCCATATCATTCTATCCTCCTACTTGTCAAACAAAACACCCCCTTTGCCAGGACACATCTGCTTCATCGGGACCTAAAAGGAGACATCATGGAAATATGTATATTGAGCTCCAAGTAGAACTTGGGGAGGCGCTACATAATTCCCAGGTGGATTCCCTCCTAAATGCACCACCCGCAACCTCATAAAAAAGACCAACAACTGGAAGGAGCTCTTGCTCCCTTTCTTCCACTGCAGAGCATGGCTGGAAGTATTGCACAGGTGCTCTTTCCCACCCCCGCCCCCCCCATCCTCCTTTCAGGCAACATTCTGGCCCACTCATGACAGGTGTTTCTCTGTGTGGGCGACCCAGGCTAGCATGTGTGTGTGTGTGTGCATACACACCCACTTGCTCACCTTTTAAATAAATTTTATATTTTGTGCATCTTATTTGTGTCAGCACTTACAATGTGTGTCTTTGTTCATGACAAGAACCTGGAGTGAAATGAATATCACCCTTGCCCACATCAGTGGTGTATATGAGGAGAGGGAGTCAGCTCCTCGCCTAGAGAACAGCCTGGGAGCAAGGCTGTGAGTACTCACACAGCCTTCAGTCTGAATATTAATACAGAGAACCAAACAACAGCAACAAAAAAGATGCTGCTCATCAGACTAGAACAAAAGGCTGCTTTTAGATTTATCTGATAATTAAGTATGCAATGGAAGAGTCTAGAAACAAGCATGCAAGAAGCAAAAATAATAGTCCAGGTGGCAGAAGTTGCAATGGGGGAGAGCAAAGTAGAAAGAAAAGGAAATGGAACTGATGTTAGAGTGATCCCAGGAAAAGATAAATACTGGTACCTGCTGGAATAAGCTCTGCTTTCAAAACCTTCTGATAATGAGCTCACTGAAGTTCTCACAGGGACCAAACAGAACATCACTGACCCCAGCACCTCCACCTACGTGGCTGTCACCTCTCCAGTCCCATCAGTTCATTCCCTGCCTAGCTGGCTCCATTCCAGCCCACAATGGGTGTCTGGCTGATTCTTGAACACCTCAGGTAGGTGCCCTCTTTAAGGCCTCTGCACCAGCTCTTTACTTGGAATTCTCTTTCCCCAGGAATCTACATGCCTAACTCCCCCGCTTTTAAGTCCTCACTGAAGTGTGACTTCTCAAAGAAGCCTATCCTGACTACCCACTAGCGTCTCACAGGAAGCAGCCCATGCCTCCTCCCCTCCCCTGCTGCACTATCTCCATTGCAGTGTCCTTGACCAGAGCAGATCACTTAACCTACAATCCGGTCCAGTTTTCATTGACAGCTGGGATCCCCTCTGCTACCTTCCTGAGCAAGAATTGCTCTTAATCTATTCGCAAAATATACCTAAGTGCCTAAAACAGTGCCTGGTACAAACTAGGAGCTCAATACATGTTGCTTGGATGGAAAACAAACGAGAAAGAAGGAAAACAGAAGGCATAAAGGTGTAATTCACAATCTCGGGGTGACACGGAAATGGTCTCTCGTTTGTGGAAACAGAAAAGCCAACAGGGAAAGCTGACCAGAAGGCAGGGAGAAGAAGCTGATTTGCTTTGTGCGACTCGGGTTCATCTGAAGAAGTGCCAGAACTTTCCATACTTAGTGGAGAAATGGAGAACTGTTTTTCAGGAAAATGGTCATAGCCACAAATATACTGAATTCAGGATGCTCCTTCTCAGAGGCAATGACAAAACAGCTATTAAAAGAAACAAGAAACATTCAAAAGAGATCTGTGGGTGGGCTGATAGAGACTCAGAAAATCACTATACAGGAAATTCCTAAAATCTAAATTCCAGACTATGGTCTACAAGGCCCTGCATGGTCTGGTCCTATCTATCTTGTCTATTTTTCTGGTCTATTCCATATAGTCTTTACAGCTGAACTTTCCGTTCTAGCCACTGGTATTACCCCAGTGACCTAAAGTAGCTCCCCCTTCATTCTCTATCCCTGTCTTTTTCCCGCCAAGGCATTGCCTAGGTTATAGTCACCCCTTGGGAACATAATCTCTACACAGGCATAGGTTGTGTCATAGTCCCTGCTATGTCATTATCACAGGGTATAAAATAGCACCTTAGCCAAAGTAATCATCCAGAATTTGAGGGGAAGTAGAAGAGGAAATCAATGTAAGACACAGACAAATGAAAATAAAACATCTTAGAAAGAAACTGAAAAGGCAAGGTAAGAAAAAAAAGGAGGAAATGGAGAAGAGGGCTGTGGTCCCTGTGCAGAAGAAAGCTTTATCAAAGTAACTGCAAGGAGGAAGACTGTGAGAAAGAAACAAGACAGACAAAAGTGATTAGTAGAGATGGGATAGGAAAATATTACAGAAAAAGCAGGTGGCAACACCACATCTGAGTATATTTCAAATGCCAGAATATTCTTAGCCAATAGAAATAGGTTCTTCTGCACTCTTCCTACCACACTTTATCGACTTTCTTCCTCAGTGGTTACCAAAAATGGTATTTAAAAAGCACCTGTTTTTCAAATAAGACTGACTGATGCATATTTAACAAGAGAAAAATCATCAATACTAGTAACTAAAGATTAAAGGCTCTTTTATCTACAAAGATACTCACTTAGTCATGCATTCAACACATGTTTCTGGAAGTTTGAAGACCTTGCACAGTCATATTCTAATTTAAATAACTCATCCCTGCTCTCAGTTCCCCACAGTTTTAATTCATATAATACATTTATACATGTGAGCATGGGGTGACTTACAGGAAGAATAAAACTAGGTGTATATAAGCAAAAAAGTTCAGACCGTGACATTCCATGAATTTATAATGATGCCAGAAATTTAAACTTTTAACTGTAACGTGGAAGTTTATAGAAATGTCAACCACAGATTCCCACATGATTCTAAGGCATTCTGTTATATAGGTGCACTTATTTTAATTCATCTTTAATGTTAACTAATTGATACATGATATCAACATAATAATTTATAAATCCACATTTACTATTCTAATCTTATGCAACAATACCAGAAATATGTTTTGTGCTGCTCAAACTATTTTTCAAAACTGAATACTGCATATTTAAAAATATTTATTATACTTAACACAGAATTAAGCAACATTAAAACATTAAATACATTTTTATTAATTCTTCACATTGGTCCTTTGACAGCATTTTAGAGGGGATATTTATGAAATAATGACTTATGCTGAAAATCCAGCAGTATAATTTCCCTCTCATCTGGTCAACCCTTCCAGCTACGTCACTCAACTCAAACACTGCCAAGAATCCAGAATCAAGTTAGAAAACAGCCTCTGAGGATGGAAACAGCTATCTCAAGGACCACACTGCTTATTCCCTAGGAGAGGTCCTCCCAGGCACATGTGACACTCAATTCTACCAAACTAGTTTGGATGGTTCCCTAATCTTCACCAGAGTATAAAAGGCAAATGAGAATATGGGGTGTGGAAGACAGGGGATTTCAGATGAGATAATGTCTGTGAATGAAGGCTATGAAACCCTACAATAAATGTAAAATGCCAGCCTTTATCCATCATAATAAGAAGTCTCAGTCAGCAAGAGAAGATTTTTTTTTCTTTTGGGGAGAGTTTTAATAATTTAATTACTTTTTTAATTATTATTATTATTATTATTAACTTTTATTTAATGAATATAAATTTCCAAAGTACAGCTTATGGATTACAATGGCTTCCCCCCCATAACTTCCCTCCCACCCGCAACCCTCCCCTTTCCCGCTCCCTTTCCCCTTCCATTCACATCAAGATTCATTTTCAATTCTCTTTATATACAGAAGATCAGTTTAGTATATATTAGGTAAAGATTTCAACAGTTTGCCCTCACATAGCAACACAAAGTGAAAAAATACTGTTGGAGTACTAGTTATAGCATTAAATAAGAGTGTACAGCACATTAAAGACAGAGATCCTACATGATATTTTTTAAAAATTAATTAATTTTCTATGCCATTTCCAATTTAACACCAGGTTTTTTTTTTCATTTTCAATTATCTTTATATACAGAAGATAGATTCAGTATACACTAAGTAAAGATTTCATCAGTTTGCACCCACACAGAAACACAAAGTGTAAAAATACTGTTTCAGTACTAGTTATAGCATCACTTCACATTGGACAACACATTAAGGACAGATCCCACATGAGACATAAGTACACAGTGACTCCTGTTGTTGACTTAACAATGTGACACTCTTGTTTATGGTGTCAGTAATCTCCCTAGGCTCTAGTCATGAGTTGCCAAGGCTATTGGAAGCCTTTAGGGAGGTACCTTTCTCTGAAGGGAGGAGAGAACTTCCACTTTGACTATGACCCTATCAGAATATGATCAAAGTCAGCAAGAGAAGATTAAACTGTGTTTAACTTATGAAGAAAATCAGCCCAAACACATTTTAAAAGGAATTCCATCAAAAATTACCAGTTTTCTTGGAAATTCTGTGCCCGAGATTCTCTAAAACGCCTACATCATGGAAGCACTATGTTGGAACTGTGACATCTAAATGTTTGTTGATGGCAGTACATCTCAAATGGGTTAAGGAAGAGGAGCAGAGCCAGGTTTCCCGTTTTGGTACCTCAGGAAATGTATATCAAATACTTAATGTGTTGCTGCAACTGAAATTAAATATCCCTCAATTTGTGCAGAAGCGGTTACACTTTTATACTGGCTTGTAACACAGAAAACTGTTAATAAGCTTTAAATGTCCGGAAGACAACAAAAAAATGTAGTAATGTGTGTATGAGACAAAACAAATGTAACTATTACATTGAAGCGTGACTTTACCTTAAGGGTACAACGTCACATTAGCTCACTAAACTTTCATGATCAGATCCGGAGAATCGCCATTTCACTGTGCGGCTTCCTCAAATATTTATTCCATCACTGTACCAAGCAACCAATACCTGGCTCCTATTTTGTCAACAGAACGGATACATGTTATTACATGAATATAATTTCTAAATCTTTCCTGAATTTCCGAGGGCACTGCAGTGGTATTTCTGGAATTTTTACAGGAGAGGCACCAGGAAAAGCAAAATAATTGAAATGGGCTAGGAAAGAGTGACCACTGATTTGAAGCTGGATTTATAAACAAGCAAACAACAAATACAATTCCTCTATTTAAAGAAGCTGAAGTTTTTGAGATACATTTGGATGGAGCTTGCAAAGATCCAAACTGCCCCCCAACTCAACACTTAATAAAATCTTCTATTAGTCTAAGGCCAGAAGCCACTTTCTACTCTTTTAGACTCCAAGTGTTTTATCTACAGTTCCATGATGCTTATCACTGTCAACCTTGTTTTACAATTATTTTTAACCATGCTACTAACTGGACATTAAGAGATGGTGAATAATATGTCAGCTGAACCTAAAACATAAATCTGATTAAATATCAGCTTTATATTTGAGTTTGGCTGGCATTTCATTCAACAATGATCTGTCCACACCCTTTCTATATTGCAGCTACATCTAACAAATTGACAACACTCAATGTGTATTTGCAGAATCTCTTCCATAAGGAGTGGGGAAGGGGTGCTCTCCAGCCAGGCAAGTATTATGGTCAGAGTCTTAAATTAAAAAAAAAGACTATGTTATCTTAACTCACAATTCAATTAACTGCTAAAGCAAATTGATCCAATCTTAATCAGTGATGTTAGACATCACTACTTGTTTCTTTAATTAGAGAACATGACCTCCAACCCTCTGCTGCCTCATCCTTACTAAAATATAGGTCACCAGAAAAAAAAAAGGCACACAGAAAGACAAATTTCACATGTTCTTCCTCATGTTTGGAAACTAAAAGACAAACAAGTTGATCCAAATGTTTAATAGTGATTACTAGAGGTTGGCTGGGGGGAGGAATGGAATGATAGAGGGAGGTTGGAGAACAAACACCCAACAAAATCAGGCAGAAGGAGTAAGTTCTAGTCTTTCACAGCTCAGTGGAGTGACTACAGTTAATAATAACCTATTATATATTTCATTCAGTTCCAGAAGATAGATGCTCTAAGCTTCCAAACATAAATAAATCATAGATAGAAATGCTAACTACCCTGGCTCAATCAATTCAGGCTGCATGCACGGGAAATATCACACTATGACTTAAAATATACACTAATAAAAATATATTAACAATCTTGTGGAATATAAAAAACTTTAATTGTAAAGCCAAATACAGATTGCAAGAAATAAAATGCTAGGAAGATTTCCTGAAAGCTAAAGGATTTGCTATACATCCAGTCAAATCCCTCTAATTTTCAAGGTCTTTGTCTCCATTAAGCCAGGCCATAGTAATTTACTGCCCAAATAGGATAACTTCCATTCAATGACACAAAAGTATTACATAGTAGCCCAGGATGATGGAGATCAGTCACAAAGTGCCTTGAGTACCTTCTTTCCATAACACCAGCATGTTTGTAGCTTCGAATCTCTCAGTCTCATACTGTGTATGTGAAATGAGAATCCAGGAACAAACCTCACAGATTTTAGTAATAAAGAACAGTTTTGCTTCTCCTGAAAAAATCATTCATTTTTACTGCATAAACACTGTGTATTAATCAGTATCTGGGAAAATTCAAAGCAAAATCTATATCCTACTTCTAGGAGAATCTTGTTCCATGAATCCTTGGATACTGACTTTTTCTTGAGAATTATTTTTCCTTCTCTTTTCTCTTCTTGCTGACCTGTTTTATATGCAGTATCTTATTTTATGCATGCATATAAACCATCACAGATCCTTTGTCATACGGAATAGGGTAGTACTTACAAAATTCTGTACAAGTCCTATGCTTTCAAGCTAATACTAAAACAACATTTAATCTATTTGAAACAAGAAAACATATTGTTATGGAAATATGTAAATTATAGGAGTCTAGGTCTTAACAATGTTTACCATTATCCAATAGTTCACATATACGTGAATGTTCTAGAAAACGTAGCATATGTATAAATAATCAATTTACCATTCTTAGAAAACAGAACAGTGTGGAATACTAAATCTTGCTTTTCCAATAACTTATCAATAATTCAAACTATACAATGGTCACACAAATATAAAATATTGAAATAGATTTATTTTCAGTTTGGGTGTTTGATTCTCCACTAATACACACTCAGTATTCTCACTAATCTGGGAAGAAGACATATCTAAACCAAGGCAGCATACTTTGTCCTATTTATATCCTTTCTTTGCTTGGTAAAATACAAGGTAAATCAAACAAACCACTGTGTCAACAACCAAAAAAAAACCTGAAAGTAGTCATCTACTTTATCGCTTTTCAGTTTGACTCTTTCTAAAAATTAAGTCAAGTGGCTGGAAAAAGGATTAGATTTTACATTGTTTGTCAGTTGCTTCTGTACCAGATTACCACAATCAGAATATCTTAAAACATCGCAAAGTCATCATCTTTCAGTTCTGCAGATCAGAAGTCAGCCAGGTGTCAAGGTGTCAGCAGAGTCAATTCCCCAAACTCCTGAATGGGTTGGTGCAAATCCTTCCCACCCCGCTCCTCACACATGCCCATCCACACCTGCTCACCATGCCTTGGAACCTAGTGGGTTCTTCAGTCTTTCCCAGGCCACACTCCTCCAAATACAGTCTAAGCTAAAAGCTACAAGAACTTTGAGAGTGGAATCCAAGAAATTCCACCATATTTCCCCACTGGGAATCATACGCTTCTTCATCACTGCTGCTGACAACCACAGACAACTGTGGCAATGCCCCCTCTACCTGGCTGACTGCGTTGGGAACTGCAGTGTTAACATCTCTGTCCTGTGTCCAGCAACAATCAAGTTAAGGCACAGTTATGCATCTGTCAGACTTGTAGTCACAGCATCTCACTAAGCACGGAGTGAGATGAATAAAGAAAGCCAAACTGACACTTAAATTCAAAAAATATAACTTAAAAAAGAGAAGACAGTGGAAAAAGGAGGAAGAAAAAAGCAAAGAAGATAGATTAGTTCAATCAAAGCCTATGCTCTAACTTCAGAGGGTCAGAAAGGCAGAGGTGAGAGACAGGCAGAGACAGAACAGACTTGGGAGGATCCTCTGTGCCCTGCCCTGCACCGTGCACATCCACCTGAGCCCTGCACCCTCTCTTGCTATGTCATGTCCCTACCACAGCTGCGCCTCAACAGACACAATAAATGTGTTGGTAAAACTGCATAAAGGACCTCAAATCTACCAACAGTAGATGCTGGAGAGGATGTGGGGGGGAAGGGACACTAACCCACTGTTGGTGGGAATGCAAACTGGTTAAGCCACTATGGAAATCAGTCTGGAGATTCCTCAGAAACCTGAACATAACCCTACCATACAACCCAGCCATCCCACTCCTTGGAATTTACCCAAAGGAAATTAAATTGGCAAATAAAAAAGCCATCTGCACATTAATGTTTATTGCAGCTCAATTCACAATAGCTAAGACCTGGAACCAACCCAAATGCCCATCAACAGTAGACTGGATAAAGAAATTATGGGACATGTACTCCATAGAATACTATACAGCAGTAAGAAACAATGAAACCCAGTCATTTGCAACAAGATGGAGGAATCTGGAAAACATCATGCTGAGTGAATTAAGCCAGTCCCAAAGAGACAAATATCATTTGTTTTCCCTGATCAGTGACAACTAACTGAGCACCCAAGGGGAAACCTGTTGAAGTGAAATGGACACTATAAGAAACAATGACCTGATCAGCTCTTCTCCTGACTTTAGATGTACAATGTAATACTTTATCCTTTTTAGTATTTGTTGTTGTTGTTATTGTTGTTGTTCTAGTACTAGTGGTTGAACTCTGTAATTAACACACAATTATTCTTAGGTGTGTGAATTTTAACTGAAAAGTGATCCCTGTTAAATTTAAGGGTGGAAAAAGAGAGGGAGGAGATGTAAAATTTGGGACATGCTCAATCGGACTTGCCGCAAATGGTGGAGTTAGAAATGTGCCAGGGGATTCCAATACAATCCCATCGAGGTGGCATGTACCAATGCCATCTCACTAGTCCAAGTGATCAATTTCAGTTCACAATTGATGGCTCTGATAGGTCTAGGAGTCAAAGGGATCACACAAACAAGACAAGTGTCTGCTAATACTAACTGATAGAATCAAAAAGGGAGAGAACGATCCAACGTGGGAAGCGGGATACACAGCAGACTCATAGAATGGCATATGTCCTAAACAACACTCTGGCCTCAGAATCAGCCCTTAAGGCATTCGGATATGGATGAAGAGCCCATGAGAGTATTGTAGGCATGGAAAGCCAAGACACCATGGAAAAGAAAAAAAAGAAGACCTAAATGAAAGATCTCAGCGAGTGTGATCCCAGTGGAAAGAACGGGGCCATCAAAGAAGGAGGTACCTTTCTCTGAAGGGAGGAGAGAACTTCCACTTTGACTATGACCCTATCGGAATAAGATCAAAGTCGGCAAACTCTAAAGGCTTCCATAGCCTTGGCAACTCATGACTAGAGCCTAGGGAGATTACTGACACCATAAACAAGAGTATCAAATTGTTAAATCAACAACAGGAATCACTGTGTACTTACATCTCATGTGGGATCTGTCCTTAATGTGTTGTCTAATGTGCAATGATGCTATAACTAGTACTGAAACAGTAGTTTTACACTGTGTTTCTGTGTGGGTGCAAACTGATGAAATCTTTACTAATTATATACAGAATCAATCTTCTGTATATAAAGATAATTGGAAATGAAAAAAAAAAACCTGGTGTTAAATTGGAAATTGCATAGAAAATTAATTAATTTTCTTAAAAAAATATTATGTAGGATCTCTGTCTTTAATGTGCTGTACACTGTTATTTAATGCTATAACTAGTACTCCAACAGTATTTTTTCACTTTGTGTTGCTATATGGGGGCAAACTGTTGAAATCTTTACTTAATATATACTAAACTGATCTTCTGTATATAAAGAGAATTGAAAATGAATCTTGATGTGAATGGAAGGGGAGAGGGAGCGGGAAAGGGGAGGGTTGCGGGTGGGAGGGAAGTTATGGGGGGGGGGAAGCCATTGTAATCCATAAGCTGTACTTTGGAAATTTATATTCATTAAATAAAAGTTTAATAAATGAAAAAAAAATTGCATAAAGGAGAAAATGCCCAAAACTATACAGGCACATTGGAAAACAAATTATCCGACATTCTTAATTGACTTTTTCATTTAAAATCAACTAATTAACAATGAAAGCACTAAGCTTGCTTTCACTTAATCACAGTAAAAGACATTTGGTTTGTTTCCAGTCTGGCCATTATAAATAAAGCTGTTTAAAAAAAATATTAAAAAAAAAAATGGGCAGGGACACAGATGTGAAGGGTGTGAAGGGAACTGAATTTGGAGGTGGGTTCCCAGGAGAAGTTTCACTGACCTTAATTTTTTGGAAAGATTTGTTTATTATTTTATTTGAAAGACAGAATTAGAGGGAGAGACAAAAAGAGAGAGATTCCATCAGCTAGTTGAGTCCCCAAATGGCCATGATGATCAGGGCTGGGCGAGGTGGAAGCCAGGAGCCAGTAGCTTCATCTGGATCTCTCATGTAGGTACAGGGGCCCAAGAACTTGGGCTACCTTCTGCTGCTTTCCCAGGTGCATTAGCAGGAGCTGGATTGGAAGTAAACAGCGGGGACTTGAACTGGTGCCCATATGGGATGCTGGCAAAGTGGAGGGCGGCTTAACCTGCTGAACTACAGCACCAGCCCCTAACTGAGCCTAATTTTCAAAAAGTCTTAAGAATCTTCCATAAATTCCATTTTATAAGTATTTCACAATTATGTAATGTAAGGCACATATTTTATTCTTTCAAAAAAAACCTGTTAATCCTAAGAAAGAGAAAGAGAAAGAGAAAGAGAGAGAGAGAGAGAGAGAGAGAGAGAGAGAGAGAGAGAGAGGGAGGGAGGGAGGGAGAAGAAGAAGGAAAGGGAAAGGGAGGGAAAAAAAAAAAAAAAAAGAAATCCCCTAGTGTATCTGTTCTGATTTTGGTATTGGGTTTTTCAAGTTAAGGAATTTACTTAGCAACTTTCCAGAGGTTTAGAAGGACATACAAGGATACCTCAAAAAGTGTGTGGAAAACGGAATTTTAAGATGTTTATGTTGGTGCAAAGTTCTGAAATCCATACAGTTTTTTCATAGTACTTATTTTCCATGAAGATACCTTATGTGCATGGATCTCAAAAAGTTTTTGATAGCAAAAAAAAAAAAAAAGGACAACTGCATAAGAAAATTTATAAGACATAAATAAGATGACTAGACCTCTGATAAGATGGATCACAAACTACAATCATTAACATTACTTAAATGGTCAATTCAGCCAATAAATAGATCCTTTCTGATTAAATGCTCAATGCTTCCTTTATGATCTTGCCATGAACATATCTAATTGCCAGACTTAAAAATAATTTGAACCTAGGCCGGCACTGTGGCTCAATCCTCCACCTTGCGGCGCCGGCACACCGGGTTCTAGTCCCGGTCGGGGCACCGGATTCTGTCCCGGTTGCCCCTCTTCCAGGCCAGCTCTCTGCTGTGGCCAGGAAGTGCAGTGGAGGATGGCCCAAGTGCTTGGGCCCTGCACCCCATGGGAGACCAGGAGAAGCACCTGGCTCCTGCCATCGGATCAGCGCGGTGCGCCGGCCGCAGCACGCCTACCGCGGCGGCCATTGGAGGGTAAACCAACGGTAAAGGAAGACCTTTCTCTCTGTCTCTCTCTAACTGTCCACTCTGCCTGTCAAAAAAAATAAAAAAATAAAAATAAAAAATAATAATAATTTGAACCTATCTTGTCTTCCAGAGTGTAAAGAAGAAACCATAGCATGGTTGACCCAACATTTAGGTTTACATCATAGATGTGCTTCTAACAAATAATACTTTTGGAAAGTCACTTAAATTCTTTGGAGCTCAGTTGTATAATCTAAAAAAGTATAGAATTTTGCTAGATAGTCCCTAAGATGTCATCCAGTTGAATTGTTCTATTATCTAATGTCCATTATTAGAGCTTCTAGGAAAGACATGGAATTAGAAAAGCGGCTTTCTCCCAATGCCTCAAGACCTACTTATTCTCATATTAAATAACCTGAAATATTATTATAATATGAATATAATTAACTCCTTTGAAAGTAGGTCACAAAACTTAGTGTGCCAAGAATTTAGGTCCCAACCTCTGAGACATTTCCATGTTCCAGTTCCAGAAAGTCTGATTCAAAAAGACTGGGATGAGAATCAGAAATCTGCAGTTTTAACAAGCACTTCAGATGCTGCAAATAGTAGTTGTCTGGAAATTACAGCTTGAGAAAAACTGCTTTAAAAATAATGTGCCAATCAAAATGAATCTTTGGGATGTTTATTCCGTTACTCTAAAATAAATTTAAGGTGACTATTTAAAGGAAACATGAGTAAATGGAACCTATGAATTAAACTCCATGTAATAAAATTCATAGTAGTCACTACTGAAGATATAATAAATACTGTTAACATTTTTTCAGGGTTTTAAGAGTTTATAGAATGACTCAGTGTTTTAACAGTTATAAGAGAAAATTAAAAATCATATTCTTTAATTTAGTAGTAAATAAATATCTACCAACAGTCAGCAGTCACAGGAGGAAAGATGTTTTAAAAATCGCAACATTTAAAAAATAGTTAAAGGGAAATGTAAAATCCAAAACAATCATTTTACCTTAGAAATCATTCTAAATAGCATTATTGTACATAATGAAGCATACGGTCATTCTAAATCTCCTTGAGTCAAAGATATTAATGGCTAACAACCATTAAGGCTAGGACTGTGTATTATACTATAATTTGAGGGTACAAATTATAATCATGGGTTGGATAATTTGTCTAGCAGTTAAGAAACCTGCTAGAGGACCATCTATCCCAAATGGGGGTGCCTGGCTTCAACTTGCTCCGCTCCTGAATCCAGCATCCTGCTAATGCAGCTATGAGAGGCAGCAGATTGTGGCTTAAGTTGTTGTGTCCCTGTCACCCTTATGGAAGACCTGTATTAGATTCCCAGCTCCCAGCTTTGGCCTGGTCCTGACCTGGCTGTTGTGGGCATGTGGGGAGTGTACCAGTTAACTGGAGTTCTGTTTTCATCTCTCTCCATCTTTTAGCCTCCCTAATGACACCAATAATAAACTTTTTAAAGAGAGTCACTGATCCCAAAGAGATCACAATCAACATTAACAAAATTAGTAATGACATGATGCCACTATTTGGCCTGAGTAGTTAACATGCCATTTGGAATACCTGCATGCCATATCAGAGTGCCTGGGTTTGAGTGTCTCAGCTCCACGCTGGATTCTAGCCTTCTGCTAATGTACATCCTTGGAGGAAGTAGGCAATTGCCCGAATGGTTGGGTTCCTGCTACCCTGAAAGACCTGGTTCAAGTTCTTGGGTCCTAGCTTCAGACCATCAGTCTTAGTTGTTGTGGACATTTACAGAGTGAATCAGAGTGAACAGAGGCTCTCTCCTCTTTTCCTAATAAACAAATAATAAAAAATAAGAAATTAGCTACGATAGGTATAATTTAAAGTATAGACATTTTGCTCATATATAGGAGCTCAATCCAGAGCAGGTTAACTCTTCCTTCAGGTCACTCTTTTCCTTCTGGTATTTAGGTGGATATGGAAGAGCCCACAGCACAGTCATTATCTCCTAGAGTAGGGCATTTCAAACTTTAAATCAATTACATGGAGACCTCGTCAGAACACAGATCTGATTCAATGGCCTGAAATTCAACACTTCTAATAAACTCCCAGGTGACACTAATGTTTTGGGTCCCTGACCAATAGGCCTCAGTGTATTTCAAGCTCAACTTCACTGAATTAAACAGGAAATCCCATGAATTACCTGTAGGTAAGTGGATAGGTTGCAATGCTGAAGATGGCCACAACACAATTTTCTCCTATCCTCCAAGATTTACTCTGTATGATATTCACTCATTAAGAGGTACACTTTAATTCCCCTCCCCTTGAAACCAAACCAGTTTTAAAAGACTGGATTATAACAAGGACAGTACGGTAGACGTTCCACTGGCTGACTCTTGAGCCTGCATGAGAAAATGCCTTGCAGCTTCTGCCTAGTTCTAATGGAAACCTCTGTAGATGCTTCCTCTAAGAATCCAGCAGCTACACTGTAAGAAGAAGCCCAAACCATACAGAAAGACCACAGCAGGCACTCTACGCTGGTGATGGCGCAAGCCTTGAAATCAACTCAATGCATACACCCGACATGTGGGTAAGGAAGCCTCCAGAGAGTCCCACAATCAACCATTCAATCACCCTCAGTCTTCTGAGCATTCCTGGATGACCCAAACATTCTGGAGCAAAGACAAATCATCCATACTTTCATCTTCTGGATTCCTGATAGACAAAATCCATGTACATAATAAAATAGTTGTTGTTTCATACTCTAAGTTTGAGGCAGCTTGTTTTACAACAATGGAAAGCCAAAGGAATAAAATTAAACTAGAGAAAGCACACCAGGGTTTATAAAGACACAACTTGATCCTACACACTATTTGCAATAGTTTAGACAAAGTTACACAACTTTTGTGATAGTTTATATAACAAAACTTTGTATAAAAAGGTTACACAAGATTTGGCAATAGACATTGAAGGCATGCAAATATCTTATAAGAACTCAAGAGAAAAGTTTGTCTTGAAGAGAGAGCAAGCCCAGAGATAAGGCAATCAGTGACAACAGGAGTTATTAATAAGGATTCTGGCAAAGGAATACTGGAGGTATCCATCCACATCAAATAAACAGTGAGCAAGTAAATAGAAATTTGAAAAAGAAATGTGGGGTTGGGGCCACTGCTGTGATACAGTGGGTTAAGTCACCACCTGTGAGTTCTGGCTACTCTGCTTCTGATCCAGCTTCTTGCTAATATGCTTGGGGAAGCAGCAGGAGATGGCCCAAATATGTGAGCCCCTGCACCCAAGTGGCACACTCAGATAGAGTTCTAGGCTCCTGGCATTGGTCTGGTCTAGCCCCAGCCATTGCAACCATTTAGGAAGCCAACCAGGGGTATGGAAAATGGATCTCCCCTCCCCTTCCCTTCCTTACACTCCCCTCTCCTCTCTTTCTTTCCCTTTCAAATAAAAATAAGTAAATAAATAAATTTTTAAAAAAAGATTTATTTATTTACGTGAAAGGCAGAGTTACAGAGAGGCAGAGGCAGAGGGGGCGGGGGGGGGGGGGGAGAGGGCTTCCATTGGCTGGTTCACTCCCTAGATGGCTGCAATGGCTGCAGCTGTGCTGATCCAAATCCAGGAGCTTCTTCTGAGTCTCCCAAGTGGGTGCAGGGGCCCAAGGACTTGGGCCATCCTCTACTGCTTTCTCTTTTAAAATAAACTTAAAAAAGGAAATGTGGAGTGTTGGGTTTTTTACTTTAAGTTGCTTTAGGTTCCATCAGGGCGACACCTTTCAATGGACTGATTTGAGTGCTTGTAAAGCAAAATCTAAATCAAACTAGAGACAGCAAAGGAGGAGTTGTAAGGAAAGAAAGAGAAGCAAGGCAAAAGAACATCTACAAAAGTAAATAAACAGGTGTGGGAAGAAAGAACCTCAGCATAATGGCTAAAATTACTCAGGGAATCCAGTCTTATGACCACTAAACAAATATTTCTGAGTACCTACAGTGGGTCATTTATTGTCACTGGAACTATGGAACAAGGTGAGGAATGTAGCGGTCATTGCCTCAAAGTTGAAAATATTAGTTAGGATGAATCTTAATGAAGAATGGGATGAGAAAGGGAGTAGGAGATGGGATGGTTTGCAGGTGGGAGGGTGGTTATGGGGGGAAAAACCACTATAATCCAAAAGTTGTACTTTTGAAATTTATACTTATTAAATAAAACAAGGAAGGAAGGAAAAGGAAAAGGAAAGGAAAGTAAAGACTAGTTAGGATGCTGAAAAAGTAACAAGGAAATAAATGCATTTTCATATGGTGATGAGTATTATGAAAATGAAGCAAATTAATGAAACAGAGATGTTTTGGAGTAGACAAATAGGAGGAGATACAAGAGTATACTTCAAAATGTTCATGGAAGATTGAATTAAAAGATGATGCATATTTTTCCATGAACTTTCTGAAGACCCCACATACAGGATCTGAATATACTAAATATTACCAAGAAATATTGTATAGAGAACAAAAATGAGAGAAAGCCAGGCAGCATTAGAGATAAAAGAGGTTATCAATGGATGAGAAGCAAGCTCAAGACAATTTCCTGCACACACTCCACCAGGTGTCCCATTAGGAATTTGGAAATCATCCTTGAACCTCATGCTCATACTTATTAGTATCTCTATTTTACAATTCTTCCTACTCACACAGAGAACTGCATTTCCCAGCCTCCTCAGCAATTAGCTGTCTCCAGATACCAGCCAATGGAATGATCCTGGGGTAGACACATCATACTTCTTACCTGGGCCATGAAATCCTTGCACAGCATCTTCTACAACACAGGATGGGAGATGAGAGAAGCTGAGTGTTTTTACTTTGCCTCCCTGTTACCCTGTGGCTCTAACAGTGGCGGTGTTCTGTTCCACTCAGGTATGCTTTTCCACAGCTCTAGCTATAATACTGTTTCCCTGTCTTGCTTCTGAGGTCTAGGGAAAATAACACACAGCTGTTGACAGGTGCCGCATCATGCCAGGCTGCTGTCCGCACCCTTGCCTGCAACTTCTGAATGAATCCTTCAGAAGATTCCTCTCAGTTAAGCCTTTTAAAGAAAGTCACTGCTCTATGACAAGGACATGGCAGCTATAACATGCTGCCTCATTAAAAAACGTAAAGATTACAACACTTAACTGTAGCACTGGGCTGACCTTGGAAGTCACCTTGGGCCTATCCTTTAAAGACCAATTCTCTAATAACATCTGGCTCATGACAAAAGAAAATGTCTATTATATGCCAAATTTTTCATATATTTTGGAATATTTATTTATGACATTTACAGTATTTTCAGAAAAAAAAAGGGAAAGATCTAATTCTTAAAGTTAATACTCAGAAACTAGTTCTACATTGGAAAAGCACCCACCTAAGCTGGAAGGCAAAGAACATACATTTCTCGGTTCTCATTCTTTCAATGAAACCCTACTCTGTTTATAGGGTTGCCAAATGGCTGAACCAGCCCAAACAGTTTACAGTAGTGAAATATGCTGACTCTTTTTCCTAATGATCTTCATATGATGGAAAAAACAAGCTTTAACCAAAGCTGACCCTGATCACGAATGTCAGCTCCCGATTGACAGCCACACCCGATCTGCAAGTCACATTAAGATACTAAAGCTTCTCTCCAGTTAGAAGTTCAGCAGGAATGGCAAGTGTCCATGACCAAGCTCCCAGGATAAATGTTTTTCTAGTTTCTTTCATTTCCCTCTAAATCTACCCTTGCACTGAAGTACCCATCTCCTAAACTGAGCTTCTCCTGATAGTCTTATTTGAGACATGACATTAATACGTACCATCTTATGAAAAGTAGGAGGCATATGTGTCAAAAAGCTATGTGTAGCTTCAAGCCTTGATGCTGGCATATTAAACATGAGGCTAAATCATTTAAGTGTCCACATGTGTTGCTCTTATGTGTGCCCAGCAGAGTCCAGTGTGTTAAACACATTTTCTTTAATACTGCTGAATCTTTCCCCTTGCATTTTTGCTGTATGAAAATGAAACATCACGTCAACATGTTATCATTGCATTTAAAAAATATTAAATTATATGCTGCTATCATAGTATGTCTCTCAATTTTGTTATCCTGGTCAAATAGTTTGCTTATGTATAAATGACTTTCCAAGAATTTAAAATTATTTCTTACTAATTCTCTAATGAACAGTAAGGTGTGCTTTCTGTCACATTATGGCAGCTGATTGATCCCTTTATTCGAAGTGATTTGTAACTCCTAACTTGATGTTCCTTCTACATTTGTTGATTACAGTAAGGTCCCAGACAGGTAAGAAATGCAAACCCTGAAACACCATTGTAGAGGACTTCAAAAAATAAGTAAATAAAACACTCTGTGGTTAGGTCCTATGGCAGGCAGGATTCTGAAATATCGCCAAGATTTCTGCTCTCCAGCCTGCATAATTCTCTCCCCTTGAGTGTGGGAAGGGCCTTGAATAAGACAGAACGTCATGCCCAGAATGAGGTTACATGCATGGGAAAAAAAAAAAAAAAGATATTTCAGATGCAATTAAGGCCCAAATCACCTGATCAGAGTTAACTAAAACGGAGATTGCTCTTGTGGCCCTGATCTAATCAGGTGAGTGCTGTTAAAATAAGAAGTGAAGGTGTTGTATTCATTTACCACATTTCCAGAGATTTTAACACTAAGCCTATATCTAAAGATATCTTTTGGGGCCAGCATTATGAAGCACCAGGTTAAGCAGGTTAAGTCACCACGTGCAATGCTAATATCCCATGTGGGAGTGCCAGTCTGAGTCCAGGTTGCTTTGCTTATGATCCAGCCTCCTGCTAATGCACCTGGGAAGGCAGCAAAAGATGGCCCAAATATTTGGGTCCTTGCCACCCATGTGGGAGACCAGGATAAAGTTCCTGGCTCCGGACTTCAGTCTTGCCCAGACCTGGTTGTTGCTGCTAATTGGGTAGTAAACCAACAGATCTTTTTTTTTTTTTTTTTCTGGTCTCTCCCTCTGTCTCTGCCACTCTGCCTTTCAACTAAATAAATAATTTAAAAATTACAAGATATTTTCATTTTAGAGACCAAAAAAAAAAAATCAAAATTTAGACACAGTGAATTGCAATGTCTGCTGAACCTTTAGATAGTTATACTGTCTATTAAAATCAAATATTTACTTCTGAATCCCCTAATTGACTATTAATTCATTCAGAAAGTGCCTGACACTTAAAGTACCAAGTAAATGTTGAATTGAATGAATGGACAAAAGTTCCTCAAACATGGGGGACAGTTTCCAATATGGCAACAATTAAAACTAGAGCTGAAAACTGCATAAATATTCTGCAAAAGTTGACAAATCATCATTTATCACTAAATCTCAACAGATAAGGCAAGAATACAGGGAAGAAATTGAGTTTATTTGATCAGAATTAGCATGAAAGCATCTGCACCACTGGAACCATCTACATTAAAGACTTGTCAACCAACCGCCTAAAATATTCTCAAATTAGCTGAACGCCTATTAGACTCTGCAACAATTTACTGCAACACAAAGATGGCCAGATGGGTTTTTTTTTTTTTTGCCCATGTATCTGTATCCTCCTGAGTTGATACTAAAGATTTTATAGATATGATTCTAGTCAAACTTCTACCACAATTCATCACACATATATTTAGGCTGAAAAACTGAGGCAGAAGATGCTTTGTTGGGGTTGCGTAGTCAACAATATTCACCAATCCCTAAGCTCTCAGCCAGGCCTCTGCACTGTCCACTGTGAACCAATTCTGCAGGAGGCCATGACAACAAAAGCAATGCTAGGATGTGCTCATATCTTTAGATCATGCACCTCTGATGACTTCACTACTACCAACAACCAGCACCCACAAAGTAAAGAAAATAAAAATTCTTCCTGGTCTCACCAATGCTAGGTGGTCGTGAAACATACATTCATTAATGCTAACAAACAGGTAACATGCTGAATGACGAAAGTGCAGGCAGTTTTGAGGAAATACATTAAGTCATTCTTACTACATAAGGTCCGTTCCATTCTGTAGGACAGATTTTACATTGATGGGATGGATTCTGTACTTTTGATTTCCCACAAATTTGTGTTGTTTCTTTTGAGTTGTCATGATTGAGTTATTGTGATTTAGTGTGATGTTAAGCCAGATGTAACTTATTTAACCCTCTTTTACTCTGTGTGTATGGAAACCAGGATACAGAGTCTCACTGCTAACAGTGGTAAGACAAGGATCCATGGTCCCACCAACAAAGTCTGCTGAAAGACTCCATGAATGATTTGGCGCCAAAGTAAAAGGTCCTCTCTGGTAGAAATGTCTCTAAGCAGTGGCCCTCAAAATTTTTGGCCTAAGGACTGTTTTACTCTCTTTAAGATTACTAGGGGCCCCAAAGGAGTGTTTGTTTAGGAAGGTTCTGTTTTTTGATACTTATTATATTAGAAGCTAAAACAGAAATTTATGGAATACTTAATTGACTTAAAAATAATCTGCTGATTACATGGTGAAATAAATAACATTTCTATGAAAAAGTATGTTTTTTTTTTAAAGATTTATTTATTTACTTGAAAGTCAGAGTTACAGAGAGAGAGGAGAGGCAGAGAAAGAGTGAGAGAGGTCTTCCAACACTGACTCACTCCCCAGTTGGCTGCAACGGCTAGAACTGCGCTGATCTGAAGCCAGGAGCCAGGAGCTTCCTCTGGGTCTTCCCACGTGGGTGAAGGGCCCCAAGGACTTGGGCCATCTTCTACTGCTTTCCCAGGCCATAGCAGAGAGCTGGATCAGAAGTGGAGCAGCGGGGACTCGAACCGGCACCCATATGGGATGCTGGCACTGCAGGCGGTGGCTTTACCCACGCCACAGCGCTGGCCACAAAAAGTATGTTTTTCAAGAAAGAGGATTTAGTAGGAAGAATGGCATCATTCTACATTTTTGTAAATATCTTTCAACCTGATGTAACTCAAGACAACTGGATTGTTCTGCCTGCTTCTGAATTCAACCTATCACACTTCTTGTAGCCTCTGAAATATTCTCCTGTACACTTAAGAATGAATAAAAATCTGCATTATTAGGAAAATAGTTTTGATCTCACAGACTTCCTGAAAGGGCCTGAGGGTCTTAGATGATCACCCTGTCTGGTTTTCCTGGGACTATCCTGGTTTCTGCCCAAGTCCCTTGCACTGGGAACCCCTCAGTGTGGGATAAACCATACCACAGGTAACCCTTTGCATACTATGCTCTGAAAATCACAATGCTAACATAAAATCAAAAGGTCTATTTATTTAAGATCACAATATCTGCTCACCACTACTGTGTCTTCAAAATCATAAAGTGATCCAACCCCTGGCAACACACATATCTACTGTCACTTTTACATGCTGATTAATAGTAACATACTAATTCAAAATCAATGCCATTGGGGCTGGCACGGTGGTGTACCGGGTGGAGCCGCTGCCTGAAGTGCCAGCATCCCAAGGGGCGCTGGTTCGACTCCCGGCTGCTCCACTTCTGATCCAGCTCTCTGTTATTGCCTGGGAAAACTTTGGAAGATGGCCCATGTCCTTAAGTCCCTGCACCCACATGGGACAACCTGAAGGAAGCTCCTGGCTTCGGATCGGCACAGCTCAGGCCATTGCAGCCATCAGGAGAGTGAACCAGCAGATGGAAGCGCTCTCGCTCTCTCTCTCTCTCTCTCTCTCTCTCTCTCTCTCTCCTCTCTCTCTCTCTGCCTCTCTGTTCTCTGTGTAACTCTGACTTTCAAATAAATAAATGAATCTTTAAAAAAAATAATCAATGCAGGCCAGCGCCGTGGCTCACTTGGCTAATCCTCTGCTTGCGGCGCCAGCATCCCAGGTTCTAGTCCCGGTTGGGGCGCCGGGTACTAGTTTCGGTTGCTCCTCTTCCAGTCCAGCTCTCTGCTGTGGCCTGGGAAGGCAGCGGAGGATGGCCCAAGTGCTTGGGTCCCTGCACCCACATGGGAGACCGGGAAGAAGTACCCGGCTCCTGGCTTCAGATCTGCAGCGCTGGCCATAGCGGCCATTAGGGGAGTAAACCAACAGAAGTAAGATCTTTCACTCTGTCTCTCTCTCTGTCTATAACTCTACCTGTCAAAAAAAAAAAAAAAAAAAAGCAATGCAATCTTCCTAGCAGCATACACCAAAGAATACTCAAAGTAACAAGAGTATGAAGTTTCATTAGCTACAGTCAAAATTAAGCTATATTTAATATCTGGTGGTTTCAGATCCTAGGATTGAACCAGTCTAACTTAATAAGTGGCCATTAAAACATTTATTTTTGAAAGGAAAGTACTATATACCATTTCATCAAATACTTACACACAAAATGCAATCCAAACCCTAACAATAACCAATTACCCTCAGTAATAACATTAAAACAGTATTCAGTGTCCTGAGAATTAGTTCATTTTTTAAAAAAAACTTTACTGAATAAAGTATATTAACTCTCCTTTATGACATTCAAGTGCCAAACCACATGTTTTCCCTCCACCACTTTTAGTCCCTTTTAAATAAAATTGTGTATGAGTAAGTCATTAGTCAAATAATATAGTCATCTGTTTCCATCATCTGCTTTATTTAGATGATGCATTTATTAAATGTTATATACTTGACAGCAGATAGTGACTGGTATGATCTTTGAACAATTCTTAACATTATTTTGTTGAACATGAATGAAAAAAATATTATTTAGATTAAAATGTTCTAAGAAATCACCATCATAACCAGTTTTCCTTAATGTGAGATATTTCATATTATTGAATTGGCAACAGACATTCATTTCAAGCTCAAGACATTTTTCTTGCCACCTTTCTCACAAAATTAAATGTGCAGCTACAGTTGCTATGTTACTGGTATAAGCTTCACCTTGGCATAGTAATATTGTTTAAATAAATCATTTTATGAAAAGGTGTTTTCCGAAACTTTAGAGCATATTTCCAAAAGCATTGATGCCCAAAAGAAAAAAAACATGATGTCCACCTCCGTTTTTTTTCTTCAGCAGTCAACTGTCTACAAGTTCACTAAGAAGACTAAAAGGCCTGGGAATGACTCAAATGGTTGAGGTCTGCAATCTTCTGGAGGATCTTCACTTACATATAGGGCATCTAGACTAGGGTACTTCAAAGACTGGCCCGTTTGTGGTGCCAGGGCTTCTCACAGAAGAGTAGCTGGATTCTGAGAGACAGCACCAGAAAGAAAGATGCACTGAAGAGAGATCACCCAAGTGGAACCCTTGAGAGGAACTGTCCAAGAGGAGTCACTCTGGAAGTGATGACAAAGCATTAGGACAGGCACCTTGCATGAGAAGGCATCCCAGTACAGCTTCACCACAGCAATAAAGAGGCGGCTATCTGGTTTTCTCATTCCGGAATTAAGTCTCTGACTGTAAATTGGGAAGGTATTTGTTATTCATGTGGAAGGACGTTCAAAAATTCAACCAATGCTGAAAGTTCTTTAACAGTGGGCTGCAATGCTCCCAAACATTAGTTTTCTGCTTTATAATATTATTATTATAGGAAGGATGTATATTGATACGCTACCAATACAATGGAGTAATAATACTATCTTACTTGATTAATGTGCGTGTTAACTAATAGAGTACAAAAGAAGTTATGCATATGAGCAAAACTGATATGTTGAGATTTAATTATTGTTTACAGCTCTTGTCTCTACTGTTGAGGAACAGTGTCTTCTTCTTAGTATTTGTTGGAATTCTTAGTGGAGTATTAAGCTTATGATTATAAAGTAAACTGTAAGTATGTCATTTTAAAAATTGAAAGAACAAGAAAGGAAGGAGGATGGAGATGAGAACGTGGGCAGGAGGGAGGGCAGAGTGGGAAGTATCACTATGCTCCTAAATCTGTGTATATGAAATACATGCAATTTATTCACCTTATGTAAATAAAAAACATTTTTTAAATGTGGGTGTTAAATAACCTATCCACCATGATGGCTGAAACATGGAATGTATTTTCATAATTTAGATGTCTGCCTAGTAAAATCTTATTCAATTACTGAAATCCAATCAAAAGACAAATACATGGGAAACCCCTGCCTCACTAGGGCAAAGTCAATTCATGTTGTGTCGCTCATACATCCATTACAGCAAAGTGCTGTTGTAATTACATATTCATTTACCCAGCACAGACCTGCTGAGTGCTTACCATGTGTCAAGCAGTGAGCTAGGGAATGGGTATACTATGTTGAGTGAAAAGAGTCCGAGTCCCTATTACCACGAAACCTACCTTCTAGTGTTAAAAATGGCTTTATCTAGACAGTCATCAGACTGAGTCACTCCTGCGCCTTATTCAGCATATCCCCTGGGATTTTTCAGATTCTCACAAATATCTTTATTAAATTGATTTTCACAAAAGATAAAGACTTGATCACAGCTCACTGTTAGGGAATCAAGCACAATCTGCAGTAGAGTTAATGAATGCAATTCTAATAGGTAATAGCATCATATAGGGACTCAGATCCCAAACATTAAATGGAAAGCAAAACAAAGGAAAAAGAAGAGTCCAGGAAATCTTACTCACATTCCCAGTTGCAGTAACAGTTTCATGTTTATATTACTATTATGCTGATTAATCCCCCAAGGCCTGGCAATAGAAAGGAATGACCCAGGTCCTTCTGGCGCTCATCTTTGCTGATCCCAGTGGGATCCCTGGGTCCCCCAGTCCGAACCTGTGTAAGCCTAACAGGCTGCAGAATGGCTACCTAACACCCTCACAATCTTTCTCCTGGAGACAAAGCCATACACTTAGGGATGTGAGATAAATAAATAAGCAATCAAGCCAGTGAACAGCCCTCGTTTTTATCACCATATCCTGCAGGAAACCTAACCAGCTACCTTATGGGCCAAGCTGGCAGCAGGCAGGAGGCAGCCCCTGCTGTGTGTGTCTGCTTAAAAATGGGACCAGCACTGCCTTCCCTTCTGAGGAGAAAACACAAACACACAAATGCCCAGACAGTCCCTCCTCTTGTTCCTACAAAAACAAATACAAAAAGAATTCCTGGATACCCTCATCAAAATCTAAATGGGGACATAAAGGAGGGATAGAAATCACTGGGTATGACATGTGATGAAAACTCATTCCCCGCAAGTCTTTCCAAGACCATAGGAGATTAAGTTGGTAACTGTCAACATGGGCTTATTCTGGACATTTAAGGATAAGCATTAAACATCTCAGGGTATTTTTTTTTTTCAATTTAAATCTAACTCAGGCGTACATCTATTCTCTGTGTTAAAAGTAATGCATTCACCAATTACTATGAAGAAAAAAAGAAGTCAGCAAACTCTCTACTTGGTATAGGGTTAACCTTATGAATATAAAAATTAACTGAAAATTGATCTCTGTAAAAAATAAGAATGAGAAAGGAAGAGGAGGAAGAAAGGCAGAAGTATGGGTGAGAGGGGGGTGGGGAAGAAAGCACCATGTTCCCAAATTTGTATATATTAAATGCATGAAGTTGTATTTCTTAAATAAAAAGTTCAGAAGAAAAAAAAAAGCAATGTACTCACATGAGAATATTTAAATACAGGAATTCGTGTGTATGGGCATTTTTGTTTAGATGTGTGTTTTCTTTCTTCCTTTCATTCTGTGTGTGTGTGTGTGTGTGTGTGTGAAGCTATAAACATGTTTTAAAAAATTAAGTAGTCATTTAACAAAGTCTCAGTATGGAAATGGAAGATTTGAATGCTGTATGGAACCTGAGGAAAACAGCCGAGGATATAAGCGCATGACCTTGCAAGTTATAACACCAAGTGAAGGGAGTTTTGAGGTGAATTTGGATCACAATACTGAATAGTTTATGACAGCCAAGAAGTGGAAACAAGCCAAATGCACCTTAGCTGAAGAATGGATAGATAAAATATGGGTTAGCCGTACAATGGGATACAACTGTGTAATAAAAAGGAATGAATAAGTGTTGCATGCTATAACAGATGATCCCTGAACTCAAACTAAGTGAACGAAGCCTGTCATAAAAAAATGCACAATATAAATCCATTTATATGAAATGTCTAGAATTGGCAATTCCAAGCATACAGAACAATAGATGAGTGGTTTTTCTAGAACTAAGAGGAAAGGGAAAGGAACGGAAGGAAATGAAGAGTGACAGCTAATGGGCACAGGGTTTCTTGGGTTTCTTTCGGAGATGAAAATAATCTAAGATTGATTTTGGTGATGGTTGCACACTCTGAGAATAAACTAGAAACTGCTGCATTGTCAGTAAGTAAATTGTATCATGTGTGAATTAGATCTCAATAAACTATTTGTAGTGGTAAATGACACAGGTATTTAATTTGTATATAGAAACAGAACATGAAATAAAATACTTGTCCATATTTATAAGCATAAATCTTGGAGGATAAGAAGGAAGGAAACACCAGGAGAAAGAATTCTTCCTCTGAACACAATGCCATAAACTGAACATATATCAGCCAGCTAGTGCAGCCACTAGTGCTCTAGTCACTTCTGGCAAAGCTTCTCAGCCTGCTTCAAAACCTCGATTAAGAGCACTGTCCTCGGTGACAAGTACCAGGGGAAAAAAGTCCTGTCAGAAAGAAAGCAGAAGGGTCTAATTTTTTTTTTTTTTGAGAAATACAGACAGAAAGAGAGAGAGAACATACCCATCAGCTAGTTTACTTCCCTAATACCTGCAACAGCTGGGGATAGGCCAGGGCCTAAGGCAGGAACTGGGAATGTTATTGCTGCTCTCCCAGGTAGGTGGCAGGAATCCAGTTCTTGAGCCACTGCCTCCACAGTTCGCATCAGCAGGAAGCTGGAGTCAGGAACCAGACCTAGGAATCAAACCTAGGCACTTTGATATGGGACTTGGGTATCACTACTGCTAATTAAATGTAGCTCTCCATAAGTTTTTAATGGAATTTGAAAGGTTGAATGGGAAAAAGAGCCAACAAGAACAAAATATTACTTTTATCAGCAAGGTGGAATTGTGAAAAACAGACCAAATGATATAAATTTATATGGACCTGGGTTGGAGGAACTTCATTTTAAGAAATCATAGGCCCAGGGCCAGCTTTGTGGAGTGGCAGGTAAAGTCACCACCTGCAATGCTGGCATCTTATGTGGGCACTGGTTCATGTCCCAGCTGCTTCACTTCCAATCCAGTCCCCTGCTTTCCCTGGGAAAGCAACGGAAGTTGGCCCAAACCTTTGGGCCCCTCACCCACATGGGAAACATAGAAGAAGCTCCTGGCTTCAAAGCAGCCCAGCTCCAGCCATTGCAGCTACTTGGAGAGTAAACCATTCGTTCTCTCTGAAAACTCTGACTTTCAAATAAACAAATAAATCCTTGAAAAAAGAAAAATTATAGGCCCAAACTAGCCTACCTCAATGTTAAGTCCCTTGCAGAAAAACTTTGTCAAGTGTTACCATTGTAACCCCAGCAAGAAATTTTGAAAACAATTTGGCTTTCATAACAATCATGATATGCAGGTTTGCTAATATTTATGAATCATTGGGAAAAAATTCAGTCATGTATAATACTCATAATTCCACGGAGAAGATACTAGAAATAATATTATGGGTATCAATGATTGGCAAAAGTTGCATGTGAGGTAAAATAGACAATACAAGGAGTTGGGTATGTATCAGGATGTTTCAGCTGAAAGTAACAGAAGAACAAAATCATCAGAAACAGAAAATAATCCGTCAGGTCATACATAGAAGCTCTGTGGAAGGAGTGCTCTCAGCGTGACTCAGCTGTTCAGTGGGACTTCAAGTGCCCACATACTACCCCTGGAATACTGGCACTCCATTGCTGTCTCACTCATGTTTTCAATCTAACTGAAGCAATCCTAGGTGTCAACTATGGACACTGTTCCACATCCAGAAATTAAACATGACTTTTTAGTACATTCTGGCTGAGGCCAGAGCTCCTGTATGACCTGCAATCTGTTCCTGCACTTAGAGCAACCATGAGAACAGCTGGTTATCAATGAAAACAAAGTCAGGATTGAAGAACATGGGAGAAATGAAAATGGCACTTATGTTTAGAATTGCTTCAGATCAAGCTGAACTTCTTTATTCTCTTTAGCATATTATGAGTCAAGAAAAGACCATTTGAGTCAAGACTGCTTGATCTATGAGAAACCATTTTGTTATGTCTTTGGTTGCCATTTAAAAACACCAATTTTGCCATTTAAAGGTTAAGTTGGCTAACTTGTTGAGGACGGAGGAACTTAAGGGAATCTTGGGGAAAAAGCCCCTGACCAAATTTTCTCTCAGGTCACTGCCAGGATTGGATTGCATGAGCATGCTTTAATCTAACCCCAACAAGGAAAATGAAACCACAATAACCAGCTCATATTACTCATGGTTTGCCTCTAGAACTGGGCAGGGGGGATCATCCTCAAAAATCAAATGGGAGAGTGGAGCAATGAACAAAATCAAGGTGAGCAACCATCACCAAAAGAAGAGTCTCACGATGGTGTGTAAACCACTTTCTGACACACAGAACAACAAAACAAAAACACACAACACAAAAATTTGAAGATGTTTAATATACACAGAAAGTAATGAGGAAATCTTCAAATAAGTGAGTCTTCAAGTTCCATGTGAAAGTGATCTGATTAATTAAAAATGAAGCCTTACAACTTTGCCAATAGCACGTTCAGCCATTGTGAGACGTAAGCCATTAGATTATTCAAGGAAAGTCTAGATCATCATCTACAGAGGAAAACAAGAACTTTAGATAAATGGTTGTACTAGCTAATCTTTCTTGTATTCCTTCTCTATCTTGTCACACATTTAGGAAACTCACCCATAACCTCCTCCCTCCTCAACAAATCTGCCAGTGTAAGATCCAACATTGATGTTTTTAAATGGCAAGAAAAGAAATAACAAAATGGTTTTTCATAGGTCAAACAACCTTTTCTTGATTCAGATAACACAGTAAAAAGAATAAAGAAAATTGAGAGTCCCATTTCTGTCATACTGTTCAAGCCCAGCTTCATTCTCATCAACAGGCAACAGTTCTTATAGCTGTTCTAAGAACAAAAACAGACTGCAGATCATAAAGGGGCTCTAGCCTCAACCAGAACACACTAAATAAACACCAACATCTGAGAATCCCTATGCTTTCCCTTGCTATTAATTTAGCTGCCAGCAGGAACAAGCAAAAGGAGCAATTAAGGAACCTGCCATCAGTACCACAGGAGGATACTGTCACATCCCATCACGTCCCTCTCCTCTTCCAAGTCCTACCTTCCAATTTCCATTCTGACCTATTTTCATGCAGTTCATACTGATGATTATTTAGACAAATAATGTGATCTCAATTTAAACCCATTTGACTTTCTGAGCAGAATTTCAATACTGAGTAAAATTATTAAATTTATATTCACTTACAGGATTGAGTCAGGATAGTCTCTCTAATGCCATGTTAGAAAAGAAATTTAACAAAATGTAGATGTAAAAATGACTTAGGTTTTTTTTCCTGTGTTCAAAAATAAGTGAGGATTTGAGATGTGAGAATATAAGGACCTTGACTTAATGGAGAAAAGTCTTTGATGGCCCTATGCTCTTCATCTCTATCTTCTTTATCCATATGCTGGGTAGCAGATTATTAAACATAAAAAGACACAACTGTCTCTAAAAGATAAAACCAGGGAGAAAACATCTGCAAACTAAATATCTGACAAGAAGTTAGTGTCCAAAAATTAAAAAAAAAAAAAAGAAAAAGAAAGAAACTCAAATGACCCAACAGCAAAAGCAACCCACAAACAATCCAATGAAATAAGCAATGGACCTAAACAGCTATTTATATGTCATCTTTTGAGAAATGTCTTGACAAGTATAGCAAAAATAACTCAATATAACTAATCATCAGGGAAATGCAAATCAAGCCACAATAAGGTATCATCTCATTCCAGTTAGATTGGCTATCATCAAAAAGACAGAGCAGGGCCAGCACTGTGGCACATAGGGCACCAATTTGAGCCCCATCTACTCTGCTTCCAATCCAACAGCTAACGATGGCTCAAGTGCCTGGGCCTCTAACCAGGATGGTGTACCACCCATAGCTGTAACAGCCATTTGTGGCATGAACCAGTGGATGGAAGATCTTTGTCAGCTTGTATCTCTCACACACTCTTTCAAATAAATAAACCCTATTCCTGAGGAACAGTGGTTTTTCTACTTACTACTTGTTGAATTTTTAATTAGTGGAGGGTTAAGCTTGTTGTTTCAAAGTAAACAAAATGTATCAATGCAAAAATCAAAAGAAAATTAAGAAAGGAAGAAGGTGAGAGGGGGTAGGAAGTATTGCTTTAAAAAAAATATTTATTTATTTATTTGAAAGTCAGAGTTACACAGAGAGAGGAGAAGCAGAAGCAGAGACAGACAGAGATTGACAGTGAGAGGTCTTCCATCCGATGATTCACTCCCCACATGGCCGCAACAGCTGGAGCTGCACTGATCCGAAGCCAGGAGCCAGGAGCTTCTTCCCACTTTCCTACATAGGTGCAGGGGCCCAAGGACTTGGGCCATCTTCTACTACTTTCCCAGGCCACAGCAGAGAGCTGGATCGGAAAAGGAGCAGCCTGGACTAGAACCAGTGCCCATATGGGATGCTGGCACTTCAAACCAGGGTGTTAACCTGCTGTGCCACAGCACCAGCCCCTATCGCTATGTTCTTAAAACTATATATATGAAATACATGAAATTTGTTCCTTTTATATAAATTTTAAAAATTAAGAAAAAAATAAATGAAAACAACTTTTTTCCATTAACTGATGAATGGTGAAAGAAAATGTTGTACAAATACACAAGAGACTACTACTCAGCCTTAAAGGGGATGAACTCTTGGTGCCAGAGTTGTGGCGTAATGGGTTAAGCCTCCACCTGCAAGGCCAGAATCCCATAAGGGCACCATTTCTAATCCCAGCTGCTCTACTTCTAATCCAGCGCCCTGCTAATGAAGCTGGTAAAGCAGCAGAAAATGGCCCAAGTACTTCAGGCCCTGCACCCATGTGAGGAATTCGAGGAAGCTCCTGGCTCCTGGTTTCAACCTGGCTCAGCCCCTACCATTGCAGTCATTTGGAGAGTGAACCAGCAGATAGAAAATCTCTCTCTCTATATATATATATATATATATATCTGTGCAATCTCTCTCTCTAACTCTGCCTTTCAAGTAAAATTAAATCTTTAAAGAAAAAAGAGAGAGAGAGAGAGAGGGAGGGAGATAAAGAGAGAAAGAGAGAGAGAGGGAGAGAGAGAGAGAGAGAGAGGAAGGAAGGAAGGAAGAAAGGAGGGAGGGGGGAGGGAGGGAGGGGAGGGAAAGAAGGGATGAACTCCTGCCATCTGCAACAACATGGACTGAACTGGAGGTCATTATGTTCAATTGATTAAATCAAGAAAAGAAAGACTATGGCCTCACCCAAACGTAGACTTGAAAAGGTGGATCTCATAGAAATTGAAAGCAGAATGGCAGTCACCAGAAGCTGAGGCAAGTGGCCATGTGGCAGGAAGCAAAGAGGGGAAGGCTGATCAACAAATATCAAGTTATAGTTGGGAAAGAGAAAGAAAATTCTGGTATTCTGTTGCACAGCAGAGAAATTTTAGATGCCCTTAGTGCACTGTATATTTTCAAATGCTAGGTAATAAAGAATTTTTAAAGTTTTCACCATAAGGATAGCGGCAAGATGGCGGAATAGGCAGGGAGCACACTATTAGTCCGGGGGGAGAGAAAGTTTAATATAAGTGGAGATACTGCAGGGTCAAGGAAGAGTAGGGGATGAAACAGCAGAGGAAACTCTTCCGGAACTAGTGATTCACAGTGGACCTGCGTGGAGAGCGTGGGAGCCCAAGTTCGGGACACCAGCGACAGACTCAACACACCAGCACTGGAACGCGAGGTGAGCCGAACCTCAATAGCCCGAGATACCAGCGGGCAAGCGGAAAGAGGAGGCTAGAGGGACCGAGGCTTGAAACTCCGTGGGGAAAAGTTCACCAGGCTAACTAGAAGAGAGAGAGGAAAAAAATAAAAAAAGTGACCGATACGGACACAAGTTTCTCTCTCTCCTCTCACCTCTCAAAGGCGAGCAAGACAAAGAGCAGGCGCCATTTTGGACATACGTCATAAGCAGGGCGACCTCAGGTCTACACCGGCCCTGAGCCTAGCAGAAAAACCTGACTCTGGGGGGAAGGGTGAAATAACAGGAGATTAGCATCTAACTTGGCAACCCAGTGGAAGACTGCAGGAGAATTGGAGCCCACACTGAGGGCAGCAGAGATTCCCTGTGTGGTCCTTGGGAAAGAGCTTCTGATCTCTGGCTCCTGTGGGTATATCATTTGCCTGCTAACTACCTCCAATTACATACAGCTGTGCGGAATTACTTCCCTTTTGAATCAAAAAAAGAAAGAAAGAAAGAGAGATTTACCACACCTAACCTGGGAGTGTCATCTTTGACACACCCTCAACCCTGAGGAACCAAACACAGCTCTCAGTCCACACTCATCTCAAGCCTCTAAGGCTCCACCGAAAGCAGACAGTCCACTTAATATAGAGCCATAGTGTAACAAGAAAAAACACCACAGTGAAGAAACCAAATATCTCCAACATGCCAAACAACAAATGCAAAAACCAAGCTGACAAGAACAAGGAAGACACTATGACACCCACAAATGAAAAAGACACCCCAATTCAAGATTATGAAGATGATGAGATCGAAGAAATGCAAGAAGCAGATCTCAAAAAGTTGATAAGAACATTAAGAAGTTCTCAAATTCTTGAACTACAGAAATCCTTAATGGACAAGATAGAAAATCTCTCTCGTGAAAGTGAAATATTAAGGAGGAATCAAAATGAAATGAAACAACTAGTGGAACAAGAAACTCTGATAGTGACTACAAATCATAATGAAATGAAGAATTCAATAGATCAAATGACAAACATATTAGAGAGCCTTAAAAACAGAATGGGCGAAGCAGAAGAGAGAATATCAGACTTAGAAGACAGAGAACAGGAAAGGAAACAGGCAAACCAAAGAAAAGAAGAAGAAATTAGAAATCTAAAAAATATTGTCGGGAATCTACAGGATACTATTAAAAAACCCAACATTCAGGTTCTAGGAGTTCCTGAAGGCATGGAGAGGGAGAAAGGATTAGAAGGCATTTTCAGTGACATACTAGCAGAAAATTTCCCAGGTTTGGAGAAGGACAGAGGCATCTTAGTACAGGAAGCTTATAGAACCCCTAATAAACATGACCAAAAAAGATCCTCACCACGACATGTTGTAATCAAACTCACCACAGTGAAACATAAAGAAAAGATCCTAAAAGGTGCAAGAGAGAAACGTCAGATTACTCTCAGAGGATCTCCAATTAGACTCACAGCAGACTTCTCATCAGAAACCCTACAAGCTAGAAGGGAATGGCGAGACATAGCCCAGGTACTAAGAGAGAAAAACTGCCAGCCCAGAATACTATATCCTGCAAAGCTCTCATTTGTGAATGAAGGTGAAATTAAGACTTTTCATAACAAACAGAAACTGAAAGAATTTGTCGCCACTCATCCTGCCCTGCAAAAGATGCTTAAAGATGTGTTATACACAGAAACACAGAAACATGGTCACCAATATGAAAGAAGGTAAAGGAAGGAAACCTCACAGCAAAAGATCACAGGAAGCTCAATTTCTCTTTGACATAGAATTAAACTCTGATGCTCTGTTAAAGCAATGTGTTAAAATAATCTATTATGTTCTCTTGATGTCTGTTAAATTCTAATTGTTCAAAAACAGCTGAATTTTTATTAAGAGCTATGGGTTATTTAAATATGTGCTTTTTTCAAAAATTTGAATAATCACCTTGTAACAATGATCAAATTTGGTCTATGTTATGTCATGATTTTAAGAAATCTTATTTCAACCAGATATTTTGGATTTTGAGCCTTCTTGGCATTCTTGACAGGCATTCAAAAAATCAAAGTTTCAAACAATCTGGTCTCTAAAATTTCCAGTAAATCCTGGACTTTGGTTTTTCCAGTTTGGGAGAACTGAAAAAATCGAAGGACCTATGTCTCTCATCTTATAGACACCAACTAATCAGGCTATTTGGAGTATATTAGAAGGACTGTCAAGATGTGATGTGGTACCAGACTTTAAGTTTCTATAATGGAAAATTCTATTAATACAAATGTTTGAGAATTAAAAAGTCTAATGATCTTGTGTTACTAGACATGATAGTTATCTTAATGAGAAAGCCCCAGAGGCCTAAAGGGTTAAATACTTGTAAAATCCTACAGGTGCTTTCAAAAATACTGTGAAGTAAGCAAGTGCCTCTTGTTGGTTGATGAGTTTATAATTTTAAACATGGCGACTTAAAGTCTTTTGTCATCCACAGTTATATATGATGTGCTGCTCATAAAACTAAAGCGTTGTTGGTTCTGTGTTTAGCTGTCCTCCTATAGGTTCCTATGGACTTTTTCCAGCCACTTCTATTGTATTCAGTACTTTGGGATGGCTCTGTAAACAGACGAAGCCAATAATGTATTAACAGTACCAACTGAGAGAAAGTATGGTTAACTGAGGTTACTAAAAACAAAAAGCAATTCAAATCAATTGGCAATCTACAAAAAGAGTTAAAGATTTTAAAAGCTATTATTAAAATTGCTATATTGGTCTATTATGCTATATTATATGTGTGTACATATTGTATGTCCACATGGGGAAATTTTATTAAGAGTTTTATTTTAAATGGCTTATAGATAAGATTGTCCATAAATTTAAGCTGCTAAAATCAATCAAAGATACATTTTAATTTGTGGGACCTGAATCTGTGTATCATATGTTTTAGACTTGTTGGTAGAAAGAAACTAAAAACATTTTAGATGGTTGTGCTTAAGTTTACTGGCTAAACAAACTACACCATGTTAGATATTTAAGAGGTGTTTTCAAATACATGATTCTTAAAATTTATAGAAGGCATTGGACCTTCTGGTAAATGTTTTCTTAAGTTGTTATCTAATGGTTGAAACTGTTTGCTAAGTATTCATGTGATATTGCTATTGTCAGCAAGCGATCTAGGACTTGCTCCCTCATTTCTCTAGTCTAAGCCCAACTTGTTCTTTCATTTCTCTATTCTCTTCAAGGTAGGAAACTAATTCTATTATGAAGGAATCTGTAGGATGCACAATTTAATCTTTAGACCTTATAAAAGAGATGGCTAACATTTTTCTGCAATAGCATAGCCAAAATAATAACTTAAATAATAATCTCATAGCTAGATTCACTTCGCCATCAACAAAGTATAGAGTAAGTAGAAAAAACCTCCCTTTCAGACCAAAGGGAAAGAAAGTTTTTAAGTGAGAATATAATTTTCCTCATGGGCATTGTCTACCTTAGAAAAACTACTACAGAACATGCCTGTGACTATAGACTTGTAGTTCAGGCCACCGAAGATTAGAGATGGGAAACGGGCACTCCCTTGACTTGCATCCTCTGGTCTGCTTTAACACAAACCAGGAGGAAAAGAAAGCTCGGCATCAGAAGCAATGGGTGGCAGGCCTATTAATGGCTGATCTGTACAGTGATCTGCCCTCAAGCAGACCCAACAGGCCAGTCCACTGCAGTGGCTTTCAATGTGGTAAGCCTGGGCTTCAGCAGAAGTCAGCTTGTGAAGAGCCCTGGCAGCTCTGCCAAGAGTTGGATCACTGGAAATGGACCTGCCCTGGAGTCGAAGGATGCCCAGGTCAGAGCCACAGATCTTATTGGCTCTAAGCTGAAAAGCCCTTCACTCAGCCCAACTTCCAAAGTGACCACTGCAGCTGAGGGGATGGTCAAGTAGGGTCAGCAACATTGCAGGCAGAACTGTAAATTTCTTGTTAGAGATGCCACCTGCCTTTACCTGGCCAGCTCTCCTCCCAGCCCAGCCAAGTAATGAAAGTCAACAGAGTGCCTTCCCCTAGGAGGTTCACACCTCCCTTAGGATATACCGCATGTGAAGAGATAGGTATGTCTGGGCCTCTTAACTTACAAGGCCTAAAGCCCACCAGATTATTATCAAGCCCCTTCTATCAGGTTCTATTTGCCTCTCAATCAGAAAACTTACTTGTAGCTTAGACAGCACCTTTCTTAGCTCCTCTAATAATGACTCTGTCCTTTGTTCTAGGCCCTGTCTAGTGCACTTGGGCCTCATTCCTTTGTAATCATAACCTCTACTCTACCACCAATGGCTCTACTCCCAACCTGTGTGTACTGATGGTCCTCTTCCCCACTTAATGCTGTATAATTGTTCAAACCTGGTAAATGCCACTCTTAGGATCATTGGTTACTATCCTCACTCTGTCTTTTATGACCTTGTCTAAATATGATCAGAGTCGGCAAACTTGGAAGGCTTCCATAGCCTTGGCAACTCATGACGAGAGCCTAGGGTGGTTACTGCTGCCATAAACTAGAGTGTCAATTTGTTGGGTCAACAACAGGAGCCACTGTGCACTTGCTCCTCATGTGGGATCTCCGTCCTTAATGTGCTGTACATTGTGATTTAATGCTATAACTAGTACTCAAACAGTATGTTTCACTTTGTGTTTCTATGTGGGTGCAAACTGTTGAAATCTTTATACTAAACTGATCTTCTGTATATAAAGAGAATTGAAAATGAAGCTTGATGCAAATGGAAGGGGAGAGGGAGCGGGAGAGGGGAGGGTTGCGGGTGGGAGGGAAGGTATGGGGGGGGGGAGCCATTGTAATCCATAAGGTGTACACTGGAAATTTATATTCATTAAATAAAAGTTAAAAAAAAAAATGAGAAAACAAAACAAAAAAAGTTTTCACCATAAAAAATTGATACGTTTTAAGAGAGATCTTCATCCTGATTTGAACATTATACAATTTATCAATGTAGCAAAACATCACGTGGTACTCCATAAATATACAGTTTTTAACATGTCAATTGAAAACAAATTTAAAGGGGAAAACCCAAATTCCAGATACATCATATGTTTATATTTTTCTTTGTTTTGTGAGGAAAATAGGTACTCATCCATGTGGCTCTTATCAAAAAATTTAGTTACTTATCTCCACTAGCCCAGAGATTATACCACATCCTCTGCCAATCACATCACGTTGCTGTTTACACAGGGCTTTTCACCCAAGATGGCACAACAGTATTTTTCACACAACACAATTTTCTATTGGAAATCTTATGAGGACTCCTCTCTTTGCATCACCCTTGATCTTTCAGTTGTCCTATCTGCATTTTCCTACCAGAGGAAAGTGGAGAAATTCTAAGTTCAGGGCTCCTTATTTGCTCAGTCACTTCTACAGCCCAAGGAAGCTGCAGTAGTCATTGCTACAGCCCTTCCCATATTTCTGTAATGCATTTTATGGTTCAGCTTGCAAAAATAAGCTATTGATAGCTATTTTCAGATCAATTACCTACAACTGCTCTTTCACTTCAATCTCCCTTCTACACCATTCATGCTTACGATGAGACACATGGTAAGCATTTTGGATTCTTGTAGGTAGAAGTAGAATCGGGAGTATATTCATTTTGGGTTAAATGGGATGCATGTCGTGGATGCAGGTACTCTCCTGTTTGGTTCAGATATTTATAGTTGCCCCAGTCTAGATATACTTTCCAAGCTGTTGACACAAAAACATCAATAACAAACTGTTTTATGACTGTTATTGATTCAAGAATTATTTGAATAATGTGTGTGAAAACTTAAAATGTCATGAAATCATCAAGCTCATATAAAAAAAGATCTTGATAAATGTTCCCACAATTTGGCAAGATTTCTGTTAAAAATGACAAAACTTTATCAATAATAAACTGTAACATTAAAAGAAACTGCTCTAAACTGATCAATAATAAAAACATACTTTTGACCAGCAATGCTAAACACTAAGATTCTTACTAATAGCTCTGCAGTAGGTACACAAAATTTCTGTAATGTGAGGAAGCAATCCAATAGTCGCCATTCTCTTTCCTCAAAATAGAGAAGGAAAAATGTGTTCCAGAGGTACATAAGGTATATAGTTAACACGTTTTAATTCTGTTATTCATGACATTTTTTAACTTTTAAACTTCCTAAGTTTATCATTTCCTTCTCGCTTTGAGCACTCATCTTAGAGCATACTAGCATTAGTACCTAATTGTGTATGAATTTTCTTCCAAAGCACCTCCATATTGACTAAGCTTTAACTCCCACAAAATCTAGAGCACTTATGTCTGACTCTTGGAATGCTATCTTCTTGGCTTCTGCAAAGTCATAGTCCTCATTTTCCTTCCAGAAACTGACTACTCCATTGTCCATCTCACGTACTAGATCCTTCTCTACACTTCGGCCATAAAAGTAGGGATGTATCAAGACTGTTCTGGGCTCCTCTTTTCTGACAATTCACTTCCCTTAAGATGATCCCACCCAGTTCCATGACTTGAAAGAGCATCTTCTGACAGCTTTTGTCACCCACTTTGCTATTTCCATTGCTAACCCTTAGTGAGGTGTCAGGCAGGATGATATACAACTGCCTAGGAGACATCGCAAGGGCACCTCTAATAGGCATCTCCAACTTGCAATGCAAACCCACTGCTTCCCTAGTGTTCTGCATCTGCACTGTTCCTCACATTTAAAATCCCCATCTTTTCCTCTGCTCCTATTATTCCACATATCATTTCTATTAGCAAGCCCTGTCAATACACCTCCAAAACATATCCCAAACTGCTTACTTCTCTCCATGTCCTTCATTGCCACAACAATTCAAGCCACATCCTACTGCACCTGGAGGACCAGTGCCTCTGCCTGAGACCCTTGGCTTCCCCTGTTATACTCTACACCTCCCTCACACCTACAGTTAAACGTTTTACTCTGGCTTACCAAGTCACACAGGGTCTTTCATCTTCCCATCTCTGATTTTCTCTTCTAACATCCACTCCCACCCTGCCTTTGCTCAATGACCTTTGTAGGGTTCCCCCTGCCTGAAATGTTTTGCCCCAATTCTCCTGATTCCCCCCATACTTGCCGCATTACCCTATTTTATTTCTTTGCATCACATTGAGCCCTTTGACAACCCTGTAGCCTCCTGTGTGCTTGTCAATTACTATACATCCTTCTTCAGAAACCTCATTGGTCACCTTCAGGACACCCCAACAATTCGAAAAATAGCACTGATAATTTTGGTGACTACTACTCCAGGCTCATTTCAAAGATCATGATACAGGGTTTAGCTTGGAAGGAGGGTACAAAAAGCTAAACCATGCCATTGTTCACATGACCAGTGCTTAGAACAATATTTTTTCACTTCACCTAGGCACTGAATACTATGATCATCTTCAGGTGTGAAATATACACTCTTGGAAGCCATAAGGCTCTGGGAATAACATGGGAAGAACAGGGAAGGCACCCCACGCTCCAGGTATCCCATGTTGTTTTCTAGGTAAGCCTGTGCTTACTGTGGCTTCATAGGAGACATCCAAATGACAAAAGCTTCTGCTTAACTCATGATATGACTACTCTCAGGTAACTGTCCTTTATTCTATCACAATCTGGTATTCCCCCTTAAAAAGAAAAAAGATTTATTTTATTTATTTGAAAGGTAAACTTACAGAAAGAGAGAGTCCATCCACTGGTTCATTCCTCAAATGGCCACAATAGCCAGGGCTGGGCCAGCCAAAGCCAAAAGCCTGAAACTCCATCTAGTCTCCCAGGTGGGTGGCAAGAGCCCAAGTCATTGACTCATCATTTGCTGTCTTCCCGGATGCAATGGCAGGGTGCTGGATCAGAAGTGGAGCACCTAGGACTTGAACCAGTGCTCTGATATGGGTTGCTGGCTGTGTGCAGAGGCAGTGGTTTAACATGCTGCACCACAATGCCGGCCCCTTACCATATGGTATTTCACCTGCCTGAGTAAAGGTGGACAGCTTTATCTTAGAGAGTTTTTTTTCCTAGGCTTTCTCTGGTGTCAATGCCACAAACACACACAAGGCCTGCCATGCTTGCCCATTTAATAAAGTATGTGGTAAACTAAAATCTGTGACTAATGTCCTCTTATTGCACATGTGTATTTCAGGTCCACTGTTGTAGGTGGCCAGCACCATTCAACCCCCTTTTCCACCTGCCTTGCTAGCAATGCTTTTATGAGAGCCCTGGTAAGAGGAATCAGATAGACAAGCAGCACAGGAATGCTTCCACACAGCATGACCCCCAGGGAAGGAAGAGATGGGAGAAACAGGAGAAGGACAAGCAGAGGACAAAGGAGGAAGAAAAGGAGAAAATACAGCAAGGACAGATGGAGAAAAGGAAGAGGGGAGGAAAGAAGGGAGAAGAAGATTAAAGAAACTGCATCAGATAAGATGTTCCAGAATAAAGTCCTCAGCACTAACACACAATTTCCGTTATTTTCACAGACAAGTGAAAGGACAGCATGGCCTTGCATGAAATCACCACCAGACCTTTGAGAGCGTCAAAGCCTAACACTGGCCAGAGAAGTTGGCCAGGTGTCTAAAACTGGACAGCATCAAAGTCTGACCCAATCCTGGCTGGATCTACAGATTTCTGAAGGTCAAATAACACTTAGCACAAAGTGACTGCCTGGCTATAGTAGATCTGAGCTACTCAGAACAGATGTAAGCCAAAAAAAATAAAGATAAATAGACATAGATTTCTCAATAACATCTGAGGTCATTTCTTACTAGCAAACTGCAAAATGGTAGCAAACCATGTGTGTAGCAGATTGGCTATCAAAAGAAAACATGTGAAATCTGAATTTTAAAAGATAGACGTGGAAGCACTAGTGGCAAAGCTAGCCTCGATCCAATGCCAATATATTTAGAAATAAGGCCAGTTCCACTTCATAGTACAAACTGAACATCTTTCAGGCCCAGAAATTTATAACTTCAGATACAGAAACAGAATGACACTAGGGAGAAAAAAAGTGTTATACCGACTCAAAATTTCTTTCAAAATTTCAAAGTAATGAAACTAAAGCCAAAATCCAATGTTTCTGACAAGTATTCTCAAAAATAAATCATGCATATTGGAGAAAATATAATCTCCCCATTATGTTCATATGTAAATGGCCCATTATTTAAAAAATGCTTAAAGATAGGAATTTTTTAGAAAATTTTTATTTAATATAAATTTTAAAAGTACAACTTTCAGATTATAGTGGTTTTTTCCCCCTATAATCACCCTCCCACCCACAAACCATCCCATCTCCTACTCTCTCTCCTATCCAATTCTTCATTAAGATTCATTAATTATCTTTATATACAGAAGATCAACTTAGTATATATTAAGTAAAGATTTCAACAGATTGTACCCACACAGACACACAAAGTATTAAGTACTGTTTGAAGACTAGTTTGACAATTAATTCACATAGTACAATACATTAAGGACTGAGATCCTACATGGGGAGTAAATGACACCTGTTGTTGATTTAACAATTGACACTCTTATTTATGATGTCAGAAATCACCTGAGGCTCTTGTCATGCGCTGCCAAGGCTATGGAAGCCTTTTGAGTTCACAAACTCTGACCTTATTTAGACAAGGCCATAATCCAAGTGGAAGTTCTCTCCTCCCTTCAGAGAAAGGTACCTCCTTCTTTGATGGCCCGTTCTTTCCACTGGGATCTCACATGCAGAGATCTTTCATTTAGGTCATTTTTTGCTACAGTGTCTTGGCTTTCCATGCCTGAGAAACTCTCATGGGCTTTTTAGCCAGATCTGAATGCCGTAAGGGCTGATTTTGAGGCCAGAGTGCTGTTTAGGGCATTTGCCATTCTATGAGTCTATGAGTCCCACTTCCCATGTTGGATCATTCTCTCCTTTTTAATTCTAAAGATAGAATTTGATATAACAGGGACTATATAGGCATTTAAAAGCTCTGATATTTGAGTAGTAGTAAAATAAATTCAAATGACAAAGTTTTGAAAATATGAATATTTTAAAACTTTCTTTGGGTCTACTGTTGTATTTTGGGGTGGGCTGAAGGGAATTGGGATGAATGGTAAAGTGAATAATATAATTCAATAAATATTTGAGTGAATGAGGAAAATGAATACATTAATAAAAAAGATCCCATGACAAATTTTTTCATACACTACTGCAGACTTTTCTAGGATACCTTGAAGTCATCCCCATGTCCTCAGATTAAGAATTTCTTGTTTTTTTTCTTTTTCCTTTTATTTATTTATTTATTTATTTATTTATTTTGACATGTAGAGTTAGATAGTGAGAGAGAGAGACCAAGAGAAAGGTCTTCCTTTTTCCATTGGTTCACCCCCCAGTGGCCGCTATGCTGATCCGAAGCCAGGAGCCAGGTGCTTCCTCCTGGTCTCCCGTGCGGGTGCAGGGCCCAAGCACTTGGGCCATCCTCCACTGCCTTCCCGGGCCACAGCAGAGAGCTGGCCTGGAAGACAAGCAACCAGGACAGAATCCGGCGCCCCAACCGGGACTAGAACCCAGGGTGCCAGTGCCACAGGTGGAGGATTAGCCCAGTGAGGTGCAGCGCCGGCCTCAGATTAAGAATTTCTAAAATATGGCTGGTGCTGTGACCCAGTTGGTTAACCTACACGCCAGCATCCCACATGAGCACTGATTCAACTCCTGGCTGTTCCTTTTCCAACTCCCTACTAATGTGCTTGGGAAAGTAGCGGAAGATAACTTAAGTATTTAGGCTCCTGTGGGAGACCCAAGTGGAGTTCCAGGCTCCTGGCTTTAGCCTAGCCCAGCCCTGACAATTGCAGCCATTTGGGAAGTGAACCACCGGCTGGAAGATTCTCTCTCTCTTACTCTCACTCTCTCACTCTCCCTCTATTTCTCTGTCTCTCTGCAACTGTCCCTTTCAAATAAATAAGACTTTTTAAAAGAAGAAATTTCTGGAGTAAGCATGATTATAAACAGAAATTCACTGAATTCCTCCAGATATCAGAGTTTCTATTGGTGACTGCCACAGCATTTTCAGGAAGAGAAGGGCTGAAAGTAACAGAATTCTTGAAAGAACACTTAAATGTTCTATTTGGAACAAGTGGCTACAAATAACTCCATTTTATCAAATTCAGTTTGTTTATTGCCCAAAAGGCATCAACTACCAGAAACCGGAAAAATAGGAAATATTAATGAAAAATGCTAACAGAAAACAATTTGTATATAAAAAGTTCTTTTTACTTCTCAGTAGTATTTCACATACTGTGAGTCATTAAATATAAAAACTACTACTATTAGATTATGAATGTATTAGAGATGTGAAAGACCAGAGTCAACTTTATTTTGATCGAGTTTGCTGTCAGGCAAAGGAAAAAGCCTAACTTTGGAGAACAGGGTGAAATGAGAGAATGGGGCTTTGAGCAAGCCACTGTTTGCTCAGCAAAGAGATTGGAAAACAGCTTTCCCTGTGTATATCAATACCCAGTCTTCAAGAACACTTTGAATAAAAATCAAAAATTCATTTACTTAAGAGTTAGATTGTGAAATGACCATAAAATATATCAAATGAGGGAGGAAAGCACTTACAAACAAATCCCTAGCAATAAATACAAAGTATCAAAACCAACATAATTGACGCTGAATCATGATTAAGGACAAAGAATGAACACTGTCTCTACAGCTAGTTTTTCTTCTCAAAGCCTTATCTTCAATAGCTGTGGAGAAGACATAAAAATGAAATTAAATGGCAAAATGCATAGAAATCCAGTACCTTGAACACATTTTTATAATCTCAAGTTATAATTTTTACCAATAGCTATCATCCTATTACCAATACAAACACTATTATCTTAGAAATAATCAGAGTACATCTTTAGAATACTAAACTTAAAACAGAAACAGAAAACATTTAAACAGTAAGAATATCTTCTTTCAAAACTAGTCTTTAGTGTGTTTTGAGTCAAATATTTGGTCATCCTAAATAGCCATAGATTCTTTAATGTGTTTCTTGGAGTCACACAAGATTGGTTTTCTAGTTTCTTTTTCTCTTCTGCAGAGCAACAGATCTGGGGAAGGAAGAAGAGTTACATACTCTCTATCATACAAACGTGTGTTCACATACATGTGGCTTTTAAACTTGAAAACAATTTCAAAAGCTACTAGCACTTCAAACATTGCAGGCACAGAAAGACAAAAGAGTTTCAGGAATATATAAGTTACAGAAAACTCACATGAAGTAAGAACACCATAAAAGGCATGACTGGTAAGACGCTCAAACAGAGATGCCTCGCACTATCCTCCTTCTCCACAAAAAACAACCACAACAGACCTGTAGCTGTCCCTTTGGAGGTGAGTAATGCTCGAACTCAGTAAGAAAGCCATGAGAAGTGTGTAGACATGGAGACTTGGGAGAGTAGCACAGAGAATAGAATAAAGTGCCCCAGCAATGGTAACCCCAGTCCTTGGCTGAAGGGAAAAGGTAAACAGAGAATCCCAATGTGCTCTACGGCCACAGGTGCCAAAATCCCTAATCACAGTTATCACAGGCTTGAAGGCCAGTTAGGGAACTAGCTAGAGTCTGCACCAAAGCTCGCTTTAAAGAAGGAACTTCTGTTTTCTCTACCTCAACTTGCAGAGCCCAGGCTACTGTGTTGAGGTGAGATACAGAGAGCAGAGTCACACTGCCAGTCATGTATAGGCCTCGAGCCCCCGCTGGGCCAGTACCATAGCTGGGTCCCAAAGGAGTGCTTTCCACACTCCATCCCACCTCCTGCTGCTGCTGCTGCAGCTGCCCATGACCCATGCCTCTGCCTACCCTCAGCTGGTATATACTATACCATGCACTACCACTGCTGGGAAAGATCCCATGTGCACCATCTTTGGAATCACCACTCTCACCACTGGAGTGGCCACTCCAACTGGTGTATGCACCACTCATGCCTGGGCCACTACAGTATATTTACTGAAGATTTTATTCAACAGCTGCATATTACATATTATTTTCATCAGTACACAGAATATTCTCAGGTCACAAACAATTGCTGACAAATTTAGAAAAAACTGAAATCACATCATGTATCTTTCTGACCACAACAGAATGAAACTAGAAACCCACAACAAAAGAAACTTTAGAAATTGTATTAATGATATATGGACACTGAGCAATATGCTATTGAACTGAAAAAATAAAAAGAGAAATTAAAAATTTCTTAAAACCAGTAAAAGTGGAAACAGAATACAATAAAATTTATGGGATAAGCAAAAGCTGTACTAAAAGGGAAGTCAGCATCAATAAACACCTACCTCAAAAAACGAAGATTTCAAGTAAACAATCTAATGATACATTGAGAGGACCCAGAAAAGTAAAAACAAACCCAAACCCTAAGTTGATAGGAAGAAACAAACAACAAAGATCAGAACAGAAATAAATTTCATGGAACCCTCAAAAGTATAAAGGATCAATAAAACAAAGATTTGGTTTAATGATATGACAAAACTGACAAATATGTAAACAAGAAAATAAAAGAATGCTCAAACAATTCAAACTAGACATGAAAAAGGAGACATTGCAACTGATATCATAGAAACATAAAAAAATCACTAAGGATAATTATGAACAACTTTATATCAACCAGCTGAAAAGCCTGGAAGAAATGGATAAATTTCTGGACACATACATCCTACCAAAACTGAACCACAAAGATACAGAAAGGTTAAACAGACCAATGATAAGTAATGAAACTGAATCAGTAAGAAAACATCTCCCAACAAAGAAAAGACAGCTTCACTTATGGATTCTACCAAACATCTGAGGAAGAAAAACACACCAATTATTCTCAAGAAACCAAATGAGAGGGAACTCTTCCATCATTCTATGGAGCTATCTTTATACTGACACTAAATCAGACAAGGACACAGCAACAGAAAACTGTAAGCCAATATCCCCAATAGAATAGAAGCAAAAATGCTGAACAAAATATTAACAAACTGAAACTAAAAGAATATCAAAAAGATCATTCACCGCTATTAAGCAAGATATCCCAGGGACTCATGGATGATTCAATATACAAAAACCAATAAAAATCATATTACATCGACAGAATTTATTAGAATTATATGATCATCTCAATAGACAGCAGAAATATTCAACAGAATTCAACATCAATTCATTATGAAAACTTTTAATAAACCAGGTTAAGATGGATCTTATCTCAACATAATAAAGTCTATTTACAACTCAGTAAATGTCTTACTGAATATGGAAAAGCTGAAAGCTTTTCTTCTTTTCCTAGATCTCACTTTAAGATCTGGAACAAAAATATTCACTGCTCTTAATACCAGACTAGAAGTTTTAGCCAGAGCAATTAGTCAAAGACATAAATATAAGGCATTAAACTAGGAATCAATGAAACAAATTACCTCTCCTCACATGATTTTATGCATATATATATATACATATGCATGTGGCATATGTGTATGAATGTATTTGCGTGTGTGTATATATATACATAAGTAAAGACCCTTCAAATAGACTATTAGAACTGATAGATTAAGGAAAGTTGCAGGATACAAAGTCAAAAATAAAATACAAAAATCAGTAGCTCATTATTAAATTTGCTAAGAAAGAAATATTATTACCAATAGCTATAAAAACTAGCTAAGAATAAATTTAACCAAGAAAGACAAAAATCTCTACAATGAAAATTACAAAACATTGAAGAAAAAATTGAAGAAGACACACAAAAATCCCAAGAATTCCCATGGTCATGAACTGGAACAATTAATATTGTTAAAAATGGCCACACTATCAACAGTAATTGACACAGTGTAATCACCATCAGAGTACCTGCACGCTTCACGGAACTAAGGAAAACAATCCTAAAATACTTAAGGAAGGACAAAGACTCCACATGTCCAAAGCAATCTGGAAAAAAAAAAAAAGAAAGAAAAGAAAACAAGAAAAACAAAGCTGGAAGAATCATGATACCTAATTGTAAGAAACAGTACAGAGTTACAGGAACCAGAGCAGCATGGTGTTCGCATAAAAAGCAGACATATAATCCAACTTGCATAGAATAGAGATCCCAGAAATAAACCCTTCTAACGACAACGGATTCTCAACAATGGCACTTCAAACACACACTGGAAAAAAGACATCTTCATCAATCAAGACCTGAAACTATGAAACTGCTAGAAGAAAACATGTGGAAACATTTCAAGACATCAGGATAAGCAATGATTGTTTTGTATTTGTTTTTGGTTAATACCTCAAAGCACAGACAACAAAAGCAAAAAACATACAGGATTATATTAAACTATAAACTTTCTGCAAAATAAAGTTTCTGACTCAATCCACAGAGTATGAAGACAACCTACAGAAATGGAATAAATATTTGTCAACTATTCCTCTGGCAAATGATTAACATTCAGAATATACACAGAAATAAAAAAAAAACAACATTACACCAAAAAATAGTGAAATTCAAAATGGGCAAACAGAGGCTGGTGTTCTGGCTCAGTGGGTAAAGCTGCCACCTGCAATGCTGGCATTCCATATCTGTGCCAGTTTGAGTCCCAGCAGTTCTACTTCCAATCCAGTTCCTTGCTAATGCACCTGAGAAAGCAACAAAGGGTGGCTCAAGTGCTTGGGCTTCTAAACCCACATGGGAGACTGGATGGAGTTCCAGGCTCCTGGCTTCAACCTGCCACAGCCTTAGCTCTTGTGGCCATTTGGAGAATGTACCAGCAGAGGGAATATTTTTTTTCTCTGTCTCTCCCCTTCTCTTTTTCAAATAAATAAAATCTTTTTTTTTTTTTTCAGAAAAAATGGGTAAATAATTTGTATAGACAGTTTCCATGAGGAAGTAAACAAGGCTGATAATATCAAAGGAAACTGCTCATTAGCCATCAGGAGGAATGAAAATCAAAACCACAAATCAAGGGCCAGTGTTGTGGCGTAGCAGGTTAAGACACTTCCTAAAATGCCTATATCCTATATGTACACCAGTTCAATTCCAAGCAGCTCCACTACTGATCTAGCTCCCTGTTAATGTGCCTGAGAAGGCAGCAGATGACAACACAAGTGCTTGGGCCCCTGCGTCTGAATGAAGCTCCTAGCTTCAGCCTGGTCCAGTCCTATCTATTGTAGCCATTTGGGAAGTGAACCATTGGATGGACTCAATCAATCAATCTCTCTCTCACTCTCTCTATAAAAAATCACAAATCAAAACCAAAGCATATCATCTTAGCTTACAGCTATTGTTTTAAAGATTTTATTTATTTTATTCATTCATTCGAGAGGTAGAGTTATAGAGAGAGGGAGATACAGAGAGAAAGGTCCTCCATCAGCTGGTTCACTCCCCAAATGGCAGCAATGGTCAGATCTGGGCTGATCTGAAGCCAGGAGCCAGACGCTTCCTCCAGGTCTCCCACGCGGGTGCAGAGGCCCAAGCACTTGGACCATCCTCCACTGCTTTTCCAGGCCATCAGCAGAAAGCTGGATTGGAAGAGGAGAAGCTAGGATACAAATCAGTGCCCATGTGGGATGCCGGTACCATAGGCAGAGGTTTAGCCCACTATGCCACAGCGCCAGCACCAGCTTATAGTTATTATTAAGACAAAAAATAACAAAAGCTGGCAAGGGTGTGGAAAAAGGGCGAATTCATTTACACTGCTTATATAATCATTATGGAGAAAAGCATGAAAATTCCTCAAAAAACTAAAAGATCTATCATATGACCCAGCAATCTCACTTCAGAGTATAAATTTAAGAGGAAGTTAAATCAGCATAACAAAGAGGTACCTATACTCCCATGTCTGCAGAAGTGCTATTCACAAAAGCCAAGATGAGAAATCAACCTAGGTGTCTATGGATGGATGAATGGATAAAGAAAATGTGGGGGTCAGTGCCATGGCACACTGGGTTAATCCCCTTCTGCAGCGCTGGCATCCCATAAAGGCACCGGGTTCTATTCCCAGTTGCTCCTCTTCCAGTCCAGCTCTCTACTGTGGCCCGGGAAATCAGTGGAGGATGGCCTGAGTGCTTGGGCCCCTTGTGTGGGAGACCAGGAAGAGGCACCTGGCTCCTGGCTTCAGATCGGCACAGTTCCAGCTGTTGTGGCCATTTGGGGGGTGAACCATCAGATGAAGACCTTTCTCTCTGTCTCTCTCTATCACTGTTTGTAACTCTACCTATCGAGTAAATTTAAAACAAAGAAGAAGAAGAAAATGTGGTAAATGCACACAATGGAATATTATTCAGCCATGAGTAAGAACAGACCCTGTCATGGACAAAACTGGAGGTCATTATGCTAAGTGAAAGAAACCAGGCATAGAAAGACAAATGTTGCACATTCTGTACCTTATGTGAAATCTGAAATAAAAGTTGATCTGAACGCAAAATAAGTGATGCCTACAGGCTGGGAAAAGTGAGGGAGTGGGGAGGAGGGCAAACAGAAGGAGGCTAAATAACAGGCACCAAGATGTATTCCATGTGCACAGCACGGTGGGTGACTGCAGTTCACAGCAACCTACCATATCTGCATATTTTATAAAGAACTCAAGCAGAAGGGGGGAACTCCAAGGCTCCAAATGTGAAGGAATGATAAAGAGATGGAAACGTGGACTACTTTTTTCGATCAGAACATGCTAATCATATTTATTGAAATATCACACTGTACCCCAGACACATGTACAATTATTAAAAATTCCATTAAAAACAGAACACTAAAGAACTCTTCCCTTTACTTCTCTCTCTCTCTCTCTCTCTCTCCCCCCTCCCTCCCCTCCCTCCCCTCCCTCCCCTCTCTCCCTCTCCCTCCTCTTTCTCTTTCTCTTTCTATTCTACAACATAGGAAGGCACAGCAGGAGGCAAGCCAGGAAATAACTCTCCAGTTTCTCAAACTGTGAGAAAATAATTTAAGTAAGAAAAAAACAAAAAACTTAATTTAAGCTTTCAAATATAATTAGGGAGCATTCAAAGACTTCTAAATTCCTTGAAAAATTAATGAGAAACACAATTCATAACAAAAATAACTTAATAGAAGTCAAAAAATCTTTTCTCAATGACCATTCCAAGAAAAGTAGGCCAGCAATTAAAATGAAAACTAAAATAGATGTTACCTATAGTGCATCAGAAAAAAGAAATTGCTACAACTAATGCTAAACAGAACTAATGAAAAGTACCCTTATTTGTTTTATAAGACCAAAGGAATATTCTAAACTGAAGGTTTCATTGTAGACTATTGTCATCTGTTCACAAATAAAAAGGTAGAAAAATGTTCACAACCTATGACTGGGAAATCTTCACAAAACCATATGAGTCTAAGAATCACAAAGCCATAGAAATTCACATAGAAAAGTCATAACATCATTATTTATAACATAGTAAACCAGGAAGAGCTAAAAGAAAAACAAAAAATTGATGAGTGGAGACAAATACAAGCATGAGAATATCTTATAGGGTGTTCACTGATCTACCAATTCATTACCACCAATCTCAAATTGACAGGCTTTTTCTCATGCCATCTGTCCTGTGTCAAACATCTTCTTTATATGTTTCTTTTTTCTTTAGTGGACAAGAGATATTTTCTTCAGTAAATTCCATCTGTTCATGGCAGCATATGCCATGGCAAAGAAATGCTTAAATACAAGGGTACCTCATTAGTGGAAATCTGAAATTAAAGTACAAGTTTATTTGGGTGCAAAATACTTTTGAAACCCACACTTAGTTATTTTACATGGCGAACTTCCCATGAATGTTTGGAAGACCTCTGGGTAGAAGCAACTAGTAGGGATTCTGAAACTGACAAAACTACTCCTAAAAGCAAGCATATGGCTGGCAACAGAACTTTACTGCCCCCTTAATAACCAATGCTACCACTTTTGAATTTACCCCCTAACATCCTTATTAAACAGATCTAATTCCTCTAATATGCTCTGTTCAACCATACAATGAAATGTTTTCATTTTCCCTGATCTTGGGCTAACTTAATGATTTGATGTTCTTGCCATAGTGATATGCTTATTACATGCAATCCAGTTTGCACTCAGTTTTATTAGAAATACTAATGAACATTTCATATGTGCAAATATTGATGAACATCCCAGCCCTGCTTTAAAGCATGGCACACTGAAAGATACTATCTGCAAGGCAATAATTATTTCCTTTCCTACTTTATCCATCATTGCTCTTTTCATATTTATCAAGCACTTACTATATCCTTGAGATTCTTCTGAGTTTGAGGATTAAGCAGTGAATAAGAGAAAACTGTCCTCAGTCACACACAGTAGAGGAGATACAAAAACAAAAATCATTCATATCATAATAAGTGCTACGGAAAGGAAATCAGGCGAGCAATTTAAGAGTGATGAGGAGGGGCTAGTGATGTAGCAGGTAAAGTTGCAGCGTACAATGCGGACATCATCTGGTTTGAGTTCCAACTGCTCCACTTCCAATCCAGCTCTCTGCTATGGCCCAGAAAAGCAGTAGAAGATGGCTCAAGTCTTTGGGACCCTGCAGCCACATGGAAGACCAAGAGGAAGCTCCTGACTCCTGGCTTTGGATCAGCGCAGCTCCAGCCACTGCAGCCATCTGGGCAGTGAACAACTGGATGGAAGACCTCTCTCTCTCTCCACCTCTGCCTCTCTGTAACTCTTTCAAATAAATAAATAAATCTTTAAAAAAAAGAGTGATGAGAAGGCAGAGGAGGCTATTTGGACTCCTCTGAAGAGGCAATGTTTGAGCAGAAACCTGAATAAACTGAGGATTCAATAAAGCAAAGGACCTCATGAAACTCTCTACACCTATAACAACTTAAGTGATATTGCCAATCTTTTTCAAAACATGAAAACCAGAAACGATTACTACTCGCTTCCCTACTGCACTGCTCATTCTAAGAAGTCTAGTCACAGCTCATGGCTGCTGGAATGTTGCAAAGCCACTGAGAGTGACAGACCAAGAGGAGCCCAACCCCAAAAGCACCAAACAAACCTCAGTGCATTTTGCACAAGTATAGCTGGTGCATAGCTCTGAAATCCCCAACTCTCAAATATTTGTCATGTATTTTTCAGGATAGCTATATGTGGATATGGGTTCCAGGCAAAAACATTCATTATAATCACTTGAACACAAAACTTCTACCTAGACCAAAGCAAATAAGACAAAAAGCCACAGTGAAAGCAAGGCAAATTATTCTAATAAAGTATCTCCTCACAGTTCTCCAAATGTCTAACTATATTATAAGTGGACCCATTTGTCATGCCTCCCCAACCACTGCCATTGCCTCTGCCCAAACATAGTGGTGGGATTTAGTTTCTCTTTTTAAATTCTTTTTCAGTGTGTTTTGAAACTATTTTGGATTTTAAAGTAGTCAAACAAACAAGAAAAAGCAAGCAAATTGTTAAGTTTTTTTTTTTAAAGAAGAAAAATTTCCTCTTCCACATCTCTGCATCTTTAAAAAAAGAAAAAAAATCTTGGCCAGTTACAGGTGGCTAGCAGCAAAGAACTCTACCCTGCCATTAACCAAATAGAAGCCTCACTGAAAAGGATCAAGAGCTCTGTGTTTCATCAATTTAACATCCCAGCATTAGCACCAGCCAAGCAGACACAGCCAGCCTGCCAAGACAAACAAATGGGACTGGCTAAAGGGGGACCAGTTTCTGGAGACAGCCCTCCAGTCTAAACTTCTCAAGGAGTCGGCATAAGCGTGCTTTTATTGAAAAGGTGCTGCTCCATCTAAAAAGCCCAGATTCAATTCAAACACTGCCACCTTTCACTGGTTATGTTGGCTTAAGGTGTGTGCAGCTCAATGGCTGTGCAAAACCTGCGTCACAGCTACCTGCTGCTCGCTTTTTTAGTGCCCAAACCAAAACTTTTGGAGCCACACTGAACACTGGCTGTTTTATCAAAAAGAAAATAAGAGTGAAGAAGGATGCTGGGCCATAGAGCCTTTCCCTGCCACCACCCCAACTCCACCCAAGTAGAGTTACATAGGTGAAAAAGTGATTACAGGTCTCCTCTGTTTCTCTGGCCTGCTAGACAGAATTTAAATTTAGCATGGGGATAGCACCCCTTCATTCCTTTTCTAAAGTGTGTCAGTAACCAAACATTTCTCAAAGGACAGGTTCTTGGTTGGTGGAAGAGGGCTCAGTTTTGAAATCTACACAAACGGAAAAGATTTTACAGGAACTTCTAAATTTTGAGCTGTAAATATTTTTCTTAATCACCATTAAAACATGTTTTGAATTCTGGGAAAGGTACTGGGTTTATGGAAGAGAATATGACATTCATGATTCTTGAGGAACTAGCAATAGGATTCCATCACATACTGTCAGCAACAACTAAGAATAAAAATTAGAACATCCTGAAAGTTCGCAGAGTTTGGATTCCTAAGAATGGGCAAAAGGAGTCTCTATAAAGTAATGTACTGGAATTCCATGAGCCAGTTTGGAAAGGTAATTTTATAATTTAGTGTCCCAACTGCAGAACCCTCATCCTAGAAGTCTTAGACATTATTTTTAAACCTGGGGGTCTCCAAAAGAGTACTCAAGTAGTCATACCCTCAGAAGTGCAAAGGATTTTCATTCATGCATCCTCTAAGTATTGGGCTTCTAACACGTGCCGAAGCACTCCATCTGTGCACTGCAACTGTGACAGTCAATAAAACAGAAAAAAGCCCCTGCCCTCAGGAAGTTCACAGCCATCTGACAGAATATTAATAAATCAATCAGTAAACACTATTATTTAGTCAGTGACGATTATGTTGCTAACACCCAGATTAAGGCCTGGGAAGATCTGGGGTGGAAGGGCAGGTGTTGGAGGGATTGTGTTAATGGAATGTGGTGCAGAGAGGGCTTTCAGAAGTAATACTTGAGTGATGTTCTGAAGGATCAGAAAGAACCAGCCATGTAGAAGGAGTGTCTGGCAATGGGAGTAGCAAGAGGAAGAAGTGAGCTTAGCAAGTTCCAGGAAGAACAGGTCAATGTGGCTGGAATGTAATCCATCAGGCTGGAGTGGCAAGGCTACAGGTCAGTCTCTGCCAAGGACTGGATCATGTAAGGCCTTGTAGATGGCAGTAAGGAGTTAGGATTCTATTCTGAAGTGATGGGAGGCTACCGTGGTGATCAGTTTAAACCAGGGGTGACCTCATGTGGTTTATTCATTTAAAAGAGCACTCTAGCTGTGTTCATTCATCCAAGTATTCATTAAACATTACCGTGCCTACACATTGGAGATACAGGAGCGAACCAAACAAAGCCAAATCTCTATCCTCACAATGTTCGAGCACAGGACAAGGGCTTCAGGGGGGCAATCAATACAAAGCAAATGAGTCTGGTATTTCAAGTGATAATCATTTCTATGAAGAAGAGAATGAAAAAGTAGAACACAATCGTGGAAGATGTTGTTCCAGAGATGCCGGTTGGGCTGGGAAAAGCATCTCTGACAAGTAGTCAGTGCCGAGGTCCAGGAGAAAGCCCGTTTGGCTGATGGCCGCACTGTTCCCAGGGAAGGAAGACAGAAGCTGAAGTTAGAGCAGGAGCCGGTGGCAGAGTTCTGTACGGCCTCATGGGCCATGGTCCTGAGAACAGATTAGAATCTACAGGACAAGGATGACTAGTGTGCACCGCTGAGCCGAGGAGTGACAATTTGTCCTACAGTTTGAAAGGACTGCTATGACAGCTTTATGAAGAAAAGACAGTACAGCAAAAGACATGGACTCAGATGATGCTGTTGAACCACAAGGAGTGCCGGCAGCTTGGATGGGGGGCGGAGGAATGGGCAGATTCTGCCCACATTCTGAAGACACAGCCAACAGGATTTTCAGATGGACAGAACGTGGGATGAGAAAGAATCAAAACCTATGTTTCTTGTTTGGGATGCAATGTTTATCCTAGTAACCCTGCTGCCTCTCTGCCTGCATAGCTATAGAGCCCAGGGGCTTCTATTTAATCTAATGCCATGGCCCAGATTCTGTTTTTGGCCATACTTTCTTCTCTGTCTTCTTGAACACTCCCATTTACACCCATTACTTTAGCTACAGCCACATGGGATGATTCCAAGAGCAACAGAGTAGAAAGGGCTGTGCTTTAGGGTCAGATAGGCCCAAAGTCAATCCCAAGTTCTCCCACCTTCAGCTATGTCATTTTAGGTAGGACCTAAGATCTCTCTGAATCAGCATCTTCAGTTCTCAGAGACGAGGATCCTTCAAGTGGATACTGAGATAATTACATACATCCAGGGCACAATGAAAGTATTCACATATTATTTCAGTGCTGTATTTCATTTGGTTTTAATCTCCAAACTAAAAGCTCCCTAAAAAGAGCTTTGCTTCTGTCTTCTGCTTTCCAGGGTCACCCAAACCTGGAGCCTAAGAATTGCCCTGGTCCCTCCAGCTTCTTTAGGCCCAATTTCTAATCAGCAAGTCACAGACTCAAACTTATCCACCCTTCTTGGCTTCCTTAGACACCCCCAAAATCTCTGACCATTGCCTTTAAATCTAATGTTTACCAGAACCTTAAGAACAATAAATCAGGACAATATCCAACATTTCTTATCAATCATAAATACTTGGCAAATATTATGCAACTACTTCACAGTTCATAGCTTTGTGAATTTATTTTAATTTAACAGCAGAGACACAGATAAAGACAGAGAGAAATACTGTCAGAGAGAGACCTCTCATCTACTGGTTTATTCTCCAATAGACACAATGGGCCAGGCCAAAACCAGGAACTCAATCCAGGTCTCCCATATGGGTGACCATCACCTTCTGCCTCTCAGGGTCCACATGAGGAGGAAGTTGGAATCAGGTGTGGAGCCAGGACTTGAACCCAGGTACCCTGGTGCGGCTTGTGGTCGTCTCATCATTATATTACAAACTGTGCCAAATGCCCACCCTGTGTTTTTAAGGTATTTTTGCAATTTTATTAAAGATTGTCCTAATGGTAATTACATAAATGATGAACTAGATATCAGTTATGCAAAGACTCTCCCCCAGACCTATGTAAGTAACAGATCTAGAATGATATATAATTATTAATAAAGCATTACCCAAATACAAAAGGTTATGTAACATTTTCCTTTAATGCTTAAAGAACATTTCAAATAAATCACATGGGTTCTCTCAGACACTACTGCCTCAAACAGATCACAACAAAGTTAAATAATGTTAAAATTGACATGCATTTTAGAAAACCAAACTTGAGGCTAGAACTAGAATCTTCCTGACTTGGTTCATGGTCTATTTTGCCAATCCCTATTCAGGTAATCCCCTTTTCAACTGCCAGTTTCATCCTACTGTGTTAAACTGTATCACGCTTATTTTTTGTATTTAAAGGAGAAGCTGTCTTCTATACTTCAATAAGACAGCATTCCACTGTTTTCTCCAGGAGTAACAGTTGTTCAGAATTTTTCACATGCGAATAATTTCCTACACTACATACTTAAAATCCTACCCATCAATCACTATGTACTTAGCAAATTAGCATTTTTGCACCCCCTAGTGGATGAATGAATATAAAATTGAGTTTGTTTTCCATGGAAAAGTGAAAACTGAACCTGAAGTGTATAAATATATACTCAGAAATCTCTCTATAAGACAGACACAATAAGAGCTAATCACTTAGCAATGTGGTCCAAGAGGGTCATGAATTCTGATGAAGACATTATATCACAGCGAAAAGACATGGAGTGAATTTCAACTCCACCCACAGGAGTGATGGAGCCTTCAGTTACTTGTTCAACTTGAGAAGGCTCTACTTTTGATAAGAACCAAAAGAATGACTTCACAGATGGTGAGAATCAAGAGAAGTAACATAGGTGATGTATACTGCACAGTTATTGGCACCCATCAGGCCCTTCATAAAATCACATTCCTTTCCCTCAGTTGCTGTCTAACCCCTTAATTCTCAGTGGTTGGTATACACAACTCTCTCAGGCTTGCCCCTAAAATATCCTGATGTACCATATTTTCTGAAATACTCTTCCTCAGAGATTATTCAAATTTGTGTACAAGATGAAAACAACTACAAATTGAGACAGGCTCATGCTCAGTCCCATTTTAGTCCAGGCTGTCACAAACTTTCCTGTTCCTTTCACTCTGAATCAGGATTTTAGCCCTCTGCATCTCTCAGACAGATATCTGTAATAAGCACCAGTTTCTCGGGATTACAATGAAGATTATTGGGATTATCTTCAGACATTCATTTAAATTTAAAGCAGTGGGGCAGCCATTTGGTGCAACAGTTAATATTCTACTTGGGACATCTGCATTGCATATTAGATTGCCTGGGTTTGAGACCTGGCTGTGCTCCCAACTCCAACTTCCTGTTAATGTACACCTTTGGGGTCAGCAGGTAATGGCTCAAGTGCTTGGATCACTGCCCTGCACATGGGAAACCAGGACTGAGTTCCCAGCTCCAGGCTTCGACCTGGCTGAGCTCTGACTCCTCTGGGCATCTGAGGAGTGAACCAACAGATATGAGCTTTCTTCCTCTCCCTTTTTCTCTTGCCAATAAATACATTTTTAAAAAAATAATTAAGATACTTCTTTCTACTCCAAGTTTATATGTTTTTAAGGTTAGATTTTCTTCACATGTACTTCAACTAAACATATTGAAATGCAAAAACAGATATGAATATCCAGATTCCTGCTATTAATTCAGATGTTAAAAAGGGTAAAATGGGAAAAAGGTTATCCTTCTCACAAAATTGTTGTTTTAATATTCAGATATTTTTCATGAAAAGCTATTTATGTAACATATACCACGTTTTCACTAATGTCAAACAGATTAATATATTGATATTTTAAAATATTCTGAACTAGGGGCTCCAAGATGGCAGAACATGGAGGGAGCACACTGATAGTCCAGGAAAAAGATAGTTTAATAAAAGTGTAGATACTGTAGTCTCAGGGAACAGTTAGGGAAAAAACTGCAGAGGAAACTCTTGTGGAACTAGTGGGACACAGTGGACCTAAGGGGAGGGCACAGGTGCCCACAGCTTGGAACCCCAGCAGCTGAGTCTATGCACCAGGGCTGGTAAGGGAGGTTGAGGCGAAACCACAGTAACCAGAGACACTGACGGAAAAGCAGCAGGAAGAGTCTAGAGGGAACCAGGCTTGAAGCCCTGTGGGGGAAAGTTCACCAGGCTAACTAGAGGAGAGAAAAAAAATAAAATAAAAGGGCCGGTACGGACACGATTCTCTCTCTCCACTCAACTTACAAAGGTGGGAAAAACTTTACAGCAGGTGCCATTTTGGGCAAACATAACAGCTGTACCAGCTCAGGGCTGTGCCCTCCCTCAGCCAAGCAGAAAAACCTGACTCTGGTGGGGAGAAATAACAGGAGATTAAGACCTACTGAATGTGTGGATCTTATGAACTGGGACTGTGAAAAAAAAAAAAAAAACAAACTGAGGGTGTGTGAGAGAACTCATGGTGTGCGTGAGACATAATCTCGATGTGAGATGCCACAAACTCGGGAACCTTGGCAAGCCGGTGGGAGACACTGTAGGGGAATCCGAGCTCACACTGAGGACTGCACAGATCCTTTGTGTAGTCCTTGGGACAGAGCAGACGAATATTGTACCCACTGGGGCCAGAGCTCAGGCACTGATTGCCTTCAAGGAGAAGGCAATTCCCTTCTGAATAAAAAAAGAGAGAGAGAGAGAGATTCACCAACCCAAACCTGGGTGTGTCACCTTTGGCACACCCTTAGCCCTGAAGAGACGAACTGAACAGAGCTCTCTGGCCACACCCACCATAAGCCTGTAGAGATTCACAAAAAGCAGACAGTCCACTTCATCTAGAGTCACAGTATAATGAGAAAAGCCACCACAGCGAGGAAAAAAAAAAGTGAAGAAACCAAAGAATATCTCCACAATGCCAAACAACAAACACAGAAACCGAGGAAACAAGAACAAGGAAGACATTATGATGCCCTCAAATGAACATAACACTCCAATACAAGATTATCAAGATGATGAAATAGAAGAAATGCAAGATATGGATTACAAAAAAAATATGATAATTACAATTAGAAGTTGTCAAAAACAAATTCATGAGCTACAGAAATCCTTACTGGACAGGATAGAAAATCTCCCTGGTGAAAATGAAATCTTAAGGAGGAATCAACATGAAATGAGGAATTTAGTAGAACATGAAATTGTGATATTGAAATCAAAATGAAATGAAGAATTCAATGGAACAAATGACAAACGCATTTGAGAGCCTTAAAAACAGAATCTGAGATAGAAGAGAGAATATCGGAATTAGAAGACAGAGCACAGGAAAGTATACAGTCAAACCAAAAAAAAGAAGAGGAAATTAGAAATCTAAAAAATATTGTTGGGAATCTACAGGATACTATTAAAAAAAAACAACATTTGGGTTCTAGGAGTTCCTGAAGGCATGGAGAGAGAGAAAGGATTAGAAGGCCTTTTTAGTGAGATACTAGCAGAAAATTTCCCAGGTTTAGAGAAGGACAGAGACATCCTAGTACAGGAACCTCACAGAACCCCTAATAAACATGACCAAAAGAGATCCTCACCACGACACGTCGTAATTAAACTCACCACAGTGAAACATACAGAAAAGATCCTAAAATGTGCAAGAGAGAAATGTCAGATTACTCTCAAAGGATCGCCAATTAAACTCACAGCAGACTTCTCATCAGAAACCCTACAGGATGGGAGGGAATGGCGAGATATAGCCCAGGTACTAAGAGAAAAAAACAGCCAGCACAGAATATTCTATCCTGCAAAGCTCTCATTTGTGAATGAAGGTGAAATAAAGACCTTTCATGGCAAACAGAAATTCAAAGAATTTGTCACCACTCATTCAGTCCTGCAAAAGATGCTTAAAGACGTGTTACACAAAGAAACACAGAAACACGGCCATCAATATGAAAGAAGGTAAAGGAAGAAAACCTACCAGTAAAAGATCACAGGAATTTCAAAGCATATATTAAAAATATCTTAGGGAAAATGGCAGGGCAAAGTTAATACTTATCAATAGTCACATTGAATGTTAATGGCCTCAGCACGTCAGTTAAAAGACACAGACTGGCTGAATTGATTAAGAAACAAAACCCATCTATTTGCTGCTTACAAGAAACACATCTTTCCGACAAAGATGCATGCAGACTGAAAATGAAAGGTTGTAAAAAGATATTCCATGCCAACAGAAACCAAAAAAGAGCTAGAGTAGCCACCTTAATATCAGACAAAATAAACTTTAACACAAAAACTATTAAGAGAGAAAAAGAGGGGCACTATATAATGACTAAGGGATAAATTCAACAGGAAGATGTAACTTTTACAAATGTATATGCACCTAATTACAGGGCACCGGTTTTTTAAAAGATATGTTAAGGGACATAAAGAGAGACTTAGAATCCAATACAATAGTATTGGGGGAGCTCAATACTCCACTTTCAGAAATAGAAAGATCAACCAGGCAGAAGATTAACAAGGAAACAGAAGATTTAATTGACACTATAGCTCAAATGGATCTATCAGATATCTGCAGAACTTTCAATCCTACACAGAAAGCATTTACATTCTTCTCAGCAGTACTTGTAACCTACTCTAGGATTGACCACATACGAGGCCATAAAGCAAGTCTCAGCAAATTCAAAAGAATTGGAGTCATACCATGCAGCTTCTCAGACCACAGTGGAATGAAGCTGGAAATCAGCAACTCAGGAATCCCTACATCATATGCAAACACATGGAGATTGAACATACTCCTGAATGAAAAATAGGTCATAGAAGACATCAAAAGAGAAATCAAAAACTTTCTGGAAGTAAATGAGGATAACAACACAACATACCAAAACTTATGGGATACAGCAAAAGCAGTGTTAAGAGCAAAGTTTATAGCAATTGGAGCCTACATCAAGAAATTGGAAAGGCACCAAATAGATGAGCTTTCAAGTCATCTCAAGGATCTAGAAAAACTGCAGCAAACCAGACCCAAATCTAGTAGGAGAAGAGATAACTAAAATCAGAGAAGAAATCAACAGGATTGAATAAAAAAAAATTACAAAAAATCAGCCAAACAAGGAGCTGGTTTTTTGAAAAAATAAACAAAATTGACACCCCACTGGCCCAACTAACTAAAAAAAGAAAAGACCCAAAGCAATAAAATCAGAGATGAAAAAGGAAATGTAACAACAGACACCACAGAAATAATAAGAATCATCAGAAATTACTACAAGGACTTGTATGTCAGCAAACAGGGAAATCTATCAGAAATGGATAGATTCCTGGACACATGCAACCTACCTAAATAGAACCATGAAGACATAAGAAAACCTAAACAGACACATAACTGAGACAGAAATTGAAAGAGTAATAAAGGCCCTCCCAACAAAGAAAAGCCCAGGACTGGATGGATTCACTGCTGAATTCTACCAGACACTTAAAGAAGAATTAACTCCAATTCTCCTCAAACTATTCAGAGCAATCAAAAAAGAGGGAATCCTCCCAAATTCTTTCTATGAAGCCAGCATCACCTTAATCCCTAAGCTGGAGAAAGATGTAGCATTGAAAGAAAATTACAGACCAATATCTCTGATGAACATAGACGCAAAAATCCTCAATAAAATTCTTGCCAATAGAATACAACACCATATCAGAAAAATCATGCACCCAGATCAAGTGGGATTTATCCCTGGTATGCAGGGATGGTTCAATGTTCGCAAAACAATCAATGTGATACACCAAATTAACAAACTGCAGAAGAAAAACCATATGATTATCTCAATAGATGCAGAGAAACCATTAGATAAAATTCAACACCCTTTCATGATGAAAACTCTAAGAAAATTGGGTATAGAAGGAACATTCCTCAATACAATCAAAGCAACTTATGAAAAACCCACAGCCAGCATCCTATTGAATGGGGAAAAGTTGGAAGCATTTCCACTGAGATCGGGTACCAGACAGGGATGCCCACTCTCACCACTGCTCTTCAATATAGTTCTGGAAGTTTTAGCCAGAGCCATTAGGCAAGAAAAAGAAATTAAAGGGATACAAATTGGGAAGGAAGAAGTCAAGCTATCCCTCTTTGCAGACGATATGATTCTTTATTTAGGGGATCCAAAGAATTCTACTAAGAGACTATTGGAACTCATAGAAGAGTTTGGCAAAGTAGCAGGATAGAAATTCAATGCACAAAAATCAATAGCCTGTGTATACACAGGCATTGCCACAGCTGAGAAAGAACTGCTAACATCAAACGCATTCATAATAGCCACAAAAACAATCAAATACCTTGGAATAAACTTAACCAAGGATGTTAAAGATCTCAATGATGAGAATTACAAAACCTTAAAAAAAGAAATAGAAAAGGATACCAAAAAATGGAAAAATCTTCCATGCTCATGGATTGGAAGAATCAATATCTTCAAAATGTCCATTCTCCCTAAAGCAGTTTATAGATTCTATGTGATTACAATAAAAATACCAAAGACATCCTTCTCAGATCTGGAAAAAATGATGCTGAAGTTCATATTGAGGCAAAGGAGACCGTGAATAGTTAAAGCAATCTTGTACAACAAAAACAAAGCCGGAGGCATCACAATATCAGATTTAAGGACATACTACAGGGCATTTGTAAACAAAACAGCATGGTACTGGTACAGAAACAGATGGATAGACAAATGGAACAGAATAGGAACAACAGAAATCAATCCAAATATCTATAGCTAACTTATATTTGATCAAGGATCTAAAAGAAATTCCTGTAGCAAGGACAGTCTACTCAATAAATGGTGCTGGGAAAACTGGATTTCCAGGTACATAGGCATGAAACAAGACCCCTTACACCTTACACCTTACACAAAAATCCACTCAACATAGATGAAAGATCTAACTCAATGACCTGACACCATCAAATTACTAGAGAACATTGAATAAACCTTGCAAGATATTGGCACAGGCAAAGACTTCTTGGAAAAGACCCAGGAGGCACAAGCAGTCAAACCCAAAATTAACAACTGGGATCACATCAAATTGAGAAGTTTCTGTACTGCAAAAGAAACAGGAAAGTGAAGAGGCAACCGACAGAATGGGAAAAACATTTGCAAACAGAATGGGAAAAATATGCAACAGATAAAGGATTAATAACCAGAATATACAAAGAGATCAAGAAACTACACAACAACAAAACAAACAACCCACTTAAGAGGTAGGCCAAGGTCCTCAATAGACATTTTTCAAAAGAGGAAATCCAAATGGCCAACAGACACATGAAAAAATGTTCAAGATCACTAGCAATCAGGGAAATGCAAATCAAAACCACAATGAGGTTTCACCTCACCCCAGTTAGAATGGCTCACATACAGAAATCTACCAACAATAGATGCTGGAGAGGATGTGGGGGGAAAGGGACACTAACCCACTGTTGGTGGGAATGCAAACTGGTTAAGACACTATGGAAGTCACTCTGGAGATTCCTCAGAAACCTGAATATAACCCTACCATACAACCCAGCCATCCCACTACTTGGAATTTACCCAAAGGAAATTAAATTGGCAAACAAAGGAGCTGTCTGCACCTTAATGTTTATTGCAGCTCAATTCAAAAAAGCTAAGACCTGGAATCAACCCAAATGCTCATCAACAGTAGACTGGATAAAGAAATTATGGGACATGTACTCTATAGAATACTATAAAGCAGTAAAAAAAACAATGAAATCCGGTCATTTGCAACAAGATGGAGGAATTTCAAAAACATCTGAGTGAAATAAGCCAGTCCCAAAGGGACAAATATCATATGTTCTGCCTGATCGGTGACAACTAACCAAGCATCAAAAAGGAAACCTGTTGAAGTGAAATGGACACTGTGAAAAACAGTGACTTGATCAGCCCTTGTCCTGTCGAGGAGCAAGTTAATACTTTATCCCTTTTAGCATTTTTTTTTGTCCTACTTAATACTATTGGTTCAACTCTATAATTAACACACAATTATTCTTAAGTGTTTAAATTTAACTGAAAAGTGATCCCTGTTAAATATAAGAGTGGGAATAAGAGAGGGAGGACATGTACAGTTTGGGACATGCTCAATCTGACTTGCCCCAAATGGTAGAGTTAGAAACGTGCCTGAGGATTCCAATTCAATCCCATCAAGGTGGCATGTACCAATGCCATCTCACTAGTCCAAGCGATCAATTTCAGTTCACAATTGATCATAATGACAGGATTAAGAGTCAAAGGGATCACATAAACAAGACTAGTGTCTGCTAATAATAACTGATAGAATTAAAAAAGAGAACGATCCAATATGGGAAGTGGGATACACAGCAGACTCATAGAATGGCAGATGTCCTAAACAGCACTCTGGCCTCAGAACCAGCCCTTAAGGCATTTGGATCTGGCTAAAAAGCCCATGAGAGTTTCTCAGGCATGGAAAGCCAAGACACTCTGGGAAAAAAAAGACCTAAATGAAAGATCTCCGCGAGTGAGATCCCAGTAGAAAGAATGGGCCATCAAAGAAGGAGGTACCTTTCTCTGAAGGGAGGAGAGAACTTCCACGTTGACTACGACCTTGTCCAAACAAGATCAAAGTTGGCGAACTCAAAAGGCTTCCATAGCCTTGGCAACTCATGACAAGAGCCTATGGAGATTACTGATACCATAAACCAGATTGTCAATTTGTTAAGTCAACAACAGGAGTCACTGTGCATTTACTCCTCATGTAGGATCTCTGTCCTTAATGTGTTGTACTATGTAAATTAATGGTATAACTAGTATTCAAACAGTACTTTACACTTTGTGTTTCTGTGTGGGTGTGTACTGTTGAAATCTTTACTTAATATATACTAAGTTGATCTTCTGTATATAAAGAGAATTGAAAATGTATCTTGATGTTAATGGGATGGGAGAGGAAGCTGGAGATGGCAGGGTTGCGGGTTGGATTGAAGTTATGGGGGTGGGGGAAGCCACTGTAATCCAAAACTGTACTTTGGAAATTTATATTTATTAAATAAAAGTTTAAAAATATTCTGAACTGAATTTTAATATGATAAATGTCAAATTACATAACCTATAATAACCTAATCTGAGGTCTTCAATAATTGGGGTAATAAGGAACACAAAGTAAAAAGTTTGAGAATCCCTCACTGAGAAAGCTCTAAGTAGAGACTACTCCTGCCTCAGTTTGAAGCCAGATGTCAGGAATTATGACACACAAAGCAGATACTTAGAATTCCTGTAATAAAAGCAAGGAAGACCTAGAAATGAGAACAGACTTTCAAATCTGGAAATCCTGGTCCAGGAAAATATGAGACGGGAATTGACAATTAACCAACAAATAGAGTTTTTATAAACATTCTGATATGCATACATTCTCAATTCTACCGCATCTCTTATTTTTATAAGTCTGAAATTTCATGACCCTTAGAAGAGAAACTTATAAAAAAATAAACCATAGACTGATACTTTTTCTTCAGAAAATAAATGTTATCCTCTTTTATTGTGGAATACATGCCAAATATAGAGAGATCCCTGGTGAAACAGCTTTGAACAACATGCAAAGCAATTCACTGAAGGTTTATACAGCATATTAAAGACATGCAAGGGCCAGTGCTGTGGCATAGCAGGTAAAACCGCTGCCTACAGTGCCGGCATCCCATATCAGCACCAGTTCGAGTCTTGGCTGCTCCACTTCCAATCTGGCTCTCTGCTATGGCCTGGGACAGCAGTGGAAGATGGCCCAAGTGCTTGTGCCCCTGCACCCACAGGAGACCCAGAAGAAGCTCCTGGCTTTGGATTGGCCCAGTTCTAGCTGTTGTGGCCATTTGGGGAGTGAGCCAGATAATAGAAGACTTCTCAGACTTCTCTCTCTCTCTCTCTCTCTCTCTCTCTCTCTCTCTCTCTGCCTCTCTGTAACGCTACCTCTCTGTAACTCTGCCTCTCTGTAACTCTGCCTTTCAAATAAATAGATAAACCTTAAAAAAAAAAGAAAGACAAGCAAACAGTGCTATTGACATCAAAGTAACTCTTAAAGTTTTGCTTCCATGAAATTTTGCTTTCTTACTCTTTCTACCACGATAGGCTAGTTAACCTTCTAGTCCACCTTACAAGTTACTTTTGAAAAAAATATTTATTTCAAGGAGTTGGGGGGGGGGGAGATTGATTGACTGATTTTCCATCTGCTGGTTCACTCCCCAGGTGGCTGCAACAGCCGGGAGCCAGGAGGTTCATCAGGGCCTCCCACATGATGGTAAGGGTCCAAACACTTAGGCCACCCTCTGCTGGTTTCCCAGGCTCATTAGCAGGGAGCTGGATTGGAAGTAGAACATCCAGGACACAAACCAGCGCCTACATGGGATGTTAGCATTGCAGGCATCCACTTTACCTACTGTGCCACAAAGCCAGCCCCTGTAAGTTGCTTTTAAATGAAGAATGTAACTTTTGTTTTTTTCCCTTTCCCAATAGGTATTTGAAAGCAAGTTACTGCGATTCTAGTTCCTCACTTAGAATAATCAGAGTTGCCATAACAAATGCTCTCATGGGAATAATTACTGGATACTCCATACACACAAGACTGTCAAAACAAAGGGGAAAGTAATTTTTTATTCATGGTAGCCAATGTTGACAGCTGTAGAATGACTTGACTTTCTAAAGAACTTTGAGAAGGATTTGTCTCAAGTAAACACATGGGTTGATCTGAGGTGGTTCAAGTTCAATTGTAATATTTGATGGTGATGAATATCAATAAAGGAGAAAGTCCTCTAAAAGTGACCACAGGGACCAGCACTGTGCTGTAGCAGGTAAAGTGGCTGCAGTGGCAACTTGTGATGCCAGCACTCCACATGGGCTCCGGGTTTGTGTCCTGATTATCCCACTGACAAACCAGCTCCCTGCCAATGGCCTGAGAAAAGCAGCAACATATGGTCCAGGTGCTTGGGCCCCTGCCACTCACATGGGAGACCCAAAAGAAGTTCCTGGCTTTGGCTGGACTCAGCCCTAGCAGTTACAGCCACAGATCTCTCTGTGTCTCCTTTCCCCCCCGCACCGTAACTCTGCCATTCAAATAAATAAATCTTAAATAAAACAAAAGTGAACATAAAATAGATCAAAATACAATCACTAATGTGCAACAAAGGTAATTAATGCTGTTCCCTGCCTTACCCTGAGGGCATATGTTCCAAGACCTCCAGCAGAGGCCTGAAAGTCTAAATAGTACCAAACCCTATATATAAAAGTCCTTCAAGAAGCTCATGGAGAAATGAAATTAAAAGTTCATTCTGATGTAAAAAATTTCTTAAATCTATGCATAAAAGCCTTCTCTAAAAAATTCATGAAAATGCATATGAGAAAACTGCATGGATTTCGATTTTTTGAACAAAAATATATTTCTCTTTTAAATCTTTTTTCCATAAACTTTAGAAGTATCTTCATATATTACGTTTTCCTATGCATAGATACTGATGAAAATAAAGTTTAATTTAAAAATTAAGTACAGTAATAAATTGATAAAACAGAACAGTTTTAGCAACATATAACAATAAAAGTTAAATGAAAGTGGTCTCTCAAAATCTTACTCTTCTGTACCTGCCCTTCTTTTGGGGATGATTTTTGTTTGTTTGTTGTTTTGTATCCTTGAGAGGACACAAAGCCTCGGTGATGTAGGAATCGAGGTGAAGGATACAAGTATTGGGACCCGAGTTAGGCTACCACTGACCTGACGGTACATCAGAAGGAGAAGCATCATAACTCTTGCCCAGACTAGGAGTTTTTGGTTAGCATTCTAGTTCAGGAAATCCATTCTCACTCTCTGAATCTGCTTAACTTGATGCCTTTAATTCTTAACCTTGCAATCCAGATATATATATATATATATATATATAGTTTGGGGTCTTTAAAACCCTGTCAAACATCACAAAGCCTGTGGGTACTATGTTAGAAATAAAACCTCATTCTATTGCCCAAACATTGTAGAGTTGAGATGGAAATAAACTTCCTCAGCAGGCTAGTACACATATACCAGCTCGAAGTACTTGGGCCCCAGCACCCATGTGAAAGACCTCGATGGAGATCCTGATCTCCAGTTGGCCCAGTCCCAGCTGTGGCAGCCAGTCGGAGGGTGAACCAGTGGATAGCATATTTCTATCTATCTGTCCCTCTTGCTCCCTCTGGCTACCTTTCAAATGAATCTTCAAGGAAAAAAAAAAAAAACTGTGGCTAAGTAGGGGTACCATATTTTATTATCAAACTTCTAAGAAGAACATCAATATGAACACCAATAATGGTAACTAAATCATGTACAGTCTTGCCACTCAACATGTGTAACTGAAGCTACAGATTCCAAAGATCCTGTTTAAATGCAGATTACGGACCTCCAAGTCAGAAAGATAGGGTAGATATGCTTCAATTTCAACTAGGGTTTCTTCTTAGCAAAAGCCAACTGTATGCCTGATATTATATCTACAACAAGCATGAGAAGACACTGAAGGTATAAGACAACTCTGGAAGCAGAAAGAAAAGGGTAGATGGGCTGGAGACCTTGAGATTTCTAGCTAGATGCTGGTTTCATTTTGCTCCATACAAATGAGGTTTGGAGTGGGAAAAAGTTAGCAACTCAGAAAACCAACAGGCACAAACCAAAAAATAAAAACAAAAAACAAATCCCCAATGAAACATTGAGGACAAGGAAAAGGCAATTCTAGGAAGATGGAAAACTGAAACAATAATAGTTGTCCCTCAAATACCACAGAACACATTATGGCCCCACTCATACTACATGAGCACAAGCCAAATGGGGAGCCTGAACTTCTACCTTCTCAAAGTGTAATGAGACACCCAACACCCTGGATCATGTGTGAAAGAACCAAAGGAAGAGCTGAACTTTCATCCTTGCCAGTTGGAAACCAGCTCTTGCTAATACCACTGTGTTATCTGCAGGACCACATGGGAAACCAAAGCTCTCACCCTCCTCTCATCAGTAATGAGACAACTTCCCCTTTCCCCACTGGGGTCGTGTTAAATGAGGCAGGGTGAAGAATTAAACCTTCTATCATTGCCCAGCAATAAGGTTATCCTTTCCTTGAGGTCAACCCCTACATGATATCAGAGGAGGACATACACCAGAGTCAGAAACCTCACTCCCACCCAGTAGGAAGGTTAAGTTCCTATCTCTGGGTGCATATAGAGGCCAAATAGAAAACGTTAACCTCTAGCTCCTTCTGTCAGTAACAAGGCAGGCCCTCCCCACTGCACCTGCCACAATGGCATCAGGGAAAAAGCCAATTAAAAAGGAATATTTAAATAAGGATGAGAGTCTAACAAATAATGAAAAAGTGCAGATATCAATAAAAATGTCACTCACACCTAGCATCAGAAAGATCCAAACTAAAGGAAAAAAAAGACAACAGGGTACTAAGATGGCAAAGATATTAGGTAATAGATATTGTATAACAGAGATTTTAAACAAAAATGTTTCAATCATTAATTATAAACTTACTTGAAATGAGCAAAAAAAGAGAAGGTTCAGCAAAAAAATAGAAAACATATGACATAATGTAAATATTAAAGTCAAAAACTGTATCATGAAATAAATGCTCGTTTGGAATGGCTCGACAGTAGCATGGGTGCACAGAGGAAAGAATCAGTGAACTGGAAGACAGAAAAGTAGAAATTACAAATCTAAAAAAAGTACAAAATAGACATAATAAAATAAACAGAGCCCTAGAAGCCCAGGGGACAATTAAGAAAAAAAGGTAACATTTATGTCAGATAAAGTTTCCATACTTTATTCAAACTGGCAAAAAGACAACAACTGTAGTTTAAAATAAGTTGTGTATATGGACTAAAACCTACTCAAGAATATATCCCAAAAACATTATTAATAAAGCAAAATGATAAAGTAATGTTTATAATGTAGGACATCAAATTTTAAATGTATACACTTAATGCATGCTACATTGTAAATGTACATTTACAATCACTAAATAATGTTTAAAAAGTTATAAATCTATGAAAACATATACAGGATTTGTATGCTGAAAATTATACAACCTAATGAAATAAATCAAGTAAGAGCTAAATAAATGTAAGGATATACCATGAGGGGCCGGCACTGTGGTGCAATGGGTAAAGCCACTGCCTATGAGGCTGCCATCTCATGCAGGTGCTTTGTGTCCCACTCTCCACTTCCCATCCAACTCCTTGCTAATGCCTGTGAAAAGCTGTAGATGTCCCAACTACTGGGGACCCTGCAACCCGCATGGGAGACCTGAAGAAGCTCCTGGGTCCTGGCTTTCGCCTGGACCAGTGCTGGCTGTTATGGCAATTTGGGCAACCAGTGAATGAAAGATCTCTCCTCCTCTGTCTTTCCTTCTAACTCTCTTTCAAATAAATAAATAAATCTTCTTAAGAATTATATACACACACACACACATATATACACACCAATCATGGATTAGAAAACTCACAATATTAATGATGTGAATCATCCCAAATTGTTATCCAAGTTTAATGGAATCCCTACCAAAATCTAAGCATGTTTTCACAGATACAGTCAAGATTATTTTAAAATTTGGATGCAATTGGAGACCATTATGCTTGGTAAAATAAGCCAATCCCAAAAAGGCAAAAATATCATATATTTACTCTGGTATATAGTAGTTAATGGAGAATACAAAATAAAAGTGTAAGGACACAACTGCCATCTCATATTCGATTACTGTTTATAGCTCTTGTATATATTTCTGTGGAACAGTGCTCTTTCCACTTTTTTACTTGTTGAACATTATGATTCGTGGTGCTACAAGCCTGCGGTTATAAAGTAAATTGAAATTGTGTTATTGCAAAAGTTAAAGGAAAAAAGGAAATGAAGGAAGGGAGATTGAGGGAGGGGAAGCATGGTTATTTTCTTAGAACTCTATTTATGAAATAGGTGAAATCTGTTCTGTTTATATCAATAAAATTGCTTTCATTGTATAGAAAAGTTAAGGAACGAGGATAACTAAAACTACCTTGAAAAAGAAAAAGAAAGCAGGATGTCAGTAAATTTAATTTCAAGAGTAACACAGCTCTAAGAAACCAGATTGTGTGATACTGATGACAGGAGAAACCCAACGACCAATGGAACAGAACACAGAACCCTGACAAACATCCCCACAAATATGCCCCAGTGAATTCTGACAAAGTTCCAGTGGCGCCTCAATGAAGGAAAGAGCCTATTCAGCAAATGGTGCTAGAGAAATTGTACATCCACAAACAATACATTTTAAATTAAGTCTTATACCTTAATTATACAAAACTCAAAATGGATCTCAGTTTTATAAATCTTAAAGCCACAAAATTTGTAGAAAGAAAACAGAAAACATTTAAGATCTAAATCTATAAAAATAGCTCTTATGACAGAAACCACAAAAAGAAAACACAATTTGATTCTACTCATCAAAATTAAGAATTTCTGGCTTGTAAAAGGCCATATTAAATGGATGAAAGACAAGTCAAAAAGTGGGAGAAAGTGTTTGCAAACCAATTATTTGACAAAGAACTGCTATTCAAAATAAATCTGAAACTGAACAGTTTATTCTTAAAAATCCAACTAGAAGTTAGAAAAAAGTAATGAATAAATATGTTGGGTATCTAGAAGATAGATGGAGAATAAAAACATGAAAAATCATTAACTGTTGGGGAAACACAAACTGAAAAATCTCTACACTCTATCACAACAGCTAAAAACAATAGTAACAACAACAAGTGTTGAAAAGGATGTAGAGAAAATTAACACTCATGCATCGCTGGTGGGAATGTAAAATGTTACATGCATTCTGGAAACTAGTTTGGCAATTCCTTTATTTATTTTTTTTTTAATTTATTTCACAGGTAGAGTTATAGACAGTGAGAGAGAGAGAGACAGAGAGAAAGTTCTTCCTTGTGTTGGTTCACTCCCCAAATGGCTGCTATGGCCTACACTGCGCCAATCTGAAGCCAGGAGCCAGGTACTTCCTCCTGGTCTCCCATGCGGGTGTAGGGACCCAAGCACCTGGGCCATCCTCTCTACTGCCCTCCTGGGTCACAGCAGAGAGCTGGACTGGAAAAAGTGCAACCAGACTAGAACCGGCACCCATATGGGATGCTGGAGCTGCAGGCAGAAGATTAACCAAGTGAGCACAGCGCTGGCCCTGGCAATTCCTTTAAAAAAAAATAATAAAGCTGACCAAGCAGCTACCATACTGTGCAGCAATTTCATTCTGGGGCATTTATCCTATAGAAATCAAAAGTTATCTTCAATTTTAAAAATCCAAAAAAGTTTCTATCAGTCTTGTTTACAACAGCCCCAAACTGGAAAAAAACTTGATAATGTTTAAACACATCTGAAATATATCCATCTCATAGAATAGTAGTCAGCAATAAAAAAGGAACAGACTATTAATGCATACAGCAGCCAGGATGAAACTCCACAGAGTTATGGTGAATGACAAGAAGGCAGAGAGGTTTCTGTCTGATTACATTTACATTATACTCTTGAGATAGAGAGATTACAGAGATGGAGAACAAATTACTGGGTTTCAGTGCTTAAGGAAGCAGTAGGGTGGGAGGAAGCTGGCATGGATATAAAAGGCCACTCTGAGAGACCCTTTTAGCATGGAATTGATCTGTATCTTAAATGTATGACTATCAAGAACTATATCAATGTCAGGTTGTAATATTGTACTACAGCTTTATATGAGGTTCCCATTGTGGGAAACTGGGCAAAAGGTACACAGAATCCCACTATATTATTTTTTGTAATTACAATACAATTGATAAGTACCAATATCTCAATGGAAAGAAGTTGTTGTTTTTTTTTTTTTAGGTTTTGTTTATTTGTTTTTAATGTGGGTCCTGGAATAAGTAGGGCCTGATTCTGTATTTCTAAAATTCTTGAGGTAATGCAACACAGCTGCTCTGAAAACCACACTTCGAGTCGTAAGTCACTGCAAAATCGGTCCCTGTCATTCATCACAGGAAGACAACAAAAACCAAAAACAACCAGATCATCTCAACAGACTCGGGAAAAACACTTAACAAAATTCAGTTTCCAAAAAAGAGAAAACCTCTCACACACCATATACGGAAGACAATTTCCCAACCTGAAAGAGGGTACTACTGAAAAAAATTGGGCTAATGTCATGGGGAGGGGTGAAAGACTAAATGCATTTTCCCCAAGATCAGGATCAAGACAGAGATTTTCAGTCTCACCTTGTTTCAGCATTGCTGGAGAACCCAAACAACATGCTGAGGTAAGAAAAATGAAGGCATCTATCCTGGGAGTTAGGAAGTAAAATTCTCTTCATTTCCAGACAACATGATATTCTGTGTAAGAGATTCCAAGAGACGTAACCCCCTAAAATTACTAAAGTTAAAAAACCACAGGATACAAGGAAACATGCAAATTGTACACCTAAACTTGCGTGATTTCATTGTATCTAAGTTATACTTCAATGAGCCAGACAAAAAATTCTATAGCTTAGGGCCAGCACTGTGACAGAGCAGGCTAATCATCGGCCTGTGGCTACTGCATCCCATATGGATGTCAGTTTGTGTCCCGGTTGCTCCTCTCCCGCTCCAGCTCTCTGCTTATGGCCTGGAAAAGCAGTATAGGATGGCCCAAATACTTGGGCCCCTGAACCCACATGGGAGATCCAGAAGAAGCTCCTGGCTCCTGGCTTTGGATTGGCCCAGCTCCCATGGTTGTGACCATCTGGGGAGTGAACCACCAGATGTAGTTATCTTTCTCTCTGCCTCACCATTTCTCTGTCTGTAATTCTGCCTCTGAAATAAATAAAATCTTTTTAAAAAATTCTATAGCTCAGTTGAACAGTCTAGTTTTGGTTAAGGCAGTACAATGATTAATCTTACAATAAATATTTTAGTTTTAGTTCTATTCATGGCAAACTCTTCAATCTTTCATTTTTCTTCTCCAAGAGAAAGCCCATTGACAATGAATTTCAGGAAGCACATTATTCTTCATTTGTCACTGAGATGGAGTGGTAGCACCTGGTTTCCCCTGGTGACAGGTGAAGAACCAATCTGTTACTAACAGTGGTTTTTCCAGGAAGTTTACACGGCTCCTACTGTCCAACATCACTACAAAAGAACATAATTGTTTGGATAAAAAAAAAAAAAAGAGGGAAAAATTCCAAGGAGTATCCAAACAACTACAGTATATTATCAAATTCTTAAAAATTTATTTTCATTTTATTAGAAAGATGGGGTGCAGGGAGAGAGAGAAAGGCGTATGGAGGGTCTCCCATCTGCTGGTTCACTCCCCAAATACCCAGAAAATCCAGAGCTGAGCCTGGATACTACTGAACCATCACCTGCTGCCTCTTAGGGTACACATTAGCAGGAAGCCCGATCTGAAACAAAGGAGATAGAACTTGAACCAAAGAACAGGATGAGGATGTCCCAAGCAGCATCTTAACCACAGTGCCATTTTCTCACCCCTCTAGTTTATTCCAAATAACCCTGGCTCCCACCCCTAACTTAATTTAATCTACCCCAGTCCTACTGTCTTCCTTAAATGCTTTATAATGACTGGAATGTGTAAATAACAAAAGAAAAAGAATAACAAATGAAAAAAACTAACTCCAAATTATAATGCATGTTACATATTAGGGCATGTCCTAGTTGCTCTCCTATGTGAAACTCTTTCAGTGATGTTCAGAAAGCAAATGACCATTTTATCTTTTAAATGCATGTGTTTTTAAAATATGATTCATAAAAGAACTACTTTTACCTTTCCAAATCTTGTCATCCTGATCCTCTTGCACAAATACTAAGAGCAGGCTTAGGGGCCAGCGCTGTGACACAGCAGGTTAACACCCTGGCCTGAAGCACTGGCATCCATATGGGCGCCAGTTAAAGACCCGGCTGCTCCACTTTCCATCCAGCTCTCTGCTATGGCCTGGGAAAGCAGAAGTTGGCCCAAGTCCTTGGGCCCCTGCACTTGCGTGGAAGAACCAGAGGAAGCTCCTGACTCCTGGCTTCGGATCAGCGCAGCTCCGGCCACTGCGGCCAATTGGGGAATGAACCAGCGGATGGAAGACCTCTCTCTGCCTCTCCTCTCTCTGTGTAACTCTGACTTTAAAATAAATAAATAAATAGTAGGCTTAAAGGAGGGGAACAAAAGACCAGAGGCCACATGAGTGTCTGAGTGTCACTAGGGCACAAATGGAGTTACCTCTGACTCACTGTCTTTGCTCTACATCCCCACACCAGACCAGAGATGAAACCAGGAACATTTTATTCCTTTGAATTTCTACCTTCACTTTAGCAAGCAATCAGGAACATTTTATTCCTTTGAATTTCTATTTTCACAGCAAATCTGAAATGCACACTTTTTTTCATATTTGAAAAATGAGGAATTCCTGCCATGGTTAAAGCAAGGCAGGAGGAATACAAAGGGTAGAGGGAAGGGTTGTTCCTGTTTTTAAGATTACAGCCCAGGATAAAGGGGTGTGGGGGACAGTATTACCTGAAAGATACTAAGTAAAGAGACAAATGGCAAATGGCAAATGCTGGCTATCGACCACTTTTAGAAAAGGATTTCCAAAAGCATAAGGCTGTAAGAATTCTCGTAAGATTCAAAAATGATAGATAATAAATTCTACTCTTCCTTTTAATCAATTATCCTTCTTCTATTTCCCACATTAGAAAAATCAAAGAACGGAGCTTCTGCGTGGGATCGGTGTGCCGAAGACCCCGGATTACTGCGAGAAATGTTAAACCGGACGAAATGGGCTAAAGAGTAATGTGGCACATCACACTCCTGGGTATGTCTGTCTGCGGCCACCAGATTGTCACTAAGCCTCTGGCTCTTGTGTTTGAGCTTATTGTCATGACAACACACACTAAAACAGGGGGACAGGATCTGGAGTTAAGAAACACAATCTTCCAACAATTCACCACATATTCCAATATACTGACCCTGTAAACTTTGTTTCCATTTTCAAGTTTCTTGAAATCTCCACAAAAATGCTAATCTTAGTGATTCATTCACAAACACGGAAGCAAAATTTTCATAGCTTAGACCAGAATTCAATTGTCAGGTCTCAATTTTTTAAATTCTGGACAGATCATAGAAACTAGATAATAAATCAAACTTATGTCTAGCCATGTGAAAACATATTAGTAAGTTTGCCTACACAACCTGAGCCTTAATTATCTGTTCTGGTCTAATAAGCTATTGACTTTTTAAAATCATTGGAAAAATATATTTACAATGAAATCATTTAAGGAATATACTTTCACTAGTCCTTTTACCTCCCGACTTTCCACTTCTTTAAGTGAACTTGATTTCTAACTTTCATTTCATTTCTTTTTTCTCCTGAGATATATAAGCCAAAGCTAGTAAATTCATGACAACTGCTATAGTCTCAATTCTTGTGCTAAAACCTAAAGCCCAATGCCTTGGTGTGAGAGGGACTTGCAGGAGGTGATTCTCTGCCCTCACGCATGAGACTGGTGCCATCATAACCTGAGAGAGCTCATGGGCTTCTGCTGCCCTGTGGGGTTACAGGCAGCAGTGTGACTTCTGAAGCAAACAGCAAGCCCTCACTGGACCCCACAGCAGCTGGCACCTTGATCTTGGATTTTCCAACCTCCATAACTGCAGCTGATACGTTTCTGACACTTAGAACCCACCTACTCTAATGCATTTTGTCATGAGACCCAGAATGCACGAAGGCAAACACTATCATTAGGAGATTTACATATTATCCTAGTAACACCAGGCCAAAAAGCTATATAGTGTAATTCTTCTTACGAGAAAAAATCATGATATATAGAAATAAACTTTAAAAATTTAACAAAGTTTCTAGTAGCTTCATACAGTTCTAACACACCTCAAAACACATCAGTTCTCATCACTGTGGTAAATATTGAGATCAGCCTTGTTAAACTATCACAACTGTGTGTTCATAGACATATCATATATCTGCTCAGTCCACTACAGAGAGGCCTGTCTCCCACTTAGAAATTAGCCTGGGAGTCTCAGGTTCCATGTCTATTACACAAAGACAACTGACAATCTAGCTTTCCATGAGGACTCCAATGCTAATTAATTCAGGCCCTTGTCCACACTCTATTTTTTGGGTGTTTTAAGAGGGCCAAAGGATACAAAAACAAAATTGTCAAATAGGTAGATTTCTGACATCAAAAAGTTCAATTAAAGGAGGAAAAAGTACTGCTTCTCAAAGCCAGATCGTACCACCAGAAGGAAGAAGGAGTGTAAGAACAAAAGTGCCAAGCACTTAATACCAGGCAAGAACCAAGCCATCTGGGAGTCAATGCATTCCTTACAACGGCTGGTATACCAGATTGCAGGGATATTTCACCCCACTTTCTGATGTTTTCATTCACCTTCTCCTTCAGTACCCTATTCCTCCTCTCCTGCCTTAGTTTCAAAAGGTGGGAGGCAAAATAGTGCCTTGGGAAATAATAAATGCTCAATAAATTATCAACTGTCAACTGGACTTACTGAAAACTGTGGCCATGCTTATTTGAATTTAAGAACTTATTCTAAGCAAAATCACATCTATATTTACTACATTTACTTTACAAAAGAGAAGGAAAAAATAATACTGGGAGGTCAGAATTTTCCCAATGCAACAAAAGGAAAGCAGGGTGCGTGTAGGCCAGATGTTCTAGAGGGTTTTCATTCTTTACAGAAAGTATGTCAACTCTTGGATCATTACATCTTTTTCACAGAAAACATGGATCACTGTGACTAAACACTTTAATAAGTGTATATTGGTCTAATGTTCAGAAAAATAAGCAGGCAGAAGACAATAGGAAAAGAAAAAACAGATTTTCTTTTCCTTTAAGAATTAAAAAAACATCTATGCTAAAACAGGTATTTCAAAATTTGTAGCAAGTTGTCTTACTTCAACAAATATCAATGATTTTCTCAAGAGGTAGTCTGGAATAAGAACAACCCACTAGGTGACAGCAGAGAGGGTTATAGGGCCAATCAATGATGTAAAATTTTTATTGCTAACGGAGACAAGTATTTCTTTCCCACTCCCTAACATACAGAAGTTATCAGTAATATCACTCTAAACTCCATCTTTAGTTCCAGTTTTAATATGAGTGCACAGTCTTCTACTGGGCAATGATGAAGTCTTTCTGTTCTCTTATCAACTATACTTTTCCTTCAACATTCAGCTTTGCACTCACTTCCTTTACATATACAGCAAAGCACACATTTAAAAAATTGGGTTGTGAGGCCAGCATTTCAACACAATGAGTTAAGTCCCTGTGTGCAATGCTGGCCTCCCATATGAGCACCATTCAAGTCCTGGCTGTTCCACTTCTGATCCTGTTCTCTGCTAACACACCTGGGAAAACAGCAAAAGATGGCCCAAGTACTTGAACCCCTGACACCTATGTGGGAAACCCAGATGGATTTCCAGACTCCTGGTTTTGGCCTGGTTCAGTCCTGGCTGTTGCAGCCAATTGGGAAGTGAACCAGGGGATGGAAGATCAATCTCGCTCTCTCTTCCTTTTCTTTTCTCTCCCTCTCTGCCTCTCCCTCCGTTTCCCTCTCCTTTCCCTCTCCCTCCCCTTCCCTCCCTCTCTCACACCCCCTCCCCATCTCCCAAAATTCTCCCTTTTTTGGGGGAAAAAAGTTGGGGTCTATACAATTAAAGTACAGAACTGAATTAACCTGCTTTATATAATTAACTTGTAAAGCAATGGCAAAAAAGTGAGTATTCATAATCAAATATGAATATATTCTCTCTATTCCAATAAAGAGGTTAAGAACCAAATAAACACCATGATCATTAAGAATTTCCATGAGATTACAAAGCTTGCCTTTTTTATTGTGCTGAATTTGGTTTGCTGCTATCTTATTAGGTCATTCTACATCCATGTTCATCAGGAAATTAGCTTGCAGTTTTCTTATGATGTCTTTGCTTGGTTTTGGCATCAGGATTATGCTAATCCCATAAAAGTAGTTTAGAAGTGTCCCTCCTTGTGGTGGAATGAGAAGGCCATGCCAACTCTAGCCAAAGGAAAGACATCCACGGCACTGCTGCCATAACAAAGCAAATTCCTAGCACCTCAGCGGCTGGTGGCGTTATGCAGGGGTTCCCTACATTAGATGAACAGACAGTGGTGTATCAGATCATACGTATGTCCTGTGCTTAGTGGGGGACTTCCTTGATTCGTTAGGTCAAGGCCATATGCCAACCAGGTGTCTCCAGAACATCACCTCTCTCGACTGAGGGAAGATGAATTGGTTCCGAATTCTAGGGTGATCAGTCCCTTATGTGAATTCGCCGGGTGAATCAAAAGTAAAAGGAGGAGCCAGGAAGCGGCGTTACACTTCTGGGCGGTGTGTGCTAACCTGGGGTCACTTAGACCAAGGACAAGGACAAGGACAAGGAAAGAGGAGTAGGAGGGGGTTCTGTGCTCACCCTCACAGAACCGAACAGCACACAAAACACCGAGGGGCCTACTTGCCGAAATCAAGGAGGGACCTCGCCAAGTCCGACACGCTCTCTCTCAGTCACGCTGGCGCGCCAGATGTTGAGGTGGATTCGTTCTGAGAGGAGGAGCATGGTGGGGTCAAGAGGCTCAGAGTCACCACGACTCACCTGGGAGTCGGGTGAAAGCAGGCCAGAGGCGAGCAGCCCGCAGACTTGTTTATTTCAGTTACTACAGCAGCTTAAATAGCCGAGGCAGCCAATCCAGTCAAGGGGCAGTTTATGCCCTAACCAATCACAGCCTGTTGCCAGGTGGTTTCCCAGGGGGTTTCCTAAGCCACTCCTGAGTAACTGAAGCTTGCTTGCCAGCGGCCATCTTGGCATGGCCTTCTCATTCCACTACAGCTCTTTCATCTAGAATTTTGTAAAGGACTGGTACTAATTCTTTCAATGCCTGGTGAAAGTCACCTGTGTAACCATCAGGTCTTAAGTTTATCTTTGTAAGAAATTTCTGATTATTCTTTGTTACTGTGCTCTGTTCAGATTTTTTGTTTCTTTCTGACTCAGTACTCTCTACATTTCTAGGAATTTTCCCATTTCTTCAACATTATCTAGTTTGTTGGCATACAATTGTTCATAATAATTCTTAGGATTACTTTTATTTTTGAGCCATCCAGTACAATGTCTCCCATTTCATTTCTGATTTTAACTATTTGACTGAGTCTCTCTCTTTTTCTTGGTCTAGCTATTATTTCTTAAATAAGCTCTCTACTCCCTTTATCTCTACTCCTGTCAAATGTCAATGACTCCTACATTTGCTCTATTAATGCTATTATATACCTTATGCATTATGCTAACAGAAATAAGTCAAAGAAAAAACACACTTTCTCTAATGTGGAATTTAAAAAACTTTTAAAAATGTAGATGCCATATTACTTGCCATATATTATATAAATTATAAATGTTGTCTTCACTGAATGATACCCTCTACATAATAGTTTGTTTTTCATTTTATTATCTTTGTCATAATTTCTGAATAGACATTTTTTCCCAAGAGTCACCTGTATCTCAAACAGCATATTTAAAATTAGAAAATTTTCAACTTATAGGCTTGGAAAAATGAGTAGATAAAATTTAGAACAATTAACAAGTCATCAATGTAACAGCTCTTGTGTAGTTTTCTGGTCTTACTGTTTAACGCAACAAGCCAAGTATTCTTACTCTGGGCTCTATCTTGCCAAAACACATCTTACCAGAGTAAATGACTCCATCTTGTGGGTTATCAGGACCATGGCTTTCAGATCTCATCTTTCTTTAGTTTCATAAAGAAAAGACTAGAATCAGCCTGACCCCTTCCAACCTTCACAATGTGTAGAATGCTTGCTTTCCACTGGGTGCTAATTCTCACAAGTATTGCTCTGTAAAGAATAGATTCATACAAGTGCCTGCCTTTCCCACTGTCACCATTCCTATCACAACTACAGAGCTTAGCCGATCTAGTCCATGAAGGCTAACAAAGCTGAGTGGCAATGTTATACTGGCCGCTTCACTTTGAATTCCATTGACATTTCTAAGGAAGATATTAAACATAGTGAGGAAGTCTAGGCTATGAGAGGACACTGATCTAATTACCTCCTTACTTCACTTGGACTTTTGTCCTTCAGTACACCCTTCTATTTGGTTTCTGGAGCTAATTACAATTCTATGTACTTCAAATCAAATATACCTTAAAAATAATCTATTGTAACAAGTAACAGCCAAACCTCTGTAAAAAAAAAAAAATCCACTTTGTTGTGATTTTTTTTTTAAGGATTTATTGATTGGGGTCAGTGCTGTGGCATAGCGGGAAACACCACCGACTCCAATGCCGGCATCCCATATGGGTGCCAGTTCAAGACCCAAATGCTCCACTTCTGATCCAGCTCTCTGCTATGGCCTGAGAAAGCAGCAGAGGATGGCCCAAGCCCATGGGCCCATGCACTTGTGTGGGAGACCCAGAGGAAGTTCCTGGCTCCTAGCTTTGGAAAGGTGCAGCTCCAAATGTTGAAGCCATCTGGGGAGTAAACCAGCAGATTGAAGACTTCTCTGTCACTCTACCTCTCATCTTAAAAAAAGATTTATTTGAAAGGCACACAGAGGCATAGGCAGAGAAAGAAAGAAAGAGAGGGCTTCCATCCACTGGTTCACTCGCCAAATGGCTGCAATAGCCACAGCTGGGCTGATCCAAAGCCAAGGAGCCTGGAGCTTCTTCTAGGTCTCTCATGTGAGTGCAGGGCCCAAGTACTTGAGCCACCTACCACTGCTTTCCCAGGCCATAGCAGAGCAGCCAGGGCTCAAACTGGCACCTATATGGGATGCTGGCACTGCCAGTGGCTTTACCCACTACACCACAGTGCCAGCCACTCTGATATTTTCAAAGTTCAAAAACCACTGAGACTTCTTCATGTGCATCCATTCTGTACAGTAGTGATTTCAAACATTCAAGATTTCTTTCAGGTGATATCCCAGTTCCCACCTTTGGCAGCTAACCGAGCCTAGACTCCAAAGTACACTTTGCCTGTCTAAAGGGAGTTAATTATATGCAAAATGAATATACCAATTAATTGAAGATTTCAAACGCATATAATCCACAAGAAGAAAGGCAGGCAAAGCTGTTGGAAATGTTATATCTTAAGAATAAATGAATGGGGTGCCTGTGGCATAGCAGGTAAAGCTGCTGTCAGCAGCGCCAACGTCCCATATGGGCACCGATTTGAGTCCTGGCTGCTCCACTTCCTATCCAGCTCTCTGCTATGGCCTGGGAAGGCAGTGGAAGATGGCCCAAGTCCTTGGGACCCTGCACCCAAGTGGGAGACCTGGAGGAAGCTAGTGGCTCCTGGCTTTGGATCAACCCAGGACTGATCTCTCTCTAACTCTACTTTTCAAATGAATAAAATAGGGCTGGTGCTGTGGCTCACTTGGTTAATCCTCCCATATGGGCACCAGGTTCTAGTCCCAGTTGCTCCTCTTCCAGTCAAGCTCTCAGCTGTGGTCCAGAAGGGCAGTGGAGGATGGCCTGAGTGTTTGGGCTCCTGTACCCGCATGGGAAACCAGAAGGAAGCATCTGGCTCCTGGCTTCGGATCAGCGCAGCGCCAGCCATAGTGGCCATTTGGGGGGTGAACCAACGGAAGGAAGACTTTTCTCTCTGTCTCTCTCTCTGTCTATAACTCTACCTGTCAAATAAAAAAAAAAATGAATAAAACAAATCTTTAAAAAAAAAAGTAAAAGTAAAGAAAAGACACAAACTATTCTGAATAAAGACACCACATGGAAGACCCAGAAGAAGCTCCTGCCTCCTGGTTTCAGCTTGACCCAGTCCTGGCCATTGTAGCCATTTGGGTAGTGAAACAGTAGATGGAAGATATCTCTCTATATATATCTCTCTCTCTGTCTCTGTCTCTCTTTCTCTGTAACTCTGCCTTTCAAGTACATAAATAAATCTTAAAAAAAGAAAAAAGAATAAATGTAAATGTACCTTATCCTTTCACTTTAGACTATGGACATTCTCCCCTGGAAATCAATATACAGACACCATCAAATTTACTTTGCATCACAATTTACAATAAGCAAGGCCCCAGCATGCAGAAACTGTAGTGTTTCTTGTTACAGGTTCATCATAGAAAAATTATTTATATTAAAATTGACTTAGTCATGTTAACATAATGTAAACTAAACAATTAAGCATTTAAACACTTAGTGGTGAGTTCACATTACCAGTGAGAAGCCATTATTTTTACATTGAGTACCTTTTCTCAGCTTAGTTAAAAGATAAAACCAGGGCTGGCGCCACGGCTCAATAGGCGCCTGCGGCGCCGGCACACGGGTTCTAGTCCAGGTCAGGGCGCCGGATTCTGTCCCGGTTGCCCCTCTTCCAGGCCAGCTCTCTGCTGTGGCCTGGGAGTGCAGTGGAGGATGGCCCAAGTCCTTGGGCCCTGCACCCGCATGGGAGACCAGGAGAAGCACCTGGCTCCTGGCTTTGGATCAGCGTGGTGTGCTGGCCACGGCAGCCATTGGAGGGTGAACCAACGGTAAAGGAAGACCTTTCTCTCTGTCTCTCTCTCTCTCTCACTATCCACTCTGCCTGTCAAAAAAAAAAAAAAAAAGATAAAACCAACTAGATCTGCTTTGCCTGCTTGAGATTTTTAAAAGCCATGGCAATCTGTAAAACACAGATAGCAACTACCTGTTTGTGCCGATGTTGTAACTGTCTTGCCATAACAAAAACGACTAGAACACAACCAAGTGTTTTCCACAGTACATGCAGTAAAATATATTTTTTGCCTTAGAGAGTTGGCTACTGTATGTTAAGTCTGGAAGTTTGGGCAGCTAAAATGTATCTCAAAAGTAAACACTTGTTGCTGATGCTGTACTCTATCCTGGCCTAACAGCACCCTGTAAGTTTGTAAGCAATGTGCAGTACCTTTAGTAACTTAAATCTGACTTCCCAACACTCTTTCCATTATATCAATGACAATGTCAACTCCACTTATGGTTAAATTAAAAAAAAAAAAAAAGATATCACAATGAAAACCATCCTATACTGAGACAAATGGAAGTAACAAAAAGGATTTTACTAGAAAAACTTGGAAGAAAACCTTTGTTTTCAGTAAAAGTATGTGCATGAGAATATCACTTTCAAGGGAATACAAGTTAAAACTACAGTCCTGGTATATTTACTGTGCTATGTTTATCAGATAATGCTAACATTTTCAAAATAAAAACAAGGAAAACAGACCAGTCTGACCCACCCTGTGATACTGTTATGCACATACACATGATGTTATTAATATATGAGATACATCTAGAACCAAAATGTTAATTGAGAATGAAGTATTCACTCACAAGCTTCCATTTTGATTTCACCTGCTCATATTTTCAGAAATAACAGAATGCTTAGCCATTTACATGAAATGGTATTTCCACAGTAAGTAATCTAAATTGCAGTATTCCAATACTTTGACTCCAATTTTTGAATTAATTATTCATAGTTATTACCTCTCTGAGCTAATTCGTGAGCTAACATAAAGCCGCTCAGAACTGGGTTTTTCATGAGTGAGGCCCACAGACCACTATCATAGTCACCTAGGATATCTGATAAAACTGAACTCTCAGTCCCCATGAGGCTTCCCAAATTTACATCTCCAGAAGACAACCTAGATACTTAGTTTTAGCAATCATCCCAGGTAAAGCTCATGCTAAATAAACTTGGAGAACTAACCAACTGGAAGCTGAAAGGTATGGAAATAAGTTCAGAATATATTCTCTATTCTTTTGTCTACAATCGGCCAACTGCAATGAGAAATATCTTCCTGTCATTAAAGTTTAATGGGAATCTACCAGAAACTATCTATTCACAAATATAGTACAAACTACAGATTTTTTAACAGCACTGTATGGGTGTTTTAATGATAGTAAATCAAGTCCTTTATAAAATGCTGAACAAGACACCAGAAGGAATGGCTTATTTCAACAAGAGACTCTCCTACTGGTAGACAAGAATACTCATACAAGTTATTGAATTCCAAACAAAGTGATGTGAGAACATACTACATCTTTCTAAAAAATGTAAACTGCTTTTATTAACAACCAAACAACAACTTTCCATATTAAGCTGACCTCAGCACCTGTCAAACATCACACTCCACAATGATGTATTTTGTTAGCCCTGCATTTCTTTAATGTTTTTTCCTTGAGGGGAGAAAATTAGCTTGTGGTAATCACTATGTCATCCACAGGAGTAGTGAATGAAGGAAAAAAAGTGGAAGAAATTATCCAAAAACCAGATATAAGAATATGTATGAGTATGTACATATGTATATGTGAATGGACACAGGCATGGTTTTAGGAGGTGTTTGGTGTGGTTACATCCCACATCCTTGTGCCCAGTTTTGAGACCTGTCTCCACTCCCAGTTGCAGCTTCTAGCTAATGCATATCCTAGGAAGTAGCAGGTGATGGTCAACTGGTTGGGTCTCCACCATTCACATGTGAGAGTTTGATTGAGCTACAGACTCCCAGCTTTGACATGGCCCAGCATAGGTCCTTGAGGTCATGTGGGTAGTAAACCAGTGGATGGAAGCACTCACGCTCACTTTCTCTGCCTCTCAAATAAACAAAAATTAATATTAAAAATATATATTAGTTTGAGAGGCCACTAAAGTCCTTTTTTGCCACTTTTTATAAAAGAACTATAAAGTCCCATCACTTCCTTTGGCAGCCTCTTGTGCTTGGTGGTCTAGCATCCATTTTCCTTTCTTGTAACCACTCCACACCCCTCTTGTAGAAAGCAACCCCTCCCAGTCTCTGTGGCTCTGGCGGGCAATTAATTACAGGGCGACCTTTCAAAGAGCAACTCAATCCAAGATGACCCAATCAGAATCTCACTCCTGGGAGTCTGGATCCAGGGAAGGGCCACACAGGATGTTTGGAAGCCAACTATTCCAACCTCTAAGGAAATGTTGTGCTGAGAAACCTCTATTGCCGGTCCCTGCTCTCTTGAAGCCTGGCTGTTTAGCTTTCCTTTCACTTTCTGTGAAGAAAATACACTACTAGTATATTCCATTGTTCCTTATGTTAGTCAGATACTATTGCTCTTGCCAAAAACCAAAAGACACCAACTGAAAAGGAGCAAGATACACTGAGAACATATCTTTTTTGGGTCCATGACTCGTAGGGCACTGTAACTCAGTAACAACTTAAGCCACTAGAAAAATGCCAACATTCCCTTCATGAAACCCTTTTAGATCAATGGGACATCAAGAGCCACTCTTGAATTCACCCTCCTTTTCTCACCTGAAACCCTCCACAGGGTTTTTGTATATTTTCTTCCTAAAGAGCCCCTCTCTTTTGATTTCTGCAAATACTTCATTGCCTATCTACATACTGCTTTGATGCGCTCATGCTGCTTTATTATGGTATGTAAATCCCATTGATATTCAGCATGTCATTTTTAGCTTACAGCAAACACAAATAATGAGTACATGGCATGGACTGAGCACAGTTTCATACCGTGCATAACAACATGAAAGGATATATGGACTAGTTATATATATGTGTGTGTGTGTGTGTGTATACGTGTATATATATGTATACATATACATATATGTATATCTTTGAAGAGCAAGAAACAAACACATGTACATTTTAATATATTTCTAGGTCTTTAAGGTAAAACATGGAAATCCTACTGCTCAGAGGATCCAATCAGAACATCACTCTGGGAGTCTGAATCCCACCTGCCAAATCATCCCTCTATAAATAACTACTGAGTGTTTGGAGTGTTAGATTCTATTCTGTCTTTGAATAAGCCTTCAATCAAAATTACTCTTAAAACAAAATGGGGGCGGAGGGCTAGCACTGTGCCACAGTGGATAAAGCTGCCACTATAGTGGCTGCAGTGCCGGCATCACATGTGGGCACCGATTTGAGTCCTGGCTGCTCCACTTCCAGTCCAGCTCTCTGCTATGGCCTGAGAAATCAATAAAAGATGGTCCAAGTCCTTGGGTCCCTGCCCCCTGTGTGGGAGACCCAGAAGAAGCTCTTGGCTCCTGGCTTCAGATCAGCACAGCTCCGCCCATTGCAGCCATTCTAGGGAGTGAACCAGCAGATGGAAGACCTCTCTTCCTTCCTTCCCTCTGCCTCTGCCTCTCTGTATCTCTCCCTTTCAAATAAATAAATGTTTTGAAAAAAAAAAAACAAACAAAATAGGGGCCGGCATGGTGGCATAGTGAGTAAGGCCACCACATGCAACACTGGCATCCCCTATGGGCACCAGTTTGAGTCCTAGCTGCTCCAATTTTGATCCAGCTCCCTGCTATGGCCTGGGAAAAGCAGCAGAAGATGGCCCAAGTTTTTGGGCCCCTGCACCCACATGGGAGATATGGAAGAAGCCACCGGATCCTGGTTTCAGCCTGGTCCAGCCCTGACATTGTGGCCATCTGAGCAGTGAACCAGAGGATGGAAGGTCTCTGTCTCTTCTTCTATATCTGCAACTCTGACTTTTAAATAAACAAATCTTTAAAAAAAATAAAAGTGAGGTTTGTGTTTTCTCCAAGCCTTCACCCTGTAGCTCTCCTCTCAGGACAACCTCCTCTCTAAGCAATGATCCAGCTGCTGTTCCCTCCTCTATGCCCTTCTTCAAATCCCTGCCATTGGCCTTGTACTCTTCCCAGATATCCCACAATTCTCAACTACCTGCCACACATCTCCATCTGCACATCCCACTGTCAGTTCACATGCACATTTTAACTTTTTTCCTTCTCCTGTTCCTGTTTTCCTTATTTGCTAGCCACGCCAGCTCAAAGCCTGCTGCTCACCTCCTGCACACATTTTTCTTCCCTCTCCACATGAATTGCTGATTCTTGGGAACTGCACTCAATAATGTTATTGCAATCTTTCTCTTTTCATGCTCCACAACTACTGCTTCAGTTCCTAATTACACTCCCTATTACCTCACTATTACAGTAGCCTCCAAACAACTTGCCACCTCTACTTTCCACTTAAGCACAATCGTGGTCAGGGCACTCTTGTTCATTGCCACTCCAAAGCTCTTCGCATCATCTGTGATCTGACCTTCTCTGCAGGAGCCAGATGACAGTTTTCAGTGTTCTCCTTCCTTCCCCATACTTGCCACTTCCGTACCTTTACATCTATTTTTTCCTCCACATGGACAGGCACTCCCTCTCTCCCATTGCTGGGTATATAAGTGGTATTTAAGGCTCTGATCTGAGAAGTCTTCCTAGACTTTAGGATGGCAGTAATCCTTCACATTCTGGCATCTGCAAGCCTCTCTCCTCTCTTTCTCTTATGTTCACTGGCATAGGAGGTACACAAATAACCAAACCTTATCATCTATGTACACTGATAGGTCTTCTTAATAGTGATAACTTAAATGTTAACCACTCCTGGAACTACTGATACAAGATTCCTAGGCCCAGAACAGTCACAAGTATTTCTAAGAGACTCCAGATATGTTTTACAAATATTCTTGAATACACTTTTTCTCTCTACAGTTTTTATTAATATGCCTCCCAATGTTTCCATAGGGCTCAAAAATTGAGAACTGGTTAGGGCCAGTGTCATGCCATAGTGGGCAAAGCCACTGCCTGCGATGCCAGCATCCTCTATGGGTGCCAGTTCATATCCTAGCTGCTCCACTTCCAATCCAGTTCCCTGCTAATGGCCTGGGGAAAGCAGGAAAAGCAGGTCCAAGTGCTTGGGTCCCTGCTACCCATGTGGGAGACCTGGAAGAATCTCCTGGGTCCTGGTTTTGACCTGGCCTAGCACCAGCCATTGAGAGCATCTGGGGAGTAAACCAGCAGATGGACTCTCTCTCCCTAGTCTATTGCTCCCCCCTCCACCTCTCTCGATAGATAGATAGATAGATAGATAATCACTGTGCCTTTCAATTAAATAAATATTTAAAAAAATAAACAATTGAGAATTGGTTAGTATAAGAATGTGAGCAAACATCAATGTTTAAAATTACTCTGTACCTCAATGCCTATGACCAAATCAAGCTCAGAATAGCTGGCTCATCTTCCCTGAGGTAAGTTCTCTCTCTCTGGAGACAGCAAATTTTTACCCTGTGAGTTTCCGGGTTCACCCAGCCAGTCTTCTAGCAATGCCCTATGCCTGGGTTCAAGCTACAGTAATTGTTCCTTGCCAGATTCAACATTTTGAAAGAAGGGTCCATGTTTAAATAACATAATCTGGGGCTGTCACCGTGGCTCACTTGGCTAATCTAATCCTCCAGCTGCGGCGCCAGTACCCCAGGTTCTAGTCCCGGTTGGGGCGCTGGATTCTGTTCCAGTTGCTCCTCTTCCAGTCCAGCTCTCTGCTGTGACCCAGGAAGGCAGTAGAGGATGGTTCAAGTGCTTGGGCACTGCACCCACGTGGGAGACCAGGAAGAAGCACCTGGCTCCTGGCTTCAGATCAGCGTAGCTCCAGCCGTAGTGGCCATTTGGTGGGGTGAACCAATGGAAGGAAGACCTTTCTCTCTGACTCTCTCTCTCACTGTCTAACACTATCTGTCCAAAAAGTAAATAAATCTTTAAAAAATAAATGACATACATCCTCCCACAACAATTAACACGGTTTCTGACACACAGATAGCCCTAAATGAGACAAATAAAACTTTGTAAAAAAAAATAGTCAAACTAATGATTATTTAATAACATTTTTAAATTAAGAAGAGTGGAGGAGTCTCACTAGATACCAGGAAGTATCTAAGGTTGATGAAATGGTTAGACAAGGGGTACCAAAATATAGTTAAATAGGTGCAGGTAGCTCTACGGTTCTTTAGCCTGGTAGAGTGACTAGTTTTCAAAAATCTATAATATAGAGGATTGGATTAAGAAGGCAGAGTAGGGAAGGAGCTTGTTCCTCGAGCCTAGGAGAAGATAGTTTAAAAAAAGTAGAAAGAGTGCAGTCTCAGGAAGAGTTAGGGGAAAAACAGCAGAGAAAACTCTACCCAAATTGGAGGAACACAGGCGACCTACATGGGGGAAGTGGACGTGCACAACTCAGGACCCAAGCAGCCAAGAGAGTTAGAGATTAGAGTGAGGTGAGACCAGACTGCAGCAGCACAAGCCATTGGTGAAAAAGCTGTAGAAAGACCTTAGAGGGAATCTGGCTTGGAGCCCTGTGGGGGACAGAGTACCTGCCAAACTAGATAGAGTACCTGCCAAACTAGAGGAGAAAAAACAAAGAGGGGCACATTTTTGTTTTTCCCAATCATCCTGCAAAGGTGTCCTATAACAAGCTGACAGAAAGCAGGCACCATTTTGGACATGCATAACAGCTGAGCCAGCTCAAAGGGAGACTCCCGAGTCTGGTGGGGAGGACAGGGGGCTGGGTGTTCAGGACTGTGAGAGTCTTATGTGCCAGGACTGTGAAAACACTGAGGCTGCTTGGGAGGACTCAGGGTGTGGCCTGGACATCGGGCAGTCACCATGGGAGGCTCCACATGATCAAGGCTTCCCGGTTACCTGACGAGGGACATTGCTGGGGAATCTGAGCTTACACTGAGGACTGCACAGAAACTTTGTGCGGTCCTTGGGACAGAGGGGACAAATAATATACTCACTGGGGCCAGCACTCAGGCTCTGGTCTCCTTCAAGGAGAGGAGCTCAGCTGGGTCTATGCCAACAGACAAGAAGAAATCTCTGAATGAAAAAAAAAAAAAAGGAGATTTACCAAGAAAAACCTGGGTGTGTCACCTCAGACACTCCCTCCACCATGGAGCCCTGAACAGGGCTCCCTAGCCACACCCACCACACTCCTCTAGTTATTCACCGAAAGCAGACACTCTACTAATCCATTCAGACATACTCCAAAAATAAAAGCTGCCACAAAGAAACCAAAGAGTATCTTCACAAATGCTGAATAACAAATGCACTAGTTCAAGAAACAAGGAAGACAACATGACACCCCCAAAAGAGCACAACACTTCAATACTAGATTGTAAAGATGATAAGACTAAAGAAATGCCAAGCCGGCGCCACGGCTCAGTAGGCTAATCCTCCGCCTTGCGGCGCCGGCACACCGGGTTCTAGTCCCGGTCGGGGCATCGATCCTGTCCCGGTTGCCCCTCTTCCAGGCCAGCTCTCTGCTGTGGCCAGGGAGTGCAGTGGAGGATGGCCCAAGCCCTTGGGCCCTGCACCCCATGGGAGACCAGGATAAGCACCTGGCTCCTGCCATCAGAACAGCGCGGTGCGCCGGCCGCAGTGCACCTACTGCGGCAGCCATTGGAGGGTGAACCAACGGCAAAAAGGAAGACCTTTCTCTGTCTCCCTCTACTGTCCACTCTGCCTGTCAAAAAAAAAAAAAAAAAGAAATGCCAGAAATGGAATTCAAAACATTGATCATAGGATCACTTAGAAGTAATCAGAAGCAAATGCATGAACTAATGAAATCCATATGAAAGAAAATTTCTCCCATGAAATTGAGATCTTAAAGAGAAATCAAAATGAAATCTTGAAAAATTAAGAATTCAATAGAACAAAATAAATATAGTGGAAAGCCTTAACAACAGAATCGGTGAAGCAGAAGAAAGAATACCCAACTTAGAAGACAAAGCACAAGAAATTATACAGTCAGACCAAACACAAGAAGAAGAAATTAGAAAAATTAAAAAACATTGTTGAGAATCTACAGGATACTATCAAATGACCCAACAAATGAATTCTAGGAATTTCTGAAAGCATGGAAAGAGAGAAAAGATTAGAAGGCCTCTTTAGTGAAATAAGAAAATTTCCCCAATTAGGAGAAAGAAAGGGACATCCAAGTACAGGAAGTACATAGAACTCCTAATAGACATTACCAGAAAAGATCTTCACCATGACACATTGTACCCAAACTATCCACAGTAAAACATAAAGAAAAGATTCTAAAATGTGCACAAGAGAAACGCCAGATTACTTTCAGAGGATCTCCATTTAGACTCACAGCAGACTTCTCATGAGAAATCCTACAGGCTAGGAGAGAATGGTGAGATATAGTCCAAGTCTTAAGAGAGAAAAAAAAAAAAACTGTCAACTCAGAATACTATACCCTGCAAATCTCTCATTTGCGAACAAAGGTGAAATAAAGACCTTACACAACAAGCAGAAACTGAAAGAATTTGTCACCACCCATCCAGCCCTGCAGAAGATGCTTAATATATTTTAAAATAACCAGAAGAAAAGAGCCTGAAGGTTTCCAACACAGAGACATGATTGGTGTTTGAGAAGATGGAAATGCTAATGACCTAATCTGATCATCACACTGTACACATATACTAAATTATACTATATCTCAAATATTTACAAACATTGTACGTTGATGAAAAAGTTTATTTGAATATTTATAGTCATTACGTCAGGTAATCCACAACCCTAATAACAAGTATTTAAGCCTGGTGCCTTACATTTTTTTTTTTTTTTACTTTTCCAATCACATTCCATTAAAAATAAAAAGTATCTTTTGAAATCAGTTTCAAAAATGGGTTAAAGACAATGAGAATTAAGTAGCAAACTCACAAAACTGTTTCTAGCATTAAATGACCTAAGACATGTTAAATACTAACTATAGTGCCTGGAATATAATTAATAGCCAATGGATATCAGCTTATAATTAAAAACAAATTCCAGAAACATCTTCAAAAGTGACTATTTCTGAAATTATACATAAAAGAATCCCAAATAACATAGATTACCAACAGTTTATGCTAAATTCTATCACTGTCAATAATTATTTGTATTTAAACTGAAATTATTCATATCTTCTAATTATTTACCCCCATTAATATAGTAAAGAAAAGGAAAGCTCAAGCCATAGTAATCATTTATAAATACTTTCAATAAATTAACAAAATGATTTCAATATGTTTCCAGGCTATTTAACTACAGCATTGCTCTACCTAGATATTTTTTTAAAAGATTTATTTATTTATTTAAAAGTCAGAGTTACACAGAGAGAGGAGAGGCAGAGAGAGAGAGAGAGAGAGAAAGTCTTCCATCCGTTGGTTCACTCCCCAATTGGCCGCAACGGCCAGAGCTGCGCCAATCCGAAGCCAGGAGTCAGGAGCTTCCTCCAGGTCTCCCACGCAGGTGCAGGGGCCCAACGACTTGGGCCATCTTCCACTGCTTTCCCAGGCCACAGCAGAGAGCTAGATTGGAAGTGGAGCAGCCGGGACTAGAACCAGCGACCATATGAGATGTTGGCACTTCAGGCCAGGGCATTAACCCAATGCGCTACAGCGCCGGCCCCTCTACCTAGATATTTAAAATAAGTCTGAACTATCTACACTTTTTAGATGGCCCCAAAGATTCCTACAGAAGACAGAACTATAATTATCCCCTTAACCAAAGAAGGAAGAAGAACTCAACAATTTCATGTTACAACACGGCAGACTTCTATAGAAATGAGGCTTAAGTGAGATGGCAGGTTAAACTGTTGGCACCAGTACAATCAAAGATGGACCTCTAGGGAGGAACATTTCACAATCACATAGGAAATGGTACATCCTCTCTCCTACACACAAATCCACAACTGGAAAGAGACTGAAAACCTTTCCTCCCACCACTGACCTTGTGAGTAGGTGTCAGAGGACAACCTTCATCCTCAATACTCACAGAAGAGTTGGATCTTTTTAACACCTGGACAAGTTTGCAAAGTCACTACATAATATTTAATCCAATTAGAGTCTCTCCAGTCAACTTTTCGCTTCCTGAAATGTCCTCTTTCCACGGAATAAATAGCACCTACTACATTGCCCTGGTTATAATCCTCATGAGATGACAGAGCCCTTGCTTGTGCAAAACATTTTCACAGAACACTTAAGGTTAGTGGCAATTCAGAGCCAGAAACACAAAGGGAACTGAGGACATCCACAAAGCCTAAAATTCCTATCAGGTACCATGGTGAAAAAAGAGATGTTCTGAAATTACACCATTTTCATTGCTAACTTTAGACTAAATGCAGGGTGATTATACTTATCATCAAATGGAATTTTTAAGTCTCCCACACACACGTTCTATTCTATTCAATCACTATACCTTATGTAACAGCTTTGTTGGAAACTGATATAGAAATGAATCATAAGCAATAAAAAAAGAACAATCTCCATTTCTGACAATGTTAGAAATGTTTAAAACATCAAAACATTTTAAAAGGTTATAATCATTATAAAAGTTAAAATGTTAAGTTCAGAGAATGTTTTTGAAAAAGGCAAGAAAAACCTAAGCCTTAGCCAGTAACAAAGTGAGCTCCTTTCTTAACACCAGCAATTGTTTAACTGACTGCTACTTTAAGTAATAAAAATATAAATCCCCAGCCTTGACCCCACCAATAGCAAGTAATATGTTATTAACTTTATTTTCTGACATATCTTTTCTATCAAGATGCATGAAATAAGACAATGATCCCTAAATTTAAACCCTACATTTTAGCTTTTAAGAGTCTTGGACATTACCAAATACTCTCTCACATGGCAAAGAATTAAGTATTTATTACTCCAAAAGTAAAAGATCAAAATAAAAGTAAGCCAAGTGAACACTCAGTTTACACTTGAAATACGCATTTAAAAAAATATGTATATAATGGAGCCGACATCGTGGTGGCTCATTTGGCTAATCCTCCGCCTGTGGCACCAGCATCCCATACGGGTGCCGGGTTCTAGCCCTGGTTGCTCCTCTTCCAGTCCAGCTCTCTGCTGTGGCCCAGGAGGGCAGTGGAGGATAGCCCAAGGGCTTGGGCCCCTGAACCCGCATGGGAGACCAAGAAGAAGCACCTGGCTCCTAGCTTCGGATCGCCACAGCTCCAGCCATAGCGGCCATTTGGGGAGTGAACCAACAGAAGAAAGACCTTTCTCTCTCTCTCTCTCACTGTCTAACTCTATCTGTCAAATAAAAAAAAGTATGTAATTTCAAATGAATTTTTAGGTAATTATTTTATCTATCAGTTACAGAAAGAGAGAGAAAGAAACACATATCTCCCATCTACTAGATTACTCCCTAAATGTCCCACAACAGCCAGGACTGGGCCAAGCCAAAACCAGGAGCCTAGAACTCAATCTGGGTCTGCCACAAGGGTGGCAAAGACGCAAGTACTTGAGCCATAACCTGCTGCCTCCCAGGGTATGCATTAGCAGGAAGCTAGAATTGGCCTCAGAGCTGAAAGTCAACCCAGACATTCTCTTGAATGTATCCCAAGCAGCATCTTAAAACCTGGCCAAATGTCTGTCCCAAGGCAATTTCTTTAAATTTTAACAAAAGTAACACAGGCCCCAAAAAGTTTTCATTTTTTCCTCCAAAAAGGACACAATTTCTAGAGTTCTTCACTGTTCACACAATTAATATTTTTCTAAGTTCCAATTAGATTGGAGAAATAATTTCTGGTGTTTACTTTCATAATATGGTGACTATAGTTAACAATAATGTTCCATATATTTCAAAACAGCTAAACTAGAGAATTTTTAAATTGAATTTACCATAAAGGAATGACAAATACTTGAGGTGACAGGTCTGCTAAGTAGCCTGACCACCCCACAATGTATGTACATCTCAAAACATTACATTGTACCCCATAACTACATATAATTATTATTTGTCAATTAAAAATAAAACTAAAGAAAAATACTGGGACAGGTGTCTGTCTGGCTGAGCAGACAGGCTGGGACACCGTGTCTCACACTGGAGTAACTGGGCTCCATTCTTGACTCTGCATCCTGCCAAAACAGACCCTCGGAGGCAGTGCTGGCTCAATTCTGCTGCCCACATGATAGACCTGGGTTGAGTTTGGAGGCAGATGAAGAATGAACATTACATTCAATTTTAATGGATATGAAATCTGAAGAATCTATATACAACATTGCTATTGCCTCTGTTAGTTCTCAAAATTAAATGAACCTACCAATATGCAATTGTGTTGACATTTTGACTCATTTTGACATTTAATTACTTCCATGTATAATCTGAAAATCTTTAACACATGGCCTGATTATAATTCGATCATATTAAAAATGAAAATATGACTTGTAAGTGTAAGGATTGAATTGTCTATCAGTCATAGTTTATTGTTCAAGATTCAATTTATGTAAATTTCATCTAGGAATATAATTGCTATAACTTGAGTTTCGTTTATTGGAAAAAATGTAAGTAATTTGCCTCTGAAGAGTCAATGTATCTGGATTTTTATTGACAGGAAATTATGCCATCTAATGTATTTCTCTTAAACTTTAACTGTCAAAAAACTTCTGAACAATCTTTACTTAATTTTGTTTAGTTCCATATATTTGAAAAGATTCTTTTAGCTTCTTTCACATGTTCTCTGTTCTGATCTTTCCTTAAAAGACTTAACAGTCACTGTCCGAATGTGGCCTCCTGGGGTCCTTTCACCAACAATTAAAAGGGAGAGGCTTTAGGCCGGCGCCGTGGCTCAACGGGCTAATCCTCCGCCTAGCAGCACCGGCACACCAGGTTCTAGTCCCCGTCGGGGCGCCGGATTCTGTCCCAGTTGCCGCTCTTCCAGGCCAGCTCTCTGCTATGGCCCAGGAGTGCAGTGGAGGATGGCCCAAGTGCTTGGGCCCTGCACCCCATGGGAGACCAGGAGAAGCACCTGGCTCCTGGCTTCGGATCAGCGTGGTGCACCAGCCGCAGCGCGCTGGCTGTGGCGGCCATTGGAGGGTGAACCAACGGCAAAGGAAGACCTTTGTCTCTGTCTCTCTCTCTCTCACTGTCCACTCTGCCTGTCAAAAAATAAATAAATAAAAATAAATAAATAAAAGGGAGAGGCTTTGACAAAGGGGAACACAGAAAAAGAATGGAGGGGGAGGAAGAAGGTAGAAAGGTATACAGGCCTGACACACCTGCACCTCAGAACTGCCACAGATCTACTGTTGTGTTTGTGCAAAGAATACTAGGATTTTCCTGAAAAAAAATTCATGCTGGCAATGTTCTATGAGTTTTTAAAGCTAACATAATGACAATGCTGTGTAAGTGACAAACAGATTTCATTTTGGTGCAGAAAAACTTGAAATCCATGCATAGCTTTTTCGTAATACACATTTTCCATTTTCCATGAGCTTACTGAAGACCTTCCATATATTTCTGGCATCTTTATGAGAACTAGGCATAGGGCAGCCAGCTCAAATAAAATGCTGAAATGGATAATAATTTTATATAGCCAAGCCAAGCATTCGACTCAGCAGAGGGGAAGGAACAAAACAGAAATGGACAGAACAGGAAGCTGCCCTAAGACCTCTCTGAAATACTCTGGATTGATAAACAGGTGCTAGATAGGAAAAATGCTGGAGACAGCAGTTTTGATAGCTGGACTCCAGTGTTTTCTCTGCTGCTGATTATAAATGTGTAACACTAACGCCTCAACTCAACTTCTGAGGGGATCAGACTCCTCATCTGAAGAAAAATGGGAATGATCCTGTAATAGCCAAAGACCCTATGGCTCTACAACTGAAACTCAGGCCTGAGCTCAGCTCCCGTCTCAGTCCAGGAGGGTCCAGCATCACACAGGGAAGAGTATCTGCGGCAGGTCATTAAGCATCAGAACACACAGGGAAGGGCAGGCATTGGACCTAGGTTAAGATACCAGTTAAGGTGTCCAGGTCCCATTTCAGAGTTACCTGGGTTCAATACTCAGCGCTAGCTCCTGTATTCAGTTTCCTACTAACGCAAACTCTGAGAGACAGCGCTGATAATCAAGTAGTTGGGTGCCTGCCATCAATGGGAGAGACCTGGATTGGGTGTCCGGCTCCTGGCTCGGTTCCAGGCTCAGCCCTGGTCATTATGGGTATTTGGGGAGTGAACCAGTAGATGGGGAGAGTATTTTGCTCTTGTTCACACTCTCTCTCTCTACATCCCTCCCTGTGCTTTTTTGGGGGAACAATTCCCCAGGTCAAGTCTCGTGAGCCCTGATCGTTTTAATCATTTACTCAGAATAGACAAATGTGATCCCACTGCACTGAGGAAGAGTAGTCCCCAGCAGACAAACTCAGATAATCACCGGGATCAGATAAAACAGAGATAAACCCAGAAGCAAGCAGAGAACAGATGTTTTGTCCACTAATAGTACAGCACCACATTGATATAACTTAGGGAAAACCCATCCTCAAAGTTCTCCCCAAAACTCTACCAGTGATTAGAGGGACTTCTGGAACCAAAAGTAAAATAAAATCACCACTAATGCCCTGAGGGTAACTTAGAGAGGAAGCAGGTAACCATATTTCATCAAGGCTGTCAATGAAAGTTACACCAACACTGAGGAACACATTTGCTCATCTTCTGGCCTCACCTCTAAAGAAAGAATTGGGAAAAATCAAGGTCAGACTTAAGTGGGAAGAAAAGAAAATGTGGTCTTTCTTTTTTCTACTCTCCCCCCCCCCCTTTTTTTTTTTTGACAGGCAGAGTGGATAGTGAGAGAGAGAGAGAGAGAGACAGAGAGAAAGGTCTTCCTTTTTGCCGTTGGTTCACCCTCCAATGGCCGCTGCGGCCAGTGGATCTCGCTGATCCAAAGCCAGGAGCCAGGTGCTTCTCCTGGTCTCCCATGCGGGTGCAGGGCCCAAGGACTTGGGCCATCCTCCACTGCCTTCCCAGGCCATAGCAGAGAGCTGGCCTGGAAGAGGGGCAACCGGGATAGAATCCGGCGCCTCAACCGGGACTAGAACCTGGTGTGCCAGCGCCACAAGGCGGAGGATTAGCCTGTTAAACCACGGCGCCGGCCTACTCATCCCCTTTCTATGCCACAATCCTTTCCCCTATGCCTCCTGAGTATTTCAGGAGCAGATTCACTCAGTTGCTTATGGAGTTTGCTCTGAGCTTGAAACTCCTAGCTATAGAGCAACATCTGCACCAATAGTGGCTATTCCAGGGAAAATGGCTATGAACTGGAAAGCAGAGGGAAGCCTTTATGGTCCCCATAAATCACCCCTGTACCTGTGAACAGCCCAAATCAAATTCCCCTGTAAGAAAAACACAGGAGTGGAGAGGAGGGCAGTGAGGTATCACAAAAGAATTTAGAAGTCTGGGATTAGCCAGAACCAGCCTTTCTAGGGCTTCACCCAAAGCAGGAAATTGCTGCACCGCTCCATGGCTTCCCTGCACCGGTGCCCGGGCAATGGGCCAATCCGCTAACCCCTTCCCTGGCCTAGCACAGACAGCGTAGTCAGTGTTGCCCTGGCCCCACCATAACCCTGGCTGGCTTGAGAAAAGCTGGCAGAGAGAGAGCAGGCTTGTGCTATTTAAAGCCATAAGCAGCTACTGTGAATGGAGATGAGCTGTTTTAGCAGATGAGGCTGGACATGTAAGGTTTTCACTCGCCCTAATGAAGCTCACTCACCTGCTGAAGCTAGGCACCCAAATGTAGAAGAGCTCATTTCCAATTATCAGTCCTCATCTCTCTATGCCATCTAGAATTTTTCATAAATTTTTAGATTACAAATCTATTCCATTTGTTGTCTCAAAATATACTGATAAAATGATTAATCTTATTAAACATATGCTATGGTTTGAACAAGGTTTATCATACATATGCACACAACTCATGCACAGTTTAATTCTCATTTAAGGTAACAAGAGGATGGAAACTTAATCCAACTGGAGCGTTTAGGGGTAAGGCCTTTCTGGGGTGATTCAGATTAAAGGTGATTAAGGAAGAATTCCTAGGATTGAGTCCTGGTGGCTTCATAGAGAGAGAGAAGGGCAGAGTTTTTGGAGTAGCATTTAGGCTACAGCTTGCTATATCTATTTCCCATAACAGAGTGTCTGAGTTCAAGTCCAGCCTCACTGTCTGTTCCAGTCTCTTACTAACGGGACCCTGGAGGACAGCAGGTGATGGCTCAACTAGTTGAGTCCTTACCACCCTTGTGGGAAACATGAGTTCCCGGTTCCTGGCTTTAGCCTGGCCCAGTTCTGGCTGTTGTAATCATCTGGGGAATGAGCCAGCACATGGGATATTGATGGATCGATCAATCTCTTTGTCTCTCTGCCTTTCAAAGAAATAAAACAATCTTAAAAGACAGAAAAAAAAATCAGAAGATGGACACACGTGTTTTCTCTGTCTCTTGCCATGTGATACCTTGTGCCACCCCAGGATTCTGCCAGCCAGAAGGTCACCACCAAATGCAGTCCCTTGACCTTGCACCTCCTGAACTGTAAGCTAAAATAAAGCTCTTTATTCTTTATAACTTACCTGGTCTGTGGTATTTGTGCTACTGTGTTATTGGCAACATAAAATGAACTAATACAAAATAACACCAAAACACCTAAGGGGCTATTTTATATAACCATATCAGCATGCTCCTTTATATACATTAAAGATATGTATACAGACATGGAAGAGAGTGTGAGAGATGAAAGAGAGAGAGAGAGAGAGAGAGAGAGATCCATTTATATGTCTGTGTTGAAATTCAAGCCATCTTATCAGAAAGTTCTGACCAGGGACAATCACTGAGAACCAAGATGACACAATGATCAAAGGCACAGGTTCTGAATACAGGTCTCTGCAGCTTATGTGAGATACAGGACAAGACACTCACTTCTCTAGACTCCTAATCTGTGTATGGGAACTGCTGTTAAGAAGATTCCAGGAAGGACAGCCTGTGCCTGGCACATGGCAGTCACTGCTGGTTAAATTCACCTGCATTAGCATTATGACAGAACATCTATGGTAACTCAAGAGGACCATCACGGTAAATTAATTTTTTTTCTGAATTTCAGACATTATCTCACTCACCCTGATAAAACTGGCCTCTCACTTGATCTTGGCTTATTACTTCCTAAATGTGCTCACAAGCTCTGATTGTGAGCTCTGATTCATCCTTAAACCTTTCTTCAACCAGTGTTTCCTCAGAGAAATCATCCCTGACCCTTGTGCCTAGATCAGGTAACTCGGTTACTTTTTCAAAACATCCCTTCCCCTTGTAGCATTTATGCTAGTTTGTTGTTTATTACTCAGTTGAATGACCTTTCCAATGGCTGTATTTCCCTCTGTAGCTAAACTCTATGGGGACTAACACTGTGCCTGCTTTTGCTCACTGTTACACTGGCAGTGCTGAAAGTAGCAGGCACAAGGCAGGTGCTCAGTAAACACAGAATGGATGAGTGATTGGGCCAGGTTCTACCAGGTATCAATTAATCTACTTACATCCTCCCAAATAGCAGCAGAAGTGAGAATTTAGCCGCAGGAACAGAAAGAGTCCTGTTACCCGGGAAGAAAAGGTTTGAAAGCCAATACTTGTCTAAAGAAGTCAAACAATCCAAGAAACTGAAGAGGTGTGCCTTTGTGCACTTGGCTTGAGAACCTTTATAATGTTCCATTAAGGAGAACTCATTAAAAAATGAAGGATTACAAAGTAGAGTTCTGAGTAGCAAAGGGGAAATAGAAATTCTACACAAAGGAGGCACTGATTCAACTAAGGCTCTGAAACCGGGTGATGGGGAACAAAGGATGACATGGTCTACGATGCATTCATTCAGTAATCTATCAGAGAGTTTGCACCTGCTATATATGAGACATCATGCCTAGTTTGTGGGTGTAAGACTCAGTTCTCATTCTCATGGAATCTCCAGTTTAGCACAGGGACAGGGAAGAATAGGTGTGCAGTCAGTGCTCCAAAAGGCAAATGACAGGTTGCTGTGGTTAACAACTTTGATCAGAAAGTCAGTAAACAGTCATATTTATTTTATTCTGAACAGTTAGTCAAAGGGTAGGCATTTAGCATATTGGGTAACATGCCAGTTAGCAGACATTTGTTTCCCACATCTGAGTACCTAGGATCAAGTACCAGTTCCAGCACCTGATTACAGCTTCCCGTTAAAGCAGACCTGGAAGGGTCTATTGGCTCAAGTAATTAGGTTCCTACGACCCATGTGGGAAATCTTGATTGGGTTCACAACTCTTGGTTTTAGCTCAGTGCCCAGCCTTTGCAGGCATCCGAGGAGTAAACCAGTGGATAGGATGTGTGTATATGTGTGTGTGTGTGTGTGTGTGAGAGAGAGAGTGTGTGTGCATTTTTAATTTTTCTAAAAAATTCAAATTACAATACTATAACAATGTCTTTTAAAAATCATACCCATTTTTCTTTAAAACATATCAGGTTGCCTCACTGACATATATCTGTTTCTGCTGCTAACAGGAATAAGCTAATTTAAGAGACACACTATACCGGTAATATGATATTGAACTTAAGTATGGGTTTAGGTGAAAATGATGTTGTTCCTTCAAAGGATTACATGTAGGAAAAAAAAAAGAGATGAGAAATGGGAGAGAAAAAATTCATAAAAATCAAAAAGAGAGAATGGGGGGATATATGAAATCTTAGGGGCCTTAAGTATTTCAAGTTCATAATGCTCTTCATTTTGTGAAAATAACACACAGCAGAAACTAAATGCATCAAAGAAAGGTTGATAATTCACCTTCCCAAAGTGACAAATCTCCATTCCAACAGTTACACCAATCAGGCTGTTATTATGAACTTGTTGAGTATACACCATATGCCAAGCACCACTAGGAACCCAAGGCAAAGAGCTGCTGTCCTTGGGAGCATCATGAAATGCCTGCAACAAAGTTCAAGATAATTTAGAGATGTCAATAATGGCTACCAAGATTCACAGTGCTAATAAGTGCAAAGTGACTAGGCTTACTGCTTTAGCTAGAAGGTGAGGAATACCCTCCTTGAGGACATGGAATATAAGTTAATATGCAAATGATGAATAGGAACCTCTATTTTAAGATATAGACTAGAATATTCCAAAGAAACAGAAGGTCCAAGTGGTCAGAGACAGAAAAAATCTGGATTGTTTCAAAGATAAAAAGAAGACCAGAATGGTTGATTACAGAAAACAGAGAGAGGAGTAAAAGGGAATGACATCAAAGATCTGGCAGAAGAGTGATTCTCAAAATGTGCTGTCAGCTGGAAACTTTATAGAAATGCAAACTTTCAGGCCCCTCTGCATAACTACTCAGTCAGAAATTGACATTTTGTCCAGAAATCTGTTTTAACAATCCCTCCAGGGAATGCTGTTGCCCATTAAGATTAGAGGCTTTTTGAAGAAACCAATGATTCTCAACCCCAGTTGTCTATTAGAGTCATCCAGAGGACCACTTGACCTCCTTATCCTGAGCCTTACCCAAGTCCATGTGAATATGGATCTCTGGAGTTAGGATGTAGATATGTGCTTCTTTTAACAATCTCTTTGGGTAACTATGATATACCCTAATTATTGGAAACACTGACTTAAGATCTTAAAAGTCATGGTCAAAAGTTTGGATTTTAATGGGAAGCCAGTGACGGTTTGTAAACAGAGAAGTGGTCATCAAATTTAGAAATGGCACTTCAGCTCCTATGTCAGGCTGAGAGGAGCAAGAATTGGGTCAAAAACACCATTAAGAAGGTCATTGGGTGCTCACTTCGGCAGCACATATACTAAAATTGAAACGATACAGAGAAGATTAGCATGGCCCCTGTGCAAGGATGACACACAAATTCATGAAGCATTCCATATTTTCCACACTGTGGCACAGTGGGTTAAGGCCCTGGCCTGAAGTACCAGCATCCCATATGGGTGCCAGTTCAACACCTGGCTGCTGGGGCCGGTGCCATGGTGCAGTAGGTTAATCTGCTTCCTGCAGCACTGGCATCCCATATGGGCGCTGGTTCTAGTCCCGGCTTCTCCTCTTCCAACCCAGCTCTCTGCTGTGGCCTGGGAAAGCAGTAGAAGATGGCCCAAGTCCTTAGGCCCCTGCACCCACATGGGAGACCCAGAAGATTCCTGGTTCCTGGCTTTGGATCAGTGCAGCTCCAGCTGTTGCAGCCAATTGGGGAGTGAACCAGTGGATGGAAGACCTCTCTCTCTCTCTCTGCCTCTCCTCTCTCTGTGTAACTCTTCCAAGTAAATAAAATAAATCTTTAAAAAAAAAAAAAGGTCACTTGGATTACTGGGATTGCCAGGGAAGAGACAATAGTGGTTAAGATCAAAGTTGAAGCACTATAGATACAGCAAGTAGATTCAGAACATATCATATAGAAAAATATCAAAAATATCATTTTTGATAGGGATCTGATGGGGAGATGAGGAACAAAAGAAATTTTTGTAAGCCTAGATTTTGGCCTCAGAATAGTGCCCAAAATTTTCCTTTTGCAGGAAAACTGGGGTGGTTTTCAAGGGCTGATCTTTGGTCCCATTTGAGATGTGGCCCTGTTAGATTTATACCTCCCAACGAAGATGTTGAGCATGCAGTGATACATACATACAAGTCAGGAACTCAAAAGAGAGGTCAGGATCAGAGACATATAAGAGCTGTTAGTGTGTAGGCAGCATATGGTAATATAGGAGCATCTGGTTGGTTGGGGAAAGTGCTGGGTAAAGCAGAAGCTGAGATACAGACACAGTACATGGTTGACTTGTGGGAACCCACAAACTCACAGTCCTAGACTTAAGGTATAGGACAACTGAAACTCTCAGAGCCTCCATGCTGCTCCATGGCACAACCCCAAAAGCAGATCACAGAAGAAAAATGGTCCTTCTTATGAACTACAACCACAAAATAACAATATCAGCAACTAATTAAAAACTCCATGTATCATCAGGAAATATCTCCCCAAACCAAATAAGAAAACCCGGAATCAGATATGTTAAGCAACACATCCAAGTTCACCAGATTTCTGTTTTATATTAGAATACAGCCTCAGAAGATGGCACTCATGGGTGCCATCTAAAGAATAGGTAGCTTCCAGGCAAGGGGACCAAGAGAGGAGGCATAGGTAATCAATTTGGGACCAACAAATGCTGAGTCACAAAACAGACAATGGAGCTAGAATCTAGCATGCAGATCATGTTAGAAATGCAGACTTTCAGGGCCCTATGCAGACTTCAGTCAGAAATGCATGCTTTAACAAGCCCTCAAGAGATCCTGATGCCCACTGAAGTGAGAAGCCCCTTGGGGAAAACAATGACCCTCCGCTCTTGGTTGCATCTTTCTCAAATGCAACATATGAGTGACTCTCCCAGAAAAATGGCTGCCTCAACAGAGCTGACACAAAAGTCTTCTCTTGAGTAACTCAGTGTTCCCCTATCAGCCCATCCAAGAGACAATTCCTGCAGTTCTTAATATTTTACACAAATAATCTCTTTATACAAATTATCTCACATCTCATAATAGGAGTCAAGCTGAAGCATCTCCCAAAACCATAAGCGCAGGTAGGTTCTTCAGTGGCTTCAAGAACACAGGACTTGGCTGGCGCCACGGCTCAATAGGCTAATCCTCCACCTGCGGCGCCTGTACACCGGGTTCTAGTCCCGGTCAGGGCACCGGATTCTGTCCCGGTTGCTCCTCTTCCAGTCCAGCTCTCTGCTGTGGCCCAGGAGTACAGTGGAGGGTGGCCCAAGTCCTTGGGCCCTGCACCCGCATGGGAGACCAGGAGAAGCACCTGGCTCCTGGCTTCAGATCAGCATGGTGCACCAGCCGCAGCGCACCAGCCACGGCGGCCATTGGGGGGTGAACCAACAGCAAAGGAAGACCTTTCTCTCTGTCTCCCTCTCTCTCACTGTACACTCTGCCTGTCAAAAAACAAACAAACAACAACACAGGACTTACTCATATTTACAGGATTAAAAACCAAATTTCAGAGACCAGTGTTGTGACACAGGTTAAGCCATTGCTGGTGATTCTGGCATTTGAGAGTGCCAACTCAAGTCCAGGCTGCTCCACTTCAGATCCACATTCCAGGTGAGGTGCCTGGATAGGCAGAGAATGCCCCTGCCATACGTGTGGAAACCAGGATGCAGTTCCTGGATCCTGGATTCATTTTGGCCCAGATTTGAATGTTGCAGCCATCTGGGAAGCAAACCAGTGAATGGAAGTTTTCTGTCTCTCTCTCCTACCCTCTTCCCTGCTCTTTTCATCCTTGTCACGCAAATCTTAAAAAACACTAATTTTAAAATTTAGAAAAATAGATCGGAGCGGCAAGATGGCAGAATAGGTAGGGAGCACATTGATAGTCCAGGGAGAGACAGTTTAATAAAAGTGGAGATACTGCAGGTTCAAGGAAGAATAGGGGAAAAAACAGCAAAGGAAACTCTTCCGGAACTAGTGATTCACAGAGGACCAGCGTGGAGAGCGTGGGAGCCCAGGTTCGGGACACCAGCGGCAGACTCAACGCACCAGCGCTGGAACGCGAGGTGAGCCAAACCTCAACAGCCTGAGACACCAGCGGGAAAGCAGAAAGAGGAGAGTAGAGGGAACGAGGCTTGAAACCCCGTGGGGAAAAGTTCACCAGGCTAACTAGAAGAGAGAGAGAGAGAGAGAGAAAAAAAAAAGTGACCGATACAGACACGAGTTTCTCTCTCTCTGCTCACCTCTCAAAGGCGAGCAACACAAAGAACAGGCGCCATTTTGGACATACGTCATAAGCAGGGCGACCTCAGGTCTGCACCGGCCCTGAGCCTAGCAGAAACACCTGACTCTGGGGGGAGGGGTGAAATAACAGGAGATTAGGATTTAATGAATGCGTGGTGCTAATGAACTGAGACTGTGAAAAAAGAGACGGTGCAGGAGAGAACTCACGGAATCATGTGAGTACTCTCAAGAGACACTACAATCCAGTAACCTTGGCAACCCAGTGAGAGTCTGTAGGAGAATTGGAGCCCACACTGAGGGCAGCAGATTCCCTGTGTGGTCCTTGGGAAAGAGCTTCTGATCTCTGGCTCCTGTGGGTATATCATTCGCCTGCAAACCACCTCCAATTCCGTTCAGCTGAGTGCAATTACTTCCCTTTTGAATCAAAAAAAAAAAAAAGAGAGAGAGAGAGAGAGATTTACCATACCTAACCTGGGAGTGTCATCTTTCACACACCCTCAACCCTGAGGAACCAGAGCTCTCAGGCCACCCCCATCTCAAGTCTCTAAGGCTCCATCCAAAGCAGACAGTCCACTTATCCTAGAGTCACAGTATAAAAAGAAAAAAACACTACAGTGAAGAAACCAAAGAATATTTCCAATATGTCAAACAACAAATGCAAAAACCAAGCTAACAAGAACAAGGAAGACACTATGACGCCCCCAAATGAAAAAGACACCCCAATTCAAGATTATGAAGATGATGAGATAGAAGAAATACAAGAAGCGGATCTCAAAAAATTGATAAGAACATTAAGAAGTTCTCAAAAACAAATTCTTGAACTACAGAAATCCTTAATGGACAAGATAGAAAATCTCTCACACGAAAATGAACTATTAAGGAGGAATCAAAATGAAATGAAACAACTAGTAGAACAAGAAACTGTGATAGTGACGAGAAATCATAATGAAATGAAAAATTCAATAGATCAAATGACAAACATATTAGAGAGCCTTAAAAACAGAATGGGTGAAGCAGAAGAGAGAATATCAGACTTAGAAGACAGAGCACAGGAAAGTATACAGTCATACCAAAGAAAAGAAGAGGAAATTAGAGATCTAAAAAATATTGTTGGGACTCTACAGGATACTATTAAAAAACTCAACATTCGGGTTCTAGGAGTTCCTGAAGGCATGGAGAGAGAGAAAGGATTAGAAGGCCTTTTTAGTGAGATACTTGCAGAGAACTTCCCGGGTCTGGAGAAAGACAGAGACCTCCTAGTACAGGAAGCTCATAGAACGCCTAGTAAACATGACCAAAAGAGATCCTCACCACAACATGTTGTAATCAAACTCACCGCAGTGAAACATAAAGATCCTAAAATGTGCAAGAGAGAAACGTCAGACCACTCTCAGAGGATCTCCAATTAGACTCACAGCTGACTTCTCATCAGAAACCCTATAAGCTAGAAGGGAATGGCAAGACATAGCACAGGCACTAAGAGAGAAAAACTGCCAGCCCAGAATATTATATCCTACAAAGCTCTCATTTGTGAGTGAAGGTGAAATAAAGACCTTTCATAGCAAACAGAAATGGAAAGAATTTGTCGCCACTCGTCCTGCCCTGCAAAAGATGCTTAAAGATGTGTTACACACAGAAACACAGAAACATGGTCATCAATATGAAGGAAGGTAAAGGAAGGAAACCTCACAGCAAAAGATCACAGGAAACTCAATTTCTCTTTGACATAGAATTAAAATCTGATGCTCTGTTAAAGCAATGTGTTAAAGTAATCTATTATGTTCTCTTGATGTCTGTTAAATTCTAATTGTTCAAAAACAGCTGAATTTTTATTAAGAGCTATGGGTTATTTAAATAGGTGCTTTTTTCAAAAATTTGAATAATCACCTTGTAACAATGATCAAATTTGGTCTATAATATGTCATGTTTTTAAGGAATCTTATTTCAACCAGATATTTTGGATTTTGAGCCTTCTTGGCATTCTTGACAGGCATTCAAAAAATCAAAGTTTCAAACAATCTGGACTCTAAAATTTGCAGTAAATCCTGGACTTTGGTTTTTCCAGCTTGGGCCCAACTGAAAAAATCGAAGGACCTATGTCTCTCATCTTATAGAGACACCAACTAATCAGGCTATTTGGATTATAGTAGAAGTACTGTCAAGATGTGACGTGGTACTAAATTTTAAGTTTCTATAATGGAAAATGCTATTAATACAAATGTTTGAGAATTAAAAAGTCTAATGATCTTGTGTTACTAGACATGATAGTTATCTTAAAGAGAAATCCCCAGAGGCCTAAAGGGTTAAATACTTGTAAAATCCTACAGGTGCTTTCAAAAATACTGGGAAGTAAGCAAGTGCCTCTTGTTGGTTGATGAGTTTATAATTTTAAACATGGCGACTTAAAGTCTTTTGTCATCCACAGTTACATATGATGTGCTGCTCATAAAACTAAAGCGTTGTTGGTTCTGTGTTTAGCTGTCCTCCTATAGGTTCCTATGAACTTTTTCCACCCACTTCTATTGTATTCAGTACTTTGGGATGACTCTGTAATCAGATGAAGCCAATAATGTATTAACAGTACCAACTGAGAGAAAGTATGGTTAACTGAGGTTACTAAAAACAAAAAGCAATTCAAATCAATTGGCAATCTACAAAAAGAGTTAAAGATTTTAAAAGCTATTATTAAAATTGATGTATTGGTCTATTATGCTATATTATATGTGTGTACATATTGTATGTCCACATGGGGAAATTTTATTAAGAGTTTTATTTTAAATGGCTTATAGATAAGATTGTCCATAAATTTAAGCTGCTAAAATCAATCAAAGATACATTTTAATTTGTGGGACCTGAATCTGTGTATCATATGTTTTAGACTTGTTGGTAGAAAGAAACTAAAAACATTTTAGATGGTTGTGCTTAAGTTTACTGGTTAAACAAACTACACCATGTTAGATATTTAAGAGGTGTTTCCAAATACATGATTCTTAAAATTTATAGAAGGCATTGGACCTTCTGGTAAATGTTTTCTTAAGTTGTTATCTAATGGTTGAAATGGTTTGCTAAGTATTCATGTAATATTGCTATTGTCAGCAAGCGATCTAGGACTTGCTCCCTCATTTCTCTAGTCTAAGCCCAACTTGTTCTTTCATTTCTCTATTCTCCTCAAGGTAGGAAACTAATTCTATTATGAAGGAATCTGTAGGACGCACAATTTAATCTTTAGACCTTATAAAAGAGATGGCTAACATTTTTCTGTAATAGCATAGCCAAAATAAGAGCTTAAATTATAATCTCATAGCTAGATTCACTTCACCATCAGCGAAGTATAGAGTAAGTAGAAAAAACCTCCCTTTCAGACCAAAGGGAAAGAAAGTTTTAAAGTGAGAATATAATTTTCCTCATGGGCATTGTCTACCTTAGAAAAACTACTACAGAACATGCCTGTGACTATAGACTTGTAGTTCAGGCCACCGAAGATTAGAGATGGGACACGGGCACTCCCTTGACTTGCATTCTCTGGTCTGATTTAACAAAAACCAGGAGGAAAAGAAAGCTAGGCATCAGAAGCAATGGGTGGCAGGCCTATTAATGGCTGATCTATACAGTGATCTGCCCTCAAGGAGACCCAACAGGCCAGTCCACTGCAGTGGCTTTCAATGTGGTAAGCCTGGGCTTCAGGAGAAGTCAGCTTGTGAAGAGCCCTGGCAGCTCTGCCAAGAGTTGGATCACTGGAAATGGACCTGCCCTGGAGTCGAAGGATGCCCAGGTCAGAGCCACAGACCTTATTGGCTCTAAGCTGAAAAGCCCTTCACTCAGCCCTACTTCCAAAGTGACCACTGCAGCTGAGGGGATGGCCAAGTAGGGTCAGCAACATTGCAGGCAGAACTGTAAATTTCTTGTTAGAGATGCCCCCTGCCTTTACCTGGCCAGCTCTCCTCCCAGGCCATCCAAGTAATTAAAGTCAACAGAGTGCCTTCCCCTAGGAGGGTCACACCTCCCTTAGGATGTACCCCATGTGAAGAGATAGATAGGTCTGGGCCTCTTAACTTACAAGGCCTAAAGCCCAACAGATTATTACCAGGCCCCTTCTGTCAGGTTCTATTTGCCTCTCAATCAGAAAACTTAATTGTAGCTTAGACAGCACCTTTCTTAGCTCCTCTAATAATGACTCTGTCCTTTGTTCTAGACCCTGTCTAGCGCACTTGGGCCTCATTCCTTCGTAATCATAACCTCTTCTCTACCTCCAATGGCTCTACTCCCAACCTGTGTGTACTGATGGTCCTCTTCCCCACTTAATGCTGTATAATTGTTCAATCCTGGTAAATGCCACTCTTAGGATCATTGGTACTATCCTCACCCTGTCTTTTATGACCTTGTCTAAATATGATCAGAGTCGGCGAACTTGGAAGGCTTCCATAGCCTTGGCAACTCATGACAACAGCCTAGGGTGGTTACTGGTGCCATAAACTAGAGTGTCAATTTGTTGGGTCAACAACAGGAGCCACTGTGCGCTTGCTCCTCATGTGGGATCTCTGTCCTTAATGTGCTGTACATTTTGATTTAATGCTACAACTAGTACTCAAACAGTATGTTTCACTTTGTGTTTCTATGTGGGTGCAAACTGTTGAAATCTTTATACTAAATTGATCTTCTGTATATAAAGAGAATTGAAAATGAATCTTGATGTGAATGGAAGGGGAGAGGGAGCAGGAGAGGGGAGGGTTGCGGGTGGGAGGGAAGTTATGGGAGGGGGAAGCCATTGTAATCCATAAGCTGTACATTGGAAATTTATATTCATTAAATAAAAGTTAAAAAAAAATAAAATAAATTAGAAAAATAGCTAGCAGAAAGTATCCAGCTCACAGAACTTGAAAACATAAGTAATCATACATATAACCTCTACTTCATACTATGATTAATGAACAACAGTCAATATGATGCTTTGACCTGTCCTTTTGCTAGGAATGTACCTTCCATAAGATAAAGCAGAACACAAACTTCTAGTAATTGAACATGTATCCCAGGAAGGAACTCAGAAAGCTAACAGCCTAAAGGTTTCCCGTTTTTAGAGCTCTTACCCATGGTGATCAGAGGCAGAGCAGATGGCAGTGAATGCTCGTCACTCTTTCACAGGGCCGCACTAAATAGTACTGGTCTACAAATGATTTAATCACTTTATTAGAAAAGGTACAGAGAAAGAAATGTGTGCTCATTAGGATATAAGGTCAATAATTTTGGATGTTTTCCAGTACTAAAAAGCAGTAAAAATGATTCATTACATAGTTTGGTTTATAAAATATTTCACACATAAGATCCTACAAGTCACACCAAAAGAAAAAAAAAAAATCACTGAGCTGGAGTCAGCATGACAGCACAGCAGGTTGAGCTGCTGCCTGCAATGTTGGCATTCCATACTGGGGTACAAGTTCAAGTCTAAGCTGTTCTGTTTCTGATCCACCTTCCTGCTAATGTGCCTGGGAAGGAAGCAGAGGACCTCCCCACCCCACCCCCACCCATGTAGGAGGCCAGGATGGAGTTCCTGTCTCCAGGCTTTGGCCTGGTCCAGACATGGCTTTTGTAACCACCTTGGGAATGAACTAGTAGATGAAGGATCTCTCACACTCTCTGTCTCTCCTTTCTCTCTGTCACTCTACCTTCCAAATAGATAAGTAAATCTTTTCTGGACAAAAAAAATCACTGAACTAATTCAACCCATACTTTCTAAGTATGGGAAGGAGGAATAACATGGCCCCAGAATGCAGCCAAAATTTCAAAACATTCTCATAGATGCATACATTTATTTCTCTTTTTTTAAAGCTCACACAGTAACTAAGAGGCCCATCCCCCAAAATGTTAGATCAATGGTTATGGTGCTAGGCCAATATGACCTACAGTCTTCCCTCATTTACATGCTAAGTCTGGATGTGGTAACATCATTAAAGCCAAAAGTGGTAATGAGACACGGGTGACCAAACAGAAGCAGAGATCTCAGGGTGACTGATTTTTATCAGAACCCACATCACTATGCTGGCTCTCCTTTCTCATCCTGGCAGCCAGTCAATGCCATCCTCAGAGCCAGGTATGCAAAATGAAGGTCATAGAAGGCAGGCAGGAAAATACAACCTACTGGCACACTCTACACAAGATCAAATATCCTGCATGCCCAAAGGAAGTATTACCCCAAGATTCCAATCACTGTGTTGAAAGCATCATGTTTCACAGATAATGCTAAATAAAAAGTTTCCCACTGTGTTTGCATGGCTAGCATTTGGAAATTCTCATATTGAGTGCTGTCTGCATTTTCTGACTTCACAGACTCAGGGATGTATTGCAGAACTGGGCCCCGCTATATTCTTAGGATGCTCCAGCACCTAGTAGCACAGTCCTCTCAGCCTATAAAGATCTGAACATAGGGAGATCACCAGGCAGAAGCAAGTCTTCTATGTAGAAATCATCTCCATTTTAAATTGGGGTTGGAAAGTCTTAAAAGCTAGCCAAAACTACAAAATACCAAAATTCAATTTTGATAATGCCCCTCAAAGGCCAGCGCCACAGCTCAATAGGCTAATCCTCCGCCTTGCGGCGCCGGCACACCAGGTTCTAGTCCCAGTCGGAGTACCGGATTCTGTCCTGGTTGCCCCTCTTCCAGGCCAGCTCTCTGCTGTGACCAGGGAGTGCAGTGGAGGACAGCCCAAGTGTTTGGGCCCTGCACCCCATGGGAGACCAGGAGAAGCACCTGGCTCCAGCCATCGGATCAGCGCGGTGCGCCGGCCGCAGCGCACCAGCCGTGGCAGCCATTGGAGGGTGAACCAACGGCAAAGGGAGACCTTTCTCTCTGTCTCTCTCTCACTGTCCACTCTACCTGTCAAAAAAAAAAAAAAAAAAAAAAAAGATAATGCCCCTCAAAGATAAAAATGCATTTTCTGGTAGTTGGAGCCAGGCACTTGCATGCAACCTCTATCTCCATCCCCCTTAAACTGCCTTCAAGGAGGTGTAGTAAATGCAAACTCTGTTGGATATTTTTTTTTCATGGAAAACTCTGGACTAGAAACAAAAGACCTAAGATTAGCTTATTAACCACTACCACCTAAAAAGATATGAAACGAACAAGCTAGGAAGACTCTGAATAGTATGTACTCCATACCACACCACACACCTCATTATCCCAAAAATTTCCTCACTCTGCACTTCATAATCTAAAATATTTGACAAAGGTGGGTGTTCAGCACAGTAAATGAGACATCAGCTAAACACCCACATTCCACTATGAGTGTTTGGGTTCAAGTATTGGCTCTGCTCCTGATTCCAGCTTCCTGTTAACATACAACTGGGAAGGTAGGAGGTAATGGCTCAAATGGTTGGGTCCCTGCCAACCTCATGGGAGACCTGGGTGAGTTCTCCAGTCTCAACTGGGCTTGGCCCAACCCTGGTCCTTGTAGGCAACTGAAGAGTTGTCTCTTGTTCTCTCTCATGAGCTTGCATACACACTCTCTTTTCTCTGCATCCCACATAAAAACAAACAAAATAAAAACACTTGACCCAAATTAAAAGTCTGATAGATATTTTAACATGGAACCTACACCTGGTTAACTCCATTCCAACTAGGATGTAGGCTACATCCCACCACTGAACGGAAACGTTTCCTACAACAGAACTTGTTTGCTTTATGGTGCACTGAATGACTGACCAGTCAACTGCATTAAACCAAAGCATTGTAATAATAACAATAAAAGGTCAATCATGCTTACTGTACCTTCATCAACTTCAAAGATGCTCAGTGGATCAATATATTCTGACTTCATATTTCCAAGCAAAACCTAAAGGAAAAAATTTGCCCTCTGACAGAGCTATATGTAAATCACATGGAAAATAGTAAGTTTTCCCACCAAGGGGGTCTTCTGAGACAGCAGAGGTTACAGAACCCCTCAAAGAAGATGCTGTTAAATGAGTCTTGCGTCAGATGTTGAAGGTGATCACAAAGTTACAAGGATACGCACCAAGGTCTTGAAAAATCAGTTCACTATCTGGGTGGGAAACTCTAGTACATTTTATTTTTCAACCTCAAACACTATGATTACTAATCACAAAACATTAAGGCAAATAAATATAAATAAAAAAGAAAAGGGACATGGATAATAATTACTGATTTCCTTGAAACAACCCTGTGTTTTTGAAAATGCACTAATATTCTCAGCAAGGCCTTGACTGGCCTATCATTACAACCCCCTATTTCATTGAAAGACAGAAACCCTACAAAGGTTAAATAATTTGTTCAAGATCATAAGGCTCATAGTGGTGGAATTAGAGTCAGGTTTTTCTGATACTAAAATAACATTATGCGGGCTGGCGCTGTGGCGTAATAGGTAAAGTCGCTGCCTGAAGTGCCGGCATCCCATCTGGGCATCAGTTCGAGTGCCAGCTGCTCCACTTCCAATCCAGCTCTCTGCTGCGGTCTGGGAAAGCAGTAAAACATGGCCCAAATCCTTGGGCCCTGCACCTGTGTGGGAGAGCCAGAAGAAGCTCCTGAATTCGTATCGGCCCAACTGCGGCTGTTGTGGCCATTTGGAGAGTCAATCAGTGGAAGGAAGACTTCTCTCTCTCTCTGCCTCTACCTCTCTATAACTCTGCCATTCAAAATAAATAAATAAATCTTAAAAAAAGAAAAAAAAAGCTTTGTTAAAAAAAATAACATTATGACAACTCCCAACATGAGTCATTTCCCACAACCACTTTACAAATAGCTTGGCTTTTGTTATGAATGATACTTAAAGTTTTCTAAAGGTATCATAACTTGGAACAGTTTGGCCATTGCTCCTCTTAGTTGATACTTTTGATTATTCTCACTACAAAACTGCAAATTTAACATTCTAGGCACTTTATACATGTAGGACACAACAGGCGGGATTCAGGACAGGTGGGGTACAAAGCACCAGGAATCTATCTACCTGCTCAGACTACAAAAGCACTGGTAAACGTTGTTGAATGACACAACTTTGGAACTCTGGAGTCCGCTGAGGGCTTGAAACTTTTGAGGGAATACTTGAATAATAAATTTTGGTTTACTGCTATTGATTTCAACTCTTTGCAGAGTACCACGTGCCAGCTCCGCCACCCATCAGCTCTGTAACAGGCAGCCATGCATGTGCTCCTACAGTAGCTTATATAAAACTCACAGGAGTCAGGGTAAGCAAAAAGGACCCTGCCGTCCAAATATCAGGAATCTATGCCCTTGTCACTGACTGCTGATTCTGATCACAAAGAGGCACAAAATGGCCTTTGTTGCATCTCCCTTTCTTATTGAAAAATGCCCTCCTTATCTGGCTGAAGTGAACTGAAGGGAGCTACCATATTTTTTGGGTCTACATCATTTTTATCTTTTGCCCATTTTAGGGGCCACATGTTGAATAGTAGGACATTCAATACAATTGCACACGTGGAAGAAATTAGGAAGTTATAGTGAATGTGTAGGAGATAGTGCAGACTCAGAAATTACCTGAAAAGACCTGATGTTTAAGCCTGAGGCTAATTCTCTTAAGAGAAAGTCTACAATAAAAAAAAAAGGAAAAAAAAAAATGAGAGAGTAAATCCTGGAAAAATGGGGAGAATCTGACTTCCAGAACTACAACATAAATGGATTGAAATGTCCAGTTTTCAACAATATCATAAGACATACAAAGAAACAGAAAAATATAGGCCAAAAAAGACAACAAAATCACTGTGCACGAAAAACGTGATTGTGGATCTACTAGGCAAAGATATTAAAACAACTTCTTCAAAATGCTCAAAGAACTAAAGAGACTTGGAGAATCTCAAAATGATGTATCGGCGATGGTGCTGTGGTGTAGCAGGAAAAGCTCCTGTCGGCAATGCCGATATCCCATATGAGCACCGGTTCAGGTGTCGGCTGCTCTGCTTCCAATCCAGCGAGCGCCCTGCTAACAGCCTTGGAAAAGCAACAAAAGATGACCCAGATGTTTGGACCCCCTACTACCAATGCAGGTAACCTGAATGAAGCTCTCAACTCCTGGTTTTGGCTGGCTCAGCCCTGGCCACTGTAGCCATCTAGCTAGTGAACCAGCAGATGGAAGATTGATTCATTCTTTCATTCTCTCTCTCTCTCCCTCCCTCCTTCTCCCTTTTTCCTTCTCTAGCCTTTCAAATACACAGATAAATCTTTTTTTAAAAAAATGATGCATAAACTAATGGCATTATCAAATAAGATACAAACTCTAAAGAAAACTCAAGAGGAATTCTACAGTTGAAAAAGACAAAAAGAAAAAAATTTCACTACAAGATTAAAAGATTTGAGCAAGAAGACAAGTTTCTCAAATAAGAAATTAAAATTACTAAATACTTAGAGATGAATAAAAATGAATACATATAAAAATTATGGGAAACGGCAAAAACTATAAACTATATAAAGCTATAAGCACACTAAAAAAAGGATTTCATCAAAACACACTATGAACACAGTAAAAAGTTAACACAGAAAATACTTGCTAATCTGATAAGTGATTAACATCAAAACAGATAACCTCTTAAAACTCAACAACAACAAAATCTGACTCAAAAATGGACAAAAGACTCAACTAAAATTTACTCCAAAGAAGATATACTAATTGCCAGTAAGTGCATGTGCATGAAAAGATGCTTAACATCTTTCCTAACTAGGAAAGTGTAGATTAAAACTATAATGAGATATCACCTTGCACTCATTAGGATAGCTACTACCTAAAAATGAAACAAAACAAATAAGTGCCAGCAAGGATGCAGAGAAAGTGAAATCTTTGTGCCTCATTGATGGGAATGTAAAATGGTATAGCCAGTGTGGAAAACAGTGACAGTTCATCAAACACCAAAATATAAAATGATCTTATGATCCAACAATTCAGCTTCTGGCTGTATACTTGTAAGAATGAAAAGCAGAATTTTGAAGAGGTATTTGTACACCTATATTCATAGCAGCATTATTCACTTTAGCTTATATGTGGGAGCAAACCAATTATCCTCAACAGATGAACAAATGAAATGTGGAATACACAAACAGTATATTATTTAACACTAAAAATGAAGAAACTGTTGTGACCCAGCAAGTTAAGCCACCACCTATGACGCAAGTATCCCCTAAAGGTACCAGTTCATAATTTGGCTGCTCCATTTCTGATCAGGCTCCCTGCTAACACACCTGGAAAAGCAGTTAAAGATGGTCCAAGTGATCAGGCCCCTACATCTATTTGGGAGACCCGGAAGAAGCTTCTGGATTCCGGCTGGCCCAGCCCTGAACATTACAGACATTTGGGGAGTGAACCAGTGGATTGAAGATATGTGTGTGTGTGTGTGTGTATCTTTCTATCTAACTCTGCCTTTCACATAATAAATTCTTTAAAAAAAAAAAAAAAGGAAACTGACAGATGCTACCACACAGACGAATATATTCTTTTACAACAATATGATTGCACTTAACATCATTTAAGCACATACTTAAAAATGGTTAAGATAATAAATTTTGTTATATGTATTTTATCACAATACAAAATACTAAATAAAAAGTACAACTGATTTTTATGTTCAGTTTTGCAAATCCACAGTTTCACAGTGACAACAGTAAGTTAATATCTCGTGTTTCAACTGCATTTCTGATTAATCTATCTATATTTCTTTTTTTTTTTATTTGACAGGTAGAGTTACAGACAGTGAGAAACAGACAGAGAAAGGTCTTCCTCCCGTTGGTTCACTCCCCAAATGGCTGCTATGGCCGGCGCTACGCCGAACCGAAGCCAGGAGCCAGGTGCTTCCTCCCAGTCTCCCATGCGGGTACAGGGACCCAAGGACCTGGGCCATCCTCCACTGCCCTCCCGGGCCACAGCATAGAGCTGAACTGGAAGAGGAGCAACCGGGACTAGAACCTGGGGTGCCGGCGCCGCAGGCGAAGGATTAGCCAAGTGAGCCATTATTTTATTTAAAAAAAAATAAACCTTACAAAATAATTCACATAATAGCCTCCTTTTCAACAACCCATAGTGCAAGGAGCAGTTAAGTACCTTGGGATAACGGAGTGATCATGTGCTATGTTACCAGCACATCCACCTGCCAATCTAGCTCTGCTGACAAATCTGTAACCTAAAAGCAAACTCTGACATTTGTCTCTGGATGAAAATATTTAACTAATCATTGATTTCTGTCTTATATATGTGCATACATGAGACATGCAGACACACACGCAGTGCAAGTACATGTGCATGCACATATACTCCTATATGCATACATATAGGCATATAGTGCAAATACTATAATGATATAAGATGTGACTTAACATCACAATTAACTTACTGGTAGCTTATTTTTGTTTTATACTTCAGAGTTCATTAAGGTTGATCAAATTTTTTTTTTTTTTTTACTTTCCACATAAAAGCACACTTCAAACAAAAGTCACTAAACAGACATTAGAGCTACTCCTTGGACATTAGAAAGAAGCGATGTTACTGTAGAATAAACACAGTGAACAAAAATGAAGGAAAGGTGCCACATGGAAAAAATCCTATCACAGTAAGATGTTTAATAAATGGGAGCTCTAAAGCCCTCAAACTTGAAGGCTGAAGAACCCATAGGATGAGAGATGGAATCAGCTTCAAAACCAAATTTTATAACTCTGTCAGGTAGAATTTTAGAAAGAAGTGCTAAGGAAAAAAAAAAAAAGGTTACCAGTAAATACTTCCATAAACTCCTTAGACAACAGCTTTGAGCCTTCAGAGAAACTTTTCTATGAAGAAATGCAACACAATTCAGACACAAACCCTTGTCCTTTTATCATATGGGTTTCCATGCCACCAAGACAACACCAAGTACATGTTCAGTGAGTTCAGCCTCCAGTGACAACAGTAGGATAAATCCACCTTTATTTTTCTCATTCTTTTGTGTCACATTCTGTCCTATGTTCAGGTAAACATGGGCCAGCACTGCTTTTGTTCTCTTGTGCCCGTATTTTAAATATTACAAAGTTCATGCCTTGCTCTGCCATTCTCATGGCCACTGTGTATGGGCCCTCACACAACTCTCCCTGCCCCGCCCTGAGGCATGCAGTCTTCCCATTCTTCCCAACCCTGCCACCATGACTGAGAGCCCTGATTACTTCAACATACCTCTGTATCTTCCCAATCCTCTGGAATCACAAACATGGTTACACGCATGAGGCCTCCAACCATCCTTCCAGGCAGGAATAGTCTCCCCACCATCTAAGCTCCCATGTGTTGTCTATTCCAGGCTTATAGCTTTTAAAACACTCTGCCTGTACTCTGGTTATGCTGTTGCATGAAGTATTTCCTACTAGGAGACAAAGATTATGCCTACCTACCTCAGGATTCACCCCAGCTATCACTACAGTGCCTTACTTAAATCAGTGCTTCAAATTGTTTTATTAACTTGCATCAGTAATCCTAGAGTCAATAATTAAGTCCGTTAACAGAGCTTACGGTTGAGAACCTTGAGGCTAGATTTAGTGGACAAAAACTCTGTGATCTCAATGCATGATTAAGTGCAAGGTCATCATATCAATTCTGTGTTGCGCTTTGATTCTTGTGCTAATAATTTATCCAAAAGAAGATATTTAAGATGTGAACAGAACTTTTTGTAGTTCTTAAGGTATTTCTTCAGTATGTTAAAAAAAAATAGTATTGGGGCTGGCACTGTGGTGTAGCAGGTAAAGCCACTGCCTGCAGTGCCAGTATATCATATGGGCACCAGTTTGAGTTCAGGCTGCTCCACTTCTGATCCAGTTCCCTGCTGTTGCACCTTGGAAAGCGGTAGAAGATGGCCCAAATCCTTGGGGCCCTGCACCCATGTGAGAGACCCGGAAGGAGCTCCTGGCTCCTGGCTTCAGATCAGCCCAGCTACTGCCACTGCTGCTGTTTAGGAAGTGAACCAGCAATGGAAGGTCTCTCTCTCTCTCTCTCTCTCTCTGCCTCTGCTTCTCTGTAACTCTGCTTTTCAAATAAATCAAATAAATCTTTAAAAAAAAAACAGTATTAATTATAACAACATCAAAGTTTCATGGCACTCATGATAACAGGAAGCCTTATAGTCCAGGCCAACAATGAAAAAGCATTCCCTATGCCCATTTTATTTTCCTTTTCTCCAAGTCTGCCAAAGAGAAATATGTAATAGTGTATTTATTTCTTTCCCAATTTTAACCATCCTTACATTTAAAAAATTTTCCATACCCAATTTAGAGGATAATATAAAATAAATTATAATCAAATTAATGTAAATAAAATAATGAACAATGAACAGGTGGCACTCATAAATTAACATAATTCAGATTGACTACAAAACTATTATAAAGAAAAAATTTGAAAATGCTTTTTCACTTTTTTCTTTTCTACTTCCTACATTATTACAAGTTCACATCCTTGGATGGTCTTTGTCTAAGATAAAATGAGTCCCACAAGAGAAACACAATTTGGCAAAGGTTTTGATATATGCATGACTCAGGACATATGTAAATTAGATACAAGATGTGAAAACTATGCCAAACCTTCCCTCTTCATTTGGAAAAGGAGTCAGGGTAGAAGATGTACCCCAGGGCTCAGATGTGGCATAATCAAGCCTACAAAACTAAGCAAACTGTCAACTCCCCCAACCACTCCATCAGTATAACATGTTGCCACCTTCCATGGGCATCTTCCAGGGGAGGAAAAGGTGGACAGCGACAGGCTTTGGGATCTGCTCACAGAAGCAGATGCTCAGATGTGAACATCTGAATATCAGTGCTCACACACCCTTTTTCCAAATCTGCTGTAAATAGCCACCCGATTTAGTCGTATGTATAATCACTGATCAAAAGTTCTCAATCACAGGCACACTGGCTCATAGCACTTTTTTTTTTTTTAACAGGTAGAGTGGATAGTGAGAGAGACAGAGAGAAAGGTCTTCCTTTGCCATTGGTTCACCCTCCAATGACCGCCGCAGCTGGCGTGCCGCGGCCAGCACACCGCGCTGATCCAAAGCCAGGAGCCAGGTGCTTCTCCTGGTCTCCCATGGGGTGCAGGGCCCAAGCACTTGGGCCATCCTCCACTGCACTCCTGGGCCATAGCAGAGAGCTGGCCTGGAAGAGGGGCAACCGGGACAGAATCCGGCGCCCCGACAGGGACTAGAACCGGGTGTGCCAGCGCCGCAAGGCGGAGGATTAGCCTAGTGAGCCACGGCGCCGGCTCATAACACTTTTTTAAATGGACTTTTTATAATGTGCCCCTGCAGTAGACTTGCTGAAATAGGCATGACAAAAAGTATGTTTTTGAAGGGACCAAATCCTAAAGCTAAGATGTTAAGGCCAGGATCTAAATCTATTTTCTGAACATATTTGCCCATAAAGACTTCCCATGGTACTGGCCCATTTCTGACAAGGATTAAAATGCCTCGGACATTAGCCACATGTGACTATCAGATAGTTTAGGACACGAGTTCTGTTCAGGGTTCCCAGACTGCTAGCTTTAAGCTTCCAACAACCTTTGCCCTAGCAGAAAAGAGCCCTTCTGATGCTGAAGGGCCCCCCAGTGGTCTGGAATGAGGAGAGGGTAGGAGGAAGATGAAGTACAGAAGAACATCTCCCATCTGCGTTTTAATCAGTCCTGTCCTGAGTTTTTTTCATTTCATCTATTTCATTAGGTAATGCCTAGTGATTTCATTTGACTAGAGAATTACACGTTTAAATAGATGCAGGACGTCTCTGCCCTAGCCCAACCCCCTTCATCTTAAAATCAGCCCGTGAGGAACCTGGAGAGGGAGAGCGAGTGGTTAGTGTTTCCATTCCCAGCCAGCTCCCTGCCATGACAACCCAGATGCGTTTACAAATCAGTAGTCTTCTAGCAAGTCCACAGAACTCCGGTTCCTTTACATTATGAAACACTTGACATAAAGCCAAGTACCCAAACACCCCTTTATTTTGGCAAATTTGGAGACCACAAAATATGACTATGAGCTGCCAATACTCACAGGGGAGATTTATTGGTTTTACTGAGCAAAGGCAAAGACTGCAGGAGAAAAGTATTTTCATCTGGGATTCTTAGCCAGAGTGTCTTCCCACCACAAGGGTGTAAAGCGTCTGCCCAGTATCAAGACCGCTCACCATGGACTCTCATTTGAGAGGCGCAGAGGCAGAGCAGTGAAACATGTCATCATCCTCCTGCCCCCAGGTGCCCCTCAACTGACCACCTGCAGGGACGGAGGACACACAGCAGAGGGAAGCATCTCCCTTAGAGACTGTCAGGAGCAACCTGTCGGCATCCGGATTTGGGCTTTGGTTTAGGGGCTGGTTGGAGAGGCAGAGCTTTGTTCTAGGTTAGATGCTGCCATAAAGTGGAGACGATTCTATGCCTGCATAGCCCAGTCATTGTTCCCCATAAGAAGAATAGATCAGAACAAGAATAAAGCTGGAGAGGAATTAGCAGACACTCCCAAATGAGTATCTTGACAAAGAACAGGAAAGGCTCAGTAGTAGACAGGAACAGATACTGTTCTTGGTCATACAATAAAAATAAGAATCACTGCTAGTTACTCTGTATATGTGCCTTATTAATTTCAGAAACCCATCATATAATATTTTAGTTTTTATGCAGATCCTTGTCTAGATCTCATTCTAGACCATGACTCAGATATGTCACTCAAGGCATTTTTCTGTCCTGGTCATTAAGGCTCAAATTAAGGTGTCTTTCCTGCAATTATCATAAAGTTACCTGAAATAAGACAACCTGGTTATTCCAATCACATTTCTGATGCCCACACTGGGTAAACCAGCTGTGTGGCACTGTGTGCTTCTCAAAGTATCTGTGATGAATAAAGTATTTGCTTCTCAGCCAGTCTCAGATTGGTTTTAACCACATGCAACAGAAACAAAATAAAAAAGCAGAACACAAAACATCAGCCCCCAATATTTTTTTAAAATTCATCATACCCAACACACATAACAAAAAGCATCAAACTGCCATAAATGTTTCTAAAAGTTTCACTCTCTGGATTCATGAAGCACACTTTGAGTTGCATTTTCTTAATTAAATTAAATGCATTCTTTTAAGATAAGTTAATTTTGTCTGCACTGCCATCCATTTCACACTCCCGTAACACTTGACAAGGCAGCATAAGAGGAAAAAACGGTCAGGAGTTTCCCCCTTGGAGAGGGCCATGCTATGAGACCTCCAGCCTTAATGAAGAGTAAATACCTGTGGCTGCTCCCCACCCCCTCCCATACAACAATTTCAAAGGACACATACAGAAAATCAGATCACCAACATCCCTGCTACACCCATCTAAAGTGAACCTCATCAAAAAGCTTACATTTCCCATCCAATGAGGGGTTAAAAGGCTTTTTCTTCTTATCAGGAGACTGAACTATATGCTTGTTAGAGAATTTTGCATAGGAACTTTCAGGCCAGTAGCGGTTGCGCTTCCCACCAGGACCCTCTGTAGTTGGTGACCACCACAGAGCCTCTCAGGGCATTGGTTTAAATTCCATCAGATTAATCCTTGAGCACCCACCTTATCTCAGCATCCCTGCTTCCCTCACTAACGTCCAGAGGCCCAGTTTATATCCTTAAATAGCAAATTAAAGGAACAAAAATAGTAGAGACATTAAATGATCAGCCAAATTAATCCACATCTTCATCAATTAAAGTGTCACTTCATCTTTAAGGACTTACACTGACCTATGCCATTCTGCAATTTTAGGAATCCATCCCCATTTCAAGGTAGCAGCCACTGTGTTCTCTCTCCACTCTGCTGAGCTGCTCTCCAGGACACTCACTGCACCTGTTTCTGCCACCATCTGCATTCCTCCTGGCACACAGCTGCTCTAAGCTGGAAATGCTAGAACAGGCTCCATTTAGGCAAGTTCATGTGGTCACCACTGCCTGATAAGACCAGACAGACACATGCTTTTCTTGGATCAAACTCAAGGTCTGGGCCCCTGCTCTCTGCTTAGAAACTGCCCCCATTTGGCTAGCATTATGGCATAGCTGGTAAATCTAGTGCCTGCAACACAGGCATCCTACGTGGGCACCAGTTCATGCCCCAGCTGCTCCATTTCTGATTCAGCTCCTTGCCAATGGCCTGGCAAAAGGAGTGGAAGATGATCCAAGCGTTTGCGCCCCTATCATCCACACAAGAGACCTGGATGAAGCTCCTGGATCCTGGCTTTGGCCTGGCCCAGCCCTGGCCATTGCAGCCATCTGGGTAGTAAATCAGTGAATGGAAGATCTCTCTCTGTCTCTCCATCCCTCTCATATTGTCCTTCATAACTCTTTCAAATAAATAAGTTAAAAAATCTTCCAAAATGAAAAAGAAAAAGAAATTAAGCTTTAACAAAAAAAGAAAGAACCTACCCCACTGATAAAATCTCTAGAGCAGATACTTCCTTTAACTATAATTTAAGGTAAATATGACTTATACACATATACACATAAAATACAGGTTGAGTATTCCTTATACAAAATGTTTATAAGCACAAGTTTTACAGATTTCAGACTTTTCCAGATTTTAGAATATTTACATAGATTTTTTTTTTTTTTGACAGGCAGAGTGGACAGTGAGAGAGAGAGAGAGACAGAGAGAAAGGTCTTCCTTTGCCGTTGGTTCACCCTCCAATGGCCGCCGCGGTAGCGCGCTGCAGCCGGCGCACCGCGCTGTTCCGATGGCTGGAGCCAGGTGCTTATCCTGGTCTCCCAAGGGGTGCAGAGCCCAAGCACTTGGGCCATCCTCCACTGCACTCCCTGGCCACAGCAGAGAGCTGGCCTGGAAGAGGGGCAACCGGGACAGGATCGGTGCCCCGACCAGGACTAGAACCCGGTGTGCCGGCGCCGCAAGGCGGAGGATTAGCCTGTTGAGCCACGGCGCCGGCAGAATATTTACATAGATTTTATCTGTTGAGTAAATCACTCAAAAAATTCCAGATTTTGATAAGAACTTTTGACCTGTATAATATGTATTATAAATACTGCATTATTTAATTACATATAAAATTATATGAATATGTAATATATAACTATGCACTTATACATTTTTTGTCAGATATTTTGGAGACATATATTATGGCAGACTAACATCTTTGAGCTCCATGAGGATTACCAATGATTATTTCTTTCACCATTTCCCAGTGTCTGGAAGGGACTAGCTTCCTACAAATATTTGTAATTTAATTAATTAATGGATCAAAGAATGGAGCATGAATATTTGTAGCATACAAGTTTTAAATACAGATACATATGTTGACATATGTGATGTCGTAAAAATGAGAAATTAAAGAATACTAATAATTACGGTCATTCACACTTTATATCAATTTCCCATTCTTTATAATAACTTCTCACTACCTCAGATTTTTGTATACATGAGTAGATAATTTGACACATACAGTTTAAAAAAAACATTGATTATTGATTCAGGTTTAAAAGTCATCATAATCACTCATTAAAATGACTTCCCTGCCATTTTCCTTCCCTAAATTGATTTTCAAGCCAGTACACCAATTTTCAAATCTTAAACAGAGCACATAAAAAGTGCATACTTTAATGTCAGGAAACTTAAAAATAATACTAAAAATTTTATTCAAGATACTTTACTCATAAGTGGTATAAGATGGTACCTTTTTACATAATTTACTTTTTAATTGGTTATTATATTCATTTGGGTCTTGTTAACCTTTTATGAATAAATGAGAAAAAAAATTAGAGATTTCTTATGTCTCCAAATCCCAGAAGTCAGTCCAGCTCTAAGCATGAAGCTATAGATCCTAAACTAATGGAATTAAAGTTGGAGACTTGGACCAGGTGCACATACGCTATACAGTTCTCCGCACTGGTTTTTAAAACCATACAGAATATCAAGAGTCAGTACAAGACTGCAAACGTAGTCTAAAACATAGTTTTAGCAGTGTTTGTTAAAACATATACTATAAAAACTCCAGCAGGCTGGGTCTATTCATACAGACAACAATAACAGAATAGTCAAGGTATCACTGAAGGACCAGCCAAAACAGAATGAATAAATAAATAATAAATTTACAAATAATAAATTTCTTATTATAAATAAGGAATGTAAGTAGTATTTTGAGAATTCTCAGAGGCAATGTCAAAAGTAATAGCTTTGAACCCCCAAGAAACAGTAAGCTGACAAGTAAAAGATGTCAAATGAATGTTCTTTTTGAACAAAGACTTGGAGTCAACAGTGAATGGAAGAGGGATAAACACTGACACAATTATCAAATTAACATCTGGAGATATAAACTAAATAAAAACACCTCAGATCTGCATAGTGAAAGAAGGCTGGGTTACTATTGACTTCAACTGCAAAACTGAAAAAGCAATACATGGTATTTTATTTGAAAATAGGAGGGAAAGTACATCAAAGCCACCATACAGAGAGACCTACATCTCATGTTTATAAAGTAAAGTCATTTGTACAAATTCTGACCAAAGATCTGTGTATTTCCCACTTCAGCATTCCGGGAGCAGGCTAAAGAATACTTTCAAAGTACTTTTTTTACAAAGACAGCCAATGACTCCACAGAAGACGTGAAATACTGTCCTTTTGGAGGAATCTATGTTTCTTTAGAAAGGTTTCAGAAACCTTTGAAAGAAATACAGAAAAAAAATCCCCCAACATCAAACAAGTGAAAACACATCACAAAATACTAAAACAGTCATCTTTGTTTCTTGGAATGATGTTGTTTTCATGTTTCAAATTAAGCCAAACATTACAACTTTTTTTTAAATGTTCTTTCCTAAACTTCAAATATCACAATGAGGCTTCCTTTCCCCTCTCCCTTCTGAACCCACTGAAGCCACACTATACTCCCCTCCCATCACCTGCAAACACACACACACACACACACAAAAGGGAAGGAGTCTTACCAGACCATCACAGTTGCTAATGGCAACAGAGGTTCCTGGAACATCCATGATATCGCCAACATAAGCACAGTTAGTATGCAAAGGCTCTGTTTTCCAGATTCTTTCTGAAGCACTTCCTGGTTGGTGGTCATTAATGGGGTCGGTTGTATTCCCAGGCACCAGAGGTGTCTCGTGCCATTCCACGAGAGCTCCAGGAGCTATCAGCTGAGTGTTGGGCTTCAGTCGCAGATGAAAATCTCTTCCAAATGCTGTGATGTTAAAGAACAATTGCTCAGGGTTGGAAGACACATCCCTCGTTGACCTCTTTTTGTGATTTGCAGAAAGAATATGGGAGAGATAGTGTCCTTCTAGGTTTGTGCTGACTGGAGTCACCAGCTCATACTCTCTATGTCTCTTTATTGGTAAATCTGTGGGGTGAAAAATAGAATTGTAGAACCCTGTGCAACAAGAGACCACAGGAGGACATAACATAGGCATAAACTGCCCACCTCATAAAACTGTATCTCGACTTGCATTAAAAATATGTTCTTGGATCACCTCATAAATACTAAGTTTTGAGAATGCAGTTCATTTCGCAAATGCATTCAGATAACTCCATGATTTTTTCTGTAAATTCTATATTACATTGTGTACCTACATGCTTAAAAACATGAATATAAATATGTCCACATATAATGTCTATATCTGGCTTCCTTAAAATCAAGACACATCCCCAATTAACTTGTTATAAGCATAAGTGACATCTGCCACAAACTTTTAACAAAATTGCTGCCACGGAGAAGTTTTTTCTGATTATTTTCATTTTTTCCATGTAAAACTTTTAGGACTTACACTAATCACAATAGCCACCTTAAGGTGCTTCTGCTATGAAACCTTTAGTTTATACACAATAATTTATAGTTATGGTTTATACATATTTTTTCCCTATAACAAACCACACTTTACAGGGGAGAAAACAAATTAAGTAACAGAGGAAGACTCTGCACCCAAGGTTAAACTGTGAAGGTCAGACACAACTCCAAAGCCCACAGAGCTGTTTTGCTGTATCAGTGTATCCCTGTATCTTGCCCAGTAATGGGGCAAGAATGAGGGGAGAAAAGAAGAAATAATAGTATGTAAATTGAACATGGATATACTGGTTATTCAAGAGGGAATAGTCTCATTTTATCCTGTACTCCTTACATGAGACAGATGACTATTTGAATATGACCATGTATAGAAGTCCATCTTACATTATGGGTGGCCACTTAGATGTTAAACTGAGTTCCTCAATTAGCACTTATTTCCCCTGTCTTAGCCAAATGTGAATACTGTGTCTACTAAAACACAATCATCAGAGAGGTAAGACATTAAATAAGCCATTTTTCACTCCAAGCAATGCTTCTAAGACCAAAGGAGAAGTACATACTAGAGAAGGAAATAAAGAAGGCGAAAAGAGAGCATGGAAAGGAAAATCTAAAACCATGAATTTTAAAAGTTCCTCATTTTCATAAGTCTAGCTCCAAACTAGCCCTATAGTACGTCAAAGTATGCTGAAAAATTATAAGAATCAAATACTGCTCATCTATAGAAACTGCATGTTTTGTCACCCAAAACAAAGTATTAAAGCATGAGATCCATAAATGAATTTATGACCTGCACTCTTAAGGTATCCTTATAGAATCACTGTGTTCTCAAGCAGTGTATAAAGTAGGGGAAGGCAAATGAAGGTGTTTTGCCAGTGAGAAATTCTGTATGCAAGTTTGTTATTATGATGTCACTTGTAATGCCCAAGTATCTCTATTAATAAAATGTCCATGGCATGCAACTCTTGCAAATACGCACTAGGCAGACAGGAGGGTTCACGCAGTAATGGAGCCACGTGGTGCCTGAGCTGTACAAGGACCGAGTGCCAGTACAGACACAAAGGTCTGGACTCCCACATAAACAGACCCCTGCAAATACTGTTGTAAAGTCCGCTTTAGACTAAAAAATCTAAATTTGGGGAATGAACACAAATGTCCCGCAAGCACAGAGATGGATGGAACATTTCCACAACAAGGGATAAATCAAAGCCTTGCGTGTGGGTCTACAAAGCCCATCCCAATTAACTATGAATTCCTGAGGTAAAGGAACTGTCCCATCCAATTCAGTACTGCCAGTGTTACCTAATTCAAGATTTTGTATGTACCAGGGTTTCCTGATGGTTGAATCTGTTGAATGAGTATTACATCAGGAATGCAGGTAATGGGAGAACATTCACTTTGTCTGTGCTGCTACACATGCTGACTTACATGAGACTACTCGAGGTCCATGGGTGTCTGGCTGTACCAAAAATCTCAGTTATAACTCGCTCTCTCCAATCACTGGCTTACTGTCTCAAGGGAAGAAAGAAATAATCCTTATTTTCAGTGTGTGGATTTCCCATCTCCACTGAAAGGGATTCACCCAATTGAAGTCTAGACAATATCCTGATGCCTGGATTAAGTGACTGGAGAATCGACAATTTGGAAGATTGCAGAGACTCTTCCACACCCTGGAGGATACCCAAAGCCTCATGTTTAGAGCAAATCACACATCCTTGGCTCTCTAGTACAGTTCCATTTTTCCAATGACAGACAGCATGTTTTGAAATTTTATTCAAAATAAGAATAGTGAATTTCTATAAATGATAAAGAATAAATCATTCCTAAACTGTGCATATAAGTGACATTTTTTAAATTAAACCCTGAAGGAGACATTTTCCAGGTGGGAATTAAGGTGATCAGGAAAGAGCAACCCCTTAGACTACCATCTCCTGGAGGGTAATTAAGGGAAATGAAAAACTTCCCAGTCACCTGCCACTTGCTAGCAAATTAAGTACCAGTCTCTGCAACCTATGCTTGAGAAATTATCATTTCCAATACTCAGAACAATCACAGCTGGTATTTTCAGCCCCATTTTACCAGTAGTAAAAAGTAGACCTTAAATGTCTAGAAGGCCTGATGCACAGCAAATAAATTTGCTATTCTATCTCCCACCTTTTTAATCAAAAACCTTCTGATAGCCACATCTCCTTCTGGCTAATACCCCATTCCTTCACTCCCCTTGAGAGCAAAACACTTCAAATGACTGATTATATTAGCTGCTTCTAATTCCTCTCCTCCAGTTCTTGTTCTTTCTTCAGCCTATTTCAATCAGGCTCTTTGTAAGGTCACTAGGAACCACAAGTTGCCAAAGACAATAGTCAAGCTTCCATGTTTTCACTTGCTCCAAAGCAGCATCTGAGTCAGTTTCTCTTTCCTTCTTGAAAGAATTGCTTTATTTAGCTTCTAAGACATCATTCTCTTCTAGCTCTCCCCTTGACACAGTGGTCTCACTTTCTCATATCCCACCCTCAAGTCCCTTTGTTTGCACAGCCTGTAAACATGAAAGCTGCACAGTACCTGGCCCATGAACTCCTCCCCTCTGCATCCATCCTCCCTGGAGCCTCATGAGATCATTGTGTCCAGTGACGATGCTTTCCTAGCCGTATACCTCTACCCAAGGTTTTATCTGAGAGCTCTTCTCTTAGAAATCCCATTGCCTATGGATCCTCTCTTAGTGGATATTCACTGGGCATCTCAACACTTCCAAAAGTGAACTCTCGATCTCCCTACTCCCAAATCTGTTCTTCCTTTCACACCTCAGTAACTGGCAACTCTATCCTTCCAGACACCCAGACCAAAAACTTGGCTCAATCACCTTGAGCTCTCCACACACCATAAACGCAATCTTTTACCAAAGTCTGTTTATTCTACCTTCAAAAGACACCCAGTCTCTGACTCCTCACCACCCTACCTGCTTCCGTCCTCGTCTAAGCCCCACCACAGTTTTCAATGCACTTCCTAACCATTCTCCTTGCTTCCGCTCTTATCCATTGCAGGTTATCCTCAAACCAGGGCCAGCACAATCCAAGGGCCATATCATGTCACCCACCCTCCAACCCATCCCACTCACGTAAAATGATTCCCAAGGTCTTGGCAGCTCAAAGCTGGGAATTCTAACATCTCAAGAGTTCTGCATTTCCTACTTTCTCCGCCAAAGCTTCTTTCTCCATCATCTACATGGCTCACTCCCTTGATTCCTCCAGATCTTTGCTCAAATATAACCCTCCTAGTGAGCTCCTTTCTGATCACGGACAACAAATCATCCTCTTTCCATGTTTTACCCTTCTCCACAAATCCTGTCTCCATTTATGTGTGCATTTACTTCTATATTGGTTTTTCATGCTAGAGTAGAAACTTCATGAGAGCTGAGATTTTTTTCTCTTCTCTTCATTACAGTCCCTTCTACATAAAACAGAACCTGAAGTCACTGAATAAATATCAATGACTGAGAAAGTAAAAGAATAAGAGCAGTTTTAGCCTCAAGGGGTATCTGAAACTAGCATACATCCTCTTCTCCCTAAATGATAATATTACCACCAAGCCATCACTGACAGCACACCACACACACTACTATCATGTGCCTCTGAAGCCAGAATTTTGTTTGCAAAACTGGTAAATATTTACCTCCCTCCTACTGCCCAGGAAATCAAACATTTCACAGTACCCAGGTCTCACAAGTGAAGCTATCAAGAACAAGAAATGGATCCAATCATTAAAGCAGACCTCCCAGAAAGCAGACCCAGAGCCCCTCATCCTTAGGAGCAGGAGGCAGGAAATTGGCCTTCACTCTGCCATCCTTCTGGTTATTCAAATTACACTCAAATTACACAGGTCAAAACTTACAAAGGCTCTTGAAAAATCATCTAATCCTTGCCTCTTTCATACGATTCAGGCATCTCCAGTGGATGAAATTCTCTTTCCTTCAGTTAGGGGTGCAGTGCCTTTAGCTTGCTCCTGCTCTGTGAGGAAAGGATTTTTTCAGAAGACTCCACACCTCTGTCTACCCCTTAACTCACCATTCCCTAGAGAAAATGATTTATGTAGCTGAAGGTCTGGAAAGCATAAGAGGCTTGCAAAGCTCTGCAGCTCCCCTCCTCTCCTTCTTCCCGGAAATGAGCCAGACAACGAACGAGCATGAGGGAATTTTAAAAATTTCATGGGGAAGTAGAATTAAAAGATCAATTTATTTTGGTGCACAAAAGTGTTGAAATCCATACAAAGTTTCTTTTTTTTTTTTTTTTGACAGGCAGAGTGGAAAATTAGAGAGAGAAAGAAACAGAGAGAAAGGTCTTCCTTTGCCGTTGGTTCACCCTCCGATGGCCGCTGCGGGCAGCGCGCTGCGGCCACCGCACCACGCTGATCTGAAGGCAGGAGCCAGGTGCTTCTCCTGGTCTCCCATGGGGTGCAGGGCCTAAGGACCTGGGCCATCCTCCACTGCACTCCTGGGCCACAGCAGAGAGCTGGCCTGGAAGAGGGGCAACCAGGACAGCATCCGGTGCCCCAACCGGGACTATGCCGGCGCCGAAGGCGGAGGATTAGCCTAGAGAGCCACGGCACCGGCCCATACAAAGTTTCTTCATGATACCCATTTTCCGTGGACATTTTGAGGATCCCTCTTACACATGCGCGGATTTCAACATTATTTGCACCAAGATAAACTTATTTTTTAATCTCATTTTTCCAAGAACTTTCTGGGGTTTACTTATACATGTCCCCTTTCACTTCCCCAGGGGCAGTCCTGTGCTGGATCAATGAGGCTTCTCCCACACCAAGGCTGATATCACTTACCTATCTGTGTGAGAGCTTCAAGCTCCAAGCCAACCTCTTTTGTAAAAGATATTTTATTTTTACCTACAAAATTGCTTTCTCCATTTCTCAACATGTTCAGAACACAGGCAGGCAAGAGAGAAATATTTTCATACAGGATCTCCCCATACAAATAAGTGCTGCCACATCTCTACCAGCAGGCTCATGATAACACAAAAAATGTTCTTGTCAAAGAGTAGCTCCTATCTAAATATCCTCAATCTGGATTTTAATATAAAGCCTTCTTCTGTGTGCTATGTAAAATAATCACATTCCTATATGTATGTGTGGTACATATAAATCTGCACAGACACATGCAATTACTACATGTAACCTTAAAAGACTTCAGAAAGCAATGTTCTGTGTTTCCCTACACAGGTTGAGCACTCGTAATCTGAAAATCCAAACTCGGAGATGCTCCAAAATTTGAAAGTTTTTGAGCACCACCATGATACCACAACTGGAAACTTTCATACCTGATCTCCTGTGATAGGTTCCAATCAAAATGAAAATGCACTAAAAATACTGTATAAAATTATCCTCAGACTATGTGTATTAAAGTATATATGACACATTAATAATATTGATGTTTGGACTTGGAACTCATCCCCAAGATAAATCACTATATATATATATATATATATTTTTTGAATATTTGCATATGTACTTATATTCAAATATTCAAATTTCTTCCAAAGTATTTTTGGCCCCAAGCAGTTCAGATAAAAGATATTCAATCTATACTTAAAGACATTTAACTTCGTGTTTTAATCATTTCTGAGCATTCGGACTCTTTGGTAGCATGCAAATAAAAAACACCTCAGTAAAAGTAAATAAAAAGAAAAAAGGTCACACTGAAATGCAAGATGGCTGAATAGTGAGAAGTTACATTGACCTCAGACACAGAAAGAGACCAGAAAAACAAAGGAAGGGCCATGTCCCCCAGAGAAGTAATAGAAATTTTCAATGCAGAACAGCCAGAACAGAACAGAGGTTGCATGAAGCAGTGAGGAGAGAGGACAGACATGCCCCCTCCAGCCGCTCCTGCTTCTACTCAGCCAGCTTCAGGCTGGAAAGCACCATCTTCCCAGGTCAAGAGGAAGTTGACTGCTGGCAGCTTTCACTGAGGCAGAATTGCATGGTCCCCACTGACTTCAAATGTGGCCTGGGGTGCTGCTGGGGGTCTCGTCAACTACTTTGCTCCATGGAGTAAGGTCACATTGTCTTCCTTCCCTCTCCCCACCCTCGTGCCAGACTCAATTCTATCTGCTGAGGTGGAGCAACAGCTGAGTTCTGTCCTAAGTCAGGAACAGTGGATAGTTTCACTGCTACTGGAGGCCACTGGGGCTAGAACAGAGGAGCCCGAAGTGAGGAGAGTGGAACCCCTGCACCCCGTGACTGGGGGAGTTCTGAGCATGGGCCACAGAGCTGAGAAGGTTGTGGACTCAGAGCTCCCTGCATTCTGGGGACATAGCTTGTGGAGAGGTCAGGGACACACTGTGGATGGGTCAGTGTTCTGGAGTGTGTGGGGTGCAGTGGCTGTGAGCTCACTCTAGGCTGTGAATCAGTTGGCTCTCCCTGGCACACAAAGGGCCGGGACTGTGAACATACTTTCCAGGTCCAACATCCCCTCCCCTCACTGATTTCAGCAAGAGGTGCTCCACCAGGCCCAACCTGGATGTCACTCTGGACACTTGCACCACCCACAAATGGTGGCGAGAACTCCCTGGCCCCACGCAGCATACATCTCCAGAACTAAAGAGTAATTCTTAGACACTCTATCAAGCTCTAGAAGCACATTTCCAGGGAATAAAGTTTTCAACCGAAGAGAGAGATACAGAGAGTCAGAGACAGAGACGGAAACAGAGAGAAAGGAAGGGAAAGGGAAAGAAATTCTCCAGAGGCAATACTAACAAGACTTCCCCAGAGGTACAAACATCAACAAAGAACCACCAAAAAAAAATAATAATAACAAGGAAGGCAATAAATCTGATCAAAGAGAACACAGTATCTCATTAATACTGGACTATGAAGAGGGGAAGACTGATGAAATACCTGAAACAATTCAAAAGAATAGTTATAAGGTTATTCACAAACATAAAGAAATAATCCAATGAAATTAGGAAGGCAGTACCTGACATGGACAAAAATTAAGCAAAGAGATGGAGATGATGAAGAAAAATTAATAGGAAGCATTCAATAGGTCAAATTAAAAAATACAGTGGAAAATAACAATAGACTTAGTGAGGCAGAAGAAAGAATGCTCTATCTAGAAGACAGGTTCTTTGAAATATCTATCAGGAAAAAAGGAGGGAATAAACTAGAAAAACCAAAACAATGTTAAGAATCTATGAGACACTGCACCCGCTGGAAGAAGCTCCTGGTTCCCAGCTTGGAATTGGCACAGCTCTGGCCATTGTGGCCAGCTGGGGAGTAAGCCATCAGATAGAAGACCTTTCTCTCTCTCTGCCTCTCCTCTCTCTGTGTAACTCTTTCAAATAAATAAATAAATCTTAAAAAAAAAAAAAAGAATCTATGAGAGAGGGGGCCAGCATCCTATATGGGTGCTGGTTCTAGTCCCAGATGCTCCTCTTCCAATCCAGCTCTCTGCTATGGCCTGGGAAAGCGGTAGAAGATGGCCTAAGCACTTAGGCCCCTGTATCCACCTGGGAGACCAAGAAGAAGCTCCTGGTTCCTGGCTTTGGATCAGTCCAGCTCCAGCCGTTTCAGCCATTTGGAGAGTGAACCAGCATATGGAAGACTTTTCTGTCTCTCCCTGTCACTGTCTTTAACTCTACCTCTGAAATAAATAAAATATTTTTTAAAAAAGATCTATGAGAGAACATCAACAGACCAAATATAACAAGTCTTAGGAATTCCTGAAGCTATGGGGAAAAAGAAATGGCTTAGAAAAACTGTTCAGTGAAATAAAAGAGAAAATTTCTCCAATTTGGAGAAAGATATGGCCATTCAAATGGAGGAAGTGCATTGAACCCCAAATAGGCTTAATTAGAAAAGATCCTCACTGTGACACATTTAGTCAAACCTTCAAAAGTAAAACATATAGAGAATACCCTACAGTTTGCAAGAGTGAAATGCCATATCACCTTTAAAGGAAAAGTCATCAGACAGCAGATTCCTTAACAGAAACCCTACAGAACTGGAGAGAAAAGAGAAATATGGTCCAAGCTATAAAAGGGGAAAAATAAATAAATAAATAAAAATTTTAAAAAAACCTTCCATCCCAGAATACTTAATCTAGCAAAGCTCTCATTCAAAAATGAAGGTGAAATAAAGACCTTCCAGGACAAACAAAAATTGAAAGAATTTCTGGTCAGTGCCACAGCTCAATAGGCTAATCCTCCGCCTGCAGCGCCGGCACACTGGGTTCTAGTCCCGGTCGGGGCGCCGGATTCTGTCCCGGTTGCCCCTCTTCCAGACCAGCTCTCTGCTGTGGCCTGGGAGTGCAGTGGAAAATGGCCCGAGTGCTTGGACCCTGCACCCACATGGGAGACCAGGAGAAGCACCTGGCTCCTGCCTCCGGATCAGCGCGGTGCGCCGGCCACAGTGCGCTGGCCGCAGCGGATATTGGGGGGTGAACAAACAGTAAAGGAAGACCTTTCTCTCTCTCTCCCTCTCACTGTCCACTCTATCAAAAAAATAAATAAATAAAAAATAAAAAATATGTTTAAGAACATTCCTTCAAATCAAAACCTGAATGTGCTAGTTTCTTGCAGAGAAGAACTTCTCTCTCTCATCTGCCTGGATTCAGTGTTGCTGTTCATGATTCCTCCCAATCAGTCTAGAAAGAGACTTCATTTCAACATTTCTCCCATGGGATACCTTCAAGTCCTACTGATTTTTCCTTAGCAGTTTCTCTCAAGCTAACCCCTCCTCTTTCAACAATTTTTATCACTTCACACTGAAAAGCTGGGACTGCCAAGTCCAAACTCCTCACACAGAATTTCTCAATATCAAATACTGTATAAATGAAAGCAAAACACTATCTAAATAACTTCCAAGAACATTATTTTAAATCCCCAGATTTAAAATGCCTAGGTTTCACAACTTATATCTTAGTCACTTGGGTCACTTCAGGCTTTCTATGTCAATGTCAGTTCTTATCTGTAACTTGGAGAAGGTAACAGTATTTACTTCACGAGTAACAAAAATCAAATGATTGGACCACTTCAAAGCACTGACAACACTACCTGGCAAACAACTGAAGCACAGAAGGTCCTCAACCTGTGATGGTCTGATTTAGAGTCTTTTGACTTCACAATGACGTGAAAGTGCTACACATTCAATAGAAACCATACTCTGTATTTTGAACTTCTATCTCTTCCCAGGTTAGTGGCATGCAGTAAGTAGCTCTGCACAGTGGCAGTGAGTGCAGCTCCCAGGCAGCTCCGCCATCACAAGTGACACTCTACAGTGACCTATACTGCTGAGTTGAAATGCTTCTTAGGTGAGCTGTAGTCGATGCACCTTCCATTTAAGATAATTTCAATTTATGAGCAATTCACTGGGATATAACCCCATAGTGGCGGGGGGGGGGGAGGGGCTGTACTCAATAAATTCTAGCAATTTATAATACTCTGTTTCAATAGTTTCAATGGTTCATCATTGCCTTCATAATAAAATACATTCAAAAACTCTCCCTCTTTTTTTCACATTAGGCTTGAGATTTGCTAATCAGAACCTCTCATTTCACAAGAAAAAAAAAAATCAGAGGTGAAGCAACCTAAGCTGGGCACTTGAGACCCTCTATACTCTGTCCTAATTTCTGTATCATCTCCACAGTAGCCTACTGAAAGTTTCCAAGACACTCACTAGACCCCGTTTTGTCAGACTTGCCTTTACAGCTCTACTTGGCGATATCTCCAGGGTAAAGAGCCACTGCTTTCTCTCCATGTGTGCAAATCCAGCCAGTAGAGTCTCGAAGGCCTACCTCAAGCCTCATCTTTTCCAAGAAAACTTCCCAGTGACTTGTCTACACAATACAGACTTCTTGGTCTGAGCTCCCACAGCTCTCACTGTCAAGTCATTTGACACTGATTGTGAACTGTCTGTATAAAAGCTTCAAAAAGTTCTCTAGGAGAAATGGTTTATGCTTAGATCTTATCTTCCAGAGATTTTTAAGCTCTCTGGAGCAGAGCTGTAGTGTCTTGACTGTATTTAAATATCATCAGTGTACCTCTGCTAGGAAAGAAAAAGCGGATGAGACAGAGAGCAAGAGGGGGAGAGCAAAAGAGAGAGAAAGATGAATATGAGAATAGAGATGCAGGCTCTTTCCAGAAGTGAGGCTCCATGGGGGGTAGTTCTATGTGTGGGGGCTGATCAAAACTCACAGCATGACGGGCCCACGATTTGGGGTCACCTTAACCCTTCACACATTCAGCAGAGAATGAGCACCTTGGTTTCCTCCTAAGTACACACAGAAAGATACACACAAATATCTCTAGAGGAGGCTAGATGAACTCAGCATATTACAAAGATCACACTATAGAACTGTTAGAGATCAAAAGTCTTTAGTAGTGCGGTCAACACTGCCAGGTCCTCCAGTGCCTGCAGGATAACTCTATATATCACAGCACTTTGGGGGTGGTCTAATTATCACCAAAATTACCCCCAGGCACTACCCAAATACTGGAATACTTGTGACTGATGCAATGCAGTTACGGTTCCCAAGCAAAGGAGTTACATGTGGTGGTTGAGCATGAGGTGTAGAGTCAGAAAGCCCTACATTTGAACTGTGGTTCTAGGCTGATAAGCTCTTTGGCACCCTGGAAGAAAATCAGTGAAAATTGAGGCTTAGAGAAGTTGTCTATAAGACAGAGCTAAAAATGCGGAACCAGGGAGGCAAGGTATATGAAGAAGCTGGTCTATCCAGTAACCTTTCAGTAAATGAAAAACAAACCAATTGGGGCCAGCAGTGTGAAGCAACAGGTTAAAGCCCAGCCTGCAGTGCTGGCATCCCATACGGGCACCAGCTCAAGTCCCAGCTGCTCCACTTCCGATCCAGCTCCCTGCTAATGCACCTGGGAAAGCAGCAGAGGATGGCCCAAGTCCTTGGACCCCTGCACCCATGTGGGGGACCCAGAAGAAGCTCCTGGCTCCTGGCTTCAGATCAGCTCAGCTCCAGCTGTTTTGACCATTTGGGGAGTGAACCAACGGACTGAGGACTTCCCTTTCTCTCTCTGTCTCTTTCTCTATAACTCTTTCAAATAATAAAATAAATCTTTAAAAAAAAAAAAAAGGAGCCAATATTATCATCATCACCATCTTCATCTGTAACTAGAGCTACAGAAGAAAAGTTGGTTTCAGAATCCTTCCGTGTCCCAGCACCCCTTAGCCCTCTCTCCCTATGCTCCTACCCGAGCCTGGTATTTGATGTGGTTAGAAGGACCTTAAATTCAGTATCCACCAAGGGCCTCACATCTAGTATGTTTATAACAAGGCATGCTCCATGACCCAACCTAGAAGATGAGATTCTCTCCCAAGAATTGGCTGATTATTTTACTACCAAAAAGCAGTCCACATAGGCAATTTCCTTTATCAGGTATAAACTCTTAGGATGCAATAATCTGGCCTCAAGAAAGAAATCAAAGAAGCATTTTCAAGATCGGCCAAAGCAGCAGCTCCAACAATAACATTTCTAAATCCTGAGCTGAGGGTAAGAGTATGACTTTCATCAGAAATGACAGGAGCCAGCTGCTCCAAGAAGGGGGAAGAGTGGACATTAAAGAGGACACCAAATGCCAAAGGACTTAGCGAGGCTATAAACACTCACAGAGAAGGGAACACATCTTCTCTCAAAAGCAATTAAAAATTAATTGTGATACACTGAAATTCTGAATCCAGACAAGCCCTTGTTTTCCCTCTTCATCCCCTCTAGGCTCTTATCACAAGGCACAGACTTTGTGGTTTGTGTTTGTCTGTGTGCGTGCATGTTTTATTGAAAATCCATTTTCATAGTTAAACATCTTTCATGAAGCTTTTTGGGAAAACAAAAAAAAAAGATACTGGGACTTTTAAAAATTCCTAATCAAAAATGAAAGAGTTGAGAACTTAAAAATTCTTCTCATTTTTTAAAATCTGTCTTTTTAACAAATGTTTGTTCAATTGCACAATGTTTATGTTCAGGAAAGTCACTTAGGAAAAAACAGCACATTCTTTGGTCTTCCAGAACATGAAATCAGGTAAAAGATCTTTCAAGAAAAGAAAAAGCATGCTTTCGAGAAAAATACCCAAGAGTTTTCTTTGTCTGCCACATCTTAAAATGATGAAATATCAATAGAACATAACAAATAAAGTTTATTTTTTTAAAGATTTATTTATCTCAACGTCAGAGTTACAGAGAGAGAGAGAGAGAGAGAGAGAGAGAGAGAGAGAGAGAGAGAGATCTTCCATCCGCTAGTTCACTCCCCAGATAGCCACAACAGCCATTGCTGGGCCAGGCCAAAGCCAGGAGTCATGAACTTCTTCCAGGTCTCCCACATGAGTGCAAGAGCCTAAACACTTGGCCCATTTTCTGCTGCTTCTCCCAGGCCACTAGCTAGGAGCTAGATGGGAAGGGGAACAGCCAGGACTGAAACCTATTCCCACATAGGATGCCAGCGTTGCAGGTGGCGGCTTTACCTGCTAAACCACAATGCCAGCCCAATCTTGGTTTGTAAACAAGCACTTCCAGGGCTGGCACTCCGGTGCAAGGGATTAAGCCTCTGACGGCAACCACAGCACCCCACATCAGAGCACCAGTTCAAGTCCTGACAGCTCTGCTTCTGGTCCAGCTCTCTGCCAATGTGTGTGGGAAAGCAGCAGAAGATGGCTCAAGTGCTTGGGCCCCTGCTATCATGTGGGAAGCCCCGATGCCATGGTAGACTCCTGGTTTCAGCATGGCCCAGTCCCAACCATTGCAGCCATTTCTCAACTGGGGAGTGAATCAACAGATTTAAGCTCACACTCTCCCTCTCCCTCCCTCTCTCTCTCTGCCTTTCAAATAAATAAAATAATTATTTTTAAAACATAAAAAACAAGCAGTTCTACTTATACTTCTTATCACTGGAAATTTTACAGACTTAGGAGCTACATTTTACATTCTACAAATTAGTATTTCTCAAGCCTCTTAGAATTCTTTGATGGATATCACATTGAAAGATTAAGTCTAGAATGTAAAGCCATGAAAATTAGCATTTGTTCCCAGGGGCAAAGACTAAGGAAAATAAGGTAGCTAAGAAACGTAGATAGCATTTTTAAAGATTTTCATGGAAACTTGTGATAATTATACTTCCTAAATACAAAGCAGTCCAGCTCATGGTCTAACAGATGTATGAGAAACGGGGGCGGTCTATCTGGCCACTACATGAGCTTCCTATGCCGCTCTAGCAAAGCACCACAAACCTAGTGACTTGAAACATCACAAATGAATTATCCCACAATTCTGGAGGTCAAGTGTCTGCAACAGGTCATGCCAGGCAAAACTCACGGTGTTGGCAGGGCTTCCTTCTGAAGCATGCTATGGAGATTCCCTCTGTTCTTGCCTTTTCAGCTGCTAGAGGCCACTGGCACTGTCTGTCTTGCCATCCTCTTCTTCCATTTTCAAAGCCAGAACATCAGACTGAGTGCTTTCAATCCTGCCATCTCTCTAGAAGGTTCTCCTTTGATTACCTCTTCCACTTATAAGGACTCCCATCCACAGAATCCAGGATCCTCTATTTTTACTCAAAGATCATTTGAATAGCAACCTTAACTCTTTCTACAAATATAATCCCCCTTTCCCACATATCATAACATGGGCATGGGTTCCAAGCATTCAGACATGAACATCCCTGAGGGGCCATTGTTCTGCCTTTAACAGTTACCACTTCCCATCCAATGGCCTGGAAAGTGCTCTCAGTTGTGCCACCATTGTACATGTGTGACTCCCCAGCATCTATCCCTCCTTCAACCGTTCCCCTATTTTCCTCCAGGTTAGCCATCCCCCACTCTACTCATAGGCCCTGTAAGTCAGGGGTAAAATGTCTTAGTCCAGGCCAATGAGAACACCACATCCCCAGACCATGGTGAATGGTTCAAGGACAAGATTATGACGTAAGTCAAGTAGCCAATAAAAGCCTTACTTACTGGAACCGTCCAAAAAAGAAGGGTGTTCAGTCTAGTGGGATGAAAAGTAAAATGACAGCCTAGAGATGCTGGCAACAGTCTTTGCCACACCCTGCCTGGAGTGGTCACCAGTGTCATCCTGAGAAACACTGCTAACACAGGGAAAAGTGAAAACAAACAAGGAGGACGGAAGAGGAAAGGGAGGATGGCGCATGACCCCTAACATTACTTGAACTCTAGAACCAAGTACATCTGATTCCCTTATCAATTTTGTTTTCTTTAATCTGTGTGAACTGGGTGTCTATCATTCACATTCAAAAGTCTTTTGACTTATACAGGCCTTTTCTCTCAGTGAAATGGAAAGAAGATAATTTCAACAAATAAGATGAAAGGAAGTGAAAAAAATATGCCTGGTATGCACAAAATATAGTTGGTGCAAATCCAAATCCAACTGCACTATTCTTTACTCATTTATTCTCCCCCAACTGCAATACTCCAAATATCAGCAAAAAGACACTGAAACATCAATATGAAGAGAATACATGAAAACAGAACTCTCAAAGAACTGACACATGGTGAGCTGGAGGGCTGGATAATTTACATACCCATGCCTTTAACAGTTACCACTTCCCATCCAATGGCCTGGAAAGCGCTCTCAGTTGTGCCACCATTGTACATGTGTGACTGTTCTTGCCTTTTCAGCTGGCATGGCACAGTACCCATGGCACAGTAAATCAAGGTTCCTGGAGATACAACATGGCAAGCATGACAGCATGCCTATCTAAAAAGTTGGATAAGAATGAAGTGCCTCTCTTTGAGTAAAGTTGCATTTTTTTTTTAACAAAGTACAAGTTTAGCAGACAGAATAACAGCTAGTATTATAGCTTGCTTGCCAACTGTCCACATTTTCTGAATCCTCATGTAAGCATCGCAACTCTATGAGGTAAGAGCAGCATTTTGCCTACGTTTTATGTAAGAAAGCGACACTTTGAGAGGTTTAAGGTCACCAGGTAGAAAGCGAGTAAGGATGTTAAACCACACTAGTCGGCAGTCTGTGCTAGTGCTATGTGATGGAGGAGAGATGATGAACATTATCAGGTGCTCTACTGCACACATAGTTTAGAGTTTAGATTAAGCCATGGGATTTACATGCAAAAAAAAAAAAAAGATGCTTTATACATGAAGGAAGGAGAACTAGCTCCTATGAATAATGATTTAAATTACTATTTTTATTTGTGTATATGCACATAAAATATATTTACCAGGGTGGGTGTGACAGCAGAGCATGTTAAGGGCTCACTTAGATGTCTCCATCTCATATCCAAGTGCACGGCATCAAGTCCTATCTCTGCTTCCCATCCAGCTTCCTGCTAATCCAACCCCTTGGAAGGCAGCAGATGAAGGTTCAAGTGCTTGAGTTCCTGCCACCCACATGGGAGATCCAAATGGAGTTCTTGGCTCCTGGCTTCTGCCTGGCCCAGCTCCAGCTGTTGTAGGCATTTGGGGAGTAAACCTGCACGTCCATGTTCTCCCTCTGTGTTTGCGTGTATGTTTCCCTCTCCCTGTCACTCTGCCTTAAGTAAATAAATAAAATTTTTAAATAAACTCAAATAAAAATATTTACTAAGCATGAACAAATAATTATAGGAAATGTGACTTAATGTCTAAGACCACAATACTTGAGAATGTATGTATTTAGTTTGTACACATTTCCTAAAAACTATTTTTGTTTCATCATTCACTTTAAGAATGAGAAATACTATTTCATATAGTCAGAATTTGACCTAAAATCCACAGACTCATCCTGCTGGTTTTGTGGCAATCATTTTTATAAACAATAGTCCGACATTTTACCACAAAATCTCTCCTAGGGATTTTCCTTGAGTCAGCAAAGCCAAGCAAGCTTACTTGGAGAATTAGGATAGATGAATTACATGTGAGAACAGAGGTTCATTATGATAGAAAACTTCCAACATTTCACCATCCATTTTAAAGAATACGCAGCTGTCAGTTCTATCCTATGAAGGATGTATCTTTACAGTATTAAGAAGATTATCAAAACACCTGAATATGATTGTTCACACTTTTGAATACTTATCTGATAACCAGAAAAACAATGAATTTGTTGCATTATCCAGATCATACAACCATACTAAAATTACATTCAAATATCAAGAATGAAGCCAAAATTAAAAATTTAAATTTATAAAACTCAACATTTTCCTATACTGCTAGAGGAGTTTAGTTAGTACAGATGATTGCAAAAGCCATTTGTGAAAACACATCTTGTTAATTTGTCTTTACTCAATAACCAAATTCCAGGTCTTGCTCCTAAAGCAGTCATGTGAAATGCAGTCAGTGATCTACAGAAAACACTGTGGCAACATTCACTATAGTGAGAAAATGATACTCTTAAGAAAGAGATTGCATAAATCAGGATATATTAGCGTGATGGGATTAAAATGATGTCCACAGGAAGTTTGAAATAATATAAAAAACTTATACTCAAATAAAGCAAAAAAGTTCAAGGAATATACACTAAGCTATAACAGCAGTTTAGAATCTGGAGTGATTGTCAAAAATCCAGAGAATACAAAAAAATTGTAGAATACAGCGGTAATCCATAAAACATTTATAATTGCCCATATGGGATTCCAGTGCTCCGGACCAGGGCTTTAACTTGCTGCACCACAGCACTGGCCCCTAATTAGAAAAAAACTGATTAGTTAAAAGAGTAACTCCACTATTTAGAGTAATGGTATGGAGTAGGAATAAAAGCTGATCTTATTACAGGAACACCAGGGAGGATTCCCAAGATTCTAGTAACAGCACCCCTCTTTGGAGAAGCATTCAAGTTCCATCTAAGCCAATACTCTAAGTCCATCTAGCCCAACTAATACAACCAATCTCTTCATATTACAACCACTCAGGATTTTACCAGGCAATTAGGAATTGTCCCTTGGAATTTCCAAGGTAACCTAGGTTGGCTACTCACAAGCAAAGAATGCTTAAAGATCATCCTCTGGCAAGCAGAGGCAACCTTGAGGATTTCCTGACATTTCTAAGCAATATTATAAAAATATTCGGTACAGTGAGAAGAGAAAGAAGTGAAAGAATTAGGAAGAAATATTTCAGCTAGACAACAGCAATACATTTCTGGTGACAGACAACACACTGCACTTAATAACATCTAACCTAAGAAGTTTGAGCATTTAACATTAACCATTATGATGGAGTCATGTGGGCTCAACCCATGCCATTGCAGTCATTTGGAAAATGAACTGGGGAATCGAAGATCAATCTCTCTCCCTGTTCCTCTCCCTGTCCTTTTCCCTCTGTAACCCTGCCTTTCAAATAAATAAATAAACCTTAAAAAAAAAAAAAAACTACCAATTACTGTTTTATGTACTGGGATACAGCAGTGATGGAGCCCAAGTCTTTGCCCTCAGAGGTCTACACCAGTGGCAATGCTTACCATATCCCAAAACTAGGTATGTGATGCACCGTAAACCTTGAAAACCAAACACTACCTGATAATGATGAGAAAGTATCTCAGTAAACTAGATATCTGAGTGGACAAGATTAGCAACTTCACATTTTTAAGAGTGAAATGTAATGGAAATTGCAACTGGGAAACAGAAACTTAGGGCAGAAAAGGATAAACATGCCTCAGTCCCAACACAAGGGGGAAGACAGCTGAAAATCACTGTGATTTGTCCTCAAATGATAGCCTAGGTAATCTCCAAGTAGTAATTTATGAAACAAAGGGACTCAGAATTCTTTTTCAGGTTTTCCAATTTCTACAGGATTCGGATTATGTCCTAAGCCACATGTCTCACGGAGCCAATCTTCTTACCCAGTTCGGCCAGCCAGCCAGCCGCCCATAATTACCCTTGGCATCCCACCAAGGCCATAATCTGAGTCAGGAATGAAAGAGCTTCCTGATATGCCTCAGAAATACATTAATGATCTCATGAAACATACTTACACATGTATAAATAAACACACTCAAAAATGTGCAAGTGTGAATATATGTAAGGGGGTAGGCAGGTAGGAAAGTAGACCAGTAGAGAGAAAGTTCCTCTCTGCTTGACAGACAAGCACAGAACTAGGTCAGGGTTCAAAACCTAGTTACCCATTTTCTCTAGGGTGAATCATACTTGTCCACAAACCACGAGGGGCATTTTTGCACTGGCCAGAAAGAGGAAAGCAGCAATATCCCATGTGAGACCCTGCACAGGTGATGACTTCATACATATTCTATGCTACCCCTATCACAAACTGCCATCTCCCTTCCTAAATAAAAGTCTGTCTGTTCTAAAGGGTTGAAATGTATCAGGTTAGTTTTAAATGTGTTTCCCAAGCCACACAGTAAATACACATAGATAGATAAATACACAAGTTTTGGTAGACATATATAGAGGCTGTGGTTCTATTTATCAAAAGTGCAGAGAACTGGCAAAATTAACCTATTAGAAATCAGGAGAATGGTGACAGCTCATGAGGGGAGAGTGTGGCACGAAATGGGTAGGGATGCTTCTAACAGCCTATGCACTGATCCAGAAGCCATTTACACAGAGCAACTGCTTTGTGAAGAATCAGCAAGGCATCCATTTATGTGCATTACCCTGCATGTATATTATGGTTCAACACCCAGTCCTCTTTATAATTCAGCTTCCAAACAATTTAGGTTTATCTCTAACATAGTTATCTCTTCCTGAGAAATTAAACTATTTGTAAATTAGTCACAGCCATGGAACTCTGGCCAATTGTGTAAGCAATAAAAAAATAAATAAATAAAACCTACAAATCTTACTAGTCTCTCCCTAATGCATTATTGATCAAACAGCACCTCTAGGCAGTTAGAGAAAACCACTTTTAAATCAATTACTGGGGGATGGGGCAACTATATGTATAAGAGTGCATTTTATCAAACCTCCAAAAGATTTTCTTAAATATGTATAAATTCCTCTTCAGAATTACACAAGTGACTACAACCCAAAGTCAAGTGACAACTATCACAAAACCTGTGAGCCGAAGTCTATCTACTTTTTGCCCCTTCGTTCAACTTGAAAATAGTTAAATAAAAATAATAAAGTGACAACTCCTATAACAGAAGATTATGGGGACAAATACATCTCCAACAATGCCTTGTCCTTCTCTTTTCCAAACTGACTTGTCTGCCTCCCTCCAAATTTAAGCACACCTGTACTCTTTTATTCCCTGCAAAAGGGGGGAGGGGGCGTCTACAAAAGTAATTTACATTAACAAAAGGACAGGAATGAAGCTCAATACCAGGTCTCTTATATGAGAGCATTCTAATTCTACTTGAAAATGTTATCACAGCAACATATATTACATTTTGTGAATATTACTTTGGTACAAGCTTAAAACATTCATATTTAAAAGATGAGATGTTTAAGTAATAACATATTTAAGTAATTAAGAATAAGAGTCCTTTTTTTTTTTTTTAACCTTTTTGGGGATTGATTTTTTTTTTTTTTTTTAAATCAAATCCTTGGGGCCGGCACTGCGGCATAGCAGGTAAAGCCACTGTCTGGGGTGCTGGCATCCCATGTGGGTGCCGGTTTGAGTCCCGGCTACTCCACTTCCAATCCAGCTCTCTGCTATGGCCTGGGAAAGCAGTACAAAATGGCCCAAGTCCTTGGGCCCCTGCACCCACTTGGGAGACCCAGAAGTTGTTCCTGGCTTTGGATCGGCAGTGCAGCTCCAGCCATTACAGCCAATTAGGGAATGAACCAGTGGATAGAAGACCTCTCGCTCGCTCGCTCTCTGCCTCTCCTTCTCTGTGTAACTCTTTCAAATAAATGAATAAATCTTTTAAAAAAAAAAAAAGAATCAAATCCTTTTTGAAAAAGATTTAGATTGATGGCCAAATACTATCAACTGCAAATGACAAATATCTCTTCCATCACTGACACTGCATTTTTAGTGCATCTAACTCTCCTCTCCCTGCTCTTGCCATGAAAGTCTACACTCACAGATGAGACCAACCAAAGTTAGGCCCTCAGTAGGCAGGAGCATTCTGACATATGTTGGTGTACAATATGCGATGTACACACAGTTTTTCTTACTTCACAATGGTGTGAAAGCCGTATGACTTCAGTAGAAACCTTGGTTCACATTTTGAGTTTTGATCTCCTAGGCTCGTGATACGTGGTGCAATACACTGTTGCGATGCCTAGCAGCAGCTACAGCTCCCAATGAGGAGGGGAAACCACCCACACCCCCAAAATGCTAAAGTCTACTATGCTGCCAAGCTATGATGTTCAGTAAGTAAATATATCTTACTTACAACAGTTTCAACTCACAGTGGGTTTATCAGGATGTAAGTCCATTCTAAGTCAAGGAGCCATCAGTAGCAACCTCTGGGCCTGGATCTGCCCATCCCACCCCCATCAGTAAACAGGCACCAATCTCTACTACAGCAAGTAGCTGTACCACCTCTCAAGCTTCATTCTCCTCCTCTGGCAGACAGGCATGATGGTTTCCCTACCTGACACAGTGACTGTGGATATCAGGAGACATCATGCACCGAAAGCCATTAGCCACTGCTCAGCTTGGCATTCAGTGAACAAATGTTTGCAGCGGTAGTAATGAAAACTCTTCTCCTACAAGACTTTACTTAGCAAATACGGAACTTACCAAGACTAACACTTGACCAAAAAAATTATACTTTAAAGTCACCCAAGTAAAGTGTGCATAAAAGACTCTAAACTGTGCATAAAAGACTCTGAATGTAGCCTGGCTTCTTGCCACCTGATTTGCAGTCTCTGCATTCTGAATATATTCTTATAAACTGGTTCAAGAAAGGCCATGGACTTAGGAATGCTCTGTTACACATCCCTTACACCTCTTGAACCTCAGTCTACTCACCCATACAATGGGAGTATAGTCCCCATTACATGGTAACATTGAGGTTGTAAGTGCTATTTGCAAATGGCCTGAACGGTTCCTTACACATTAGCAGAGAATTATTTTCAGGAAGATGGAATTGGAGAAATCATCGAAGCAGGAAAACTTTCCATGCTTTGTACTCCATTTTCCCTCTCTGTAGCATTTTACAACTTGCTTTCTGTTCAAATCAGATGCGCTCCTCCTAAGGCTGCAGAAGCGGCTGCCTTGAGTTTATTCACGTCCGAGCCTTCTCCCAGTCTCGCTGTCACCCTCCCAGTACATACCACTGGCTTGCGCAAAGGCAGTACCAACTTGATGCTTCCAAAGTCCGACTGCAGGGAACTTTCACATCACTATAACTTAGCCCCAGCGAAGTGCAACCCTCATCCAGGAAGAGGAAGAGAGGAGTGGAAATGTTCCTGGACTACAAATTATTATATATATACATGTTTTTTACCCACTAATGGGAAAAATGTCAGAAACGGTATTTCACTTCCCTGACTGCGGCCCCTACTTTCGAACTATGATAAGAGTGACATCTGAGAATGAGGCTTACCTATTTGCACCATTTCTTCATTACCAGCCTGGAAGGGGGCGGGGGAGAGGGAGAGTAAGAAAAAGACACAGTTACTGGGTTTCATCTTATCTCCTCTGTGCGTCTCATTTCCCCCACGAATGCTTTCCAGGAGCTGGCTAATCAGGAGCCGGTGGAGACTGCGACAGATGCCTACAGGCTGCACCTAGGTCTGCGCAGGGCTCCTGTGCTAGCAGAGAGCGCCGATTCAGCAACTATGTTAGGGAAGACGGCTGTTTTTCCAGTTTTCGTTTTAATTTAGTATTTACAAAGCCAGCAAAAATTAATAAATAAATACTGACCCTGCAGGGTTCAGTACTGGGTCGAGATTAGAGAAAAAGTCTGTGAAGTTTAAACGGGGCGGGAAGGAGCCTCGGAGGGGCCCAGATTCACCACCACAGGCTCGCAGGTCCCCGGTCAGCTACAAAATTCCCTACTTTGCAGCGGGGACCAGAGCAGCTCCCCTAACTCACTGGGTGACTCTGCCCCCGCGGCCCCGCGCTGCTGAGACCTGCAGCCCAGCCAGCGGCTCGCCCGGCCCAGCCTCCGCGAGCATCGGGCTGCACCTTGGGGCTCCCGACGGTGGGGGCAGGGCCCTAAAGGAACACGGCCGCACTCCGCTCGGCTTTAAACAGGGGGAGGAGCTGTGCCCCTAGCGGGAGAGGGGAGGAGAGGCGAGGAGGGGAGGGGAGGGTGGCGGCCGGCGCCGGCAGCCGCTGCCCAGGAAAGCGCCGGGCAGGAAGCGTCCCCGGCCCCCCGCCCCAACTGTCAAACTGCAGCCCGGTCCTCCCAGGACACGTGTCTGCTGGATCGCTGTCCGGCCCAAGGACTTCCTGCAGCCCCCGTGTCCCGCTGCCCGAGACAGCCCCGCGAGCCGGGCTCGGGCTGCCGCCACCGGCGCCCTGGGAGCCCACAACTTCGCTCCCGCGCCCAGCCCGCCCCCCTCCCCGGAAAGCGGACGCCTGGACGCGGGCCCCGAGGGTGCGGAGTGGCTGCGGCCCCAGGTGGGACCAGCCCGGGCCCCGGACTGGGGGCGGGGGTCACAGCCTCCCGTGCAAGTCGACCCCCACACCCCCCCCCCCAAAAAAAACCACCACCCTTCCTGCCGCGGAAGATAACAGGGGAGGGTGGGGGAGGAGGGGGCAGAGCAGCGGGGAGAGGGGAGGAACTTTTCCAGGGAAAGGTTGGGTTTGAGTCTCTGATTGTTGTTATTTTCCACTTACTTGTCCATCAGCCGAAGTCCTAACCTCTACCAGAGCGGCTACTATCAACCAGAGTGACAGGAGAACCATCACGAGTCGAGTGCCCTTTGCAACTGCTGGGCAGAGCGATGCCCAGAGCAAACCCCTCCCCAAAATAAGTTCAAAAGGAAAAAAAAAAAGGCAGAATAAAAACAAAATGTTCTTCTGTGCTTTGCTTCAGTGAGAAGGCAACGTGAGCTCTGAGACCGGCCCCCCGTCCTCGCCGCCCGCGCGTGCAGCCGGGGAAGGTGCGGCGCGCGCCGGCACGGGCTGCACCCGGAGAGCGGCAGGAGCGGGGCTGCCGCGGCCCGCGCCCCGCGCCGCCGAGGAGGCTGGAGCGCCGTGGGGGCCCGAGCGGAGCGCCGAGAGTGGCCGGGCGCCCCGGAGCGCGCGGCGGCTGAGGCGAGCGTTGGCGAGAGCGCCGAGCGAGCGGGAGAAAGAGGCGGCGAGAGGGCGCCTCCGCCGCGCACGCAGAGGGGGGCGGGAGGAGCGCGGGGCGGCGGCGGGCGGAGGCGGAGGGAGGAGGGCGCCGCTCGCCGGCTCCGGGGCTCGCCGCGCGGCCGTCTGCTCGCGGCCCGCGCCCCGCCGGGCGCTCATAAGGCGGCCCCGCGCCCCCCCCCCCCCGGCGGCCCCTCCCGCCGCGGCGCCCACGTCACACGGGCCGGGCCCGCGCCCCCCGCGCCCGCGGCAGCGTCGGGAGCCGTCGGGGGCCCGCGGGGCCCGGCCCGGAGCCGGCATCCCCGCAGCCTCTGCTGGCCCCCGGCGAGGGCAGGGGAGGGGCTGGCGGGACGCGCGTGGAGTTCATTATGGGGAGGGGGCGGGCCCGCGGCCGGTGGGAGTCCCCTCCGGCAGCCTCCCCTGCCCTCCCGGCGGGAGAGGCTCCAGACACCGGCCGCCTCCCACGTCCCGGGCCCGGGGGGCGCCCCCGTTTCTTTCAGCTCCTTTTTTTTTTTTTTTTTTTTGCTTGCCCGGTCTGGTGGAGCGGGGAGAGAGACCGCGTCGCTGCCTGGGCTCACCGGATGCCAGCGTGTATCACCGGAGTCCACAGGCCTCGCGGCTCGGGCTCACAGCGAGATTAAGTTATCAGAGGCGTTCTGCCCACGGTGGCCCGGAGCCGCCTGCGTGGAGATGGCTCCAACCTGAGGGCTGGCTGCAGTCCCAGCCCAGGCCACTCCCGGGGGTGGACAGCAGCGGGCGCTTCCCGGGCCGGCGGGGACTCCCGACCTCCGCCTCCACCTCCCGGGAGGAGACCGGCACACGTTTCAGTATTATCTTCACCTGGAGACGGCCCTGCGGCGGCCTGCCTGAAATTAAAGGCAGAGAAACTCCTGTTTCGCTATGAGATGCTTCAATAAATCAGAGAGGCTGGTCTCTTAAAAAGAAAAAAAAAGCATGCTCTGGGAGAGTTTCCTGTAACTTTGATTCATTGTTTATTCCTAGAGAGGTGCGTGCATCTAACAAACACTTGGCAAGACTGGGTATGCGGTGGTGTGCTGTCTGCTAGGTCTTCCCCAATCCTATGTTCGGGGCGTTTACATGCACACATGAGAAACCGCATAACTAAATGGCCCCACCTAATAATACTGTATGGAATTAGGTTAATCAGTTATTAGGTGGCACTGGAAGTAGACCCCAGCACTGAAGTATCTGTAGATGACTTTTTTCCTTCCACTGAAGTCTGTACCGGTTTTGTAACCTGTCATTGACTTGCTAGCCCAGAATGATTTGCTGAACTTTTTGCATTTGGTTTTCTTACTCATTAAAAAGAAATAACATGAAACATTCTATATATTAAAAAATGTTGTCAATTTGCACAGAGCTACGAAATAGAGTACAGGAGAATTGGGTGGGAGGCCAGCCAGCAGCTACCTGACCTTGGAAAGTCCTTGAGAGTCTATTTTAGGTTTCTCCCCTGTGAGATAGTTCAGCTCTGAAGCTCTGATTGTAAGTAATAACAAATAACATCATGAGCTATGGTGTGACAGTAGTCTTTTTTTGTGTGTTAATTTTACAACATCCAGACATTCGTTATGGCCTAAAGCTCAGGAAAGCAGTGGCTTCAAACACTTTTGGACAAGCTCATTGTATGTTGTGATCCGTAGAAATTGCCTGATTTAGTTCTTCCCATACTGCATGCATGCAGCAGCAAACCTGATATTTTCTTCCTATTCATTTTCTTTTTTTTCCAAATACTCGTCAGGACCCACTTGACTGATTTCAAAACCCACTGGGTCACGACCCTCACTGTGACAAATGTTGATGAAAAGCATAAAGTAGTTCTGTTCCTTTGATTCTAAATGAGTGCTTATTAATAGGGTTATCTCAATATACTCTATGGTGGCAGTGTCCAAAGTATTCCCTAGAATATTAAATATTTTACCAGGAAAAAAAGCTCAAAGTTTGTGAACTACTCAGGTAAACAAAATGAAATGGATTTATTTACTTGTGACATCACAGAAACCTTAATTTCACAAATGCATTGCGACAAGGGAGAGAGAGGTGATTGGTTGTACTTATATAACAGGAATGAGCCGGCGCCGCGGCTCAATAGGCTAATCCTCCACCTGAGGTGCCGGCACCCCAGGTTCTAGTCCTGGTCGGGGTGCCGGGTTCTGTCCTGGTTGCCCCTCTTCCAGGCCAGCTCTCTGCTGTGGCCAGGGAGTGCAGTGGAGGATGGCCCAAGTGTTTGGGCCCTGCACCCTATGGGAGATCAGGAGAAGCACCTGGCTCCTGGCTTCAGATCCGCACAGTGCACCGGCCGCAGCGCACCAGCTGCGGCAGCCATTGGAGGGTGAACCAACGGCAAAAAGGAAGACCCCTTTCTCCCTGTCTCTCTCTCTCACTGTCCACTCTGCCTGTCAAAAAAAGAAAAAAAAGGAATAACAGGAATGATTTTTTTCTCATGCTTTATCATCTGTGGACCACAGTTGGGGAAATGCTATCACAAAAAAGTAAAATGAATTTCAAATGGGGTAAATTGCATTCACATGCAGATTAAGTCTCCAAGCTCTCAACTTAAAATCGATTTAATAATACTGTCTTCGAAAAAAAATCTCAAAAATCAACATGATCTGACACATAAACCATCTAGCACACTTTGTCTCAAACATGGTGGGGGCTACTGTGACTGTAGATGAAAGTGATAACATATGTACTCATACAGGGTTCAGCACTCTCCATGGGTTCTCTCATCCACTGGGGGTCTTGGAATGATCCCTTGTGGATTAAGAGGAGCCATGTTATAAACATTTTAACTGTACAACCTCAGTTGTCAGCAGTCAACTAAGAGAGCTGTAATTCCGAGGCTGTCTTTTGAAGATTTTTGTTTGTTTAAGGTCCATGTATATCTTGTCATAATTGTGTACAAAATATATCAATAAGATTTCTCTTATTTCTCACAGCAAGGAATTCATCAACCAGGGGTGGCTGTTTGGCCTAGTGTTTAAGACACTGGTTAAGATGTATCCATACCAAGTCACAGTGCCTGGGTTTGTGCCTCAGTACCCCCCCCCCTCCTGATTCCCATTTTTCACCAATGCAGACCCTGGAAAACAGCAATTATGGCTCAATTAACTAGGGCGCTGCCACCCACATGGGAGATAGAGGTGGTGTTCCTGGTTCCTGGTTTTGGCCTGGCCTGGCCTGGGCTGGAGCAGCCCTAGCCATCGTAGAGAAGAGGGCAGTGAACCAGTAAATGGGTGTTCTGTCTCCCTGACTCTCAAATAAATAACTTTTTAAAATTCATTCTTACATGCATTTTTTTGGGGGGGATTGTGTGTGTGTGTTTTGGGTGGGGGGGGGGAGGATTGTGTGTGTGTGTTTTGGAGGAGGGCGGTATTCAATTTTCCCAGACTTTTAATACATTAGCAATCACTTGTCAGTATTCATTAGATACATGATAATTTTTCATTGATTCCCATGGTCAAATTTGAGAAATTTTGCACTCAGCTTTGTTCATAGTGTAAGTCCAAAATGTTATTGCATCCTAAATGGCCTCCTCTTCCTACAAATTGCACAGTCCTTGAGGCCATTGACCCTACTTTGTTCTCCCCCACACCAACATACAGCACAGTTTGCATCCCATGGATTTTACAGAATACTTTCACTGCTGCATCCGCAGTATATCCAGGCAAAATCAATTCACTTTCCCCCACCTACTGATGAGCTTTATTCCAGGTTCTGGGATTCTTGACATTTAGAGGGGCCGACATTTTCGTGCAACAGGTTAAGCCACTGCCCGCATCCCATATGAGCAAGATTTAAGTCCCAGATGCTCTGCTTCTGATTCAGCTGTCTGCTCATTCCCCTAGGAAAGTAACAGTCCCCAGTACCCATGGGGGAGACCCGGATGGAGTTCCAGGCTCCTGGACATTGCAGCCATTTGGAAGGGAGATCAATCCAGTGAATGGAAGACCTCTCTCTCTCTCTCTCCCTCTCTCCCTGCCCTTCCCCATCTGTAACTCTGCCTTTCAAATAAATATATCTTCAAAAAGAAAAAGAGAAGTATTAGAATAAGTGCATGGGTTCTACCCATATGGGACAGAGAGTGCAGGTCCTATTGGCCATCGACACACACATAGAACGACATAGAACGTAGCTATAGGACTTAAAAAATGAGAACATGGAGCTGATAGCAACATATGAAGGTACTTCAAAAAGTTCATAGAAAATAGAAGTAAAAGATAAGTTTGTTTTGGTGCAAAACAATTAAAATCCACACATAGTTTTTCATAATATGCATTCTCCATGAATATTTTGAATAGTCCTCCTACAGAATTACTTTTTGCTCATTGAGGGCAAGAATCACCATCAGTCTCATTCTTACATAACACCCTCTCACTTTATTCAATAAGGTCCTTTTCGTTGATGGGTCAAAGAATTAAGTATGCTGAATGTACATCACTCATTTTTTTTTTTTAACCAAGGCATTGGGTTGTTAGGAGTTAGAATGCTAAACTTTCACACTCAGAATGGAGACTGGCACACGTAGCCACTGAAAGAATATATGTGGACTAAGTGAGGAGTGAACATTTACTGTCCCTACTGATATAGTGAAATGAGTAGGCTGTTTTCACTCCCCCTAAATCAGTGAATAAGCTATTTCCAACTTCGGCCTGTTTCACCAAGTGTTCATAAATTGCATCAAATGATTTTTAAAAAGGAGCAGGAAAATTTATGAGTACAGGGGTCAAGAAATTCAAGACGGAAAAGCCCAGTGAGTTCATCTGGCTCAGGCTTTGGCTAGTGGTGGAGGCAGTGTTGTTCCTTTAGAGGAAAACTGTTATCCTGCAAGGATAAAATTGGGTGTCCAAGATTTTTTATTTAATCATTTGTTTTTAGAAGAATAATTCCACAATGGAACAAGTCTAGAGGGAAAATCATTCCTAATATCACTTGATTTTCCTTTCTTTTTCTTGGGATTGTTTATTGCATCCTTCACTATGGTTCACACCATAAACAGGCTTTCCTTAATAATGTTTGGACTCACAATTATTATTGTTCCTAGCTTTTCATACTCCACTTACAGAAACAGATACTACTGTCTACCTTCCCTTGTTTTTATAGTCTTTGTTTCTTCAAACCTTCAAAACATTTTTGCTTGGAAACTCTGAATTAAAATGGAAGATCAGAGTCTTCCTAGGGCCAGAGTTTAAACAGAAACAAGGGAGCAATTAAAATGTAAAATGCTTTAAATGTTCCTTATAATGGCATAACCTAATAGATATAACTATTTTCATAGCAAAGCATTTAAGACTATTGTCAGGTTACTTTGCATTTATACCAGGATTTCCCTCTTGCAGGCTCAAGCAACTCTAATAGAGCAGAATGCTTGATAAAATAGATTAGTGGGGCCAGTGCTGTGGCATAGTGAGTAAAGCCCTGTAGTGGCAGCATCCATAGGGATGCCAGTTTGAGTCCCAGCTGCTCCACTTCTGATCCAGCTCTCTGCTATGGCTTGGGAAAGCAGTAGAAAATGGCCCAGGTTCCTAGGCTCATAAATTAATGGGTGATATATCCTTCTGGAGTCAGAGGTTCAAAATCAGAGATGTGTCAAAGTGCTTTTCACATTGTAGAGAATCCAATAAACGTGTAATGAATAGCTAACTTCCTGATTCAAGCAACTGGAGTCCTGCCACCCATGTGGGAGACGTGGATTAGGTGCTCAGCTCCCAACACCAGCCTGGCTTAGTTCCAACCACTGTGGTACTTTGGGGAGTGAACCTGCAGATGAGAAATCTCTGTTTCTCTGCTTCTCTGTCCCCCAAATAAATAAGTAAATAAATGGCAAATTGACCTCTACTAATTATCATACTAACACTTGAATTTTAGAAAGCTACCAAATTGCTAACTTCACAACTGAGTTGTTTGCTGTATATCTCAACTCAATGCTATAAAACAATTTGGAGATATATCTCAGTACCAAAGATTGTGAGTTAGTTACTATTTTTTTAAAAAACTCTGATTAGGTTTCACAATTTTCAGGTGGACTTCATGGGCTTTATTGAGAGTAAGAAATCTAGCCAAGTAGTAGTAACAGTTGCTAACCAGGATTTGCTTATAGAAGACTTCAGGTGCATACAAGCCAAAAGTTTACTCAAGTGTTCAAAATTTGCACTCAAAGTAACGAGTTTTTATGGGGGCGAATATTAAAATCACAACTGAGAGAACCCCTCCATTTAAAAATTGTTACTGCTGGTTAGCAAATCAAATTCTTTCATAACATTTCCTACAGGTATTTGAGATTAGGATAAAAACTCAACTCTTTCTGCTGTATGCAGGCAGTCATCTTCTGGGCATTCAATCCAACGACCAAGCAGTGAACTATAATTTTGTCACATGTGAAACAAGGTATTTTGAGTGTCAGTGCAGTGCATTCAAACTAACAAGGAGAGTTTATACTTATATTATTAGTTTCCAAGCTATCATATTATTTATCCAATGTCTGGCAAAGTTTTCATAAAATGTTTATAAAGGTTTTTTATTTTTTTTAGGGAAACACAAATCTTGCATTGTATTGAGTTACTCAAAGTTACCCCAATTACCTCATGAAAACAACTTTCAAATAAGATCAACTCTATAGTTCTCAGGATATTATATGCATTCATTAAGGTAGCAATTAACTTCTCCCAGACTGGAGCTAGGAATAATTAGCAAAGTGAAAATTGCCAAAAGAATCCACCAAAGAAATGAAACATTAGTCATGAAATCAACAATCAGCCTTGACTGTCTCTCCCTAAAACACAGACTTAGAATCTAGCATTTTCAGAAGAAAAATCAAGACAAGAGAAAAACTGAACTGTGATTTGGAAGGTTGGGGCTATTATGTAAATAGATGTCAGCCAGATGATAAAAGATATAATCAAGCTAGAAATGGTTGCTGCTGTTATTTGGTTGCTATTATTACAAAAAGTCATTTATGTTCAGAAAGAACTCTAGGATTTCTGTTCAGGGTTTTTAATCTGTTTCCGTCACACTAAACAAAGCAAGAACTCAGGAGCTACCACTATCTTGGCAACTGCAAGTGCTGAGTGCTTAGTACAGGCAGTTAAAATGTAAAATCACTTAATGTATCTTCCAAAAAAAAAAAAGAACATTTCAGAGAGAACTTTTGCTATTGATGTAACAACATGTAATCAAATATTCTAATAGCATTTAATACTTTTTACACATTTGGTAAAAATTATCCTACATATTCTCTGGTCTCAATTATTTTAATAACTCAAATTATTAATAACATAAGGAAGTGATATAAGCCTATAAACTTCAGTTAACCCACAAATCTGTAAACTTGATCACTCAAAAAAAAATAAGTTCCAACATTTCAACTAAATGTGTGTTCTGATAGCATGTTTCTTGAAAACACAGGTCACTACATACTATTAGTTTTCTTCCCACCACTAGAGAAAGTATAGGTGCACAAAAGAAATTGACCTGCAAAGGTTTTCTAAAAAGCACATACTGTGAATGGCCTCAGCTATTCTGTAAATCTACAGGGGAAGATTGGTATCTGTTTTTCTCAAGAACTTCACAGGTAAGTCATCCTAAATTGTGGCTAATCAAATATTGATTCTATTTTATCCTAATAAAGGAATATTCTGACCTAGTAAGTCTAGAATAGGGCATTTCTTTGTTTTTAATGTTTATTATTTCATTTATGAGAGAGAGAGAGAGAGAGAGAGAGAGAGAGAGGGAGAGAAACAAACGCTCCATCCTCTGGTTCATTCCCCAAATGCCTACAAAGTGTTGCGACTGGACAAGATAAAGCCAGGAGCCAGAATGCAATCCAGGCCTCCCATACGGGTGACAGGGACTCAAGTGCTTGAGCTATCAACTACTGCCTCCCTGCGTCTGCTTTGGCTGGAAGCTGGAGTCACAGCAGAGCCAGGACTTGAACTCAGGCACTCCACTATGCTATACAGTTACTCCAACTGTTGTCGAAACCACTGCCGCAAACATCCAATCGAAAGCCTGGGCATTTCCAATGAGTTCCCAGGTGATGCTTATGTCATTGGCCCTCGGAAACACTGTGAATTGCAAGGCCACAGGACATAGTATTTGTAGATAATTACAGAAAATGGGAACCATGTGACATTAAAACCAACATGAGCTGTTTAGAATTAGATCTAATTTTATCCCCTATTCCTTACTAAACACCCATTATACACAATCAACATATAATTCAGAACTGGGTAGAAATAAGTCTAGGCATCTCTGTGGGACTAAGAAATCAAAAGCGTTTTTAGTAAAAAGTCACTGAGCCATGTACTTCCTTACACAGTAAGTACGTTAAATAAAACTAATTTAAGAGAGGTTAAATATTAATTTTTTAAAAAAATCACAATCTGCAACCCCTTTAGGAATGGTTGGTGGCCCCAGGAACGCATGGCAGATTTTTTTCCCCCCTTAGGCACTGCATTGCTGAACTGCTCACATGATGAACCTGTACTGAGGAGGGAAATTTGCTCACAATCTGCTGTCCATTAGCACCTTACGGAAAATAAGTATTGAGATTCACCAAACTTTCTGAGGTTACTCTTCAAAGCAAAGACAGTTCAAGGACCATTTTGTTGATGCTCATATTGAAAAAATAATCCTAAAACACTCTCTGGGTCCTGTAGTTTGAGGGACTTAGATTTAAGTAGAAAAGGTAGGTGGTGACACAAGTCACAGTAAGTCTTCAAAATTCCAATATTCTAGTATATGTATTTAGGCCACATAGAAAGTTTCTTAGATTCACAGTGTTTGTTTTTTCCTCCTTATGTCCATATAATCAGGCCTCATTAAATCCTGTGTCTGGATATATAACTATCCTGTTAAACCGGTTGATCATTCTAGAAAAAGCTTTTTTTTTCATCTTCTATGAGATACATGATGTGTTATTAATCTGCAGATAGAGATTAGCCTTATAAAGACAACATTCCACAAAAGATGTTGACCACCCATCAAGCAGCAAATACTTATTTTGTGTCTTCTTTCTTTTTTACTATCCATCTTCACCCCCCACCTCCCCCCACACACCAAGTTCTATGCTCCCCTTGCTTTAAGGAAAGACCAAAAAGAGAAAATGTCCCCCACGTACAGCTTGTCCTTGCTTTGTTTCCCAGAATCTTAAGGGTAGAGAAGTAGATGATTTTGACAGCTGAGAACACAGGGAAATATCAGGATCTGGCTTTCCCAGAAAGCCTGGGAAGCCACAGTCCATGGAGACATCAAAGTCTTGGAGGGGCAGAGCTGTTGCTATACCTGGACCAGCCCAGACCCAGGCACCTGTGCATCCCACCAGGCCACAAAGGCCTAGACACACAACATCTAGGTGGTAACCCATGTCATCAAGGCATGAAGGGGCTGCCCTCAGAATTTAGTGAGGGTAAGATTCCATGAAGTGAGAACAATTAATAGGTTGCATCTCCTGTCAGCTCAGAGACCTGGGCCTTGAAAATGGTTTTATTAGATTTAAATAAAATAAAGTAACATTGCTGGCACCGCGGCTCAATAGGCTAATCCTCCACCTGCGGCGCCGGGACCTCAGGTTCTAGTCCCAGTCGGGGCGCCAGATTCTGTCCCGGTTGCTCCTCTTCCAGTCCAGCTCTCTGCTGTGGCCTGGGAAGGCAGTGGAGGATGGCCTAAATCCTTGGGCCCTCCACCCGCATGGGAAACCAGGAGAAGCACCTGGCTCCTGGCTTTGGATCAGTGTGGTGCACCAGCCGCAGCGGCCATTGGAGGGTGAACCAATGGAAAAGGAAGACCTTTCCTTCTCTCTCTCTCTCTCTCTCTCTCTCACTGTCCACTCTGCCTGTCAAAAAATAAATAAATAAAGTAACATCGTTTGAACATCCTGGTTGTGGTTGTGAAATCACAGATTTGAAACCTAAATGTGTGCAATGCAGGTGTGAGATTGTAACAGAAAAGTAAGGTTAATCCCGGTTTTAATAAAACCTGGGGCATTCTCTGAGACTTTATTTAAAAAAATGTAAATGACTTTCTGAGAAAAATAAAAAATCAGCCATGAATACAAAGTCCAGATGTATTTTCCCATAGGTTAGTATAAGCACAAATACAGACTACACGGTGAACTCTGTAAGGGATTGGTAAGAATCTTTGCACTGGCTTGAGAAATTGTTCCTTTACTTCAAGTTGGTTCTGGGCTAACCTTCTGATATGACTGTTCAAGATTGCCTGATTATTTATGTAAATCAAGATTAATTCTGCCTTTCTGACTTCAAAGTCACCCATTGCTTTCCTCTATGGGAAGCTTCTTTGCTGACAGATTTCACGATTTGCAACTGCAAACGTTCACAGCGGCCTTTAAGAAAAATCATTGCCAAATGATTCCTCTGGAGTTTCAGAGTTCTCCTTCTCAGACTTTCAAAATGCCAGTGGTGTACCGAATGTATTCTGGGGGGAAGCGTAACTGGTTAGCCCCCGAGCCACCTAACCTGGGGCCTCTTCGTCATGTTGTCACAGAAGAGGGGCGCTTGAAATTCCACTTTGTGGGAAGTTATCAGCACCCCATTAGAACTTCAGGTGCAAAGCAACTCTTTGGGGAGAAGAGCAGAGTCTCTACAGCTGGGGTTGTTCAACCACAATGATTTCTTTCCTTCAAATTCTGACCACACAGATGTCCAGGGCACCCCTCATTTTTGTACTGCACTGTTTTCTTTCACATTTGTGATATAAGGGTGCATGATGCCAAGCAAGCAAGTGCACCAAACTCCACCCCTAAGAAGCAAATATCGCTGGCAGCCAATCAACAGGGAAATGTGAAAAATCCACTTGGTAAAAATGCCCTTTATAGCGTACCCCAGTGAGGCTCAACGCAGTACCATAAACGTTCATTCTTCAAGTACAATCATTTGTTCCTCAAGAACATCATACCTTTAATTGGTTCCATCACATATACATCTATTGCCAAATAGTTTCCTAAAAATATCAGCAACTTCAAAGTCAAAATCTTACTTTTACCAGAAAAAATTCATTATTATTAAAAGAGAAAAGTTTATCTAAATGATGAGCATCTTAGAAGTTTTCCAAAACAACTTTTGGATTAATGCAAGCAAAGCATTTGACAGTGATAGTCTAACATATACTCTGATGGCTCCTTTAGACTCTGTGAGCCTGGTCAACACAACACACATAAAGCAATGTCCTTGTATACTGTACAAACAGAGGTTACTTAACCTGCTAACTGCCAAAAATATTTGAGTATGCCACATCTACTTATCTCAATAAATAGAGTTCTCAAAAAAAAAATATGAACACTATAAAGATTGTGTCTGAGCCAAACTCCCTTTCTCCCTGTACCATCTTATTTGGAGTTAACTGGTAACTGGATCCATTCCCTGTGGATATGGGATTGTTTTCTAGTCTAACATGTGCCTTTGGCAGGAAAAAAATCTCATTTCAAGTTTTTATCACTCTTCATTAACTCTGTTTTCTTTTCTTTTTTTTTAAAGATTTTATTTATTGATTTGACAGGTAGAGTCACAGACAGTGAGAAAGACAGATAGAAAGGTCGTCCTTCCATTGGTTCACTCCCCAAATGGCTGCTACAGTTGGAACTATGCCGATCCAAAGCCAGGAGCTAGGTGCCTCTTCCTGGTCTCCCACACAGGTGCAGGGCCCAAGCAGCTGGGCCATCCTCCACTGCTCTCCCAGGCCACAGCAGAGAGCTGAACTGGAAGAGGAGCAACCGGGACTAGAACCCAGTGCCCATATGAGATGCCAGCACCACAGGTGGAGGATTAACCAAGTGAGCCACGGCACCGGCCTCTCATTAACTCTGTTTTCAATAAATCCATACTCATTTTCCTGTGTGATGCTTTTTAATTTATGTATATATAGACAGATTCAGATATGTAGTAACAAAGTATCAAGCTAAAATCATATATAGATGTGTATACAAATACAATATTCTAGGGTGATAATATGCTATGATAATTTAGATATCAGATGCTTATATTTTTATATCATAGTAATATAGCAACATCGTGTACATAAAACACAGTAACATTACATATACATTATATACACATATACACATGCACATCACATATACACAGAGACAAAATCTGGCAATTTTAATTATTGTAGCACTGAAATATCTTAGCATAATATTCAAGATTCATCCTTTTTTTACTCTAAAATTTTGTCAGCTGTCCACACTTCAGAAAAGGTACAGAAAACAAAGAAGAACAAGAATAAAAGGGAGGACAGGAAAGAAAAAGGGGAAAAGGAGGAGGAGAAAAGAAGTCAAAGTCACATTGTAGACTGGCACTGGAATTATAACTTATTTTATGGACAACGGCTTCTGGGTAAAATTAAATCCTGCCTTCTGTGACTATGATGTGCCTTTCTATTTAAATCTTTTAGGACAATGCATCAATTTTCATAATTTTTCTTCTTGTTTTTTATTCTCAAGCTTACATAGCTAGTTTATACTTCTGTTGCTATTATGAATATGATCTCTTATTTTCACTTTATTTTCAAATCGGTTACAGCCCCAGACAGTTGTACAGCTGTTATTTTCATTTTCATCTCCTTGAGTCCTTCGTGTATATCTCAATTGGTTTGAACTCAAGGAGGAGCAGACACTTGGACAATGGCTGTCATTGATCACCATCTTCCTGGCCCTAAAGATCAGCAAATATTTATACAGATTTTCTTCACTGGCCTGTGGTTGATATGTACTGCATCATAAATTTCCTAATCTTGAGCCTCTTTCTGGATAACATTCAGTATCCATCCTCTTTTTCTCTCCCTAAAACTTCAAAATATTTTCTGGTATACTTCCTTCCTAATCATGGTGTGTTATATTTAAATCATGTTGCACTAAATTAGTATCCAACTTGAATATTTGTCATGATTGGGATAGAACTGAAGCTTTTTGTGTTTTTGTAAATTTGCCTAATACTCTTACATTAGCTAAATTAGAAAGTTTCCCTTCTATTTCTGGTTTCTTCATTCTTTGGAGATTTAGAAAACATTCACTTTGGGGCAGTGCCGTGGCTTACTAGGCTAATCCTCCACCTGCGGCGCCGGCACTCTGGGTTCTAATCTTGATTGGGGTGCCGGATTCTGTCCTGGTTGCTCCTCTTCCAGTCCAGCTCTCTGCTGTGGCCCGGGAGTGCAGTGGAGGATGGCCCAAGCGCTTGGGCGCCTGCACCAGCATGGGAGACCAGAAGGAAGCACCTGGCTCCTGGCTTCAGATGGGTACAGCAAGGCCATTTGGGGGGTGAACCAATGGAAGGAAGACCTTTCTGTCTGTCTCTCTCACTGTCTAACTCTGCCTGTCAAAAAAAAAAAAAAAATTCACCTATAAAACTATCTGGACAAGAGTCTTAAAAAATAACACACAACTTGTAATTATTTCTCTGGTGATTGAACTTTATAATTACTTTAGAGTTCATTTTACTAGCTTACATTTTCTATAAGATAGTATGAAATAGTTTGAGTTATTGAGATTTTACCATCATTAATACATATTTTATATTTCTATATCATGTTTTATACATATCACTATATTAACATTCTAATTCCTTTTTGTTGTTTAGATTTGCCTGTAATTTATATAGTTCTCATTTTTAAAAATACCAGTTATTGGTTTTCATGGCATTCTATAGATGTTTAACTTGTCATTGCTTATTGCCGTATCATATCACTTGCTTCCTTTCTCCTACTTTCCATAAACTTGACTGCCAACTTTCAAGTGTTTTGAGAATGTTTTAAAAATTATTTTCCTTCATTTGTGTTTAAAAACAGAAACATGTAGGCTCTGATTCTCTAGAATGATTTGAGTCATTTACTTCAAACTTTGATACACTGGATTCTCATTGTTTTCATTTTCTGTCTAATTTGTAGACTGTCTGGAAATTTTCTTTTTCATTCCAGAGCTGCTAAGATGTAACATATTTTCTTTGGACTTATGTTATTAATTTTCTTTTTTTATTTATTTTACTTTGTGTTCAGTGAGCCCTCTGGAGTTTTCAGACTCAGGCTTTCTTCAGTTCATTAAAATTTCCCTTAATTGTCATTTCATGAACCCGTCTCTTTGGCTCTCTCTCTTTCAGAAATCTCTATTAAATATATGTGGGTCTTTGGAAAGTTCGCAGAAAATAAGTATTACAAAAAAAATCATGCATGGATTTCAAAATTGTTTTGCACTAAAATAAACTTTTATTTCCATCTCTCCACGAAATTTTTGAAGTGCCCTTATATGCTAAATTCCTTGTTTCTGCCTCCATCTCGTCTTTTCTATCGTTGTTTTTAAGCTTTGTTTCTTTTTATTTTGATCCCTGAAGAATTATGGAGCACGTCAAACTTTTACAATTCCATTTTCTATAACAGACAACTTTCTCCTTTGCCTCTTTGACTGCTTTTAATTTGGATAATTAAAAAAAAATCTTTTACTTTCCTTTAAATTATAGTTCACTTACTCTTTGATTGGTATCTTTTCATTAGTAACCATGTTGGTGACAGGGATATAATATTTCTTTGAATCTTTCTGAATACCCAGAAAAAAGACTCAAAGTTTGTTTTGCTTATTAAAGTAATCTCCAGCATTTCATGGCAGTTTTCTTCCTTTCGACTAAATAATTGATGTGCTTATGATTTTCCTGTCTTCCCAGGAACCCCTGAGACAAAGGAAATTCTCTTGTTGACACATTTAAAGGCTGATACGCAATGGTCAAAGACTGTGTGGGTCTCTGGTCAAAGCTTGCTAGCATGAAATGACATAAATATGAAACATCAAGATTTACTGTAATCATACATTGCTAGTTCAGAAGTACAGTGGCCTGGGGAGAATTAGGAAGTACCTAAAGCCAAAGGCAGCAAACCGTGTCCAGAAACTGGCTGTCAGAGGGCCACCATTCTTTGCCTGCCACAGCTGAATATGCTACAAACCAGCTAAAGAAGAGCCCACTGCTTTCCTTGTGGGCCAATTAGGCAGAGAGTAAATGCCACCTTGGACATCTCCACTTGCCATGACCTCCTGGAACTAAGTGTGTTTCTCAGAAGCAGTAATAGGACCCACATTTTCCCACGACTTTGGATAGCAGAGATGGAGAAAGGGCTGGTGATACACTGAGATTTTACTAGGCCTTTTGCACTTGCCTCACCTGTAGAGAGGATGTGTCCAATCACTTTTTCTTATCAAGTCTCTTTATTCAAAGCAAGTGGAAATTCCTCAAAGTTTCTTGTGGGAAAAACCACTCTTCCTTAGGTTGCCTGGATTGATAAAAGTTATTCCTCCTCTTATATTCATTGGAGATTTCAATTAGAGTTATATCATCTGCAGTAATATGTGCTTAATTAATGAAGTTTACTAACTTAGGTCTTTCTGGGGCCACAGAAATGCCTTCTATTGATCTCCAAAGGTACAGTCCTATGGGTTTTATTTTATGTCTACCTCTGAGTGTAATGTTTCTGAACACAGTATTTAACAAGTGGGTCAATTTGTCCATTGACATCTGGGAAAATACTAAACTTACTTTGGTCGATGAATGGAAGAGAAATCACCTAGAAACATATGCCCTCTTCACAGTTTCCTAGCTTCCAGCAACTTCCAAAACAGCTGCAAAGAGAGTTTTATTTCAGGAGGTCCCACTTGTCTATTTGCTCAGAGAGAACAACCTCTCCCTGTAGATTAAAAGTAATCTATTCCACCACCATGGGCATAAAAGAATTATATTTTCAATCTGGAGTAGACTATACTACTCATTCACCATTTAAAACAAAGGAACCAATTGCATTTGTAGGTTGAATCTGTTAAGTGATATTACTGTAAAGCATACTTATATATACTTCCCTGACAGTAAAAGCAATAAAAAATGAATGAATGAGTTGAATGTTTTAGATTAAAATGTAAGGATATTTCAGAGAATATGTAAAAATCCTCTTAATAGGTGGGCATTTTGTCAAGTTGTTGACATGTCAGTTGAAATATGCACATCCCATGACAGAGTGTCTGGGTTCAAGTACTGGCTGTGTTCTGCAATCTGACTTCCTGCTAACCTGCACCCTGGGAGGCAGTAGTGATGGCTAAGGTAGTTGGTTTCTTGCCACCCATGTGAAAACCTGGATTCAGTTCCTGGATCATGCCCCATTGGCAGGACTGCTGGAGGCATCTGAGCACTGAACCAGAGGATGGGAATACTCTATCTCTATGTATATTTCTGTTTGCCTCTGAAATGAATAAAAATACTTAAATAAATAAACTTCCTAAAAAATTCTCCTTGATCAGAGATATCTCTTATTAAATTCCCTTTTATGTTATCTTCTACTTCCTACCAAACACATTGTTCCCTCCTAAACTTCTAACATGCAGTCCCTTAAAATATCTCAAGTATTTTTATATGAATATTGCTATGCAATTCAAAAAAGAAGGCATTCATATGAATGCAACCAATAAAACAGGCAGGGTGGACATTACAGCACAGTGGGTTAAACCACCACTTGTGGCACCCACATTCCATATCTGAGTGCCTGGGATCAGGTTCCACATCCACTTCCCACCCAACTTCCTGTTAATGCACCTAAGAGGCAGCATATAATGGCCCAAATACTTGGATTCCTGCCACCCTTGTCGGAGACCTGGCTTCAGCCTGGTTTAGTCCCAGCTATAGCAGGCATTTTGGGGATTGAACCAGCAGATGGAAAATCTCTCTCTCTCTTTCTATCTTTCAAATTGAGGAATAATAAATCTTTTTAAAAAATAATGCATTTCTCACTTTACTTGAGATACTAATTCTGCATGAACAGATCCACTCACTTTATTCTTCTATCATACTTCTGGGGAAAAAAATCACCACCTTCAATTCTGATTTTGTTTTGTGTTGTTTTTGTATATCTAATACACTGTTTTACATTATATCAACTCTTTAGCAAGGGAATAGGAGCATCAGGTATGATGAATTTCCTTCAGTTTTATCTTTCAAAATACATTATCTTAGGGACTGGCCTCGTGGTGTAGCAGTTAAAGCTGCCATCTGTGATACCTGCATCCAATATGGGCATCAGTTCCAGTCCTGCCTGCTCCAGTTCTGAGCCAGCTCTGTGCTAATGGGCCTTGGAAAGCAGAAGAGGATGGCAGATGCTTGTGCCTCTGCACTCAAGGGGGAGACCAGGAAGAATCTCCTGGCTCCTGGCTTCCGGCTGGCCAGGTGCAGCCATTTGAGAGTGCACCGGTGGGTGGAAGATCTCTGTTTCTCTCTCTCTCTCCCTCTCTCTGTAACTCTGCCTTTCAAATAAGTAAATAAACCTTTAAAAAAACACGAAAACACACCAAAATGTATTATTTTAAATTGGTCTTTAACAAAGAATAATGTTCTAAGAACATGGATTTACCATGAATCCTTTTAGATTCATGAATCCCTTTTGATTCAAAATAGGAGTAATAAGAAAGCCCAGTAAGAGATGACACGATCTACATCAATTTACAAATCAGCTCCTACTACATCAAGGTGTGTATGTGTGTGTGGGGGGGATTAGCAAGCCTATATTACAAGACATCAGGATGGGATATTGGCTACTCTATTCATTGCCTGATTATGAGCTGATCTGATTCACTCAATCGATATTCTCTTCTTCCTTCATTCTTGATGTCAAATCTTCCCTGAAAGCACATTATCAGTTTAAAGAACTTCATTGGTAGAGAATATTTCTGACTCCACAGAATTCAGTAAAAATTACTTTATTTGGATCAGACAAGAAGGAGATGATATTGTCTAGGCTAGTGAATTTACTCAAAACTGCCACCAAGGATCTGGACATCTGTCTTTCCATCCTGTGCTCCATAATGTGTGAGCCTCAGTGGATTACAGCTTCTTGGTCACAAAATACTGCTACAAGCTAGGTACAGAACCTAAGTGATAGGAAGGAATGAGGAAAAGAATATGTGGTATCTATAAACCAGAAGACAAATATGGGGCCAGCATCATGGTGCAGTGGATTAAGCTACCACTTGCAATGCCAGCACCCCATACCAGTCCTGGATGCTCTACTTTGCATCCAGCTTCCTGCTAATTCATCTGTGAAGGTAGTAGATGATGAACTAAGTGCTTGATTCCCTATAAACCATGTAGAAGACCCAGATGAGATTCTTGGCTCCTGGCTTCCTTTTGACCTAGCCTTGGTTCTTGTGAGCATTTGGGGAGTGAACCAGAGAATGGAAGATCTCTATCTCTTCCTGTTACTCTGCCTTTCAAATAAATCTTTTTTAAAAAAAATAAAAGGGCAAAATTGGGGCCACTGTTGTGGCATATACAGTAAAGCCACTGCCTGCCATGCTGGAAACCCATATGAATATCCGTTTGTATCTCTGCTGCTCCACTTCTGATCGAGCTCCCTGCTAATGCACTTGGGAGGGTAACAGAACATGGTCCAAGTGCTTGGGCCCCTGCACCCATGTGGGAGACACAGATGAAGCTCCTGGATCCTGGCTTCTACCTGGCCCAGCTCTGGTCATTGTGGTCATTTGGGAAGTGAGCTAATGGTTGGAAGATCTCTCTCTCTCTCTCTTTCTCTGTTGCTCTGTCTCCATCTGTCTCTGTCTCTGCCTCTCCCTCTTCCTGCCTCTTCTTTCCTCTCTGCTACTCTGCCTTTCAAATAAATAGATCTTTTTGTAAAAAAAGGACAAAATCTGCTCCAAATCCAGAAGATTCTTTGTTGATATCCGTTGTCCATAGCTGTGTCTTGTGACCACTACTAGCTTCAAGAAGGGGTTATTAAATTATCATACATAGGCTATTTATCTCCCTTAACCAAAGTGAGAATCTTTAGTAGGGGACAGAAATACAGATATAGATCAACAGAGGGTATTGGCTGCTAAACAGTTTTCTCTAACAAATGTCTCTCTTTTGGGGTAAATAGCTCATTCTCAGAGGTGCTGGATCTGTAACATCAGCTAATTCCCATTGATGCAGATGAGTTAAATGTATAACTTCTCTCAACATCTGAACAATGTGCATATTATGCTCATTTGGAATAATCATTAAATAGATCTTATTTCACACACACTTAAATGCTTCTTCACATTGATGATTTAAAACAATTTATGCAATATACTCACTGATATTCATTTTAGAATCTCTTTTGAACTTACTACCATTGAAACCTTTTACACCATCTTCATGAACACCGGCCCTCCAACTCTCTAATAATTCAGAATATCCCAGCTGATGTCTACTGAATTGAGATCATCAAAGCCATTCCTCCCCAGTAAGTCCATTTCTCTTCAAAAGCTATATCTGACCTTGCTTTTTATCCATGAGAAGGCTAAAAAATGCCCACTTCTCATTTCAAGGGTAGTTATTCTGATGCAATATTTAAAGAAAATTAACTTTATTTTAGAACACAGGTAGCTCCAAATATGATGATTGGCTTACAATTTTCAAACTTTTTGATGGTGTCAAAGTGATACACATTCAATAGAAACCATACTTTGGATGTTGAATTTTAATCTTTTCCAAGCTAGCGATGTGAGGTCAGATCCTCTTACCCAATGCTGGGCAGTGGGCACAGCTCCACTCAGCCATGCAATCACATGGATGAACACTGGGTACTCTGCAGCGTGCTATGCTGTTAAGCCATGATATTTGGCATGTTAGGTATGTAAAATGCATTTTTGATGTGCAATAATTTCTACAAAGGATTTATCAAGACATACCCCCCTACTTACTGTAAGTTAAAGGGCAGCTATAATTTATGATCTAAAGAAAAGGTGCAAAGATAGTACAAATTCCCTTAAGTACCACACCATTTCCCCTATTAACATCTTACATTAGCATATTAATCATGCATAATGAGCTAATACTGGCATGTTATTATTTTTGACACATTACTAACTAAAGCCCATAATTTACTCAGATTTTCTTAGACCTAATGTCCTTTTTCTATTCCAGGATCTCTTGCAGAACCCCAAATCACATTTAGTCATCATGACTGTTAGACTCTTCTTGATAGCTTCTCGTACTGTTCTTGTTTTCCATGACCTTGATGATTTTGATGAGTGCTTGTCATTTTATAGAATGTTCCTCAAATGGAATTTGTCTGAAGTTTTTCTAATGATTAGACAGGGGTCATGCATTTTTGGGAGGAAGACTGCAGAAGTGCTATTTCTGCAAGATCGAATCAAAGGTACATGCTATCAATACAACTTACAGATGTTAACCTTGATCACCTGCCTGAGGGGCCATAGCGTCTCCCCTGTAAATGGATATTTTCTCCCTGTTTCCCATGCAGTAGTCTTTGGACAGAAGTCCCTTGATTCAGCCAAAACTTAAGAAGTGGGAAGGGCAGGTGTTTGGCTTAGTGGTTAAGAACCACTTGGTACACCTGCATTCAATATTGAAGTGCCTGAGTTCAAATTCCAGTCCTGCTCCTGATTCCGGTGCCTTGTTAATTCGCACCCAGGGTCATGATGGAGACAGTGGTAGCCCAAATTATTGGGGTCCTGCGTGGGAGCTCTCTCTTGGCCTTTCAAACAAACAAATAAATAAATAAATATTTAAAAGTGAGAAATTACTCCTTCCTTGGGGAGATAGTATCTATTCTTCTATTCTAATGATTTAAAATTCTGCATGGGAGAGCTGTCTATTGTCTTTCATTAATTTATATATTAATCATGAATTAATATTAGCATAGACTCATGAATATTTAGTCTTTATATTATAATACTACACTGTTTCCTCTTTGTTTTGTTTTGAAAAATTGGAAATCTATAAAATAAAGGACTGATATAAGAAAATAGACAAATAAAGGTCTTGATTTGATATACAACGTTGTATAGCTACAAGTTGGATTTGTAAATTTAATGTCATACATTATAATATAGTGAAAACATCAGGGCTGGCACCGTGGCTCAATAGGCTAATCCTCTGCCTGCAGCGCTGGCACACCAGGTTCTGGTCCTGATCTTGGTGCCAGATTCTGTCCCGGTTGCTCCTCTTCCAGGCCAGCTCTCTGCTGTGGCCCAGGAGTGCAGTGGAGGATGGCCCAAGTGCTTGGGCCCTGCACCCCATGGGAGACCAGGAGAAGCACCTGGCTCCTGCCATCGGATCAGCGCGGTGAGCCGGCCGCAGTGCACCAGCCGTGGCAGCCGTTGGAGGGTGAACCAATGGCAAAGGGAGACCTTTCTCTCTGTCTCTCTCTCACTGTCCACTCTGCCTGTCAGAAAATAAATAAATAAATAAATAAAAGATAAAAGAAAACATCAGGAGTTATAGTTATACATAATTTTGCTTTAAATTTTTTAAGTTTTATTCATTTGAAAGGCAGAGTTACAGAGAAAGAGAGAGAAAGAGGGAGATCTTCCATACACTGGTTCATTCCTCAAATGACTGCAATGGCCAGGGCTGGCCAGGCTGAAGCCAGGAGCCAGGAGCTTCTTGCAGGTCCCCCAAGCATTTGGGCCATTCTCTGTGGGCCATTAATAGGGAGATGTATCTGAAGTGGAGTGCAGGACTCAAATTAGCACCCATATGGGATACCAGCACTACAGGCTGCAGCTTAACTCACTATGCCACAGCTCTGGCCCCTGTTATAAGTTTTTTTAAAACATTTATTTATGTATCTTATTTACTTATTTAATATGTGTATCTATAAGGCAGAAAGAGAGAGAAAAGGGAGTGCGAGAAGTAGAGGGAAAGGGTAGGAGAGAGAGAGAAAGAGAGAGAGAGAGAGAGAGAGAGAGAGAGAGAGAGAGAGAGAGATTTTACATTTCCCAGTTCACCCTCCAAATGGCCACAATGGCCAAGGCTGATCCAGGCACCAAAGCATGGAACCCCATCTGAATCTTTCCCATGAATGGTCGGGGCCTAAGCACTTGGGCTGTCCTCCACTTACTTCTCAGGTGCATTAGCATAGAACTGGATCAGAAGCAGAACAGCCAGGACTCAAACCAGGCACTATGATATGGGATGCCAGCATCACAAGTAGTGGCTTACCCTACTTACCTTTCCACAATGCCCACCTTGTTTTAAGCTTTCTAAATAAAATAATGTGTATAATTATATAATTACACAGAAAATACATTAAAATGTTTTAAGTGACCATCTCGGAGTGAGGTTGCCAATAACTACTTGTGGAGTTTTTGTGTTTTTCTACACTTTTACCAGTTCTCTACAATGAATAGTATTATTTGTTTAATATTAAAATATACATAAAAATAAACTGCTGCCTTACCCACAAATCAAGATAGGACATTTTAACATGAATCATGCTACTAGGATTCAAAAGCCATTGCATATAATAGAAATTCCTTTCACTTTGCAATTTGGAAGCTGAATATAGTATTTCTCTAGTTAGCATTCAGTATTCACTCCTCAACCTACATGGAACACACTCTTATATTATGTATCCATGTGTTAAATTATACATGACATTGAAAGCAGTGGTGGCTGATCATATTTCTCACATCACCCAGCACAGTGCCCTTCAAAAATGACAATAATGAGAATGAGCTGTATAGATCGTTTCATTTATTCTTCACCAGTCTCACATATAGCATCACTGCCACTTGGTCCTCACTTTAAAGAGAAAGATGAGTCTCTGAGAACTTAATTTGCCCAATATCAGACACAGAATAAGTAGTAAAGTTAGAACTCTAGGCCAGTGCTGCGGCTCACTGGGCTAGTCCTCCGCCTGCGGCGCCGGCACCCCTGGTTCTAATCCCAGTTGGGGCGCCGGATTCTGTCCTGGTTGCTCCTCTTCCAGTCCAACTCCCTGCTGTGGCCCGGGAAGGCTGTGGAGGATGGCCCAAGCGCTTGGGCCCTGCACCCACGTGGGAGACCGGGAGGAAGCACCTGGCTCCTGGCTTTGGATCAGCGCAGGGAGAACCAACGGAGGGAAGGAGGACCTTTCTGTCTCTCTCTTAAAAAAAAAAAAGACTCTAGCCCTAAGAGTCTAAGAATGGTTCCAGTCTGGATAAAAAAGGCAAGAATGAAGCAATGAATTCATTTCTCCACTTTGTTCTCCTTACATCCTAAGGTCTGATTCCTGCAGCCTATGTCTCTGACTCCTTTGTCAATTGGCTTCTTTCAGTTGGGCCAATGCAAGGCACCAGTAGGATACTGGAAGACTGGAAGAAAGAAGGAGATTTCCATCCCGTCTCTGCCTTGGCCAGCATCTGCACCCAGCTCTCTAGTCCCCAACAGACCAGCCACTTCTGCTCTCTGACCCCCAACTTCATGACCAAAGGTCTCCTTCCCCCCCTCCACCCTGTCAGCCAGCAAGTCTACAACAAGCAGTTGTTGCTAATCTCTGCCTCACCAACCTCTTCAGCTGCTCAGACCCTCCCTAACATGTTTGAACAATTCCGTGAATTGAAATCACTGCTTCCAAGATTGATATCCTCCATAAAGAAACTCTCCTGTTAAAATTTTCCCAAAGAACTCTTGCAAGTTGTTAATATCCAAAATTCACAGAACCTATGAATATCTCAATACAATATTTTTCCATTGATACTTAAAAGGAAATATTTACATGTATTTCCCGAGACTCTATAGACAATTTTAAAGAAAGCAAGGCCCCCTGCATTAAGGAGAAAGCCTTGTGCTACATTCAAGATCCAAGTAGTACAACATCAGAATCACTTGTAGACATTTCTTCCAGTGTACAACAGCCACAAAGGGGAAATACTGCATTCTTCTTGGAGCCCTAACCTCATAGGTTTCTTTGGAATTAATCTTCACCAGGCCATGAGAGCAGATGCTTTGTATACTGCTCTAAATTACAGCTTTCCCAGTAGTGTCTGGCATAAAGGAGGTGCTCATTAAGGATTTTGTTACGGTATTGTTATCAGGTGCTTTAATTACGTCATGCATAAACTTCAGAGAATTTTCACATCTTTAACTTAATTGCAAATTAACTGACCACTTTTTGTACTTTTTTTATTTTTTTATTTTTGACAGGCAGAGTGGACAGTGAGAGACAGAGACAGAGAGAAAGGTCTTCCTTTTTGCCGTTGGTTCACCCTCCAATGGCTGTCGCGGCCTGCGCCTTGCGGCCGGTGCACTGCACTGATCCAGCAGGAGCCAGGTGCTTATCCTGGTCTCCCATGCGGGTGCAGGGCCCAAGCACTTGGGCCATCCTCCACTGCACTCCTGGGCCACAGCAGAGAGCTGGCCTGGAAGAGGGGCAACTGGGACAGGATCCTGCGCCCCGACCGGGACTAGAACCCGGTGTGCCGGCGCCGCTAGGCAGAGGATTAGCCTGTTGAGCCACGGCGCCTGCCACTTTTTGTACATTTTACAATGAATTATGAACCCCACAGAATGTTCTCTGATTGAAAGAGGAAAGCAGTAGAGACTTCTGGAAGAGTTTGCCCTGGCCAACTGGAGCCACAGCACATGTTACTCTAAAAGGTTGACCAGAAACCCAGAAAATCCTCAGCGGTCCAGAAGAGGAAAGATACTACTTTTCTAAAACTATTTTTGAAAAAGAAAAGGACAGAAAAAGCAGAAGGAAAAAAAACTGAGTCTCCAGGGATTAGAATTTCCCCTACCCTCTCCAGCACACAGAGCAGAAGACTTTTTTTTTTTTTAAGAAAAAAATAAAATCTAATTTTGGCAGAGATTGTGGACAGCTTTGGATAGTCACTTAATCTCTATCATTGAGTGTGAAGTGTGGGTAATCTATCCCAGTCTATGTTACAGGAGTTAAAGAAGATAAAGTAATATAAAATTTATCTATGTAAAAGGGAACATTGAACTGTAGTCCAATACCACCACTATCAAATTGTAAGAAATCATAAGATCAAAATATTTTCAAAGAAATTCCATATATTGTGAACACCTGATTTATAAATACTCTGATGACTTTGGAGTATTCTATGACCTATTCTAGTGAAATAATCAAGTATTTCCAAGCCAAAAGTCCTCTCTAAAAATCTACATCCTGATGAGAAAATGAAAGATTCCTATCAGCCCACATTCTTTCAAGTAGTGACTCACATGTCGAGGACAAGTTTAAATGTTCACTCTGTCCTTTGTATCTCTTTTGTATTTCACACTGGAAATTAATACCGAAAACCACATATTAATACGAAGACTGGATCATTACCAGCCCTACCAGGGGAAAGCAGCAACTGAAGAACTCCTGAGTTGTAAGCTTTGTGATATTTAAACAATCAGAAGATAAAAGGTCACCTACAAGAAAATCTTGACGTATTGTAGCTTCAGTCAGGCAGAGTGTGAGTTATCCTGTCCCAAACACGTAAGGAAACAAAATTGCAAAACCTTTGTTCCCTTCTTTCTACCAACAAGGCCTTGTTCTTCCACCATGCCAGAGGCTGCAGCAGAAAAAGTAATCCTTAATTGGTTTCATCTGTGCTGGTCGTACGCCCTCTCTTTAAAGCAGATCTCTAAGTGGCCTTTGCTTCCCCTCGCTACCAATTTGATACGGTTTGTTTTTCAGTCGTCTCCATGAGCTGACACTGGGCAGGGCTGTGCCTTCTGTCCACCAGTCTGGGGTTTCAGGTAGTGACACTGCAGAGTTCTAGCTGTGAGGTCTATGGGAGGTACTTTTGTACTGAACAAGTGTAGACCCAGGACACTCCAAGAAAAGGTCGGCATTGTCACGTTGGAGTTCTTTTTTGCTCACGGTAGCCTGGCAACCAAACTCCGTCTCTTTGATGGAGGGCGTTCCAACTAGAGAACAGCTTTATGAAAAGTGTCAGGGTCATCTTTAGAAAACAAAACAAAACCCCCCAAAAAAGCCCACCACCAAGAAGGCAAAGAAAAAAAAAAAAGCACACAACTCAATTATTCAGCTGCCACAAATGCCCCTGTCAGGTCTTCCTAACAACACTCACTTGAATTTAATTAAGTTTATCCATGTAGCCTGTGAACGGCTCAGCCAGACCTGCTGGAGGGGATGAAAAGCCTTAAGGCAGGCCCTATGGGGCCATTGTTGATAAGTGAGGGCACAACATTCCCAAGGTAGGTAAATTCCCATCCCTTTGCACAGAGAATGCCCTGAAGGATAACCTTTGGAAGGGAGCAGTAGAAATTTGGGTGTCCTGAGAGCAAAGCCAGAGGGGGACTTTTCCCATCAGCACCACATACACCCCCTTTGGAGGTGGTGTGCTGGTGGGATGTCCCCCGCCTTCGAACGTTGAAGTCTACCGTTAGATTCAAACAACAGCTCCGCCACTTCTTAGTTCAATTGCCTTGGGAAAGTTAACTAACCTTGCTGAATCTCAGTTTCATCATCTATACGACGGAAAGTCAAACAACCTGATTGACAAGATTAAATGATATTGGTCAAATGCCTGGCACTGTTGGTTCTCAGTGGCACTCCTCCTCATTCGTCTGCTCCAATCTTGTAAAACATAACCCTATTTCTTATCCAACAATTAACTTGGTAACATGAGAGAACTTTCAGAATGGAACCTTGGCAGCATACGTGTTGCCTCTAAATGCCTCTCAGAACCACCTGTCTTCTCTTGGGCACCTGATCCTACTGCTGTACCTGTGCACATACTTGTTTTTCCTGACTGCAATATATTTTTCCAGTCAGTCTTCAAGACCCCATCCAAGTGTTCCCAACTCTTGTCTTAACTCTCTCAGGCAGAGTAAGCCAGCCCATCCCTTGTGTTACCATAGCACATTGTGCTTTTCTAAATTCGAATAGTTTTACCCATTAGGTTGACTTGCTTTGAGACATCCTGACCACCTCCCCTAAAACCGTAATAACCTTCTTACAGGCTTGGTTGGATACCATATATTTTTGTATTATCTCAATAGTTAACATCATGTTCAATAAATATTTAATTGATGAATGGACAATTTCCAGAACATCTGTATTTGAGTCACTTTAAAATTTACCTTTAGAGGGGTTAGTGTTGTGGTATAGCAGGTTAAGCTGCCATCTGTGACCCTGGCATCCCATATGAATGCCAGTTCTAGTCCTGGCTGCTCCACTTCTGATCCAGCTTTCTGCTATTTTGCTTGGGAAAAGCAGCAGAAGATGGCCTAAGTATTTGGGCCCCTGCCACTAACGTGAGAGACCTGGATAGAGTTCCGGGCTTCTGGCTTCAGCCTGGCACAGCGCTGGCAGTTGCAGCCTTCTGGTGAGTGAAGCAGTAGATGGAATATCTCTCTCTCTCTCTTGCTCTCACTCTCTCTTGCCCTCTCTCTGTAACCCTACCTTTAAAATAAATAAATAAATCTTCATAAAAATACATAAAATTTACCTTTCAAATGTTCTAGGAAATGATGCTTATTATTTTTGGCACTTCCCTGAATTAGCAGAATACCCATATAGAAATCCAAAAACCTCAAGTTTGAGCCAGTGCTGTGGCAGCTGCCTGCAGTGCTAGCTCCCATATGGGCACCAGTTCGAGTCCCACTATGCTGCACTTCCAATCCAGGTCTCTGCTACGGCCTGGGAAAGCAGTAGAAGGTGGCCCAAGTGTTTGGGCCCTTGTACCCACGTGGGAGACCTGGAAGAAGTTTCTGGCTTCAGATTGACCCAGCTCCTGCCATTGTGACCATTTGGGGAGTGAACTACCAGATGGAAGACCTTTCTCTCTGTTTCTCTCTCTTTCTCTGCCTCTCTGTAAATCTGCCTTTCAAATAAATAAATAAAGAGTAGTGAAATGAAAGAATGAAGAAGCTAAAATGCAAAAAAATACTGATTTCTGCATGTAAAGGCAGCTTTTTACTAGAGAATGCTGAAAATATTTTCCTAATAAGGGTCGGCGCCGCGGCTCACTAGGCTAATCCTCCACCTGGCGGCGCCGGCACACTGGGTTCTAGTCCTGGTCGGGGCACTGATCCTGTCCCGGTTGCTCCTCTTCCAGGCCAGCTCTCTGCTGTGGCCCAGGAGTGCAGTGGAGGATGGCCCAAGTGCTTGGGCCCTGCACCCCATGGGAGACCAGGAGAAGCACCTGGCTCCTGCCATCGGATCAGCGCGGTGAGCCGGCCGCAGTGCACCAGCCGTGGCAGCCGTTGGAGGGTGAACCAATGGCAAAGGGAGACCTTTCTCTCTGTCTCTCTCTCACTGTCCACTCTGCCTGTCAAAAAAAAATTAAAAAAAAATTTTTTTCCTAATAAGATAATATACCTAGATCAGAGATAAGCTATGACAAATTAAATCTTTTTGCTTTTAAAGTATTTCCTAGCAGTTTCACCCACTGAAATCAAATTATTTTAGCTTCATTTTGATTAATTCTATTTAAATTACTTTGACTAAATTTGATTTCAATTTAGCAAGTCCTTTACTTTTAAAAAAGTTTATTGAATAAAGACACAGAATCATAGATTTATAAGATTTTAGAACTTAAAAGTATGGTAGATATTAGCTGGTCCTCCTTCCTCTTTGTTTTTTAACATGAAAAAATAAAGATTTGGAAATGTTAAGAAACTTGTCCAAGTTTTGCTGCTAGTCAGAGCCAGAACCAGAATTGAGTTCTGTTGTCTCCCCGTTTAGAACTCTTTCCAGCAGGCCACTGAAAGCAAGAACCAGCTGATAATATGGAGATGCTGGCAGCTTGGAAAACCATGAGATGTTGCCATTACTGACACCTTCCCTAGTGAACTCCCCCCAACCCACTGCTTAGATGGAAGGCTCTGGAAAGTTTAGGATTAAGAGAATCTATTTTGTTCATAGCTGATTTGAAAAATCTTTATTGTTTTATCATCCTTCATAATATTAGTTTACTTTCTAGCTTACGCTTGGAATTGAATCTTGACTCTTTCACAGGGCCAGTGGGCCATCTGCCTTTCTGTTACTGGAACAGAGCTCCAGCTATGCAAAGTGTAGTACTCACACCAACTGGAATTTGCAAGAAGAGTGAGAGACTCAAAGAGCAGTTTGACACGGGCACATCTGGCTGCACGGCACTAATCGCCTACATGCACACTTTCAATGAATGTGGAACAGTTTTTGTAATTTTTCCTTATTTATTACATATCATTCATTGAAATGTGGTTTTGTGATGCTAAACCTACTTAAAAACTATGGGCTTCTATCTTGTAGATGATTGCACATTTCATTTTATAATGATCATATTTTATCAAAGAGGTTGATCCCTCATTCATGCACTAGCCTTACTGTTTCCCCTCCTGAGCCCTCTCTCACCTCCCAGAATTCCAAGCTCTGTAACTCTTTCTGTCTTGGCTGCCTTGCCCACAGGTCTCCTCAGGGCCAGCTCCTTCTTTGGCTCCATTATCAGGCTCAGTGTTAACCAGCTTGGGGCCACCCTCCCCCTTCCTTCTCCCTAAACAACATGCCACCTTCCCATGACCCTTCATATTTACCTGATTAACTTTTGCATAGCTGGTACTATTACGTAAACTTCTCTTCTTTGTTTCTTGTTTGTCATCTGCAGAGACTTTGTTCAGTTCAGTGCTGTATTCCTGGGGCTTACCTACTGTCAGCTCATCAAGATTTGTGGGATGGTACAAAGGAAGCCCAGGTGTTGTTTCAGTCCCCTTACAAAAACTAAATTGTTCTCATGCTTGCCACAGGCGTACAATGCAGCTATTATCATCCTCATTAACAGCTGAGGAATCTGACATTCAGAGAAATTAAACTTAACCAAGATTATACAGCCACATTATGTGTTTCTGATTCGTAAGCTTTTCACTGTGGTGGGTAAGAAGAGTTTCAAAGACTGACATCAGTCATAACTTAACATTAAAGCCAATTAGAGGTATTATTCAAGTATTCAGGAATATTTTCTGGTTCCAATACAGGCAGAAAAGAGATGTAGGACTCATCTTAAACTGACACAAAGAGAATTGTTGCCATTATAAATGAGTGCTCTTCAAATTGTCTCTTTAGAATGACTACATTTAGCAAATAAAAATGCTGGATTCCTAAATGTGGATTGCAACTACACAGTAAATAATTTATTAGGATATAGGAAATACTTTTACAAAAAATTATTAGTTGCTGATATGAAAATTAAATTTAGCAGTGCATCCTTATTTTGTCTGGTAACTCCAGTTCACAAGAAAACACAATAATGGTAAGCACAAAAACCAGTGGCTGGTCCATGAATGGATTGAAGTTTGCAGCCAGGGAAGTTGTGTTGGTCGCACTGTCCCCACCCCAAGCAGCACCTCTATCCATCTATGTTTACACAGCGGAAGATTTATTATGGGAATTGGCTCATGGGATCATGGAGGCTGAGCAGTCCCCTCCATCTGTTCTGTGCAAACTGGAGAACCAGGGAAGCGGTGAGTCAGAAGGCCTGAGACCAGCCAGTCCCACTGCTGTAAGTACAGGACTCCAGCAAGCCCGAACCAGGAGCTCCGAGGGCTGCTGAACCCACAGACGGGAAGAGGCCTGGCCATGTATTTCCTGGTGATCTTCAGTCAAACTACTGAGTCCAATCCTAACCCCTTCTGGGAACGCCCTCACAGACACACAGACAAAAACTGCTGTACCAACTGTTCGCGCATCCTTTAGACCAGTCAAGCTTACACAGAAAGCTAATCTTCGAAGAAGTGTTACAGGAATATGCAAATTTCTTCCCAAAAGGTTCACGGGGAGTTTCTGAACAAGTCCCTGAACAACCACATTCTTTAACAGGGGTTACACCCCCAGACACACTTGGGTGGGATTATTTGCCGAAAGTGGAACAAGTGGCTGTTTCAAGATGGTAGTTTTCAAAGAAACTAGAACGATTCATCATTTTAAAAAAGAGCCAAGCAAGGAGTGATTCTCTAATAGTAAACAAATATGTGAGAGTGATTATATAATAGTTATCAGCTGCTTTGAATTTCCATTGAGGTCAGAGTAAGAAAGACATAAGTGACGCTAGAGCGTGAGGCATTTCGTTTGTTTTGGATGTGGTATTTAAGGACTTCCCGAGAGTGGAGTTCCTAAAAGTTTGTGTGTGGCATCTTTTGATAAAAACCACTCCGTCTGGCTTTTGTCAGTGCCTCTGACAAGCCAGGACTGGTTTCAGCTGTAGGCCAAAGGCGCTGTGTCGGGGGATAAAATGAGGAAAGACGGATTTGGATCTCTCGATGTCAAGGAATAAAAATCTCACCATAATCAGGATCAGACTGCTATGGTTTATTGAGGACTTTCTAAACTGGGCATGGCCATTTGTGTATGGAATGGTTACCAGGGCCCATAGGCAACTACTGGCAAATGCTGCAAATCACAAGTCACTCCAGAGTATAAAAATCCTGACTGTATTCATCCAGAGTTTCCTAAATTTACACAAACATGGAAAGTCCCCCTTCTCCCTGCCCCATCCTTTTTTTAAAAAATGAAATACCTGTTAACAGGCTGCATTAGGGTGGCAGTTTCCATGACCAGGTTTTAGAACTTCCACGTGTGACTCCATGAAGGAGGGATGTGTGTCCTGCTCCCACCTCTGAAAAAGCCCCTGCTGGCTACTCCGCTTCCCATATAGCTCCCTGCTAATGCACCTGGGAAAACAGCAGAAGATGGCCTCAGTACTTGGACCCCTGCGACCCATATGGGAAACCTGGATGGAGTTCCTGTCTCCTGGTTTCAGCCTGGCTCAGACCTGGCCGTTGGGGCCAATTGCTAAGTGAACCAGCAAACTGAAGATCTGTCTTTCTCTCCTTGCCCCTATCTTTCCCTCTTTTTCTGTTGCTCTGCCTTTCAAATAAATAAAAAAGCCGTACTGAGACATTGCGGCATAATGGGTTACACCACTGCCCATGACTCTAGCATCCATATGGGCACCGGCTCCAGTCCCAGCTGCTCCACTTTTGTATTTGTATTTGTAACTATTGTATAACTCTGTTAGGAGAAAGCGAAGGCATTTTCCTTCTCTGAATTTTCACTTGCTCATCGACTAGGTTAGAGCACTCTAGATATCTTTCTCAAAACTCCTTGCTCCTTTTTGGAAATGAATGTCTATGTTTCCTGTTAGACTATAAGCTCTGTGTAAGCACAAATTATCTTCCTTGTTCATTGCTATCTCCACAGTACTGAGCCCAGTGTGTGATGCACAGTAAGCACTCAGTGAATGTTTCCAAACTAATCCTATTTCCTTATATTATGTCCAGATCAGTGCCTGATTAGGTGAACAAGTGAATAAATGTCCTTTACCTTTAATTTTTTTTAAAAAGATCAATGCTAATAAAACATATTGATAATCTGGGGGAAATATATAAGTGGGAAAAGATTGGTCCATTGCTCAACCTTAGAAATGGGGCATGTATGGCCAGTGTCAACATTATTAGCTGGATTGTTGGGACAATTCAGTGATGAAACACTGCTCTTGTACTTGGTGTTCAGGAATGCACAGCTCAACCCCTGTCTGGACAAACCCATCCAACCTATGTCTCACCGCCAGCTAACATGACCCTAGTGATCTAGATAGGCTGAATGTTCCAGCTCCCATATAGTTTTCTCCTCCCCTTCTCTCTTCCTTTCTCCCTCTCTTTCTCTCTCTCACACACATGCAAGAATGTACACTCACATGCACACACACAAAGCTATCCCTATTTGTGTACCTTAACTCAAGCATTTCCCTTGTCTGTGATCCTGTTCCTTGTCTGTCTCACGTAGTCATTTACCATCTATCATTCCTGGGTCTAGGAAAGGCTTTCCCTAAAAGCCCCAGGCCTCAGTGGTCTTTATTTCCTAAAGTTTCTTATTAATTTCCACAGACTCCTGTACACCCTCAAGCCCTCTTAATGCCTACACATAATGAACTCTTTACTGTATCAATATAATTGAATATAATTTAATCTTGTTGCCAAGTTCTTATATAGGTATCACTTACTTTGGTATATTGAAATATCAAATATCTCATAATTTTTGAAACCCACAAAATCTGTTATGAAATATTTATGTTTTCTGAGAATGAATGTATTACCAAAAAATTTGCCATTTGAGGCCTATTTGACTTTCCAAGATTATTATCCATAAATTAGCGAATTTCTTAAGGCTGTAGCATTAGGAGATGTAATGAGACAATGGAAAATAGTATATTATACAAGAAGCACCCTGAGTAATATTTTACTTATCAAAATTAATTCCTAAGATGCACTATGAGGTACATTCTCATACTTTCTTTTATGGGTGTGGGAAGAAACGTATTCCAAGAGAGTATCAATCTATTGATTTAATCTGTTGATTTAATTCTAGTGTGTCTCCTAAATGTACAAAAACACACACACATGTGCAGGCCAGAGACACAGAAAGTATGAGAACTTGAAATAAAAGACATACATTAATTTATTCACGTTCCCTAAGCCTTTTATGACTTATGCCTCCTTTGTTCAAAACACTGTTTGTCTGAGAATGAGGAAAAATTTCTTTTCTAAAATAAAATACATCAGCGTTCTATTTTTTTCATGGATAACCTAAATGTTATTTACTCAGTATATTCATTTGTACTTGAAGTATTTATTCAAATATCACAGTCCAAATTATTATCATAGATTATAAATTTTTATAGTAAAGTGAGGTAGCTTTTACAGTTAAACTTTCCTTAAATGTAGATAATTATGGTACCTGAATTAATGGGATTTTCTAGGAGTAAATGAACTAATGTGTGTGAAATGTATGCTGCATTGTCAGAAGCACTAACAAATATGATTTGTTAGCTCCTACTGTTTATTGTTATCAGTACTGTCCATCCATTTTCAGTAAAACCTGAAAGTTTAATTGTAATTGTGTTCACCTCTCCATTTATAACATTCTGGATCAGAATTGGAGATATTGGAAACATCACAATTTATCTGAATTTTCTAATGTAAGTGACATTGCAAATCTTAATAAATAAGGAAAGAAATACTTTGAAGGCAAACTCCAAATTATGACCCATTTTTCTCACTTCTTTTCTGTACAGACAAGCTCTGTTCAGGCTTCCAACACCTAAAATCATTAGGTAGAGCAATGGGCCCAGAATTAGGAACAGAATTAGGAACCAGCATCAAGTAGAACCAAGGTCCCATCTATCTCGTTTCTAATTTTTTTTTTCATGTAAAAACATTACATTTTTGGAAGCAAATCTAAAATTGCTTTTTCTCTTTTTTTCTGCTGTTGGTAATGACACAGGCTGTTAATCTTTTTGGTCTTTATGGTCTTTATGATATAAGGAAATATCTATATGTGAAAAAACACATTGTATTTGCTAAATTTCCAAATCAGATTTAAAGTAGAATTAAGCAAATGTTGTACTTTTTCCTTAATTTCAGTTTTTAAAACGTGCATGTTTTTAAGATGCAGTACTTGTACACCTTCATGGGACACAGTACATTATTTTAATTCATGCATAAGGTATTGCATCAAAAGTATAAAATATGAGAAAACTACCCAACTCGAATATTTGATATTCAAATTTGAGCTCTCATTCCTAATAATGCTTCTGAAGGATGTATGCTTTTTTCATTTTTAAAAACGCATTTTTAAGTTGCAGTGAGCTGGTTTTGACACATCCGTTGAGACATGTTAATCAACTCTCTTCAAGGACAGAAATAGGACAAATAATATTTCATAAATCCCGAGGACTTCAGATCTTGATTACTTCCTCAGTGAAAAGCTTCAATAACACAGTGCCTACTATCATAAGTGTCATGTTTTTAATGACCCCCAGTGGAGAACAATGCACCAAACTCTGAGACAGCTGATGGTGCCAGGAGTGTGATTGAGTGGATGCATATAAGCATGTATTTTAAGTCATTCTACTAGCTGATATCCTACATTTAGTGTCCTAGATCCAAATGAAAACCTAAATATTTGTATGATTTTATGAAAAGCCATCACAAGCTGTGAGAATGATTAATGCTGGGCACATGGCCTTTGAAATGGAAATTTATTAAATGTAATGAGATTGAATTTACTCAATAAAAAGCAAGGCTTAAAGTCCACTGTGTCATCTTTCTTTTTTCCCTTCCCAATTAAGGCCCAGAGCTGCAGTCGTGTTCCCACTGACCTAAAGCTTTTCCCTCAGCTGTCAGAGGGTTCCCTGCTCTTGTCGCCTTGTTTCTCAGAGGGAGAGCTGTTGCCCCAAATGCCTGAGCCCTGCCGCAAAATCTCCAAGATACCTGGTTGTGGCCACTGGAGAGCAGGAGACAGACTCCAGAAAGCCCCTGGGCAGTTGTATTTTTCCTTTTCACCATGAGGTAAATTGGCTGGAAGTCTTTAACAAAGAGAGCAGTCATGGGTCCATCTTGCTTGTGTTTTGCTTTGTGTGTGTGTGTCTCATCCCTCCTACAGAGGATGACATCTGAGGCCACTAGATTTAACAGCTCAGAACACTCTGCTTTTCCCAGAGTCTGCTGAACTTTTCCAGCAAATCATCACCCGAGACTTAATTTTCAACCATAAAGGCAGGAGATATGAATGACTCCATGTGCTGTTAATCTATTCTCTTTTAGGGACCAAACTCCATCACTCCAAGATATTTTATTATTGTCCTGACAGTGACCAGATATAACCTACTTTGAGGAGTTTACGCAATGAATATTCCACACTACTGGTAAAATAGATAACCCACTTTGTAGGATAAAAAGCAAACACTTGAAAAATCAAATTATGATCCTTTCACAATTTAATACTAGATAAATTATGTATGTAATCACAAAAATAAATGAAAAAGCATTTTGTTCAAGTTATAAAACTATATTATGCAAAAGGCAATAAATTGGATTACAAACATGTAAATAAATCTTATATTAATCATAATTGCATTTTATTTAAAATTTGGATAGTGCTATAAATAATGCTATTATAAATGAGGTAGTATGGGGAGAAGTAGATAAAATAAGATAATTTTAAAAAATCACAAGGAAGTGTATCCAAGCACCACACCTAGGAGGAAAAGCAAATGAAATGCTGGGTGTCTATAACCTCAATAGCAAGATTGCAAAAGGAGAAAGGAAAAATATACTGATAGGGAACTGGAAAAATAAAATGTATGATTGGACAGCCAATGAAGATATTTAAATATCTCTAGGGTTATCAAATGTCAAAAGTATAATTTATAATTTCAATATTAGAAACACAATAAGACAAAAACCTACAAGTCAGAAAATCCCAAGGACACAGAGCATGAAACAAGTTTATCTAGGTCTGGAACTAATCAGCTTATAGGTAATTTATAATTTAAAGCCCCATTCAGTTCAATATGCGGCCAGTCTTCTGACATCTTCTAAAGTCTAAAGCAGCACAACACACATAAAAGAAAAGGAAGGGATTTTTGACTTGAAGATTTATTGAGTCAATATATTATAGGATTTCTTAATTATGATCTCAAGTCCCCATGTATTCAATTTGCCTGGGTACTTATTAAAAATACAAATATTTAATATCTAGTCTTTTCCACCTTGGATAAGAGTACTTCAAAAACTTCATTAAAAATGAAATTAGAGGCCAGCACCGTGGCTCAATAGGCTAATCCTCTGCCTAGCGGCGCCAGCACCCGGGGTTCTAGTCCTGATCGGGGTGCCGGATTCTGTCCTGGTTGCTCCTCTTCCAGTCCAGCTCTCTGCTGTGGCCCGGGAGTGCAGTGGAGGATGGCCCAAGTGCTTGGGCCCTGCACCCGCATGGGAGACCAGGAGAAGCACCTGGCTCCTGGCTTCGAATCAGGGCGGTGCGCCAGCCGCAGTGCATCGGCTGCAGCGGCCATTGGAGGGTGAACCAATGGTAAAGGAAGACCTTTCTCTCTCTCTCACTGTCCACTCTGCCTGACAAAAATAAATAAATAAATAAATAAATAAAATGAAATTAGAAGGTAAGTTTATTTTGGTGCAAAACATTTTTGAAATCCATGCATATGAAGTCTTCAACATGTCATAAAAATCTTATTATGAAAAAATTATGCATAAAATTCAAAATACTTTTGAACCAAAACAAATTTGCCATTTAATTCCATTTTTTGTGAATTGTTTGAAGTAGCTTAGAAGTACACGGAATATGTAGGTAGAGAATGTAACTTAATAGCACCCAAAATACTCTTCTTTTTCTTCTTCTTTCTTTCTTTTTTTTTTTTTTTTGGCTTTATTTATTGGAAAGAGAGAAAGAGAGAGGGAGAGAGAGAGATCTTCCATCCGCCGGTTCATTCCCCAACTGGCCAAAACAGCCAGGAATTGGCCAGGCTGATGCCAGCAGACAGAAAGCCCCTCCTTGTCTCCTGCATGGGTGGCAGGAGTTCAAGTATGTGAGCCATCATCCCATGGCTTCCCAGCCTCATTAGCAAAGAGCTGGATCAAAAGCAGAGTAGCCAGGACTGGAACAGGCACTCCAACATGGGATATGGGCGTCCCAGTTAGTGACTTAACCTGCTGAGCTACAATGCCTGTCCCCAAAATATCTTTATGTATACTGAACTGTGAGTGTCTTGTAGGATTTTGTTCAATTGTAGAGGTAGAAAAAACTCTGCAGTGTTGAAAATGAAAAAGTTGCAAAATCAATTACAGATTCCCAGCATTATTTAATGCATAACAAAATTTTCCCAATAATAAAAATTATTGTTTCAGTTGTCAGATTTATAAGGTAGAGACTGTATTATTATGAGCCAAAGAAAGGTTAGAGCAAAATAAATTTTATTTTTATTAAAGTTATAAGAAAGCTTGCTAATTGTTTCCTTGTAAGTTAATTTTTTTAGACTTCCTTTATTAATATAAAAGGCAGAGTTAAAGAGAGTGAGAGATAGAGATAGAGAGGGAGATCTTCCATCCACTGGTTCATTCCCCAAATGGCCGCAACAGCCAGGGCTGGGTCATGCCAAAGTCAAGAGCCAGGAGCTTCATCAGGGTCTCCCATGTGGGTGCAGGGGTCCAAACACTTGGGCCATCTTCTGCTGTTTTCCCAGGCACATTAGCATGGAGCTGGATCAGAAGTGGAGCTCCCGGGTCTGGAACCAGGACCCATATGAAATGTTGGCATTGCTGGCAGTAGCTTAACCCATTATGCCACGATGCAGGTTCCTAGAAAAGTATTTTTGACTACTCATTGCATCAAACCATTTTTTTTAACCTTCTCATATCTCCATAATAAAGAACTTATGATGAAAAATATTGCTAAAAGATGTTCTCCCTCTTTGAAGAAATGAACAAATCAAAGGTCTTTGTCATACGATGAACTTGCTGCAATAGGAAAGGCTGACTGAGGGCAAAGCTCAGAAATAGAAAACTAAGGGCCAGCATTGTGGCTTAGCAAGTTAAGCTGCTGCCTATGGTTAGAATACTGGCTGCTGCACTTCGATCCAGCTCCCTGCTAATGCTCCTGGGAAAGCAGCAGATGACCCAGAGACTCGGGCAACTGCAAACCGCAAGAAGCTCCTGGCTCCTGGCTTCAGGCTGGCCCAACTCTGGTTGTTGCCCACATTTGGGTAGTGAATCAGCAGATGGAGGATATTTCTCTCTCTCTTGCCCTCTCTCTCTTTCTCAATCAGTAACTCTCCCTTTAAATAAATAAATAAATCTTTAAGAATGAACATCCAGGGTACACAGAAAGAGATGTTTACTTAAATTTTAGAAGAAAGCCAAGGTTAAATGAGCAGTAATGACCAGAAATAACTAAGAAATGTGTACTACCTAACATCCCACTATAAAACGAGATACTGTGTGAATAAAGACAAAAATAACATTCAATGAATTTCTGAATCACAAGAAAGTAAAAGAAAAATAAATCACCAAAGAGTAAGCAAAATCAAACCAAGCACACAAATGAACCAATTCCAAGTTGAAACCAGGATGCGAGTCAAAGTAGAAAAGACTTGCCTGGGGATAAATTATAATAGCAGAAATGTTAGATCATTGAGAATCAACAACTGCACATGAGGCATCAGTAGATAAAACCTATGGCCTGTCCGAAATAGGGGAGCTGAACTGAAACCCCTCCACGAAGCTGGCAAACCAAATAGGCTGTATTTCCTGTGAACATTTGAGAAATCGGCCTACCAGTCCAGGTAACTAAAAGGAAAACACTTGTTTCTGAAACTCTAGGTGCATGACAAAGGAAAAAAATGTCAATTATAATAGTCACCACTGAGAATTGAAAATCACAAATCTGTTCTCACACAAAACTAAAGTTCAAATTTATATTTTTCATGTGTTCATGGAAAATCCAAGTTGACAAATTTATCTGGTCCCAGATGCAATAACGTCCCCTGGCAATGCTTGAAAAAAAAAAAAAAAAAAGCTTGAAAATTTCTAGCATTATTGAGAAACACAAATGCCACAGTTAAAAGAAACACCAGGATAGGCTGCACAAAAAAATAGAGCAAATCTGCATCTAAACCATCATAGTGAAACTGCAGAACACAAAACACACATAAGATACAGAGGAAGTCAAATCCCCTACAAGGGTGTGACAGACACATGCTAAGATCATTCCCCAACGTGTCTTCTCTTTATATAAAATATCTTCCCTTTGTGGGCCACCTGCACCTGAGATGTGCTTTTAGTCAACAGAATATGACAAAGAAGAAGTTGATCACTCTCTTGAATAGGTTATTTTTGCTCATAATAGATAACAGATAATAATAGATTAGGGTGGGCCCTAAATCCAGGACTAGTGTCCTTAATAGGAAGGCCATGCAAACCAGTGAGGTTTCACCTCACCCCAGTTAGAATGGCTTTCGGACAGAAATCAACAACAGCAAATGCTGGTGAGCATATGGGGAAAAGGTACCCTAATCCACTTTGGTGGGAGTGTAAACTGGTCCAGCCACTGTGGAAGACAGTATGGAGAGACGTCAGAAATCTCAATACCAAACTACCATATGACTCAGCCATCCCTCTCCTGGGAATTTACCCACAGGAAAGAAATCAGCATATGAGTTATCTGTACCCCATGTTTATTGCAGCTCAATTCACAATAGCTAAGATATGGAATCAACCCAGATGTCTATCAACTGAAGACAGGATAAAGAAATTATGGTATAAATACACTATGGAATACTACACAACAGTAAAAAGAAAAAATAATTTCCTATCTTTTGCAACAAAATGGATGCAACTGGAAACCATTATACTTAGTGAAATAAGCCAGTCCCCAAAAGACAAATACCACAGGTTCTCCCTGGTCTGTGGTAACTAATAAAGTACCTGAAAGGTAATCTATAGGAGTGCAACTGATACTTTGAGATGTGATGATTTCTAATAGCCCTTGTTTTGACTGTTGAGGAACAGTATTTTCTTTGTTTTCTTAATACTATTTGCTGAACTCTTAGTGTAGGGTTGATCTTATGAGTATAAAAGGAACTGGAAACAGATCTTTGTAAAAAATAAGAATGAGAATGGGAGAGGGAGGAAGAAGAAGGGTGGGAATGTGGTTGGGAAAGAGGGTAGGGTAGAAAGTTCCTGAATCTGTATACATGAAACACATGAAATTTGTATACTTTTTAAAATCCTTAACACCTTCATAAAAATCTTCGAAAAGAAGGCCATGGAGGGCATAGTCAGACATAGAGGAAAGAAGGCCTGTGAGGAAGGAGGTAGATGGTGCAGCTCCAGCTCTCAAGCCAAGGATCACCAAGGACTGCCAGCAACCACCAGAAGCCAGGCAAGAAGCAGGGGATGGTGGTGAATCACTGAGACTCCAGAAGGAACCAAGGCTGCCAACACCTTGGTTTCAAACTTCACCCCCAACCCCAGAAAAGTGGAATAATACATTTCTATCATTTTAAGCTGCCAAGTGTGTGGTAATTCGTATAGTAGCCCTAGGAAACAAATACACTGTCCTAACAAATGCAAAATAGGCTATCAGAGAAATGCAAAAATAAAAACTAAAACTAAAAACTAAGAATAGGAATAGGAGAAGGAGGAGGAGTAGGAAAGGTGGGAGTGCAGGTGAGAGAAATCACTAGGTTCCCAAATTTGTAAATATGAAATGCATGAAGTTTGTAAAAAGAAAAAAAAAACTACAGTAAAAAGATTTTTTGCATCCACCTAGCTAACAAAATTTTAAAATCCAGGCAACATTATGTATTGCAATTGTTTTTGATTGCAGGAGCATTTGAAAGACACTTTGAACATGTGTAGGCCCTACATCCCAGCTATCCCACTCCTAGATATTTTCCCTGGAGCACAGCTTCCTAAACAATTTGCCTCAGGCCACAGGAATACCAAATACTTACTTGCCTTGGCAAGTCTACCCAGGCCTGGTCAATTGCTTCTGGCCACAGAAGTCCCATTTGTTTGCTCTGGTGAAACCCAGAATGATGTCAATTCATGATATCCAGTTAAAAAGGCTGGGCAGTTCTGCTTTAGAAAACTCTTAGATATGTGCTGCATCGAGTATGTAAAAGAATGTTCACAAGAGCATAGTTATTAGCAAAAACACTAAGAACAATTCAAATACCTACTGAAACACAACTGGATCAACAAGTAGGAATATGTTAATGCAACAGAACACTACATAGTTATGAAGTAGAAGCATCACAAAAAGAAATGATAAGTGAAAAGAGAAAGTTTCAGCAGAATATGCATTATATTAACTGGAGGAACAACAAGATTCCATTTTCTTACACTGGATAGTGGTTACCTGGGAGCTGACTTTGTTGTTGTAAGAGAGGCCCTGGGGAGATGGTGACAGTTATCTTTAAATGCTTTCAGATTTTGTGAACAGAGAGAAGCGTGGATGTAAATTGTACTCAGAAGCTAACATTTTGTTTAATTCTATTCTAATTGTGTCATCTTAAAAATAAATATGATTATTGCTATTATATAAGCAATGGACTACACATTCACTTTTTCCAAAGTAGCATTTAGGCAGTGGACAACCGGGCTGACTGGACTCTTTTTTAGACAAACACAACCATTTGGATGTTGTTTGGGTCTTGATACCATGATAAAGTATCCCTAACCCACCTGCTGTCAGGAAAATCCAAATTATAGGCAACAGTTTTTAGAACAATAGCTGGGCTAGGACTGTTGGTTGTGGATTTAACTCTGTTAAGTAAAAGATAACATTTATTCTGGGATAGGGATATTTGGCTCCTTATTTCCAGGAAATGACTGAAGGTTTCTTATTTTTTGCCATTATAGAAATAGAACACATTCTTGCAGTCTACAGTTGAAAGCATGAATCCAGTACCTTGCCAAAGTTTCACTGTTTCTCAGTAATACAAATGCCAGTGATCCATGTTTTATATGCAACTTAGTGCTGACAAATATGTGAATGCAAACATAGTCAAAAGTTGTATTGTTTATGTCGATTATACTATGATCAATTCATCAAAGGAAATGGTGTCTGTCAGACATTGACCTGCATCTGTTGGGATTGCACTGTATTGTTGCAATAACAATGATCACAGACACCACCTGATATTATTAGTCAGATGACCCCAGCAACGGCTTTCTGGCCTCTCTTTCCTGATTCTGGCTGCTATTCTTCAATGACTCTCAGCAGAGGTGGCTCTGATGTGTCCCATTTTTTAACAGTATCTCCAAGTGAATTCCAAGGCTTTAACCTTGGCAGCCAGAACATTCACATCATTCAAGTCACAGACTGAACCTTGCCTTTGGGACACTGACCAAATCAACCCTTGGTTAATACCACCTCACCCTTCATCAGGGTGCCTGTTACATCTGGGTGAATTCTGCATGATAGAAGTCCAGGAAGCCTTTTTCCATACTACCAAGCAAATAGCACCAATCCCTGGGTTGTTCAAGGCTCTTCATGTCCTTGATGGAGCTTACTTCCAAAAATTATATGAGAACTCTGTTAATAAAACCCCCACTATCCCTTTATAACCTGTATATAGAAAAAAATCTTCTGTCGAGAGAATCTTGCCCTATAGGCATAAAAACATGCCTTGCCAGCCATCATGGGTGCCTTCCCGTCGCACTCTTGAAGGCTCTGTATGTTCGAGGATTGGTATCAAGATCTCTAATTCAGCTAAGTATTTCCATGGAAGGCCTCAAAGTTCCATATGTTGTTAGGTCACAGTTCTGACCTCTTGGAGAAGAGGAGGAGCTGGACAGTCTCAGTGGAGACCCTTCATGGGAAAAGCAAATCTTAAACTGAGCAGAGGCCCAGTACCTAGAAAAATGGTGAAAACTCAGACATTAGTGTATGATATGCTCTTCACTTGATTCAAATTCTAGATTACTGTTAACCTCCATAGGAAAACTCACCATTTTTCTGAGCCTCAGGTAGTCAGTCCTCTGCAGCCCCGTGGCTGTTGAATCTCCTTTTATCAGTGGGCTGCTCCACTTGCCCATGGCAACCCATTAATCTCTGCCATTTTCCAGATGGTATCCTAGACCTGGAGGAGGCTGTCATTAGCAAGGATTTGGAAGACTAGCATTTCTGCCAGCCCTGCATGCAATGTGTGCATGCATCTGAATTGTACTATTAGGTGAAACAGCACTTCTCCAGTGGACCTGGCTACATCAAACTGTCCATATGAAGTACAAGGACTCCTAGAGGTTCAATATCAACTACCCCCACATTGCCATGGTAAAATGAAGAGCCTTCCCTTGAAATCTGTGCTTTTCTGGGGGATCCATTGTCTCAGCTTCACCATTGACCATGGCCATGGCATCATCCTTCACACTGCAGATGAGCTCCCATGCACACAAGGAACAGCCTGCTCTCTGCATGCAATCTCCCACTGCTCCACATCACCTTCGAGATGGAACCCTAATGGAAAAAAATCATCTACAATCCCCAAATCCATGATTATATTCTCTTGAACAGAGGGTCTTTGTTCACTTTTTCCTTCAAGAAGACTCCTTTTGACATCTGTATCGATTACTATTGTTGCATTGTAAATTATCACAAACTTCGAGGCTTAATGCAATAACCCACTTTTTAGTTTATTATTTGTGTCATTGAAAAGTTTTGGGCACAGCATAGCTGGGCCCTCTGATCAGCATTCCACAGAACTGAAATCAAAGTATCAGGAGAACTTTATTTTTATTTGAAGATTCTACTAGGGAAATATCAACCTACTAGAAGCTGCAGGTCACTGCAGGAATTTATCCCTTAAGTCTGTCGAATTCATTGTTGCTTGCTTCTTGAGAAATAAAAACAAAGGAAAAGAGAATCTCTATTGCTTGAAGTTTCTAATTCAGGAAAGGCCCAGGGTCTACACTTTATAAAACAAGTTCATCGAACTAAATTAAGCCCATTTAGCATGCCCATTCTTTTGATTAGCTTAAAGTCAACTGATTGGGGACCTAAATTAGATCTGAAAAGTCCTATCACCTTTACCATACTCTGTTGGTTAGAAGCAGGTCATGGGTTCTACCCACTCTCAAGGACAGGGATTACATAATGAATTGATTGATTAGAGATCACTGTGGGCCACACCTGTCGGAATACAGTAGTTCTTCCTTATCCAGGTGAGAGAGTCCCATCCCTTGTGTGAATGCCTCAGATTTGGAGTAGTTCCTGCTATGGGTTGTATGGGTGTGGTTTGCCCCCTAGGCTTGACATGTTGGAGGCACCATCCTTGGTATGGCAGGAGATTGTAGAACCTTTAAGAGGTGGGGTCTACAGGGAGATCTCTGGGTCACTGGGGCAGCTACCCTAGGAAGGGATTAATCTGGTTGTCTTGGGATCCCTGACACCTATGGGATCCTTGAGCTCTCATTAAAATGAGTGGTTACAGGAGCAAGCCTGAACCCAGAAAATTGCTCTCTGGCTTCCTTGTTTTGAGATATGATGATTTCTTCCTTCCGCACAAACACCTGCTGTGGTAAGACCATCCAATATTAGACCTTCACTAGAGGCAGAACCAACAGGGCTGCCTGATCTTTTGGGAAAACATCTTTGAAAATGACTTTAAAATAAACCTTTAAAAACATGATAAATAAACTTTTTAAAGGAAGCACTTTTTATGACTTCTCTTTAGCATATCTGAATTGCCAGCATCACTACTCTTCCACATCAGGCCATCATTAACTAAAACAAAGGCATCTTATTGTGATGCAAAATTATAAATGTAAACTTCACCAGATGAAGGAAGGTCTAGAAACCTAGAAAAGCATTATTTTGGGTGTGTCTGTGTGGGTGTTTCCAAATGAGATTGGAATTTGAGTCAGAGGAGACAGAGTGGGAAGATGGCTATAGTTTGAGCAGGACCACCAACTGGATGGTGATCTGGAGAGAATAAATACAGACTGAAAATTATTGTCTTATTCTAAGAGCTAGGACACACCCCATTCAATCAACACCTGCTTTGGATGTCAGACTTCTGGACTGGCAGGAGTTTGGCCTCCAGTGTTAAGCCAGCAGCCCCTTCTTGGGGAATTCAAGCTTTGAGTCTGTTTCTTGTTTTCAAAGGTTTTTTTTAAAATTTATTTACTAATTTATTTTAAAGGTATAATTACACACACACACAGAGAGAGAGAGAGAGAGAGAGAGAGAGAGAGAGAGAGAAAGATATTTTCCATCTGTTGGTTTATTCCCCGAACAGTCAAAATAGCCAAGTCTGGGCCAACTTGAGGCCAGGGCCAGGAACTCCATCCAGATTTCTCACACAGGTGGCAGAGACTCAAGTAGTTGAGCCATCAACCACTGCATCTCAGGTATATTAACAAGGAGTTGGATGGGAAGTAGAAGAGGCAGGACTGGCACTCCAATATGGGATGCAGGCATCCAAAGCCACAGTTTAACCCACTGTGCCATAGTACTCACCCCAGGCTTCTGGTCTCAGGCTGAATGTTATACCCTCAGTATCTTTGGTTATGAGGACTTCAGATTTGTCCCAAGCCATGCTATAGGCATCCCATGGTCTTCAATCGGCAGATGACCTGCCTTAGAGTTTCTCAATTTACATAATCATGTACCAATTCCCCTAAGAAATTTCCTTTTATCTATTATCTCTCTATATATTTCCTATCAATTCTATCTAGAAAACACTGGCTATTACACTTGTGCACAGCAATGTGATACCATGACAACTGATCTGCTAACCAAGATAGCTCCCAGGTGACTAACAGGTAAGTAGTGTATATAGTGTGATATGTTGGACAGAGGGATGATTAATATCTCAGGTGGGATGGAATGGAAATAATTGGACATCACACTACTCCAAATGCTGTACAACTTGAAATTTATGAATTTTTATTTCTGGAATCTCTACTTAATATTTTCAGATCGTAGTTGGGTACTGTATCCTCAAATGAAGATATGTTTGTTCTCTATGGTTAGCCACAATCCAAAGCACAGGATATACAGATATACACTGGAACAAACCTACAAAGCTACACTTAACTTTTTCCTTGGTCATCCTTCCTTAATACAGAGTGACATCACAGTACTGAAAATCATACCTTCACCAAGAACACCAGGCTGCAGTTGCTGTGCCCTTCAATTTTAGACCATGCTGCCTTTATCTGTTGACCCAGCCAATGTCATGAAGAGCAAGAAGCAGGGGCCGGCATTGTGGCATAGCAGGTAAAACCGCCACCCATCCCATATTGGGGGTGGTTCCCATATAGGGCATACCGGCATCCCATATTGGGGGTGGTTCAAGTCTCGGCTGCTCCACTTCTGATCCTGTTCCTGCTAAAGGCCTGAGAAAGGCAGCACAACAGGGCCAAATACTTGGGCCCTTGCCACCCATGTGGGGGACCCAGATGAAGCTTCTGGCTCTGGCTTCGGCCTGGCCCAACCGTGGCTATTATGGCCAACTGGGAGTGAACCAGCAGATGAATGATACCTCTCTCTCTCTCTTTCTGTAAATCTGGCTTTCAAATAAGTTTATAAATTTTTTAAAAAGTGTGAGAAGCAGACCTCTGCACAGGTCATTTGATAAAGTGAAATCTATTTCCTTAAGCTGAACACCATGCAATTAATTTCATTCCTTTTTCCAATATGTGCAATTATATAAGAAATGAAATTAAAGCACTCTTTCTGCATAAGACAATTGAACTAATTTTGCCCTTTATTTGATTTGTTTCTGTTCTGTAAAACCTTATTCTTTCTTATCCACATATTTCTAAGTTGCTTTGGGAGTGTGATTTTTATTTCAGGGAAATTTTAGGGCCTCAAATTTCAGGAAGAATGATTTAAGAGCTCAATTAATATCTGGCTAATGATGTAAAAGATTTTAAAAGGGTGACACAATAGCAAATCTTCAATCAACAGAGAAGTATAACACAGCATGGAGGTCTTGAATGCGTCTCTCTGCTGTTTCTTCCATGATTCCTTACCCCTATCTTCCTAGAGCAATAGAGCTCCTGCCTCTGTCATTTCCATTACTGTTACCTTCCACCTTTATCCCTCTTCCTTGGGTCTGAGATTCTGTTTCTTTGGTCGAGTTGTTTGAAGCACCAGTTGGGAGAATTTTTGTCCTGAACATCATCCATCTTAGGGTCAACTAATACATCTTAAGGCCAAAGGAAAAGGACACGGACTCTCAAAACACAAGTTTAAGACTATGAACTGCAATGATGATGGTCATAGACACTAAGTTACTATAGGATCTTTTAGGGTAGCAAACCAAATCTAGTAACCCTGCTCACATATTCCTTTGCCTAGCCACTTAAAATTATATGCAAAAAACCCTACAATCATTCCCAGGTTCTGAGATTTTAATACTAAGGTCTTCCTTCCATGACTTACTCTGGGCTTGAGGTAAACACACTGTTCCTCACGTTCTTTGTAAAATTTTGGACTCCACACTCCATCTGGAATCCCACTTCTCCTGCTTCCAAAACAATTGTCTAGAAACATGATAATATTTTCCAGGCTCTGTCAGGCTCTCTGCTGTGCCAAGGCAGTGGCTGGGGGACATGGATGGGCACAGGGCTAAGAAATGGACCAGAAAAGCTGCTTCGCACTATAAGTGACAACATTGATAACAGAGACGCCCCTGTGTTCCCATACCTAACTCTGTGTTTTAAGGGGCAAAAGATTAGATTTGGATTGTGTGTTACTAGGTATAGAAAATTACCTTTAAGACACTATGAAGTGAGCTCATATTTAGAGCCTTAAATGAGGCGTTATCAAGCTAAGACACTGTCCAGAAGCAATGGTGATAGCCCCAGGAACTGTTTCCTGTGTTCTTGTCTCCTCTTACCTCTGCTGCTCTCCCTCTTTGCTAATCCTTGGCTGCTTCTCTTGGCTACTCCTCTGGCATCCACCCTGCTCAACTCATGGCAAGAGTCCAGTTCTTTGTCTGCTTCTTTGCTTGTGGAATGGACCTGATGTCTGTCTAGTTTTCCTGGACTAACCTGGCAAGTCTCCTAGCTTTGACCCTGTCTAGCCTGTGTCACCATCTTTAAAGTTTCTAGCTACATTTTGCTTTTCTACTTGCTCATTTTTAAGCAAGGTATATTCTAACCTCTTACCAGATTTTGAATATATACATATGTATGGATATATATATCTCCTCATTTTAAATTTAGCAAATATTTCTTCTAATAAAATCGGAAGAGGCATTTTAGATGAACAAACCTCAATATATTTTAATGAACAAATAAAATTTTTATGAATGAATCCAGGAGGGTATGAAATACATAATACCCAACATATAGAAAAATGAGAAATGCATTAATTCAAACATCATCTAAACAAAGGAGAGCTGAAATACAGTAGGACAAACAATGAAAATACATCAGAACCACAATTTTAGCCTTAACTCAGCTCTTTACAAAATGATTAGCTTTTTTGAGATTCAGGGTTTTTAACCTGTAAAATAATGACACAAATATCTAAAACTATACAATATTTCACTTTCAATGAGTACTCTGATATTATGGGAATTAAACATAATAATTGTTTCTTTGGCTGTTGGTCCCATTCGTAAAAGGACCCACTCTCTAAGTGTTCAGAGATTCATCAGGGAAAGTTTCTAACTGTTCACAAACTAGTGTAGGCACTTGTCTCAAGCACTGAGAACATGTGGCTGCCTTTTCTGGTACCATTGACGAGATAGGCAATGGTAACCCTTCTGCCGCCCTGTATTCTGCACACTGCCAAAGTCTACTAGTTACTGCTTTTCAACCTGGGTATTGCTCTATTTCCCAGGCCCCACTGTTGCATACTTTGTGTATTTCTGTGCCTGCCAGGCATAACCATTGCTGCTTTTCATAACTACTTTTCCACCTGTTAATCTTTGCTGCCAGACTCCCAAACCATCTCCTACAAAGCACAGCTGTCTCCCGGTGGACACCATGATGAATGTACCGGAATCTTTGAAGGCCCAAAGGTAAGGGGCATCTGACATTTTCAGAAAAGAATTAAATTCCTCCCCACGCAGGAATTTTAACAAAAGATTTCAGCTGGAGGGGCTACCTAAAGTTTTCCCTGCAAAACCCAGATCCATGTCCATTAGAGGCTGAAGGGATAACTAATACAGTACATGTGGGTTCTTCTGAGAAGTAGAAGCACCAGGTGCCACCTGAAAGCTGGAGGACCAGGAGGCCAGTGATGTATTTTTCGCTAAGTCCAAGTGTAATTCGTAGTGCAATTCCTAGGTGAGGGGAACAGGTGTAAGCCCCTGAGTTCTAAGGCCCAAAAACCTGGGTCTCTTTTGTCTAAGAACAAGAGAAGATGGGTGACCCAGCTCTCTAAGAGATCATGACTTTGCCTTCATCTGCTTTTCTGTTCTATTTGGGCCCTCAATGGACAGGCGATGCCCACCTACATTGATGAGGAAGATCTCCTTCACTCAGATGACCAATCCAAATGCCAATCCCTTCTGGAAACAGCCTCACAGACATATCCAGGAATAACCTTGACCACCTATGTGGGCATCCATTAACTTAGTCAAGATGACACATGAAATTAACCAGCACAAGTGACAAATGATTATATGCAGAGCCACTCCGCCCCTCCAACCTTGTCCTTTCATTGTTGGGCCAAGCTTATGAGTGACTGCATCCTGCTGCGCAGTCTCCCTTGAGGCTTGTCTGAGCAGCCTCCTGGCAGGCTGCCCCTCACTTCATCGCAAATGACTGGGCATGTCTAAATCCCAGCTTATGTACAAACCAGACCCCCTTGGTATGACACAAAAAGTTTCTGTAATAAAAAAGATTGAAAGGAAGGTCATAAACTATGGAAGAGGAGAGAAGTTTTTGTACTTGAATTTCCTTTTCTGGTAGCTTCTGATGATTTTAGGAATTCCGGATCAGACAATTATTGTAAATAAGCAACACTGACAGCTCTGAGCTCAAGGGCTGCCAAGACGAACATATGTCATAAATGTGTCCACAGATCTCATCACTCAGAACACAAAATTGAGTTACATTTTGTTAAATATCCAAATGGATTTCAGGAAGTCCACTCTACTCTGGGTTCCATTTCCTGTTTGCTTTCTGGAAATCCCCGAGGAAGTCTTTTTTCTACAAATCAAACCTGGTGGTCTCTTTTCTGCTGACCCGTGAGTGAGTCTGGGCTATGAGTTTTGACTACAGTGCTCTTTCAGGTCAGATCACCTCATCTTGTAATTTGATTCTTTTAATTTCTCCTCACCCCAAATTTCTCCTGTTAGGAACATGGATCCAGGATTAATTCTCCAAATATGATCAAGTCCGTACACCAGGAATTCACAAAGCTTCATCACTCATAAAGGGACAACAGAAGTCCAAGTTTCAGTGTCTCTCCTGGCTAGGAGCAATAGACACGTTTGATTTTATAGGAACTAAACACAACCTAGGCATCCCCAGCTGGATGTAATCAGCTTCCACATGGCACTGACTAGATCAACTCCCACCATTTTCCATGGTGTTTCCTTTTTGGGTATTTAGCTATCTCCAAGTCTAAGCATGCAAATCCTAATCTTACAGACCCGAGGGTCCTTTCTTCCCTACTATAAAACTCTCCCACCTTCTGCCCCAGTAAAATCAAAGGTGAGGATATTTATTTCTTCCAGAAGGCCCAACCCTTTACAATTCATGACCTATTTAGGGTCTACAGGAGGCAATAATAGTAGTTAATAGACTTATGCCAGGAGTCTACATTATTAATCTTTTTTAAAAGATTTATTTATTTGAGAAGTAGAGTTACAAGGAGAGAGAGAGAGAGAGACAGAGAGAGACAGAGAAAGACAGAGGGAGAGAGATCTTCCATCTGCTGGTTCACTCCCCAAAAGGCCGCAACTGCCTCAGGCTGAAGTCAGGAGCCAGGAGCTTCTTCCGGGTCTCCCCAGAGGGTGCAGGGGCCCAAGTACTTGGGCCATCTTCCGCTGCTTTCCCCAGGCCATTAGCAGGGAGCTTGATTGGAAGCGGAGCAGCAGGAACTCAGACCAGCACCCACATGGGATGCCCACACTGCAGGCAGAGGCTTAACCTGCTAAGCCACAGTGCTGGCCCCTATATTATCAATCTTAACACCCCATGAGTGATGTTGACAAGATGATCAAAATCCATGTTTTATGTAATCATTCAGTAGTTTTTCAAAGCCAGTATTTGGAAATAAAGATACAATTTTCACTAGTGAATGGATAACATCTCAATGTGCAGCCTCTATATTCAAGTTTAATAGGACCTCACAATACTCCCCTGTGTGTGGGTACTTGTTTTACAGTGGGATAGCTTAAGAGCTTCACTGGTGATTTTCCTAAAATAAAGTGTATCTACTTCAAATATCTGCTTTTATATCAACAGAAACACAAAACCTCACAAAGAGCAAGTTTTTCTTTTAAAAATGAAATTTCTGAATTGATTAGATACTCTAGAGAATTTCTAGAACTACTTCTACCACTTTGATTATTTCTAGAAGGGATATTCAATGAATACATGCACTCCTTTCACATCTCAAGCACTGTGCATGATGCCGCTTCTGTATTACGAATGGTACAGAGTGGATCCTGTCAACCAGGGAGGACATAGCCCAAAAGTAAGTACCAGTCATTGTTCTAATTACACTATTTCATCTCATCTTAACTGTCATTTCTGTGAGTTAGGTTTTACGTGCATTTTATAGCATAGAGAAATTCAGTAATCTTTTTAATCCATGCAACTAACATATGGTAGAGCTGATATTTAAAGCAAAATCCTGTATTAAACACAACACTGTGATTATTGAAAGCTCACAGAAAGAGATTATCATCCCAGCACCTAAACACCTTCTGAGAAACAACTAGTTAGTTGCAGATATCAAGTAATTCAATTTTGGTTAAAGTTAGATCCACTAAACAATGCCTGTCAGGACAGCAAAGAAAGATAAATTCAAAATACAATTCTCTCAAACAATCTCTGGCAGGTGCCTATCAATGACCCAGAACATCATAATTATAAACCAAGAAGACTTACCTGTGTGTGAGATGGGTAATTTTATTTATTTTTCAGATTTAGAAAATCCCCACATTTTTTTAACTCATCAGGTACCCTTTATAGAGATTACATCTTCTAGTACTGGCATTCAATTTCTCATGCTTCATATATTTTGCATAGTTGTCTAAAATTTAAATTTGTATACACTTAGCCAGCTATTTTAGTGTTTGAAAATATCTTAAGTTACCAGACTTAATACATGAAAAATTAAATAGTGTTAAATTTGAATTTCAGATCAACTACAAATTGATTTTTAAATATAAACATTTCTTGTACAGTATTTGGGACATACCTATGCTGAAAAAATTTATTTATCTGAAATTTAAATTGAATTGGATGACCTCTATTTTATCTGGGACCCCACTGTGAGAACAGAAGCTTAAATCACTAAGCTGTTACTTAAATCTTGGGCAGCGGTCATTTCAGGGTACCATGAGAAATGAACACTTGTTCCAACCTATTTGGGAGCTTTAGCATGGACCACTTAAATTGCAAAATGGCTTGGTAGATCCCCTATAGTTACCTACCATTACAGAGATTTGCAGCATATGTGGCCCTTGATCTGAACTATAGTCAACTCCAAAAACTGTCCATGATACTGTTATTTTCTGCTGTGCCGAAGCCAAGATAATTATGGATTTCTCTGGAGGAAAAGACATCCATTGATTTTAAGTTGTTTGGGGGAATGTTAATTTAACATAAGTTTCCTTCTGCCATGACTGAGACTTTCATATAGTCTACACAAGGGTTGGGTAGAAAACAAAGTGTCTTTTGTTGCAAAGTCTGATGTTTTGCCTTTTTTGTTTGTTTAGCTTTAGGGAGGCAGTTCTGGGAGAGGAGCTGGTGGAAAGCAGGGGAAGTGGTGGAGAGGTGAAGAGACTACTTTAACCTTAGGTCACTGAGCTTCTAAGGGGCAGGTTACATTTTGGTTTGGGGAGTTTTCTCTGCCCTCAAGTAGCCAGCTCAGCAGTCCACCACAGACTAGACAGAAACATGAACGCCCTTCTGCCACTGCGCTGATGTTGGCTCTCCGGCCCTCCCGAAACCAGCTCCACAGGAAAGCCTAATATTTGAACTTTTCACTCTCGGTTCACTTTATTAGACAGCAGTGAAAGTTATCCTTGTACTAAATGTGGAAGGGAAAAATATAAAACATGTTTATTAATTAGTCACTGCATTTCCCCTGTCTCTTCTCTTTAGGTACATTTCTTTAAGAAATTATTCCCCCTTAATCCACTTTGCTATTGAAACATGTTTGAAAATATTGGTGATAAGGAGCAGGAAAAAATTTTTATAAGATGAGTTATAGGGAGACCACCCAAGAAAAATGTTTTTATATGCTATTAAATACTTTCCAGTCTTTTAAACTCATTTTTACTTCTGACCTGAAAAGACTAGAACCAGATTTCGCACATATTAAAAAGAAAAAGAAGAAAATAACATAGTCTGTATCCAAATTTTTCACAGAAGTTGTAGAGGAACCTATTATGTATTATAACATTTTAGTTACTTCTTAAAAAGTTTCTACATAAATAAATTTCTTTTTTTAAAAAACAAGAATTTATTTTAAGAAGGAATGCTGTAATTGAATCCTTGTTCTCTTCTTTCCTGATGCTATATAGATAGACAAAGCGTTATCCAAATACCGGGGAACCTCAACTCAGAGCAGCCAAGCTGGGGGCTTTAAAAAGCAAAATTATAGACTTTTCTTTTTAGAGCAGTTTTAGGTTCACAATAAGACTGAGTAGAAGGTAGAGAATTTTCCCCAGTTCCCCTTGCCCCAACACATCTATAGTTTACTCTGTTATCAACATCAGTTGGGTGCTTTAAACTCAAACAAAAATCAAAAGAAATTGTAGTGGAAGACAAGGATCAGAAATGAGTAATCAAATCATCTTTTTTTCTGTATCTTTACTCTCTGTGTTATAGCTTTGTATGTATGTATACAGAGGCATGCATGTACGTGAGGGTACTTCAAATACTCTTGGAAAAATGAAAGTAAAAGATAAAACATATTCTAGTGCTCCAAATTTTTGAATACCCTTCAGGGTTTTTGTTTTTTCCCATAATATGCATTTCTATGGCCTATTCAAAAGCTCTTCTTGTGCAGTGATTTTAAAAGTTTTTGTGTATCTTATTAATACATCATTGTCAAAAGTTCTATATGGCCTATATATTACAATAACTTTTCACTAATATTGTCAGCTATGATTCCAGACTGACCATTGACAGAATGAGTTGCTGGTTGCTTTCTTCTAGAAGGACCATCTACACACATCCTCTCCCCAGACAGAGGAAATGCCACATTGTTATGGAGGTTGATGGTGGTGATTCATTTAGGATTGAGCAATCAAAAAGATAAACCTGAGCTATTTCAAGCATGAAGACTCTGTCATCAAATGAAGGACCAAAGATGTCAAAATAAGTATTTGAGATACCGTGGGTTTGTGGTGGTGTTAAAACAGTAGGTTCTGCTCCTAATGAGGACATTGATTCACTTTATGATTGCCAGGAAATCATGGAACTACTTGCAGAAGCCCTCTTTATCTGTAATGTGGACAATCATGCCACACCCCAGGAGTATGAGCTTGCCTAAGGGAATACATGTTAGTTTTAAATTTCAGAAACCACATAAAGAATTAAAAGGAGAAATTTCCTGATATGAACATAAAAAAGAAGAAAAGAAGAGCCTGTTTCTCTTATATTAAGGTTGCTAAGAATGTGTTTAGTCACTGGAACTAATGGGCTTTAGAATGTCCTGGGCCTTCATGGTTTCACTCCCCCTGGGGCCCCACGCCCCTTGGCAGGTTCAGAGCTGTGAAACAGCCCCATCAGGCATGCCCCTGAAGGAATGGAGCTGAGTTCTCATTCAGAGCATCCACCTTTACTTTCCCAACCCACATCACAATGACCTTTTTGTCCAAGGAGTATCTACTGATGCCCTCCGTGCGCGTGACGCTGCCTGCTCAATGCCAGGGTTCCTCCATGGGCTGAGGATTGTTTGAGCACAGTGTAGCATGTTGAGTAGCTGCCTTGGCCTCTGGTCTTACCCTCCAGATGCCCGTAGTACTCAATCCTGTCCCAGTTGTGATGAGCAAGAGTGTTTCCAGATGTTGCCAGATGTCCCCTCAGGGAATAATGTCACCCTCAGTTGAGTTACTAACACAGCAGCTCTCAGACTTGAAAACACAAGACTCACTTACAATGCTTGTTAAAATATTGTTTCCTGGGCCCTACATCCTTAGGTTTAATTCAGCAAGGCTGAGCTTTGTGGTAGTAACTGGATTTTTAGCAGATACCCTAGACGACTCCAATGCAAGAGATCTACATCACAAACTTTGACAGACTCTCTGCAAGAGGAAGACAAAGATTTTAAAAAGCACAATTTCTACCTTGAAAGTGTTTATCTTCTAGTTAGGAAGTGGGACAAGTGCCTCATGAGCTTATAAGACCACAGTAGGACACAAAAAGTAGGTACTATGTGAAGAACATAAATACCCATGGCAGAAGTTTAAGAGGCCATGATCCATTTTCTCAGACTGAGGAAAGTCTTTAAGGTAAGTAGACATTAAATTGTGAGGTTTGATGAATGGGATTTTCATGGGTAGTTGTGAGAAAAAAGCGGGTTCAAAGCAGAGGAAAAGAGGGTTCAAAGGCAGAGAGTATGGAATACTCATAACTGGAATCAATGATCTATGCCCCCAAATATACTTTGAGACAAAGGTCGAAACACATCTAGTACCATGTCCCGCATGCAGGAGAAAATCACCATGATGCAGTTCTTCCTCGCTGTAATTATCCCTTCCTCCAGGAACCGCCGTAACTTCCTTTCCAGAACACACACTCCACTCAACTTATTAGTGTTGGTCAGGGATCAACATTTGTCTCTCTTTTTCCATGTTGGGAACAATGAACAAATTTTTCATGGTTCACTTTCATGAATTTTAGCAGCAGCAGGCTAAAGCTGACATAATGTGGGGACAGAATAGGATGTAAATTAATCCTTACAATTTGAAAGTGGCTTTAAAACTCTCTCTTTTATATCTTACTGGTCTTTCTTGGAATAGGTGGTTTCACTAAAGTATATAAGAGGTTTCAAATAGATGATAGACAGGCAAGACAGACAAGTCCAATCTATACACACGATTGATCTTGGTTTCAGCCCCAATTCTATTTTTCCAGGGTTAGAACTCATTGCTTGCTGCAGGCAGGTTCTCTCAGGAATGTCACAAGATGTACCTCTCCTGTCCATTTTCAGACTAAGTGGCTCCAGTCTATACTGAGCTAAGCGAGTAAGCACTTTTGTTTCCACCCTTGAAATACCTGGTGTGAGTCTGGGGAGATGAAGAATAACTTTCTAAGCAAGCTCACAGCACTTATTTCTGTCACCCACCTTGGTACCTCTGAGGTCCTAAAAGTCCTAAACTCAGTCACCCTTAATTCTCCTCTTCCTTCCCCTCCACTTTCTTTTCTGTTCCTCCTCCTGCTTTCTTCTTCTTGCGTTTATTTTACAAATTATTGGTTTGCAGCAAAACTGATCTTCTTCACAGTAGAGATTATTTTCTTAAAAAGATTTATTAATTAGAAAAGCAAAGTGACAGAGAGAGAAGGAGACACAGAAAGAATGAGAAAAAGAGAGAGAGATTTTCCATCCACTGGTTTACTCCCCAAATAGCCGCAATAGCTGGGGCTGGGCTAGGCTGAAGCCAGGAGCCAGAAGCTTCTTCTGAGTCTCCCACATGGATGGCAGGGACTCGGGGACTTGGGCCATCTTCTGCTGCTTTTCCCAGGCACATTAGCATGGAGCTGGATTGGAAGTGGAGCAACTGGGTCTCAAACCAGAGTCCATATGGGATGCTGGCACTGTAGGTGGTGGCTTAACCTGCTGCAATGCAGGGCTGGCCCTGGTAGAGGTTATTTTGTAAAAACACTTTTTATGACCTTTCTTCCTAGAAGAGTGTGTAGTATAGAAAGGTGTTGCATAAAAGCTATTTTTCAGGAAATTATTTAATAAATGGATTATTCTTCAGTCTTCGCCACCGCTGGTTCTAAAACTCTTGACTTCTAAGCTTGTTTTAAACAAGCCCACTCACGTCTCCCAGTTTGTCAGGGTAAACTTCATCTGAAACTGTTTGCAGTTGCATTAAATCTTTTAGCTGGAATCTAACAAGTTTTTCTTCTTTCAAAGCTCACACCCCCTTCTTGGACACTCACTGTGCCCAGCTTCTTGGCTGACAGTCTTTAACCCAAAGCCCATTCACAGAGGTGACTGATGTCCTAAGGAGGTTTTGGTCACAAGCCCTAACCACCTTCCAATTTTCTCTGTTATTGAAGTATCATGTAGCTCTTCCCAAAGGAAGGGTGGAGCTCTCACTTGAGGTTCTTTAATAACATTCATATAAAGCATTTTATATTATATATTAAAATTATGCAACTATAATTCTCAATCACAGAATGATTTGTTCCCAAACTTAGAATACTGCCTAAAACCTTCCTTCTGGAAGACCTATTTCCCTCTTATTTGTTTTCACTGAAAATACAGACCAGGTGGTCAATCTTTTTTTTTTCTCTACAACATTCTACAATATAGTTTAAGAGAAATAATTATAAATTTGGAGAGTTTTTCTGCAAAATTTATTATTATTACAAGTTGTTCCTGTTTCAAGAACATTGTGGAGGTTACACAAGTGGAATTCCAAGTGATCCTCGCCTTTATGCGACATGAAATTGCTTTGTGAGACAATAGTCAAATGATGCTATGGTTTGGATGTGATTTGAGTGATCAGACTTTGGGTTGGAGTGCCCCTGAATGCCTCTGGTTTTTGTTTTTTTGTTTTTTTTTTTCTCTCCAGGTGCTCTCTCCCTCTCACATGCTGTGAGGCAGGCAAATGGACGCTCACCAAAGGCCAAACATAGAAGGCCCACCAATCTTTGACTTTAAGTCTCCAAAACTGTAAGTTACATAAACACCCCTTTTCCTTTAAAAGTACCCAGCATCAGGTATTTTGTTATAACAACAGGACATGGACTACTACAATTGGAAAATGGTTAAATAGCCAAATAAGGTGGTCTATAATTTAGTGCTAAAGTTGGGAGTTCCGACATAAGTTTATAAAGGCATTCTGAACTTTTAGAAACCAAAGTTAACTGGTACATCCATGTAAAAGGTGAGATTCAGGCTGATGAAGAAGAAATAGTGTATTTATCAGATGATGGGCATGTGGGAACAGGGCAGGAGACAGATCTCAGAAAAATGTGAAATATTCAAAAAAACAAAAACAGTGGAGTGCAGTGCAGGATGTGTATTGATAACTACTGGGATGGAGGGTTATCAGCTACTTACTGTGCTTAATCAAGAGTACCTTGAATGCCCAACTGTACAGCAGGCAGCTGGGAATAATGAAGCAGTAGCAACAGATGAGTAAGAGTGAGAGTAGAATTTCAAGAATGTTAGTTTGGAGTGGTTGCAGGTTGGATAGGAAAAAAAGAGATAGTTTACAGAGTGGGTATGGCCAAGAGGAGACTGGAGGCAGGAAAACCAGTTAGGAAACTATCACACTAATCCAAGAAGAAGGCAATGAGGTCGCGAAGTAAGCTGGTGACAGAAAAGAAAAGATGGTTGTAGGTTTTCAAAACAGAGTTCATAGTGCTGGGCAAACTCATTGGCTATATGGAGTGAAGTAAAAGGGTAAGAGACTGGCTCCAAGTCCAGTCGCAAAATACAAGGATAGATGTGTACTGCAGTCATCTAAATTCTTTCCTTCTATACTGTCCTCTTAAAACTCACACAAAATATTGTAACCCTTACAATTGAGATTCTAAGCATGCTTTTATTATTGTGTAGGGGTTTGTTTTGTTTTGTTTTAGATTTCCAGGGGAATAGTACTTAAAACCTAAATCCGACAACACTGGCAACGAGATGGCTTAGACGCCAAGTCCAAAATCCACATCGTCAGAATATTTCAGAGATAATATCTATCTGCATAACATTCTTACTACACCCCTCCATTTATTCATAGTGTCATTAAAAATGTTCAGTGTTCATTCCTGAAACCAACCTTAGACTTTTGGATCCAACAGTAGAGTCAATTATATGATTGCTTAAACATCAAAGCTTTCACACACTAATGTCCTTACCAGGGAACTTAAATAGGCAGGTCTTTTCTTTCTGGTGAAGGCAAACGCCTATGTTGTTCAAACCAGCATACTGTACATTCCTGTGTGATTTTATGTGTTTGATCATTGAACAGATGGAATATCTGCTTTTCCCATTGCTATCAATTCAATGTGTGTAGTGAACACCCTGCTCAAAGCAGACCTGTTTTGTTAGGCAGAAATTAGGGCTCGCTGCCCTCGGAACAGCCCATTTCTTGGAAATGCTCAGAGGATCTTCAGTTTCCCTTTTGAGGTATACAAGGAAAATATTGCCCTGGGGAAATATCAAAGGATTTCCTGAAACCAGCTGAAGAAACAGGTGCATAAATTTTTGATTTGATAAAAATAAAGAATAGAAGCGGTGGCCACCATCCAAGCATCTTATTCTCCCTGCTCAATGCTTTCAGTGCTCCACTCAGACAGCTTCCGCATTCGGTGCTCACTGTATCCATAATAAATGTGAATGCCTGAGTCTGGAATTCGAGTTCCTTCGTAATGTGGCCTCAAATGACCTTTCCAAACATAGTCTGTACTACATCCATTTAAAAATCCTACCAAACTAAACCACTTACTGTTCCCTGGCCTTTAACCCAAACCCTACCTTTGCTTATGTGCTTTCCCCAGTTTAGAATGATCTTCTTCTACAATCCAAATGTTCTTATTGTCAGCATCATGAAACTCCACTTTGTGCAGCAATCCGTGAAGACTATCCCAGTCCCCTGGGTAGAAGTCAGATCCTGCTCCTTCATCCTCCTGTTTCAAGGTACATGCATTTCTCTTATATTGCCTTCAATTTATACTTTGAATCAAGGTCACTAATCTCACCTGTGGACTGTGGGCTTCTGGGGAGTCTATCCCTGAGTGAGTGTTCTACCTAAGATCTTGCACCTATAACATGTAGAAAGACAATCTGGAGCAAGAAAACTTGGGTTCAAGTCTACCTTATTTTGGCTGTGTTACCATGATTAAGACCACGAATCTTTCTGATTATGAATTCCTAAATTTTAGTTTTAAAAAAAGTTTTATTTATTTATTGAAAGCTAGATTGACCAAGAGGTAGAAACAGAGAGAAAAGACTTCCATCACTGGTTCCCGTCCCAAATGGCTTCAACAACAGGCCTAAGCCAGACCAAAGTCAGGAGCCCAGAACTCCATCCTGGTAACCCACCTGAGTGGCAGGGGCCCAAATACTTGGGACATCCTCTGGGACATCCGGGCACATTTGCAGGGAAGAGGAAAAGGTGAGACTCAAATCAGCACTCTGATATAGGATGCCAGTACTGCAAAAAGCAGTTTAACCCTCTGAACCACAATGCTAGCCCCCTTAAGTTTAACTTTTTTAAAGATTAGTTGTAGTTATTGCATAAAGCCGTTATCTAAATTGTAAAGTATTAGACCCTTTATTATATTTTATGTTCACATTAATATCAATGTCATGGATGACAACATGAGTTCTGAAAAAATATATTTGCTAGAGAGATTTATTTTTCTGAGAACCATAATATACCTGCCCAATTTGTTTCACCAGTTGGGAAACCATTGAGTTGGACTGCTCACAAGAGGAGAATAAATTAAGGCATGATGTCATTATTAAAACTGCTAAACCATCTCCTCTTGTCTCTTAATCATTAGTTTAGCCTACTGGCATTTTGTACTATACCCAGGTCGTGTTATAGTAATAGACAAAAGCTTCCTTCAGAAAAGTAAAAAGGAAGCATTTGTTGAGTATTCTGAAGGGCCAGGTACTCGTGGATTACAGGGATAGAGAGATGAATAAGAAAATTTCTTCTTGTCCTTGAGATGTTTATAAACAAGTAGAGGAGAAAGTTTGGCAGGCAATTCCACTATAGTATTACATGGTATGTTAGTTTTCAGAGTCAGGAGGAAGGAGAGAGTGGGCAAAAATGAACTTGCCAGATGAAACTAATTTTATGCTGTATAATAGACATTCTTTTTCAACAGGCAATATTTATTTGCAAGTTTACATGTGTCCTTAAAGTGAACTTAAATTGAATCCATTGTGTCAAAACAACAAATGTTGGCAAGGATGTGGAGAAAAGAGAAACTTTGCACACTGTTGGTGGCAATGTAAATTGTTATAGCCATTTCGGAAAATAGTATGGAGATTCCTAAAATATCAAAAACAGAACTACCATATGATCCAGCAATTCCATTACTGGGTATAAATCCAAAAGAAATAAAGTCAGTATGTCATAGAGATTATCTATACTCCCATATTTACTGCAGCACTATTCACAAAAGCAAAGATATGGGATCAACCATAAAAAAATGTGAGATAGATAGAATGATAGATACATACATATATATGCACACAATTAAATACTACTGAGCCATAAAAGTAAGAAATCTTGTCCCTTGTGACACGAATGAACCTAAAGGATATTATGCAAGAAACAAATACTGCATAATCTCACATGTATATAGAATCTGAAAGTGTTTGCCTTATAGAAGGAGAGAGTAGAATGGTGGTTAACAGAAGCTGAAGTTGTTGGGGGAAGGGTTGAAGAGATGTTGGTCAAAGGATTCAAAATTAGTTAGATAGGAGTAACACATACCAGAGAACCATTGTATAGCATGCTGACTATAGTTAATGACAATATTTTGAGTTCTTAAGAAAATGCCGAGAGTGGTTCTCACAATAGCAATGATTAATATGTGAAGTAATGCATGTTTTAATTACTTTGATTTATCTATTCCAAAATGTATATGTACACTTCAAAACATCATAATGTACATAATAAACATATAATATCATCTGTCAACAAAATAAATAATAAATTAATCCTATTAAGAAAAATGTGAGTGGTGTATTAAGGCTATTCAGATATAATGATTGATTTGAATCCTCAAATCCTTAGAGAGAGATGCCTGTTTAAACTCAAGAATCACACTAAGTGTGTTGCTCATTGTCCCTGGCACATGCCAAGGCTAGAAAGTATTGAAAAGGAGAGTGAAATCTCTCAGAGTTCCTTTGGCTAAGGATGAAAGAGGAGAGCTGAAACAGAGAGCAGGAGGAAGAGACGGTTAGTGCTCAAAAGAGAGAGGCTTACACTTAGCCACCTTGGGGCAGAATATGTACGTGCACACATGAGCTCTCATGCACATTGCTGGGGTGGAGAGGTCAAATATACATCTAAGTTTGGTGATTTAAAGGCTGAGCAAACTCTGTCCTTTCTCCCTGGAAAGTCCACGGGAAAGGGAGCAAGGTCCGTGGAAGCTGGTCACAGTGTAGTAGCAGAATGGGTATATTTAGTACCTGGGGCCTCATAAAGGATGGAGAAAATGTTAAAAATGCCAACTATTCCCTAGAGAAGAGGAAGAACATTTTTATAAAATAACTATAATAATGTGCAATATACAAATGCAAATTTTGATAACCCATCCCATCATTTATTGACAATGAATGGAAATTGGTGTTATTTTACGCATGCCTAAATTTTTAGCATGATTTGCACATTTGATTTTCTATGCTATTGATATGATCAGAATTTAAGAAAAATTTAAAAGTTTCAAATGAAAAGTAAGCACTGGAAACTAGTACTTTATTTAAGTTCACCTAAGTTGAAATACACAGACTATGTATCTCATTTCCATATTCTTGGAATATATGAGATAATCCTCTCAGTTTCTAAATATATTCAGGTATGTGATACACTTCATTTTTGAAGATATTTTTTCAAGAACTCTTTCTTATTGGTATATAATAATTTAGAAACTTATTGTGATTGGGTTTGAGGCTCCCTCTACATTAGGCTGTTTTAGTAGATGATGAATGAAGAGTGACCACAGAATGATAGGAGATGACTCCCACAGTGGTCCAACTCAGATCAACATTTAAAATTCTCACTTTCTCTCCAATTACTGTCTCTTTTGTAACTCAAATACTAAGTGGTCAGTGTGTCAATATTTCTAAAATCTTACTTAATCTTCTGCTAATAATAAACATACTTATTTACCAATATAGTGTAAGCATTCAACTAGATAAAATTAGATTCTTGGTTAGTGCTATCAATGCCTATATGAGACAATGTATCTGTTAAGAATAATTTTAACCTTTTCAAATGTATTTTTTCTATATCTTCAATTTTCACAAAATATTTTGTGGGGTTATTTGTCCCTGAATATTTGACTCCATCAGTTAAACTGGGACATAATGATGACACTGTTTGCAATGTATCCAAATTGTAATTTTACTAATAATTTACAAAATATAACATAGTTGACATATCCATATATCATGGTTATAATGCATATAGAAAAACTATTTAAATGTATCATTGGTTTTCAAAATATCTAAACTCCTGGTGATCTGGACAAACCCCCAAATGGAAAGCCTGGGAACATTATTGAAGAGGGAAAATCCAAGGTCACATCAAATGTAATTTATTGCAGGGACTTACAGATAGAAGCATGGTCTTAGGTGACCACAGGTCAAGGATTCCTGAAATATTCCAAGTCAGTAGTAAGGGTTTATGCATTAACGTAGACAAAGGCAGCCCTTAGCTAGCCTAAGTGCACCTGGACTTTCTCAAGGAACATTAACATTCCAGGCATTAGATAAGGGACATTTCAGGGCCCAGTCCTGCAAGACAAGCTTGGCCAGATGACTGTCAGTGTTACCTGGAGGGCAAGATGATGGTAGCCATGTCAAACTGAATACACCTGGACCCATTCATTTCACTTTTGTGGATCAATTATAAAGAAATATTTGGAAATCCACAGATATTTAGCCATTAAAAGTTATTGTGCCATTATTTGCAATGAAGAAAAATTCAAAATTATTTACATTTGCACGATAAGAAAATTGATGGATAATTGGCATTATAACTGTGTGAAAGAATATTATGTGAAAGATGCTGATGAAGATTCTCTGACAACATAGAAAACATTTATACTGCAGTGTAGAGGCGTGGGGGTGGAAGCTTAGCTGGAGGGAGTATAGTGTGGGAAGTATCTTTATGCTCCTAAATCTGCATATATGAAATACATGAAATTTGTTCACTTTACATAAATAAGAAAAATTGAAAAAAGAGAAGAAACTTAGCTGCAAAATTGCTCATACACATAAATTGGGAAGAAACTACCTTTAAAATAATCTATTCTTCAGACAATTTTCCCACAATTTAATTTCATTTCCATTATAGAAAGTTATAAAAGGAGTGAATATTAGAGGTGTTTTTCCTGAACAAAAATATGTAGTTGCTTTAATGGCTACAATTTCAACTAAACAAGAATTAAACCCCTTTAGACCATCCAACACGTCACATAATTGCTATATTTAAAAACACTTGGCTGGCACCACGGCTCACTAGGCTAATCCTCCACCTGCGGTGCCAGCACACCGGGTTCTAGTCCCGGTCAGCGCTGGATTCTGTCCCAATTGCTCCTCTTCCTGTCCAGCTCTCTGCTGTGGCCCAGGAAAGCAGTGGAGGATGGCCCAAGTCCTTGGGCCCTGCACCCGCATGGGAGACCGGGAGAAAGTACCCGGCTCCTGGCTTCGGATCAGCGCGGTGCGCCGGCCGTAGCGGCCATTTGGGGGGTGAACCAAAGGAGAGGAAGACCTTTCTCTCTGTCTCTCTCTCTCACTGTCCACTCTGCCTGTCAAAACAAAAACAAAAACAAAAACAAAAAAAACACACATTTAACTGCCTGAGTCAATTCCACTTATAAAATACTGATGATGATATTACCATGTCCATAAGGTTTCTGTGAGAACCAAAATTTATCATTGTGCCTTGAATAAATGAACGTGTTCTATAGTGCTGAGTCCTAATTACCCGGTAATCAACATACATTCATATAAACATTCTAACATTTCAAATCCATCAGAAAATACAGAAACCTGAAGGGAAAACAAAAATAGGTAGTTACCAAATAGGCAATTTTTAAAAGAAAAAAATAGTTTCTAAAAATAGAAACCTGCATGTCTCATGGTCTAAAGCATCCTCCTAACGTTGTCACAGAACTCCTTCATCGTCCCTGCAGGTGCAACTTGATAAAGAACTGCAGCTTAAGAAACTTCTCAGTACTCTTGCTTCAGTGGTCGCCTACCTCTTTCTCTTTCCAATGCTGCTGCCTGAAAATGAGCCTGATGTATCATCAAGGAAACTGGCGGGGGGCGGGGGGGGGGGGGGACACTGGACTCCTCGTCAAAGCCTGCTGTCCCCCAAATGATGCTCCCAATTTTCACAGCAAAAAACTACTGGTAGCAGATGGTTCTCTTCCGTCTACCTCATCCCATTCGAAACCCACATCAGCCCAAATCCCCAACTGCCCTTCCCTTTAGCAAGTGGGTAAAACCCATGCCTCTGTGGTTCAGCTCAGTTGCTTTGAGTAATGACTTTTATAATGCCACAGGCCACTGAACCACAATCATAAGGGATCATAAAACAGCAATGCCACCTCTGAAAATCACCAAATGGTATTGGAGATTAGCAGAGGGGAACTGGGGTTATCTATGGTTATTTCATTAACATCAAAGCTGGCAGTGGGGTCCACCAGGAAAGTTGGAACCCTCTCATTCGTTTTTAAGTGGTAATTTCTTTTTTTTTAACTTTTATTTAATGAATATAAATTTCCATAGTACAGTTTATGGGTTACAATGGCTTTTCCCCCCCATAACTTCCCTCCCACCCGCAACCCTCCCATCTCCTGCTCCCTCTCCTATTCCATTCGCATCAAGATATATTTTCAATTATCTTTATATACAGAAGATCAGTTTAGTATATATTAAGTAAAGATGTCAACAGTTTGCACCCACACCAAAACACAAAGTGTAAAATACTGTTTGAGTACTAGCTGTAGCATTAAATCACATTGTACAACACATTAAGGACAGAGATCCTACATGAGGAGTAAGTGCAGAGTGACTCCTGTTTAAGTGGTAATTTCAAACCAGAACGTAGCTCTTGGGAACTTGCGGAGTTTGCAACACCTGGCTGTCCACTGGACAGACTGTGTGGTGCCCCAGCTGGGATTTTATACTGGTTCTTTCCTTCCGTGGTGTGTGCTCACCTTGTGGCATATGCTACCGTGCTGCACTTTGAAGAAGAGATACAGTAAATAAGAAACCAGGTCTGGTGACTCGTTTGTAACATCTCTATGCTGGCAACTGGGTTTTGCTTTTTGCTTTCTGAGATGGCACTTGGCTTCTACTTCCACTCCCACAGACACGCATCTGTGGAGCTTCCTAAGAAGTTAGACCACTGCCATGCTCAGTCGTACCATATGCTTTAAAACTGACTCACATTCTGCAATTATGCCAATGAGATTTTTCATGCAGGAATCTATACTATAACATCTTTAAGTCTGGATGGACATTTGGTAGGACTTATTTAGAATTTCATCCCCTCTCCAAGTTGATGGTTCAAATATTCTTAAGAGTTGGGTGATTAGAGCAGCCTAACTTTTTTTTTTTATCTTTCAAACAAATTTGCTTTTAATGTGATTACTGGTGAAGCACAGTTTCAAAGTTTAGTCTATTAGAATCTTGAATTAATTGAGCATACTTGTGTGAAAATTCATTGTAAGAACTACTCAAACAAAAACCTCATTGCTTTATTTGCATTTACAACCTTTTTTATCCTAATAGTTGACTTAAAATATGTATATTAGCATTACTCACTATTTTACAGAATATATGAATTAAAATAAGCAAATCTTTTATGTTATATTTACCATTTAGAAGTAAACTGTCCTTCTACAATATGCATAAGGAATTTAACATTTAATATTTAGAAACAAATGTCATAACTATGAAATTTGATTTCTTTGTAACAAATCCACTATAAAGTATGGGAAATAAAAATGGGCTGATTCCCAGGTCCCTCTTTTCTGTGTATCATTTGATCAATGTAAGATATATGTTAAAAAATATTTTTAAAAATTATATACATAGTAATAGAGTAGGACATATTACAAAATTGACCAAAATATGTCTTTATATTAAAATCTGTGAAAATTCACAAAAGGTACTACAAAACTTATTCATATATTTAAATAAGTCTTGTTTGCATATCTTTATTTTTTACTTGCAGGTAAATCTTTTTCTTTTTTTTCATATCACTTGAAAAATCCTTTCATGAACGGGGCCATCAAAGAAGGAGGTACCTTTCTCCGAAGGGAGGAGAGAACTTCCACTTTGACTATGACCCTATCGGAATAAGATCAAAGTCAGAGAACTCTAAAGGCTTCCATAGCCCTGGCAACTCATGACTAGAGCCTAGGGAGATTACTGACGCCATGAACAGGAGTGTCAAATTGTTAAGTCAGCAACAGGAGTCACTGTGTACTTACACCCCATGTGGGATCTGTCCTTAATGTGTTGTCTAATGTGAAGTGATGCTATAACTAGTACTGAAACAGTATTTTTACACTTTGTGTTTCTGTGTGGGTACAAACTGTTGAGGTCTTTACTAATTATGTGCTGAATTGATCTTCTGTATATAAAGAGAATTGGAAATGAAAAAAAACAACCTGGTGTTGAATTGGAAATGGCATAGAAAATTAATTAATTTTAAAAAATATTATGTAGGATCTCTGTCTTTAATGTGTTATTTAATGCTATAATTAGTACTCCAATGGTAGTTTTTTCACTTTATGTTGCTAGATGGGCAAACTGTTGAAATCTTTACCTAATATATGCTAGACTGATCTTCTGTATGTAAAGAGAATTGAAAATGAATCTTTATGCGAATGGAAGGGGAAAGGGAGCGGGAAAGGGGTTGCGGGCAGGAGGGAAGTTATGGGAGGGGGGAAGCCATTGTAACCCATAAGCTGTACTTTGGAAATTTATATTCATTAAATAAAAGTTTAATAAAAAAAACATTAAAAAAAAACAATTTTGAATACTTCCAAAAAAAAAAAAAAGAAAAATCCTTTCATTTTTTTTTAAGCAAGCTGTGATACTGAAGCAAGTTTCCACAAACTATCCAAGCATCTGCTGCTCCTTTTTTTAACATGGTTTGGGTTAGGCTGATGCCTATGTTAACGCTTGTTACTGATGATCACGAGATTATAAACAGAATTTCCATTAAAATTTATATTTCTTTGAATATTAGACTTATGGTATACATAGAGGATATCAAGTTAGTGAATGATTGGCTCTACAAACCATATCTGTTTTAAGATTTTGGCATTTCTTTTTTTTTAACTTTTATTTAATGAATACAAATTTCCAAAGTACAGCTTATGGATTACAATGGCTTTCCCCCCACCCCATAACTTCCCTCCCACCTGCAACCCTCCCCTCTCCCGATCCCTCTCTCATTCCATTTGCTTCAAGATTCATTTTCAATTCTCTTTATATACAGAAGATCAATTTAGTATATATTAAGTAAAGATTTCAACAGTTTGCACCCACATAGAGACACAAAGTGAAAAATACTGTTGAGTACTAGTTATAGCATCAAATCACAATGTACAGAACATTAAGGACAGAGATCCTACATGAGGAGTAAGTGCACAATGACTCCTGTTGTTGACTTAACAAATTGACACTCTTGTTTATGGCATCAGTAATCACCCTAGGCTCTTGTCATGAGTTGCCAAGGCTATGGAAGCCTTTTGAGTTCACTGACTCTGATCATATTTCGACAAGGTCATAGTCAAAGTGGAAGTTCTCTCCTCCCTTCAGAGAAAAGGTACCTCCTTCTTTGATGACCTGTTCTTTCCACTGGGATCTCACTTGTGGAGATCTTTCATTTAGGTCATTTTTTTTTTTTTTTTGCCAGAGTGTCTTGGCTTTCCATGCCTGAAACACTCTCATTGGCTTTTCAGCCAGATCCGAATGCCTTAAGGGCTGATTCTGAGGCCAGAATGCTCTTTAGGACATCTGCCATTCTATGAGTCAGAGAAGCCTAACTTTGGCCTAAGAAAATTAGATGAAAGGGTTTAGTGATGTCCTTGGTGCATGATAGCTAGAACTTTATGAACCAGAGGATTGAGAAGAGTTTAGAAAAACAATAAAATCATCATAAAATAAAATTAGTATTGCAGGCCAAGTCACAAATCATTACCTTTACAAAAATAGTCATTTGTGAATATTGTTATTTAGATGCAGAACACTAAGAACTCATTTCCTTTAACTGTGAATGAGTTGAAATTATAAGAATATATCACAGAAATGGCTCACTAAAACTCTAAAGTTCTTAGGCTTCATGGAGGGTACACCTGAAGAGGTTTGAAGCCAGTGGGGTGGATGGTTTTCCCCTCCACTGAGAAAAAATGAAAGTCAGGCAGTATACCCATCTGAGTTTGTATGAAACAAAGTGTATGGACCTCAGAGTGCTCGGGCCAAGTAGCAGTTGGGGGGCGCCGGGAAGGGAGACAAGAGTCAGGGCTAGGGAAAGATGAGAGGCTGCTAAGAACTGGTCTGAAAATCAGCCTCATGATATGAAATGCACATTTTGCCAACTGAAACAATATTGATATCACATTTTTCTCCCTTAAATAGTACTAGAGTGGCGAGATGGGAAAGAATGGACAGTCAGGAGGATTTCACTGTGAAGATACCATGAGAACAGCACTGTTAGGTGACTTCATGTATAGAATGCACCTCACATACTAAAATGGTAATGCAGACTCCACATCCTAGCTCTGCAGTATATATGTATGGTATAGCCCATAGCCTCTGCGGTCATGATAAATAAAGCCATATGACATTAAATCAAGCACAAAAGAAAACAATGCAATCAGATGCAGTAAACATGAGATGCATGAGGCTGCTGCTAAGGTAACATGACAGGTGGTTCTACAGTAAATGTTTTTCTTTATAAGTAGGAGTGCACTCCAGAACAATGATGACCATAGAAGATAGTAAATTCATAAACCAGTAATACAGCTGTTTGTTCTTATCAAGCATATGTACTATACATAATTGTTCATGCTATATTTTTCTACAGCTGACAGCACCCTAGATTTTCTTCCATCAGCATCACCACTAACACTTGATGAATGTATTGTGCTATGATGTTATGACAGCTAGAACGTCACTAGGTGGAAGCAATTTTTCAGTTCCATGATAATCTTAGGGGACCACCAAGGTATATGCAGTGCATCACTGAGCAAACCATGTGGAGCCTAGGTATGCATGAAGTCTAAACCACGTTCTTTTTTTTAAAGATTTTATTTATTTATTTATTTGATAGGTAGAATTACAGACAGTGAGAGAGAGAGAGAGACAGAGAGAAAGGTCTTCCTTCCATTGGTTCACTCCTGAAATGGCCGCAATGGCTGGTGTTGCACCAATCCAAAGCCAGGAGCCAGGTGCTTCTTCCTGGCCTCCCATGTGGGTGCAGGGGCCCAAGGACTTGGGCCATCTTCTACTGCTTTCCCAGGCCACAGTAGGGAGCTGGACTGGAAGAGGAGCAACCGGGACTAGAACCAGCACCTACATGGGATACCAGTGCCGCAGGCAGAGGATTAACATAGTGCACCACGGCGCTGGCCCCTAAACTACGTTCTTAATTTAAGACTGCTCTTGTGTAATCTTGGAATAAGTTACTGAGCAATATTTTACACACACACACACACACACAGGCTTGAAGAATAATATTGCCAATTTCAAAATAAAATTTTATAAAGGAATACCATAGTTATCCCTCCCAGACTGAATCAACACCTCTCTTCCTTAGATGTAGCCAATATCCTGAACTGCATGTCTATTATTTACATGCAATTCTTTATCACAATATGGGCAATAAGAAACATGAAGCACCATTTTATGTAACATTTTCTCCACTGGATGCCATACTCTTTGCTTATCTACACTATTAGCAGTGCTAAAATTGTGTCAGTCTTTTTCTACCATCTACTTTAACTCTGTTTAAATAGTGCCATTTTTGCACTTCTTTCTCCCTCTGCCATCACTAACAATATTAGAACATTGAAGAATGATCTCATCTTCACAACAGGACTCATTAAATGTCTCATAGTTAATTTCATGTAGTTCTTCAAACATTCAGGATGCTTAGGGTTACGTTAACTTAGAAGATCCTATTATAGATAAGTAAAATGAAGTTCAGAATTGAAGTCCCAGCTCTGCTCCTGCTTCCTGATAATGTGCAACTGGGGAGGCAGCAGGTGATGCCTCAAGTGATTGGGTGATTGGGTCCCTAGCACCTCCATGGGAGATCCAAACTGAGTTAGCATCTCCCAGCTCACAGCCAGCGGTTTGAGGATTGAGCCAGTGGATGCCAGAGCTGTCTTTCTGCCTTTCAAATAAATATATTTTAAAAATTTAAATGCTGATGTCTAAGATACACTGTTAGAACAATGAATTTTAAAGAAGTAAACATGAGAGTCTGGCACTGTGGCTTAGTGGGTAAAGCTGCTGCCTGCAGTGCCGGCATCCCATATGGGCGTCAGTTTGAGACCCGGCTGTTCACTTCTGATCCAGCTCTCTGCTATGGCCTGGGAAAGCAGTAGAAGATGGCCCAAGCCGTTGGGTCCCTGCACCCGCGTGGGAGACCCGGAAGAAGCTCCTGGCTCCTGGCTTCAGATTGGCGCAGCTCCGGCCATTGTGGCCAATCGGGGAGTGAACCAGCGGTTGGAAGACCTCTCTCTCTCTCCCTCTCTCTTCCTCTCTCTCTCCCTGCCTCAGCCTCTCTGTAACTCTGCCTTTCAAACAAAATAAACATATCTTAAAAAAAATAAAGATTTATTAAAAAAAGAAGTAAACATGAGACATAGAGTTTGCTAAAATATTTTTTTAAAGATTTATTTATTGGTCGGCGCTATGGCTCACTTGGCTAATTCTCCCCCTGGGGTGCCAGCACCCTGTGTTCTAGCCCAGGTTGGGGCGCCGGATTCTGTCCCAGTTGCTCCTCTTCCAATCCAGCTCTCTGCTGTGGCCCAGGAAGGCAGTGGAGGATGGCCCAGGTGCTTGGGCCCTGCACCCGCATGGGAGACCAGGAGGAAGCACCTGGCTCTTGGCTTCGGACTGGCACAGTGCACAGGCCATAGCAGCCATTTGGAGGGTGAACCAACGGAAAAGAGGAAGACCTTTCTCTCTGTCTCTCTCTCTGTGTGCATAACTCTGCCTGTCAAAAAAAATAAAGACTTATTTATTTATTTGAAAATCAGAGTTACACAGAGAGGAGAGGCAGGGAGGGAGGGAGGGAGGGAGGGAGGGAGGGTGAGAGAGAGAGAGAGAGAGAGGTCTTCCATCTGCTGGTTCACTCCCCAGATGGCCGCAACAACTGGAGCTGCGCCGATCTGAAGCCAGGAGCCAGGAGCTTCTTCAGTTCTCCTATGTGGATGTAGGGGCCCAAGGACTTGGGCCATCTTCTACTGCTTTCCCAGGCCATAGCAGAGAGCTGGATCGGAAGTGAACAGCCGGGTCTCAAGCTGGTGCCCATGTGGGATGCCGGCGCTTCAGGCCAGGGTATTAACCAGCTGCACCACAGCGCCAGCCCCTGCTAAAATATTTTTTAGTCCATTCTCATTTTGCGAATTGAGAACAAAAAAGTCTAGAAGATATTGATTCTGTCCTGGTATCCAAGAGAATCGGAATTGAGAGGCATGTTTTCCTTTATCATTTGATACCTTACCTGAATTAACAGGTTTCTGAAGAAATTGGCTTTCTCTCATTACCATTTATTTCTACCAGATATATAACAATATCAAACTTCTTTTAAAATATATTTTTTCTTGGCTGGCGCTGCGGCTCACTAGGCTAATCCTCCACTTGCGGCACCAGCACCGCAGGTTCTATTCCCGGTTGGGGCACTGGATTCTGTCCTGGTTGCTCCTCTTCCAGTCCAGCTCTCTGCTGTGGCCCAGGAGTGCAGTGGAGGATGGCCCAAGTCCTTGGGCACTGTACCCGCATGGGAGACCAGAAGGAAGCACCTGGCTCTTGGCTTCGGATTGGCGCAGCGCACTGGCCACAATGCACCAGTGGTAGTGGCCTCTTGGGGGGTGAACCAACGGAAAAAGGAAGACCTTTCTCTCTGTCTCTCTCTCTCTTTGTCTAACTCTGCCTGTCAAAAAATATATATATTTTTTTCTTCAGTGCTGACACAATAGTATCGGGACATACTGGCTTCCTCTGTCTTATTAAGATACTAGCATTAACTGTGAAACATGGCATATTACTGAGCCCATCTTTGAATATGAGTAAACCACTTCTCATTAAGTATAGCATTTCTTCCAAATTCATGAGATTTTTCATATTTAGCTTCCAAAACCTCATTAGAATTTGTCCTTCTGCCACAAAATTGCTTCACAATAAACAATTCATCAACCTCAAGAGGCTAAGAAAAGTTTGAAAGGTGTTCTGGCTTAATAAAAATGCAATGGCTTAGTTTATGTAATGTGCCAGGGAATTAAAAATAGGTGAAAAGTTCATATTTGTGCTTCAGAATGACTGGATGAATAATACAATGGCATTTCAGTTACATTATTTGAAATGTTTTTGGATAACATCATCTTTTCTTTTTTTTACCCAGCTACTGAATATCACTTTTAAAGCACATACGTATATTTGCCGTCTAAATTTAATCATGTTAACTGCTCTTTAACATGTTTTGCAACTTCCTAAAACTTGGTCTTACAGAGTAAAGATTAGATTACATAAAGATCTAGTCTTTGGGCTGCTGTTATGGCATAGGGGGTTAAGCCACTGAGTACAACACTGGCATCCCATATGTCATGCCGGTTCAACTCCCAGTTACTCCACTTCCAATCCAGCTCTCTGCTAATGGTCTGGGAAAGCAGTAGAAGATGGTTCAAGTGCTTGGGCCTCTGCACCTACATGGGAGACCCAGGTGTGTGGCTTTTGGCTTTGGCCTGGCCCTGCAGTCATTTGGGGAGTGAATCAAAGATGGAAGATCTCTTTCTCTCTTTCACTGTCTCTGTAAACACCTTTCAAGAAAATAAATAAATCTTTAAAAAAATTAAAAACTATAGTCCTCATATGATCTTAGTTCAAATAGGTGTCACTTTCTGAAATCTATTACTGAGAAAAATGATCTGATACCCTTTCCTAGAGCTCTCAGACATTTACAGTTATGAAAATAAGCTCTTGTCCTAAATCCTTCCCTCCTTTCCTTCCTTCTTTCTCACTCTTCTTCCTTCCTGTCTTCTCTTTCCTTTCCTTCCCATCCCCTGTTCTTCCTCTTATTTTTCTCTCTTTGAACTTTTATTGTGTACCTACTATTTGCCTGAAATCATAGATGCTGAGTTGAAGGATTCATGATTCTGCAATCTGTGCTGGGACAGACATTAGAAGAAACAAGTACAGATGACCAGGGAGCGAAGCATAGATAAACACTATCAAAGCAGGTGGGGCTGTAAAACACACACTCCCAGGCCACTCTTGAGTTGTAACTTTCTGACTCTTGTCAGATTTCGGTGAGGATCTACCAACCCCCTACACACGGGGGAATCTCATCGAGATTAACTGAACCCTTGCGCCTAGATTAGTAACCAATAGTACAGTGCTTCTAGACTTTCATTTTATAGATTTCTACCGCCAAATCGCTCCATTCTCTTGCTCACATTACCTCGTTCCCACGCATTCACTCGAGCCCTGAGGCCAGTGTCCTTCTGCTTTGGTTCTTTTGTTCTTTCTGAGCTGCGCAGCAGGCATGTGGAGGAGGAAGACAGAAAACAGAGAACTCTTCAGAGTGGGCACCAAGCTGTCCGCCTGTTCCTGCCGGATGGCCCGGATCCACTTCTGCTAATCCCCACTGCAGCACCACATGTCCAGGAAGGCAAGCAAGCCCGCCCTCTGAGACGGCTCCCCCAGTAAAAACACGACTGAGAACACAAAGGAGGGGATTGCAGGGTAACTGCCTGCAAGGACCTCACAACCGTCCCAGGGGAAGATTCAGCACCAGAAGATAATGAGTGACATGCACTGAGCGCAGAAGGATCAGGCCTGTTCCAGGCACAGATACGGCACTTAAAAATCCTTGCCTCCACCTACCAGGCAAGTGCACTACTGCCTTTATTTTACAGCTAAGAAAATGGAGGCGTGGAAATATACAGGTGCCAGAGCCGAAAACCACCAAAACTAGCAGTCTGTTGGCAGACTCCATTTTCTGAACCATAGAAGAACTGCGGGACTTTTTTTCTTTTTAAGATTTATTTGTTTATTTTTGGAAGTCTGAGTCACAGAGACGGGGAGAGACAGAGAGAGTGAAAAAGAGATCTTCCATCCACTGGTTCTCTCCCCAAATGGCTGCAGCAGCCAGGGCTGGGCCAGGCTGAAGCCAGGAGCCAGGAGCTTCTTCAGGGTCTTCCATGTAGGTACAGGGGCCCAAGGACTTGAGCCATCTTCCACTGCTTTCCCAGGCCATAGCAGAGAACTAGATTGGAAGTGGAGCAGCTGGGACTCAAACCAGCATCCCCTACATGGGATGCTGGCATTGCAGGCAGCAGCTCTACCTGCTATGCCACAGCAGCAGCCCCTGTGGGACATTTTAATGCAAAGTGGTAAATGATATTATTGACATGTTCTCAGGGAACTATCTAATCAAAAGGCTGGAGAATGCCTTATTAACTACTACTTCAGAAACCAATCTTTTTTATCTTACCCATGCAGAGAGCAGGCTTGGAGGAGTCTTATCATGTCATCCTCTCACCAGGAGACTGCAGGCTTCCTTTGGATTAAGAATTACTTCTCTGGGTTAAGAACTACTCTTTTCAAACTGTAGCTATTTGGTGACAGCTACACCCTGGAAGACCTGGCAGCATAAGATCCTTTTGTATCTAGATGGCCTGCAAATAGTTGGAGTCTTATTGTCACCTGGCTAATTTATTTGTCCTTATAATCCTAAGTCTTTGATAATTGTTGCAATGCCCAAATGTCTCATGTCCAGCCACTCTTCATTCCAACACAGCAGCCTCCTATAGTGCCGGCAGAGTGTGAAGTAGCCTCCTAGCATGTTTGTACTTTTCTTTTAAAAAAAGATTAATTTATGTATTTGAAAGGCAAAGTTAGAGAGAGGCAGAGGGAGAAAGAAAGGTCTCCCCAGATGACCGCATCGGCTAGAGCTGTGCCAGTCAGAAGTCAGGAGCCAGAAACCTCCTCTGGATCTCCCAGGTGGATGCAGGGACCCAAGCACTTGGGCCATCTTCCACTGCTTTCTCAGGCCATAGCAGAGAGCTAGGTCAGAAGTGGAGCAGCCAGGACTTGAACCAGCGCCTATAAAGGATGTCAGCACTGCAGGTGGCGGCTTTACCTGCTATGCCACAGTGCTAGCCCCATGTAGTTTTTATTTAAAAAAATTTTTTTTCAGAAAGGAAAATCTTGTAAGAATCATTGTAAGCATCTGCAAGATGTCATAGGAGCTCTCAGTGAAGTTACTTGGAATATATGCCCTTTTTGTACACAAATAAAAAGAGGACTATGAAATCATGAATTTATCAGATATACTTTGCTTCCCAAAACTAAGACAAAACCTGCTGATTTTTGAGGAAAAGAAAATGATAATGTGACATGGTTAACAATGCCAGTTTTCCTAGTATCCCAACTCTCTGCAGTGACTAGGTTTGTGCCATATGAGAATCATTTCCATTGTTAAATCAACGTAGAGATGAAGGAGATCAAAATTTGATAAAGATGTTCCCAGCCTGGCAAATCAGGAGTTAAACTTTGGGACTGACACTCCAGTGCTCGGAAACCCCCCACCGCACCCTTGGCTGTAAAATCTGTGAAGTAGCCTCCTTCCGGGAATCAGCTTTTCTAGTAATACTATAATTGGTTAAGCATGTATTGTGGTGCATTTAATATAGCAGCCCCGTGATTTTCTGAACAAATGGCACCCACATGCTTGCTATTAACCTTCTGAGTTGTGAATAATATATGCCAGGCTGCCATCAGCCACTGGGTGTTCAAATGGTTTCCCCCACATTTGAAACAGTGCTGCTCTGTAAGGAAACGACAAGACAGAACTCTATCACAAACGGAACACCTATCCTACTCCCTAAATCATGCAAACACTTTGAAATTCAGTGGTGGTCTAGAATCGTGGTGGCCAGTGGACTTCCCTTTCTGGTACAGGGACAAAGCTAACTATTCTCATGTCCTAAAGCAAAACTGAGGCCTGCTGCAAGAGTTCATGCAACTAGTGAATTACAAGTCAACAGTTGATAACATGAAAGTCAATTAGTTACATGAGGCTTAACAAATAATTATAGAAATAGCTAACATTATGTCTTAGCTTTGCGTTTCCTGCCAGCCCTTATCTTCAGTCTATACTGAAACACTATTTCTACTTTCCAAAAATCTCAGCACACTCTAGAATCGAAGACGTTTCCTGGCAAACAGACAGTGCTCATTGTATATGTGTCGAGTGTGAGAGTAATAAAGAATGCCAAGCCCCGTCGCAGGTGTGTTATAGCTATGTCTAATTGCTACCATAACTTTGCAAAGATATCCATTACCTCCATTCATGAAGAAGGAAACAGATTTAGAGAGGTTAGGAAAACTTGCCCAAAGTCATATCACTTCTATGTTTTAAGATTTAGATTCAGTCCTAGGCCTCTCCAACATCATATTGCAAATTGTATTCTTTTCTTGAGTTTTTGAGGCCAGGAAATGAAGGATCACACAACAGAAAAAAGGAATGTTTGAAAGATCCCTGAAGATAATACATTTATGAGCAAATGTATAACAGGACAGATGTTTGTGTGTGTCTTTATGTACTTCAGTCATTCCATTCTTTATCTTTTATTTTTCCTCTCTACTTGGACATCATTACCAGAGAAATGACAGGACCAGATCTCAGTAAGTAGAATTCATATATTTATAGGTGGAAAAGATTGAAAAAACAGAAAGGAACAGGAATCAAAAGTAGGGAAATAGGAAAGAATCAGAGAATGTACACATGGATTCATAAATACTGTGATGTCAAAAGAAGCATCATGGATTCAACAATTGCCTTATATAAGAATTTCTAGCAAATATGAAAATATCTTTAGATTTTTGCAGAAGTTGTTCTTAAAAGTGTTTATCATCAATATTTTTATTTTCATAATTTCTCTTGAGATTCCAAAATGATTAGATGAATGTACTAGAATAACCTTGTTTGAAATCAGATTTTAAGGTTGTTTCTGATTTTAAGCTTATTAGAGATTCTGTTCTTAGCTGTTCATCTTGCTTTCATTTGCTATGCTAAGATCCAAACTCAAAAATTCTAGAAATGTTAGATTTACTCCATATTATGTTTAAGTGTCAAACACCTGGGAAATTAATTTATTCTGTAATGCAGAATCATTTTTTAATTGACTATACTGCTTAATTGCTGTGGGAGTGAAAATAGAGCAAAACAGAGCAAAAATGCAAATAAAGCAATATCTTTTTGAAATGTTGATATTGTAGTCAGGTCATGGAACCAACTTTAAAGAAAAAGAAAAAGCTTTAGAACGTTTTGTCCTAACATTTACCAATATATCCTGTCTCTGTTACATTTGGAAGAGTGATTTTAGTGTTCTCTAAGATAAAATGTGATTACTCTCTGAAAAAGTATCCCTCATGATCTGTACAGTGATCTGCCCTCAAGGAGACCCAACAGGCCAGTCCACTGCAGTGGCTTTCAAAGTGGTAAGCCTGGGCTTCAGCAGAAGTCAGCTTGTGAAGAGCCCTGGCAGCTCTGCCAAAAGTTGGATCACTGGAAATGGACCTGCCCTGGAGTCGAAGGATGCCCAGGTCAGAGCCACAGATCTTATTGACTCTAAGCTGAAAAGCCCTTCACTCAGCCCAACTTCCAAAGTGACCACTGCAACTGAGGGGACGGCCAAGTAGGGTCAGCAACATTGCAGGCAGAACTGTAAATTTCTTGTTAGAGATGCCCCCTGCCTTTACCTGGCCAGCTCTCCTCCCAGGCCAGCCAAGTAATGAAAGTCAACAGAGTGCCTTCCCCTAGGAGGTTCACACCTCCCTTAGGATGTACCCCATGTGAAGAGATAGATAGGTCTGGGCCTCTTAACTTACAAGGCCTAAAGCCCACCAGATTATTATCAAGCCCCTTCTGTCAGGTTCTATTTGCCTCTCAATCAGAAAAATTAATTGTAGCTTAGACAGCACCTTTCTTAGCTCCTCTAATAATGACTCTGTCCTTTGTTCTAGACCCTGTCTAGTGCACTTGGGCCTCATTCCTTCGTAATCATAACCTCTACTCTACCACCAATGGCTCTACTCCCAACCTGTGTGTACTGATGGTCCTCTTCCCCACTTAATGCTGTATAATTGTTCAGACCTGGTTAATGCCACTCTTAGGATCATTGGTTACTATCCTCACCCTGTCTTTTATGACCTTGTCTAAATATGATCAGAGTCGGCAAACTTGGAAGGCTTCCATAGCCTTGGCAACTCATGACGAGAGTCTAGGGTGGTTACTGGTGCCATAAACTAGAGTGTCAATTTGTTGGGTCAACAACAGGAGTCACTGTGCACTTGCTCCTCATGTGGGATCTCTGTCCTTAATGTGCTGTACATTGTGATTTAATGCTATAACTAGTACTCAAACAGTATGTTTCACTTTGTGTTTCTATGTGGGTGCAAACTGTTGAAATCTTTACTTAATATATACTAAATTGATCTTCTGTATATAAAAAGAATTGAAAATGAATCTTGATGCAAATGGAAGGGGAGAGGGAGCGGGAGAGGGGAGGGTTGCGGGTGGGAGGGAAGTTATGGGAGGGGGAAGCCATTGTAATCCATAAGCTGTACATTGGAAATTTATATTCATTAAATAAAAGTTTTAAAAAAAAAGTATGCCTCAGATTTTCCCCAACATATGAATTCAAAATAAATGCTTTATGCATTTCAACTTGAGCAGTAGAAAAAGGCAAAATCCTTTATAAAACAGGAGGCAGGAGTGGGTGTTTGTCCTAGCAGTTAAGATTGGTTCAAGTCCCGGCTCCACTTTCCATTCCAGCTTCCTGCTAATGCGGATCCTAGGAGAAAACAAGTGATAGCTCAAGTGCTTGGCTACCTGCCACCCATATGGGAGACCAGGATTAAGTTCCAGGCTCATGGTATGGGTATTTGTAGAGTGAACCCGTATATAGGAGTGAGCTCTGTCTCTGCTTCTCAAATTAAAAAAAATAGAGACAGTAATTAATAAATACAAAAGAAAAAATTAATTTGAATTAATTGAAAAAAAGATGTAACATTGAGTAACAATTATCCAAAGTGTTCATGCCCATGGCAATGAGAAGCTCACACAGAGTCTTGGTTTCTTTCTCTTATCTGATGCTACTCTAAGAGACAGCGTCTTTGACCCGAGACATTGTTATTTTCTTGCTTGGGAGATACTTTAGTTAATTTTCCTATTTGTGATTTCCTATTAAAACAGAGGTAACAGACCTACTACCAGGTACTTAGATAGAGATTTGGCTTTTGTAAAGAAAAGGCTACTTGTTAAAATAAGAATGACATAGGTACCTGTAATTTACAATGCATCACTGAGGAACTCAGTTTTTAGGAATATTTCTTAAACTATTCCTGTTGTGAATTATATTTGGCTATGTTACCAGAAAGCTGATCACACTGATTTAATGAAATGAAGTCTTGACTTGCATTCTTCAGACATAGATTCTGGGATGAAGGATTGCATATGGGAGATAAATGCGGCAGAAGTCTCAGAATATTCACCTGTAAGGAAATCAGGAAGCTGGGCTGAATGGAGAAGGAGATCCTCAATGTCACTGCAACGGAGGCCTCAGCCAGGCAGCCCCTCAGTGAGCTCTGGGGCTGAAATGACCTTTCAGAGTGGTCCCCACCCTGGGCATTGTGTTCCCACATCACATGGTCACTGACTGCAGGTTACCCCTTTGGAGGGGACTTGCCCTTGGACACAGCCTTTCCTAGAGCTGAAAGTTACTCCCAGTAAGGAGCACTACCATGAGTAAAGTTTGTACTTCTCAGTAGATGAGGATCGATATGTTAGCCCTTAAGGTGGCTGTGAATGCCATAGTTGACAACACAAAAGTGTCTTCCTTGCTCAGATCCACTTGCTCTTATAGCAAGCTTACCCTGTCTAGGAACAACTTTCTCAGGATGCTGGATTCTTTCATTCCCTAGGGAGATACAAAAGGTGCATTAACACACACACGAGCTATACCTCAAGATTGTGATTGATTTTACAAGCCTGTAGCTGACGCTATCATCTCCTATTTTCTCCACTCATTATAGATTCCCTCACCTGTAGCTGGCACTCCTGCTGGTGGGGTGATGCCCACCTTTATCCCTGAAACATCTCAGCTCAAAGTTGCCATGTCGTTTCTCATCTATAACAGTTATTCTTGACTGTTCACTGTTAAATACTGGGCATAGAAATGTAGAGAAAAACCTCATAGATTACCTGGGTAACAAATGTAATCTTCCCTGCTCCCCATCCATGCTTAGCCAGCAGTGATTACATGGCTAACCTAAGTTACAAGGACTTGTCTCTGGTTGTTGGTATCTTTAGAGGAAAGAGTAGTAACCACAGAGGTGGGTGGCTGTTACTAGCAATGCTGAGCCGTTAAAGGGAAATAATATGGGGCCAGTGTTGTGGCATAGCATGTATAGATACCACCTATGATGGCAGCATCCCATATGGGCATGGGTTCGTGTTTCAGCTGCTCTGCTTCTGCTTTAGCTCCCTGCTAATGGCCTGGGAAAAACAGCAGAAGATGGCCTAAGTGTTTGAGCTGCTGCTCAAACCTGGAGACCTGGATGAAGCTCCTGGCTCCGGACTTTATATGGGCTCAGCCTCAGCTGTTGCATCCATTTGGGAAATGAATCAGTAGATGGAAGGTCTCTCTCTCTCTCTCTCTCTGTCTTTTCTGCTCTCTGTAACTCTGACTTTCAAATAAATAAATAAATATTTTTAAAATAAGAGGGAAATAATAAGAAGAATAGGGTGATAAAATTCAAAGCAAAAATATGAAAGTAAGAGTGTGACATGTCATAGAAGCACTCAGTGAAACTCATGTCTTTAAGATGACAGCAGGGTAAAGAGAATGGTGTAAGGCATAATTGTAACACCAGCAAAACTTCACAGAAAGATGATTCTCAACCTTAGCAGGGCCTCCACACCAAGGTCAGAAACACTCAGGAAAGAACAGAACACTGAGACTTGAGTGGGGTTTCTGGGTAGATGTATCAAGAAACTTAAACTCCCCAATTTTTATGAACATGGTAGGTCTGCAGAAACAGCCAACTCCACCTTGTATCAAAATGCTAGACCATTGCTTAAGATTATTCATAGGCAGGAAGCTAACTAGGAAAAGTATGTACCCCTCAAGATCTATCTCCATATTCTTTCCAGGAAACCAAGACAACAGCATAGATAAAATCCAGCCTAGCAGAATTTGAGAAAGGACAGTGAAGAGACTTTATATTGAAGTTGATGCAGGAATCTCTGGCTGACATATTTTGGAAGGAACTTGAAAAGGATGCAATGAACTAGATCATGAGGGTTCTAGATTAAGGGGCATGAAAAAAAGACAGTCCATTGATATGGGAGAACCTTGTCATGACACTGGCTTTAACATCCAGGAAAGCCTCCAAGAGTTAGTCACTACTTGACTAGCATAACTATTGGAGGCTTGGAAAAAGCAATGACTCACTGCAAGTGAACTCTAAATTATAGAACTGCTATGTCAGAAAGTGGAGAAATAGTTAAAATTGTTCAAAAAAATGGGCATGCTAGGAGACATAGCCTTCATGAGGCTGCAAAACTCTTGATCCAGATACTTTCTATAGCAGCAGCAGAGGATAGCCCATGTACCAACATGAAAAAGAAAGGGGTAAGAGGGGCACTGGCATTGTTGGGAAGTTCAGTAGTGAAGTCCTCCACAGTTCTCACAGAACTAAGCTCCCATAATAATAGAAGCCAGATGGTAGCACTTCATTGTCAAAATTAGAGACCAGTTGTTTTAATGAGTGACAAGGTTGAAATGGTAGCCAGAAGTGGCTGAAACAACAGTTACAGAGATGGCTAAAATATACGGTTTTGGGAGCACAGATATTTATAGCAATGAAATTGCATTTGTAATGATACTATAATGGTAGATGTATGACAATATATATTTGTCCAAACTCATAGACTATGCAACATCAACAGTACATCCTTAATGTAGATTATGGACACCAGTAATAATAGTGTGTCAATGGAGGTTTATCAATTGCAAGTAATGTACCACTTTGGTGGGGAATGTTGATAATGGGGGAGGCTATGCACGTGTGGGAGCAGCGAGGATATAAAAGGCTCCATACTTCCTTCTCAATTCTATGAACTTAAGCCTGTTCTAAGAGCTTTTATTATTTTTTTTCTTTTTTTTTAAACTTTTATTTAATGAATATAAATTTCCAGTGTACACCTTATGGATTACAGTGGCTTCCCCCTCCCATAACTTCCCTCCCACCCGCAACCCTCCCCTCTCCCGCTCCCTCTCCCCCTTCATTCACATCAAGATTCATTTTCAATTCTCTTTATATACAGAAGATCAATTTAGTATATATTAAGTAAAGATTTCAACAGTTTGCACCCACATAGAAACACAAAGTGAAACATACTGTTTGAGTACTAGTTATAGCATTAAATCACAATGTACAGCACATTAAGGACAGAGATCCCACATGAGGAGCAAGTGCACAGTGACTCCTGTTGTTGACCCAACAAATTGACACTCTAGTTTATGGCGCCAGTAACCACCCTAGGCTGTCGTCATGAGTTGCCAAGGCTATGGAAGTCTTCCAAGTTTGCCGACTCTGATCATATTTAGACAAGGTCATAAAAGACAGAGTGAGGATAGTAACCAATGATCCTAAGAGTGGTATTTACCAGGTTTGAACAATTATACAGCATTAAGTGGGGAAGAGGACCATCAGTACACACAGGTTGGGAGTAGAGCCATTGGTGGTAGAGTAGAGGTTATGATTACGAAGGAATGAGGCTCAAGTACGCTAAACAGGGTCTAGAACAAAGGACAGAGTCATTATTAGAGGAGCTAAGAAAGGTGCTGTCTAAGCTACAAGTAATTTTTCTGATTGAGAGGCAAATAGAACCTGACAGAAGGGGCTTGATAATAATCTGGTGGGCTTTAGGCCTTGTAAGTTAAGAGGCCCAGACCTATCTATCTCTTCACATGGGGTATGTCCTAAGGGAGGTGTGAACCTCCTAGGGGAAGGCACTCTGTTGACTTTCATTACTTGGCTGGCCTGGGAGGAGAGCTGGCCAGGTAAAGGCAGGGGGCATCTCTAACAAGAAATTTACAGTTCTGCCTGCAATGTTGCTGACCCTACTTGACCATACCCACAGCTGCAGTGGTCACTTTGGAAGTTGGGCTGAGTGAAGGGCTTTTCAGCTTAGAGCCAATAAGATCTGTGTTATCTAATGGTTGAAACGGTTTGCTAAGTATTCATGTGATATTGCTATTGTCAGCAAGCGATCTAGGACTTGCTCCCTCATTTCTCTATTCTAAGCCCAACTTGTTCTTTCATTTCTCTATTCTCTTCAAGGTAGGAAACTAATTCTATTATGAAGGAATCTGTAGGATGCACAATTTAATCTTTAGACCTTATAAAAGAGATGGCTAACATTTTTCTGTAATAGCATAGCCAAAATAAGAACTTAAATAATAATCTCATAGCTAGATTCACTTCACCATCAGTGAAGTATACAGTAAGTAGACAAAACCTCCCTTTCAGACAAAAGGGAAAGAAAGTTTTAAAGTGAGTATATAATTTTCCTCATGGGCATTGTCTACCTTAGAAAAACTACTACAGAACGTGCCTGTGACTATAGACTTGTAGTTCAGGCCACCGAAGATTAGAGATGGGACACGGGCACTCCCTTGACTTGCATCCTCTGGTCTGCTTTAACACAAACCAGGAGGAAAAGAAAGCTAAGCATCAGAAGCAATGGGTGGCAGGCCTATTAATGGCTGATCTGTACAATGATCTGCCCTCAAGGAGACCCAACAGGCCAGTCCACTGCAGTGGCTTTCAATGTGGTAAGCCTGGGCTTCAGCAGAAGTCAGCTTGTGAAGAGCCCTGGCAGCTCTGCCAAGAGTTGGATCACTGGAAATGGACCTGCCCTGGAGTCGAAGGATGCCCAGGTCAGAGCTTTTATTATTTTTTAAAGTGTATGGGCCTCATAAAGCATGCTAGCCAACACAGATATTGCTCAACTTATATAATCAAAAGAAAGAAGGATGATTAGGAGGTTGAAGGAAGTTGCCAATAAAAAAGTCACAATCTCTAGACAAATTTGCAGATCTGAGCTGTTTCTGGAACTTGAGTGCACTGACTGCAGCAGAAGCCAAGTCCATGTTAGAGAAGATCCAGAAACACTAGCATCCATGGCATTTTCTTGGGTGACCATGAACTGAGAAAGGAATAATACCAAGATATTTTAAGGATTATTGGATATGGGGTCTCAATTGGCATTTATACCCAATTTACTATGTTCCCATCATTGCCTGTGTGGTAAGTAATAAATGGATTGACCCAGGCTTGGTTCATAGCAGGTCCACTGCACCCACATGCTCACCTGATCGCCTGTCATTGAAAACCATATGAACCTTGAAAGAGAAGTATTTGGAAATTCACATAGTTTTCTGGCTTAAGGACTGCAGACTATGCTAGTGGTGAAGGCTAAGTGAAAATGTCTGCAATGTCCCTTCTAACAAAGCTAAGACACTTAAAAAATAACCAAGTTCAGAGAGTAGTAGTAGATAATAACTTCAAGATAAAATTGTAACGAAGGGATGGTGGTCCCTAGCAAATATCCTATTTCTAAGTCTGACCCTTACAAAACTCAGATTGACCATGACAGATGAATATTTACGAATAAAAGCTTAAGCAAAATCACCTCAATTTTATTGTGCTATATGTAGAATCTTGACCAGAGCAAATCAACATGAATTTAGTACATGGTATACAGCTATTGGTTCAGCAATTTTTTTCCATTCCATCTCTGTGGAGAAACAAGGCCAGAAGCAATTTGTGTTTATGTGAGATGAAACAAAGTTATACACACCTATGGGTTTTCCCTCTGGTTATGCTAGCTCACTTACCATCTTCCTTTATACCATCTAAAGGAATACTATGTCTGGACATTCTGTAGAACATTACTGTGTCAATGACCACGTTTATCAGCCCACACATATACCCCAGAGGGTAGGCAATAAACCCAACATTTCAGTGAACTCTTGAGGTTCAGTGATCTGGGGTGTGCTGGGATAAACCCTTTAAAGTTGAGATCAAATTGTTGCATCTTACAACTGCCACTAAAAAGGAAAAAACACAAGGTTGATAAGTTCTGTTTATCAAAGTAGCTTATTCTACGCTTGAGAATACCGCTCCAGCACATTTATCAAGTGGCTCAGAATGCCGCCAGCTTTGAATGAGGCCAGAGAAGGAAAGACTTTTGCAGATCTAGGTTCTAGTATAACCATCCCTGCTGTGTGGGCCAAGTAGCCTGCAGACACTCCGCGGGGAAAGGTGTTGTGCAGAGCTGGTAGAAAGCCCCAGCGGCAGAATCACAGCGAAGACCTGCACTATTATGGAGCAATGCCAGGCCATTGGCAGTAGAGAACTAGACCATTCAGACCCAGCATCTGAGCCACGGGAAAGAGGGACCACCTTTCTCATTCAGCCCTGAAACATCCATTCTTTCATGGATTGGTTTCTTCCTTCCTTGGTTCATTGCACACACTCACCCTGGTTTATTGCCAACCTGCTCATAGCCTCTTCAATCTCAGTGCCCAGGATTCTGACATCTGCATTTTCTGTCCCTTCTTGTCCTCTGAGCTCCAGATCTAATTGCCTTCTTGATTTGTCAGGTGACCTCAACAGACATAAAACTAACTTTCCAACCCAAATCATATATACAAGAAGACTTCAAAATGCTCATGAAAAATAGAATCAAAAGACAAGTTTGTTTGGTTGCAAAAAATTTTTTGAAATGTGCATATGAGAGGGCTTCAAAAAGTACATGCAAGATTCATTTTATGAAAAACACTGCCTGGATTTCAAAACTGTGTAAACCCAAATAAACTTATCTATTTCCATTTTCCGCAAACTTTTTGACATGCCCTTGTACATGATTTTGTACCACCATACATATTCATAATTATGTGCATACACAATCTTTGATTCATAGTTGCCCAAGGAAAACTGCTGAGTATTATTGCATGAATTCCTTTCTCACATGTAAGGGATGATGAAGTACTGCTGACTTCACCCTTTAAGCTCTTTCATATTCTTCTTCCACCCCAGGTACACATCTGCTGCCATCATTAAACCCCTTATTCAGTGGTGACAGTAAATGTAAATGCTAAACAATGGGCTCTCAACAGAAAAAAAAAATCCCTGCCTTGCATTGCCTAACATTTTCTGTGATGTAAATTCTTGCACCATGGACAATTTCAAGGTACCAATGCAATATCATTGATTTCAGAGTTAAGCTGAGAAGTGCAGTAGCACAGCATTTTATAATATTTCTATCCTAGAGATAAATTCTAAAGCATGGAGAAAACTATAGCTCAGTAATTAGAAAGTAGTGAGTACTTATTACCTTTGTTTTCAATGTTACTTAATTAGGAGTTTATGTCATTTTGTTTTTAACAATGGGTACTTTTAACACAATTCTGGCTTGCAAAATTACTAACCTTTAATAATCAGTTCCCTGAGGTTAATTCAATTTGATCTGGGTTCATTGGTAGATGGAGAATATTTTGCCCTGTTTTCTCACCACCAGAATGTGCCTTCTTCCCTGACCTCAGATCAGCAGGAATTTTTTATTTCTAGGATCACGGAGGAGAGAAGATAGCTCCACAGTGAAGCTTTCTCTTCCCCAACCAAATTCCTGCCAAAGCTGCTCTTCTGGGGGTCCCTGTCTAAGAATGGCTTTCTTTCTTTAATCAAGTTTTTTACGTAGGGAACTTCTGCACTGCCTATGCTTGTGATTAATTAGATGTTTATACTAGGCCCCCCCATAGGATCCAGCAATGCCCTATGTTCAAGTTTCCTCTATACTTCTGGTGCATCCTGATTTCTTTGGGAATTCCCAGGACTTCTTTATTCTGAATAAATGTCAGTGACAATCCCCCATCAGTTCCAGTGCACATAGCACCTTGTCGGTGTGTGTTGTTCTACACTGGCTGTGACAGAACTCCTATGGGCATCAGTGATTTCTGTCACAGCCAGGAAAGAGCCTGTGTCAGAGTCCGTGCCAGCCACAAATGAGTCTACCCACCACAGCTTCAGAAAGACCACATGCTGTTGTCTCATCCCCAGACCCAGCTCTGGACTCTCCTGGGTCACCAACTCCCCAGTACAAGAGAAAGAACCAAGGAATCTGTGCTTCTGCTGGTCACCCCAGTTTTGATATTGTCTTAAGTCTGCAAGGTGAGCCCAAGAAATCTCACATATAATCTCACCTTCACTTAGAAATCTCTCGCAAACTCACAGAGGGGAGTGATATTTTAAAAACCATTTGTGGAGGCACTAAACTCTCAGCCTTTACAGTCTTCTGGAGAGTAGATTGACTTCCTCTAGGAAGCTGTGTGCATGTCCGTGTGTGTGTGTAACAGTACCCAGCGCCTGTGAAAAAGGGTGGGGGGGCATGCAATTTCAGGAGAACCTGTGGATGGAACCAGAATATAGCACGTTTGTATTCTTTCCTAACAAAGAGTGAATATACAGACATGAAAGCGATCTTCGGGAGCACAGCCCTTCGATTGTTCCCCTCTGCTCCCACAACTGCCCTCACTGTCTTTGGTGAACTCTGGGAACCACTGGGTAAGTGCCCCCTGAAAAGACATCTTTGTTGTCCCATTTTTAATGTTCAGGTTGCAGGCTGCCTTTCACCAGTCTTCCTTATAGTCAATTTCTTGAAGAACTTCTTCAGCTTAATCTTAGTATCACACAGGGACTGTTGTGCCTCTCTAAATAAATTCTTTTAAAGCATCTGCTTAAATGAGGGAAAGTCTCTGTAGGACCTTGCTGTCGCTAATTGCTTCCCAGTTGTAATCATCATTGAAGGGAAACATCTGCTGTGGCCTCCAGGGTGAGTGTTGGGGTTTTGTTTCCAACTGCTCTCTCACAGTATTCATCTAACCGCCCACTTATTGGGGGCTGCAGGGGTAAACTATGTCATGATATCTTTTCCTGTGCCCTGGATAAAACTCACTTATTTTATTCAATGAACATTCAGGCTTGATTCATTTCTTTGATTTCCGCATGTCCTGCTGACCTGTTTGTAGTCATTTGGAAGCATTTTGGTAATGCTCTCATCATTACTTTAAATAGGAATATCAAGAGACTCTGATATCTAAGAAAATGAACTTGTTACAACTGTGTAACCTCATTAACCATGACACTTACGTGATAGGGCATTGAAAAGAAACATTATGTCTAATATTGTCATAGTTTGGCTAATGTGGAAATAAACAATGGGTATAAAATTCACATTTGACGGGTAGTTTATTGAATCAAATTGAAAAGGGAAAATTATATATAATTACAAATACTAACAGTACTTGTTGTTACAGTTAAAGACCAATGACTTTTGAAACCATTTAATATAGAATATTTTATGTTGGCCAAAAGTATTTCTTTAAAGGCATTAAGAAATGAATTAATTCATGTTAAAAAGGATATACACACACACACATGCACACATACATGTATAGCATATCATGTATCCTCAAAATTAAGCTGTATGCTTAACCATTTAAACATTTTTAAAAATAATGCTGCTTTTATAAAATATACCAGGGGTAGAGTTGAGTTAATCATAATCATTTGGTCACAGCATTCTGTCATCTTTGATTTATGTATGGCCTCTTAATAAGATCTAGAATATTAACACAATATTATTAACACAAATTTTTAGCTCCCTGTGTGATTCTAACCCATTATTTTCTCCTTCCTCTTCCACTTGGAGTGTCAATTCCCCTCCTTTTTCAGAAATAACGTTTTATGCACGTTACTAAAAAAAGTCATATTCTTGACTTTTGTTGGTTTAATTTTATAAAAACTATTTTATTTATTTATTTGCTTGTTTGTTTATGGGGGGAGAAAGAGAGCTATCTCCCATCTTCTGGTTCGCTTCCCAAATGCTCACAACAGCCAGAGCAGGGCCAGCTTGAAGCCAAGATTGTGAAGCTGAATCTGGGTCTCCCACACTGCTAGCAGTAACCCAGCTACTTGAGCCAGCACCTGTTGGTCCCCAGAGAATGCAGTGGCAAGATGCTGAAATCAGGAGTGGAGCTGGGACTAAATGCCTACCCTACTTATTTATTTATTTAGTTAGTTAGTTATTTTTGACAGAGCTAGACAGAGAGAGACAGAGAGGAAGGTCCTCCCTCCATTGGCTCACCCCACAAATGGCCGCCACAGCCGGAACTATGCCGATCCGAAGCCAGGAGCCAGTTGCCTCCTCCTGGTCTCCCATGTGGGTACAGGGGTCCAAGCATCTGGGCTATCCTCTGCTGCCTTCCCGGGCCACAGCAGAGAGCTGGACTGGAAGAGGAACAACCGGGACTAGAACCGGCTCCCACATGGGATGCCGGCGCTACAGGTGGAGGATCAACCAAGTGAGCCATGGTGCTGGCCCCTACCCTACTTATTTTTTAAAATGTAAATTTTAGGGGCCGGTGCCGTGGCGCAGTAGGTTAATCCTCCGCCTGCGGCACCGGCATCCCATGTGGGCGCCGGTTCTAGTCCTGGCTGTTCCTCTTCCAATCCAGCTCTCTGCTATGGCCTGGGAAAGCAGCAGAAGATAGCCCAAGTCCTTAGGCCCCTGCTCCCGCATGTGAGACCCAGAAGAAGCTCCTGGCTCCTGGCTTTGGATCAGCGCAGCTCCAGCTGTTGCAGCCAACTGGGGAGTGAACCAACGGAAGGAAGACCTTTCTCTCTGTCTCTTCCTCTTATTGTCTGTAACTCTACCTCTCAAATAAGTAAATAAAATATTTTTTAAATGTAAATTTTATACGTATTATTTGAACATTCACCCACATTGTAGTTTGTAATTATAGCTTTTAATTTCTGCTTAAAGGCACTTTAAACCATTTTTCTTATTTTTTTCTTTTATCTTCTATAAGTAGATTTTGGATAAAATAAATGGACAGCATCAATTGCACAAATCTGTATAGCACTGAATATATTAATATTACAAGTAAAGCCAATCCAAGATGATGGTCAACATTATGTTTCTATTCTAAGTAGAAAGAACAAGTTGGGCTAGTGCTGTGGCGCAGCGAGTTAAAGCCCTGGCCTGAAGCGCTGGCATCCCATATGGGCACTGGTTCTAGTTCCAGCTGCTCCTCTTCCGATCCAACTCTGCTATGGCCTGGAATAGCAGTGGAAGATGGCCCAAGTCCTTGGGCCCCTGCAATCGCGTGGAAGACCCAGAAGAAGCTCCTGGCTCCTGGCTTCGGATTGGCACAGCTCCGGCCTATGTGGCAATCTGGGGAGTGAGCAGAGGATGGAAGACCTCTCTGTCTCTACCTCTCTCTGTAACTCTATTTCAAATAAATAAAATAAATCTTTTTTTTTAAAGAAAAACAAATGAAACCTCTAAGAAAGCAGTTTTACCCAAACTAGAAATTAATGAAACCAAGGCTTTATATGAAATGAAATTAATGTGTTTTTCAAAACATATTTGAAGGATTATATCATTATCACTCTAGTCTAATTTTCAACTAAACTATTTTGCCAAAATATTGAAACCAAAATCTTTTTTTTTATATAGACAGAGTTAGAGAGACAGAGAGAAAGGTCTTCCTTCTGTTGGTTCACCCCCCAAGTGGCCGCTATGGCCAGCACTCTGTGCCGATCTGAAGCCAGGAGCCAGGTGCTTCCTCCTGGTCTCCCATGTGGGTGCAGGGCCCAAGGACTTGGGCCATCCTCCACTGGCTTCCCGGGCCACAGCAGAGAACTGGACTGGAAGAGGAGCAACCGGGACAGAATCCGATGCCCCAACCGGGACTAGAACCCGGGGTGCTGGCGCCGCAGGCGGAGGGTTAGCCAAGTGAACTGTGGCGCTGGCCGAAACCAAAATCTTTAAACATCATGGGCTGAGGGAAAATGTGAGCAGCAAATGCCAACCAAACTGAGTTTCTTCTTATGTCCTTTCCATAAGTGGTAGGCAGCAATCCTGGGGCAGGTCTTGAGTGCCCGTGGTGACAGGCTATCTGATGTGTAAGCAGTGAATGGTCAACTTTCCAAATAGTACCTGGACATTTGAATAATACTACTTTCCTATAAATACACGCCTTTGAAAGTGACTTCCTGCTGTATCACTCAGATTGACCATGTGACATGCTTTGGCCAATGGGCATCACAAAGTTGATTTAAAGACATACTTGAAGAAAATATTTGTAAATTTCCTTTTCTTCCCTTGAAAGTCTGTCTTTGCCATGAGAACATTCCAGAGCTAGCCTACTGGAGGGAAGTCAGAGGCATGTGGAGGAGTCACCCCAGCCAACAGTCTCCTAGAACTATCAGATCCAGGCAACCCAACAGCTCATTTCAGACCTATGAGTGAAACTGCCAGAGATCAGCCAGCCCAGCCCACAGCATCAGAACCTACCAGTCAACCCCGACAGAAAAGAAAAAATGGCTGTTATCAAAGAAGGAGGTACCTTTCTCTGAAGGGAGGAGAGAACTTCCACTTTGACTATGACCCTGTCGGAATAAGATTGAAGTCGGCGAACCCTGAAGGCTTCCATAGCCTCGGCAACTCATGACTAGAGCCTAGGGAGATTACTGACGCCATAAACAAGAGTGTCAAATCGTTAAATCAACAACAGGAGTCACTGTGTACTTACGTCTCATGTGGGATCTGTCCTTAATGTGTTGTCCAATGTGAAGTAATGCTATAACTAGTACTGAAACAGTATTTTTATACTTTGTGTTTCTGTGTGGGTGCAAACTGATGAAATCTTTACTTAGTATATACTGAATCCATCTTCTGCATATAAAGATAATTGGAAATAAAAAAAAAACTTGGTGTTAAATTGGAAATGGCATAGAAAATTAATCAATTTTTAAAAAAATATCACGTAGGATCTCTGTCCTTAATGTGCTGTACATTGTGATTTAATGCTATAACTAGTACTCAAACAGTATTTTTCACTTTGTGTTGCTATGTGAGGGCAAACTGTTGAAATCTTTACTTAATATATACTAAACTGATCTTCTGTATATAAAGAGAATTGAAAATGAATCTTGATGTGAATGGAAGGGGAGAGGGAGTGGGAAAGGGGAGGGTTGCGGGTGGGAGGGAAGTTATGGGGGGGGGGGGGGAAGCCATTGTAATCCATAAGCTGTACTTTGGAAATTTATATTCATTAAATAAAAGTTTTTTTTAAAAAAAAGAAAACTCTACTATTTGCAGGAAAATGAATATATCATGTTGAGTGAAGTAAGCAGGACCCAGAAAGCCAAGCACTATATGTTCTCCCTTACATATGCGAGCTAAAATGTAAAAAATAAAAAAGAATAAAGAAGAAAAAAAAAGAAAAAATGGCTGTTGTTTTGACTCACTAAGTTCTGGTGTGTGTGCGTGTGTTGTGTGTGTGTGTGTGTGTGTTTTAATTTCTAACTTGCATCCCCCTCAATGAGGTTTTTTTGGTTCACTAATCTAACAGTTGCTAGATAGTTTCCCTCTCCTCTCCTCTCTCTCTCTCTCTCTCTCTCTTACTCTCTGTCTCTTCCAACCTCCACCCTATCTTCCTACCCACAGTTCCCTGTTTGGTTTTCTTGCCCCAGTTTCTGAATGCTTCTGTCCCTTTCTTCTATTGTCCTCTTTGCTTTCTCAATAGATGGTGGCAGCAAATTATAACCAGGCCCAAATGATTAGCTACCAAAATGCTGCTGTGTCTTTTCTTGAGGAAAAAGAGAGAAGCTTAATTTTCAAATGCTTCCAGGAGTAAAGACAGTGCTTTGGTTCCAGGATGGGAGTAAAGAGGTCAGAGGTGGGAGATGGAATAATAAGATGCTTTGAGTGGTCACATATTTGGGGTGTATAAAAAACAATAGGAGAAACAAAACTGATAAGGAACCAAATTAGAACTGTTGAATATGTCTGTCTACAATTTCTCTTTGCCAGGCATTGAATGTCTCCAGGTATCACTAGTGTGATTTCAGGTCAATATCAGTATCTTTTGTTTTAAAGTACTCCATTCCCCTCCAAGGTCTCTCTTATCTAAGTCTGCTTATGGCAAAGGCTGTGTCACAGTCATCACAAGCATCCTGTCAGTCTCACCTCTCAGAATCTGGCCCATTCTTCCTGCTCCATCTTAGTCTTTGAGGCCAACCTCCCGTGAGGTTATTCGAGGCTGCTTTAAGTTTGAAGCCACATGCAAAACACAGAGGTCATTCCAAAGGATGTGATCCTGGTATTTCCAACCTTAAAGTGCCATAGTTGAGAAGAAGAAGGAGAACTATTATTCTCTCCCTCCATGGTCTCACATCCAGAGATACCTGCGTCTACCACAGAAGCCCTTTTTGTTGTCCCAAGGTCAGGATTTCTCTTACCTTTGCTCTTTCCATAAATCTTATACATTTCAGGAATGAGTCCATTACATTTCTCCAGAAGGCAAATATTTCAAGACACCTTGCTGTCCTCTACTTCTCCATTTTATCCTTTTCTCCTCTTTTAGGCAGCCAACCTCCTCTCATGAGAACCAGTCTGCACAGATACCTTCAGGAAACCCACTCTATGAGCTCATTACATTTTCTTTTTGCATGGATCTCAGTGGTAGGTGCAATTTGGACTCAAAGTGAAATGGGAACTCCTCCTAACTGCCTTAGGAGAGCTTTAGTACATGGTTACTGTAGACATTGCATTAATATTATTCTTTCATCTTCATTCTCTCACTAAATGATCAGATAATCATGGAAACGGATAGAGTTGTTTCCAATATCTCATTAAACTTTTGAGTCATCAGCCCTCTAGGCTTAAACCATGAAGGGAGAAGGGAACTCAAATAACCTCCCACACCCCCACTCCCTAATGAACCCGCCATGCCTGCATGGTGTCTGGCACATGGACTGGATGTAATGCCTATCTGGTGAATGAAGGAATGTGCAAACACCTTCCTACCATGTGTAACTTCACAAAGATCACAAAACCAAAGGAAGTGGAAAAAGAGGAAAACAAGAACTAAAAGCATGGCAAGAGTGATTAGTTCGTGTAGTATGGTGCCCAGAGAAGTTGCACACACTCAAATGCAAGACAGGGTATGACTGTTGCTAAAGTAGGGCTAGAATACCTCTACTCTTTTCTCTTCCCTATTAAGTTCCATACTCTCCTTACAGAACCATAACTGCTTGGGGGGAAGGTGGAACAAATAATTACAACCACAACCATTGTTCTAAGTATTTATTCTATTCTACATCATTTAATCTTAATTCTCAACATAGTCCATTTCCCCACAGTATTTATGAACTATATTTATGAAATATGCTAAATATAATTATTTGAGAGAGAGATAAAAAGCTCCCATCCACTGATTCACTCTCCAAATGCCAATGCTGGGTTGGGCCAGAGTTCCGAGCTGGGAACTCAATCTGGGTTGCCCATGTGGGTGGCAGTAACCTAGCTACTTGAGCCATCACTTCTGTCCCCCATGGACTATACTAACAGAAAGCTAGAATCAGAACAGAGCAAGGAATCAAGTCTGGGTATTCTGATATGGGACACGAGCCCTTATCTGGCATCTTAACCTCTAGGGCAAACATTTGCCCCACGAACATATTCCTTTTAGTGGCCAATGGCAAAACCACCTTGACAAAAAGAGGAAACATTCTCTTTGCCAAAGCTCAAAATGATGTACTGTAGAATGAAGAGACTTATTGCTGACTTATACAATATACCCAACTATTTTGTTAAAATAATAGCTGAGGGCTTACATAAGGGAAAAAAAATAGAGACTGGGTTTGGGAGATAACAAAGTTATTCAGAAAACCAGGCTAAAGGACATTTTCCTGCTTCCACTGGCATAGGCCAAAGATGCCAAAGCCAGATTCATTTCAAAGCAAAACAAAACATAATATGGGCTGCTCAATATCAGCATTAATGTAAAAAGAATTGGCAGGAAGGCCACAGGCATAAGCCATCCATGAGACAGGAGGACCCTCCCCCATCCGTAAAAGTACAGTGGGCCATTCAGAAAGCAGCAGCCGGGCAGGAAGGCCTTCAGCAGTCTCCAGGCTGTGGGTTAGTGCCAGAGGACTGCATTTGTAGAGAATAGAAACTTGCTCTGTGCTAGAACTACAGAAGATGCATGTGTGCCTCTGTGCACCAGGGGAGCAGCTGCCATGATTTGATGAGTCCACCAGGGTTCTTGTGTTGGAAACTTGATCCTCAGTGTGACAGTGTTAAGAGGTGGGACCTGCAGAAGGTGATTAGGCCATGAGGGTTCTTCCTTCACGTGTGGATTAATGTTGTTGTTGTGAGAGTGCATTCTTTATCTTGTGAGTGACTTCCTTGTAAACAGACAAGGTCCTGGGCCAGCACTGGGGTGCAGTGGGTTAAGCTACTATTTGGTATGCTGGCATCTCAGATTGGAGCCCCGGTTCAAGTCCAGGTTGCTCTGCTTCCTATAAAGCTCCCTGCTAACGCACCTGGGAGGGAAAGCACTGACAGATGGGCTCCTGCCGCCCACATGGGAGACCAGGATAGAGCTCCAGTCTCCTGGCTTTGGGAGGACCCAGCCCTGACACTGTGGCCATTTGAAGAGTGAACCAGCAGATGGAAAATCAATCTTTCTTTCTTTCTTTCTTTCTTTCTTTCTTTCTTTCTTTCTTTCTTTCTTTCTTTCTTTCTTTCTTTCTTTTTCTCTCTCTCTCTTTCTCTCTTTCTCTCTCTCTCTCTCTCTCTGTCTATCACTCTGGCCTTCAAAACAAATAAATTTTCTTTTTTTTTTGACAGGCAGAGTTAGACAGAGAGAGAGAGAGAGGCAGAGAGAAAGGTCTTCCTTCCATTGGTTCACTCCCCAAATGGCCGCTACGGCCAGTGCACTGTGCCGATCTGAAGCCAGGAGCCAGGTGCTTCCTCTTGGTCTCCCTGTGGGTGCAGGGCCCAAGCACTTGGGCCTTCCTCCACTGGCTTCCCGGGCCACAGGAGGGAGCTGGACTGGAAGAGGAGCAACCAGGACAGAATCCGGTGCCCCAACCTGGACTAGAACCTGGGGTACCAGTGCCGCAGGCGGAGGATTAGCCTAGTGAGCTGTGGCACTGGCCAATAAATTAATATTTTCAAAAAGAGGACAGGGCTGGCACTGTGGCATAGCGGGTAAAAACTGTGGCCTGCAGTGTGGACATCCCATATGGGTGCTCGTTCAAGTCCCGGCAGCTCAACTTCCGATCCCATTTTCTGCTATGGCCAGGAAAAGCAGTGGAAGACGGCCCAACTCCTTGGGCCCCTGCAACCACATAGGAGACCTGGAAGAAGCTCCCGGCTCCTGGCTTCTGATCGGCACAGCTCCAGCTATTGTGGCCAATTGGGGATTGAACCAGCAGATGGAAGACCTCTCTCTCTCTCTCTGCCTCTCCTTCTCTCTCTATGTAACTCTGACTTTCAAGTAAAATAAATAAATCTTAAAAAAAAAAAAAAGAACAAATTAAATTTGGTCACCTTTTGTCTCTTGCTTTTCCATTGTCCTCTGCCTTGGGATGACATAGCAGGAAGGCCCTTGTCAGACACCAACCCCCAGAACTATGAGCCGTTTCACTTCTGTTCATGATATATTTCCCAGTCTGTGGGATTTTGTGACAGCAGTACAAAATAGACTAAGACCCCAACCTAGGCCACTTTTACTGCCTAAATAGTAAAAAATGCATTTAATTTAAAAGGATAAGGCGGCCGGCGCTGTGGCTCACTAGGCTAATCCTCCGCCTTGCGGCACCAGCACACCGGGTTGTAGTCCCGGTCGGGGTGCCGGATTCTGTCCCGGTTGCCCCTCTTCCAGGCCAGCTCTCTGCTGTGGCCAGGGAATGCAGTGGAGGATGGCCCAAGTGCTTGGGCCCTGCACCCCATGGGAGACCAGGAGAAGCACCTGGCTCCTTCTTTCGGGTCAGCGCGGTATGCTGGCCGCAACACGCCAGCCGCAGCGGCCATTGGAGGGTGACCAACGGCAAAAGGAATACCTTTCTCTCCGTCTCTCTCTCTCTCTCACTGTCCACTCTGCCTGTCAAAAAAAAAATAAATAAATAAAATAAAAATAAATAAAAGGATAAGTCAATCAGAAATATGTATATATGCCATCGTATTTTTAAAAGATTCTTTACAGAAACTATGAAATGATAGACATTTTGATAAACTACATAAATCTGAATCAAGAAAACTCAGAAAATAGGAAAACGAAAACAGAAAAGGTTTGAAGGGAACCGGCAGAACTCAGGAAAGAATTAAAAATGATAGAAAAATTTCAGAAAGGAAGATTAAATTTGGTAGACTATGTGACTGAATAAGCACAACACTAAAACAAGACTGAAAACCTATTGAAGCAAAATGCATTTAGAGGGTAGATCGTCAAATCCAACCCACACAGACACATAATAGGAGTGGAGGGACAAAACAAAAATTGCACATAAGAAGTCTAAAAACCATAAATCAAGGAAAGTTTTCTGTAACAACAATGAATAAAGATTTAAAATTAAATTTGAAGTAACCTGCTGAAATAACATACTTGGGAACACCAACCCCAGTTACTACCAAGAAATACCCTGCTAAAACCACCAGACTTTGAAGGAAAGTAAAAATGTTTTGTGCTTCCATCAAAAAGACACATAGGTGGTTGGTGCAGCAGTTAGGATGCTGCTGGGATGCCTGCATTCCATATCAGAGAGACTAGTTTGAATCCTGTCTACATTGTTTCCCTCCAGTTTCCCATTAATATGCAGCCTAGGAGGCAGCAGATGAAGCTCAAGTGCTTGGGTCCCTGCCACCACATGGGTTACCTCAATTGTCCTGGGCTCCTGGTTTGACCTGGCCCAGCCCTGGTTGTTGTAGGCATTTGGGGAGTGAAATAGTAGATGGAAGATCTCTCTCTGTCTCTCTCTCTCGCTCTTTCTTCCCCCTCATTCCCTCAGCACTTCTCTGTCAAATAGAAAGTGAAAAAAAATAAATAAAAATTTTTAAAAAGACAAGACACCTGCAAAAGGTTTACAAAATAGCCTCATATGTTTAATTTAATTTAGAAATTGTTTATGTCAGAAAACAATGGGGTACTAATTTTTGTTTGAGGAAAGAATTTACACCAATTGAAACAGATATTCAAATTCTTTGAAGAATAAAGCAAGAGGGGCCAGTGCTGAAACATACTAAGTTAAGCTTCTGCCTGCGGAGCCAGCATCCCATATAGGCACCGGTTCAAGTTCTGGCTGCTACACTTGCAATCCCGCTCCCTGCTTATGGCCTAGGAAAGCAGTACAAGATGGCTCAAGTCCTAGGGCCCCTGTAGCCGCATGGGAGACCCAGAAGTTCCTGGCTCCTGGCTTCTGACTTCAAATTGGCCCAGCTCCAGCCATTGCAGGCATTTGGGTAGTGAACCAGCGGATGGAAGACCTCTCTCTCTCTTTCTCTCTGTAACTATGCCTCTCAAGTAAATCAATAAATAAATCTTAAGAAAAAAAAAGAATAATGCAAGAATTCAGAGGACACTATTCCCATGAATACTTCCTAAGCAATCTTCTAGGAGACTGGCTTCGGACTGCTGGATATTATAAGAGGATAAGCAGTATGAAGTGGCTAAACGCTGTAACCATGTTAGAGTCGCCACATTGTTGGGAAAGAATATGAAAAACAGAATGATTTTGTTACAGCAAGTTTGTGATGATGCTAATGTCATGGAGAACCAGGATTCTTGATGTAGGACAAATCAGATTCTTATCTAAGATTAATAAGGTTAAGGCCGGCGCCGCGGCTCAATAGGCTAATCCTCCGCCTGCGGCGCCGGCACCCCGGGTTCTAGTCCTGGTCGGGGTGCCGGATTCTGTCCCGGTCACTCCTCTTCCTGTCCAGCTCTCTGTGGCCTGGGAGTGCAGTGGAGGATGGCCCAGGTCCTTGGGCCCTGCACTGGCATGGAAGACCAGGAGAAGCACCTGGCTCCTGGCTTCGGATCAGTGCTGTGCGCCGGCCTCAGCAGTCATTGGGGGGTGAACCAACAGAAAAGGAAGACCTTTCTCTCTGTCTTTCTCTCTCTCTCTCACTGTCTAACTCTGCCTGTCAAAAAAAAAAAAAAAAAAAGATTAATAAGGCTAGAGAAGCTCCTATAGCTTTGCTATGGACTGAAGGATTGTAACCCCCACATTCCTATATGGAAGCTCTGTCTCGCTGTGTGATGCCATCTGGAATACAGCCTTTGAGATATAGAGTTCGATTTGGTCACTAGAGTGGGCTCCTCACGATAAGATTAATGCTCCAGTAGGGAGAGGGGGAGATTATCCACCCACACTTTGTGCACAGACCGAGGAAATGCACTGTGAGGACATAGCCAGAGGGTGGATATCTGCAGGCCAGGAAGAAAGCCCTTACCAGAATCTGCCACCCGACTTCTAGCCTCCAAAACAGTGAGCAGATGAACGTCCACTGATTAACCTACCTTGCCTATGGTATTTTGTTCTGGCAGCACAAGCTAACTAAGAGCTCCAAGTGGGATTCATATTAATGTTTGTACAAGCTCAAACTACATTTTCTCTTAGAAAACATCTATTTCCAACATCTATTTCTGCCTACTAACATGCCTGGCAATGATATCTCAATAGCAGAGAGAAGTGTCTATCCGGATAATTATCTCTATTGTTTTACACTCCAAAGAAGCAGAGCTCCTTGGAAAAAAAGGGCCAGGCCAGATCTAGGGCAGGAAATACACGAAATGAGATTAGAGACTCTTGCCACTCCAGAAAGCAAGGGAGCAAAGGAATAAAGGGCTCCTGGGAGTGAGTCTAAATGACTTGAAAACAAACTTCAAAAGCGCCCATTGGTGACAGTAGAAGTAATTTGAATGTAAATAAAAATAACTACAAAAGATAGTGTGCATAAAATGTGCTTACATTCACACATTTACTTTAATATTATATAAAGGACCCTCACCCCCACCACCACTGATCCCCACTGGAGGAGGTTAGGGAACAAATGCATTATTTTGAAAAGAGTAAAATAAAAAGAAACAAGCATTTATCATGTCTTTTTACATAAATTTCAAGCAAATATTTGATGAGAGGAATCTCTACATTAAAGGAATATTCCAAAGAGTAAATGAAGAAAATATAGTGCTATTGGCCCTATGGAAGTGAACAAATCCAGGCAATGGCCACTGGCGGCTGCAACAACACAAAGCGAAGAATAACCAAATATCATGGACCCCTTGACAAAAATGATGCAACTCCTATGAAGGTGCCTGCAAAAATCAGTAATAATCTAAATCTTATCAATTTTCCAAATCAAATTTCAAGAAACACAAGAAACAATGGAGCGTGTCAAATGATACTGCAGGGATGCAATTAGCGTAATCCTGACTCTGGGGAGACAGCAGGAGGTAAAATCTGGTACCTTTGATGAAAATATTTACGAGGAAGGGGAAAAGAAAAGAGACTTCCACGAAGAGACACATCAACCAATCACAATGTGGGAATCTTACTGACACCCCAATTCATCCCATGTGGGACTTCCCTGGAATAATAAACACACAGCAGCCTACTTTCTGGAGCAGACCGGAGGAGGCAGAACCAAGAAAATACAAGGAAGAAACACTTAATACTATCCAGCAATATAAGCTTAGCATAGCAGCTGGTAGAAGCGACGCTAAGAAAGCATTAGATAATATGATTAAAATAGCCAACAACTACTGCATCTACTATATGCTAAGCCCTGAGCTAAGTGAGATTTTTCCAAAAGTATCATATGGGGCTTGTGCTGTGGCGAAGTGGGTAAAGCTGCCGCCTGTTAGTGCCGGCAGCCCATATGGGCGCCAATTTGAGTCCTGGCTGTTCCACTTCCAATCCAGCTCTCTTTTATGGTCTGGGAAAGCTGTAGAAGATGGCCCAATTCTTTGTGCCCCTGCACCCACATGGGAGACCCTGAAGAAGCCTCAGGCTCCTGGCTTTGGATTGGCACAGCTCCAGCTGTTGCAGCCAGTTGGGGAATTAACCAGCCTCTCCTTCTCTCTCTGTGTAGCTCTGACTTTCAAATAAATAAAATAAAGTATACTGTATTTGGTTCTCCCGGTAGCCCTCTGAAGCAGGTTCTAGTATGTTTTTATTCTGCAGACTAGGAGACTGGGGCATGCCTGAATTAAGCCACTTGGAATGAGTCAGGTGACAGTGAAATCAGGATTGGAGGTCTGGGATACTGGCTCCAGGGCCTGTGTTCTTCATCATAGATAATGATTTTTTTTTAATTTTTTTTTTGACAGGCAGAGTGGACAGTGAGTGAGAGAGAGAGAGAGAAAGGTCTTTCTTTGCCGTTGGCTCACCCTCCAATGGCCACTGTGGCCGGCACACCGCGCTGATCCGAAGGCAGGAGCCAGGTGCTTCTCCTGGTCTCCCATGGGGTGCAGGGCCCAAGCACTCGGGTCATCCTCCACTGCACTCCCGGGCCACAGCAGAGAGCTGGCCTGGAAGAGGGGCAACCGGGACAGAATCCGGCACCCCAACCGGGACTAGAACCCGGTGTGCTGGTGCCGCAAGGCGAAGGATTAGCCTATTGAGCCATGGCACCAGCCCATATATGATTTTTTTAAAGTAAATGTTACCACATGTTTGATAAAGAAAAGGACAGGATTATATTTTTATTTTCTATCACCTTCTTGCTGGGTGTCAGTGGATGGGGCTCAGCTCCTACTGCCACCCTCTGCCCACTCCAAGCTCTGGCCCAGGGGAAAAGAGAAGCAGAAGACTGTGGATTTCTCTTCTCCCCAACAAAGGACTCCTAAAACTAATTTTTAACAGCCTCATCAAGGTCAAAGGCAGAGCGAGTACTCCAAAATGGATTATTAAAGCAAAATGATTATCAGATAGTTCAGGTGCCAAAATGCTCATTTTGATCCTATTTGCTATTTTTCTGTGGTAAAATCATTCCATTCATCAACAAATATTGGCTGAAACTCTTTCAATAAGTATAAAATTAGTATTTGTAGTAAAAATAGGATGGAATACCTGCTTCAAATAATCTTCAACATTTGAGGAAATATGTTGGTCCATCATTGTCTTCCCTTTCACCACAGATAAGACATTAGGAATTCTATTTGATTTATATTATGTGGTATTTAGTAACAGCTATGGTCTGAATGTTAATGTCCCTCCCCAAAATTCGTATGTTGAAACCCTAACCCTTAAGGTGAGAGTATTAGGAGGGCACAGTGAGAAAGTACTCTCTACAAACAAGGAGACAGGCCATCTCTGGTCACTAAATCTACTGGTGCCTTGATCATGTTCTTCCAATATCCAAAAATACATTTCTGCTGCTTAAAAGCCACCCAGTTTAATGTATTTTTGTTATAGCAGCCCCAATGGACAAAGACAATAACTAATGCTTTTGTTGTTAATCAAGATTGAATTTATATTGCCAAGGGCTGAATTAGAATCAATGTTGTTTATGGAAGATACTCGGGTTTAAAGGTCCATCCTCCCAGTAGGTGGAGCTATAATGCTTATAGACTGGGATAAACAGTATCCCCACTTTGTTTCCTCTTTCTAAATCCTAGTGCAGGAATGGAACTGCTGACGTTTAGAGATGAATGTGTCTCCCTGATTCTTGTTTGGTACTTTGGGTCTCAGTTCTCATTGTGCATCAAAATAATTCAAGTTGTTTCTAAAGTTACAAATAATTAGAGGTGTGCCTAGGAAATGGGTATATTTTTTAAAGTGCTCCAATGATTCTATTTTACAGCCAGAACTGAAAACCATGGGTCTGGCAGATGAAAGAAAACATATTTCAGAGAATAAGAATATAGAGAAACAATAATATGATAAAGTAAAAGCCTTTAAAAAAAGCCTTTACGAGTGTCAACATTCAATTTAGTAATACAGAACTTAATCAACTACAAATATAATGTTTCTTACTTACACAAACATGATTCTTGTTTGACTAATTTTTGGAACACAAGAAATTTTATTGGGCCAGAGTTGTGATATAGCCAGTAAAGCTGCCACCTGCAACACTGGCATCCCATAAGGGAGCCAGTTCTACACCCAGCTGCTCCACTTCTGATCCAGCTCCCTGCTAATAGCCTGGGAAAAACAGTGGAAGATGGCCCAAGGGTTTTGGGTCCCTGCCACCCTCATGGGAGATCTGGATGAAGCTCCTGGCTTCAGCTTGGCCCAGTCTTGTCCCTTGTGGCCATCTGGGGAGTGAACCAGCATATGCTGGATCTCTCTGTGTGTCTTTCCCTCCTTCTCTGTCACTGTGACTTTCAAATAAATAAATAGATCTTTTTCTTAAAAAAAAGAAATTTTATTTCTTTAAATGTCTATCTCATGCTGCAGTTTTCTAAAGTGTGTATACATATGGATAACAGTCAGGGTAGTCTCTCCATTGCCCCTAAGCCTTTTCTGAAGTTTTCCAGAAGAAGCAAAGGAATGCAATGATCCTTGGATGCTATTTTCAGTTGCCTAAAAACAGGAATTTCTCATTTTCTTCAACGCTGAAAGACAAAGAAGACCAGAAAAAGATGTTCTTGCTGTAAGGACAGAGAGACAGCAAAGATGGCAGCCATTCCATATTCAACCTACACTTCCACCTTCACCTGTGGTTACCACAGCTATGTAGGAAGCACCCAGAATGTCATTCCTACTGTAACCTTGCCAGGAAATACTTGCTCACTATGAAGCTGATAAAAGTTGAACTTCTGGGCCTCTTACTCCCATAGTTTATCCTAAGGCCCTGTGAGGGTCCCTAGAAATGTATTCTAAGAGACAACTTCAAAATTGCAAACTATAGTTTCACAAGGGTTGCTCATGACCACCAATTCTACTCTGGCTTCTCCTCTATCACACTTCCGCTTGTGTTGGATGGTGTTGGAAAAGCCACAAGCTAAAAAGCATTTGAAGACAGTGTTGGTTTGCTCTAGTGAAAAATGTGTGTGTGGTTTGCAATCATTTCCATGTACAGATAAGTGATTGACAGCAAGGTTCTTTATGGTAGCAGCAGAGCTGAGATTCACACATGGCTTTTCCTAACACTGTAGTGCTCTTAACACCTTCATTAGCCTCCTCTTCATAGGCTAGTCATCCATCAGTCAACTTTTCCATGATTGCCCTCAGGTCTTGACAGGAGAGAATTTCTCCTTAGTCTTCTATGGCTCCAAGACTTCTTTGTTTGTTTTGCTTTTTTGCCTTCTCCCATTTTACCTGCACACTGTACACTGTCCAAACTGATATATAATTGTACTCATTTTCTTCCCTCGGTCAGTTACATTTTACTGGTTCATATTAATTTTTGTTGATTTGGCACCAAATATTGACAGAGATAACAAAACTTCTATCAATGCAATGAAGACATCAACGACACGTTATTAACGTATTTACAATAACTCACAATCCACATCCTAAAGCATTTGGCATATTATAGCGCTCCTAAACCTAGAGAGGTTTGCCCAAATTTGACAACAGTCCTAAAAGCTTATGTATTTCTAACAAGTTATAATGCTGAACAAATATTTTATATTAATAATGAAGACACATTTTTAACAACCATTCCAGAAGAAAGATCAATTTATATTTCAATCTTTAATATGGAAGATGTTGGCCAGTGCCGCGGCTCACTAGGCTAACCCTCTGCCTGCGGTGCCGGCACCCCAGGTTCTAGTCCCGGTTGGGGCGCCAGATTCTGTCCCGGTTGCTCCTCTTCCAGTCCAGCTTTCTGCTGTGGCCCAGGAGTGCAGTGGAGGATGGCCCAAGTGCTTGGGCCCTGCACCTGCATGGGAGACCAGGAGGAAGCTCCTGGCTCCTGGCTTCAGATCGGCGCAGCATGCCGGCTGTAGCAGCCATTTGAGGGGTGAACCAATGGAAGGAAGACCTTTCTCTCTGTCTCTCTCTCACTGTCTAACTCTGCCTGTCAAAAAAAAATATGGAAGATGTTAATACAAAATTGTCTTCATGGGAAAAAGCAGAGTGAATTGTTAGGTTCTTTTTCCCAGTGTTGTGATGTTTATGACTATGTGTTAGCTCTATAAAATTTGTAATTTGTTGTAATTTTTATTTTAAATAAATATTCTCTTGCAACTTAATATTTTGTACATTAGTCTGTATTCCATTTTTTAAAGAAGGTTCCCTTCTGGCCCCACAAAACTAAGAACTACTCCTGATTGCCAATAAAGTATTTTATTAACAAAAATGTGTGCCCCTTGGGGTATATACTTTCATTTTACTATCCCAGGATGTCAATTACTTGGTCAGCTTTTTAAAATTATTAGGCAATGGAAAATTCTCCTATGTTGCCTTTTGCCATTTCTAAAGCCACATATCCACATCCACTTTCCATGTTTTTTTCCTTTATGCAGAAACCCTGCTGAATGTATAGCAAATAGGTGGGGTGTACAGTTATTCCATACGCACAAACACCCACAGGAATTTTGACTAATAAGTGCCCATGATCTCTTCTTGAAAAGAAATTCTAAAATCCTAGTACTTGGTACATTAGTTCTCCAAACAAAAATTATATATGTGCATGAGACTATATTAGCACTCTTATGACTCTCTCCAATACTACCAACTAATGCTTTGGATAACCATATACTAATAGTAAACATTATAAGTAAAAACAGAAAACTTTACTTAAAGAAACAGAGAATACAATTGGGATATAAATGGAAGTACAGATGGGTAAATATTATATATGTGGGGAAAACATCTCTGAAAAAGTAGGCACACATAATTATATGCTTATATACACTTAATATAAATGAATTGATGTAAAGGATGCATAGCAAATAATTTAGAAATAATGATAAAATATATCATGTTAAATTCTGTGTAGCCAGTTAACTCACTGTCATGGAATGGCTGCTTTCTTTGATTTTTACCTAATCCTTTCCTCTGTAACCAAATCTAATTACAATTTATGAACAAGTTTAGTCTGAGTATGAATCACGGCTGGTACTCTCATTTATGTTAGTGAGCAAGATGAAAATGAAATAAGGAAGGCATTTATTAGAATTTCATTTGCCTACCATTTATATAAGAAACTACTTGGTTGAATAAGATGATATCTTTTAAATATTTGGAAAATATTTCTTCAACTCTTGATGCTATTTCACTATAGATACAAGTTTAATCTTCACTAGTAACATCATCCCCCTGCTTTCTCACATGCAGTTAATCAGACAATAAATAAAGAACTAATTTGCATTTTCCAGTTCCTGTGAGGGAAGTACTCCCACCATGATCAATTTCAATTTCATTGTTAGGAAAAGATGTACAATAGCACACTACTAAAAATTAAATAGTATTTCTACCATACAGGTGCATCACCTCAAGAGTATTAATATGTAGAATGCAAAATAATTATGTAGTGATGACTTTTAAGTATTAATTTTGTTTGAAATATGATTTACTTAATCATGCACATATAATTTAATTTTAATAGCAACAGGTGGCTAAATTCCTGGAAATGTAACTAGCAGCTTTCACAAGTCAATATGAGCCAGCAACAGCAAACACCTATGATTATGACATAAAGGAAAAAATGAGGATATGGAAAAAATAAATTTAATTTTAAGAATTCAATTGCTATAGAAGTATATTTTGGAAGTCTACCCTGTGCCAATTATAGGGATTATGGAGAAGAAATAATTCTGTTGTTTGTTGTAAATGAAGTCACTGTATGATGTGAATCACAGGAATAAAGCAAGAAACTGTGCCCCATAATGAAAAATTTTAAAATCAGTTTTTAAAAAATGTTATGGAAACTCCCTGGAGAACGCGTTTCAGGATACTCTCTGGAGTAGGTTTGGTTACACCTACATGAAGAGGAACAGAAAGGGAAGGAAATAGCATGGGCAAAGAACACAGGAAGGACCATGACAAGTGCAGTGGGAAACCCAGGCTAGAGAAGACTTTGGAGTAAATGTTGGCCAAATTCATCCTGTAGATTATATGGGCCATGTGACCACTTCTGAGTGAGGAAATGGCACGCAGCTTAGAAAAAGATTTTCTGGAGACCAGCACTGTGGCCTACTGGGTAAAGCCGCTACCTGTAGTGCTGACATCCCATATGGGTGCTGGTTGGAGTCCTGGATGCTCCACTGCTGATTCAGCTCTCTGGTATGGCCTGGGAAAGCAGTGGACGATGGCCCAAGTCCTTGGACCCCTGCACCCCATGGGAGACCCAGAAGAAGCTGTTGGCTCCTGGCTTCAGATTAGCTCAACTCTGGCTGTTGCAGCCATCTGGGGAATGAACCAGCATTGGAAGACCTCTCTCCCTCTGCCTCTCTATAACCCTGCCTTTCAAATAAATAAATAAATCTTAAAAAAAAAAAAAAGTAAGAAAAAGATTTTCTGGAAAGCAGTGGATGAAATATGTTTCAGGTAAAGTAGAGGAAAAATATGTTAAAATTAATATAGACTACTAAAAAGGTGTGATAAGTTTCCAGCTTAAATAATATTAGGAGGGAGCCATGTCTGAAGATGAATATGTTTAACATGAGGATATTTGAAAAGAGAGAGGATAAATTCACATGAAGAAAAAATTACATCATATCTGTCTGGAAAAAAAAAAAGGCTAACTAAAAGCAGTACCCCAACAGATGCTGGATTTTGAGCAATCCTGTTTTGGATTATTAAAGGCAAAATAAATTTGGGGAGTAAAAGTCTTTAATTTATTTACAAGCATGAAAGTACACTAAAAACCTTTCCCCCTAGTTTGCCTTCTCAGACTTATTTTCTGTATCTTGGAAACATCCTGGTGGATCAAATATGATACATTTCTAAAACAGATTGTAATGCCTTTTTCTGGACATCAAAAATAATATTCACTTAGAAAATATAAAATTTAAGGGCCAGTGCTGTGGCACAGTGGGTTAATGCCCTGGCCTGAAGCGCCGACATCCTATATGGGCACTAGTTTGAGACCTAGCTGCTCTATTTCCAATCCGGCTCTCCACTATGGCCTGGGAAAGCAGTAAAAAATGGCCCAAGTCCTTGAGCCCCTGCACCCACGTGGGAGACCCGGAAGAAGCTCCTGGCTCCTGGCTTCGATTGGCACAGCTCCAGCCGTTGAAGCCATCTGCGTAGTGAACCATTGGATGGAAGACCTCTCTCTCTCTCTCTCTCTCTCTCTCTCTCTCCACTCTCTGTAACTATGACTTTTGAATAAATAAATAAATCTTAAATATATATATATATAAATTTTAAGAGTCAATATCAAGAAAAGAGAGAAAGGAGGAAAAATAAAAATATTGCAGGTGTAGGATAAGAATTCTGCCCTATGAATAGACTACCTTAAAAAATGGTCAAGAATTGGTGACTACTTGGAAATTGTAAAAGAAACATGGGTGTTGCAGGTACCATTTGTGATCTCAGTTACAGAGCATGAAGTCCTCATGTGCAGCAACAGATCTGCAATCTGCTTGGGAATATCTGATTCCATGAATGAGTTTATTCAGAGGATCTGTCCATCTGCCCACACCACTTCGTGCAGCTATACAAACAGCCCTCTCATGGTTGCCATCTGTCAGCTAGGCCTAGTTCATTCAAAATGAACATTATCAAAGGTGACAATCAACTACTCATTTTAGCTGTTTTTATTAGACACTAACTTGGTTCACAACTTTCAACTCAATTCTGCTGGATAGGGTGCTCTGATATAAACATTTTGTTAGAGCATGTCAACAGGACAATTTGTGTTAGCACTGACATGCTCTGTTCTATTCCCCTTTCTCTCCAGGTTTTGTGCTTCATATACATAGCAAACTACTACTCTTGGTTTAGGGTCCCAATTGGCAGTCTAGGAACTTGAAAACATTAACTGCAAAAAATATCTCACCCCACTCGCTCTAAGGACAGTACTAGACATCAGGAAGGTAAGGATCTATACCTTTAGTATAATCTAAGTGTAGCTCAAAGAATATGAAAAGTAGGCATTTAATAATATTATGTGTTAAATTCCATGTAGACGTGAAAGTTACTGTGACATGGCCAAAAGGTGTTTCCTTGAGAGAAGATTGCCTGCAATGGTTAAACAACAAACTCAATGATCTAGTTCAAGGCACAGAGTGTGCTATTTCCTGGAAAATTTTTATTGATTGAAATAATTAAATTACTAACTGAAGAAAGGAGAAAATAGCTCATTTCTACAAAATTGCTTAGATTTTCAGAAGAGGGCACAATGCGCCTTCTCCAAAAATTACAATGTATTCATGATGTTGCTTATGTGTTCACAAATATGTTTCTGTGTCACAGAACATTTAAATTGTACAGAAGTTACAGTACTTTGAGTATCTGAGCTAATCAACCATGAGACCCAAATATTTCAAAATCAAGACCCACAGTGATCCATAAAGTCAGTGTGACAATGCTAGAGTGAGGATGTATTAAAGTCATTCCAAGATTGGCTGGCAGAGTCTGGGGAGTCATTACATGGGGTGTACGACCCATATCCCTTTGGGGAATAATGTATGTGGCTGTATTTTTACCATTAATATTTCAGTGCTATTTTACAGTCATTTTAATCTATCTCCTTTATTATTATCCCAACATTGTGCATTCTGTTGGTTATAATTTTCCTGAATGATATTGGGAAGCGCTACATTGAAGAGCAGCAGTTTATTTCTCTAATGTGTAAAGGCAGGAAATTCCTAAATATTCTGTGGTTCTTCTATTCATTGTGTGGATGTCCAAGGGCAGGATGAGAAAAGAAAGTGTGATCTGCTAGATATACATATTTCTGGAGTTTATTTGAGAGTTGTCATCAGATCCTGTCTGGTGAAGCATTTCAAGAGGATAGAGCAAAAGTCAGAAGGAGCCAAGACACATCCTTGTTACAGCCCAAGTAGCCTTGGAAAGGGAGGTTCATCTTCAGCAAACCAGACAACAGGAAACCCCAAACCAGACGCAGATGCCTGCTGGGGCCACTCAAGTCAATCCAAACATGACACCGAGGGGAAAGAGAAAAGTAAGCCATCTCATCTGCTTGACGTGGAAGAAATGTTCCATACGGCTTGGATGGTAGTAATGGAGCCCATGAATTAGAAGGAAGACAGGTTCAAAACATGTTCTCATTACAGAACTGTCCCAAATTAGTATGCTGGAGGCTTAAGGCAACCTTGATCTGACTGGATGAGTATACATTTGTTGGTAGGTTAATAGTAGCTAGCCCATTTGTACATCAGAGATCCCTTTGATAATGCTGTGAGAGCTTTTGATCCTCAGATACACACACTCATTGACACACATTCTCTTTTACCTTCAAGAACAACCACATATGCTATAAAAAGTATTAGCACCAAAACCTGTGAAATCAGGAAATGAACAACAACTCAGCTGAAAGAAGAGTGTTCAATTATTAATATCAGAAAGAAAAAGCCACAGGGTGGAAGCCGAGGTGCCCTCCAACTGCTGGAAAGAAGCGGTCGTCATGGCAAAACTTGCCATTGGGAGTCTCTTGGCTCTCTGAGACAGGGTTTAACTTGTGCACCTGTAGATTTCCACAGCATCTGATGATATGAAGACCAGAAAATTAATGAGAGGAAGAACTTGTCGCCGTGTCACAAGCGGAATCCACAGGGAGTTCACTGTCAGCTTACTCAAAGCAACTGTGTCCCTGACTAGGAGTCCCGGTAGCAGCCACACGACAGTTCAGGTGGGGTGTGGGATCCTGTCCTTTTGCCTTATTGGACATGAAATAATGCAGGGAAGGAGGAAAAACATCTGCCTTTAGTCACCTCTGCCTGAAAGCCTGAAATTCCCAGTTACCCAAGAAGGAAAGCCAGCTGGCCCAGTCACCCCCTGTGGACAGTGTCCTCACAGCCTCACCCAGCTTTTCCACTTGTGGTCATATTTTGGTTTAATTTGGAACACAAACCAAGAATACTTTTGACCAAATGATAAAATGTAAGTGGGCAGTTTGGTTTAAAAATGTCAGTTTGCATGAGGATTTCACAGCTGCCCTTGTAAGCAGAGTCAAATTTTCCCTCAAATGACATAGGGATTATAGAGAAGTGGGCAGGAGAGATGGAAAACAGATGCGAGAGTTTTCATGATCTCTTGTCTTCTCCTGTAGGACAAACATCAGATTAGATAAATCATGTGTGCTGCAGGTGAAGCTACTCCGAGGCTTGGAGAAGCATCTGCAATTTGGGTAGATTTTTTTTTTCCTAGGATGGTAAAAAGAATTTAATTTTGCTTTCTAATTCTTCCTTTAATACAAATAAAATAAATAAATAAAGTCTAGAAGAACCCAAATCCTCCTGCAATTCCTTCACAATAGCAAATCACTTCTGAAGATTGTGGTATGTTTTTTGTTTGTGTTACAGGCCATAGTAGCTCAAAATTTAAATAGAAAAGCTAGCATTGGAGTCACACTCATTTAGATGTCCTCAATCTATATGCAGTAAAAGTGGAAGTTTTCTAGATGTGTCAGTAATTAGAATACATAAGGCAAATTAATCATAATGCATGGTACTAATTATATCCTAGTAGCAAAGACCTTGAGCATATTTCAAGTTTTAACATTGTATTTTCCATTCATACAGCACTATAGACTTTCCTCAAAGTGCTGTAGTGTATACAGTTCTCAGGATAACCTTCTCAACAGATATTCGATGTTTCTGGTGGGTGTGTGGAAACCAAAGATCTGAGACTTCCACGTTATTTATAGGGACAACAGCAAACATCAGTTCTCTTGTTTTACTGTCCAAGTGAGCACCCATCCTCTCTCTCTCCTTCTCTCTCTTTCTCTCACTATTACTGTTATATCTGTGCAATTTTCTAGGCTTATAAATATAGCACCAATAAAAGCATTTTGTTTCTTTTCTCCATGTCCCAACTTCTCTTAAATGTATCACAAGGCATTTTTTCCCTTAATTTCAAGCTTTGTGTTTCTTGTTTTCTATGTGAAAAAAAAAATAGTTTTACTAGATTTCACTGATTATGCTCTAGCAAAAGTCATTCACACATAACACAGAACAAATTGATGTCTTTGATTTAATAGACTGTCATATAATTACCAAGTTTCTACAACAGAAATAAGAGTTTACTAATTTTATTTTTTAAATAAACAAGGGAGTATTTTGACCACCAACACATTTCTCTTGAACTCCTGTTCCTGAGCTACCTGACATCACTCTTCTTCTATAGTTTATTCTGAGTGGACTTTTTTTTTTAACGATTTCTTTTTTTTTTTTACATTTGCGACAAGTACCATTTAATAATATTTTCTTTAACGCCCCTCTCCTCGTCCACATACAGGGAGTTCTAAGCTTGATAATTTACCTTTAGACCCTTTCCCTTTTTTGTTTATTGCTTAATACATTGCAAATGCCTAAAAGAGAATAACACATTCATTATTTCACATATTTCTATGAATATTCTTGCCTGCACTTGAGAAAGAATGTGACAACTTAGTGACCTTTTACAGACAACTTAATTTGTATCATTCCCTTACTCAAAGCCATCCAATGACTTTCCCTTGCACTGAGGGGACCCTCCAATCTTAAGGCCCTGGACATCCCCAGGGATGATGAACATGCCAATGTCAAAGGAATGTGAAGTTAGTCACAAGCACAAACTCCAGGACTTTCATCACTGCTTCTCACTGCTCTGTCAGCTGGCTGAGGGATTATGGTTCAGCCATTCCTGGGGCAGAAGTGCTTGGCCAGGCCTTTTTCACCCTCCCCTTGGGAGCTGGGTAGAAGGGGAAATGTGCCAAGCCTCTTAGAGTCTGGGGTCAGAACTGGAATCTCTGGCAGCTTGCCATTGGCCAAAAAATATCACATGGCTGATCCCAAAGAAGAGGCAGTGAGAGGGGAATCTCATTTCATCTAATAATTTATCCTGTTTCAACTCCCTGTATCAAACTGAGATTTGTAAGAGATTTTTTTCTTTATTTTCTTTTCTTCCTTTTCCTTTTCCTTTTCTTTCCTTCCTTCCTTCCTTCCTTCCTTCCTTCCTTCCTTCCTTCCTTCCTTCCTTCCTTCCCTCTCTTTCTCTCTTTCTTTGACAGAGACACAGAGACAGAGAAGAGAGAGATCTCCAATCCACTGGTTCACTCCCCAAGTAGCCACATCATCTAGGGCTGGGCTAGACCAAAGCAAGAGACCAGAACTCCACCTAGGTGACAGGGATCCAATTACTTGAGCCATTATCTGATGCCACTCAGGACATGCATTGGCAGGAAACTAGAATCAGTTGTGAAGCTGGAACTCAAACCCAGGCACTCCAGTATGGGATGCAGGTGTCCCACATGCCGTCTTAACTGCTGTACCAAACACCTGCCTGAGATGGGGATTGTTTTTCCCATTGGTCCTCAAGTCAACAAGGCTCATACCCACTTCAGGGCACTGTTCTTTCTGCAATGGATTTCTCCGTTACTCCATGGCTCATTTTCTGATGACATCTAGATACCTCCCAAATGTCAATTCCTTGGAAAGCTCTTCCCTACTTCACCTAAAACCCTCAGAGCCTCACCTCGCCATGCTCCATCATCCTACCTTGCTGTAATTCTCCTGGAGAGTTAGCCAAAGCATTATCAAAGTTTTGTCTATTTATTTTTTATCTGTCTCTACTGCAAGTCCCTTGAGAGGGAGAGTTGATATTTCTTATTCACCACTGCACTTCAGTACCACAGACTGTGCCTGGTACAGAGTATTAGATGAGTAGATCCAAGTCATGACCATCAGAGCTGAGAGTAGGCCATGGAAAAGCAAGCCTATTCATCCCTGGGTCTGATCAGCAAAGCTAGGCAGCTGATCCTCCAGGTATCTGTCTCTCTAGGAAGATGCAGATGCATTCTTGGCCCTGTGAAGAATTCTGGATCCCATGGAGCCTTATTATATATTTTGCCATAAAATACAGCATTTTAAATTAAGGACCCACAAATGGATATGCCACAGAGCAACACCAGGACATTCTGCTAAATGGATGCCATGTGCAGAAAAGCTCCCGTAGTCCTGCCAATAAAGAAGGCCCTGGATCTGGCTGCCAATCCTCCAGGCAGGCCAGCATTATCTTCCGTTTCTTCTTTGCTGACAGAATCAAGAGAAAGAAACAAGATGTGAATTTTACCTGGACCCAGTAAAGGCCTCAAACAGAACAGTTCAGGGAATGATGCCAGCATGAGCGAGGCACTTTTGGACTCGAAGAAGCTATGTGGGCCTTCAGAATCTGCAGACCACACTAATGGGCCTCACAAGACCACTTTTGGCTTCAAGGAAGCCATGAATGAAGTGCAGATCGAACCTGTAAGCTTTAGTTTTAAAACATTTTCCCAGAGTTTTACAGGGAGCTCAGTTCTTAGGGCATTTTCAGAAATGGAAGTCAGGCTTTTGTTTGAGAACATGAGATACCTGCAGTAATAATGGAGACCTTGGGCACAGCAATCACAGAAGCTATTGCAATGCAAAAGAGCTGCCACAGCAGACTCTTTCCGGTAAATGGAGGTATTGCTTTACAAATGTCAAAGGCCCCTAAAACGCAATAATGATCAACTCTCTTAGAATCTGTTGTATAGTCCCAGTGGGGTTTATTTTATGTCTTGGTAATAGAGAGGAAGGAAAAGCAAACGGATGCTGAGACTTTCCTTCACTGCTGTCTTCTCATTGAGCACAGGTTTTACAGAAGCCCAGGCGCCAGCAATAACACCCATGCCTGTAGGACCTTTGTGTTCACACAGCAGAGGAGGAACACCCAGCAGAAGATGCAAGTGCCAGAGTCATGCTATGAAGGAACCATCCCTCCCTCCTTCCCTTCTTGCAGAGCCATGGACCTCTGCCCTCAGACTTTCTGAATGTTTGTTGTTCAGCAGAACAAGAACAATTAGGGCCGTGTAGATGCAATAGGATTTTCAGGTTTGGATGAAGTAGAGGAGCTGGTGAGGACAGGGAGGTTAGGACTGAAAAACACTGACTGCCAGAATGTTGTGAAAATTCTTGGCTGTGGACCTGCTCTCATAAAATAATGTCGTGTTGAGTTATATGCAAATGAGTCAGAAACTCACAGATTAAATATCCCTCAAAATATACTGGAACTTAGAAATCAGGAGGGAAAATGTTCTGAATTCATTGTGTTTTAGGGAATATTTTCTTTAAAGGAAGAAAAAACTCTCTGGGGACCTGGCTAGAGGATTATGGGGAGGAGGAAGAGTGAGCTCTACTTTCAGACTGTGGGTGGCCCACCACAAAAGGTGAAAACAGAGATGCTAGCCTGGACTAGAAACAACCCTAATAATCCAAATCACTGTCTTTTTACCTTCACAAAATACACTTTTTTGAGAGAACTGGCTCATTCCAGATTCTATTCTAGCATTCAGCACCTTCAGGGAAAGAATGAACAAAATATCGAATAAGCTAGTGAGCAAACAAATGAATGATTGAATGAAGGTTGAAAGATATTACTCAAAATGTATCTGTATAAAGCCTGCATTGTTTCACAGTTATACATGATAATGTGCAGCAAGTAACATTTCTGTGAATGTGCAGGATTTCACACACGAAAGGAACAAAGCCCTTAAATCGTCATCAAGGTTAAGGGTCAGACCACGTGCAGTGAAAAGGGCCTCTGTCTGTACAGCAAGGAGCTTGCATTCTGTAAAAAAATAATTAGATTTAATTGTATATATTTACTACGTAGAACATATTGGGGGTTTTTTATTTGAAAGTCAGAGTTACACAGAGAGAAGGAGAGGCAGAGTGAGAGAGAGAGGTCTTCCATTCCCTGGTTCACTCCCCAGTTGGCCACAATGGCTGGAGTTGCGCTAATCTGAAGTCAGGAGCCAGGAGCTTCTTCCGGGTCTCCCATGTGTTTGTAGGGGTCCATGGGCTTGGGCCATCTTCTACTGCTTTCCCAGGCCATAGCAGAGAGCTGGATCAGAAGAACAGCAGCCGGGACTAGAACCGGTGCCCACATGGGATGCGGGCACTGCAGGCAGTGGCTTTATGTGCTACGCTGCAGCACCGGCCGCTAACATATTGTTTTGAACTATCTGTACCTTGTGGAATGATTAACCAAAAAAATTAACATATGTGCTGCTTGATGAAGTTATGAGTTTTGCAGTAAGAACACTTTCTATCCATCCTTTCAGCACTTTTCAAGAATACAATGCATGGGGCCGGCGCCCTGGCATAGCGGGTAAAGCCGCTGCCTGCAGTGCCGGCATCCCATATGGACACTGGTTCGGGTCCTGGCTGCTCTACTTCTGATCCAGCTCTCTGCTATGACCTGGGAAAGCAGTGGATGATGGCCCAAGTCCTTGGGCCCCTGCACCCACGTTGGAGACCAGGAAGAAGCTCCTGGCTCTTGGCTTCAGATTGGTGCAGCTTCAGCTGTTGTGGCCAATTAGGGAGTTAACCAGTGGAGGGAAGGCCTCTCTCTCTCTCTCTGCCTCTCTTTCTCTCTGTGTGTAACTCTTTCAAATAAATAAATAAATCTTTAAAAAATATTACGTCACTCAAAGTTTAAAAAAAATACAACAGATATTGCCAATAATTATAGTCACTATGTTATACCACAGGATCTCTTGAACTTATTCCCTCTAACTGAAATTTGACCACTATCTTCTCCAACTCTGCCCCTTTCACCACACTAGTCCCTGGAAATCACTGGTCCCTTCTCTGCTTCTATGAGTTCACTTTTTTTAGGCACCATGTGTTTGCCTTTATGGATCCCTCCCTTTGCTACTCAAAGCCTCATTTCCTTTGTTGCACAACAGGGCTAGAAGAGATTAGCTGCTGTGCAATGTATAAAGTCTTCTTGTACTTTTTCAAGCCATCATCATTATCTCATGATGTTTGGACATTAAGGTACTTGGCTATCTGCCCCTACAGCTCTTCAACATGCAACCATTGGACTAGCCATTGAATTAGCCATTTCAACCATCGACTAACCAATCAGCTTCCTGTGTATAAAATTACCACATTCAAGCATAGACTCAGAAAGACAATGACATGGACTTGTCAGCAAATTCTATTTCTTCCACAAGTTCAAAATGCTTCTGTCATTCAGAACTCACTACTACTCCTCTGAACTTCCTCAGCAATATACGACAGGTGCACAGAATCCAGTATTACATCATACTACTCACTGCTCAGTATCGTCTGTGAGGTCTTTCATCCTCCACTAAATTACCAGCTTCTTCAGGTACAGTCTTTGCCTCTGATCGTTGCTTTCTACATCTCATAGCACGCAAGCATTTGGCAGCCATTTGATGAATTCTCCTTGATTAGTAGACATTCTGTTCAACAAAGAATGAACAAAAAATAGGCTAGAGACCATCAATGGGGGATAGGTTTCATACCTGATGTGGTGCCTCAGAGAAGACCTCAGTGTAGAGCCCTGGAAGAGAGGGGTTGTAACACCAGGAAGCAGTGTATCTTGCAGAAGGAAGCCGATGTTGAGAGTGGCAGTGAGACAATGGGCCAAAACCCTAGGATGAGTTGAATGCCTGCAGGTAGTCATCCCAAACCCATAGACGTAACACCATCCCCACCTCAGATGGAGTGAACAGAAAGATGGTAGGAAAGGGAAGGCTTTTGTTTCTACAGAGTAAACAAACAAACAAACAAACAAACAAATAAAGAGAGAACCCTTGAGAAAAGATGCCTGGTGTGAAGACCCTTGTGTCTCCTGGCTTGCTGTTCAGTCACTAGGGGGCATGCTTGCCAGCTGAAAAAGAATCAGAGGTGGATTTTGGCACAGTGATTGAAATGCTGTTTAGGACACTCACGTCTCACATCAGGGCACCGGAGTTCAAGTCTCAGCTCTGCTCCTGATTGTAGCTTCCTACTGATGCACACTTCAGGGGAGCAGCTGATAGCTCATGCAGCTGGGTCCCTGCCAGCACACGGGAGATCTGGGTTGAGTTCCCATTTCACCTGGCCCATCCCTGGCTGTTGTGGGCATTTAAGGAGTAGACAAAGATCTCCGCGAGAAACCACAAACTCTTTCTCACTGATTATTTAGTTTGTGCTGTGAGGTAAAAGAGTTTTAAAATTTTCCAGAATTCTTGGTGCAAAGGAGAGCACTGACTTTTCTTACTGAAAATGACTGGGCCATGAAGCTGTCTGCCCTCACTGTCGTGTGTGGAGCCATTTGGTGAAGTGCAGAGATTGCCTGCCTCAAAGCCTGTCCTGAGGCGTGGCCCCTGCTCAGCGGCAGTGCTGGGAGGGAGTGCCCAGTCAGGGTGCTGTTGTGGAGTGTCAGGGAACGAGGCCACGAAAAATGTCCCCACTAAAATGTGGCACGGCTGGGCAGCCGTTTTAATTTTTTCCTTTGAAGTTTGGAGAGATGAATGAGATGATCATCTTGGTATTCCTACTGGGTTGAGTACCATGATGCCAGACTGAGGACCAGTTAAGAAGAGCTATTGTTATGTCTAAGTGCTTGCAAAAGATGCAGCACTCTTGGATGCTTCTTTAAAGTTAACTAAGTTTCTAAAAAAAAAAAAAAGAAGAAGTGAAATTAACTTCAAGATGCAATGACTTTGAACAGACCTTGTCTCCACTGTTGAGAAACAGTTTTTTTGTTTTGTTTTGTTCCATGCAAACTGTTGAACTCTTCACTTAGTATAGAGTTGGTCTTCTGTGTATAAAGTTAATCAAAAATTGATCTTAGTGGAGGACTGGGAATGGGAGAGGAAGGAGAAAGAGGGATGGGAGAGTGGGTGGGAGAGTGGGTATTGTGGGAAGAATCACTATAATCTTAAAGTTGTACTGATGAAATGTATGAAGTTTGTATGCCTTAAATAAATAGTTTATTTAGGGGAGAAATAAAAATAAATAAATAAATAGCTGTTTTGTGAGCCTATCATGGAAACTTTGTTGCTGGCTTTGATGATCTGTTTTATGGAAGAAGAGAAGCAACTAGTTCACAATAGTAAATGATTACTAAATATCTCAGGGGCTTAGAGTGCAAAAGTCTGCAGCCAGAACCATCGTTGCTTCAATCCTCAGCTTTGTTCAGCACTTCTGTAAACATCATAAAAGAGTGGGCCTGTGTATCTATTTTTGAAGAGCCAGTCTTCATTGCCATCCATGAACAATTGCAAATGTACATGAATAAATACTGAATTTTTCTCATGTATATTTGCCCATGATTTTTCAATTTTCTTATTGAAAAACAATTCTTAAGACTAAGTGGATAGCTGTCTTCCAGTACCCTTACTGAGTCCATTGCAATGTCATTGTTTCAAATGCTTGTTATTTTGCTTGATTTCTGTTCTAATGAAGGAAAACAGAAATACTTCTATGCTATTTGTAAACATATCACTTGCAAATTGTGATTTGCTTAGGATAGTTAACTGAGGACCAGGAAACTAAGCAGCTGACTTTACCAGAATTGATGCTAGCATTTGAACTCAGGTATTCTATTATGGAATAAAAATATAAACTGCAACAGTTCTTTTTTAAGGTGGTGGTGGTGGGGGAATTCCAGAAGAGCAAAAACTAAGGAGACAGGAGAATAATAATAACTAATAGCGACAGCAATAAAAACCTCTATTTTGTATCACCAAGCAAATTAAATTTCATTAATCATGCCACTATGAAAAATCAGTTTAAAGAAAGAAAATTTCTTAGAAATTAAATATTTGAATGCTTAAACAAACAAAAAAAGGAAGTTTAGAAAATAAAGTTAAGGATACATTTAGGTAAGTAGAATAAACAAAAAGCTTTCTTAAAAAAACTTGTTTTGAAAACTTGCTTAAAAATTTTTTTTAACAAGAAATAGGGGCCAATGAAGTGGCTCAGCTGGTTAAGCCACTGCTTGAAACATGGACATCCACCTGGATGCTCAGCTTCCAGCCCACCTCCGTGCTAACACAGAAGACAGCCCAAGTTCTTGGGCTCCTGCCACCCACATGGGAGACTCTGATAGGGTTCCTGGCTTCTGACTTTGGCCTGCTCAACCCTGGATGCTGCAGGCATTTGGGAAGTGAGTCATTGGATGGAAGATCTTTCCCCCTCTCTCCTTCTCAATCTCCCTCTTTCTTTCTCTCTGTCACTCTACATACAAATAAACAAAATCATAAAGAAAAAGTAAAGCAAGAGATATAAAAGACAGTGTTAAGATGACTGTCATGTTATTGATAAGAGTTTAGAAAAGAATGAGGAAACAGACCAAGATCAAGACTACAAGAAAACAAAAACACTAAGGTAGTTAAGAAACTATAACACTGAAAGAGCAAACTGAACACCTAGCAAAACAATTTTTAAAAATAATTACAGAACAACAGATCACTGTGAAATTTTAGATTTCCAGAGATAGATGGTTGCATTGTGGCATAGCATGCAAAACCTCTGCCTGTGAAGCTGGCACCCCACATGGGCACCGGTTCGAGTCTCGGCTGCTCCACTTCTGATCCAGCTCCCTGCTAATGGCCTGGGAAAGCAGTAGAAGATGGCCTAGCTGCTTGGTCCCTGCTACCTATATGGGAGACCTGAATGGAGCTCCTGACTCCTGGATTTGGCCTGGCTCAGTCCTGGCCATTGTAGCCACTTGGGAAATGAACCAGCAGATGGAAGACCTCTTTGTATCTCTCTCTGTGTGGGTAACTCTAACTTTCAAATAAATAATCAAACTTTTAGAAAATGAATTCCAGAGGTAAACAGGAGATCCTAAAAGCTCCTGGAAAGTAGAAGAGAGATAATAAGTAGCAACTAAGGATCTCTATAGCTTCACCCTTCATTATCATCATTGCAATTTTGGTGCAATTCTTGGCTTGCCCTTTCAATCCAAGAGCTTCATAATTTTGAAACAACTGTTTTTACAGCAAGGGAATTCAAAAAGTTCATGGAAAATAGAATTTAGAAAATGTTTATTTTAGACACAAATCTTTTGAACCTCATGAATAATGTTTGCATAATACACATGTGCCACACTCTTTTTGAACCCCCCACACATATATTTCACTCTCTCTACTTCTCCATCACTCTCCCCCCCATGCTTCCTCACAACTTTTTTTAAAAAGATTTTATTTATTTTATTTGAGAGTTAGAGTTACAGACAGTGAGAGGGAGAGACAGAGAGAAAGGTCTTTCATTGGTTCACTCCCCAAATAGCCTCAATGGCTGGAGATGTGCTGATCTGAAGCCAGGAGCCTCTTCTGGGTCTCCCACATGGGTGCAGGGGCCCAAGGACTTGGGCCATCTTCTACCACTTTCCCAGGCCATGGCAGAGAGCTGGACTGGAAGAGGGGCAGTCAGGACTAGGTTCCCTCACAACCTATTACAACAATCTGCTCCAAATTCTCTTTGTCTCTTTCCTGAAACATCTATTAATTGAATATCTTAAGTTTGTCTCTATTTTTTCAGAGCTCTTTACCTATTTCTATATCACTCATAAGTGGATTGAATAAAAACACTTTCGAACAGGCATGGTTGCATGTACTTACCTTCTGTGCCCCCTTTAGTACCCAAGGATGAGGTAATTCTTACCTCAAAAAGGAAACAGGGAATTCCATCAGGATCATACACAAAGAAACTCCCAGTACAGCTTCCATGGCCTACAGTCACTGGCCCAGAGCATAACACAATAATATGTGGCTCCATTATTTTTAAGAGCAATGTGACTCAGATGAATCTCTTTTGTAATTTAAAAGAGTCAACATTGTGGAGGGAAAGAGTAGAAAGAACAGTGGTTAGAGGCTGGGGGATTGAGGGAGAATGGGAAGACACTGACCAAAGCAGACAAAGTTTGTTACGTGGGAGAAATTTGTTTTGGAGATTTGTCGTACAGCATGGTGCACATAATTTGGTTTTCTGCATTTGAAAATTGGTGCAACAATAGACAACACTACAAAAAAGTATGTGGACTGTAAATTAGCAGGATTTAATCATTTTGCAATGTATACATGTATTAAATCAAGTCATACTCTATGGCTATATAGAACAAATAGATAAATGGAACTTCTTAGAGTCCTGTTGCCGATGTAATGCTTCTGACTGCTGTAAGTGAAGTGTCTCCTTTATGAAAGTCAGGAAATTGCTTGAATACAAAAGGGTCAAGACCAGATCTCTTCAATGACAGTGACTGTGACTTTATCATCTCTTCATTCTTAAACACGGTGAATTCTCAAAGCTCACGAAACATTTACTGAGTTGAGCTGAATGTGAACAAGAGTACTAACTCATAGAAATCTCTACCTCCTTCTAGTATGTGTCTATTTCTGTTTCATTTAATCTTATTTCTCTGAGCACTAAGTATCTTTAACCGGTCAATTGCATATTTGTTACAGATTTTTTAATTCCTGTCCTTTTCAGGCAAACAAAAATGTATTAATGGATTTTGCTTTTAGTTTTGGAAATTTCTTTCTTTGGTAACAAATTATAAAGTTTTACCCTAAAAAATTTCCATGTGTGCTTTCTATTAACTATGAGTGCCCAAAATTTAATGAGTCAAATCTCAAAAATGTACTTGTGAGACATTGCCCAATATATTGGCTCCTTTTAAAACAAAGAACTCATTAAAGAGAATATTTAAGTACCTCTAAAACTCTTGTTTATTTTACACATGTTTCAAATTTGTTATTCAAAATTAGAAAACAGGGGAAGGCCTTGTGGCAAAGCAGGTTGAATCACCACTTGGAATGCCCACATCCTATATCAGTGTGCAGGTTCGAGTCCTGATTCTCTGCTTCTGACCCAGCTTCCTGCTAATGTGCTTGGCAGATGATGGCTCAAGTACTTGGAGCCCTGCCACCCATGTGGTAGAACAGGATGAAGTTCCAGGCTCCTGGCTTCAGCCTGGCCCTGCCCTAGCTGTTGTAGGTATTCCAGGAGTGAACCTGCAGATGTCTCTCTCTCTGCATCTTTCCTTTTTGTTCACTCTGCCTTTCAAACAACTAAATACATCTTTTAAAATTAGAAAACAATGAAAAATATAAAAAATTTTCATACCTTACCCTCTATTAAAATATTATTGCTATTACTGATATTAATACATTTATGATTTGTGATTTATAATAAATTTAGTATCAATTTTGTTGTCAAATATGTCTGTATAGAAAATATGTGAAATATATAGACCTGAATATTATATATAAATATGCTTTTCACAAAAATTAAATATCCTTCTGCAAATGTTTGTTATGTGCCAATATTTCATTAACATGATTTATTTTCATTTCAATGGATGTAGATCTGTATCACTAGTTCCCAGAGTTGGACAGATTTTGTTATGTGGATACACACTGTTTGGCCAATATTGTTGTGTAAGTCATATAAATTGTCTCCAATTTGCAACTAACACAAACAGATTATAATAAGCCTCTCTGTGCATCCATCTTTGGGTACATATATTTTATTTGCTTAGAGCACATGATCTAGAAACAGTACTGCTGGGTCAGAGGGTCGGCACAATAGAAAGCCTTTTGATGTCCCTTTGATGCATCCACCTTGCCCTTAGAAAATTGCCCCTATTTGCAGCCCACTAAAAATAATGAAAATGCCTTAACATTCTCATATTATACTGGTATTGTTATTCATTTTAAAAAATATATTTATTTATTTGAAAGGCATAGTAACAGAGAGGGAGAGAGAAATATAAAGATCTTCTATCCCCTGGTTCACTCCCCAAATGGCCTCTGTTATTCATTTTAATCACTGGCAAATTCCTGGGTGAAAAACATTTAACTTGCATTTGTTTACTTATTATTGAACTTTTTTTTCTGTCCACTGTGTTTCCATTGTAAATTGTCTATTCGTGCTCATTGTTATACTATTATTAGGGTGTGAGAAAAACTTAAGAAAGTCCCAACTTCCTTTTTATGAATAACATTTCAATTTCTTACAAATCTGGATTTTTGAACTAGGTTTTGGCAAGTTATACACATTCATATGCAGAAGAATGGCTATTGTCTCACATTCATGAGGCTTGCCAATGACTTTCTCAGCCTCATGACAAACTGTCTCTTGATCTTGCAGTTGTACAAACTATGATTAAATATATTTTGTTTGCCATAGAAACAGGGACAGGATGAGAGAGAAAGGGAGGCAGTGAGAGAAAGAGAGAGAGAGAGAAACACATACACACACACACACATACACAGAAACAGAGAAACAGAGAGAGAGAGAGATTTTTCCATCTGATTGTTCACTCCCCAAATGTATGCAACAGCTGGGTCTGGGCCAGGCCAAAGCCCAGAAGCCCAAAACTCCAAAAAGGTCCCCAAAACTCATCAAGGTATGGTAGGGACCCAAATACTTAAGCCATCATCCACTGGCTTCCAGGTGTACATTAGAAGCAGGGACAAGATTTGATCCAAGACATTCCAATATGGGGTGTGGGCATACCAACCATTGGCTTAACCCACAATGTCTGCTCCAATAATGCTATTTTTCAACATTTGTTTCTTAATAATGCTATTTTGAAGAGCTGATAATTTTTTTTAAAGATTTATTTATTTTTAACTTGAGAGTCAGAGTTACTCAGAGAGAGGAGAGACAGAGAGAGAGAGTGGTCTTCCATCCAATGGTTCACTCCCCAATTGGCCGCAATGGCCGGAACTGTGCTGATCCGAAGCCAGGAGCTTCTTCCAGGTCTCCCATGAGGGTGCAAGGGTCCAAGAACTTGGGCCATTCTTCTACTGCTTTCCCAGGCCATAGCAGAGAGCCAGATCGGAAGAGCAGCAGCCAGGACTAGAACCAGCGCCCATATGGAATGCCGGCACTTCAGGCCAGGGCATTAACCTGCTGTGCCACAGCGCCGGCCCCCTGATAATTTTTAAATAGATATCTCAGTGGCCCTAAGTATCTTTTTGCCTCATATCTCCATTCAAACATTAAACCTTACTCTTATTTCCCCACTGCCAGTTTTCACTTGTTTTTAGCTGCTCTCAAATAACAACACTTGCTAAAATTTTGTAGCAAATATTGACACATGCAGTGGCCTAAAATGTTCAGTCTCCCTGGAGGTAGATTTTGTTCCTCTTCTCCTTTTCATTCTTCCCTCTCTCACTCCCCTTCCTTCTTGGCATTGTACTTCTTCACTTCTTTACTTACATGATATTTGTTCATGAGGATCACGAGAAGAACCCATTGACTTTAAAAATACCTGATGATATTACAGTGGATTGAACAATGGTTCCCAAAAAGATGTGGCTATATCAAATCACAGGAACCTGTGTTACCATATTTAAAAAAAAAGGGGGGGTGGGGTGGGGGGGGTTGTGCTTTGTAGGTATAATTACCTTGAGTATCTTGAGATAAGGAGATCATTATCCGTAAAGACACACAGAGGAGATCCAGACAGAGAGAAGAGCTCAGAGGCAGACAGTGGATTGCTACAGCCAAGACACACCATGGGGTGTGGGATGCTGGCGCCACCACAAGCTGGAAAGAAAGAGAAAGATCTCCTCTTGAGCCTCTAGAGAGACTGTGCCCCTGGAACGTTTGTGAGAGTACACACTTCTGTTGTCTTCAGTAATGCAGTTTGTGACATGTGTTACGGCAATCTCAAGGTACTAATCCAAGCGATAACACTGGGGGCCAGCATTGTGGCGACGCTGGCATCCCATACAGCTACCTTTTCCAGTCCTGCTGCCCCTCTTCCAATCCAGCTTCCTGCTAATGCTCCTGGGAAAAGCAGTGGATGATGGCCTAAGTGCTTGTGCCCCTGCACCCGTATGGGAGATCTGAAGGAAGCTCCTGGCTCCTGGCTTCAGCCTGGCCCAGCCCTAGCCATTGTGGCCCACTGGGGAGTGAACAGTAGATGGAGGAGGTCTCTCACGGTCTCTTCCTTTCTCTGTGTAATTCTAACTTTAAAATAAATAAAATAAACATATGTTTTTAAAAAGATACTTAAAAAAAAAGAAATTACTCTAAAAATCTCACCAGCCTGAATGGACTTTTCCTAATTCTGGAGACATAATTCTATACTTTGGTGACCGCTCTCTGAGCAATGTGCAGTATTCACTATAGTGTTGGGTGAATAGACTGTAGATTCAAATGACCGTAAGATCTGACTCCACCTCTCCCTAGCTGAGTGACTTGGAAGAATATTATGGGCCTCTGTGATATTTATTTTCTCATCTAAACAAGGGAGCAATAACAACACCTATCACATGGGAGTTGTTAAAATAAACAAGTTTATAAATTTAGGTTGCTCAGGTCTTCTGGAGAACCAAGAACACAGACATTGACTAAATTAGTTTTAGCTGTAACCAGTATTTTAATCCTGTGACCTGTGAAAAACTTCACAGAGGCTGCATGAGCTGTCTAGGGGAGTTGTAACAAAGTATCAGAAACTGAGTGGCTTGGAAACAGGTGGGTGGCATCTCACTGTTTGGGAGGCTCCAAGTAAGAAATCTGTCAGTAGGATTGCTCCACCTGAGGAATGGGAGGGAGGCCTGTTCTAGGCTTCGCTCTTGTGCGTGGAACCGGCCCCCTTTCCCCTGTTTCTCTCTGTACCATCTTTCTCCTATGCAGGTCCATCTCTGCACATTTGCCCTCCTTGCAAGGACAACTGTTAGGATTGATTAAAGTCCGTCCTAAAGATTTCATTTCAATTTGATTATCTCAGGGAAGACCCTATCTGTAAGTAAGATCACATTCTGAGGTTCTGGGAGTTAGAACTCCAACAACATATCTTTTCTCAAGGGGTAAAACCCAACCCATAACATAATCTCACAATGCTACCCTGGTAAATGTTTCTGTCTTTGGCTTCCATTGCCTTGTGTCCTTATCCAGGATAAATTAATGGCATAATACTTAAAAATGAGAAAGCTTGGAATGAACAATGTAGAACATGTTTTTGTGAGAAGGAGGTATGGCAGATGAAGCAGATGGTAAAACTTGGGTGAATAAATAGGAAGTTAAATAAATTTGCAGCTAATTGTATTTGTTTATGCTGGGTATTTTTTTAAAAAGAGCAAAAAAAAAGAGAAGAATCCTGCAATCAGTCTCCCATTTATTCATGAAAAACATTTTTGTTTAATATTATCCAGAAGAAACAAATCATTTTAAAAACAGGTTTTCAAAGTACAATTTATTTTCCATTTACTGACTCTTATAAGCAATAAGAAGCAAACCAGATATATCTCATCTGTTTATTTCTACTCAATAAGCAAAAGGCTATATTTTAGATAAAAATAGCCATCTCCAATCTGTATAGATGACTTGGGAGGCATATAAAATAGGTTTCTAGGAAAGATAGAGTAAAATGCTCTTCTGTCAAACCTAGGTTTAAAAGTACTCTTGTTCATTTCAAGAGAAGTTGGAAATTTATTCAAATAAACGTTTTGCAAAGACAATTTACTTATATTGCAGGGTAAATCACACACTCTAATAAATGTTTAACTAAAATAATTTTTCCCTTGACCCTACTGAACACCTTGACTCCCAAATATAGCTGTATTATAATATAGCTGCTGAAACATACAAGAAAATGTTCTGATCTACATACAGCATTTCCCTCGACAAATGCCTCCATGTTAATCCCAGCTGAAACCTTCACAACATGATATCTTGGGACTAAACACCTACATATACTTTTTAAACAAGGATTTACAGTTAAATTATGTTTGAGCACCTACTATGTTCAAGATCCTCTGTAATTAAGATATAAAGTATTCCTTTTTCAACAAATGCATAAAATGCTAATTTCTTGAATATTTGGTAGAATAATCCAATCCCAATGATTTATTGGAACAGGCATTTTTCAAAAGAGGAAATTGAAATGGCCAACAGATACATGAAAAAAAAAAATGCTCAAGATCACTAGCCATCAGGAAAATGCAAATCAAAACCACAATGAGGTTTCACCTCACCCCAGTTAGAATGCTGTCATAAAGAAATCAAGAAATAATAAAAGCTGGCGAGGATGTGGGAAAAAGGTTCCCTAATCCCCTGTTGGTGGGAATGCAAGCTAGTATAACCATTTTGGAAGACAGTAGACCTCAAGTGAACATAAGGAAGAATGTCCAAAGGTTAAATCTATCAGCTTCATGATAGTAGTATCTCTTATGTCTTGTTCATCTCTGTATGCCAATGCTATAACACGCCTGGCATGTGGAAATTTTGTAGTAAATACTTAATGAATGAGAATTCATTAACTTTCGTGTCTCTGGGATCTAAAGCGTAGATTAGATGACCTCCTGGCAAGCATTTTTGCATTAGGTTAATAAGAGGTAGAGAAATGTTTTCATTTTCTTTGCATTTTATCAACTGACTTCTTTCTCATAAGATCTTGTACATGGAGACCCAACATAGAAAACGGGGAAAATCTGAGAGACTTTGTTGGACTTAGTGGTAAAAATCTAAATCCACAGCTGCAAAATCTGGCCCCCTCCCACCCTTGTAGCCTGTCCAATAATGCCCAATCAGTTTGATGACTAAGATTCTAGGAACTCCAAACACTACTGCTTAACATTTTAACATCAAAATGTCACATAAACTTTTTTGCTTAATGTCTTTATATCTAACTAAAAGAAAATTAGCTTATGATTGATCTTACTTTCAGATCTAAAAATACACAATCCAAATAAATATTTAAAATACAGTTTATATGAAATGAGAAGTAGAAAAGCAGAAAGGAACTGAAACTTAATTAAGATTGCAACATGTCAGACTTCAGTCTAGGTTCTTTATGCTTGGTAATTATAAGATTCAGGAAAAAACTACTACTTCTGGGTCGGCTAATAAGATATAGAATAGGATATAGAACCTGAGTTAAACTTAGAAAGACTTCAAAATAGAAAAAGAGGTGGGCATTTTGCATGGTGGTGAAATTGCCACTTGGGACACGTACCTGCAATGCATATTGATCGAGAGTTTGAGTCTTGGCTCTAATTCTGATTCCAGTTTTCTGCTAACATGCACCCTAGGAGGCAACAGGTGATGGTACAAGTACTTGGGCCCCTACCACTTACATGAGAAACCCATATCAAATGTTAGGCTCTTGGCTTTGGTGTGGCCTAGCCCTGATTAGTGCAGGCATTTAGAGAGTGGACCAATGGATGGAATAGCACCCACTCTCTTGCTGTCTCTCTATTTAATTAACACACAATTATTCTTAAGTGTTCAAATTTAACTGAAAAGTGATTCCTGTTAAATATAAGAGTGGGAATAAGAGAGGGAGGACATGTACAGTTTGGGACATGATCAATCAGACTTGCCCCAAACAGTAGAGTCAGCAAGGTGCCAGGAGATTCCAATTCAATCCCATCAAGGTGGCATGAACCAATGCCATCTCACTGGTCTAAGTGATCAGTTTCAGTTCTCAATTGATCATAATGAAAGGATTAAGAGTCAAAGGGATCACATAAACAAGACTAATGTCTGCTAATACTAACTGAAAGAATTAAAAAGGAGAGAACAATCCAACATGGGAAGCGGGATACACAGCAGACTCACAGAATGGCAGACGTCCTAAACAAAACTCTGGCCGCAGAATCAGCCCTTAAGGCATTCGGATCTGGCTGAAGAGCCCATGAGAGTATTTTAGGCATGGAAAGCCAAGACACTCTGGAAGAAAAAAAAAAAGAAGACCTCAATGAAAGATCTCTGTGAGTGACATCCCAGTGGAAAGAACAGGCCATCAGAGGAGGAAGTACCTTTCTCTGAAGGGAGGAGAGAACTTCCACTTTGACTATGACCCTGTCAGAATCAGATCAAAGTCGGTGAACTCAAAAGGCTTCCATAGCCTTGGCAACTCATGACTAGAGCCTAGGGTGATTACTGACACCATAAACAAGAGTGTCAATTGTTAAATCAACAACAGGAATCATTGTGCACTTACTCCCCATAAGGATCTCTGTCCTTAATGTGTTGTACAATGTAAATTAATGGTATAACTAGTACTCAAACAGTACTTTACAATTTGTGTTTCTGTGTGGGTGAAAACTGTTGAAATATTTCCTTAATATATACTAAATTGATCTGTATATAAAGAGAATTGAAAATGAATCTTGATGTGAATGGAAGGGGAGAGGGAATGGGAGGTGGGAGGGTTGCGGGTGGGAGGAAAGTTATGGGGGGGAAAAAGCCACTGTAATCCAAAAGCTGTACTTTGGAAATTTATACTTATTAAATAAAAGTTTAAAAAAATAGGATTAAAATGAAAGCACTTTGTAGAGACATTCTTAAAACCTACCAAGTCATTACATTTATTAAAAAGATTTATTTAGTTTTTATTTGAAAAGCAAAGTTAAGAGAGAGAGAGAGAGGGAAAAAGAAAGAGAGAGAGATCTTCCTCTGGTGGTTCACTTCCCAAAACACCACAACAGCCAGGCTGTGCCAGGCTGAATCCACGAGCCAGTGGCTTCATCCAGGTCTCCCACATGGTTGGCAGGGGCTCAAGTACTTGGGCCATCTTTCACTGCATTTCCAGGTGCATTAGCAGGGAGCTGGATTGGAAGTGGAACAGCTGGAATTCAAACTCTCACTCATAAGGGATGCCAGCATTGCAGGCAGGAGCTTAGCCCACTATGCAAAAATGTCAAACGCCCCAAGTGGTTACATTTTAACCATTTAGAACCATTCTGTAAGTAATCAGAAAAACAAAAAACAACGTTATTTAAAACAAATCTTCCGTTACCAACATGGGACAGATGGCCAGCACACGCCCCTAATGCAATCCACTATCAAGAAAATGTCACGCTGTTCCAGAAATACACAGCTGAGTCTAATCCTGAGAAATACTGACCCAAACTGAGGAATGAATATTCAATAACATAACCGACCTGTGCTCTTCAAAATTGTCAATATCATGAAACACCATGAATACCAGGTCCAGATTAAGGGACTAGAGATGTGAAAACCAGATGCAAGACAGCATCTTGGATTTCATTTTTGCTAATGTAGACTTTCTTGGTCTGATTGGAAAAATATTAATAAGTACTGAAGATTAGATTAGGGTATACTAGTATTAATTATCTGATTTTAATAACCAATCATTGGTTATGCTGGAAAATGATCTTGTTTTTAGGATATATTCATGGAAATACTTAGGGATAAGGTGGCATGATATCTGCATCTTACTCTCAGATAGTTCAGAAAAAAGTTTACACAAACACACACAGAAGTATGTATGAAGCCAATGGAGTAAAATAGTAACATATGAGGAAAGAAATAAAGGATTTTCAGGAATTCTTTCTACCATTCTTAAAACTGCAGGCACACGACATTATCAGAAAGAAAAGATTAGAAGACAAAATCAATGAGAAAAGTAAAATAATATTTGTTTGTAAAGCAGAATTACTGAAGCCACATTAACATACTATAGGAGTGATACAATGCACTCCAGGAAACAGTTTTTGCTTTGGAAAATTGTGGGCCTCTTGGTGTCAAAGGTGTAGCTGTCTATGGAAGCTGCTTCTTCCATTGGAAGAAAGGGAGTTGAATTTTTCTGTATCAGGAAGCAAAGGAAATTTCACTTTTCTCAGACAAGCTGGGATGGAATCAAGAATAAAGGGAGGAGGGTGCAGCTGGTCAAGCCTCCACTTAAGATGCCAGAATCCTACACTGGAATTTCAGTTCAAGTCCCAGCACCTCAGTTTCCAATCAGCTTCCTGCAAATACTCCTGGGAAAGCTGCAGACCATGGCTCAATACCTGGGTCCCTGCCACCCATGTGGGAGGCCCAGATAGAGCTCCAGACTTCTGGCTTTGGACTGGTCAAGTCCCAGCTGTTGCAACAATTTGGGGAATGAACCAGTGGATGGAAGATCTCTCTCTCTCTCTCTGTCTGTCTCTCTCTCTCTGTCAATCTTCCTTTCAATTAAAAAAAAGAAAAAAATAAAGTGAAGAGATTTAAGATGCAATCAAGAAGGAAAAAAAGCATGTAGCTGTAGATCAGGGTGTATGCAAATAAGTAGTTGACAAGAAAAGCCCTGAGATGAGAACTAGTTGATGACATTCTAGGAACGCAATGTCTAATATTAGGCGCTAAGCTATTTTTAATACCATGGCTGGGCTATAGTCCTTCTCATTCTAAATCTTCAATAACAATCCACTGCATAAAGCAGCCTTTTGTTTGAAGTACTCGGGTTGAAACAGGAATGAGGATCATATCCAACGTAGAATGAATCACTCTGAAACAGAAGAGCAACTTCAGGAAAAGGGATGCAGAGAGGAGACAGAGAATTCAGTGGAACTGTGAAATTACAGGGGGAAAAGTGACCAGAACAGTATAAAAGTTGCAAATTACTTGGGTTGGTGAAGAGAGAATCCTGAATTTCTCAACAGCCAAATGCAGAAAGGAGATTCAACCATTCATCTTAAAGGACAAGGTTGACCAAAGAAAGTCAGAAAACTTGAAAACAAGATTTCAAACTTGACTTACATGTGAACAAATTATATATTAAATAATACAAGTAATAAAGAAATGATTTTCTATTAAGTTCAGTTTGGGGAATGACCCCATTTCTAGGAATCAATCTGTGGGAGCCATCCCCCGGGATGGACTCCATTGATTTTTCATTTAAAAAAAAAAATATTTATTTGAAGGGCAGAGTTACAGAGAGAAAGAGGGACAGAAAGAAAGAGAGAGAGAGAGAGAGAAAATCTTCCAGAGAGAGAGAGAGAATCTTCCATCCTGGTTTGTTCTCCAAATGGTTGCAATGGCCAGGGCTGGGCCAGGCCAAAGTCAGGAGCCAGGAGCTTCATCTGGGTCTCCCACATGAGTGCAGGGGCCCAAGGACTTGGACCATCTTCTGTTGCTTTCCTGGGCACATTATCAATGAGCTGCATGTGAAGTGGAGCAGCCAGGAACCGAACTGGTGCTCCCATGGGGTACTGGTGTCACAGGCAGCAGCTTAACCTACTGCACCATAATGCCAGCCCCTCCAATGATTCTCATGTCATGATGATCTCATCCATCCTTGAGTAGACTCTTTCCACATGGAACGGGGTGCCTTCCATAATCAGTAGGGTACTGGAAAACTTACAGAGCATGACTTTCAAGTTTATATCATAAGAGACATTGGGGGCTGCCGCTGTGGCATAGCGGGTAAGGCTGCTGCCTGTGATGCTGGAATCCTATATGGGTGCCGGTTTGACTCCCGGCTGCTCCACTTCTGATACAGTTCTCTGCTGTGGCCTGGGAAAGAAGTGGAGGATGGCCCAGGTCCTTGGGCCCCAGCACTCGCGTGGGAGACCCAGAAGAAGCTCCTGGCTTCAGATTGGCCCAGCTCTGGCCATTGCGGCCACTTGGGGAGTGAACCAGAAGATGGAAGACTTCTCTCTCTCTCTGCCTCTGCCTCTCTGTGACTCTGCTTTTCAAATAAATAAATAAAAGACATTGAAGTTTCCATGTTGCTTTCTCTTAGGTCCCTTTCCCTGGAAAACCAGCCTTCGTCTTGCGAGGACACTTTGGCAGCCCGTGGAGGGGTCCAACAGGTGAAGAACTAAGGCTTCTGTCAGTGGGAATGAGATCCGTGGGAAGCAGAGCCTCTAGCTACAGTGAAGTCTTCAGATAACTACAGCTCCAGCTGACATTTCCACTGCAAGCAGCAGATGACTGTCCCTTAGCGTGGTTCCCTGCCACCCAGGAGGCTCTCCCATTTAGGGAGAGAACCAGTGGATGGAAGATCTCTTTCTCTCCTGTCTCTTCCTCTCTATGTCACTCCACCTTTCAAATAAATAAATAAATAAATAAATTTAAAAAAAAATAACTAATAGAATATTTGCCTAAACTTTTCAGAACACTGATATATCACAATGAGGAATGAATGCTCACGTGTTCTCAGAATTACAGACTTTCTAACAAGAATCTCCGCCTTTGAACCATAATAAAGTATGGGCATACAGTACTCTTCAGGAAATATGAAGCAACATGTAATTGCTTGAGAAATATCAGAAGAGTCCATCAGGTCACCAATAAGAAAGAAAACTATTACTTGACTACTTACTTCTAAACATGAGATAAGAAGATGGCTTTTGTTTGAGTGTTGAAGAGAAACAGAATTAATGTAATTCTGCTAAGAAGATATTTCTTCATCTACGAGACAACAAATGAGGAGACTATGTTTCAACTGATGACAGGGATGTTGCCAAAAACTGTTGAGTGAAAGATAGGAGCAATCCAAAGGGAAAGGGAAACTTGGTTGGCAGAGCACCTGCCCAGAGAGTTTCTGGTTAAAAAAAAGAAAGAAAGAAAAAAGGAGGGAGTAGGGAATTTCCATACCATTAGGCAAAGATTTCATGGGTGATGTAACCCCACTGCATGGCACCCTCTTTAGCCCCCTGGGTTGACACAGAAAAGCGCGATGATATGACAGGTCATTGAGCACATGCCCAATTAGCAAATGAAATGGGCCTTCTTTCCACTGTATCTCTGTGTAGGAATACTTCTTACATAAAAGTAAGTATATTTAAATTATTAAAACATTAAAAAACTTATGTGAATTCTATAAATATTTTTCTACATGCATAGAAATGGGTTTATTTAAATAAATAAATATTTTCAAAATATCTCAATTTTGCTAGACTTTATGAACAGATGTGGAATTAAGCAACTGTATATTTATCTCATGTGTCTAAAATATCTCTGAATGGTACATGGACTCTTATTGGCAAGGTAGAGGGTCTCCAGAGACCTGAGGCGTCCTTTACAGATATACGAAAGAGATCAAAGAGTTGGTTGTGCCTCCAGGAATTAGAGAAGGCCCAGCCTTCCCTATTCTGGAGTTTTGAAAAGGATTCTTTTGGGTTGACAGAGCCCTGGTGTCCAACCCCAGCCAAGTTTGCACTGGTTTCCAAGATCCTCCTTGGCTGAAATTCAAGCAGAACAGGTAGATCTCAGGTCATTTTGGTCTGTCTTGGCCCAACAAAGACTTGTTTGGAGTGCCTAAGGTTGAACAAAACCTCCTCTTGATGTTCTCCTAGGGAAGATTTTTATCCATACAGGTTGGTTGAAGCATGGTGTTGCCTTGAGGTAGACGTGAAATTTCCCTCAAATCATCAGCCTTTAAGGTTTGGAACATTACCAAGTCAATTTCCTCTTTAAATGATTCGACTTGCTCGTTCATGCTTTCTGACTGTGGGCAATAAATTTACCATCCAGTTTCTAAGATGCTGTTTGCGGATCCTTCCTCTTTCCTTTACTGTAATCCAGTCACAGATTCTACCCCAAGCCTCAGTATATAAAGATATTTTATAGAAAACTGTCCTACCTCATCTGTCAATCATTTCTCAGGCTTGTGACAGTGAATCTCCATTATTTTCAATGCTGAGTTTAAATCAGTTTTCGTTGCTTTCACTACTTCCCATTAAATTACTAAGCATCACCCAACTGGATTTTCTGACCTACTACTTGCTTAAGAGAGAATACACACGTTCTTTGTCTCTTAGGCTTTTTATTTGCAAATCAAGAATGGGATGGAAACTGAAAATTCCAGTTCTTCCAAACTCCAAAATTCTTTAGGACAAATAGGAAATTTAGATTATAAAACTGTAAGTTATGGTAGAAAGTGGAGATGTTGTTTGCTTTCTCTCTGTACTGGCTAGGAAAAGCCAGCTTTCCATGTACTCTGAATGCCACACTTTTTTTTTTTTAACTTTTATTTAATGAATATAAATTTCCAAAGTACAGCTTATGGATTACAATGGCTCCCCCCCCCCCATCTTCCAACCTTCTTAGATCTGCCAGGGCCTCTTTGTTTCAACACTTACTACCTAGTGTACCTAGTGGCTTAAACCAACTGAGTTGGATGAGAAATATGGGGAGGAGGGTAGTTAAAAATTTGTGCAAAATTTGTATCATCTTTTCATTCCATTTTTCCATGAACTTTTTTTTATGCCCCCTCATATCTACTGAAAACCTTTCAGGCTGAACACAGAGGCTAGGGGAGAGCCTGATTTGCACAATGTAACATGATAAATAGTAGAACCAGAATGGAATGCACATCTTCTGTTTTAGAGCCCAGCCACTATCACCGCCCTATTCTGCTTCTCTAGGGCTCCCTCAAGGAATCTGAAGGTTGTTGCCAACCTCAACACATTCGGACTCTGTTTTTTGGTTTATTATGTCAAATGTGTCCATGGTTTCCTCTTAGAATTTTTGTGGGGATACCACAGTTTTTTCCACCTATGAAAAGCCCCAGACACTAGACTCTGAATAAAAAAGTAAGTATATTTTCACATTTTAATAATCAATACCAAACATTAAAATATTCTTTTCATTCTGTTTACAATTGTGAAACTTTTATCTATTTAAATATTTTTTGTCTTATAACATCCATGCCTGTCTCCCATACATGGTCCATTGCCTGTATTTCACATTCTTTCCTTAAGATGTGTTTTTTATATACTTGATCCTTCTATGACTATGCATACTCTTCTCACCACATTCTTAAGGAAACACCACCAATTCTGCCAACTGCTTAACTATTTTATTTCCATCTCCCTCACCCCACATCTACATAAAGAACTAGTTCTTATTGTTCTAGGCTAATTATCCAATTTTCTAACTGGATAAGAACTTTAATTTGGAAAACTAACTTTTGCTTTAATTAAAGTTGGATCCTATTTTCTGTTGATTTTTAGTTAATTTGTTCTGCTTTTATCCCTTTAAATACCAGTCATGTACGAGTTGGCTCTTTGTTCTCCTTCAGGTCAAAATCCTGTCTCATCCTTGCATTTAACACAGTGTAATGGTGGACAGACAGGCAGGCTTCGGAGTCTGATGATCAGAGTTTACGTTTCACTCTGTCACTCACTGGTTGTTTGGCTGGACATGTAAGGTGATCTTTTTCAGTCTCAGTGTCTTCCTCTGTAACTGTGCTTGGTGTCTGGTAAGGCTGTCCTCACTGACAACAGCCACTGCTGTTTGGTTTTCTCAGCATTCTTCAAAGGTGCTTCAGGCTAGTTCTCTATCTCAGTAACTGTTTTCTGCCATGTGATATGGTCCCTTTTATGTTTTGGGTTTTTTTCTTGGTTATTTATTTGTTTGTTATTTGTTGTTCACTCCCCAAATGCCTGCAACATCCAGAGCTGGGTTGGAGCTGAATTCAAGAACCAGAAATGCAATCTTGGTCTTCCATATGGGTGGCAAGAACCCAGTTACTTGAATCATAACTTCTGTCTCCCAGGATTTGCACCAGTGGGAAGCTGGAATTAGGAGCCACAGCTAGAATCAAATCCAAGCATGCCAATGTGGGACATGGGTGTCTTAACTGCTAGGCAAAACACCAACTCTTGTGGTATTGTTTCATTCTACGGTTATTCAGTTGGATTCTTTCACTCATTTCTTCTTTTTTTTTTTCTTACAGGCAGAGTTAGACAGTGAGAGAGACAAACAGAAAGGTCTTCCTTCCGTTGGTTCACCCCCCAAATGGCCACTATGGCTGGCGTGCTGCAGCTGGCATGCTGTGGCCAGCGCATCGCGCTGATCCGAAGCCAGGAGCCAGGTGCTTCCTCCTGGTCTCCCATGCAGGTGCAGGGCCCAAGCACTTGGGCCATCCTCCACTGCCTTCCCAGGCCACAGCAGAGAGCTGGACTGGAAGAGGAGCAACTGGGACAGAATCCAGCACCCCAACCAGGGCTAGAACCTGGGGTACAGGCACCACAGGCAGAGGATTAGCCTAGTGAGCCATGGCGCCGGCCCTTTCACTCATTTCTTACCACTCTCAACATGTACCCTTTTTTTCAATAGATCTTTTTTTTAAAGACTTGAAAGAGTTACAAAGAAAGGTAAAGACAAAAAGAGAAAGAGAAAAAGGAAGAGAGAAAGAGAGAGACAGAGAGAGAAAACAGAGAATCTTTCATCTACTGATTCACTCTCCAAATGGCCACAATGGCTGGGGCTGGGCCAGGCCATATCCAGGAGCCAGGAGCCAGGAGCCAGGAGCTTCATCCAAGTCTCCCACATGCTGGCAGGGGCCCAAGTACTTGGGCCATCTTCCACTGCTTTCCCAGGCCATTAGCAGGGAGTTGAATTGGAACTGGAGCAGCCGGGACTCAAACCACCAACCCATATGGGATGCTGGTGTTATAGGCACTGGTTTTAACCATTGTGACAAAATGCCAGTCCCTCAATAAATCTTTTGCTTTCAAAAGATAATGCTTTCAGCATAGGCATTTGGTGCAACAGTTAAGATAACACATGGGATACCACATCCCATACTGATTGGAGTTCTGGTTTCAAGTCCTGATTCTGCTCTAATTTCAGCTTCCTGCTAATGTTCACCCTGAGAGGCAGCAGTTGATGAGTCTAGTGTGTGGGTCCCTGCTACCCATGGGGAAAACCTGAAGTGAGTTCCTGGTTCCTGAGTTTGGCCTGGTCTAGCCCTGGCTGTTGCAGGTATTGAGGGAGTGAGTCAGTGGATGGAAGATCTCCCTGTGTCTCTCTATCTCTGCTTTCAAATTAAAAAAAAATGAATTAAAACAACTTTTTAAAAAGAGAATGTTTCCCTGGCATTTCACTAGAGACATGAAGCAGAAACTTTTCAAGGTCTTTTCCAATGTGTGCTCGTCCTCATCTCTGGGTAGGCACTGTGACTGTTTCTATGACCAAATATTGCCCGTGTCCCTGGTTACTTTTCTGCTGTCCTTTCAAGAAAACTTGGGCAGGTCTCATGACTTCTCAGCTTGCTCTTAGGTAATGGACAGCACTACAGTCAATTTAAATCAAGAACATAGTCTTCATGCAGAAAGTAGAAAGGTTCTGGGGCCTGCGCTGTGGCGCGGTAGGTTAATCCTCCGCCTGTAGTGCCAGCATCCCATATGGGCGCCAGTTCTAGTCCTGGCTGCTCCTCTTCCAATCCAGCTCTCTGCTGTGGCCTGGAAAAGCAGTAGAAGATGGCCCAAGTCCTTGGGCCGCTGCACCCACGTGGGAGACCAGGAAGCACCTGGCTCCTGGCATTGGATCAGTGGATCTCCGGCCATTGCGGCCATTGGGGAGTGAACCAACAGAAGGAAGACCCTTCTCTGTGTCTCTTCCCTCTCACTGTCTATAAATCTACCTCTCAAATAAAAAAAAAGAAAGTAGAAAGGTTCTTCCAGGAATCAATCAGTACTGGGGAGTCTAGAGTGCTTCAGGCTGGAAACTAACCAAGGAGATGGGGAGACATGGATGATTTCTCTGTATTCAACATCTACCCTGTCCAGTTTCCATTTTTGGAGAATTTCAGAGTGAAATGAGGAAAAGAAGCTATAAGCAATAAATAAAGCTTTCCTTTTCCTGGATATTCCCACAAGTTACCTGGAAGTTCCCTGGGACTGGGGCATGTTTGAAGCCATTTTTCCAGTGGTGATTTTGAGGGTCCTTCGGTGATTTCTGTCACTCGGGGTCCCTCTCCAGAAGTTCTGCTGCCCTGGACAGAAGCATGTCTAGTTTGGCTGGTTTCCTGCAGCTCGTTCTGCAGCCCCTAGCAAATGCAAGCTCACCTAGAACTCGTCCCAGCTGAAGTCCTTGGCTTCTCCATTTGACGCTGTTGAATAGGACCCAGAGGACATCACCGCAGCTCTTCTGCTGCTCCAACCCACGTCTCTCTGCAGCCAGGTCTGTATATTCCTGTGTGCTGATGAACTGGTCTCTCAGGAGGCTTAGCTCTGTCAGGGGAGAGTCAGGCACCAGCCTTCTGCAGATGCATCTGAGAGCTCAGAGAGCTTTGGAAGCACCTTTCTGCACTGTGCTTAAGGAGAAGAAAGCCAGCTTCCTCAACCCTCCTGCCTCTCATGTGTGCCTGTGTGTCAGGCAAGGGAGACATCATTTTATGGAAACAGTCTCTTTTTCCAAACAAGTGTCTTAAAGACTACCTCCTGACCTTTTTCTATCTCTGATTTGGAGGTATCCAAGGGTCATAGAACTGGTGAACAATCATTTCCACTGTTGTATTAATCATATTTTTAAAAATTTTTCTGTATGGTTTGACAATATTTGAGCATCCAGTGGGGTGGAAGGTAACTTACCCTTCCCAGTGCTAATCTCTAAAGATAGTAAACTAGTTATGTGGAAGTGTGTGCTTACAAGCAAACTAACCAATCCAGAGACCATACCCCTAGCTGACTCCTTGTCAAACTCTCGCCACAGCAAGTAAACATTTCTCCTGTTGTGAATCACCCAGGACCAGATGTCATACTAGAGACCACCCATAAAGACCAGAGGTCACTGACATTATTGACATGATTCAAAATAGCCAAAGGTGTTCCCTCTGCCTTGCCTTACCTTCCCCAGGAAGCCTCAGCAGAGATTCTGGCCTAGGCTTTCCTTTTGTACCTGTCTCTGCCTCCTGACCAAAGCCTGATGCTTGCCCGAGGTTCCACATGGCCCCTTCTCTCAGGAAATGAGAGTGATAAAAAGTCCTCTCAGTAGCATTGGCTTCTCCCTGTCACCACTCAGTCATACTTCTATAAATCAATGCAATGGTATTACCACATATAGATGTCTGTAGCCCTTCTATACATCATGTGTGTCAGTTTGCCCTGAATGGAAACTGCAACTGTACCATCTCTTTATGAATTCATAATTGAGGTCTGATATGGCATGGCCACCAGCATTACTTGTTAGCCAGCAAAGGAACACAGAATTCCACTGGCGTCTAAATGTGTGAGGAAGTCAAAGCCACAGGTGCAGTGAGATGGCTCTCAGGCATTTTGATGGGGGCATAACCAAAACATCCCAGAGCTCCAGTCTGAAGTCAGGCTGCCATTTCACAGGTAGGAGTGGAAAAAGGGGGACCAAGGTGACGTTTAAACACTCTGGAGACTGACGATGGCCAACGAGAGAGAAGGAAGAGTTAGTGTAGCAAGAAGAAAGCTCTGAGTAGAAAACCAGGTGTACGGAGACTTTTTATCTGGCTCTTAGGACGATGGGTATATATAAAAAGGCAGCCAGGGAGGGCATTGCTGTACATCAGCTGAGCCACCACTTAGGATGCCCAAAGCCTATATCCGAGTACCTGGGTTCAAGCTGCGCCTTTGCTTCCACTTCTAGCTTCCTGCTAATGCATACCCTGGGAGGCAGCAGGTGATGCCCCAAAGGCTTGGGTCCCTGCCGCCCAAATGGGATATGCAGATTGAGTTCCAGTCTCCTGGCTTTACCCTGGTCCTGCCCTATCTCTTGTGGACATTTGAAGAGTGAACCAGAAGAAGGAAGATGTCTCTCTCTTTCTCTCTCTCTCTCTCCCTCTTTCTCTCTCTGTCCCTCTTCCTGTTGCTCAGCTTTTCAAATTAAAATAATAATAAATTAAATGTAAAATAAAAGAAAACAAGGGCAGCTGGTGGAACAAGCACATGCCCAAGATATCAGACATCCACCCAACAGGTATCAGAGTCAAATGCTGGCTCTGTCATGGTTCCAACAGTTCCCGTAGAATTAAGGACACTGTGCTCTTTCTTGGATGAATCCATATATGTTAATCTAGAACACTAGACTTTGAACAGATGATAGGAAAACATCTCAAGCATTAAAAATAAGACGTAGGTCAAAAAGACCAGAAGAGAAGCTGAGCATAGTGGGTACCAGTCTTCAGCAGGGTTTTTCCACGTATCTCTAGAGGGGTAGAGTCAAATATTTTTCCTAGAAATAGACAGACATCGCAGGTTTATTTACCTGGGCCGGGAAACTACTTAAGCCTCCTGAGTTCGTCATCATCTCATTCTAGAGACAAGAGCCTGCTACCCTTAGTTCTAAATAATGAAACATGACATCCTCTATGGCACACAGGATGACTGAATTAGGGCACTAGAACAAATGTCTGACGGAAGCTACTTATGAAGGAAGATTTTTTGCGCCAATAGTTTTGGAAGTTCACAGTCCAAGTTAGGGCAGCCCCATAGGTCTGGCAACTGATGGACACTGTGGATTGTGGGATGAATGCAGAAGGTGGCTCATGTGGCCAGCCAGGGAGCACAGAGCCAGGAAGATTGCTTGTCATCCATATCTGTGTTGTGATTTTTTAGAAAACCACCGTGAGTGGTGACGGTGTTGTGGTATAGTGTGTAAAACTGCTGCCTGTGACACTGGCATCCCATATGGGTACCAGTTTGAGTCCAAGTTGCTATGCTTCTTATCCAGCTCCCTGCTAATGGCCTGGGGAAAGCAGTGGGCACCTGCACCCACGTAGAAGACCTGGAGGAAGCTCCTAGCTCCTGGCTTCAGTCTGGCCCACCCCTGGCCATTGTGGCCATTTGGGGAGTGAACCAGTGGATGGAAGATCTTTCTTTCCCTCTTTCTGTAATTTTCACTTTCAAATAAATAAACTAAATCTCAAAAAACAAAACAAACAAAACAAAAAACCCTGTATGATTAAATCATGGGCCCCCACCCCCGGCAACTTAATCCAATATAATCACTTTCCAAAAGCCCCATGTTCAGACACCATAATTAGATTGAGTCTGCAAGTTCCGTCCATTAACCATTAACATAAGACTTTGGGGAACAAGCAGCTAACACTTGGACTATGGAAAATCCCCAAACTGGCAGACAAATCATTGCAGAGGCCTGATACTTCTGACCTCCTGAGGGCAGCCTGGACAGTTGCAAAGTCAGTGCAGCATCTCACAGCTCTAGCTCCTACTCCAGCATAAACATTGCCAATTGGCTTTGTGATTTTTTTTTAATAAAACTGAGATTTTTAACAATAATCAGTGAATTGTGACAACAATTATCGAATGTTGTTCAGTGTCACTCTTTTTAGAAGCAAAGCCTAAGGATTGATCTGGGTTCAGATAAAAGTTTCCTATGTGCTTGGTGCAGTCTGATGGAACAGAGCCTCACCAGCAGTGGTGGTATGTGGGGCCAGGAGAAATGACAAGATTAGAAGCAGAATTGAAAGGAATGCCAAGTTAGAACAATAGTTTATCATCTGAAATCTGATCTTCTATGAGGGTCTTCAAAAAGTTAATGGAAAAGTCATACTATCAAAAAAAACACGTGAACTTCAAAAATCTTGCACCCAACGAACTTATCTTTTAATTCCACTTTTTCCACTTACTCTTTGGAGTAATTTCATACAGACCTCCTGGGACTGAGCAGTGTAAATATGAAGATGGATGATAAAGCGTCAAATGTTTCATAGACTATGAGGAGGTTGAAGCAGACACCCATGAAGGAAATCACTCATTTTCTGTCAAAGAATGAGTATAGACAGGATAGATCTTCATTTGAAATTCACTCCCAGCTGTGATACATGAAGGGCCCAGAGGAAAGCAGAACCCTCCCTCTTGGCTAAGGCCAAGAGATGAAACTACTGCTCCAGTTCTCACTTTGATACTCCATCAGGCTGGGGTGGACCTAAGTCTCCCCTCTTAAACTTGCCTTTGTTTACTTTGGTTTTGGAACCTGCATTTACCTGTATGAGAGTTATTCCTGGAAAATGAGTATTCCCTGTCTACATAAACCTAGAGATTGTCTTAGATCCTTTAATCCACCGAAGAGTCTGAAGACAATCCCCTGAAACAAAGGAAGTACAGTCAAGAAGTATTGCAGGACTGCTTTCACTATTTATAACATTCCAATTCTCATAGCATTTAAATTGGAAGAAAAATGTTTGACTCCTCCGCTACAGTATGAAAGTTACACCTCTTTGGTCAAGGGAGGGCTGTGGGGTACTCACATTCAGAACAAATTTGGTATCCCAGACACAGGGCTGGAGTGGTTTCTAATTTAAAATTAGATGTTGAGGAAAATAAATCTGGATACTATAAAAAATTATACCTGTATCAAGCTAAAAGGGATTTTTTAAACAATTGTCAGGCCAACACATCATATTGCCAAACCCATAAATCGCTTCAAGAAACAGATGGAATTTATATCACAGACTCTCAAACCTCGTGGGGAGGGATCTTTGAGTCCAATTAACCCCTTGGCAACAGTATTTAATCTGAAGGGAAATGCTTAAAGCATCCAAAAATATTTTGTCTAGACATACCCACTGCAGAATTTTCTATGGCACATTCTCTGGGGTGGGGCAGCTTGGATTCAAGGCAGTGGGCAGGGGTTGACAGTATCTTCTTAGAATGCAGGTTCTCTTTTCACATAGTCTCAAGGTTCTCTCCATAACAAGTTGACAAGACAGGTATTCCTCCTCAATTGGATATGCCACTCAGTCTTGCTAAGATTTCTATGGCAAATGCCAAACCCCAAATTAAAAGAAAATACAAAAACATGTCAGTATGTGCTGAGCTACTACCGACGATATCCAAAGATGGCAAAAACTGGAGAATTAGAGTGTTTCACATAAAATATTTTCAGGGTAATTTTTTGCAGATACTTCCAATGAATTTTAGAAGAAATTGTGAATTAACAGTGAATTTTTTAAAAAATCCAACTTTTTTATAATTTGTGTTGACATTGTGAGTAATATATCCTTCTGATTTAGGTAAACTGGGTCAGTTACAAAGCAATGAATTTAATCAAGTTGATTCTTGTGCATATGGTTTGTATACTACAGTACTATGGGGGCAAAAATCAGAAACCTTTTCCCCATGGGCCTCAATAACAAATAACCAGCCTTCTATAGCTGAAATTGCTTGGTAGTCTTGAACAAAGACAGAGAGCAGCCATGAACAGGTACCTCTCAAACATCCACTAGAAGATTCTAGTCGCTAACCCAAGACCTGGCTTGCCTACAGAGGCAATGACATTCACTGTTGACATTCAATAGGAAGAGAAGGGAAAGGGGAAGAATTAAGTAAGCAAGTAACAAAGTCAAAAAGGAAAAAATGAAAAGAAGGGAAAGGGACAAATTAAAAAGGAAGGAAGAGGTAATCAGTTGATTCAGCAAAGTTTATTGATCTTAGACTAGAAAAGAACCTAGTGACGTGGCTCAATAGGCTAATCCTCTGCCTGTGGCACCGGCACACCAGGTTCTAGTCCCGGTCGGGGCACCAGATTCTGTCTTGGTTGCTCCTCTTCCAGGCCAGCTCTCTGCTGTGGCCCGGGAAGGCAGTGGAGGATGGCCCAAGTGCTTGGGCCCTGCACCCGCATGGGAGACCAGGAGGAAGCACCTGGCTCCTGGCTTCGGATCAGCGCAGTATGCCGGCTGCGGTGCGCCGGCCGCAGCGGCCATCTGGGGGGTGAACCAAGGGGAAAGGAAGACCTTTCTCTCTGTCTCTCTCTCTCACTGTCCACTCTGCCTTTCAAAAAAAGAAAAGAAAAGAACCAAGTGACAAGCTTTAGAAAACTTGATAGAAAAAAGTCTAAGGGGAAATACATAACAATCTTATTTTAGTTTTTGGTTTGTTCACTGCTTCCACTATCATTACTGAAGTATTCCTCAGTAGTTCTGACAATGTTTTATATTCTTGCTTTGATAAACCTCTTTTGTCTCCTTCTTTGCCTGTAAAAAAAATTCCAAAGATTGTAAGTCATGATTGGATTTTCTCGTTATTATTGTTATTAGAAGTAATTATTGAAGAAGACATTTGGCCTAAGAGTTGAGAGGCCAGTTGGGACACCTGCATCCCATATTAGAGTTCTTGGGTTTGTGTCCTGGTTCCACTTCCTAGTCTAGTTTCTGGCTAATGAGCACCTGTGTTGGCAGCAGGCAGTGGGGCTCAAGTAGTTGGGTCACTACCACTCAATGTGAGTTCTCAACTCTGAATTTTCAGCCTGGCCCAGCCTGGGCATCATAGACATTTGGGAAACAAACCACCAGATGGGAGCAATCTCTGCCTCTGTCTCTCTGTCACATAAATAAATGGTATTGTTTTAAAAAGTAATTATTGAATGGTTATATGAAGGTACTTCAAAAACTTAATGAAAATGGACTTTTGGTGCAAATTTTAAAAAATACATTCAGTTTTCATAATAAGTATTTTCCATATATTAAGAAAAATTGTTTTATTTTTTGGTATTGCTTTGTTCTTAGGTTGTATGACACAGAGAGAGGTCTTGCATTTGCTGGTTCACTCCCCAAATGGCCTTAACGACTGGAGCGGGTCCAGGTGACACCAGGAGCCCAGAATTTCATCTGAGTCTCACACATGTGTGGCAGGGGCCTGAGTAATTGAACCATCATGTGCTGCTTTCAGGCACATTGGCAGGGAGCTGGATCAGAAGCAAAGCAACCAGGACTTGAAACAACTCTCCCATATGGGATACCAGTGTTGCACGCGGCATCTTAACCTGCTATGCCACAATGCCAGCCCTAAAGGAAGTTTCTATAAATGGATGACACAAGAAGCAGAGGGCCTTGGCAGCTCCACTGAATGAAAATCTCTCTCTTCCAAGGGTGCTTACCAGAAGTTTGTAATTAGTGTGGAGGAAACTTGTTACAAGATTAGGCAAATAAAATTAAGGCAAATAAATAAGCATTTTCTGATCTTAGCCTTGCTTCAAAAACTTGATAGAAAACAGCCTGGAAGGAATTTTGTGTAGGTGTTGGTAGTGGTCAGTTAAGTTTCCATAGTGCAGCTTGGCTGTGAGGAGTTTGACTTCACGATAAGACTGCCTATATCTGAATCTGGGTTGAACCATCCCTTAGCCACGTGACTTCACCTCAGGGTCCTTATCTAGACAGTGACAATGCAAGTATCAATCTCATTAAAATCATCAGGAGACTAAAGGGATATAAACAAACTCTTAGATGAGTGCTTGTTACATTTATTTTTGGACATTGTGTGTGATCTTAATTGTCTTCTGTATGTGTTTTAAAATTTCCAAGTTCTTAGCATATGTGTGTTAATTTAATACCAAAGAAGATATGAAAATAATACAAAGGGGTAACTTTCCATCGCCGACTGCACTGCTGAGATTCACAGCAGCTTTCTAGCTCCTTGCAAAATCTGTCTTCCTGAAAGGCAAGTGCCTCACCTGCAGAAGCCAAGCCCTGTGAATTACTGCCATCCCAAAGTCTCACTGATGAAAAGCCAGCAGATGCTTGAGCAAGTATGCAAAGTATCCAGGATTCCTTAAGGGGAGAGGTCCATCTTGAAATCATCAAGCTAAAGAAACAAACACCAATTTCCAGGTCACCTTGTACAAATTAGAAGGCAGGTAAACGAATCAAGTTTTCCTGATGCGGAGTCGTTCATTCATACAACCTCTAGCAACTTGCCCAGAGCTATCCGTCTCACTGTAAATACCTAGGAAGCAAACGCAACAGCATTCACCCAAGAAGTTAGCAGAACAAGGTTCACAATAACATGGCTCACCCCAGACCACTGGGAACAAACACAAAGAGCAGGACTTCTTCCAACCAGATGCTTCTCAAAATATGCCGCAAACCTTTTAAAGAGTCCTGTAAGAATTTCAAGAGGCGTGCTTGTAGATGAAGAAAGGCACAGAAGGAAGACAAAGAGCAGATGGTGTGTGCAAGCTGTCGAAGGTTTTGGAAGGAGAGCTCCTGCAATTTGATAAAGTAGTAGCAGTTTATGTACATTTTAGGCAGCAGCCCGCCAATCAGGAGTTGTTATTCTGAAAACTGCCCGCTGCCCAACCTAGAGATTTTATTGCTCAAAAAAAAAAGTGAGTTGTCTGACTGCGGTGAGCTGGAAACACTGAATAAGATCTACCTATATTACAGATTATAATTTTAGATTCTCAAATAATCAATAACTAGGAATTGGGTATTTTGTTCATTTGGCTTCTTTGTAGGATTTCTGAATCATTTTCCCAACAGAGCCATTGTGTTTGTATGCTGAGCTGTGCATTATCTATTCCCTAACCATAGGGCACCCTATTCAACACCAGGGGGATGTGTAGACGTTGATGTCGTTGATGTCGGCCTGGGAGTCACCAAAAGAAGCTGTATCCAGTAACTCTGGTTCTAGAGCCTTTTGACACCATTTCTGGTAATTAATGTGAGAAATGCTGGCACTGAAAGCCTGGCCTTTGTGCACCTATAGTAAACAAGTATTTCCTGAAGGATCACCTAGTGAGAGAAGAATTTTGCAGCAGAGTGGGAATGAGCTTACCATTCAATACAGTTTCAATTGAAATGCCCTTTAAAGGTTTGGGGGAAGTTCTGTCTCTTGTGTGTTGTTTTGAGTTTTCCCCCTTGTCAATTCCTTTCTGCCTATTTTGAAGATATAATAAATATAGAATAAAAGAAAGAAAACCCTAATTATTCCTTTACTGTCCTACCATGAACCTTTGAAGAGGCTAAAGGAATGTCACTGTAGTACACAAAATCTGTCCTCTAAATGAGCAAAATGTTTTTAAGATTTATTTATTTATTTGAAAGGCAGAGTTACAGAGAGAGAGGAAGAGACAGAGAAAGAGAGAGATCTTTAATCTGCTGTTTTACGCCGCATATAGCCACAACGACTGGGGCTGGGCCAGGTTGAAGCCAGGAGACAGGAGCTTCATCCAGTTCTTGCACATGAGTGCAAGGGTCCAAGCACTTGGTTCATCTTCTACTGTTTTCCCAGGTGCATTAGCAGGGAACTGGACCTGAAGTGGAGCAGGTGGGACATGAACTGGCACCCACTTGGGATGCTGGCATTGCATGTGGCAGCCTCACCCGCTACGTACAGTGCCAGCTCGCTGTGAGCAATTATTTTTTGTTCTGCTGTGTTGCTGAGAGTGGGAACAGGCCAACATTGAACATATCTATATATACAGATTCTCCAGATTTATCATGATTTCCATCCATTACTGTCTTGCAGATTGTCTGGGTCTCTTCTCCCTCCTGTAGCAGTTACGGGTCCACAGCCAACCTGTCTATCCAAGAGACGCATTAGAGTCTTTGCCATTTGATTAGGACTTTCCGTTGCTGAGATGAATCTGCTTGACAAATTACAGTGCCTCTCCTGCCAAGATGATATTTTCCTAATACAAATGCAGCTTTCTGACTGATTATGCTTCATTTCTCCCTTGCTGTGATCCCTTCTTCCTACTAGGGGAGAATTTTCCCTTCTGACCGACCACAAGGATAAAAGTCTACCCGAAGAGAGAAAATAAAGAAAAGGTGAAAACTGAAGGATTCAGATTTTCTGATTTCTACTCCAGAACCAAGACCAAGGTCGCTCTAGGTGTTTAATTGTATTCTGAAAGCCAGTGGCTATACACAAAACTGAATGCTTTTCAGTATTTGATACAAAACCATCTTCCCTGAGCTAATACCAGTTTCTATCTCAATAGTCTTTTGTGTGCAGAAACTTCATGTGAGCAGAGTGGTGCCATGTTATTTTTACAGTGGACTACTCCCTACGCTAGCTGTATCTCTGCTTCCTTGTACCCCCAATCTCTGTTTCCTGCCTGTGCACCCCCATACATCTCCTCCATTTAGTTTTTGTGTCCAGTCTACTTAATGTTTCGGTATTGCCAAAAGCCATTGTCTTCACACAAAATAATGAAGTTTTCATGTCTCCTCCACCCTTGAAATCTGCTCCCTTAGAGCCTCGAAGTCTCCTCTTTCTTTGACTGCTCTGCTTCTGTCTTCTTGGATCACGCCCACCCAGCCTTCCCAGCCCTGTCTCGATTCTCAGTGGGGAGGTCCTCTGCCCTTCATCCTTTTCTCTCAGCCACTGAGTTTCTGAACTACATGGCTTCAAGCCTCTCCTTTGAGAAGGCTCATCCCCAAGGATCTGCAGGCAGTTTTTACCTCCCATCTGCCCCTCCTCAACTGACAACTGGCCACAGGGCATTTCTGGGTGGGTGGCCTGCTGCCATCTCAAATTCAGCATCCTACCTCTTAGAATCTGACCTCCCCATCTTTTCTCTAGATGCACCCTCCTTCCCCAGTTCTCTGTTTTTATCCTTGGTTTTACCATTACAAATGATTTTTTTTCATGTTTACCAGATCACAAACTTATTAATTGTAAAATGTAAACATAAAATATAAAAGGACTTTGTTTTGTTCTCTGACAAAGGCCCAGCTCCCGGGAGAGTGTCTGGCCCCAGGTAGGATCTTGGTAAAGATTTGCCAAATGTCTGAGTTAGGAGTAATCAAAATGAAATGCATATCAAGTGCTCAGCATTGACTCCACTGGAGTAAGTCCTCAACAAGTTTTACCTATCATGGATCATTATTATTCCTATTACTACTTCCCTGATCTCCAGTAGTTGCAATACTAAAAAATAACTATGAGTGCTTTATTTTCTTGCATTGAGGTACAATAAGTGGTATTTCATTTTTCTCCTTAATTTTAGAAGAACAGGGACTTTGGTTTGCCTTTTTGTTTTACCATGGGATTCTGAGCTTTTAGGACAATACCAGGGAAAGTCTCTAGTGAGCAGTATTCTCTGGTTTAGTACAGCAGTGATCAAGAGAAAGGGAGGCCCAAATCTAGGGATAAAAGAATCATTCATCCTCTTCCTAAACTGTTTTTTGCAGGTGCCATACAAGAGTGCTTCAAAGACTTCATAAAAAAAATAGAATTAAAAGTTTGCTTTAATGCAAAAACACTTTTGAAATTCATTCACATAGTCTTTTCATTACATGTATTTTCCACAAATTTGTTGGGTGCCTCATATTTAAGACATGAAATTTTCATTACCTTTTCAACACCAGTCAATAAAAAGTGACCTAAGAGATTACAGTATCTCTAATTTGAATCTTCTCAAAAGTAAATGAACAGTATTTTCAATAAATTTAGACCAGAATTGTCACAACAAATAACTCAAATGTTAATGTATTTTAACTATTTGTAAGATTGTTATAGTAAGTATTTTTTATTCAATATCATCAAGCATAATTAAAAAGCAAACCTAATTCCATTATTTTGCTCCTCATTTGTTTTTTTCAAGTTAAGTGAGTTTTAGGGTTTCAGTTTGAGAACATTCTTCTTTTAGAAAGAGAGGGTGAGAAAGAGGGATAGAGAGATTGAGATTTTCTACACTGGTTTACTCCTCTGAAAGCCCCCAACAGCCAGGGCTAAGCCAAGCCAAGCCAGAGGCCAAGAACTATCCATGTCTCCTATGTGGATGGTATGGCTCAAAGTACTTGGACTGTAATCTGCTGCCTCCCAGGCACACAAGAAGGAAGCTGAACTAGAAGTAGAGGCAGGACTTGTGCCCAGGCACTCTGATAAGAAATGCAGATATCTCAAGCAATGGCTTAACCCACTGTGCCACAATGCTTACCCCTTTGTTATTTTATGTTTTTTCATTAGTATACTTGATATTCTTACTTATTTACAATATTTTATTAGTTTTTCCTGTATATATATTATTTCTATTTAGAAAATTCTGATTTTGGCAAAACTAGAAGTTACTCATGGGTTGGCATGAAAATTATGGTACATCTCTGATTATTAGGTAGAATCTTACTTTCAATTCTTTAACTCTCTTCAGTTCCCAAATTATACCAAAAAATGCAGAATCTAGACTTACAGTGGAAAATACTAGTCTGAATTCCAGCTCTGGCCCTTTGTAATATTTGAGGTTTGCCAAATCACAAAACTTGGAATCCCTCTTTAAGATTTTCTCTTCTTTTTAATTGTATGATATAAACTTCAGCAGAGGGCAGACTTTGTTTAGTTTCCTGGTAAGTCTCAGATTTTATAGTATCAGCTAACTGAGAATGGTAGTTAAAAAGCCGACTGTAAGGACCAGCATCATGACGCAGCAGGTACAGCTGCCACCTGCAGTGCCAGCATCTCCTATGGGTGCCGGTTCATGTATGGGCTGCTCCTTTTCTGGTCCAGTTCCCTGCTAATGCCCTGAGAAAAACAGCAGAAGATGGCCCAAGTGTTTGGGCCCCTACCACCCATGTAGAAATCCCAGATGAAGTTCCTGGTTCCTGGCTTCAGCTTGGACCAGCTGTGGCTATCTAGTGAGTGAACCAATGGATGGAAGATCAGTCTCTCTCTCTCTTTCTCTTTATGTGTGTGTGTGTGTGTGTCACTCCCTCTGTAACTTTTTCAAATAAATAAATACATCGTTTTAAAAAAGGAAAAAAGTTGACTCTAGAGCCAGACATCCACATTTTAGGCCTTGCCTCATTATCCTCATTTATAAAATGGGGATGGTGACAATACCTGCAACATAAGCTATAGCAGGAAGTTAATAAATACAAAGCATTTAGAATACTACCTGGCAGAAAGTAAGTAATGCTGTGAGAATGAAGGGAGCCAGTGAGATGAAAGTGGTATTAGCAGTGACAGCATCTCTTATTCGAGATTTCATTAGGTCAGACCCATGTGTAAATCTATGAACTCATCTAATTCTCACAACAATCTTTTGAGATAGGCATAGCTATTACCCTCGCTATGGTTTGGCTGCTAGGTTGGGTATCCCCCAAAAGACCCATGAGTTCAAGTCTTGGTCCCCAGGGTCTCACTGTTGGAAACTTTAGGGGGTGGAATCCAGTGGGAGGTCTTTAGGTTGCTGGGGGTGTGGCCTAAGAAGGCAGTTCTCATGTGATCTCTTGGGTTGTTATAAAAGCCCTAGTTCTGGCTCATGTACTATTTCTGTGCTTCCTGGCTTATCGCATGATCTTTCCTCCAGCATGTGTGGCATGCACCTCCATCGTGCAATATGGATAAACTTTCCTTAGAACTTTCTTTTTTAAAAAAGATTTACTTATTTTTGAAACACAGAATTACAGAGGAAGGAAGGGTGGAGGGGAGGAGAGGGGGAAGGGAGAGAGAGAGAGAGAGCGAGTGAGCGAGCTCCTCAGGTTACTCCCTAAATGGCCACAATATCCAGGGCTGGGACAAGCTGAAGCCAAGAACCTGGGATTCAATTCAGGTCTCCCACATGGGTGGCAGGGGCCCAAGCACTTGGGCCATCTGTTGCTGCTTTCCCAGGCCTATTAACAGTGAGCTGGGCGGCCCGGCACCATGGCTCACTTGGTTGATCCTCTGCCTGTGGCACCGGCATCCCATGTGGGCGTCGGGTTCTGGTCCCGGTTGCTCCTCTTCCAGTCCAGCTCTTTGCTGTGGCCTGGGAGGGCAGTGGAGGATGGCCCAAGTGCTTGGGCTCCTGCACCTGCTTGGGGGCGCCTGGCTCCTGGCTTAGGATTGGCACAGCACTGACTGTAGTGGCCATTTGGGGGGTGAACCAAAGAAAGGAAGACCTTTCTCTCTCTCACTGTCTTACTCTACCTGTCAAATAAAAAAAAAAAAAACAGTGAGCTGGGTCAGAAGTGCAGTAGTCAGGGATCAAACTGGTGCTCATATGAGATGGTGATATTGCACGTGATGGCTTAACCACTGTGCCACAATGCAGACCCCTGAACTTTCAACATCTATGTTGATATATATAAAATATATATATGTATGTATTATGTATTACAGATGCATATAGCATAATGGTCACAATCTGAGCTACATCTGGCTTTGAATCTGACTCTGCCATTGGCCACCTGTATCCTTGGGCAAGTTACTTCAATAATTTTCTCAGCCTCCATTTCTTCATCCAGAAAATGGGAATTCACAACTGTGTTGCCCTCAAAAACGTGTATTAAATGACGTCATGCCTTCAAAGCCCTTAGTGTAGTAGCACAGTTACTAAATAAACATGAGCAGAAGGGAATGGGTAATTTCTTACCAGAATGGTTTTCTAACTCATTTTTCTATAGCAGAGGTCACGGACCTAAACCACTAATTTAATTTCCCAGGAATTGAGTCATCGATTTCTCCTATAGGCCTGGAAATAAGTACACATTAGCTTGGAGTAGCTGGCAAAATTTGCGACATTACATCTGTATGAGCTTTCCAAATTTTATAGTAAGCTTCACGGTTCACATACCTTTCTCTGCTCTCCATAGAAGCAGTTTGCTTCCTCTATAACTTTTTCAATCCAGTATGGATTCATTCCATCCACACCTTTCTCATCCCTGTCAAACTCGGGAGCTACCATTCCTAGTCTCTTGGACATCCTCCTCCTCACAGAGATACAGCGGCATCTGACCTAACGCTCCAGGGCCTCCTCAGGAGAATGACTCATGCAAAGCAATTCTTACTATTTCAGCATCTCACCACTGCTGGATGACAGAACTAACCACATGGCAAACTCAGCTGTAGAGAATGGTGCTCCTCAGGGTTGTTTGTGCACAAAGACTCTCTCCTGCCAGAGATAGGAGAATGGAAAATATGAGCTTCCCCTTAGGAGGCCAGCAGCCTCAGTTTCACAACAGTGACGAGGCAAGCTTTCCTCGGAGTGCATCAGCTGCTGTCTCGAGCAGGACCTGGTGGAGCCTGCCCCAGGGCCTACCCAGCCTGTGGTAACTGATGCCGTGGCCACAGGATAGGCTGGTGAATCCACCCACCCTCCTTCACACCTGCTGACAGCTCAACAAACCCCACACTTTTCCTTCCAAGTAACTGGCAAGGCCGGCAGAGACTTGGAACAGCAGGCAGACAAAGAAAAACAATTTAATTTCTCTCTGACTGGCTGCTCCTTTCCAAATGTGACAGCTTTTCGAACCAAATGGCTCCTATTCTAGTCAGTGAGACTGAGGGTGAACAGTGACACCAAATGGTTAGATATATTAGAAAGGGTGTTTTTAGCCCATCTTACAGCAAAAAGGATGGTGGTAGCTTCCACTAGGAATCAGCTACAAGCAACAAATTAAAGGTAGGAAACAAATGAGAGATCAAAATGCTTTGGGGCCTAAAGGTGCCTGCAGTTGATTTGTTTTTAAACAAACTAATTTGAAACACTAATTTGACTTCAGTTTTTTTAGCAGTACACAGGAGGGGAAAGGAAATCAGCTATGTTGCAGAGGAGAAGTAGAATTCTTCCTGAACCTATCGTGACAGAAATGTCTAGTAAGAGGATCTTAAATATCTAGTAAAAAGTAAGGAGCTTAGAAATGTGTTTCATTCCTTGCTTTTTAAAATGTATATTTTCATTCATGTCATATTATCTTCTCCAAATCTAATTTTTAATCTTTAGTTTGGATGGTTTTGAAAATTTCATTTCTGTATTGGAAAGATGAATTGCAGAGAGATAGGGAAAAACAGACAGAGAGATCTTCCTTCTGCTGGTTTACTCCTAAATGACCGCAACAGCCAGGACTGGGCCAGGAGCCAGGAAATTGATTCGGGTGTCAATGTAACTGGCAGGGGCTCAAGTACTTGGTCCATCCTCTGCTACCTTTCTAGGCACATTAACAGGGAGCCAAATGTGAAGTGGAGCAGTGAGAATACCAGCAGGTGCTCCAATATTGCTGGCGTCAATTTGTAGGTGGCCTTTTAACCCAGTGCAGCACAATGCGGCCTCTTTAGTTTGGATTTTATTTGATACTATTGGATCGTAATAAATTACAGTCCTTACTCAGTCCCTGCCCAATTAAAACTGGCTAAGCAGGTTAGTTAGTTGTAAGAATTTCTTTTTTTTTCCAAGAAGTATAGAGAGCCCAGTGATCAAGAAAAAGAAAAGTAGGCATTGCCGGTTGGCAGGATTAATCGTCCATGGTGATGTTCAGAAGGCCTTTATGCCAGCCAACATAGCAAACTTTTAAAATTGCATACAAAGTTTATATAATAGATATGTCTAATGTGGACTTATTTGGTAGGCAACAGAGAAGGTTAGAGAGACAAAATTAAATGATATTGTGACAGGAAGCAACATAGAGAAATAAAGAGAAATGGAAACTAAGGAGTACATAAACACTCAGATGGATGAATAAGAAATGGGAATGATGAGCAGGCATGGGGGAGCCGGGAGGGGGTAAGGAATGATCTAAAACACACACAAGAAGCAGGGAAAAGACTAGCATGTTATTGGGGATTGAAGGAAAATGGGGAGTTGGAGAGCAAGATGAAAGAGGTAGACAGGAGATGTAAGGAAAATGGAGTGTTGAGTCAGGAAGAGAGGAAGTTTAAGAACATTTTTAAAATAAATAACAGCTGACAATTTTAGTGTCTTTAGAGCTTAAGGAGCTAGAAAGTAAGGAAATGTGGAAAGATGTAAGTAGTTGACTCACAATGGACTCTCAAGAAACACTTGTTAAAGTCTGGTTGTTGCCAAGACAGAAAAGAAGTAAGGGAGGAATTCATAGAGGAAAGAGAAACAGACTAAGGCCGGCGCCGCAGCTCACTAGGCTAATCCTCCACCTGTGGCGCCAGCACACTGGGTTCTAGTCCCAGTTGGGGCACTGGATTCTGTCCCGGTTGCTCCTCTTCCAGTCCAGCTCTCTGCTGTGGCCCAGGAGGGCAGTGGAGGATGGACCAAGTGCTTGGGCCCTGCACCTGCATGGGAGACCAGGAGGAAGCACCTGGCTCCTGGCTTTGGATCAGCGCAGCGCGCCGGCTGTGGTAGCCATTTGAGGGTGAACCAATGAAAGGAAGACCTTTCTCTCTGTCTCTCTCTCTCTTATTGTCTAATTCTGCCTGTCAAAAAAATAAATAAATAAAAGAGAAACAGACTAAAGTTCTTCCATGTTTCATGGTTCTTCCCACAATATAAATAATTGGATACTCAGAGAATTACTAGGATTACTCAAATATTAGGAAACAAGACATCTGATGAAGGATTAAGTTATTTGAACAATTAATTTATGAAAATTAAAAATTAATTCACTTTGAATTATTAGCACTCATCTAATCATTCAATTCCAAAACATAAGCACCATCCTAATTCTTCCCTTTTTCTCCCCTTCTCCAATTCCCTACCAAATCCTGTGTCTTCTCACTATGAATCTTGCTTCCTCATGTCTCATCACATCACCAACACCACCCATTCCAAGCTGCAGGAATAAGTGTCCCTGATCCTCTTTTGCCTCTTTGCATCTTCTTCTGTAACCATCAGCTAAAGTAATCTTTCAATCCTTAGCTCAGAGTACACCACTCCCTGATATCAATCTTCTAATATTTCCCCTCTGCTCTCAGCACTTTCCCTGTGACCTGGCTTCATGTCTCGTCTTCTCTTCCCTTGTTCACTAGGCACTATGTATAACAACCTTCTTGTTGTGCTTGAAAAAGTCAACTCATTCCAGTCCCTTCCCTTACTCTCTTGCCTGGAAGCCTCTTCCCCCAGATTCTGGAACAAGTCTTTCCAACCACTTCTTTGCTTAGAACTTACTTTCTTAGGGACATTTCCAGACCACCGATTCTAAATGAGCACCCACAGATTGCCTCATTGGGCTCATTTACTTCATAGCACTTACTACTCTCTGAAATTATTACATTTATTTTCTATTCCCTAGGCCCAAATATAAGGTCTCAAAAAAGCACCAATTTTGCCTCTTCACCAGTAGAGCCCTCCATCTCCAGGATCCTGAATGCATTGAAGGCATTGAATAAATAAATGTCCAATGAGTAAGTGGATATGTTGGACACTGGGCTATCATTTTCCATTCGTTATCCAAGACATACATTGGCTATATGTCATGCTTTCTTCTTATATAAAATTATCATATAAAAATATTTGTTGCATAATGGATTTAAAGTAAATTAAAAGAAATTTGTGAAGACTTTTACTTCTCAGAAAATGTTTCTATGATCATGAAGTGAATCAAAGGAGTTTAGAAATGAAAAGACTTTTGAGATGCCATCTGCCAAACTTCACACCTACTTTTTTTTTTTTTTTTTTTGACAGGCAGAGTTAGACAGTGAGAGAGAGGGAAGGGAGAGAGAGAGAGAGAGAGAGAGATTCCTCCTGGTCTCCCATGCAGGTGCAGGGCCCAAGCACTTGGGCCATCCTCCGCTGCCCTCCCGGGCCACAGCAGAGAGCTGGACTGGAAGAGAAGCAACCGGGACAGAACCGGCACCCCAACCGGGACTAGAACCCAGAGTGCTGGCGTCGTAGGCGGAGGATTAGCCTAGTGAGCCGCGGCCCTGCCACATCTATTTCTTGATATCCTCTATTCCCAGACAGACCCTCTTTAACTTCTCAGAGCAAGGCACCTACTACCTCATGGGGCACCCTCCCTGGATTGCTGTTAGAAGGCTAGAGTTGTCATATTCAGATAACACAGTTGTATGTCACTCAATGGTGCTGATACATTTCAAAAATGAGGTATTAGGCAATTTTGCCACTGTGTGAACATCATAGAGTGTGCTTAAGCAAACACCCTGTAGGGTATATCATATTGTATGGACTACTCTATACTTAAGCTTATATGTTAGCGTTGCCCCTATGCTGCAAACCTGGACATCATATACTGGACTAAATACTGCAGGCAACTATAACATGGTAGAAATATTTGTTTATCTAAACAGAAGAGTATATTTAAAAATACCAGGCAATGGGAATTTTTTAACTCCATTATAACCTTATGGGACCATAGTCATACATGCAGTCCATTCTTGACCAAAGCTTTGTTTGCTGTGTGGCACATGACTATGGGCTCAGATGCCTAAGCAACTGGGGAGGTAACAGTGACATGAACCTGGCCAGGACTGGTGGAGATTGTGACAAACAAGAGAGTCCATGCCTCATGTAAAGGAATAGCTGTTATTCAGCAGCTGATGGCTGTTGTCCCATGAGTAAGAAGGCTCTATGTCCTCAAAGTGTTCCCAACATTTAAGAGAAGCCTGAAAAAGCTTCATGTGAAATGTTTCCATTTCAGAAACCCTCATGACTGTATCAAACCCTGAAGACTTGGTTGATACATTTCTAGTCTAAAGCATTACAGAAGAAATCTTTTCTCTCTTCTACAAGAGTGTTCAGGATTTAAAGATATTTAAATATCCCCTCTAATTTCTTTTCCTTTTAAATCTGTACCTGCTTGGTTATTTCCACATTTTTTCTTGCATTAAGATTATTTGTATAGCAAAAATCAAATAAGCAGATGACTTTAAATTTCCACTGCATTACCCAAATATTTTTATTATAGCTGAGTTAAAAACAAACAAATAAACAAAAAATAAAAAACTAAAGCCAGTGGATATAGGAATGATTACAAGGCAAACAGCAGTGTGGTAACGTCTTTTTCTTCTGGTATTTCATCTTTCGGCATCTTGTCCAAACCACATTGCAATCCTACCATTTTATGTACCATTAAGATTACTAGTTTCAAACTTCACACAGCACATCATGTACTTGAGGGAATGACCCTCAGTGAACCACATGTTACATGACAAGTTTTAGTACAGCAAAATTCAGAGCATTGTTTTCACACAAATCTTGTTGATCTCCCACACATGTATTCAGAGCAGCAGCCCTGTCTGACCCCAAAAGGAAACTTACTCTGTATTTATTGTAAGTAATAAAATATTATGCTTCAGTCAGCATCTTTTTCTTATTTCAATTCTACCTCATTTAACTTTTCTAGAACATTCTCTTTTCTGTATGAACTAATAATGTGGTTTAAGTTCAGGAAGAAAATAATTAGTAGAAAATAACCACCACAAAGCAAAGTATTTGGAATTTAAAATTTATAAAATGTTTTTTAAGAATAAAACACATTTTTATTTATGATTTTTTCCTAAAGCACTATTAACTAACAGTTCTTAAAATTCTTATAGTAATGCAACCAAATTACTTTATGTTTACATTATATTGATTTGTCCCTGATTTTTTTGTGATCCTAATTCTAATTTCTCTTGTTTATCTCGAAGCTATGACTTAGTCTTCACCCTCTTATTGTATCTTATAAAAGAGCCTTCCTTCTTTTAGTTCATTATCTTCTCATCTTCCTAATTTTTGAGATGGAAATTTTATTTCCCAACTGTAAATGGAATCATGATGTTATCATAAGTCTTATCACTCAAAGGATTATCCTTCAATATAGAACCTATCATTAACGTCTATCAGTTAATCTCCCTTTTCCCAGAGCAGTCTTCTTTATGGGACTGCTCAAAGCTGTGTGGTCATCTCACAGGACTGAACTCTCAGAATTGAGCCACTGAGAGTCCATTTCTGCCGTTGGTTCAATGAGGCCTGGGCAGCATCTGGATTTGGAGGCCTCATACTTTTGTTCTTTCCCCCTCTCAGATGCAGGTAGTTCCTTGTGTCAATGGATTTATTTATTATAATTAATTAATTAACTAATTTAGAAAGGCAAAATGGTAGAGAGAGGGTGGGAGAAAGACAGAGAGATCTTCCATCTACAACAGCTCTGGCCAGCCAGGCCAGCCTAAAACCCCATCCTATCCCTATGGGCAGCTGAGGCCTAAGTACTTGGGCAATCTTCTGTTGCTTACCCAGGTACATTAGCAGTGAGCTGGATTGTAAACAGAGCAGGCAGGACTTGAACAAGCCTCCAATATGGGATGCTGGTGTCACAAGTGGGGGCTTAACCTAGTAAACCATCACTCTGGCCCCCAGTGAAATTTATTTAGGATTGAATGAACTCAATGACAAAACTGATTTTTGTAAGTCAAAAAATGAGATAAATATCAGCAATTCCTATGATTCCACATGATAAATTTGAGAATAAAGGATAAGGTAAAAAAATGAAGGAACTGTGTATTAGCAGAATGAACTTTTTGAAACTTGATGACCTCTAGTTCATTACTTTTCTACTAAATTATTTCCTAAGCAAGACATAAAACTAGAGAACTAAGTGTATGATTAAAATGTGTGATTTTTGGGGAACAATACTGTGGCATAGTGGGTTAAGTTGCCATCTGCTGTGCTGATATCCCAAATGGGTGCCAATTCAAGTCCTGGTTATTCCATTTCTAATCTCCTTGTTGTCGCATCTGGGAAAACAGTGGAAGATGGCCCAAAGTCTTAAGTCCTTGCATCCATGTGGGAGATCTAGATGAAGCTCTTGGCTTTTGCCTCAGCCTGGCCCAGTCCTCACCACTGTGGCCATCTGGGGAGTGAACCAGCAAATGGAAGATTTCCTCTCTCTCTCTCTTTCTCTGTAACTGTGCCTTTCAAATAAATAAATCTTTTTTTAAAATTTTTTTTAAAAAAGAAAAAAGAAAAAAGAATTATAATTCTATATACATTAAAATGCAAATAAAAATACAACTAATATCAGGCTCAAAATTAATACAAATATGATAATATAAAACATGTTTAATTGCCAGGAACACATTTTTATGGCATGTGTCACAGATAAATATAATTCTATAACTAAGAAATTATATTTAAAGGGGATTATGTAATTGCACTTTCGATACTATTTTGAAATAATGGTAGTGTGGATGGTCATTGAGCTATAAAATCTTACCATGTGCTTGATCACAATGAGTAATAGCCAATGTTCATATACTGTATTAATTAGAGTTCTCCAGAGAAACAAAGCCAATAGGATGTAGATACAGAGAGACAGAGACCTGTTTTAAGCACTTTCTTCACAATTTTGCAGGGGCTAGAAAGTCTCGAATCTGCAGGACAGGCCAGCAGGCTGCAGCTGCAGGGAAGAGGGGACGACGCAGTCCTGAGTGTGAAGACATTCTGGAGACACAATTCCTTCTTCCTTCAGAGGTTTCGGTCCTCCTCTCAAGGCCTTCAATTGCTTGGATCAGGACTACTCTCAATCTGCAGGGCAATCCGCTTCACCCAAAGTCTCCTGATTTCAGTGGAACTCACACCCAAAACATCCCTTCACAGCAATGTCTAGGCCACTTATGACCCAAGGACATAGATGAAGCATTACACAAACCTACACCTAGACTTACACTGTTTCTCCCCAACAAGACTGGCTTATCACTTATGATTCATCATGAACGACTAGAAACACTCCCATAATTGTTGGCAACACGGCACCTAAGAAAACTCAATGGAGAGCAGACTTCCAGGCTAACGTGGGCATTTGTGGCACGGCCTACTCCTGCCCTCCTGCACAAGTTTGGCACCAAAAATATAGCCAGGCTTTGTGGCTTCCCCAGATTTAAGACCTGGACTGCTGGACATCCCCAATTGCTATTCCTTCTAGGTAGGTTACATTAACTCTCTAACGATGGGGAAATTTGTTTCTTCTTCCTCAAATTGTAAATATAGTTCTCAAAAATCTTCCCCAATGATAGAGTCACTCCAGTTTAATCACAGCTCAATGCAGGCACCTCAGCGATATTCCCAATTCACAGTCTTTAACCGACCACCTTCCTGGTTTTTGTACTTAGACAATCCTCACTGTGTGTACCTATGTATATGTTTTAAGGTAATGCTTACTGGCATTTCTATTTCTAATTAATTTATCTCTCTGTCCAAGTTTCACCCTATTTGTAGTTTATGTCTTCTGTTTCCTTTTTAAATTCCCACAGCATTAACCCAAAGAATATTTAAAATCACAGTGAACTAAATCTTTAGCACAGATAAAATGTTTTTGTATCTTTAAAACAATATGTGGCAGAGTGTTATTTATGAAACAGGTAAGCTCAAGGATAGTCCTAGAACTATGTTAACATTGCAGTTAATAATTGCTGTTTTAAAAATTCTTGCTGAGAGTTGTGAAATAAACTTCCTACCAATTCCTTTGGCACATCTCTTATTCTATCATCAGACTCCTATTACTGGATAAGCACTTTTGCCTCCTCCAAAATAAAATGAGTAACCAGCACTTAAATCCTTAAGTAAAACATGGATTTGAATCTCCACAGTTGCTTATCATCTGGAGATGCCTCAACTACTTCTAGAGCCACATAAAACTCCAGAAAACAACCCCTGAGACTCGAGTCACTTACTAAACTGTGCTGCAAATGCCTTAGCTAAAGCTGCCCAAAGATAACCTTCATTCTAAATGTTGTCTGCAGCCCAGCTTGGACTCTTACATACAGAACATGCGAGACCTCAGCGGAATGGCTCTGGTTCCGTGTGGTAACTAGGAACATAGGCACAGTACTCTACTGAGAAGCTAAGAACTGGGGAAAGCAAGATAACTTTTTGATGCATTTCCATGTACCAACAAAACATTGTTTAAAAAAAAAAAGACACAAGAAAGCTATTATAGTTTTTGGATTCAAGCAGTAAAGAAAAAAAAAATCCTAACTTCTGAACATAGTGTTATTTGTTACACTATTTCCATGACTGATTGCCATAGAAAAATCCCTCTGTTATCAGAAGGGGGCTGCAGAATGGGGGTGGGGAGTGGCGATTCCTTAATTAATTAAGATAAATGCTGTAAGCTTATCAGCACTTGAAAACGCTATATGTGATGGAAGTCAGCAGGATTAGCCTGTGGATTGCTTTAGTGATGGAAGGAAACTTGACCTTTGCTCACTTGGCAGTTGGTGCCAGGTTGTGAAAGTGGAAAGAAGCAAAGTATAAAGAATAGGGCATGAGAATGGGAACAGCAGTGCGGAGAACAGTGGTGGGGGTGGTGGGTAGTGGTGGGTAGTGAGGCAGCTTCTGCACACCCCTATCAAATGCAAATAATTATTATCCCCAGCTATGGATTAGGCAACTGAGTCACAGAGAGGTTAATTTGCTCTGCATCCCAAGGTTGGTGTGGTAGAATAGATCTGATACTAAACAGTCTATTCTTAGTGCTTAGATTGGAACCACTTCATATATCCAGACAGTGGTGATATTAAATTGATGCTCTCATTGATTTTAAATAATTTTGGAGTCAAATAAAATGTACAATATTGCAGAGTATTTGGCATCTGATGGATCCTGAAGTCAAAAGTCTTTCCTCAGCATATGGACAGTGGATTCCTTTTGGATTTGTTGGTTCCTCTTAAAGAACTTCCAAAGCAAGGGTGGGGCATTTGACAGAGTGGCTAAGATGCCACTTGGGATGCAGGCATCCCGTATCTGAGTGCCCGGTTCCAGTCCTGGCTCTGCTTCCAACCCAGATTCTTGTTAATGCACATCGCAGGAAGCAGTACATGATGGCCCAAGTAATTGTATTCCTGCCACCCACATGCAAGAAACGAATTGAGCTCCACGCTCGTGGCTTGAGCCTGACCCAGCCCTGGCTATTGCAGGCATCTGGGGAGTGAACCGGCAGATGGAAGATCTCTGTCTCTCTGCCTCTCTTTCTCTCTCTGCCTTTCAACTAAAAATTGAAAGAAATAAAAATCAAAAGAACTTCCAAAGTACAATGGATATTTTCTACCCATCACTGCTCACCAAAAGTATTCAAAACCAGAAGCTATAGATAAAGTGTATGGGGAAGAACAGATACACAATAGAGGAAAGCAACATGGCCAAGGGGTTGCCACATAAAGGAAAAAGGATCTGGCTTTCTGCTATTGTTTCTGCCAATGACTGCCTCTGTGATGTTTGACCAAGTCATTTCACTTCTCTGGGTCTCAGTTTCTTCACTTCTAATGTTAAGGGACTGGGAGTAAATGGTATCTAAAGTCAGTGTATGAGTTTCTAGCATGCTCCAAAGGCTGAGCAACAAGAGAAAATCTGAGTACAAGGATGGCAACTCAGATCCTATGACCTAGCACTGTCACTCGTGTAACTTAGTGACAAAGCTAGAGATCAGGTAGAAGAGAGTTAACACATTAAGTATGATGTCTCTAAAAAGAACATCTTGCAAGAATTAGATTGTAATTAATGTATGGCTTAGTTATCTAATTATATCTCATATACTAATATTCTACGTTGTTTAAAGATAACTTAATGTGCTTCAGGTTGCAAGCAGGACTGCTCAGAGGTCTAAAGAGATTCAGGTTGGTTTTCTTTTTTGGGGTTTCTCATATTTAAAGGTATAGAAATGCCAAATGAAGCCTCAAAATTGTGATATATTTCATGTAAGTGGAAAAGGTAAACAAAATAGCTTCTTTAACACAGAAAAACATAATACAAGTAATAGCATTGTTTACAAACTAATTATAAGTTCTCAGAGAGATTGTTAATATCACCTTACACAATGTTGTCTATTAAAATGACAAAATGTAAACTGGCTGACACACACCTCCTTCATGCATTTTCACTTAAATTATGTGAAATTAAAAGCACATTTTTTTTTTGACAGGCAGAGTTAGGCAGTGAGAGAGAGACAGAGAGACAGGTATTTCCTCTGTTGGTTCACCCCGCAAATGGCTGCTCTGGCCAGTGCGCTGCGGCCGGTGCGCTGCGCCGATCCGAAGCCAGGAGCCAGGTGCTTCCTCCTGGTCTCCCATGTGGGTGCAGGGCCCAAGCACTTGGGCCATCCTCCACTGCCTTCCCAGGCCACAGCAGAGAGCTGGACTGGAAGAGGAGCAACCGGGACAGAATCCGGCACCCCAACCGGGACTAGAACCTGGGGTGCCAGTGCCACAGGTGGAGGATTAGCCTAGTGAGCCATGGCACCAGCCAAAAGCACATCTTATTTAAAGGTAATGATAACAGTCTAAGCAAGAGATCCAATAGGCTGGAAGGTATCCCTTAGTCACTTGGTAAGTGGAACTGGCTTAACCCCAGTCTCCCACACCACCCGTTGTCATGCCAAAAGGAACTCTTGGAGTGAATAGTAGACAAGTATTTGATTAAACTCTACTGGAAGGAATTCATTTTCTCCTAGAACAATTTAAGGACTTCTGCTACCAATAAACTACATTGCCTAAATGATCTCAGTAGTGTCCTGTAGAGAATTTACAAATTTAGGTAGAACGTCATCTTTGAAGATTGAATTAATTGCAAAATTCTCTCATAAGTAGTTGAATAACTGGCTCTTGTGGTAGGAATATCACAAGGGTTTAAAATTGTGACTTGATGAATTTATACATATCTGCCATCTTAGCTTTTCTATAGCTGCTGATGAGGAATTCTTTCTAAGAGCAAATAGTTTGTGATTTTTGTCTGTAGTTGAACATGAATAAACCACAACTTTGAGTCATCCCAAAGAATGTCTCCTGCAAAGAAAAGTGGGGAGAAGAAGAGGGTTGTTCTGGTATCAGTGAAGGGGTGACCCAAGAGTGCACCAGGAACATCCATAATCACATCCATGGAGTGTGCTTCAAGAAGCACACACCTACAGACTCAGAAAGCTTCCATGAAGGAGATGGGGACTCCAGATGTGCACATGGACCCCAGGCTCCACAAAGCTGTCTGGCTCAAAGGAATAAGCAATGTCCCATACCACATCCACATCAGATTATCCAGAACCGGCGATGAGAACAAAGATGCACCAAACAAGCTCTAGACTTTGGTGCTTTGGTTACCTACGGACCTTTCACAACTTTGAAAAATCTACAGTCAATGTGGATGAGAACTGACTCCTGCTTCTCAAAGTCATAACCATGCCAAAAAAAAAAGGCAGTTAACCACAGTTCAAGTATGGAGAATGGCCCTTGTGTCCTTGTGAATTTCAGCTGGAGAGCAAACATGACATATATCTAATAACGGTACCAAGTGAGGTAAACTTGGGAGGAAAAGGGAAGGAGTAACAGTCCCATTTTAAACTGCTCAGGATTAAAATTTCACCTCTCAGAAGACTCTTGCCTACTCTCTCCAAAATACAGTTCTGAAGTAATGCTAGCAATTAGACTCTTCATAAATATAATCCAGTTGCTTCTTCCCCAAGGGAAGTTATGAAAATCAACTTGTAGGGAAAATTTGATTATGGAGAAATTTATCCTTGGAAAATCCCTTAAGTCAACTCTAAAGTCTGAGAAGCCATGGCTTTATGTATACACTGTTAGGCAGTATTTTTTTAAACACATAACAGCTTCAGATAACAGAGCCAAACTAATGAGAAACAAAAGAAAAGTCTGCAGTCAAATATGTGAACACTAAGAACATTTTGCCCCTGAGGAAGTTGGGGATTCTAAAAATCTTCCCTGACTGCCTTCAGGGTTTATTCCCTTATATTTAATACTAAGCCCCCCCAGGCATAATACACATTAATACACGCAGTCGCTGTGTGAATTCCCTGAGCTATTCATTTTAGTTTTGTTTTGGACCAACACGTGTGGAAGGGGTGCTTTCTCCTGCCACCTAATGCATACCCTTACACACAGTAGGACCTCAGGAAATGGCAGCTGTTCATTGGGGAGTTGCAGAGAAGTTGGCCACCTGCCTCCACAAGCTGTTATTTCTTACTATGCACTGTTGAATCCCTATCATTCTGATGCCCACAGGAATATGAAATAATGCAACTGACAGGAGATAGATGGGTAAAGCTGTGTAGGTAAATGTGGAGCTGGGGCAGGTAGAGCAACTGAGGCAGGTAACCCAGGTGGAGACTGGTGTGAACTGAAGAAGCCACGTGGCTTAAGCCGGCAGATGTCATGAGCTGAGCTCCAGCAGAAGGCTGTCTGTTCCACTTATGCCCCACCTCCACCCCAAAGACAAAAGGAAAACCCTGCTTTTTACATAAAATGTCCCTACTTTTGTTTCAACTAAGCAATAAAAACAATGCTCCCCACCTTGCGTCTCACAATACTGGCAATCACTGAAACTTTACTACAGAGTTCTGGACAGTGCCCAGAGTCAAGAACAGTTCTCTGAAGGTGGAGGCTGGGAGACTAGGAGAATGGTGGTGCCAGTGACAGATGCAAAAACCACAGAGTGACAGCTCATGCAGGAACAGGAAAACATGTTTCTTTTCTGTAGATTCCAGTGGAGTTCATCTGTCTGCTCCTCGTCGGGGGATTTTACTGATGTCTGAAAGTTTTCAAAGCCAAGGCACATCCACCCAAATGAGAACTACACTGACAAGAACATCTGCACCCACGCTGGAGGATGGAATTATAAAAGCTGCTAATCTTGTGCTTCTGGCCCTGGCGAGCCACTGAGATGGACGGAACACTCCCCCTTTGACTCCTGCTCTCACACTGAAGAATTTTATGTTCAGTACATAAAGAGAGACTAATAAGAGGAATTTTTTGTTTTTTCCAAAAACATCCAGCCCCCATCTACTTCTAAAACTAGCCTGCTTGACAAAAGGCCTTTTGCTTTGCTATGTAGAGGTTTTTGTAGTTAAAAAAAAACACAGGCTATGTTTCAGGTGTGTTACTTTTACAACTTCTGTAGAGGCATACAGCAAAATGCACTTATGGATATAGAGATAAGAAAGAATACCCTCAAAGAGAGCCCATGGAACATTCTAGAAAAGTCTTTTTCTTTTCTTACTTTTGTTACTTTTTCACTCGTCCTTGACTCCAACTAGGCTCGTCTCAGCTTGCGAACTTTGCAGGCTAGGAATGCTTTCGAGAAGCCTAACGTGGAATGATCCCTTGAGTCAGGTGGGGTATACACAGTGTGGCCAGCTCTCATCAGAGCAAGAGCTGCCCGAGCAAACCCCAAGGAATGCCTCTCCACACGCTGTCTGCGCTGGCCAGAGCCCAGGAGAAACACTGTACTGCCTGCTAACCTTTGAGGCATAGCCTTTGATTCTCCCCGGTGGAACTTTTTCCGCTGAAATTGTTCCTTGTGAGTTTTATGGTGGACCATGTTTTGGCTATGAAAACCATGGACAGTGAATAAGGGATTTTACTATCTCCATATCAAGTACTCTTGATCTTATCTTTTAAATAGAATTCTTTCTCCCCCCCCCAATGGAAAATCATGTATGAATCTTTGCATTATCAGTTTATGTACCTCATAAAAATATGGCTGCCAGGAGACGGAAACTATCAGTTAGACAATTTGAAATTGTTCAGTTTAAAGCTCTGAAAGAATGTTAAATCATCCTAGTTTGTTGCAATGGTCAGAAAAGTGGCAAAGTTATTCAGAATAAGCTAACCTCTGTGTGTTCTGAAAGAGAGCTTCTGACAGATATCTAATTGAATTCGGTTATATAACCTGCCATTTAATGCCCCATCAAGAATCTAGAATGGCATTGTCTAGTTGACTTTGGCAATGGTGGAGATTGTTGCTTTAATGTCCTATAAAATAGCCACTAGCTTTGAGCACTCAAAATGTGGCTAATTTGAATGACAAATTGGGTATTTAATTTTAGATACTTTAAATAGCCACATGTAGCTGGTGGATAACATATTGGACACTTCAGGTTTAGAGACTCCCATCTAGAAACTCACTAGAAATGCAACTGTCAGCTTAATCTGTCACTGTAATGCCAGCATCCCATATGAGTGTTGGTTCGAGTCCCAGTTGCTCCACTTCTGATTCAGTTTTCTGCTAATGTACCTGGGAAAGCAGTGGGAAATGGCACAAGTACTTGGTCCCCTGATATCCACGTAGGAAACATGGATGAAGCTCCTGGTTCCTGGCTCCTAGCCATTTTGAAGTGAATCACCAAAAGGAATATCTGTCCACTCTGCCTCTCAAATAAATACATAAATTTTTTTATTAAAAAGCCTTGCAAACCCATATTTAATAACATTTGTGGATGCATTAAAATTTGAGAAACACTAACCTAGATGAATCCTTCTCAACACTGTCTGCATTGATAATATTCAGATACCCTTGAGGGCACTCAAAACTCTTTCAAAGAGTAAGTAGGATCAAAATATTTTAAAATAATTTTTTTTTTGACAGGCAGAGTGGACAGTGAGAGAGAGACAGAGAGAAAGGTCTTCCTTTTGCCGTTGGTTCACCCTCCAATGGCCGCCGCGGTAGCGCGCTGCGGCCGGCGCACCGCGCTGTTCCGATGGCAGGAGCCAGGTGCTTCTCCTGGTCTCCCCTGGGGTGCAGAGCCCAAACACTTGGGCCATCCTCTTAAGAGCCATCATCTTCACTGTTTTGGCATTTGCCTTGACAGTACAGAAGCAACAGAGGATAAAACTTTTGGCACCTTAGTTTGAATCAAGATAGTCACACCAAATTTTAGAGGTAGTAATTAATTCCTTCACTGCCACAGGCTTGCCTTGGGGGAAAAGGCCAGTTACATTTAAAATTGTCCTTGACTGGGGCAGGCCTTTGGCACAGTGGTTAAGACTCCAGTTGGGATGCCTGCACGCCATACTGGAGTGCCTGGGTTTGAGCCCTGGTGCTATTTCCAATTCCAATCTCCTGTTAATGTGTACCCTGGTAGGCAGCAGGTGATGGCTCAAGTACTTGGATCCCTGCTACCCACATGGGAGACCTGAATTGAATTCCTATTTCCTGACTTTGGACTACCACAGGACCTGCTGTTGTGGGCATTTGGGGAATGAACCACCAGATAGATCTTTCTTTGTCTTTCTCTCTGTGACTCTCTGCCTTTCAAATAAATATAAACAAAAAATTTTAACAGAATGTCCTTAGTTGTTCAGTAAATTATAGTGATTTTTTTCTTAGACTTTAATCAGCAAATACACATTTTTAATATTCTGTTGGAGTAAGTAAAATATCTACAAATCATTACTGCTGCTTATGGAAGTATAATTGACTCAAGAAAATGCCCCTGTGAGACTGGATTTCAAGCTAAACTCTTCTTTTATATGGAACATCCTTTACTTTAAGGAACTACCAGTAGACAAACTATGGTTATTAAAACTTGGGTATTGGAAAATCATTTATTCAGAATGAATTAAGTCACCTGTCACTTCAAGGGGAATAAAAACCAGTATCCGTTTCCAGTGGTAACATGTGAACTTTCATGTGGAAATCAGAACTTTAGAAAACTAATATTTGCCATTAATAGCTTAACATCTTCCCACTACTAAAAGATTTGCTGCTGATATTGGTGATGATATTAACAATTATATTTGAAAAACTCACATAATTCAGGAAGCCAGGATTTTTAAATGACCAACATATGACCAAGAGATCCAATCAAAAGCAAGATAGAAAAATGATGTTATAGTAACATAGTAACTGTTTATTGATATGTTTTCAGATTTCTACATGGCACATAACCTTTAAGAAACTACTATTCATCAAGTGTTGCTGTAGTATCATAGAATATCCACTATTATCTGAAAATCTGATCAAAATAATCCTCCTTTTCAACTACATATCCACATAAGTCCTAATTTCCTTTACCCAAACATCGGAATGTAGAAACAGTTGACTTCCATAATGATGGACATTAAAGAAATGTCCCAAAAAAGAAGACAATGCTATTCTTTTGCCAATTTCTTTTGTTTTGAAAATCAGCTATTTTTATTAACTATGTCATATGTTAATATATATAGTGCATTTATCATTATCACTTTTAAAAAATCATAATTATTTTAATTTCTCAATTTTACCTCCAAGTGTATTGAATATGGACAGCTATTACTTCCATTAACAAAAGATCTTTGGGATTCCCATTTTTGAGCATGTAAAGCATCCACAAGCCACATTTGGGTGTTGCTGGCTTACTGGATGTCTTGATATGATTGAAGAGGTTCAGAGCCGAGAAGCCCCACACGCTCCACTCAAAACCTGAGTAATGGCTGATTCCAAGGATTCAAAACAAAGGAAAGCACTTGTCATTCTTAAAAGAGAAAGTGTAGAGTTCCCAGGGGATAATTCTGAGATAGAGAAAGCCAAGGAAAACGGAAATAGGAGCATTCATAGTGCCAAAAGATGCTGAAATGAAGGTAGTAGCTAGCTTATAGCCATTTGCTGTGTCCCCCAGAAGGTGAGAAAATTCTTCCATATTGCACTGAAAACTTGGCCTGAGTGTGTTTCTCGTGGAAACTGGTAATCTACCATGAGGCAAGAGAGTCTAGCATTGGTGGAGATTGGCGCATAGAGCCTCACTGGCACTGTTGTCCCTGTGGAGTGTCCACTCAAGTCAGTCTCATTCTCCTTCATGCATGCACATTTATTTTAAAGAGTATTCAGCTGCTTAGTGGATGAACTCATCTATGGTGATTTGCAGTGGTTAGTGTTTCAGTTGTCAACAACTATGTGTGGTGAAAGTTAGCAGGAAGTAGAACCCATGCAGGAACCTCTTTGGGCAATCTGACCCACCCCTCAGGGAGTGATGGACACAGTTCCCCTTTAAAGACTAGGGAGTCACAAATTCTCCTGTCACTAACCAGCGATAGCCCTTGCCCTGAGGTAGTTATTAACAAGTGGATACATCATCTGCAATGTGTGGGAACCTCAGCCTGCAAATGCTGAGAAAGAGAAATTTGCAGATGCACAATCTTGTATCACTCAAAGTATCTTGTTGCAGATTAAACTCCCTGAGATTCTGTCACTCTACTGCTCCAGAAACTTCCTGTCCACATATGGCCAACTGATTTTTGACAAAAGTGCCTATAAGATACACTGGAGAAATGATATTCTCTTCAATAACTGATGCTGGCAAAACTGGACATATACTTGTAGAAGAATAAAGTCAAGTCCCTACCTCTCACCATATACAAAAATCATCTCAAGATGGATCCAAGGCCTAAATTTAAGATCTGAAACTATGAAATTGCTAGAAGAAAATGTATGAGAAACACCAGAAGACATTTGTGTAGGTAATGACTTCCTGGATATGACCTCAAAGCAACAAAAACAAAACTAGACCAATATAGAATTATATCAAATTCAGAAGTTTCTACACAAGAAAGAAAACAATAGATGAAGAGATATCCAGTAAAATGAGAGAAAATACTTGCAAGCTACTTATCCAATAACGGATTAATATCCAGAATATATCACCAACTCAAAAACTCAACAACAAAATAAGCAACAAATCCAGTTAAGAAATGGGCAAAGATCCTGAACAGACATTTCTCAAAAGAAGAAATACAGATGGCTAAGAAATCCAAAAAAATGGCCGGCGCCGCGGCTCAATAGGCTAATCCTCTGCCTGCGGCACCGGCACACCGGGTTCTAGTCCCCGTCGGGGCACCGGATTCTGTCCCGGTTGCCTCTCTTCCAGGCCAGCTCTCTGCTATGGCCCGGGAGTGCAGTGGAGGATGGCCCAAGTGCTTGGGCCCTGCACCCCATGGGAAACCAGGAGAAGCACCTGGCTCCTGACTTTGGATCAGCACAGTGTGCCGGCCGCAGCACGCCAGCCACGGCAGCCATTGGAGGGTGAACCAACTGCAAAGGAAGACCTTTCTCTCTGTCTCTCTCTCTCACTGTCCACTCTGCCTGTCAAAAAAAAAAAAAAGAAAAAAGAAAATGTAACACAAAAATACACACACACAAAAGAGTATTATTTAGCTATAAAAAGAATGAAACTCTATCATTCACAGAAAAATGGTTGGACATCATGTTGAATGAAATGAGCCAGACACAGAGAAACAAATACCATATATTCTCCCTCATATGTGGGAGTTAAAATTTAAGAGAGAGAGAGAGGAGGAAGGACTAAAGGAGGAAGGAAAGGAGGGAGGGAGGAAGGCAGGAAGGGAGGAAGGGAGGAAGGCAGGAAGGGAGGAAAGCAGGCTGAGAGTATCAGTTTTGCTGCAAATGCAGTATTTTGTCACACTTGGTCTTAAATAGTTGTCTAACAAATGGAAAGGATTATATACTACTATAATTTTTATGAGTTTGTGACTATTTTAAAATTTACTTTATATGAGTAAAGTTGAACATCTTTTCTTTTGATAATTGTGCATAGCCCTTGCCTATTTTCCTGCTACATTGTGGTCCTTCTACTTGTTGAACTCTTTACTTAGCAGAGCTAATGAGCCTTTGAGTATAACTAAATTAAAAATGTTACCTCAAAAAATTATTTTAAAAAAAATCTGGTCCTGTCACTTGGCTATCCCCCTACCCTTGCTTTAGGAAGATTTTTTGGGCATAAAGTGAAGCTGCAAAACAATGGAATTGTATGCCCCACTTTTTTTTTAAACTTTTATTTAATGAATATAAATTTCCAAAGTACAGCTTATGGATTACAATGGCTTCCCCCCTCCCATAACTTCCCTCCCACCTACAACCCTCCCCTTTCCCGCTCCCTCTCCCCTTCCATTTTATTTTGTTTTCTGGATATATTTTATTTGAGAGACAGAAAGAGACAGACCTCTCATTTGCTGATTCTCTCCCCAAATGGCTACAAGTAGGCTATGCCAAAGCCAGGAACAAGGACTTCAACCTGGGCCTTCCAGGTGGGTAGAAGGACTCAACTACTTTGGCCATCACCTGCTGTCTCCAAGAGTGCAGATTAGCAGGAAGCTAGAATCACATGTAGAGATGGGACCCAAACCCAGGCTCTCCAATATGAGGTGTGGGCATCCCAGTTAGCAGCTAGGTCAAATAGCCATCCTATGGGAAGATGTTTAAAAAGACTGAAAAGACCACTTGCAGAGTGCAGGCAACAGTAGAGGCTGAAATGGAACAACATAAACAAGAAAATAAACTTTAAAGAGAAAGCAGTTAATTTCCTAGAAATTTAGAAAGGTATTTGGGCAGGGGCCAGCGCAGTGACACAGGAATTAAAGCCCTGGCCAGCTTTCCACATGGGCACCAGTTGAAGTCATGTCTGCTCTTCCTCCTGATCCAGCTCCCTTCTAATGAGATGAGAAAGCAGTAGAGGATGGCCCAAGCCCTTGGGCCCCCACGCCCATGTGGGAGACCTGGAATAAGCTCCTGGCTCTTAGCTTCAGATTGGCCTAGTTCTGTCCACTGCTGGCATCTGGGGAGTGAACCAGCAGATCAAAGACCTCTCTCTGTATCTACCTCTCTCTATAACACTTTCAAATAAATAAATCTAAAAAAAAAGAAAGAAAATTATTTGGGCATTCTTTTGTTTTGTTTTGTCTTTAATATTTATTTTATTTATTTGAAAAGCAGACTGATAAAGAAAAGGCTAGACAGAAAGGGATCTCCCATCCACTGGCTCATTCCCCAAATGGCCACAAAAGCCAGGGCTGGGCCAGGCCAAAGGCAGGAGCCTGTAACTCAGTCCTGGATTCCTACAAGGGTGCAGGGACCCAAGCACCTGAGCCATCCTCTGCTGCTTTCTCAGGCACATTAGCAGGGAGTTGGATGGGAAGTGGAGCAGCCAGGACTCAAACTGGCACTAACATGGGATGTGGGCATTGCAGGAGGAGGCTTAAGCTACTACACCATATGGCTGGCCTCAATGAATCTTTTTTAAAGACTTATTTATTATTTGATAGGCAGAGTTGAGAGAGAGAGCTCTTTCATCCACTGATTCACCCACTATGCCGCACTGCCGACCCCCATGTCGGTGACTTGAGAGAATATCTGAACTCATTGGCATGCTATGGAAATAGAAAGCAGAGACAGAAGATGCTACTGCCTATGATGTTACATCAGAGGCCAGAACAATCTGAGAGGCTGAACTTTTGGGTGACTGGTTGTACAACTAGAACACCCACTTTCTCTATTGTGGTTTGATTGCTTTCAGTTCACTAATTTTATTCATTGCAAGCATCTAAGTTTCACATCCTTTCACAAAACAAAGATCGAGTATTTACTTGCCTCTCAAATACTTAGTATTTCTAATCACTTTTTTTAAAAAAAGAAATATTTCCAAGTTCAATACATGCTCTTCATTATCCCTATCACCCCAAAAAAAGTGACCGTGTTGTAATCTACTGTGCTAATTGAATTAAAATATTTACAAAAAGATGGGGTGGGCATTTCTCACAGTGGTTAACACTGTGTGGGATACCCACATCCCTTAGTAGAGTGCCTGTGTTTGAGTCCCTACTACACTCCTGATCCTAGCTTCCTGCTACTGTATCCTCTGGGAGGCAGTAGGTGATAGCTCAAATGGTGGGGTCTCTATTCCCACATGGGGGACCCAGATCAAGCTCCTAGCTCAAGACCCAGATGTTGTGCTGGTATTTGGAGAATGAAACTTTATATGGAAAATACCTCTCTCTTGCTCTCCCCTTCCTCCCTCCCTTTCAAGTAATTTCCTTTTTTAAAAAAAGACATTTATTTGAAAGACAGAGTTACAGAGAGAGACACAAAAACACACACAGAGGTCTTCCATCTGCTGGTTCATTCCTCAAATGGCCACAACAGCTGGACCTGAGCTGATCTGAAGCCAGGATCTCCCATGTGGGTACAGGGGCCCAAATACTTGGGCCATCTTCTACTGCCTTCCCATGCACATTAGCAAGGAGTTGGATCAGAAGTGGAGCAGCTAGTACTCTGCCATATGGGATGCTGGTGCTGTAGACTGGGTCTCTAACCTGCTGCGCCACAGCACCAGCCCCTCAAGTAATTTTCTTAAAAAAGAAAATATCCATTTAAAAATCTATTTGTTTTCACATATTTTCAATAATAATATATTTTTATATTAATAGTATCATGTCAATGATAATCCATATCAATGACCACTCTGTACCCACCCCAATACCCAAGGAAACTATCCTGCTTCCCACAGAAAACAAAAAATCAAAGATTTTTTAGGATTGTGAAGATGAGTTGTATAAAATATGTAGTAAAAATCTACAAAGTGATTTTTAAAAGAAAATAGGAAAATTTAATAGGAAAAATGAGCAAAGCATATGCATTGACAACACACAAAAGAATATATCTAGAGGCCAATAACCAAATCAAAATATGCTCCCACCTGCTGAAACAAAAAAAATTCAAGTTAAAATAACAAGGTGATGCAATTCGCCATCCATCAGGTTGGTGACAATTAAACAGAGAATATCTTATTCTGCTGAGACAAAGAACATTATTGTCATTTGCCTCAAGGTTTTTACAAAAGTATCTGACAAAATCTAATAATAATTCAAACATGTACACTTGACTTGATATGATTATGAGAACCTATAGAAAAAACATATAAGGATTTATAAATATACACGTTTATTATAGCACTGCTACAGATATTTTTTACAGTTTTTTTTTAAAACATAACAGAGAGCAACCTAAAGGCCCATTAGCAGTGTTGATTAAATCATAGCGTGTTAAGTTTCTGGATAGGATGCAGCTATTAAAATATCACATTAAGAGAGCAGCAAGATGGCGGAATAGGAAGGGAGCACATTGATAGTTCGTCAAGACACACGTTAATAAAAGTGGAGATACTGCAGGGTCAAGGAAGCGTAGGGGAAGAAACAGCAGAGGAAACTCTTCCGGAACTAGTGATTCACAGTGGACCTGCGTGGAGAGCGTGGGAGCCCAAGTTCAGGACACCAGCGGCAGACTAAACGCACCAGCACTGGAACGCGAGGTGAGCCGAACCTCCATAGCCCAAGACACCAGCGGGCAAGCGGAAAGAGGAGACTAGAGGGAACAAGGCTTGAAACTCCGTGGGGAAAAGTTCACCAGGCTAACTAGAAGAGAGAGAGGAAAAAAAAAAAAAAGTGACCGATACGGACACGAGTTTCTCTCTCTCCGCTCACCTCTCAAAGGCAAGCAAGACAAAGAGCAGGCGCCATTTTGGACATACATCATAAGCAGGGCGACCTCAGGTCTGCACTGGCCCTGAGCCTAGCAGAAAAACCTGACTCTGGGGGGAGGGGTGAAATAACAGGAGATTAGCATCTAACTTGGCAACCCAGTGGGAGACTGCAGGAGAATTGGAGCCCACACTGAGGGCAGCACAGATTCCCTGTGTGGTCCTTGGGAAAGAGCTTCTGCTCTCTGCCTCCTGTGGGTATATCATTTGCCTGCTAACTACCTCCAAGTACGTTCAGCTGTGCGGAATTACTTCCCTTTTGAATCAAAAAAAGAAAGAAAGAAAGAGAGATTTACCACACCTAACCTGGGAGTGTCATCTTTGACACACCCTCAGCCCTGAGGAACCAAACACAGCTCTCAGGCCACACTCATCTCAAGCCTCTAAGGCTCCACCGAAAGCAGACAGTCCACTTAATATAGAGCCATAGTGTAACAAGAAAAAACACCACAGTGAAGAAACCAAATATCTCCAACATGCCAAACAACAAATGCAAAAACCGAGGTAACAAGAACAAGGAAGACACTATGACACCCCCAAATGAAAAAGACACCCCAATGCAAGATTATGAAGATGATGAGATAGAAGAAATGCAAGAAGCAGATCTCAAAAAACTGATAAGAACATTAAGAAGTTCTCAAAAACAAATTCTTGAACTACAGAAATCCTTAATGGACAAGATAGAAAATCTCTCTCGTGAAAATGAAATATTAAGGAGGAATCAAAATGAAATGAAACAACTAGTGGAACAAGAAACTCTGATAGTGACGAGAAATCATAATGAAATGAAGAATTCAATAGATCAAATGACAAACACATTAGAGAGCCTTAAAAACAGAATGGGTGAAGCAGAAGAGAGAATATCGGAATTAGAAGACAGAGAACAGGAAAGGAAACAGGCAAACCAAAGAAAAGAAGAAGAAATTAGAAATCTAAAAAATATTGTCGGGAATCTACAGGATACTATTAAAAAACCGAACATTCGGGTCCTAGGAGTTCCTGAAGGCATGGAGAGGGAGAAAGGATTAGAAGGCATTTTCAGTGACATACTAGCAGAAAATTCCCCAGGTTTGGAGAAGGACAGAGGCATCTTAGTACAGGAAGCTTATAGAACCCCTAATAAACATGACCAAAAGAGATCCTCACCATGACATGTTGTAATCAAACTCACCACAGTGAAACATAAAGAAAAGATCCTAAAATGTGCAAGAGAGAAACGTCAGATTTCTCTTAGAGGATATCCAATTAGACTCACAGCAGACTTCTCATCAGAAACCCTACAAGCTAGAAGGGAATGGCGAGACATAGCCCAGGTACTAAGAGAGAAAAACTGCCAGCCCAGAATATTATATCCTGCAAAGCTCTCATTTGTGAATGAAGGTGAAATTAAGACTTTTCATAGAAACCAGAAACTGAAAGAATTTGTTGCCACTCATCCTGCCCTGCAAAAGATGCTTAAAGATGTGTTACACACAGAAACACAGAAACATGGTCACCAATATGAAAGAAGGTAAAGGAAGGAAACCTCACAGCAAAAGATCACAGGAAGCTCAATTTCTCTTTGACATAGAATTAAACTCTGATGCTCTGTTAAAGCAATGTGTTAAAGTAATCTATTATGTTCTCTTGATGTCTGTTAAATTCTAATTGTTCAAAAACAGCTGAATTTTTATTAAGAGCTACGGGTTATGTAAATATGTGCTTATTTTCAAAGATTTGAATAATCACCTTGTAACAAGATCAAATTTGGTCTATGTTATGTCATGATTTTAAGGAATCTTATTTCAACCAGATATTTTGGATTTTGAGCCTTCTTGGCATTCTTGACAGGCATTCAAAAAATCAAAGTTTCAAACAATCTGGTCTCTAAAATTTCCAGTAAATCCTGGACTTTGGTTTTTCCAGTTTGGGCCCAACTGAAAAAATCGAAGGACCTATGTCTCTCATCTTATAGAGACACCTACTAATCAGTCTATTTGGATTATATTAGAAGGACTGTCAAGATGTGATGTGGTACCAGACTTTAAGTTTCTATAATGGAAAATGCTGTTAATACAAATGTTTGAGAATTAAAAAGTCTAATGATCTTGTGTTACTAGACATGATAGTTATCTTAATGAGAAAGCCCCAGAGGCCTAAAAGGTTAAATACTTGTAAAATCCTACAGGTGCTTTCAAAAATACTGTGAAGTAAGCAAGTGCCTCTTGTTGGTTGATGAGCTTATAATTTTAAACATGGCGACTTAAAGTCTTTTGTCATCCACAGTTATATATGATGTGCTGCTCATAAAACTAAAGCGTTGTTGGTTCTGTGTTTAGCTGTCCTCCTATAGGTTCCTATGGACTTTTTCCAGCCACTTCCATTGTATTCAGTACTTTGGGATGGCTCTGTAAACAGATGGAGCCAATAATGTATTAACAATACCAACTGAGAGAAAGTATGGTTAACTGAGGTTACTAAAAACAAAAAGCAATTCAAATCAATTGGCAATTTACAAAAAGAGTTAGATTTTAACAGCTATTATTAAAATTGCTATATTGGTCTATTATGCTATGTTATATGTGTGTACATATTGTATGTCCACATGGGGAAATTTTATTAAGAGTTTTATTTTAAATGGCTTATAGATAAGATTGTCCATAAATTTAAGCTGCTAAAATCAATCAAAGATACATTTTAATTTGTGTGACCTGAATCTGTGTATCATATGTTTTAAACTTGTTGGTAGAAAGAAACTAAAAACATTTTAGATGGTTGTGCTTAAGTTTACTGGTTAAACAAACTACACCATGTTAGATATTTAAGAGGTGTTTTCAAATACATGATTCTTAAAATTTATAGAAGGCATTGGACCTTCTGGTAAATGTTTTCTTAAGCTGTTATCTAATGGTTGAAATGGTTTGCTAAGTATTCATGCGATATTGCTATTGTCAGCAAGCGATCTAGGACTTGCTCCCTCATTTCTCTATTCTAAGCCCAACTTGTTCTTTCATTTCTCTATTCTCTTCAAGGTAGGGAACTAATTCTATTATGAAGGAATCTGTAGGATGCACAATTTAATCTTTAGACCTTATAAAAGAGATGGCTAACATTTTTCTGTAATAGCATAGCCAAAATAAGAACTTAAATAATAATCTCATAGCTAGATTCACTTCGCCATCAGCAAAGTATACAGTAAGTAGAAAAAACCTCCCTTTCAGACCAAAGGGAAAGAAAGTTTTAAAGTGAGAATATAATTTTCCTCATGGGCATTGTCTACCTTAGAAAAACTACTACAGAACATGCCTGTGACTATAGGCTTGTAGTTCAGGCCACCGAAGATTAGAGATGGGACACGGGCACTCCCTTGACTTGCATCCTCTGGTCTGCTTTAACACAAACCAGGAGGAAAAGAAAGCTAAGCATCAGAAGCAATGGGTGGCAGGCCTATTAATGGCTGATCTGTACAATGATCTGCCCTCAAGGAGACCCAACAGGCCAGTCCACTGCAGTGGCTTTCAATGTGGTAAGCCTGGGCTTCAGCAGAAGTCAGCTTGTGAAGAGCCCTGGCAGCTCTGCCAAGAGTTGGATCACTGGAAATGGACCTGCCCTGGAGTTGAAGGATGCCCAGGTCAGAGCCACAGATCTTATTGGCTCTAAGATGAAAAGCCCATCACTCAGCCCAACTTCCAAAGTGACCACTGCAGCTGAGGGGATGGTCAAGTAGGGTCAGCAACATTGCAGGCAGAACTGTAAATTTCTTGGTAGAGATGCCCCTGCCTTTACCTGGCCAGCTCTCCTCCCAGCCCAGCCAAGTAATGAAAGTCAACAGAGTGCCTTCCCCTAGGAGGTTCACACCTCCCTTAGGATATACCCCATGGGAAGAGATAGATAGGTCTGGGCCTCTTAACTCACAAGGCCTAAAGCCCAACAGATTATTATCAAGCCCCTTCTATCAGGTTCTATTTGCCTCTCAATCAGAAAACTTAATTGTAGCTTAGACAGCACCTTTCTTAGCTCCTCTAATAATGACTCTGTCCTTTGTTCTAGACCCTGTCTAGCATACTTGGGCCTCATTCCTTTGTAATCATAACCTCTACTCTACCACCAATGGCTCTACTCCCAACCTGTGTGTACTGATGGTCCTCTTCCCCACTTAATGCTGTATAATTGTTCAAACCTGGTTAATGCCACTCTTAGGATCATTGGTTACTATCCTCACTCTGTCTTTTATGACCTTGTCTAAATATGATCAGAGTCGGCAAACTTGGAAGGCTTCCATAGCCTTGGCAACTCATGACGACAGCCTAGGGTGGTTACTGGCACCATAAACTAGAGTGTCAATTTGTTGGGTCAACAACAGGAGCCACTGTGCACTTGCTCCTCATGTGGGATCTCTGTCCTTAATGTGCTGTACATTTTGATTTGATGCTATAACTAGTACTCAAACAGTATGTTTCACTTTGTGTGTCTATGTGGGTGCAAACTGTTGAAACCTTTATACTAAATTGATCTTCTGTATATAAAGAGAATTGAAAATGAATCTTGATGCAAATGGAAGGGGAGAGGGAACGGGAGAGGGGAGGGTTGCGGGTGGGAGGGAAGTTATGGGAGGGGGAAGCCATTGTAATCCATAAGCTGTACACTGGAAATTTATATTCATTAAATAAAAGTTTAAAAAATATTTCACATTAAGTTATGTTTCTAAAACAGGAATGTTGTCCCTGATATTAAATGAAAATGCATAAAGAAATGGCATTCTTGATGAACATAGCTGTTTGGACTTGGAGAAAGATATAGAAAAAAATCACATCCATCTGTGAGCACTGATTACTCCAGCAGTAAGTGGAGGAAGTGAGATGAATTGCATTTGTAAGTTTCCTGTAAATTTATTATTCAAACTTGTAATGCTTTGGGGCTTCCTGTTTATTCAACTGCATCCCTTCAACACGGAGGAGTCCCTGATGGCTGTTGTAAGTCTGTACTTGATAGGCATTGAGAAATTCAAGTGAAAGAACTTTGAATCACTCTGACCCTTCTAAGGGAAAGAAAAAAAAAGGGGGCGGGGGGAGGAGAAGCAGCAACATCCTGGTTATGGCCCATGATTCAGAGCATGAAAGTGGTAATCAGAATGTTCAGTTTTCTCCCAAATTCAATAAAAGTTGATTGCACCATCAGCATTCCAAAAACAGTTAGCAGATTTGTACTGGTGACTAAGGTTTCTCTGACTTTGATGAGTTCCAGCATCAAGCAACTCTAAGATATAACTTTGATGTGCACCATTCTCCTCTCTTCTTGCTGCCAACATCATCTTACTACAGTGACCCACTTGTACTCTATTCCCCACAACTAAACTTTTCAGCTCTTGGAACTTGTCCTGCTTGGTTCCTATTCTGGAATTCCATGCATGAATTTCCTATATTTGAAACTCCTCTTCTGCCCTTGCCACATCATTCATTCAGAATAGAGAGCCCTCTGTATCGGGATACTAAACTGTGTGCCTCTGCTCCATTCTCCAAAAGTTCCATTCTGATCTTCTCCTGACATAGCATTTACCACACTCTCTATTACTTTTTTTTTGTTAGATGGGTAGTTACCTATCAAACTTTAGTTCCCTGACAGCAATAATCAAGCCTGTATTATTGTCTTGCAGACCGCATCTAGGGTGTGGAAGGCATACTGCAGTCATATTATCTTTTGAGTATTTTATCTACTTTGGTCAGTCTTTGGGCTAAAGAATTCATATACATGATCTCTTGTAGTTAATAAGCCTTACCTTTACACTATTTCTTACATATACATTAAACATGATGGATGGATGAATGGGTAGCTAGATAGCTAGATAGCTAGCTAGATAGATAAATGCTATCCTCAGTTGGGTCTCTCTTCTTCATCTGAAATATCCTCTGCACTGACCCCAGAAAAACACAGTATTTCTCCTGAGATCCATTTTCTCATGCTTGTATTAACAAATAAAAAACTGAATTTATATGAAAACATACCAATGTACATTATAATGGCATTCAATGAGATATAAGGTCTTAAAACCTAAGTGGTAGGGGGCCAGTGCTGTAGCATAGAACCAGTGGATGGAAGACCCCTCTCTCTCTCTCTCTCTCTCTCTCTCTTTTTCTCTTTCTCTTCTCTGCCACTCCTTCTCTCTCTGTGTAACTCTGAATTTCATGTAAATAAATAAATCTTAAAAAAAAAAAACCTAAGTGGTAGAAATCTGCAGATCCTGGCTGGACTATGATTGAGGCATTTTTAAAAGAGATGTTTTAAAACAACTCTCATAAGTCACACCTTTGGGAGACCAACTACTCTGCCTATCTGGCAGGACAGCCCTTGGTTTGGAGTACTTTCATCACTACCCAGCATTACTCAAGGACTTGGAGATACCACTAGATGTCTATGTATCTTCAAACAATAGTAAGTAAGAAAGAAATTAGATTCATTCATGCTTTGGATATATTGATTTCAATTGCAAGTTTACCCAAAAAGCAAACAGTGGCAACACTAACTGTAACTGTCCAGATTACACATAAATTACAGAAGGTTTTGGAGTCTGTTGTAAAGTATAAGTCATCCCCACCCCAGTAAGATGAGGTTGAATGTGAAGATGACTTCCTGGGTGCTGGGCATTGAGTATTCTTCACCTTGACACCTAACCCTGCAGTCATCTCCTTGATATGAGACACCAAAGAAAACTCAAGAGCCGCATGGGCACGTGTAAGAAATCTTTACGGTAATGGCTCCCACCTTCATGGGAATCATAGCCAAGTCCTCTAGGCACAGATGATAGTCTTCCCTCCTGAGCAATCAAGGTTAATGAGCTAATAAGGACGCTGGGGAGTGAGGACAGGCAATGGCAAACATGTGGGCAACATTTCTTCTTTCAACAGAGTAAAGGGAGAACTTCAAAATGCCCCTCCAGAGGTCTTGAGAGCTAAGGAGCTGGAACCAAAATGATGAGTTTGTGAAAGTGAGAAAGAAGGAAATGTTGGATGGGGCTGGTGGCATGGCACAGCTGGTTAAGCTGCCACTTGTGAAGCCAGCATCCCATATCAGTGCTGATGCAAGTCCTGGCTGCTCTATTTCTGATCCAGCTCCCTGCTAATGTGTCTGGGAAGGCAGTGGAGGATGGCTCAAGTACTTGGCCCTGTCACCCACATAGGAGATCCAGATGGAGTTCCAGGTTCCTAGTTTCAACCTTGCCCAGCCCCGGCCTTTGTAGACAATTGGGGAGTGAACCAACAGATGCAAGATCTCTCCTCTCTGTCTCTCTCTCTCTCTCAGTAACTTTGCCTTACAAATAAATATGTCAAACTTTACAATGAAAAGAAAGAAATGCAGGCATGAGCATGTAGGATAGTTAAGCTCAACTTGGTTCAATGTTAAGATGGGCAAACTCCATGCCTTCTCCCTGCCATCTAGTGGTAAGAAGTCTCTGGAGCTTGTTAGTTTCAGCACCACACTCACCTTCTATTGATGTCACAAAGAGCTTTCCCCATTTCTTCTTAAGGAAGAGCTGTGATATGGATAGCTTTTGCTCTGTTTCACAGAAGAGGAAACTGAGGCCCAGGTAGAGTAACTGGTTGCCAGTAAATAATCCATTTTCTTTATGGTGGTGCATGGAATTGAGAAATCTGGGGCAGTGACTGACATTCCCTGCAGCCCAGAACAGATGAAGTAAAGGAAAGCTCTTCACATGGCACCTGAAGAATGTAGTCCTAATATTCTTCACCTGCCAAACAATCTTGCCAGGGAATTAAATAATGATAATCATAAACAAAAGTAAAACAACCATCAAAAATCATATATATGGACAGAGAAAATAGGAAAATGGTGCTTACATCATTTTAGAAAAGTTGTTATAGCCTAAAAGAGGGAAAACCTAAAGGTTAGGAGGCTGGAAATGACCTTAGCTAGCTACTAACTCAACTGCCTTCACTTTATAGTTGGTGAAAGACAACACTAGATATTGAAATAGTTTTTCTCAAGTTATTGTGAAAAACAAAGTATACCTCCTCTTGTTTTTGTTTGAGCTTCTTGGCAACAGGAACCAATCATTTGTATTTAAATATTTCAGGAGGGAGAAACAAAGGAAGAGAAATGGATAACAAGAAATGAAAGAAAGGAAAGAAGGAAAGGACTAAAATCATTTCCTCTCAACTGGTACTCTGGGTCCCAGTCTTTGTGAAAATAACAGTACCATAATCAGGGAGAACTGCAAAGCCTTTGGAAAAGATGGAATTAAATTTTAAGATGTAATACCCAAGCTGGGGTTCAGCCTCCTTCTTTTTAACTCTTATACTTTTTGGAACATGTATAATTATAGTTGTTACAATATAATTACCATGGGGAAAACCTGGAGACAATCCATTTACTCAATGACAAGGAATCAGTTACATGAATTGTGATAAATCTCTTCAATGAAAAAATGTGAACCATTTAAATCATGCTATATAAGACTATTTGGAGATCAAAGAAGTTGTTTACAAGATAACATTAATAAAAAAGTAAAATATGAAACTCCACCACTAATACATATAGTAAGATTCTAATTTTGTATTTAAAGTAGATATGAAGAGAATAAGCCAAAATGTTATTAACTCTGAGAAGAAATCTTATGCTTTTAATTTCCTTCTATAAACTATCCTGTAGTTTCTAGATTTTTCTGAAATATGTATTTGTAGATTTTATTTATAATCTTAGAAAAGAATACATGGAAGTTTAAACTACTGAATGATGGTATCTAGTGTTGTAAGAATATATAGAAATGCCTATATCTTGCAGGGTTTCTCCAATGCTCTCTAATAATTTGATGGTGTTGGGTCATAGATTTAGATCTTTAATCCCTGTTGAGTGGATTTTTGTGTAAGGTGTAAGGTAGGGGTCTTGCTTCATGCTTCTGCACGTGGAAATCCAGTTTTCCCAGCACCATTTGTTGAATAAACTGTCCTTGCTCCAGGAATTGGTTTTAGATCCTTGATCAAATATAAGTTGGCTGTAGATGTTTGGATTGATTTCTGGTGTTTCTATTCTGTTCCATTGGTCTATACATCTGTTTCTGTACCAGTAGCATGCTGTTTTGATAACTACTGCCCTGTAGTATGTCCTGAAATCTGGTATTGTGATGCCTCTGGCTTTGTTTTTGTTGTACAAGACTGCTTTAGCTATTCGAGGTCTCCTGTGCCTCCATAAGAATTTCAGCATCATTTTTTCTAGATCTGAGAAAAATGCCTTTGGTATTTTGATTGGTATTGCATTGAATCTACAAATTGCTTTTGGGAGAATGGACATTTTGAAGATATTGATTCTTCCAATCCATGAGCATGGAAGATTTCTCCATTTTTTGGTATCCTTTTCTATTTCTTTCTTTAAGATTTGATAGACATTTATGGGAAGAACACAAGTGTATTTTAGGAGTGCAATTTCATAGTATGACCCCAAATTTAGTAATCACTCATCTGGGGTTTCATCCTAAGAATATTTGAGAGAGTAAGATGAACAAGAATTCTGAACATTTGAATCTTTGAAAATAATAAGATGCATAGACCACATATTTCATAACAACCCAACAGAGTCTGGTCAGTAACCCATAATCAAGCATCTTAATATGTCTGTAGTAGACATATGACTTGTCAAAGCAAACAGGATAAACAATGACTACAAATAGCCTTATGTGAGTTCAAGGTTTTGCCACAAAATAAGCATTATAAAATATTTGGCTTACATAGTTTTTCAATTTCAGAATTATAGATAAGAGAATGTGGGCCCCTATATTAAGAGATGTTCATCACTGAATTGTTTATTATGTCACAAATGTGTATTACCAATTTATTGGTTAAAAAAAGCTATCATAATAGTAAAACAATGAAGCTATATTAATTGATTGATAGGATGATATCAACCATTACTCATTGAAATAGAAAGAATTTCATAACATATTGATGAATTGGTTGCAAAATTACATTCAAAGGATATTTCTTACTTCTAGAAAGATGGAGTACAAATACTTTCCTTTTTCCTCGTACTACATACAACTAAGAACCCTATAAATTACAAACAGAACAAACATAAGGCTTTGAATGGTAGAAAGAAAGCAGATGGGCTGAAGATGTCAGGACCCAAGGAATGACACAGTGGTAAATTTCCTGGATTTGTTTTTGCCTCATCCCAGACTTGGAACAGAAGCTCACAATCCAATCATGTCAAAGGCTACAAAGGAAAAAACAGAAAGCCCAGACATTTATTTTCTCTAGTCAAAGAGCTAGGAAAGGAGTAAGCTGATCAAGTATGAAACTTTTAGATAATAATTTTTATCTTCAAACAGACATCAAGTACACACACACACACACACACACTCCTCTGGCTCCATTCTCACTCATTAAGATAATAGTTCATGGCATATGGGGGACCTACTTCCATCCCTAGCCTTCCCCATGGTGCTGTCAGAGCAGACCTCATGGACAGTCAAGACCATCACAACTGGTCACTGAGCACTAAGGTGTCTGCTCCCACCAAGGAGGCAGTGGAGATCATGGGCAGCTGCAATTCCCATCCATGACCAGCAGCACTGAGAGAAGCGTCATCCACTGGATATTAACACAGGCCAAGTGGGAAACCTCAACTTCTTCCCCGTATGCTATGAGGTTGTAATGGGTGGACATGCTGGAGCAGTATCCAAAAAACTTTGCTAAAATAGAAATTTTAAATAAGGTACAGTGCCTTACAATGTAATATAAAAGTGTCCACGTTTCAATTAAAAAATTATTCATCATACCAATATCCAGGAAAATCTCAAACAGAATGAAAGAACAATCAACAGAAATCAACACCAAAATGACAATGATGTTCCAGTTATCCAACGAAGTGCTGGAAGGGAAGGAAGGCAGGACTAAAAAAATACTTAAAGAAATAATGGCTGAAAATTAACAATTTTAGCCAGAAATGTAAGCCACATTATAAAGAAGTGAAATGATATAAATCAGGAGAAACTGAAGAAAATACAAACTGACATATCTGAAAACTAAACATAAAGAAAAAAATTTTGAAAGTAGTGAGAAATTATTCCTTACCAACAAAGTGGAAAAACACTTAGGATGTTAGCAGATTTCTCATCAGAAATTCTGAAGAGAGGGGTATAATATTTTTTCACATACTCAAAGGACAGAACCTATAACTGAATCTATACACAAATTTTACTTTATAAGACCACATCATCAAGAAACACAAAAGTACGACAACTCACACAGCATAAAATAGATGACTTTAGGGGCTGACATTTGTGGCATAGAGGATTAAGCCTCAGCCTGCAACTCTGGCATCCCATATGGGCTCTGGTTTGAGACCTGGCTGTACCACTTCCAATACAATTCCCTGCTAGTGCACCTAGGAAAGCAGTGGAAGATGGCCCAAGCGGGAGACCCAGAAGAAGCTCCTGGCTCCTGGCTAGGGCCTGGCCCAGCCCTGGCCAGCCATTTGGGGAGTGAGCCAGTGAATGGAAGATCTCCATCTCCCTCTCCCTCTACCACTCCCTCTCCCTCTCCCTCTCCCTCTCCCTCTCCCTCTCCCTCTCCCTCTGTCTCTCCTTCTCCCTCTCCCTCTGTCTCTCTCTCTGTGTAGCTCTGCCTTTCAAATAAATATATTTTTTTAAAAAATAGATGATTTTAATATCTTATAATTGTTGAAGAAAACTGAATTCCTCCTAAAAAGCCATCTTTAGGGGGTGGCGTTCTGGCATAGTGGATTAGGCTGCTGCCTGCAGCACTGGCATTCCATATGGGTACCGGTTTGTGTCCTGGCTGCTTTTCCTCTGGTCCAGCTCTCTGCTATGGTCAGGGATGACAGCGGAGAATGGTCCAAGTGCTTGGGTTCCTGCACCTTTAGGGGGTACCCAGAGGAAGTTTCTGGCTCCTGGTTTCGGACTGGCCCAGCTCCAGATGTTGTTGGGGAGTGAACCAGTGAGTGGAAGACGTTTTTCTCTATCTCTTCCTCTTTCTGTCTGTGACTCCATCTCTCCAATGAATAAATAAAATCTTTAAAAAAAAAAAGCCATCTCTAGGCTCAGACTATTTCACTACAGAATTCTCAAACATTTAAAGATATAACACCAATTAGAAACAAACTAACAAACAAAAACCTATTCCAGAAACATAGCAGGAGGAAGCATTTCTCAACTCTTTTCATGAAATTAGTATTGCCCTGATGCCAAAACAAGGACAATTAAAAAACAAACAAATACCTACAGACCTGTGTATCTCATCTATATAAATGTAAAACTCCTAAGCAAAATATTAGCAAATGAAAATAAACAATATGTAAAAGAATTATATATAACGTTCACATGGAACTTACTCCAGTAATTAAAAGCTGGTTTGTGGTTGAAAATCAATCAATGTAATCTACCATATTAGCTGACTAAAGAAGAAAAATTACATAAATCAATTAAGGAAAAGCATTTGACAATATTTAACACCAATTCATGTATTAAAAATTATCAGAAAAATAGGAATAGATTTTTTTAAAAATCTACAATAAAAAATTCTAGAGCCAACATGATATTTAATTGTTAAAGATTTTAATTCTTTCCCCCCAGATTGGGAAGAAGCAAAGGATCTCACTCCTAGCAGTCTCATTCTACATAGTGCTGAAAGTTTTAGTTAGAGCATTTTTAAAAAAAAGGAAAAAAAAGAAAGCAAGCAACAAAAAATAAATAAAATGCATATAGACTAAAAAAGGAAAACATAATGTAAAATAGTGTATCCACACAGAATAGCTTAAAATTTTCTTTCAAACTAAACATACAAACTATATGATCCAGCAGTTGTATTCCAGGGTATTTATGCCAGAGAAATTGAGACTTGAGATCACAAGAACATCTATCCACAAATAGTTCTGGCAGTTTCATTTGTAATAGCCAAAAACTGGAAGCAATCAAGTCATTTAACAAGAGATTGATTAAAGAAACTGTGCCACATTCACACCATGGAAAACTGCGCAGTGATAAAAAGGACTGAACTATTGATACATGCAACAACAACCTGGATACATCTCTGGAGAATTATTCTGAGTGAAAAGGCCAAGCCCAGTGGTTTCACACTAATTCCAACTACAAAACCTTCTTGAAATGACAAAATTATTGGAGTGGAGAACATATTAGTGGTTACCAGAAGTAGAGTGGAAGGTAGTGGATTCTCAAATGAGCAACATGAGCAGTCCTTGTGGTGAGAAAAATGTTCTACACCTTGACAACCACTACTATCAATAGCATGATTGTGACATTTACAAGATTTTATCATCGGGAAAAACAAAATGAAGTGTGCATAGGACCACTCGGTAGTATTTCTAACAATTACAGGTGAATCTAAAATTATTTCAAAATTAAAAATTAAAGTAAAAATTGACTTTAAAGGGCATTGTTATATGTTTTCATTTATGAAAAATAAATATGCTTGCATGCCCATACATATAATCAGTAATCTGCATGACCAAGACACTGTACAGTAATTGTCTTTGTGAAATTTCAGGAGACTTTGCTATTTCTGTTTTGAAATTTTAAAATGTTTTACAATTAGCCAGCGCCGCGGCTCACTAGGATAATCCTCCGCCTTGCGGCGCCGGCACACTGGGTTCTAGTCCCGGTCGGGGCACCGATCCTGTCCCGGTTGCCCCTCTTCCAGGCCAGTTCTCTGCTGTGGCCAGGGAGTACAGTGGAGGATGGCTCAAGTGCTTGGGCCCTGCACCTGCATGGGAGACCAGGAGAAGCACCTGGCTGCTGCCATCTGATCAGCGCGGTGCGCCGGCCGCAGCGTGCCTACTGCGGCGGCCATTGGAGGGTGAACCAATGGCAAAAGGAAGACCTTTCTCTCTGTCTCTCTCTCTCACTGTCCACTCTGCCTGTCAAAAAATAAAAATAAAAATAAATAAATAAATAAACATTGTCTTTAAAAAAAATGTTTTACAATTAATATGTATAATACAATAATATAAATTGGGCCGGCGCCGTGGCTTAACAGGCTAATCCTCTGCCTTGCGGCACCGGCACACCGGGTTCTAGTCCTGGTTGGGGCGCCGGATTCTGACCCAGTTGCCCCTCTTCCAGGCCAGCTCTCTGCTATGGCCCTGGAAGGCAGTGGAGGATGGCCCAGGTCCTTGGGCCCTGCACCTGCATGGGAGACCAGGAGAAGCACCTGGCTCCTGGCTTCGGATCAGCGTGATGTGCCAGCCGCAGTGGCCATTGGAGGGTGAACCAACGGCAAAAAGGAAGACCTTTCTCTCTGTCTCTCTCTCTCACTATCCACTCTGCCTGTCAAAAACAAAAAAAAAAAAAGGGCGGAGCCAAGATGGCGGAAGAGTGAGGGCGCACACAACAGTTTGGGAAAAGAAATTTAAACAAGGGTGGAGTTACTGTACCCTGAAGAAGAGTCTCAGAGGAAAAAACTGCAGAGGAAACTCTTCCGGATCTAGTGGATGCGACACGGAGGACCTACTGGGAGAGTAAGGTTGCCCACTGCCGCGCCGCGCCGAGCCCTGCCGAGCCGCACCTAGCAGCGCCCAGCCGCGCCGCGCCGCACCCACCCGACCTGACCCGAACCGCACGGAGGCGCCAGGGACATGGCCCACCCACAGAATTTGAGCCCCTGCGCTGGAAGCAAAGGTAACCAGGAGACATTGGCCGTGAAGGTTAGACCGTGGTCAGAGCTCACGCGGTGGGGAGGGGGAGCTACACCAGGCTGACTGGAAGAAAAAAAAAAGGGGGGGGGGGAACCAGCTGGGACACTAGCCTCTCTCTGCACTCTCCTTACAAACCCCAGAGAGACAAAGAGCAGGGACCACTTACTTTACATAAGTAAAACAAACTCCTTAGCCTAGGCAACACTGAAGAATCAGAGCTCTTTGGCAACACCTCCAAGATGCCAAACAAACGTAGAAACCAAGGCAACAAGAGCAAGGAAGACACTATAATGCCCCCAAATGAAAAAGACACCCCAATTCAAGATTATGAAGATGATGAGATAGAAGAAATGCAAGAAGCAGATATCAAAAAATTGGTAAGATCATTAAGAAGTTCTCAAAAACAAATTCTTGAACTACAGAAATCCTTAATGGACAAGATAGAAAATCTCTCTTGCGAAAATGAAATATTAAGGAGGAATCAAAATGAAATGAAACAACTAGTAGAACAAGAAACTGTGATAGTGACGAGAAACCATAATGAAATGAAGAATTCAATAGATCAAATAACAAACACATTAGAGAGCCTTAAAAACAGAATGGGTGAAGCAGAAGAGTGAATATCGGAATTAGAAGACAGAGAACAGGAAAGGAAACAGGCAAACCAAAGAAAAGAAGAAGAAATTAGAAATCTAAAAAATATTGTCGGGAATCTACAGGATACTATTAAAAAACCGAACATTCGGGTCCTAGGAGTTCCTGAAGGCATGGAGAGGGAGAAAGGATTAGAAGGCCTGTTTAGTGAGATACTAGCAGAAAATTTCCCAGGTTTGGAGAAGGACTGAGACATCTTAGTACAGGAAGCTCATAGAACCCCTAATAAACATGACCAAAAGAGATCCTCACCACGACATGTTGTAATTAAACTCACCACAGTGAAACATAAAGAAAAGATCTTAAAATGTGCAAGAGAGAAACATCAGACCACTCTCAGAGGATCCCCAATTAGACTCACAGCTGACTTCTCATCAGAAACCTTACAAGCTAGGAGGGAATGGTGAGATATAGCCCAGGTACTAAGAGAGAAAAACTGCCAGCCCAGAACATTATATCCTGCAAAGCTCTCATTTGTGAATGAACGTGAAAGAAAGACCTTTCACAAGAAACAGAAATTGAAAGAATTTGTCACCACTTGTCCAGCCCTGCAAAAGATGCTTAAAGATGTGATACATGCAGAAACACAGAAACATGGTCACCAATATGAAAGAAGGTAAAGGAAGGAAACCTCACAGCAAAACATCACAGGAAACCCAAAAATGATAGGGCAAAGTTACTACTTATCGATAGTCACATTAAACGTTAAAGGCCTGAACAATCCAGTTAAAAGACACCGATTGGCTGATTGGGTTAAAGAACAAAACCCATCTATCTGCTGCTTACAAGAAACACATCTTTCTAACAAAGATGCACACAGACAGAAAGTGAAAGGCTGGAAAAAGATATACCATGCCAACAGAAATGAAAAAAAGCAGGAGTAGCCATCTTAATATCAGATAACATAGAACGGGGCCATCAAAGAAGGAGGTAAGTTTCTCTGAAGGGAGGAGAGAACTTCCACTTTGACTGTGACCCTATCGGAATAAGATCAAAGTCAGCGAACCCTAAAGGCTTCCATAGCCCTGGCAACTCATGACTAGAGCCTAGGGAGATTACTGACGCCATGAACAAGAGTGTCAAATTGTTAAGTCAGCAACAGGAGTCACTGTGTACTTACATCCCATGTGGGATCTGTCCTTAATGTGTTGTCTAATGTGCAGTGATGCTATAACTAGTACTGAAACAGTATTTTTACACTTTGTGTTTCTGCGTGGGTACAAACTGATGAGATCTTTACTAATTATATACTGAATCGATCTCCTGTATATAAAGATAATTGGAAATGAAAAAAAAAAAAACCTGGTGTTAAATTGGAAATGGCATAGAAAATTAATTAATTTTTAAAAAAATAATATGTAGGATCTCTGCCTTTAATGTGCTGTACACTCTTATTTAATGCTATAACTAGTACTCCAACAGTATTTTTTTTTCACTTTGTGTTGCTATATGGGGGCAAACTGTTGAAATCGTTACCTAATTTATACTAAACTGATCTTTTGTATATAAAGAGAATTGAAAATGAATCATGATGTGATTGGAAGGGGAGAGGGAGCAGGAAAGGGGAGGGTTGTGGGTGGGAGGGAAGTTTTGGGAGGGGGAAGCCATTGTAACCCATGAGCTGTACTTTGGAAATTTATATTCATTAAATAAAAGTTAAAAAAAATATCAGATAACATAAATTTTACCACAAAAACTATTAGGAGAGACAAAGAGGGGCACTATATAATGATTAAGGGATCCATTCAACAGGAAGATATAACGATTATCAATGTATATGCACCTAATTACAGGGCACCGGTTTATTTAAAAGACTTAAGGGAATTAAAGGGAGACTTAGACCCCAATACAATAGTACTGGGGGACTTCAATACTCCATTCTCAGAGATAGACAGATCAACAGGACAGAAGATCAACAAGGAGACAGTAGATTTAAAGGACACTATAGCCCAAATGGACCTAACAGATATCTGCAGAACTTTTCATCCTACACTTAAAGAATTTACATTCTTCTCAGCAGTACATGGAACCTTCTCTAGGATTGACCACATACTAGGCCATAAAGCAAGTCTCAGCAAATTCAAAAGAATTAGAATCATACCATGCAGCTTCTCAGACCACAAGGGAATGAAATTGGAAATTAGCAACTCGGGAATCCCCAGAGCATGTACAAACACATGGAGACTCAACAACATGCTCCTGAATGAACAATGGGTCATAGAAGAAATTAAAAGAGAAATCAAATATTTCCTGGAAGTAAATGAGGATAACAGCACATCATACCAAAACCTATGGGATACAGCAAAAGCAGTGTTAAGAGGAAAGTTTATATCAATAGGTGCCTACATCAAGAAATTGGAAAGGCACCAAATAGATGAACTTTCAACTCATCTCAAGGATCTAGAAAATCAGCAGCAAACCAGACCCAAACCCAGTAGGAGAAGAGAATTAATTAAAATCAAAGAAGAAATCAACAGGATTGAATCCAAAAAAAACATTACAAAAAATCAGCCAAACGAGGAGCTGGTTTTTTGAAAAAATAAACAAAATTGACACCCCATTGGCCCAACTAACTAAAAAAAGAAGAGAAAAGACCCAAATCAATAGGATCAGAGATGAAAAAGGAAACGTAACAACAGACACCACAAAAATAAAAAGAATCATCAGAAATTACTACAAGGACTTGTATGCCAGCAAACAGGGAAATCTATCAGAAATGGACAGATTCCTGGACACATACAACCTACCTAAATTGAGCCAGGAAGACAGAGAAAACCTAAACAGACCCATAACTGACACAGAAATTGAAACAGTAATAAAGGCCCTCCCAACAAAGAAAAGCCCAGGACCAGATGGATTCACAGCTGAATTCTACCAGACATTTAAAGAAGAACTAACCCCAATTCTCCTCAAACTATTCAGAGCATCGAAAAAGAAGGAATCCTCCCAAATTCTTTCTATGAAGCCAGCATCACCTTAATTCCTAAGCCAGAAAAAGATACAGCATTGAAAGAGAATTACAGGCCAATAACCCTGATGAACATAGATGCAAAAATACTCAATAAAATTCTGGCCAATAGAATGCAACATCACATTAGAAAGATCATGCACCCAGACCAAGTGGGATTTATCCCTGGTATGAAGCGATGGTTCAATGTTCGCAAAACAATCAACGTGATACACTACATTAACAGACTGCAGAAGAAAAACCATATGATTCTCTCAATAGACACAGAGAAAGCATTTGATAAAATACAACACCCTTTCATGATGAAAACCCTAAGCAAACTGGGTATGGAAGGAACATTCCTCAATACAATCAAAGCAATTTATGAAAAACCCACGGCCGGTATCCTATTGAATGGGAAAAGTTGGAAGCATTTCCACTGAGATCGGGTACCAGACAGGGATGCCCACTCTCACCATTGCTCTTCAATATAGTTCTGGAAGTCTTAGCCAGATCTATTAGGCAAGAAAAAGAAATTAAAGGGATAGAAATTTGGAAGGTAGAACTCAAACTATCCCTCTTTGCAGACGATATGATTCTTTATTTAGGGGACCCAAAGAACTCTACTAAGAGACTATTGGAACTCATAGAAGAGTTTGGCAAAGTAGCAGGATATAAAATCAATGCACAAAAATCAACAGCCTTTGTATACACAGACAATGCCATGACTGAGAAAGAACTTCTAAATTCAATCCCATTCTCAATAGCTACAAAACCAATCAAATACCTTGGAATAAACTTAACCAAGGACATTAAAGATCTCTACGATGAAAATTACAAAAACTTAAAGAAAGAAATAGAAGAGGATACCAAAAAATGGAGAAATCTCCATGCTCATGGATTGGAAGAATCAATATCTTCAAAATGTCTATTCTCCCAAAAGCAATTTATACATTCAATGCAATACCAATCAAGATACCAAAGGCATTCTTCTCAGATCTGGAAAAAATGATGCTGAAATTCATATGGAGACACAGGAGACCTCGAATAGCCAAAGCAATCCTATACAACAAAAACAAAGCCGGAGGCATCACAATACCAGATTTCAGGACATACTACAGGGCAGTTGTTATCAAAACAGCATGGTACTGGTACAGAAACAGATGGATAGACCAATGGAACCGAATAGAAACACCAGAAATGAACCCAAACATCTACAGCCAACTCATATTTGATCAAGGATCCAAAACCAATCCCTGGAATAAGGACAGTCTATTCAATAAATGGTGCTGGGAAAATTGGATTTCCACGTGCAGAATCATGAAGCAGATCCCTACCTTTCACCTTACACAAAAAAATCACTCAACTTGGATCAAAAACTTAAATCTATGACCAAACACCATCAAATTATTGGAGAGCATTGGAGAAACCTTGCAAGATATAGGCACAGGTAAAGACTTCTTGGAAAATACCCCAGGAGCACAGGCAGTCAAAGCCAAAATTAACTATTGGGATTGCATCAAACTGAGAAGTTTCTGTACTGCAAAAGAAACAGTCAGGAAACTGAATAGGCAACCAACAGAATGGGAAAAAATATTTGCAAACTATACTACAGATAAAGGATTGATAACCAGAATCTACAAAGAAATCAAGAAACTCCACAACATCAAAACAAACAATCCACTTAAGAGATGGGCCAAAGACCTCAACAGACATTTTTCAAAAGAGGAAATCCAAATGGCCAACAGGCACATGAAAAAATGTTCAGGATCACTAGCCATCAGGGAAATGCAAATCAAAACCACAATGAGGTTCCACCTCACCCCGGTTAGAATGGCCCACATTCAGAAATCAACCAACAATAGATGCTGGAGAGGATGTGGGGGAAAAGGGACACTAACCCACTGTTGGTGGGAATGCAAACTGATTAAGCCACTATGGAAGTCAGTCTGGAGATTCCTCACAAGCCTGAATATAACCCTACCATTCAACTCAGCCATCCCACTCCTTGGAATTTACCCAAAGGAAATTACATTGGCAAACAAAAAAGCCATCTGCACATTAATGTTTATTGCAGCTCAATTCACAATAGCTAAGACCTAGAACCAACCCAAATGCCCATCAACAGTAGACTGGATAAAGAAACTATGGGACATGTACTCTATGGAATACTATACAGCAGTAAGGAACAATGAAACCCAGTCATTTGCAACAAAATGGAGGAATCTGGAGCACATCATGCTGAGTGAATTAAGCCAGTCCCAAAGAAACAAATATCATTTGTTTTCCCTGATCGGCGACAACTAACTGAGCACCAAAGGGTAACCTGTGGAAGTGCAATGGACACTATGAGAAATAGTGACTTGATCAGCTATGGTGCTGACTGTTGATACAATGTAACACTTTATCTATTTTGGTATTTTTTTTGTAAACTTTGTAATTAACACACAATTATTCTGAGGTGTCTAAATCTTAACTGAAAAGTGATCCCGGTTAAATATAAGAATGAGAAAAGGAGAGGGAGGAGATGTATAATAGGGGACATGCTCAATTGGATTTGCCCCAAATGATGAAGTTAGAAACGTGCCAGGGGATTCTGATACAATCCCATCGAGGTGGCATGTACCAATGCCATCTTACCAGCCCAGGTGATCAATTTCAGTTCACAATTGATCACACTGATAGGTCTAAGAGTCAATGGAATCACACAAACAAGATTAATGTCTGCTAATACTAACTGATAAAAAAAGGGGGGGGGGGGAGAGAAGGATCCAACATGGGAAGCAGGATACACAGCAGACTCATAGAATGACAGATGTCCTAAATAGCACTCTGGCCTCAGAATCAGCCCTTAAGGCATTCGGATCTGGCTCAAGAGCCTATGAGAGTATTTTAGGCATGGAAAGCCAAGACATGCTGGGAAAAAAAAAAAAAGATGAAGAAGAAGACCTAAATGAAGGATCTCAGCGAGTGTGATCCCAGTGGAAAGAACGGGGCCATCAAAGTAGGAGGTAACTTTCTCTGAAGGGAGGAGAGAACTTCCACTTTGACTATGGCCTTGTCGGAATAGGATCAAAGTCGGCAAACCCTAAAGGCTTCCATAGCCTCGGCAACTCATGGCTAGAGCCTAGGGAGATTACTGATGCCATAAACAAGAGTGTTAAATTGTTAAATCAACATCAGGAGTCATTGTGTACTTGTGTCCCATGTGGGATCTGTCCTTAATAGGTTGTCAAAGGTGAAGTAATGATATAGCTAGTACTGAAACAGTATTTTTACACTTTGTGGTTATGTGTGGGTGCAAACTGATGAAAGATTTGCTTAGTATATACTGAATCGATCTTCTGTATATAAAGATAATTGAAAATGAAAAAAAAAAACCCTTGGTTTTAAATTGGAAATTACATAGAAAAATAATCAATCTTTTTTAAAAAAAAATATCTTGCAGAATCTCGGTCATTAATGTGATGTACACTGTTACTTAATGCTATAACTAGTACTCCAACAGTATTTTTCACTTTGTATTGCTAGGTGAGGACAAACTGTTGAAATCTATATATATGCTAAACTGATTTTCTATATATAAAGACAATTGAAAATGAATCTTGATGGGAATGGAAGGGGAGAGTGAGTGGGAGGGGGGAGTGTTGCAGGTGGGAGGGAAGTTTTGGGGGGGTAAGCCTTTGTAATCCATGAGCTGTACTTTGGAAATTTATATTCACTAAATTAAAAAAATAATAATATAAATTACAAAATAATTAAAGATGAAATTAAAAGCATATGCTGCGCCAAAATAAACTCTCCTCTCTTAAAATAACAATGGTTAGCATTTGGCTTGTATCCTTCCAGACACAATTTTGCAGTCACATACAACCAGATGTTATATGAATGTGAATATTTAGTTATTTAAGTGTAATTTACAATAAATACAACTACAGATGCATTCTGGAACTTTTTTCAAAAATACAACTTGTAATATTTTTTATCTGCATACACTTATCATTTTTTTAACCAGAATGACAGTTGTCCATAATTAATCTAATTATTCTCTATGGATTTAGGTTATTTTCTATTTTTTACTATTATAATCAATGTTATAATCAATAATATTTTACTATTATATAATCAATATACACATTCTTGCAAATTGTTTTGTAGATAGAGAAATACTTCCGTAGACACACATCATACTGATAGAATTGCTGGGGAATTTTGAAAATTTCTCTTAAATTTTTTAATTTGAAAGAAGCTACCAAATTTCCCTAAAAAAAAAATACACACATACACACCCTCCAACAGTGTATGAGACTCTCTTTAAAAAACACTCTAATATGGAATATTACTGGCTAACTTTAATTTTTAAAATTTTAATCACGAACTGCAAAGATAATCTATGTAAGGTATTTTTTCACTGCCAGCAAAACAAAAAAATCCCTGATGTCATTTCATTTCTCTCCTATCCTTCCCATACCATCCCCAATTTCTGCCAACCTCCACATTAGAATCATCTGTTGTTTTATATTTTAGATGTTTTGAAATGTTTCATTTACTTGAAAAAGCAAGATAAAGAGGATGAGATAAAGAGATAAGAGATCTTCTATCTGCTGGTTCACTTCCCAAATGACAACAAGGGCCAGGATTAGGCCGGGCCAAAGCCAGGAGCCAGGAACTTCATCCATGTCTTCCAGAGAGGTGGCAGGGGTCCAAGCACCTGGGTCATATTTCTCTGCCTTCCCAGGCACACTAGCAGAAAGTTGGACTGGAAGCAGAGTAGCCTGGACTTCCATCCAGCATTATTGTATAGGATGTTGGCATCAGAAATGGCAGGTCAACCAGCTGTGCTATAACTCCGGGCTCCCAGATCAAACTATAGAGACTTAGCTGCTAGTTTTGCTAGTATCTTCCCTTTCTAGTGTTACATGTGTCCCTTTTCATCCTTGTGCTTATTTTTTATTTTACTAGAATATATCCTCAAATAATTCCCTCAAATAGGGGTGATGGGTAGAAAGATTTCTAAGCCTCAAGATGTCCAAAAATATCCTCAGCCTTCACTCTTCAATGCTCCTGTGACTAGGAATAGAAGTCCAAGGTTATGATACTTTGGTCTCGGAATTTGAAGATGTTATTTTATTATTTATGCACTCGATATTGCTTAACAAAAGCTTGATGGCAATCATAATTTCACTCATTTATATGTAGGCTGTTGCTTGTCTCTGACAGTTTTTAAACATTTCCCTTCCTTCTTGGAGAGCTGACGTACCACCAGTGTCCAGCGGTAATCCTCTCCCTGTGTATCCTTTTGAGTACCCACAGTCCTTGCAACCTGGAGATTTTCTCCTTTTATTTAATTGATCATATTCTCCTATCCATTCTCTCCCTGCTTGCCCAGGGTACTGTTATTTCATGGATGCAGGTATTCAAGGTCTATATTCTATGTCTTTTGACTTTCTTTCCCTCACACTTTATTTCTCTTTTATTTCCTTGAAAGGCAGAGATACATAGAGACAAGGAGAGACAGAAAGAGAAAATTTTTCGATCTGCTGATTCACCCCCCCAAGTGACTGCAAAGGCCAGGGCTGGGCTAGGCCAAAGCAAGGAGCCATGGACTTCATTGGGGCCTGCTTGGTGGGGAACCACGCTGTTTGGCCATCTTCTACTGTTTTCCCAGGCCGTTAATGGAGCTGGATCAGAAGTGGAGCAGCTGGGACTTGAACCAGCACTCTATGGGATGTTGGCATTGCAGGCAATAGCTTAACCTGCTATGCCATAATGCCAGCCCCTCCTTCACACTTTCTATGGTAGAAAGAATAAAGCCTCACGCTTAGCACCCGAGAGGTCCACAGTCTGTTATCCAGAATATATCAATATGTTACCTTTTGTGGCAAATGGGACTTTGCAGATCTCATTAAGCCAAGGTTCCTGAAATGGGGAGATTAATCTGGCTGTCTGACTGAACCCTGTGTAATCTCAAGATGCTTGGAAGAGGGCAGCAGGAGTGTCAGTCAAAGGAGATGTGAAAACAGAAGCATATGGCACAGACAAGGAGGGAAGGCTTGAAGATGCTGTGCTGCTGAATTTGAAGATAGAGGAAGGCAGGTGGACTTTAGATACTAGAAAAGGACCAGATTCTCTCCTAGAGCCTACAGAGGGAACAGAGTCTTGCCCAGTGAATTGGAACCAACACGCAAGGCTGCTTCCCTGGCATTAAAAGTAGAACACAGACCCAAATGGCTCAGACTGATGATGGACAGAGAAGTACTGGAGGTGTGGCTCCTGACAGCCTGGGCTTCCTGCTTTCCCGCCACTTCCTTCAAATGGACCATTCAGGCATTTGCCCTAGACCTTAAAGTGACCCACACCCGTTCCTTTATGAATGCTGCTATTTGCACCCCCTCGCTTTCTCTCTGACTCGTCACTCTTGTCTGTATGAGCTGGGGATGGAAGACTACCCTCATTTCTCCTTGCATGCTCCCGACCCAGATCTGTAAGTAATAATCTTTGAATTTATTTCGTACTGTGGTGTTATGTTGAGTTTATGTCTCTATCTGAAAAACCAGAGGTGGATTTTCTCCAGGATGCCAGGAAGAACACAAGGTCAAGCTCCCAGTTCCGACTGATGGTCAGGCAGCATGGACCAGACACAGGTCAGATATGAGCCCCAGCGACATCTGGCCATGCAAACACGTCTCCTACATGAGGGCCTGGGTCACAAGTCAGACCACCAGGCATTAATCCAGCCATCCAGTAAAATAAGTATCCTGGGAACACTGTGCTCAGAGCGTGGATGCCCACGTCCAGATCCCCTTCATTTCCTTTTAGGTCAGACTTGCTGACTGCTCTGTTTCCATGAAGCCCAGTGTAGCTGGGTGCTCCCAGAACACAAGCACCCTGATTTTAAAACTGATTTCTCAAACTCCAAGATAATAAATCTGGGTTGTTTTAAGTCACCAAATTTTCAGCTTAAATAACTCACTCCATCTTTCAGAACACAGATTGAATTTTTAGCCCTATCCTTAGAAGTATTTGGTCTGCAAACCAAGACATGTTGTACTGGATATGATGGTTGCTGCTTGCAAGAACCCCAGCTGCTTTATCCTCCCTTCAAGGGACTGCTTACCTTTCACGGATGCAACAGCCACTCAGATCTGAGAACGCTCATCGTGCCTTTTATCAAATGTTCTTTGTTTCTCTATTACCCCCATTTCCTCCTTGTTAGTCTTCCTGTTTGCTGAATTTGGCAGCTCTTATGATAGTTGTCCTTAACTGCGTGGTGATTCTTGATTGTTTGCCCTTTACTGTATTTGAAAATCTTATTCTCGAATGATGGGTCTGATTCCTCAAGCCTGTCCTTGGTGATTATAGAAGCTGGACAATAAAGAAGATTTGGTGGAAGGAATATAGCTTACCATTTGAGTCTCAGGGGCCCTTTACATAGGTCAGGAGGTGACAGGAACATGCCAGTGCAGCTTCAGGACTAGAAGTTGGGACAGATGCCGGTCAATGCACCATTCCTGCGGGGGCCACTTCCTGAATGCCAGTCTCTTCTCTTTCTCTCTGAGTCAGGAATTGCTGTACTCCTCCCTTATAAGGAGGCTTACACTTCTGTGTGTATCTTGAGAAAATGCTAGAGTAAAGTTTTCCCATTTCCTTTTTAGTTTTAGTAGTGTGTGTGTGTGTGCGTGTGTGTGTATTCATGCACCTGCTTGAGTCTCTGGTTCTTCCTCTCCTGTTTTTGTGGCATTGAGAGTTATTTAAACATTTGTTTCCATTTAGCTTCCTTTTTCCTAAACTTAAAGATGTAAGTTATCTGCCTGAATTAAAGCTCTTAATGTGTGAAATTTGATTTTTTGCATTCTGCCCAAAATAATATATACAAATCTCAATTTTGTCTTATTCAAAAATCTTATATAACATGAGAGCTTATCCTGAAGATTTACTATTGTTCCCACTTCAAAAGGGAATCCTTCACTTACAAAGGTGCTTCTCTACCCCACAGATGCCAGAACCAACAGAGGAGTGGCAAAACACTCATGAGTGAAGTTCACTCACTTGTAAAAATAATCTGAATCCACCTTTAAAAATAAATATGATACTAATAATGTCTAAAATAAAAAATAAAGAAATCTGTTGTCCTCAAAGAATACAGGAATAAAGTATCACATAGTATTCCAATTTGATACAAAACTCCAAAGTCAAAAATCGCAGAACTGGGAGGAACATTGAATCCTACCAATCCAAGACCCTCATTTTACAAACAAACTATCTAAAGTCCTTTAATGCTAAATGATTTTCCAAAGTTACAAAGTCTCTGAGTACAGAAGCAAGATGGACAGCCCTTACCCACTGTGCTTCTACAATAACGTGCTCAGAGTTCACCTCTATCTACTGGTGCTTAGGTATCTGGCACCACCACAAAGTGAATTCTCTGATTAGCAATTGTATTGACAATACAGAAGACACTTTCCAATATGTACTGTGGCACTTTCAAACTCACTCTTCAAATACATGAGACAGGACAATGAGAGCATGGAAGCTGCCACCCAGTCCTCTAATCTGATTGCAGCTCCAGTACTGATGAGCTGGCTGCCCTGGAGTGAGTCATGGAGCTGCACTGCAGATACTTCCCTGCTTCTTCTCAGATGTCATTTTTATTAGTACGCCATTTCCTCTAAGATTAAAAAAAGCTTTCTTTTAGGGACCATCAAAGAAGGATGTACCTTTCTCTGAAGGGAGGAGAGAACTTCCACTTTGATTATGGCCTTGTCTAAATAATGTCAGAGTTTGTGAAATCAAGAGGCTTCAATAGCCTTGGCAGTTCATGACAAGAGCCTTGGGTGATTACTGACATCATGAATAAGAGTGTCAATTGTTAAACCAACAACGGGAGTCACTGTGCACTTACTCCCCATGTAGGATCTCTGTCCTTAATGTGTTGTACTATGAGATTAACGTTAAAACTACTCTTCAAACAATACATTAAACTTTGTGTGTCTGTGTGGGTGAAAACTATTGAAATCTTTACTCAGTACAGAGTTGATCTTTCGTATATAAAGATAATTAAAAATGAATCTTAATTAACAATGGGATGGGATAGGGAGTAGGAGATGGGATGGTTTGTGGGTAGGAGGGTGGTTATGGGGGGAAGAACTGCTATAATCCAAAAGTTATACTTTTGAAATTTATATTTATTAAATAAAAGTTTTTGGGGCGGAGCCAAGATGGCGGATAATGAGGACATGCGCCGATAGTCTGGAAAATAAAGTTTCATAAAAGTGGAATTACTGTAGGCTCAGGAAAAGACTCAAGAAAAAAACTGCAGAGGAAATGCTTCTGGATCTAGTGGATGTGACACAGAGGACCTACAAGGAGCCCACCGCGTGGAAACCCAACCGCGGGAGCCGAGCCGCAGAATCTCGCCAGTGCCAGCACAGGAATAAATGGGAGGTAAGACAAAAGCCTCAGAAACGCGAGACATTGGTGAGGAAAGGCAGAGGCCCCTCCCTCCACTTGAGCAAAACAAAGAGCAGGCACCATTTTACATATGTAAAGCGGCAATGAGTACACAAACTCAGTAACTTTGGGTCTATGGTGAAACTTGAGAACACATTGAGGGCTGCATAAACTCTGTGTGGTCCCAGGGGTAGATCAAACGAATACTCACAGAGGCCAGATTTCAACTACCCTCAATTCCACTCAGCCATTCGAATTACTTCCCAACTGAGTCAAAAAAAAAAAAAAAGAGAGAGAGAGAGATCCAGCAAGGAGCAAGGTGAGTCACTTTTTGCACAGCCTTAAACCTGAAGAATCAAGCAGAGCTCTCTAGCCACACCCATCACAGCCTCTAAGGATCCATCAAAGTAGACAGCCCACTTAGAGGTATAGTATAACGAGAAAAAATCACCACAGCAAAAAAAAAAAAAAAAAAAAAAAAACCATAAATTATCTCCAACATGCCAAACAACAAACGTAGAAGCCGAGGTAACAAGAGCAAGGAAGACACTATCATGCCCCCAAATGAACAAGACACCCCAATGCAAGATTATGAAGATGAAGAGATAGAGGAAATGCAAGAAGCAGATCTCAAAAAATTGATAAGAACATTAAGAAGTTCTCAAAAACAAATTCTTGAACTACAGAAATCCTTAATGGACAAGATAGAAAATCTCTCTCGAAAAAATGAAATATTAAGGAGGAATCAAAATGAAATGAAACAACTAGTAGAACATGAAACTGTGATAGTGACAAGAAACCATAATGAAATGAAGAACTCAATAGATCAAATGACAAACACATTAGAGAGCCTTAAAAACAGAATGGGTGAAGCAGAAGAGAGAATATCGGAATTAGAAGACAGAGAACAGGAAAGGAAACAGTCAAATCAAAGAAAAGAAGAAGAAATAAGAAATCTAAAAAATATGTCAGTAATCTACAGGATACTATTAAAAAACCCAACATTCGGGTTCTAGGAGTTCCTGAAGGCATGGAGAGGGAGAAAGGATTAGAAGGCCTTTTTAGTGAGATACTAGCAGAAAATTTCCCAGGTTTGGAGAAGGACAGAGGCATCCTAGTACAGGAAGCTCATAGAACCCCTAATAAACATGACCAAAAGAGATCCTCACCACAACACGTCGTAATCAAACTCACCACAGTGAAACATAAAGAAAAGATCCTAAAATGTGCAAGAGAGAAACACCAGATTACTCTCAGAGGATCTCCAATTAGACTCACAACTGACTTCTCATCAGAAACCCTACAAGCTAGGAGGGAATGGCGAGATATAGCCCAGGTACTAAGAGAGAAAAACTGCCAGCCCAGAACATTATATCCTGCAAGGCTCTCATTTGTGAATGAAGGTGAAATAAAGACCTTTCACAGCAAACAGAAATTGAAAGAATTTGTCGCCACTCATCCAGCCCTGCAAAAGATGCTTAAAGATGTGATACACGCAGAAACATGGTCACCAATATGAAAGAAGGTAAAGGAAGGAAACCTCATAGCAAAAGATCACAGGAATCTGAAACCAGATATTAGAAAATATCTTTGGCATTAAGTGGGGAAGAGGACCATCAGTACACACAGGTTGGGAGTAGAGCCATTGGTGGTAGAGTAGAGGTTATGATTACAAAGCAATGAGGCCCAAGTGTGCTAGACAGGGTCTAGAACAAAGGACAGAGTCATTATTAGATGTGCTAAGAAAGGTGCTGTATAATCTACAATTAAGTTTTCTGATTGAGAGGCAAATAGAACCTGATAGAAGGGGCTTAATAATAATCTGGTGGGCTTTAGGCCTTGTAAGTTAAGAGGCCCAGACCTACCTATCTCTTCACATGGGGTATATCCTAAGGGAGGTGTGAACCTCCTAGGGGAAGGCACTCTGTTGACTTTCATTACTTGGCTGGCCTGGGAGGAGAGCTGGCCAGGTAAAGGCAGGGGGCATCTCTAACAAGAAATTTACAGTTCTGCCTGCAATGTTGCTGACCCTACTTGGCTGTCCCCTCAACTGCAGTGGTCACTTTGGAAGTTGGGCTGAGTGAAGGGCTTTTCAGCTTAGAGCCAATAAGATCTGTGGCTCTGACCTGGGCATCCTTCGACTCCAGGGCAGGTCCATTTCCAGTGATCTAACTCTTGGCAGAGCTGCCAGGGCTCTTCACAAGCTGACTTCTGCTGAAGCCCAGGCTTACCACATTGAAAGCCACTGCAGTGGACTGGCCTGTTGGGTCTCCTTGAGGGCAGATCACTGTACAGATCAGCCATTAATAGGCCTGCCACCCATTGCTTCTGATGCCTAGCTTTCTTTTCCTCCTGGTTTGTGTTAAAGCAGACCAGAGGATGCAAGTCAAGGGAGTGCCCGTGTCCCATCTCTAATCTTCGGTGGCCTGAACTACAAGTCTATAGTCACAGGCATGTTCTGTAGTAGTTTTTCTAAGGTAGACAATGCCCATGAGGAAAATTATATTCTCACTTTAAAACTTTCTTTCCCTTTGGTCTGAAAGGGAGGTTTTTTCTACTTACTGTATACTTTGCTGATGGCGAAGTGAATCTAGCTATGAGATTATTATTTAAGTTCTTATTTTGGCTATGCTATTACAGAAAAATGTTAGCCATCTCTTTTATAAGGTCTAAAGATTAAATTGTGCATCCTACAGATTCCTTCATAATAGAATTAGTTCCCTACCTTGAAGAGAATAGAGAAATGAAAGAACAAGTTGGGCTTAGAATAGAGAAATGAGGGAGCAAGTCCTAGATCGCTTGCTGACAATAGCAATATCGCATGAATACTTAGCAAACCATTTCAACCATTAGATAACAGCTTAAGAAAACATTTACCAGAAGGTCCAATGCCTTCTATAAATTTTAAGAATCATGTATTTGAAAACACCTCTTAAATATCTAACATGGTGTAGTTTGTTTAACCAGTAAACTTAAGCACAACCATATAAAATGTTTTTAGTTTCTTTCTACCAACAAGTTTAAAACATATGATACACAGATTCAGGTCACACAAATTAAAATGTATCTTTGATTGATTTTAGCAGCTTAAATTTATGGACAATCTTATCTATAAGCCATTTAAAATAAAACTCTTAATAAAATTTCCCCATGTGGACCTACAATATGTACACACATATAACATAGCATACTAGACCAATATAGCATTTTTAATAATAGCTTTTAAAATCTTTAACTCTTTTTGTAGATTGCCAATTGATTTGAATTGCTTTTTTAGTAACCTCAGTTAACCATACTTTCTCTCAGTTGGTTCTGCTAATACATTATTGGCTTCATCTGTTTACAGAGCCATCCCAAAGTACTGAATACAATGGAAGTGGCTGGAAAAAGTCCATAGGAACCTATAGGAGGACAGCTAAACACAGAACCAACAACGCTTTAGTTTTGTGAGCAGCAAATCATATATAACTGTGGATGACAAAAGACTTTAAGTCGCCATGTTTAAAATTATAAACTCATAGACCAAATTTGATCTTGTTACAAGGTGATTATTCAAATCTTTGAAAATAAGCACATATTTACAAAACCCATAGCTCTTAATGCTGTATAATTGTTCAAACCTGGTTAATACCACTCTTAGGATCATTGGTTACTATCCTCACCCTGTCTTTTATGACCTTGTCTAAATATGATTAGAGTCGGCAAACTTGGAAGGCTTCCATAGCCTTGGCAACTCATGATGACAGCCTAGGGTGGTTATTGGCGCCATAAACTAGAGTGTCAATTTGTTGGGTCAACAACAGGAGCCACTGTGCACTTGCTCCTCATGTGGGATCTCTGTCCTTAATGTGCTGTACATTTTGATTTGATGCTATAACTAGTACTCAAACAGTATGTTTCACTTTGTGTGTCTATGTGAGTGCAAACTGTTGAAACCTTTATACTAAATTGATCTTCTGTATGTGAAGAGAATTGAAAATGAATCTTGATGCAAATGGAAGGGGAGAGGGAGCGGGAGAGGGGAGGGTTGCGGGTGGGAGGGAAGTTATGGGAGGGGGAAGCCACTGTAATCCATAAGCTGTACACTGGAAATTTATATTCATTAAATAAAAGTTAAAAAAAAAAAGAAAATATCTTTGGCAAATGGCAGGGCAAAGTTACTCCTTCTCAATAGTCACATTGAATGTTAATGGCTTGAACTGTCCAGTTAAAAGACACCGATTGGCTGATTGGGTTAAGCAACAAAACCCATCTTTTTGCTGCTTACAAGAAACTCATCTTTCCAACAATGATCCATACAGACTGAAAGTGAAAGGCTGGAAAAAGATATACCATGCCAACAGAAATGAAAAAAGAGCAGGCGTAGCCATCTTAATATCGGACAACATAAACTTTACCACAAAAACTGTTAGGAGAGACAAAGAGGGGCACTATTTAATGATTAAGGGATCCATTCAACAGGAAGATATAATGATTATCAATGTATATGCACCTAATTACAGGGCACCAGCTTATTTAAAAGACTTGTTAAGGGAATTAAAGGGAGACTTAAACACCAATACAATAATTCTGGGGGACTTCAATACTCCACTCTCAGAGATAGACAGATCAACAGGACAGAAGATCAACAAGGAGACAGTAGATTTAAAGGACACTATAGCCCAAATGGATCTAACAGATATCTACAGAACATTTCATCCTACATATAAAGACTTTACATTCTTCTCAGCTGTACATGGAACCTTCTCTAGGATTGACCACATACTAGGCCATAAAGCAAGTCTCAGCAAATTCAAAAGAATTAGAATCATACCATGCAGCTTCTCAGACCACAAAGGAATGAAATTGGAAATTAGCAACTCGGGAATCCCCAGAGCACGTGCAAACACATGGAGATTGAACAACATGCTCCTGAATGAACAATGGGTCATAGAAGAAATTAAAAGAGAAATCAAAAATTTTCTGGAAGTAAATGAGGATAACAGCACAACATACTAAAACCTATGGGATACAACCAAAGCAGTGTTAAGAGGAAAGTTTATATCAATAGGTGCCTACATCAAGAAATTAGAAAGGCACCAAATAGATGAGCTTTCAAGTCATCTCAAGGATCTAGAAAATCTGCAGGAAAACAAACCCAAACCCAGTAGGAGAAGAGAATTAATTAAAATCAAAGAAGAAATCAACAGGATTGAATCCAAAAAAAACATTACAAAAAATCAGCCAAACGAGGAGCTGGTTTTTTGAAAAAATAAACAAAATTGACACCCCATTGGCCCAACTAACTAAAAAAAGAAGAGAAAAGACCCAAATCAATAGGATCAGAGATGAAAAAGGAAACGTAACAACAGACACCACCGAAATAAAAAAGAATCATCAGAAATTACTACAAGGACTTGTATGCCAGCAAACAGGGAAATCTATCAGAAATGGATAGATTCCTGGACACATACAACCTACCTAAATTGAGCCAGGAAGACATAGAAAACCTAAACAGACCCATAACTGACACAGAAATTGAAACAGTAATAAAGGCCCTCCCAACAAAGAAAAGCCCAGGACCAGATGGATTCACTGCTGAGTTCTACCAGACATTTAGAGAAGAACTAACTCCAATTCTTCTCAAACAATCGAAAAAGAGGGAATCCTCCCAAATTCTTTCTATGAAGCCACCATCACCTTAATTCCTAAGCCAGAAAAAGATACGGCATTGAAAGAGAATTACAGGCCAATATCCCTGATGAACATAGACGCAAAAATCCTCAATAAAATTCTGGCCAATAGAATGCAACATCACATCAGAAAGATCATGCACTCAGACCAAGTGGGATTTATCCCTGGTATGCAGGGATGGTTCAACGTTCGCAAAACAATCAATGTAATACACTACATTAACAGACTGCAGAAGAAAAACCATATGATTCTCTCAATAGACGCAGAGAAAGCATTTGATAAAATACAACACCCTTTCATGATGAAAACTCTAAGCAAACTGGGTATGGAAGGAACATTCCTCAATACAATCAAAGCAATATATGAAAAACCCACGGCCAACATCCTATTGAATGGGGAAAAGTTGGAAGCATTTCCACTGAGATCTGGTACCAGACAGGGATGCCCACTCTCACCACTGCTATTCAATATAGTTCTGGAAGTTTTAGCCAGAGCTATTAGGCAAGAAAAAGAAATTAAAGGGATACAAATTGGGAAGGAAGAACTCAAACTATCCCTCTTTGCAGATGATATGATTCTTTATTTAGGGGACCCAAAGAACTCTACTAAGAGACTGCTGGAACTCATCGAAGAGTTTGGCAAAGTAGCAGGATATAAAATCAATCCACAAAAATCAAGAGCCTTTGTATACACAGGCAATGCCACGGCTGAGGAAGAACTTCTAAGATCAATCCCATTCACAATAGCTACAAAACCAATCAAATACCTTGGAACAAACTTAACCAAGGACGTTAAAGATCTCTACGATGAAAACTACAAAACCTTAAAGAAAGAAACAGAAGTGGATACCAAAAGATGGAGAAATCTTCCATGCTCATGGACTGGAAGAATCAATATCATCAAAATGTCTATTCTCCCAAAAGAAATTTATACATTCAATGCAATACCAATCAAGATACCAAAGGCATTCTTCTCAGATCTGGAAAAAATGATGCTGAAATTCATATGGAGACACAGAAGACCTCGAATAGCCAAAGCAATCTTGTACAACAAAAACAAAGCCAGAGGCATCACAATACCAGATTTCAGGACATACTACAGGGCAATAGTCATCAAAACAGCATGGTACTGGTACATAAACAGATGGATAGACCAATGGAACAGAATAGAAACACCAGAAATCAATCCAAACATCTACAGCCAACTTATATTTGACCAAAGATCCAAATCTAATCCCTGGAATAAGGACAGTCTATTCAATAAATGGTGCTGGGAAAATTGGATTTCCACATGCAGAAGCTTGAAGCAAGACCCATACCTATCACCTTACACAAAAATTCACTCAACATGGATTAAAGACTTAAATCTACGACCCGAAACCATCAAATTATTAGAGAGCATTGGAGAAACCCTGCAAGATATAGGCACAGGTAAAGACTTCTTGGAAAAGACTCCAGCAGTACAGGCAGTCAAAACCAAAATTAACATTTGGGATTGCATCAAATTGAGAAGTTTCTGTACTGCAAAAGAAACAGTCAGGAAAGTGAAGAGGCAACCGACAGAATGGGAAAAAATATTCGCAAACTATACTACAGATAAAGGGTTGATAACCAGAGTCTACAAAAAATCAAGAAACTCCACAACAACAGAACAAACAACCCACTTAAGAGATGGGCCAAGGACCTCAATAGACATTTTTCAAAAGAGGAAATCCAAATGGCCAACAGACACATGAAAAAATGTTCAAGATCACTAGCCATCAGAGAAATGCAAATCAAAACCACAATGAGGTTCCACCTCACCCCGGTGAGAATGGCTCACATTCAGAAATCTACCAACAATAGATGCTGGAGAGGATGTGGGGAAAAAGGGACACTAACCCACTGTTGGTGGGAATGCAAACTGATTAAGCCACTATGGAAGTCAGTCTGGAGATTCCTCAGAAACCTGAATATAACCCTACCATACAACCCAGCCATGCCACTCCTTGGAATTTATCCAAAGGAAATTAAATTGGCAAATAAAAAAGCCATCTGCACATTAATGTTTATTGCAGCTCAATTCACAATAGCTAAGACCTGGAACCAATCCAAATGCCCATCAACAGTAGACTGGATAAAGAAATTATGGGACATGTACTCCATAGAATTCTATACAGCAGTAAGAAACAACGAAACCCGGTCATTTGCAACAAGATGGAGCAATCTGGAAAACATCATGCTGAGTGAATTAAGCCAGTCCCAAAGAGACAAATATCATTTGTTTTCCCTGTTTGGTGACAACTGAGCACCAAAGGGGAAACCTGTTAAGTGAAATGGACACTATAAGAAACAATGACCTGATCAGCTCTTGTCCTGACTCTAGATGTACAATGTAATACTTTATCCTTTTTAGTTTTTGTTGTTGTTGTTGTTGTTCTAGTACTAGTGGTTGAACTCTGTAATTAACACGCAATTATTCTTAGGTGTTTAAATTTTAACTGAAAAATGATCCCTGTTAAATTTAAGAGTGGAAAAAGAGAGGGAGGAGATGTACAATTTGGGACATGCTCAATCGGACTTGCCCCAAATGGTGGAGTTAGAAATGTGCTATGGGATTCCAATACAATCCCATCAAGGTGGCATGTACCAATGCCATCTCACTAGTCCAAGTGATCAATTTCAGCTCACAATTGATGGCTCTGATAGGTCTAAGAGTCAAAGGAATCACACAAACAAGACAAGTGTCTGCTAATACTAACTGATAGAATCAAAAAGGGAGAGAAGGATCCAACATGGGAAGTGGGATACACAGCAGACTCATAGAATGGCAGATGTCCTAAACAACACTCTGGCCTCAGAATCAGCCCTTAAGGCATTCGGATCTGGCTGAAGAGCCCATGAGAGTACTGTAGGCATGGAAAGCCAAGATACCATGGAAAAAAAAAAAGACCTAAATGAAAGATCTCTGTGAGTGAGATCCCAGTGGAAAGAATGGGGCCATCAAAGAAGGAGGTACCTTTCTCTGAAGGGAGGAGAGAACTTCTACTTTGACTATGACCCCGTCGGAATAAGATCAAAGTCAGCGAACTCTAAAGGCTTCCATAGCCTCAGCAACTCATGACTAGAGCCTAGGGAGATTACTGACGCCATGAACAGGAGTGTCAAATTGTTAAGTCAACAACAGGAGTCACTGTGTACTTACATCCCATGTGGGATCTGTCCTTAATGTATTGTCTAATGTGAAGTGAAGCTATAATTAGTACTAAAACAGTATTTTTACACTTTGTGTTTCTGTGTGGGTACAAACTGATGAGGTCTTTACTAATTATATACTGAATCGATCTTCTGTATATAAAGATAATTGGAAATGAAAAAAAAAACATGAATGGAAGGGGAGAGGGAGCGGGAAAGGGGAGGGTTGCGGGCGGGAGGGAAGTTATGGGAGGGGGGAAGCCATTGTAACCCATAAGCTATACTTTGGAAATTTATATTCAATAAATAAAAGTTTAATAAAAAAAACTGGTGTTAAATTGGAAATGGCATAGAAAATTAATTAATTTAAAAAAAATATTATGTAGGATATCTGTCTTTAATGTGCTGTACACTGTTATTTAATGCTATAACTAGTACTCCAATGGTAGTTTTTTCACTTTGTGTTGCTATATGGGGGCAAATTGTTGAAATCTTTACCGAATATATACTAAACTGATCTTCTGTATATAAAGAGAATTGAAAATGAATCATGATGTGATTGGAAGGGGAGAGGGAGCGGGAAAGGGGAGGGTTGAGGGCGGGAGGGAAGTTATGGGAAGGGGGAAGCCATTGTAACCCTTAAGCTGTACTTTGGAAATTTATATTCATTAAATAAAAGTTCAATAAATGAAAAAAATAAATAAATAAAAGTTTTCTATTTAAAAAAAAAAGCTTTCTTTTAGATTATGGACATACAGACACTTGTGATCTTTTCCAGCCCAACTGGATACACTGATAAAATTAGGATATGATCATCTTTCTAAGCAGGAAAATTGTGGGGCTGGTGTTGTAACATAGTAGGCTAACTCACCCTCTGTGATACTGGCATCCCATGTGGGTGCCAGTTTGAGTCCTGGTTGTTCCACTGCTGATCCAGATACCTGCTAATGAACCTGGGAAAGCAGTGGAAGATGATTCGATTGCTTGGGCCCCTGTACCCAAGTGGGAGACCCCAATTAAGTTCCTGGGTTCAGCCTGGCCCAGCCTTGGCCATTACAGCCATTTGGGGAGTGAACCAACAGATGGAAGATCTCTCTCTGTCTTGCTTTTCCTCTGTCTGTAACTCTGCCCTTCCAATAAATAAATAGGTACTTTTTAAAAAAGATTATATAGCAAGATGAATTTTTGAATAGCTGTGTCACAAATTCATGGTCCCATCACTTGCTACTCCTAGAGCTCAATGGACGTCCTCCAGGAATCACCTGACATCAATGTGAACTTGGCCAGCTTCAGAACTTTAGATCTGGCAGCTGGTTTATGTTGAACAGACACATCATTACAATTGGCTGTTTTCCAAATGGAGATTCAAACTTTCACTGAGAATCACCACACACACCAAGTAGGTTTTTCTGAATTGCTAAATGGAAATGAACCTGATTTAGTACAGAAGTATCATTTCAACTTTATACCAAGTACTTTACATTTTTTTTATTTTGCATTGCTTGCCAGCTATATTTTTGCAGAATATTGGAAATAATCCCCTCCAACTTAATTTGACCCTTTCCCATTTGATGGACATTTGTCTCCCTGTGTTTTCTGTTGATGTGAAATTTGCTTGACTGGTGTTTCTTTTAGATTAAACAACCCATAGGTAACCATGGGATGCAATTAAATGTTAAAGCTGTGGCTGTTTCCTCCTCTTTTTAACTCAAGAAAAATAATGCCAGTGGGATATGAACTCTGCCAAGACTTCTAGGATGGAACCAAGTATTGCATGGAGATCAAGCATGCATTACAATTTTGTGAAATGAACTCTTAGAAAACCATTAGTTCATTTCCCTATCTCTCTATGTAATGAAGCTTTCATTAGAATACATAATGCTTTAATCAGTCAACATTCATAACCACTGGTTCAAGACTAGACAAGGGAGCCCTTTCAATTAGAACAGGTACAAACTTAAGAATGTTCTATTATTGCTTTAAGAACTGTGCATTGGCAAGTTTCAATGAATAGGCTTTGTTTAAAAAAAATCAACCTTTAATGAGTAATATATGCCACTGCTAAACTTTATAAAAGCTTCCATATTTAGAAGCTGCAAGATTTGTAAATTTCCAAGTTCTGTACCTACCTGATGAGGTAGATTGTGGTGATGTCTATATAGACTTGCGATGTGGGGAAATACATGACCACTGCCCAGAGCACAGCAACCAGCCCATCTTGTTTGTGCCAAGGGCCACTTGGGTATTTATAGACATCATTGGCAATCCATACAAAATTATAAACTTAAAAGTAGCCTGCTGTAGAGTCTTTGAATTTTGAGTTCCACCTGCAGTTGCCATGGCAGGGCCACAGCAAAGGATTTCATGGGCCTTATGTGGCTTACAGGCTTGTTTACCCACCTACAGGGGTGCTCCCCACCCTTACTCCAGGTAAAAACTCCACTCAGACCATGAAGTATCACCCAGCCATGGTGCCCTCTTGCAGGACAAGACAGGGCTGAAGTTAACTCTTGGAAGGACCATTCTGCCATCTCCTGGGGTTGACGCTGAGAAAGGAAGCATATTCTGCTCCCCTTGTATCCATGGCACAGCAGATTTGAGCCTGGCATTGCAGTTGGTAGAGAAAATGAGCTTGCTCCTAACAAACACCCAGGCTCCTTATGGCTGTTTATATTTTTTTTCCGTTATGGAAATTTATATATATATATACAAAAGTAGAGGGGGATAGTTTAAAGAACCATCATGAATCATCACATACCTGCAACAATTGCCAATACTTTTCCTAACTTCTTTTAAGATCTGCTGCCTAAGATGTCTCAAGACTGCTGGCTACATGATTCCCAGGCGGTCAGGGAACTGCATTGCCCCAGGAGAAGACGCAGAGGGAGCAGTCATGCCTCTCACACCTCTTATTTCCTTCTCCTTTTTTCAGAAAATAAATTTACTTCCTGTCCCAAGAACCATAGAATCATAGATTTAAAGGGGGCTTAATTCCTTTTTCAATTCTGACTGGGGTATTGATTTGCTAGTCTCAATCGTGCTGTAATTTGGAACTGTCTTCCTTTCAAATACAAATAATTGACAAGTGAATTCCACTACTGAGCTCCCATACCAGTCTCTGCACGTGGTTTCTATTACTGCTGGGATTATGCCTTAAATTACTTCTCTTTTTTATTTTTAAATGAGTACTTTAAGTTTTATTTATGCTTTACAGGAATCTGGGAAAGTACTATTTTTTTATTTAAGGTAAACAAATTTCACAAATTTCATCTATACAGGTTTAGGAACACACAGATAATTCCCATCCTACCCTCCCTCCCACCCATGCGCCTACCCTTCCTTCTCCTTCCTCTCTTATTCCCTCTCTTAATTTTTACAATTACCTACTTTCAGTTTACTTTATATTCATAAGATCAACCTTGACTTCTGAATGAATCCTTGCCTTCCTACCAGGGTTTAAGGAAGATTTTGAATTATTTTTCACAACTGGAAAGTCAGTTTTTATAAAACAAGTGCTTATGAAATATGTATTGAATTTATTATTTTATCATTCATCATTTCTGCATAAATTACAGTTAGTCCTTATAGTCTAGCAGTTTCAAAAAATATCTTGAACTGAGGTGAAATGATGGTTCCACAAACTGTGATTTAAAACAATGGAGAGGGAAAGTAACTTGAGGAGCCAAACAACTTTATAAAAAAGTCACTCCGTAATTACACGTGCAAGAATACTTATCTCAAATTCCTAACACATGAATGAACTCAGCACTTAAACTACATGCATTTTCTTTTCCCCTACTAAAATGTTTGTCCTCTTCATAAAATAAAATGGTGAGGCAGGTGTTTGCCCTCGTGGTTGAAATGCTGGTTAGGATGCCTGCATCCTATATCGAAGTGACTGGGTTCAAAGCCCCAGATCCATTCTTAATTCCGACTCCCTACGGGTGTGTACCTTGGAAGGCAACAGGTGATGACTCAAGTGAGTACGTTTCTACTACCTACCTGGGAGACCGTGATGGAAGCCCAGTTTTCCAGGCATTTGGGGAATAAACCAGCAGATTGGAGCCCTTTCTCTCTCTCTCTCTCTCTCTCTCTCTCTCTCTCTCAAATAAATAAATAATTTCAAATAAAGTAAAATAGTTGTCACACTAATGACAAATATAGAAATACAAAGTCAAAGTGACTCTTGGCATATAATCCATGATCATCTTTCCATAGACAAAATTGGAATTTAAGGGACACATAGGCACTCCAAAACATTGTTAGAAAAACTGAATTAAAATTTAAGTTTGTTTGGGGATACAAACTTGTCAAAATCCATGCTCAGTTTTTCATAATATGCATTTGCATGAGTTCTTTTGAAGACCCAATATATGCATGGATTTATTTTTTTAACTTTTATTTAGTAAATATAAATTTCCAATGTACAGTTTATGGATTACAATGGCTTCCCCCCCCCCCCATAATTTCCCTCCCACTCGGACCCCTCCCATCTCCTGCTCCCTCTCCCATTCCGTTCACATCAAGATTCATTTTCAATTATCTTTATATACAGAAGATCGATTCAGTATATATTAAGTAAAGATTTCAACAGTTTGCACCCACACAGAAACACAAAGTATAAAATACTGTTTCAGTACTAGTTATAGCATTACTTCACAATGTACAGCACATTAAGGACAGAGATCCCACATGAGGAGTAAGTACACAGTGACTCCTGTTGTTGACTTAACAATTTGACACTCCTGTTCATGGCGTCAGTAATCTCCCTAGGCTCTAGTCATGAGTTGCCGAGGCTATGGAAGCCTTTTGAGTTCGCCAACTTCAATCTTATTTCTCTCCTCCCTTCAGAGAAAGGTACCTCCTTCTTTGATGGCCCCATTCTTTCCACTGGGATCTCACTCACAGAGATCTTTCATTTAGGTCTTCTTTTTTTTTTCTTCCAGAGTGTCTTGGCTTTCCATGCCTAAAATACTCTCATGGGCTCTTCAGCCAGATCCGAATGCCTTAAGGGCTGATTCTGAGGCCAGAGTGCTATTTAGGACATCTGCCATTCTATGAGTCTGCTGTGTATCCCACTTCCCATGCTGGATCATTCTCTCCCTTTTTTATTTTATCAGTTAGTGTTAGCAGACACTAGTCTTGTTTGTGTGATCCCTTTGACTCTTAGACCTATCAGTGTGATCAATTGTGAACTGAAGATGATCACGTGGACTAGTGAGATGGCATTGGTACATGAATTTAAAATACTTTGTGCGGGCGTGGGGGCAAATCGTTGAAATCTATGATTAGCATAGAGATGGTCCTTTATATATAAAGTCATACTAAAAATGATCCATAATGAAGAAGGAGTTGGGAGAGGGAATGGGAGGAGGGAAGGGAGGTAGAGGGCATGAAGGAAAGAACCACTTTATTCCTAAAGTTGTATCTATATAAAAATGAATGCATTAAATTAAAAAAAGAGAACAGATTTCATGTAGTTTTCATAGATACAATTCTAATGTAATGAGACTTTCCTCTCTCCCTCCCTCCTTCCATCCTTCCTTCTCCTTTTTTTCTTTAATTTTTGTTATAACATAGTTTCAATTTACTTTGTAATCACCAGCTTCATGCTTCACTAAATAGAGTTCAAGGATATGCATATCTTTTAATTCTATTCCCCACAGATTTTTGAAGTAGCCTTGTACCTCCATCCTGCATGTGAAATCCTTTTCAACACTTTCACTTGTCCATGAAAAACCTTTGGAAAAGGAAAGGCACATTGCCTCAAGTTTTAGAAACAAGAAGAGTTACTGAGATTAAGTCCCTACCTGATTACAGAGGGGATAAATGAAGCCCTAGGGGCATGAACTGCTCACCTCTGGGTCAGTCGGTAGATAATAAGCTTTTGCTGACTACATACTATGTACTAGATCCAGTGCTAGGCAATGGGTATATAATGATGAAGAACAACCTGGTCTGGCTTCAAGGAACTCAAAATTTAGTAAAAGGAAACCAACTTCTCAAGTGGATGCAAAGAACTAACACAGGTCTTATAATAAGACTGGTTTTACAGGGAACCCTAAGGTCATACATATTAAGCTATTCTACAGAGTAACAGGAGGGAAAATGCCTCATTAACTAAACCTTGAAAAGTGACTGGAATGTTGACCAAGGGGTCCAGGGCAAGCAGCTCAGGGGTTCTCAATGTGTCCCTTGCAGCCCTGTTAGCACTGGGAATTTAGGACTTCTACTTGTGCTGCTTCTACCTGTTCCTCTGTTGGTTTCCCAACATTCCTGTGCCTCATGTAAGGTGCATAGTTACGGATTTCATTCAAGGCACTCAGCCCATGCCTATTCGTTGCTAATATGCATAGATCTCTTTCTTGCCTTCTTAGGGCTCAGCACAGAAGGGAACATCAACCACTTTTTAATCTCTCATTCCAGAAAAGATAGAACTCCTTGGCAGTAAAAATGACAAATCATGGAGGTGGTTTGAAAATAATCACTGTACAAAGATCGTGAGGAGCTAAGGTTTGCCTCTCAAAGGGCAGGAATGACCCAAGACAGTTGCCAAATTAATTACTAAAGACAACAGCTACTGATTTACTGACCTGCCCTGTGCAAGAAGAATATCTCCTTACAACATCCTTGGAAGGTATTTGATGTTTCCTGAATTTTGTAACTGAATTTCAAGGGAGGAAAGTCATTCTTGTGGAGTCTATCAGTGGAAGAATGAGAACTCAATGTGTATCTGACTTCAGAAACCAATTCTGAAACTGCTCCTGTAGACAAGTATAATGCAATTGGACAGAATTGCACCCACCACATACAGAAATTAATGCCTTATACAGGATATACTCTGCATGCAGTTCAAATTTTTCAGTTCTATTCAGCAAATATGTAAGCAAAGATTGCAATGAAAGCCTAAGTAACTGGGCACTCAAAACCAAATAACCCAATTCCTGTCCTCAAGGAACTAAATTAAAATCTAATGGAAAGTCAGTGACAAGGTCATAAACAGCTTTACAAGCAGTCAAACTACTACTCTGATGCAAAGCTAAGCACTACAAGGGAGGTATAAATAAATGTTTTGGATGATCAAATGCAGAAGCTGCACAGACCAGAATTATAGTATTTACAGAATATTGATTTGTTCCAACTTCTGTTTTTAAATACTTTGCATTTTTAAGCTTATTTTATTCCACCTGGTGTGCATCCTTGTTCTTGATTCTTCTGTTAAAAGTGAGGAAAAGAAGATTTGAAAAACTAGGATAATTTGTCCAAGGATGCTGTCAAGTAAGAAGCTAAGTAGGGATAGGAACTTATGGTAGCATTAGGGACTGAACAGGACTTTGCTCCCCAAACTCAAGCAGATATTTAAACCACAAATTCTAAAGTCAACGATTAATGGATTAATGCCAATAATTGATGGATTATGGTGGAGACTTGATCTAATTATGGAGACAGGGAGGTAGAGCCAATGGGAGGTTTTTAGGTCGCTGGGGCTTGCCCTCAGAAGGTAGTTATTTTGAGAGAGTTGGTTACACATGCCAGGCATGCTTCCTGTGTCTCTGTGTCTCTCTCTGCTTCCTGAATCCCCACGTGATCATTTCTGTGCCCCTGCCAGCCTCCACCAGATTCTAGACTAATGTGATTGCCCAATCTTGAGCTGTGAACCTCCAACCTACAAGCCAAAATAAATCTTTTTCTTCCCGAGAAGCTTGCTTTAGGTCTTTCAGTTAAAACAATGAAAAGCTCATTAATACAGCTAGTATTCTCAGAGTCTATGTGCTCCACTGCCCAGATGTTCCCCCTAGACTGGGAGAGCCTCCCTGAGTAACAGATCTATGCAAAACCTGTCCCAAGAAAATGAGGGATTTCTGCGTTTCTGGCAGGTGACAGAGATGGGGATCCTTTGCTGTTATACCTTTATGATGCTGCTGTATCAAAACTGGAATGCAAGGTTGTTTTCTTGCTTCACAGAGGAAAAGGGGTATTAAAGATCAAGTGGTTAGACAAAGATCAGGCAATTGGTTAATGCCAGACAAGGAAATCCATCTGGGCCTCCCAACTTCGCATCCTTTGCATCAGAGAGTTCATTTGTCCCCAGCTGTCTCTGCTTCATCAATAACTCATTAAGCATTGCTTGCCCTGGAAGAACTATGCAACTCTAATTTCAAAACAAAATGAGATTATTGATGTGGAATTTTCCTCTTATTTAGCCCAAAGATAGGTAGGGGGGAAATTGCCCTCTCTTCCCTAAATGTAATTCTTTCACTCACATAAAGACAGTTATTCTAGCCCTTCTAAGTCTTTTTTTTTATTAGAATAAATGTCTGGGATTCTTTTATGTTTCCTCTCAGTTTTAGTTCTGGATAGTTTTTAAATACTTTTCATTACTTTATTCTGAAGGCTTTCCAAGGTCCCCTACAACTTGCTAAAATTCCAGGTTCCTACACAAAATTACAATAAAGATCTGACTAATGTCAATTCTAGATTCTATGATTAATGAGGCCCCCCAACTATTTTCTTGTTGAGAAAGATCTGATAAATTGTCTTAATATATAAAAATATGTGAAAATGTATGTATCTGGTGCATATTGTACTCATATTTAATCAGTTATAAACCTTTTCCTTCCATTTTCAGTGAATACTAATCAATGATAAGGCTATACTTTTTATTTTTTAATGGTTCTGTCTCTTCCCTTTCAACTGATCATAGGTTTGTTTCTGCTTTTTAACACCACTGTCCAAGGCATGCTATCAGTGTATTTAATGCACATATGCTGTCTATATTCAGCCATCATTCAAATGACTGATGAAAGCATTAACTGTGTCTGTTCATCAATCACGTTGACATAACTACTCACATAAGTCTAACACATTGTACATGTTTACAGATGTATGGGCTCCTGTGAAATGCACAGATAGTGTTGAGAATATAACAAACAATAAATATTGTTCTTTACAAGTAGTGTAGTTAGTGTTTGTCATCAAGACCATTTAGAAAGTATAAATATAAAATATTTTAAAAGTATTGCAAAACTCCTTCTTAAATTTAATGGGTAAGTTCACATTCACACATGAAACTCCACTAAAATGACATAAACTAAAACAAAATCCAAAATGTACAAGGACCAAGAGAATGGAAAAGGAATATTTTTGAACACAAGAAACAGATATGAATATGGTTAACTGTCTCAACAGAATCAAGGAAGAAGATTCTAGAAGGAAACTATCACCCTCCCAAACGCTTGGGACTTTGTGGCATCCAGAGGCCTCTAGGTAATAAGGTAGAAGTAGAACTAAAAACAGAAGTACTTGTTGTCAATACAAGAAACAACTAAATCTCCAGGCACCCTTCACAATTCTCTTCCATGTAAGATGAAATGTTTTCCTCTGGAAAGCGCAACCAGGTTGGGGCACACCAGGGTACAGGCCATGCTGGCTGTTTGCAGTGAGGATTATGCCATTCAGATAAGAGTCCAAGAGATTTTTCTGTCGGGAATCTGCCTGTTCAAGTAAAAAGGCCTAAAAATATTTAAATTGGAGGTTCTCTGTTGAAATGGCCCAGGTTGACCATCTGACAATAGATCTCATTTCAGCAAATCCTACCAAATACAAAATGCTTCTAATTAGTACTTTGATATTTCACAAGACAGTCCACAGATTTTTGGCAACAGTAAAAATTCATGACACTTTTGATACAGATCTCTAACATGTAAGTCAGAAGCCCTAACAGAAATAAATAAGAGGCCGGTGCCATGGCTTAACAGGCTAATCCTCCGCCTTACGGCGCCGGCACACTGGGTTCTAGTCCCGGTTGGGGCGCCGGATTCTATCCCGGTTGCCCCTCTTCCAGGCCAGCTCTCTGCTATGGCCCGGGAAGGCAGTGGAGGATGGCCCAAGTCCTTGGGCCCTGCACCCTCATGGGGACCAGGAGAAGCGCCTGGCTCCTGGCTTCGGATCAGCACGCTGTGCCGGCTGCAGCGGCCATTGGAGGGTGAACCAACGGCAAAGGAAGACCTTTCTCTCTGTCTTTCTCTCTCACTATCCACTCTGCCTTTCAAAAAAATAAATAAATAAATAAATAAGAGTAAATACAGAATATGAATTATAACCAAATTCTAACAATAATGTCTGCAAAGAGCTAAGTGAAGAGCTAGCATTCATGAAACAAGAACATTATGGTACTTTAAATTCAGAAAGTAATAATGAATACTTGGCAATTAAAATTTTGATAGAACTAAAATTTTGATAGAACTAAAAGATCTTAAAAGTTAGAGGAGAAATTAAAGGAAAGTTTCCAGAAACTAATCCCACTTATGATATCTACAAAACAAAACAAAACAAACAAACAAACAAAAAAACCTAGCAATAAATCAAACCAAACAGGTGAAAACCACTACAGTGAAAAAACAAAAAACAATTAATGAAAGAAATTAAAGACACAAAAACACCCAATATTCATGTCCATAGATTGCAAGTATCAACATCATTAAAATGTCCATACTGGAATGGACAGTTAACCCAGCAGTTAAAATGTCAAATCCCATACTGAGTTTGATACCCAACACAGGCTTCTGAGTCCAGCTTCCCACTAGTGCAGAACCTGGATGGTAGTAGTGATGTCTCAAGTAATTGGGCTCTTGCCACTCATATGGAAAACCTAAATTGAATTCCCAGCTCCTGGCTTCAGCATAACTCAGTCCTAGCTACTGTGGGTGTTTAGGGATAAACCATCAAATCTCTCTCTCTCTCTCTCTCTCTCTTTCTCTCTTTCTCTCTCATACATACACAAACTGCCTCTTTCTTGCTTATTTATTTAGAAATACAGAAAGGTATCTCTCATTGGTTGGCTCATTTCCCAAATGCCTGCAACCATTACTGGGCCAGGTTGAAGCCAGGAGCTGAGAGCTCAATCTGGATCTCCCAGGTGGATGGCAAGGACCTGACCACTTGAACCATCCCACCTGCTTCCTCCCAGGGTATGCATTAACTGGAAGCTGAAATCAGAAGTAGAGCACTAGGACTAGAATCCAGGCATTCAGATTTGTGAAGCAGGTATCTCAAGCAACATCTTAACTGCTACAGAAAATACTTGCCCCTAAAAAAAATGTTTTTCAATGATCATACTGACAAAAGAAAGCTATTACTGAAATTCCTATGAAAATGCTGATGATATTCTTCATAGAACTAGAAATAACAATAGTAAAATCCATATGGAAACATAAAAACTATATAGCCAAAACAATCTTGAGCAAAAAGAAAATAGGAGACATTATACTAGTTGATTTCAAAATATACTACGAAGCTATAGTAATCAAAAGAGTATGGTACTGAAATAAAAACAACCACATAGAACAACAGAATAACAAAGAACCTAGACATACACTCACACATGTATAGCTGACACATGTTCTAAGAAAATGCACTGGGAAAAGGACAGTTTCTTCAGTAAGTGAAACTAGGAAAATTATATACTCAAATCCAGGAGAATAAAACAAGAACCCTATGCAAAAACAACCCAAAATGGCCTAAATGTTTCTAGGTAAGACCGAAAACTATGAAACTATCATAAGAAAATAGGACAAACACTTCACATAATTGGAATATGCAAGGACTTTTTGGAAAGACTTATAAGCATTGGAAATAAAACAATTATACACACGTAGGATTTCATCAAACTGAAAAGCTTCTGCAAAACAAAGGAAAGAATCAACAGGAAAGAGAAAACCTAGGAATAGAAGAAAATATTTGCAATCTACGTATCAGGCAAGTGGTTGATAATCAGAATATATAAGGAATACAAACAACTCAATAGAAACAAAACAAATAATCTATTTAAAATGAATATGTACCTAAATAAGCATTTTCAAAAGAAGATATACAATGGTCAACAGTCATATGAAAAGATTTTTGACATCCATAATTAATCATCAGAGAAATGTCAATCAAGGTGACTAATACATCACCTCACTCCAGGATACATTGGCTATTTTTTTTTTATTAAACTTTTATTTAATGAATATAAATTTCCAAAGTATAGCTTGTGGGTTACAATGGCTTCCCCCCTCCCATAACTTCCCTCCCGCCCGCAACCCTCCCCCGTCCCGCTCCCTTTCCCCATCCATTCATGTAAAGATTCATTTTCAATTCTCTTTGTATACAGAAGATCAATTTAGTATATATTAGGTAAAGGTTTCAACATTTTGCCCATATAGCAACATCAAGTGAAAAAACTACCATTGGATTACTAATTATAGCATTAAATAGCAATGTACAGCACATTAAAGACAGAGATCCTACATAATTTTTTTTTCAAATTAATTAATTTTCTATGCCATTTCCATTTTAACACCAGGTTGTTTTTTGTTTTTTTTTTTTTCATTTCCAATTCTCTTTATATACAGAAGATCACTTCAGTATATAATTAGCAAAGACCTCATCAGTCTGCGCCCACACAGAAACGCAAAGTATAAAAATACTGTTTCAGTACCAGTCATAGCATCACTTGGCTTTAGACGACACATTAGGGACAGATCCCGCATGGGGTGTAAGTACACAGTGACTCCTGTTGCTGACTTAACAATTTGACACTCCTGTTCATGGCGTCAGTAATCTCCCTAGGCTCTAGTCATGAGTTGCCAGGGCTATGGAAGCCTTTAGAGTTCGCTGACTTTGGTCTTTTTCCGATAGGGTCATAGTCAAAGTGGAGGTTCTCTCCTCCCTTCGGAGAAGGGTATCCCCTTCTTTGATGGCCCCGTTCTTTCCACTGGGATCTCACTCACAGAGATCATTCATTTAGGTCTTTTTTTTTTTTTCCCATGATATCTTGGCTTTCCATGCCTGCTATACTCTCATGGGCTCTTCAGCCAGATCTGAATGCCTTGAGGGCTGATTCTGAGGCCGGAGTGTTGTTTAGGACATCTGCCATCCTATGAGTCTGCTGTGTATCCCACTTCCCATGTTGGATCTTTCTCTCCCTTTTTGATTCTATCAGTTAGTATTAGCAGATACTTGTCTTGTTTGTGTGATCTCTTTGACTCTTAGACCTATCAGAGTTATCAATTGTGAGCTGAAATTGATCACTTGGACTAGTGCGATGGCATTGGTACATGCCATCTTGATGGAATTGTGTTGGAATCCCCTGCACATTTCTAACTCCACCATTTGCGGCCAGTCCGATTGAGCATGTTCCAAATTGTTCATCTCCTCTCTCTCTTTTTCCACTCTTAGATTTAACAGGGATCACTTTTCAGTTAAAATTTAAACACCTGAGAATAATTGTGTGTTAATTACTGAGTTCAACCAATAGTACTAGAACAACAACAACAACAACAAATACTAAAAAGGATAAAGTATTACATTGTACATCTAAAGTCAGGACAGGAGCTGATCAGTTCATTGTTGCTTATAGTGTCCATTTCACTTAACAGGTTTCCTCTTTGGCGCTCAGTTGTCATCGATCAGGGAAAACAAATGATATTTGTCTCTTTGGGACTGGCTTAATTCACTCAGCATGATGTTTTCCAGATTGCTCCATCTTGTTGCAAATGACTGGGTTTCATTGTTTCTTACTGCTGTATAGTATTCTATGGAGTACATGTCCCATAATTTCTTTATCCAGTCTACTGTTGATGGGCATTTGGGTTGGTTCCAGGTCTTAGCTATTGTGAATTGAGCTGCAATAAACATTAATGTGCAGATGGCTTTTTTATTTGCCAAATTAAATTCCTTTGGGTAAATTCCAAGGAGTGGGATGGCTGGGTTGTATGGTAGGGTTATGTTCAGGTTTCTGAGGAATCTCCAGACAGACTTCCATAGTGGCTTAACCAGTTTGCATTCCCACCAACAGTGGGTTAGTGTCCCTTTTTCCCCACATCCTCTCCAGCATCTGTTGTTGGTAGATTTCTGAATGTGAGCTATTTTCACCGGGGTGAGATGGAACCTCATTGTGGTTTTGATTTGCATTTCTCTGATTGCTAGTGATCTTGAACATTTTTTCATGTGTCTGTTGGCCATTTGGGTTTCCTCTTTCGAAAAATGTCTATTGAGGTCCTTGGCCCATTTCTTAAGTGGGTTGTTTGTTTTGTTGTTGTGGATTTTCTTGATTTCTTTGTAGATTCTGGTTATCAATCCTTTATCTGTAGTATAGTTTGCGAATATTTTTTCCCATTCTGTTGGTTGCCTCTTCACTTTCCTGACTGTTTCTTTTGAAGTACAGAAACTTCTCAATTTGATGCAATCCCAAATGTTAATTTTGGTTTTGACTGCCTGTGCTGTTGGAGTATTTTCCAGGAAGTCTTTGCCTGTGCCTATATCTTGCAGGGTTTCTCCAATGCTCTCTAATAATTTGATGGTTTCGGGTCGTAGATTTAAGTCTTTAATCCATGTTGAGTGAATTTTTGTGTAAGGTGATAGGTATGGGTCTTGCTTCAAGCTTCTGCATGTGGAAATCCAATTTTCCCAGCACCATTTATTGAATAGACTGTCCTTATTCCAGGGATTAGATTTGGATCTTTGGTCAAATATAAGTTGGCTGTAGGTGTTTGGATTGATTTCTGGTGTTTCTATTCTGTTCCATTGGTCTATCCATCTGTTTCTGTACCAGTACCATGCTGTTTTGATAACAACTGCCCTGTAGTATCTCCTAAAATCAGGTATTGTGATTCCTCCGGCTTTGTTTTTGTTGTACAGGATTGCTTTGGCTATTCGAGGTCTTCTGTGTCTCCATATGAATTTCAGCATCATTTTTTCTATATCTGAGAAGAAGGTCTTCGGGATCTTGATGGGTATTGCATTGAATGTATAAATTGCTTTTGGGAGGATAGACATTTTGATGATATTGATTCTTCCAATCCATGAGCATGGAAGATTTCTCCATTTTTTGGTATCCTCTTCTATTTCTTTCTGTAAGGTTTTGTAGTTTTCATTGTAGAGATCTTTAACGTCTTTGGTTAAGTTTATTCCAAGGTATTTGATTGTTTTTGTAGCTATTGTGAATGGGATTGATTTTAGAAGTTCTTCCTCAGCCGTGGCATTGCCTGTGTATACAAAGGCTGTTGATTTTTGTGGATTGATTTTATATCCTGCTACTTTGCCAAACTCTTCGATGAGTTCCAGCAGTCTCTTAGTAGAGTTCTTTGGGTCCCCTAAATAAAGAATCATATCATCTGCAAAGAGGGATAGTTTGAGTTCGTCCTTCCCGATTTGTATCCCTTTAATTTCTTTTTCTTGCCTAATAGCTCTGGCCAAAACTTCCAGAACTATATTGAATAGCAGTGGTGAGAGAGGGCATCCCTGTCTGGTACCAGATTTCAGTGGAAATGCTTCCAACTTTTCCCCATTCAATAGGATGTTGGCCATGGGTTTTTCATATATTGCTTTGATTGTATTAAGGAATGTTCCTTCCATACCCAGTTTGCTTAGAGTTTTCATCATGAAAGGGTGTTGTATTTTATCAAATGCTTTCTCTGCGTCTATTGAGAGAATCATATGGTTTTTCTTCTGCAGTCTGTTAATGTAGTGTATTACGTTGATTGTTTTGCGAATGTTGAACCATCCCTGCATACCGGGGATGAATCCCACTTGGTCTGGGTGGATGATCTTTCTGATGTGTTGTTGCATTCTATTGGCCAGAATTTTATTTAGGATTTTTGCATCTATGTTCATCAGGGATATTGGTCTGTAATTCTCTTTCAATGTTGCGTCTCTTTCTGGCTTAGGAATTAAGGTGATGGTGGCTTCATAGAAGGAATTTGGGAGGATTCCCTCTTTTTCGATTGCTCTGAATAGTTTGAGAAGAATTGGAGTTAGTTCTTCTCTAAATGTCTGGTAGAACTCAGCAGTGAATCCATCTGGCCCTGGGCTTTTCTTTGTTGGGAGGGCCTTTATTACTGTTTCAATTTCTGTGTCAGTTATTGGTCTGTTTAGGTTTTCTATGTCTTCCTGGCTCAATTTAGGGAGGTTGTATGTGTCCAAGAATCTGTCCATTTCTGATAGATTTCCCTGTTTGCTGGCATACAAGTCCTTGTAGTAATTTCTGATGATTCTTTTTATTTCTGTGGCGTCTGTTGTTACGTTTCCCATTTCATCTCTGATCCTATTGATTTGGGTCTTTTCTCTTCTTTTTTTAGTGAGTTGGGCCAATGGGGTGTCAATTTTGTTTATTTTTTCAAAAAACCAGCTCCTCGTTTGGCTGATTTTTTGTAATGTTTTTTTGGATTCAATCCTGTTGATTTCTTCTCTGATTTTAATTATTTCTCTTCTCCTACTGGGTTTGGGTTTGGTTTGCTGCAGATTTTCTAGATCCTTGAGATGACTTGAAAGCTCATCTATTTGGTGCCTTTCCAATTTCTTGATGTAGGCACCTATTGATATAAACTTTCCTCTTAACACTGCTTTTGCTGTATCCCATAGGTTTTGGTATGTTGTGCTGTTATCCTCATTTACTTCCAGAAAATTTTTGATTTCTCTTTTAATTTCTTCTATGACCCGTTGTTCATTCAGGAGCATATTGTTCAATCTCCATGTGTTTACACGTGCTCTAGGGATTCCTGAGTTGCCAATTTCCAAATTTATTCCTTTGTGGTCTGAGAAGCTGCATGGTATGATTCTAATTCTTTTGAATTTGCTGAGACTTGCTTTATGGCCTAGTATGTGGTCAATCCTAGAGAGGGTTCCATGCACTGCTGAGAAGAATGTAAAGTCCTTAGATGTAGGATGAAATGTTCTGTAGATATCTGTTAGATCCATTTGGGCTATAGTGTCATTTAAATCTACTGTCTCCTTGTTGATCTTCTGTCCTGTTGATCTGTCTATCTCTGAGAGTGGAGTATTGAAGTCCCCCAGTACTATTGTATTGGGGTCTAAGTCTCCCTTTAAGTCCCTTAACAAGTCTTTTAAATAAGCTGGTGCCCTGTAATTAGGTGCATATACGTTGATAATCGTTATATCTTCTTGTTGAATGGATCCCTTAATCATTATATAGTGCCCCTCTTTGTCTCTCCTAACAGTTTTTGTAGTAAAGTTTATGTTGTCCGATATTAAGATGGCTACGCCCGCTCTCTTTTCATTTCTGTTGGCGTGGTATATCTTTTTCCAGCCTTTCACTCTCAGCTTGTATGGATCATTGTTGGATAGATGGGTTTCTTGTAAGCAGCAAAAGGATGGGTTTTGTTCCTTAATCCAATCAGCCAATCGGTGTCTTTTAACTGGACAATTCAAGCCATTAACATTCAATGTGACTATTGAGAAGGAGTAACTTTGCCCTGCCATTTGCCAAAGATATTTTCTAATATCTGGTTTGAGATTCCTGTGATCTTTTGCTGTGAGGTTTCCTTCCTTTACCTTCTTTCATATTGGTGACCGTGTTTCTGTGTTTCTGTATGTAACACGTCTTTAAGCATCTTTTGCAGGGCTGGACGAGTGGCGACAAATTCTTTCAATTTCTGTATGCTGTGAAAGGTCTTAATTTCACCTTCATTCACAAATGAGAGCTTTGCAGGATATAATATTCTGGGCTGGCAGTTTTTCTCTCTTAGTACCTGGGCTATATCTCGCCATTCTCTCCTGGCTTGTAGGGTTTCTGATGAGAAATCAGCTGTAAGTCCGATTGGAGATCCTCTGAGAGTAATCTGTCGTTTCTCTCTTGCACATTTTAGGATCTTTTCTTTGTGTTTCACTGTGGTGAGTTTGATTACGACGTGTCGTGGTGAGGATCTCTTTTGATCATGTTTATTAGGGGTTCTCTGAGCTTCCTGTACTAGGATGTCTCTGTCCTTCTCCAAACTTGGGAAATTTTCTGCTAGTATCTCACTAAAAAGGCCTTCTAATCCTTTCTCCCTTTCCATGCCTTCAGGAACTCCTAGAACCCGAATGTTGGGTTTTTTAATAGTATCCTGTAGATTCCTGACAGTATTTTTTAGATTTCTGATTTCTTCTTCTTTTCTTTGATTTGACTGTTTCCTTTCCTGTTCTCTGTCTTCTAATTCCGATATTCTCTCCTCTGCTTCATCCATTCTGTTTTTAAGGCTCTCTAATGTGTTTGCCATTTGATCTATTGAGTTCTTCATTTCATTGAGGTTTTTTTTCACTATCGCAATTTCCTGTTCCACTAGTTGTTTCATTTCATTTTGATTCCTCCTTAATATTTCATTTTCACGGGAGAGATTTTCTATCTTGTCCATTAAGGATTTCTGTAGTTCAAGAATTTGTTTTTGAGAACTTCTTAATGTTCTTGTGAATTTTTTGAAATCTGCTTCTTGCATTTGCTCTATCTCTTCATCTTCATAATCTTGCATTGGCATGTCTTGTTCACTTGGGGGCGTCATAGTGCCTTCCTTGTTCTTGGTACCTCCACTTCTATGTTTCTTGCTTGGCATGTTAGAGATAATTTGTGGTGTTTTTGTTTTTGTTTTTTTTCTCTCCTTATACTATGCCTCTAAGTGAGCTGCCTGTTTTGTTGGAGCCTTAGGGGCTGTGATGGGTGTGGTCAGAGAGCTATGCTTGTTTCTTGAGGTTTAAGGCTGTGTAAAGAGCGACTCTCCCAGATTATTTGCTCCTTGCTGGGACGCTCTCTCTCTCTCTCTTTTTTTTTTTTTTTTTTGTTTTGACTTAGTTGGGAGTGGGGTTGAGGGTAGTTGAAATCTAGCCTCTGTGAGTATTCGTTTGATCTACCCCTGGGAGCATACACAGAGTTTATGCAGCCCTCAATGTGTTCTCCAGTTTCGTTAAAGATACTGAGTTTGGCTGAGCTTTACATATGTAAAATCGCGGTGCTCTTTGCTTTGCTTGGTGAGTGAAGGGAGAGGCCTCTGTTCCCCCTCCCCCCAATGTCTCGGACTTCTCAGGTCTTTGTCTTTCTTACCCTCCTCCGTTCCCGCTTGGCAAGTTAGAGATAATTTGTGGTGTTTTTGTTTTTGTTTTTGTTTTTGTTTTTTTCTCTCGTTATACTATGCCTCTAAGTGAGCTGTCTGTTTTGTTGGAGCCTTAGGGGCTGTGATGGGTGTGGCCAGAGAGCTATGCTTGTTTCTTGAGTTTTAAGGCTGTGTAAAGAGCGACTCTCCCAGATTATTTGCTCCTTGCTGGGACGCTCTCTCTCTCTCTCTCTCTCTTTTTTTTTTTTTTTTTGACTCAGTTGGGAGTGGAGTTGAGGGTAGTTGAAATCTAGCCTCTGTGAGTATTCGTTTGATCTACCCCTGGGAGCATACACAGAGTTTATGCAGCCCTCAATGTGTTCTCCAGTTTCGTTAAAGATACTGAGTTTGGCTGAGCTTTACATATGTAAAATCGCGGTGCTCTTTGTTTTGCTTGGTGAGTGAAGGGAGAGGCCTCTGTTCCCCCTCCCCCCAATGTCTCGGACTTCTCAGGTCTTTGTCTTTCTTACCCTCCTCCGTTCCCGCGCTGGCGAGATTCTGTGGCTCTGCCTCCTCTCCCGCCGCTGCCGCTCGGCTTGTCTCGGTTGGTTTTCCACGCGGTGGGTTCCCTGTAAGTCCTCTGTGTTTCCTCCACAAGATCCGGAAGCGATTCCTCTGCAGTTTTTTTCTTGAGTCTTTTCCTGATGCTACAGTAATTCCGCTTTTATGAAAGTTTATTTTCCCAAACTAAGGCACACGTCCTCACTATCCGCCATCTTGGCTCCGCCTCCATACATATCTACATTGGCTATTATCAAAAACAGAAGATAACAAGTGCTGATCATTGGAAAGATGGTGGAATAGGAAGGGAGCACACTGATAGTCCGGGAAGAGACAGTTTAATAAAAGTGGAGATACTGGAGGTTCAAGGAAGAGTAGGGGAAGAAACAGCAGAGGAAACTCTTCCGGAACTAGTGATTAACAGTGGACCTGTGAGGAGAGTGTGAGAACCCACGGTTTGGGACACCAGTGGCAGAATCAACACACCAGCACTGGAACGCGAGGTGAGCCGAACCTCAATAGCCCGACACCAGCAGGCAAGCGGAAAGAGGAATCTAGAGGGAACGAGGCTTGAAAACCCATGGGGAAAAGTTCACCAGGCTAACTAGAAGAGAGGAAAAAAAAAGTGACCGATATGGACATGAGTTTCTCTCCTCTCACCTCTCAAAGGTGAGCAAGACAAAGAGCAGGCGCCATTTTGGACATACGTCATAAGTGGGGCGACATCAGGTCTGCACCAGCCCTGAGCCTAGCAGAAAAACCTGACTCTGGAGCAGGGGTGGTGGTGGTGGTGAAATAACAGAAGATTAGGACCTAGTGAATGTGTGGTGCTAATGAACTGAGAAAGTGAAAAAAGAGATGGTGGGGGAGAGAACTCATGGAATTCACGTGAGTACTCTCCAGAGATGCTACAATTCGGTAACCTTGGCAACCCAGTGGGAGCCTGCAGGAGAATTTGAGCCCACACTGAGGGGGCTGTGTGGTCCTTGGGAAAGAGCTTCCGATCTCTGGCTCCTGTGGGTATATCATTCGCCTGCAAACTACCTCCAGTTCCACTCAGCTGTGTGGAATTACTTCCCTACTGAATCAAAAAAAGAAAGAGAGAGAGAGAGATTTACCACGTCTAACCTGGGAGTGCCACCTTTGGCACACCCTTAACCCTAAGGAACCAAACAGAGCTCTCAGGCCACACCCATCTCAAGCCTCTAAGGCTCCACCAAAAGCAGACAGTCTACTTAATATAGTCATAGTATGACAAGAAAAAACACCACAGCGAGGGAAGAAGAATCCAAAGAATATCTCCACAATGCCAAGCAACAAATGCAGAAACCGAGGAAACAAGAACAAGGAAGACATTATGACACCCCCAAATGAGCAAGACACCCCAAGCCAAGATTATGAAGATGATGAGATGGAAGAAATGCAAGATACGGATTTCAAATAATTTATGATACGAACAATTAGAAGTGTTCAAAAACAAATGATTGAGCTACGGAATTCCATACTGGACAGGATAGAAAATCTCCTTAGAAAAAATGAAATCTTAAGGAGAAATGAAAATGAAACGCAAAAAAGAGTAGAACAGGAAAGTGTGATAGTGAAGAGAAATGAAAATGAAATGAAGAACTCAATAGATCAAATGACAAACACATTAGAGAGCCTTAAAAACAGAGTCAGTGAAAAGGAAGAGAGAATATTGGACTTAGAAGACAGAGCACAGGAAAGTATACAGCTAAACCAAAGAAAAGAAGAGGAAATTAGAAATCTAAAAAATATTGTCGGGAATCTACAGGATACTATTAAAAAACCGAACATTCGGGTCCTAGGAGTTCCTGAAGGCATGGAGAGGGAGAAAGGATTAGAAGGCCTTTTTAGTGAGATATTGCAGAGAACTTCCCGGGTTTGGAGAAGGACAGAGACGTCCTAGTACAGGAAATTCATAGAACCCCTAGTAAACATGACCAAAAGAGATCCTCACCATGACACATTGCAATCAAACTCACCACAGTGAAACATAAAGAAAAGATCTAAAAGGTGCAAGAGAGAAATGTCAGATTACTCTCAGAGGATATCCAATTAGACTCACAGCAGACTTCTCATCAGAAACCCTACAGGCTAGAAGGGAATGGCGAGACATAGCTCAGGTACTAAGAGAGAAAAACTGCCAGCCCAGAATATTATATCCTGCAAAGCTCTCATTTGTGAATGAAGGTGAAATAAAGACCTTTCATAGCAAACAGAAATTGAAAGAATTCGTCGCCACTCATCCAGCCCTGCAAAAGATGCTTAAAGATGTGTTACACACAGAAACACAGAAACATGGTCACCAATATGAAAGAAAGTAAAGGGAGGAAAGCTCACAGCAAAAGATCATAGGTAGTTCAAAGCATATATCGGAAAATATCTTTGGCAAATGGCAGGGCAAAGTTACTACTTATAAATAGTCACATGGAATGTTAATGGCTGGAACTGTCCAGTTAAAAGACACAGATTGGCTGATTGGGTTAAGGAACAAAACCCATCTATTTGCTGCCTACAAGAAACACATCTTTCCAACAAAGATGCATACAGACTAAAAGTTAAAGGCTGTAAAAAGATATACCATGCCAACAGAAATGAAAAGCGGACATAGCCATCTTCATATTGGAAAACATAAAATTTAACACAAAAACTATTAAGAGACACAAAGAGGGGCACTATATAATGATTAAGGGATCCATTCAACAGGAAGATATAAAGATTATCAATGTATATGCACCTAATTACAAGGCACTGGTTTATTTAAAAGATTTGTTAAGGGACTTAAAGGGAGACTTAGTACAATAGTACTGGGGGACTTCAATACTCCACTCTCAGAAATAGATCAACAGGACAGAAGATCAACAAGGAGACAGTAGATTTAAGTGACACTATAGCCCAAATGGATCTAACAGATATCTAAAGAACTTTTCATCCTACATATAAAGACTTTACATTCTTCTCAGCAGTACATGGAACCTTCTCTAGGATTGATCACATACTAGGCCATAAAGCAAGTCTCAGCAAATTCAAAAGAATTAGAATCATACCATGCAGCTTCTCAGACCATAAAGGAATGAAGTTGGAAATAAGCAACTCAGGAATCCCAGAGCATATCCAAACACATGGAGATTGAACAACATGCTCCTGAATGAAAATGGGTCATAGAAGAAATCAAAAGAGAAATCAAAAACTTTCTGGAATTAAATGAGGATAACAGCACAACATACCAAAACTTATGGGATACAGCAAAAGCAGTGTTAAGAGGAAAGTTTATATCAATAGGTGCCTACATCAAGAAATTGGAAAGGCACCAAATAGATGAGCTTTCAAGTCATCTCAAGGATCTAGAAAATCTGCAGCAAACCAGAACCAAATCTAGTAGGAGAAGAGAAATAATTAAAATCAGAGAAGAAATCAACAGGATTGAATCCCCCCAAAAAATCAGCCAAACAAGGAGCTGGTTTTTTGAAAAAATAAACAAATTTCACACCCCATTGGCCCAACTCACTAAAAAAAGAAGAGAAAAGACCCAAATCAATAGGATCAGAGATGAAAAAGGAAACGTAACAACAGACACCACAAAAATAAAAAGAATCATCAGAAATTACTACAAGGACTTGTATGCCAGCAAACAGGGAAATCTATCAGAAATGGATAGATTCCTGGACACATACAACCTACCTAAATTGAGCCAGGAAGACATAGAAAACCTAAACAGACCCATAACTGACACAGAAATTGAAACAGTAATAAAGGCCCTCCCAACAAAGAAAAGCCCAGGACCAGATGGATTCACTGCTGAGTTCTACCAGACATTTAGAGAAGAACTAACTCCAATTCTTCTCAAACTATTCAGAGCAATTGAAAAAGAGGGAATCCTCCCAAATTCTTTCTATGAAGCCACCATCACCTTAATTCCTAAGCCAGAAAAAGATACAGCATTGAAAGAGAATTACAGACCAATATCCCTGATGAACATAGATGCAAAAATACTCAATAAAATTCTGGCCAATAGAATGCAACAACACATCAGAAAGATCATCCACCCAGACCAAGTGGGATTTATCCCTGGTATGCAGGGATGGTTCAACATTCGCAAAACAATCAACGTGATACACACATTAACAGGCTGCAGAAGAAAAACCATATGATTCTCTCAATAGACGCAGAGAAAGCATTTGATAAAATACAACACCCTTTCATGATGAAAACTCTAAGCAAACTGGGTATGGAAGGAACATTCCTCAATACAATCATAGCAGTTTATGAAAAACCCACGGCCAGCATCCTATTGAATGGGGAAAAGTTGGAAGCATTTCCACTGAGATCTGATCCCAGACAGGGATACCCACTCTCACCACTGCTATTCAATATAGTTCTGGAAGTTTTAGCCAGAGCTATTAGGCAAGAAAAAGAAATTAAAGGGATACAAATTGGGAAGGAAGAACTCAAGCTATCCCTCTTTGCAGACGATATGATTCTTTATTTAGGGGACCCAAAGAACTCTACTAAGAGACTATTGGAACTCATAGAAGGGTTAGGCAAAGTAGCAGGATAGAACATCAATCCACAAAAATCAAAAGCCTTTGTATACGCAGGCAATGCCACGGCTGAGGAAGAACTTCTAAGATCAATCCCATTCACAATAGCTACAAAACCAATCAAAAACCTTGGAATAAACTTAACCAAGGACGTCAAAGATATCTACAATGAGAATTACAAAATCTGAAAGAAAGAAATAGAAGAGGATATAAAAAATGGAAAAATCTTCCATGCACATGGATTGGAAGAATCAATATCTTCAAAATGTCCATTCTCCCAAAAGCAATTGATAGATTCAATGCAACACCAATCAAAATACCAAAGACATTCTTCTCAGATCTGGAAAAAACGATGCGGAAATTCATATGGAGACACAGGCGACCTCGAATAGCTAAAGCAATCTTGTACAATAAAAACAAAGTTGGTGGCATCACAAACCAGATTTCAGGACATACTACAGGGCAGTAACTATCAAAACAGCATGGTACTGGTACAGAAACAGATGGATAGACCAATGGAACAGAATAGAAACACCAGAAATCAATCCAAACATCTACAGCCAACTTATATTTGATCAAGAATCCAAAACCAATCCCTGAATTAAGGAAAGTCTATTCAATAGATGGTGCTGGGAAAATTGGATTTCCACATGCAGAAGCATGAAGCAAGACCCCTACCTTTCACCTTACACAAAAAACCATTCAACATGGATTAAAGATTGAAATCTATGACCCAACACCATCAAATTATTAGAGAACATTGGAGAAACCCTGCAAGATATAGGTACCGGCAAAGACTTCTTGGAAAAGACCCAGGAAGCACAGGCAGTCAAAGCCAAAATTAACATTTGGGATTGCATCAAATTGAGAAGTTTCTGTACTGCAAAAGAAACAGTCAGGAAAGTGAAGAGGTAACCAACAGAATGGGAAAAAATATTTGCAAACTATGCAACAGATAACCAGAATCTACAAAAAAAAAATCAAGAAAATCCACAACAACAAAACAAACAACCCACTGAAGAGATGGGTCAAGGACCTCAACAGACATTTTTCTAAAGAGGAAATCCAAATGGCCAACAGGCACATGAAAAAATGTTCAAGATCACTAGCAATCAGGGAAATCAAATCAAAACCACAATGAGGTTTCACCTCACCCCGGTCAAAATGGCTCACATTCAGAAATCTACCAACAATAGATGCTGGAGAGGATGTGGGGAAAAATGGACACTAACCCACTGTTGGTGGTAATGCAAACTGGTTAAGCCACTATGGAACTCAGTCTGGAGATTCCTCAGAAACCTGAATATAACCCTACCATACAACCCAGCCATGCCACTCCTTGGAATTTATCCAAAGGAAATTAAACTGGCAAACAAAAAACCTGTCTGCACATTAATGTTTATTGCAGCTCAATTCACAATAGCTAAGACCTGGAACCAACCCAAATGCCCATCAACGGTAGACTGGATAAAGAAAGTATGGGACATGTACTCTATAGGATACTATACAGCAGTCAAAAACAATGAAATCCGGTCATTTGCAACAAGATGGAGCAATCTGGAGAACATCGTGCTGAGTGAATTAAGCCAGTTGCAAAGAGACAAATATCATTTGTTCTCCCTGATCGGCGAGAACTGAGCGCCAAAGGGGAAACCTGTTGAAGTGAAATGGACACTATAAGAAACAATGACCTGATCAGCTCTTGTCCTGACTCTAGATGTACAATGTAATACTTTATCCTTTTTAGTATTTTATTGTTCTAGTACTAGTGGTTGAACTCTGTAAATAACACGCAATTATTCTTAGGTGTTTAAATTTAACTGAAAAGTGATCCCTGTGAAATGTAAGAGTAGGAATAAGAGAGGGAGGAGATGTACAGTTTGGCACATGCTCAAGCTGACTTGCCCCAAATGGGGGAGTTAGAAACGTGCTAGGGGACTCCAATACAATCCCATCAAGGTGGCATGTACCGATGCCATCTCACTAGTCCAAGTGATCAATTTCAGTTCACAATTGATGGCTCTGATAGGTCTAAGAGTCAAAGGGATCACACAAACAAGACTAGTGTCTGCTAATACTAACTGATAGAATCAAAAGGGGAGAGAACGATCCATCATGGGAAGCGGGATACACAGCAGACTCATAGAATGGCAGATGTCCTAAATAGCACTCTGGCCTCAGAATCAGCCCTTAAGGCATTCCGATCTGGCTGAAGAGCCCATGAGAGTATAGCAGGCATGGAAAGCCAAGACACTCTGGGGAAAAAAAAATAGAAGAAGACCTAAATGAAAGATCTCTGCGAGTGAGATCCCAGTGGAAAGAACGGGGCCATCCAAGAAGGAGGTACCTTTCTCTGAAGGGAGGAGAGAACCTCCACTTTGACTATGGCCCTGTCAGAATAAGATCGAAGTTGGCGAATTCAAAAAGGCTTCCATAGTCTTGGCAACTCATGACTAGAGCCTAGGGAGATTACTGACGCCATAAACAAGAGTGTCAAATTGTTAAGTCAACAACAGGAGTCACTGTGTACTTATGTCTCATGTTGTCCAGCGTGAAGTAATGCTATAACTAGTACTGAAACAGTATATTACACCTTGTGTTTCTGTGTGGGTGCAAACTGATGAAATCTTTACTTAATATATACTGAATAGATATTCTGTATATAAAGATAATTGAAAATGAATCTTGATGTGTATGGAATAGGAGAATGAGCAGGAGATGAGAGGGGTTTGAGTGGGAGGGAAATTATGGGGGGGAAGACATTGTAATCCATAAACTGTACTTGGAAATTTATATTTACTAAATAAAAAAAAAAAGAAGATAACAAGTGCTGACAATGACGTGAAGAAAAAATGTCCTTTACATGTTGCTGGTGAGGATGTAAATTGATACAGCCATTATAAAGATAGTATGGCTGTTCCTCAAAACATTAAAAATAGAATGATCATATGTTCCTGCAATCTTTTTGCTGGGTATAAATACAAAGGAACTGCAATCATTAGTTAAACAGATATCTGCACTCCCACATTTATTGCTGCGTTGTTCACCACAGCCAAGAAAGGGAAACGACCTCATTGTGTAGCAAGTGATTAATGAATAATGAGAATGTTGTACAAATAGACAATTGAATAATATTCAGCAATACAAAGGAATGAAATTCTGTCATTTGTGGGTAGAACTGGAGGTCATTATGTTAAGTGGAATAAGTCAGGTACAATAAGACTTATATCACACAATCTTACTCACTTGTAGAATCTAAAAATAGTGTCCACAGAAGTTGAGAGTAGTGTGACTATTACCAGAATCTGTAGAGTAGTGGTGAAAAAGTTTGAGCAACAGGCACTCAGTTACAGAGAAACATATGAATGTATTATTATTGAAAAAATTAACAATTTTTACAAGTCAAATAAAGACTGAAAATAAAGTGAAAATTAAACTGTTACATTTATGGATACTAAAAATAAAGAAATGAGTTATTTAATTATGAAACAAATTATTTCTTCATGAAGTACTTAAAATTTTCCTTTTCAGAAAAGATTGTCTTCCTTTGACAGATAACACATATTTAGTAGTACAATATTCTTTTTACCTTACAGTATATACCTCACTTGTACTAACATATAAATATATATCTAATAAAAAGCATTTCACTTTCTCCTATTATTGCAAATTATTATTACATACGCAAAAACTTATATATTCTCCATGTAAGCAAGTGCTTTCCGGCATCAAAATTAACATGCTTTTAAAATCCAGTCTGGGAAGGCCAGCGCTGTAGCAAGGTAAGCTGCTCTCTGCAGTGCCAGGATGGGCAGCAGTTAAGTCCCAGGTACTCCACTTCCAATCTAGCTCTTTGCTAATATGCCTGGGAAAACAGCAGAGGACAGATCAAGTGTGTGGACCCCTACACCCATGTGGAAGACCTGGAGGAAGCTCCTGGCTCCTGGCTTGAGATCAGCTCAGCTTTGGCTGTTGCGGCCATTTGTAGAGTAAACCACAGGATGGAATATCTCTATGTCTTTCTCTCTCTCTCTCTCTCTCTCTCTCTCTCTCTCTCTCTCTCTCTCTAATTCTGTCTTTCAGATAAATAAATAAATATTTTTTAAAAAATAAATAAAATCCAGTCTTGGGTCAGACATTTGGCATAGTAGTTAAAGCTGCTATTTGGAATGCCCACATGCCATATGGAGTGTCTGGGTCTTGGCTCCTCTTCTGATTCCAGCTTTCTATGTTGCACACCTTGGGAGGCAGCAGTAGATGTCTCGAGATCTTGGGCCCTGCCAACCATGTGGGAGACCCAGATTAAGTTCCCAGCTTCTGGCTGTTGCAGACATTTAGAAAGTGAACCTTCAGATGGAAAATTTCTTTCTATCTGTCTGTCTGTCTCTGTCTCTCTTTCTCTCTGTCTTTCAAATCAATTAAATTTTAAAAATAAAATCTAGTCTGGATTATTAATTATGAATACTGAATACAACTTCTGGTAAAGAAATTAAAATTCTTTCAAAATCATCTGCTGCATTTAGCATTACATAACATTTTTTAATCAACCAAGTCCTATGTGTATATGGGTACAACTCAAATCTGTGTAGTGATTACTAGAAATTTCTGTTCCCTTTCACCCATGCTTGTCTATGCATTTGATATGCGAATCTAATTTTTACAAGGTTCACATGCAGTGCATATAAATATTCCCAAACATGCACATTTACATATAAAGTATTATGATTTGCTATTGGTTGTTAGAATTGTGTTACACTAGAATCTATTATTATCTTTGAAACAAAATACACAAAGCATTGGTAAGGATGAATGCCCACGAATGGTAAATCACTCCTACATTCAGCGACTGAATGCTCTTTCAAATAGTTAACTGCAAAATGCATAAAACTATGAAACCCATAAAAATGGTATGTAACAAATAGTAAAACATAATGCAAGTTTAACTGTTAAAAGAATAAAACCTGCTAAATGAATAATAGCAGTAGCCAAACCAGCTATGATTTCAGGCTTTTCCATTGTAAATTTAGGAATCCATTCACATATAATAATTCCAGAGGGAAAGTCCCACAGTTTTAAGATATTTGTGGAGTAACTAGTCAGTTTCACTAGAATCCTCCCTATTTTAAATACAAACAAAGCCTGCTGATACTGCACATTCCTAAGAAAAGTAAAGATCAATCTTCCCAAGATTTAGAAATGCTGTTAGTTATCTGCTTTCCAAACTAATCTGCTCTGTGCCCATGCAAAAGATGGTCTCATAAGAAAGCACAAAATGAGCATTTGTTATCATGAAAGTGTGCAGATTGTAAGACCCTGTCTGTTTTCTTGAAGGATACTCGGTAAACTCTGTCACCCACTGCTTTTCTATATTGCACACACTCCCTTAACAAGGCATATTAGTATATTTTTGCAAAACATTGTTCCTTCTTTTTCCAGTCTAACAAAAATCAAACTCTTAATGCACATTTGGCAGAGATAACCAAACTGAGGAGATTCTCGTAACTTCCTCCCTGATTTCCTGCGGTAGAGTCATTGCACTAATGATCTTAATTCTTTCCCTTCTCTCACACAGGATTTTGCAGGTTTTCCTCCCATTGAAGCTTAAAACACTCATATTCCCATGTCCATTGGAACTCACTTCAGCCAAGAGAATGAGACAGAAGTTACGGTGCCCAATTCCAAAAGTAGACCTCAAGAGGCCTTGGAGGTTTTCAATTGCTCTCTATCATCTCTTCCCATCATGCAAAGAACCTACCAGGACCAGCAACCAGTCATAGCAAGAAGACAGTGAGAGATGCACAGAGCAGAGCCACATCCAGCCAACTGCAGACATAAAATTGTCAAGACCAGCAAAGCTGTCTCAGCTCAACTTAGACAAGCTGACATGCAGACTCATGAAAAATATTAAAGTACTACCGTTTTGAGCCACTGAGGTTGGGCATAGCTTGTTACCTAGCAACACCTAATTGATGTTTTCCCCAACATTTCTCCTTTCTATTTCAATGTTCTCCTGGTCACTTTTCAAATTCATAAGCCATATGAGTATACCGGCAATATAATAAAAGTATTTCCTTAAACTAAGAATGCCAGTTCACTTTAGGTTTTTAAAAACATGTCTGAGACTGACATTTGGCATAGTGGTCACGATTTCACCAGGGACTCCTGCATCACATGTTGAAGTACCTGGGTTCAAGTCCGGCCTGCTTCCAATTCCAACTTCCCGCTAATGTGCACCATGAGAGGCAGCAAGGATAGCTCAAGTAGTCAGGTCTCTGCCACTCATGTGGGAAACCCATATTGAATCCCAAGCTTCTGGCTTTAGCCTGTCACAGTTCCAGTGGTAGTAGGCATTTTAGGAGTGAACCATTCAGATGATGGATGAGAATCTCTCTCTCTTTCAAGTAAATTTAAAATAATCAAATAAATAAAACCTCTTCTGCCCTCTAAATAATTCTTTAATTGGCACCTGACAAGTAGTAATCCAATTTCTCCCAACTCAGATCTCCTTAATTAAATTCATTTCAGAGATATTAGATTATTCAAGGGAAAATGGGAACATAATGCAAAGTATTTGAATTTCTAAATGTTTTATATATTCTCACTTCTTGAAACTATATTCCCAATCTTTGCAAAAGTTTTCTATTATACCCATTTGCAGGTGTTTGAACTGTCTTGGGAAAGGACAAGTAAATGTTATTAAAATGTGCTTATCATGTGAACGCACCTAGAGCAGCTGGCTAGTCAACGAGAATGAGACTGCCAAAAAGTGAAAAGTGATAAGTATAAAGAAATGAAAAACTAAAACTTATACTGATCAAGAAAAAAGGTAGAAATTCAAGTTACTGAAATCAAGAATTGGGGTGGGCATTGTGACACAGTGGGTTAAGCTGCCACTTGAGACTCTCACATCCTATGTTGGCATATTTTTCAGTTCTGGCTTCTCTGTTGCTGATCCAGTGCCCTGATAATGAAGCTGAGAAGCAACAGATGTTATCTCAAATACTTGGATTCTTGCCATCCACATAGGAGACCGAGATAGTTTCTGGTTCCTGACTTCAGCCTGGCACATCCCTAGTTGCTGTGGGCGTTTGGGGAATGAACTAGAGAGGTGAAAGATACGTCTCTCTCTCTCTCTCTCTCTCTTCAAATAAATAAATCTTTAAAAAATCATCATTGAATGAAAGGGAGAAACTCCCTACTAAACTTACAGAAATAAGGATAATACATAATTTCGTATAAAATATAATATAGCATATAACACTATTAAAGTTATATGCTAACAAACTAGATTACCTAGATGAAATTGAAAATTCCTAGATGGACACAAGTTACTAAAACTTGTCATAAAGAAATAAAAAATCTGCATAAAATTAAAGTAAAAATATACAATTATAAATTAAAAATTACACCAAAAGAAAAGCAAATTCCAGGTAGTTTCATTGATGAACACTACCAAACATTAAAAAAGAATTAACTCTTTACAATCTCATCTACAAAATAGAAAAACAGGGAAAGCTTCCCAACTCATTATATAAAGTCAGTACTGAAACAAAAATCAGATAATCATTACAAAAAACTACAATATGTGTTATTACTATAAACACAGAAATTCCCAACAAGGTGTTAGCAAACTTAAAACAGTAACATATTAAAATTATTATGCACCATGACCAAGTAGAATTTATGCAACAGTGCAGGGTTATTTTAGCATACAGGAATCAGTCAGTATAACATAACTTATGATTAGAATAAAGGACAAAAACTATATGATCTCCACAGATGTGGAAGTTATATTTTACAAAATTCAATGGTGTTTCCTAATTATAAAACAAAGAAAGAAAGAAAAAGAAAAACTCAGCTAGAAAAAGAACTCTCTCAACCTCATAAAAAGAATCTATCATACTAAACGGTGAAGATTCAATGTTTTCACCCTGTGTTCAGGAAGAAGACAAGGATGTCTGTTCTTGCCAACGCTATGCAACATTCTACACGGGGTTCTAGCCAGGACAACTAGGTAAGACATAAAAATAAAAGTGTTCAGATTTTAAATAAAAAGGTAAAGCTATCTCTGCTTGTTGATGATGTAATCTTGTATATGAATCATAAGGAATTGATAAAAGGTTATAGGGTAGAGGATCAATAAATTAAAATCAACTAGATTTCTATATGGTAGCAAAAAAAAAAATGAGCCTAAAGAGAATTAAGAAAACTATCCCACTTACAATAGCATCAAAAAATTGAAATATTAGGAATAAACTTAGCAAGATAAATGCAAAACTTAAACTCTAAAAACTATGAAACACTGATGAAGGAAACAAAAGAAAACTCTTGGTAAGACATCCCACATGCATGAACCAGAAGACCTAAAATTGTTGACACTAAATATTTATCAAATTGACCTGCAGATTCAGTACAATCACTATCAAAATTCCAGGTGGTTTTTTTTTTTTCACAGAAATTGACAAACTAATTCTAAAATTCATATGGAATTAAGGAAGTCAAAGAAGCCAAAACAATTCTGAATATGAAAATAATTTAGGGCCAGTGGCTCTGCTCAATAGGCTAATCCTCCACCTACGGCGCTGGCACCCCGGGTTCTAGTCCTGGTTGGGGCGCCGGATTCTGTCCCGGTTGCTCCTCTTCCAGTTCAGCTCTCTGCTGTGGCCCGGGAGTGCAGTGGAGGATGGCTCAGGTCCTTGGGCCCTGCACCTGCATGGGAGACCAGCAGAAGCACCTGGCTCCTGGCTTTGGATCAGTGTGGTGTGCCCGCCACAGCATGCTGGCTGTAGCGAAACAATTTAGAAGACACAAACTTACAATATTAAAACCTACTCTAATGCTATAATAATCAAGTGTGGTACTGCAACAAGCATAGATATATAGAGCAAAAGAACAGCTTGAAGCCCAGAAATAAGACAATAAGACTTCACATTTATAGTCTATGATTTTCTTTTTCTTTTTTTTTTTTTTTTTTTTTTTTTTTTACTTTTTGACAGGCAGAGTGGCTAGTGAGAGAGAGAGGCAGAGAGAAAAGTCTTCCTTTTGCCATTGGTTCACCCTCCAATGGCCGCCGCGGCTGGCGCACAGCGGCCGGTGCACCGCGCTGTTCCGAAGGCAGGAGCCAGTTGCTTATCCTGGTCTCCCATGGGGTGCAGGACCCAACCACTTGGGCCATCCTCCATTGCACTCCCTGGCCATAGCAGAGAGCTGGCCTGGAAGAGTGGCAACTGGGACAGAATCCGGCGCCCCAACTGGGACTAGAACCTGGTGTGCCGGCGCCACTAGGTAGAGGATTAGCCTGTTGAGCCACGGCGCCGGCCTAGTCTATTGATTTTCAATAAGTTACTGAGACAATTGAATGAGGAAAAACAATTTCTCAGCAAATGATGCTGGGGTAACTGGTTATCCACATGTAAAAAAATAAAAAACATGAATTTAGAATCCTTCCTAATACTACACACATTGGAGAAATCTTGCAAGATACAGGTACTGGCAAAGACTTCTTGGAAAAGACCCCAGAAGCACAGGCAGTCAAAGCCAAAATTAACATTTGGGATTGCATCAAATTGAGAAGTTTCTGTACTGCAAAAGAAACAGTCAGGAAAGTGAAGAGGCAACCAACAGAATGAGAAAAAATATTTGCAAACTATGCAACAGATAAAGGGTTAATAACCAGAATCTACAAAGAAATCAAGAAACTCCACAACAAAACAAACAACCCACTTAAGAGATGGGTCAAGGACCTCAATAGACATTTTTACAAAGAGGAAATCCAAATGGCCAACAGGCACATGAAAACAATGTTCAAGATCACTAGCAATCAGGGAAATCAAATCAAAACCACAATGAGGTTTCACCTCACCCCGGTCAAAATGGCTCACATTCAGAAATCTACCAACAACAGATGCTGGCGAGAATGAGGAAAAAGGGACACTAACCCACTGTTGGTGGTAATGCAAACTGGTAAAGCCACTATGGAACTCAGTCTGGAGATGCCTCAGCAACCTGAATATAACCCTGCCATTCAACCCAGCCATCCCACTCCTTGGAAATTATCCAAAGGAAATTAAATTGGCAAATAAAAGAGCTGTCTGCACCTTAATGTTTATTGCAGCTCAATTCACAATAGCTAAGACCTGGAACCAACCTAAATGTCTATCAACAGTAGACTGGATAAAGAAATTATGGGACATGTACTCTATAGAATACTATACAGCAATCAAAAACAATGAAATCCAGTCATTTGCAACAAGATGGAGGAATCTGGAGCACATCATGCTGAGGGAAATAAGCCAGTCCCAGAGGCACAAATATCATATGTTCTCCCTGATCGGTGACAACTAACCGAGCACCAAAAAGGAAACCTGTTTAAATGAAATGGACACTATGAGAAAGAGTGACTTGATCGGCCCTTGTCCTGACTTTTGATGTACAATGTAATACTTTATCCCTTTTGTTCTACTTAATACTATTGGTTGAACTCTGTAATTAACACACAGTTATGCTTAGTTGTTTAAATTTAACTGAAAAGTGATCCCTGTTAAATATAAGAGTGGGATCACTTTTTTTTTAATTAAACTTTTATTTAATGAATATAAATTTCCAAAGTACAGCTTATGGGTTACAATGGCTTCCCCCTCCCAAAACTTCCCTCCCACCCACAACCCTCCCCCCTCCCGCTCCCTCTCCCCTTCCTATCACATCATGATTCATTTTCAATTCTCTTTATATACAAAAGATCAGTTTAGTATATATTAGGTAACGATTTCAACAGTTTGCCCCCATATAGCAACACAAAGTGAAAAAACAAAAATACTGTTGGAGTACTAGTTATAGCTTTAAATAAAAGTGTACAGCACATTAAAGGCAGAGATCCTACATAATATTTTTTTTAAATTAATTAATTTTCTATGCCATTTCCAATTTAACACCAGGTTGTTTTTTTTCATTTCCAATTATCTTTATATACAGAAGATCGATTCAGTATGTAATTAGTAAAGATCTCATCAGTTTGTACCCACGCAGAAACACAAAGTGTAAAAATACTGTTTCAGTACTAGTTATAGCATCACTGCACATTAGACAACACATTAAGGACAGATCCCACATGGGATGTAAGTACACAGTGACTCCTGTTGCTGACTTAACAATTTGACACTCCTGTTCATGGCATCAGTAATCTCCCTAGGCTCTAGTCATGAGTTGCCAGGGCTATGGAAGCCTTTAGAGTTCGCTGACTTAGATCTTGTTCCGATAGGGTGGGATCACTTTTAAATATAAGAGAACTTCCACTTTGACTATGACCTGGTCTAAATAAGATCAGATTTGGCGAACTCAAAAGGCTTCCATAGCCTTGGGGGGGAAAAGCCATTGTAATCCATAAGCTGTACTTTGGAAATTTATATGTGCTAAATAAAAGTTTAAAAAATACTACACATGAAAATCAATTCAAAAATGTACCATATACCTAAATTTAAAAGCTAAAACTCTTAGAAGAAAATATGCAAGTTACTCATTGTATGTGCATTATTGTAGACAGTGGTTCAGCTTCCAGGTTTTTCAAAATTGTGGGTCTGAGCTCTATTTTCATATGTGGGCTGGCTGTAGATATTTGTATATTCAGTCTGTCAGTAAAAAAGAATAGTTCTGTAATCTTCAAGAATTTAATCAGTCTTTCAGTAATGTTAATACATATCAGCTATTTTTCAGAAAAATTATAAACTTTTATAGAGAAGACAAACTCAAATTGAAGGTAAAGATTTCAGTACAGTGCCTAGCACAAGTATAGGTGGATACGTGTAAGAGCCTTTTAGTTTTTCACTGCAGTATCCCCCTTTTCATTCCATTTTGGTATTGTGTGCATACAAAGTAGTAATTTGCAATCATACCTGGTAAGAAACATTACAAGTCCACATAACTGCTTAGATATACTTTTTCCCTTCTGGTGGACATAGATTTACTAAAAGAAGCCTAATTAATATTGTCAAGAGCTCCCCGAGAGTAAGCTTAATCATAACCTTTAGGCATACATCACTTTTGTAGATAAGTCTATTAGAATTATGCCTGCCAATGTTACACGTAAGTTTCACATATGCAACTAAAGAACTTATCGTTGAGAAAAAGGTCATCATTTTCTGTTCTGTCTACAAAGGAACACACACAAGCCATTGAATTGGAGTAGTGTTTTCTCCATTACAAATCCTATTTAGTACAAAGTAGTCATCACGGCTCTTTGTAAGCAGCAAGAGCTTAGTGACATGAATAGTTTCTTCATTCTTCTCTTGTCCAAATTAATATACACACCCCACACCCCTAAGATGGAGACATTTAAAACTTGAACAGACACAATAGTAGGACCCAAAAAAGAAGTCTTTATGCCACACTAGAAGTTCATGTGGTACACATTCCAGCTCTGTCTTGTACTCCATGAGACAAGCCTTCTCTCACCCACAATATATGATTCAATTTTGCCACAGGAATCACTTTACTTTTGAAACCCAAGTGCTTTGCTTTTTATAAAAAGTATAGGCACAAGCTATACATGCCTGACTTACATAGAAACAATTCTGGGACAATCAGGGAAATAAGAGTTGTATTCCCTGCTTGGGTGTTGGGGTAGCTTCCTGACCAAGAGAAAAAAATCAGCAAACTCAGACTCAAAGAATATAAAAAATTACATATGGCAAGCATTCCAGTAAAAGACACAGATTACAAATATAATAAAGTAAGGATTCTATAAAACTTTATTATTTTAATACTTTCTTTTAGTATTCTGAAGTTTTACGAGATTAGCCAGCTTTTCCAGAATACAGTTATGGCATAGGAAACATTTTTGTTCTTTTCACTCATTTATTTATTCATTCAGTAACCATTTGTAAATGTTAATGAATAGCAAATAAAATATGTAGCACTTAAAACTGGCTCTGAAGGTTTACAGTAGACTGATTACCAATGCACAAAATATGGAACATTGCAATCTTTTCTAGTACAGTTACCACTAATCCATTTTCTGTTAAGGGATTTAACAGGCAAACAAGTCTGTTATAATTCTCATAGAATGATGACATATTACTAGCACTATTGGAAGTCTATATTTCTGAGCAACATCAGAGAAACTTCTGTAAAGTCTATAAATCATCACAATGCAAGCCAAATTATCACTGATATCAAAATGCTAGTGGAAAATCAACTAAAACCATTAAATCTGGAGCTTACTTGAAATAACCTAGCCCTGGGAAACATCTGACATGAGGCAAAAATATATTTTTCCAAGGTCTTCTTATTTTCCCATGATTCGTACACAGATTTTTTATTTTTCTGTTCTTGTTAAAGACTCAACCAATTAACAGAACTTCATAAAAGAAGATATATTCGTCTAATTATATCATAAGATCTCAGCATGCTTCTTCAGTTTTCAAACTTATTTTTTTAAAACTTTTATTTAATGAATGTAAATTTCCAAAGTACAGCTTATGGATTACAATGGCTTTCTCCCCCCCTATAACTTCCCTCCCGCCCTCAACCCTCCCCTTTCCCGCTCCCTCTCCCCTTCCATTCACATCAAGATTCATTTTCAATTCTCTTTATATACAGGAGATCAGTTTAGTATATATTAAGTAAAGATTTCAACTGTTTGCCCTCACCTAGCAACACAAAGTGAAAAATACTGTTGGAGTACTAGTTATAGCATTAAATCATAGTGTACAGCACATTAAGGACAGAGATCCTACATTATATTTTTTTAAGAATTGATTAATTTTCTATGCAATTTCCAATTTAACACCAAGGTTTTTTTTTCATTTTCAATTATATTTATACAGAAGATCTATTCAGTATATACTAAGTAAAGATTTCATCAGTTTGCACCCACACAGAAACACAAGGTGTAAAAATACTGTTTCAGTACTAGTTATAGCATTACTTCACATTGGACAACACATTAAGGACAGATCCCACATGAGACATAAGTACACAGTGACTCCTGTTGTTGACTTAACAATTTGACACTCTTGTTTATGGCGTCAGTAATCTCCCTAGGCTCTAGTCATGAGTTGCTGAGGCTATGGAAGCCTTTTGAGTTCACTGACTTCGATCTTATTCTGACAGGGTCATAGTCAAAGTGGAGGTTCTCTCCTCCCTTCGGAGAAAGGTTCCTCCTTCTTGGATGGCCCCGTTCTTTCCACTGGGATCTCACTTGCAGAGATCTTTCATTTAGGTCTTCTTTTTTTTTTTTTTCCAGAGTGTCTTGGCTTCCCATGCCTACAATACTCTCATGGGCTCTTCAGCCAGATCCGAATGCCTTAAGGGCTGATTCTGAGGCCAGAGTGCTATTTAGGACATCTGCCATTCTGAGTCTGCCGTGTATCCCGCTTCCCATGTTGGATCCTTCTCTCCCTTTTTGGTTATATAAGTTAGTATTAGCAGACACTAGTCTTGTTTATGTGATCCCTTTGACTTTTAGACCTATCAGTGTGATCAATTGTGAACTGAAGATGATCACTTGGACTAGTGAGATGGCATTGGTACATGCCACCTTGATGGGATTGTATTGGAATCCCCTGGCATGTTTCTAACTCTACCATTTGGGACAAGTCCGATTGAGCATGTCCCAAATTGTACATCTCCTCCCTCTCTTTTTCCCATTCTTTTATTTAACAGGGATCACTTTTCAGTTAAAATTTAAACACCTAAGAATAATTGTGTATTAATTACAGAGTTCAACAACTAGTACTAGAACAACAACAACAACAAATACTAAAAAGGATAAAGTATTACATTGTACATCTAGAGTCAGGACAAGAGCTGATCAGGTCATTGTTTCTTATAGTGTCCATTTCACTTCAACAGGTTTCCCCTTTGGTGCTCAGTTAGTTGTCGCCGATCAGGGAAAACAAATGATATTTGTCTCTTTGGGACTGGCTTAATTCACTCAGCATGATGTTTTCCAGATCCCTCCATCTTGTTGCAAATGACTGGGTTTCATTGTTCCTTACTGCTGTATAGTATTCCATAGAGTACATGTCCCATAATTTCTTTATCCAGTCTACTGTTGATAGACATTTGGGTTGGTTCCAGATCTTAGCTATTGTGAATTGAGCTGCAATAAACATTAAGGTGCAGACAGCTCTTTTATTTGCCAATTTAATTTCCTTTGGATAAATTCCAAGGAGTGGGATGGCTGGGTTGTATGGTAGGGTTATATTCAGGTTGCTGAGGCATCTCCAGACTGAGTTCCATAGTGGCTTTACCAGTTTGCATTCCCACCAACAGTGGGTTAGTGTCCCTTTGTCCCCACATCCTTGCCAGCATCTATTGTTGGTTGATTTCTGAACATGAGCCATTTTGACCGGGGTGAGGTGAAACCTCATTGTGGTTTTGATTTGCATTTCCTTGATTGCTAGTGATCTTGAACATTTTTTCATGTGCCTGTTGGCCATTTGGATTTCCTCTTTTGAAAAATGTCTATTGAGGTCCTTGGCCCATCTCTTCAGTGGGTTGTTTGTTCTGTTGTTGTGGATTTTCTTGATTTCTTTGTAGATTCTGGTTATTAATCCTTTATCTGTTGCATAGTTTGCAAATATTTTTTCTCATTCTGTTGGTTGCCTCTTCACTTTCCTGACTGTTTCTTTTGAAGTACAGAAACTTCTCAATTTGATGCAATCCCAAATGTTAATTTTGGCTTTGACTGCCTGTGCTTCTGGGGTCTTTTCCAAGAAGTCTTTGCCAGTACCTATATCTTGCAGGGTTTCCAATGCTCTCTAATAATTTGATGATGTTGGGTAGTAGATTTAAGTCTTTAATACATGTTGAGTGCATTTTTGTGTAAGGTGAAAGGTAGGGGTCTTGCTTCATGCTTCTGCATGTGGAAATCCAGTTTTCCCAGACCATTTATTGAATAGACTTTCCTTAATTCAGGGATTGGTTTTGGATCCTTGATCAAATATAAGTTGGCTGTAGATATTTGGATTGATTTCTGGTGTTTCTATTCTGTTCCATTGGTCTATCCATCTGTTTCTGTACCAGTACCATGCTGTTTTGATAGTTACTGCCCTGTAGTATGTCCTGAAATCTGGTATTGTGATGCCTCCGGCTTTGTTTTTGTTGTACAAGATTGCTTTAGCTATTCGAGGTCTCCTGTGTCTCCATATGAATTTCAGCATCATTTTTTCCAGATCTGAGAAGAATGTCTTTGGTATTTTGATTGGTATTGCATTGAATCTGTAAATTGCTTTTGGGACAGTTTTCAAACTTTTATACACAACATCAACTATCACCACAGCTTAATTGGTTCAGTGTAGATAGCTGGTATGACAATGGCATTAATAAGTTCTAATTTGTTTAATTCATTCACTATCCATTTAAGACAAAGACTACTTCACAATACACATTTTCAAGAATGCAATTAATAATACCATGTGCCAGGTACATTGGATGTGCTTTCAAGATATTAGCTGATTTATTCCACATAATGACCATATGACAATGATGTGACTATTTTTCTCATTTTACATTGAGAAACTAATACACAGAATGAAATAAATTCAGGGTCACACAGCTACTAAAAGTCAGACTGTCTTTGGCATAAGCATTCAATCATCATCATATCTTTTATTATTTACTCTTTAGTGCTCACTTTCTATGGGATTTGTGATAGTCACATTTATTGCACTGTTTCTGTATAATTTCTAAAATATACAAAAAAATCTGTGACTGTACCTGGAGCAAATGTCAGAAATCCTGAGTTCGTCCAGAGAGATTTTTTATCCTGGTCCAGTATCAGATCTGAGGCATCCCTGTCTGGTACCAGATCTCAGCGGAAATGCTTCCAACTTTTCCCCATTCAATAGGATGTTGGCCGTGGTTTTTTCATAAATTGCTTTGAATGTATTGAGGAATGTTCCTTCCATACCCAGTTTGCTTAGAGTTTTCATCATGAAAGGGTGTTGTTTTATCAAATGCTTTCTCTGCGTCTATTGAGATAATCATAAGGTTTTTCTTCTGCAGTCTGTTAATGTGGTGTATCACATTGATTGTTTTGCAAACATTGAACCATCCCTGCATACCAGGGATGTTGTGGAGTTTCTTGATCTCTTTGTAAGATCTGGTTATTAACCCTATATTTGTTGCATAGTTTTAAAAATATTTTTTCCCATTCTTTCAGTTGCCTCTTCATTTTCTTGACTTTTTTTTTTTTGCACTACAGAAACTTCTCAATTTGATTCAATCCCAAATGTTAATTTTGGCTTGGACTGCCTGTGCCACAGGGGTCTTTTCCAAAAGTCTTTGCTGGTTCAGGACTGCACAGATCCTTTGTTGATTCTGTGTCAGTATGGACAAATATTCTACTCACTTGTCTCCTTTGAGGAGAGGTGGTGAGTGTGAAACTATGCCAACAGAGCAGAAAAACCTCCCCTTTGTTTTTTTTTAAGACTATATTTACCACTCCCAAACAGGAGTCACCCTGGACATTCCCTTCACCCTGGAGCACTGAACAGAGCTCCTGGCCCCACCCAACACACAACATTGGGTATTCACTGATAAACCTGGCACTACACTTAGCCACAGAGGCATGGTGCAAATATAAAAGCAATCACAGAAAAAAAAAAAAAAACAAAGAAGAAACCAACAAGTATCTCCACAAATGCCTAATAATAAACTCAGAAATTCAAAAGAAACAAGAATAAGGAAGACAATATGATGCCTTGAAAAGAACACAACATTTCACTACTTGAATATGAAGATAAAGAGATTAAAGAAATGCCAGAAACAAAATTCAAAAAATTCAGTGTAGGACTACTTAGAAGCAATCAGAAGAAAATCTATGACTAATGATGTCCATACTTGAAAGAAAATTTCTCCCATGAAATTGAGAACTTAAAAGGATATCAAAATTAAATATTGGAAATTAAGTACTCAATAGAACAAATATAAATGCAGTGGAATGCCTTAGCAACAAACTCGGTGAGGCAGAAAAAAGAATATCTGAGTTACAAGAAAAATCGCTGGATATCTCACAGTCAGACCACAAAAAAGAAGAAGAAAAATTAGAAAAGTAAAAAACAGTGTTGGAGATTTATGGAATACTATCAAATGATCCAACATATGCATCTTAGGAGTTCTTCAGTGCGTGGAAATAAAGAATGGATTAGAAGGCCATTTTAGTGAATTAATTATAGAAAACATTCATAATTTGGAGAGAGAAAGGGACATCCAATGACAGGAAGCACATAGAACTCCTAATACACATGACCAGAAAAGATATTGACAAAAAACATTGTACTCAAACTCTCCACAGTAAAACAGAAACAAAAGATATTAAATTGTGCATGAGAGGGGGGCGGAGCCAAGATGGCGGATAGTGAGGACGTGCGCCTTAGTTTGGGAAAATAAAATTTCATAAAAGTGGAATTACTGTAGCCTCAGGAAAAGACTCAAGAAAAAAACTGCAGAAGAAACGCTTCCGGATCTTGTGGATGTGACACAGAGGACTTACAGGGAGCCCACCACGTGGAAAATCAACCGAGACGAGCCGAGCAGCGGGAGATGAGCCAGAGCCACGGAATCTCGCCAGCGCGGGAACCGAGGAGGGTAAGACAAAAACCTCAAAAACCCGAGATATTGGGGGGGGGGGGGGACAGAGGCCTCTCCCTTCACTCACCAAGCAAAACAAAGAGCACCGTGATTTTACATATGTAAAGCGCAGCCAAACTCAGTAACTTTAGCGAAACTGGAGAACACATTGAGGGCTGCATAAACTCTGTGTGTGGTCCCAGGTGTAGATCAAACGAATACTCAAAGAGGCCAGATTTCAACTACCCTCAACTCCACTCCCAACTGAGTCAAAAAAAAAAAAAAAAAAAGAGAGAAAGCGAGCCAGCAAGGAGCAAGTGAATGAGCAATCTGGGACGCTCTTTGCACAGCCTTAAACCTGAAGAAACAAGCATAGCTCTCTAGCCACACCCATCACAGCCCCTAAGGCTCCAACAAAGCATACAGCCCACTTAGAGGCATAGTATAATGAGAAAAAAAACACCACAGCAAAAAAAAAAAAAACACCATAAATTATCTCCAACATGCCAAACAACAAACATAGAAGCCGAGGTAACAAGAGCAAGGAAGACACTATGACGCCCCCTAGTGAACAAGGCACGCCAATGCAAGATTATGAAGATGAAGAGATAGAGGAAATGCAAGAAGCAGATCTCAAAAAATTGATAAGAACATTAAGAAGTTCTCAAAAACAAATTCTTGAACTACAGAAATCCTTAATGGACAAGACAGAAAATCTCTCTCGTGAAAATGAAATATTAAGGAGGAATCAAAATGAAATGAAACAACTAGTAGAACAGGAAACTGAGATAGTGACAAAAAACCACAATGAAATGAAGAACTCAATAGATCAAATGGCAAACACATTAGAGAGCCTTAAAAACAGAATGGGTGAAGCAGAAGAGAATATCGGAATTAGAAGACAGAGAACAGGAAAGGAAACAGTCAAATCAAAGAAAAGAAGAAGAAATCAGAAATCTAAAAAATACTGCCAGGAACCTACAGGATACTATTAAAAAACCCAACATTCGGGTTCTAGGAGTTCCTGAAGGCATGGAAAGGGAGAAAGGATTAGAAGGCCTTTTTAGTGAGATACTAGAGGAAAATTTCCCAGGTTTGGAGAAGGACAGAGACATCCTAGTACAGGAAGCTCACAGAACCCCTAATAAACATGACCAAAAGAGATCCTCACCACGACACGTCGTAATCAAACTCACCACAGTGAAACACAAAGAAAAGATCCTAAAATGTGCAAGAGAGAAACGCCAGATTACTCTCAGAGGATCTCCAATTAGACTTACAGCTGACTTCTCATCAGAAACCCTACAAGCCAGGAGAGAATGGCGAGATATAGCCCAGGTACTAAGAGAGAAAAACTGCCAGCCCAGAATATTATATCCTGCAAAGCTCTCATTTTTGAATGAAGGCAAAATAAAGACCTTTCACAGCAAACAGAAATTGAAAGAATTTGTCGCCACTCATCCAGCCCTGCAAAAGATGCTTAAAGATGTATTACATACAGAAACACAGAAACACGGTCACCAATATGAAAGAAGGTAAAGGAAGGAAACCTCACAGCAAAAGATCACAGGAACCTCAAACCAGATATTAGAAAATATCTTTGGCAAATGGCAGGACAAAGTTACTCCTTCTCAATAGTCACATTGAATGTTAATGGCTTGAACTGTCCAGTTAAAAGACACCGATTGGCTGATTGGGTTAAGCAACAAAACCCATCTCTTTGCTGCTTACAAGAAACTCATCTTTCCGACAATGATCCATACAGACTGAAAGTGAAAGGCTGGAAAAAGATATACCATGTCAACAGAAATGAAAAAAGAGCGGGCGTAGCCATCTTAATATTGGACAACATAAACTTTACCACAAAAACTGTCAGGAGAGACAAAGAGGGGCACTATTTAATGATTAAGGGATCCATTCAACAGGAAGATATAACGATTATCAATGTATATGCACCTAATCACAGGGCACCAGCTTATTTAAAAGACTTGTTAAGGGACTTAAAGGGAGACTTAGACCCCAATACAATAGTACTGGGGGACTTCAATACTCCACTCTCAGAGATAGACAGATCAACAGGACAGAAGATCAACAAGGAGACAGCAGATTTAAATGACACTATAGCCCAAATGGATCTAACAGATATCTACAGAACATTTCATCCTACATCTAAGGACTTTACATTCTTCTCAGCAGTACATGGAACCTTCTCTAGGATTGACCACATACTAGGCCATAAAGCAAGTCTCAGAAAATTCAAGAGAATTAGAATCATACCATGCAACTTCTCAGACCACAAAGGAATGAAATTGGAAATTAGCAACTCGGGAATCCCCAGAGCACGTACAAACACATGGAGATTGAACAACATGCTCCTGAATGAACAATGGGTCATAGAAGAAATTAAAAGAGAAATCAAAAATTTTCTGGAAGTAAATGAGGATAACAGCACAACATACCAAAACCTATGGGATACAACAAAAGCAGTGTTAAGAGGAAAGTTTATATCAATAGGTGCCTACATCAAGAAATTGGAAAGGCACCAAATAGATGAGCTTTCAAGTCATCTCAAGGATCTAGAAAATCTGCAGCAAACCAAACCCAAACCCAGTAGAAGAAGGGAAATAATTAAAATCAAAGAGGAAATCAACAGGATTGAATCCAAAAAAAATTACAAAATATCAGCCATAGAGGAGCTGGTTTTTTGAAAAAATAAACAAAATTGACACCCCATTGGCCCAACTCACTAAAAAAAGAAGAGAAAAGACCCAAATCAATAGGATCAGAGATGAAAAAGGAAACATAACAACTGACACCACAGAAATAAAAAGAATCATCAGAAATTACTACAAGGACTTGTATGCCAGCAAACAGGGAAATCTATCAGAAAAGGACAGATTCTTGGACACATACAACCTCCCTAAATTGAGCCAGGAAGACAAGAAAACCTAAACAGACCCATAACTGACACAGAAATTGAAACAGTAATAAAGGCCCTCCCAACAAAGAAAAGCCCAGGACCAGATGGATTCACTGCTGAGTTCTACCAGACATTTAGAGAAGAACTAACTCCAATTCTTCTCAAACTATTCAGAACAATTGGAAAAGAGGGAATCCTCCCAAATTCTTTCTATGAAGCCACCATCACCTTAATTCCTAAGCTGGAAAAAGATGCAGCATTGAAAGAGAATTACAGACCAATATCCCTGATGAACATAGACGCAAAAATCCTCAATAAAATTCTGGCCAATAGAATGCAACAACACATCAGAAAGACATCCACCCAGACCAAGTGGGATTTATCCCTGGTATGCAAGGATGGTTCAACGTCCGCAAAACAATCAATGTAATACACTACATTAACAGACTGCAGAAGAAAAACCATATGATTCTCTCAATAGACACAGAGAAAGCATTTGATAAAATACAACACCCTTTCATGATGAAAACTCTAAGCAAACTGGGTATGGAAGGAACATTCCTCAATACAATCAAAGCAATATATGAAAAACCCACAGCCAACATCCTATTGAATGGGGAAAAGTTGGAAGCATTTCCGCTGAGATCTGGTACCAGACAGGGATGCCCACTCTCACCACTGCTATTCAATATAGTTCTGGAAGTTTTAGCCAGAGCTATTAGGCAAGAAAAAGAAATTAAAGGGATACAAATTGGGAAGGAAGAACTCAAACTATCCCTCTTTGCAGATGATATGATTCTTTACTTAGGGGATCCAAAGAACTCTACTAAGAGACTACTGGAACTCATCGAAGAGTTTGGCAAAGTAGCAGGATATAAAATCAATCCACAAAAATCAACAGCCTTTGTATACACAGGCAATGCCACGGCTGAGGAAGAACTGCTAAGATCAATCCAATTCACAATAGCTACAAAAACAATCAAATACCTTGGAATAAACTTAACCAAGGACGTTAAAGATCTCTACGATGAAAATTACAAAACCTTAAAGAAAGAAATAGAAGAGGATACCAAAAAATGGAGAAATCTTCCATGCTCATGGACTGGAAGAATCAATATCATCAAAATGTCTATTCTCCCAAAAGAAATTTATACATTCAATGCAATACCAATCAAGATACCAAAGACATTCTTCTCAGATCTGGAAAAAATAATGCTGAAATTCATATGGAGACACAGGAGACCTCAAATAGCCAAAGCAATCTTGTACAACAAAAACAAAGCCGGAGGCATCACAATACCAGATTTCAGGGCATACTACAGGGCAGTTGTTATCAAAACAGCATGGTACTGGTACATAAACAGATGGATAGACCAATGGAACAGAATAGAAACACCAGAAATCAATCCAAACATCTACAGCCAACTTATATTTGATCAAAGATCCAAAACTAATCCCTGGAATAAGGACAGCCTATTCAATAAATGGTGCTGGGAAAATTGGATTTCCATGCGCAGAAGCTTGAAGCAAGACCCATACCTTTCACCTTACACAAAAATTCACTCAACGTGGATTAAAGACTTAAATCTACGACCCGAAACCATCAAATTATTAGAGAGCATTGGAGAAACTCTGCAAGATATAGGTACAGGCAAAGACTTCTTGGAAAAGACCCCAGGAGCACAGGCAGTCAAAACCAAAATTAACATTTGGGATTGCATCACATTGAGAAGTTTCTGTACTTCAAAAGAAACAGTCAGGAAAGTGAAGAGGCAACCGACAGAATGGGAAAAAATGTTTGCAAACTATACTACAGATAAAGGGTTGATAACCAGAATCTACAAAGAAATCAAGAAAATCCACAACAACAAAACAAACAACCCACTGAAGAGATGGGCCAAGGACCTCAATAGACATTTTTCAAAAGCGGAAATCCAAATGGCCAACAGACACATGAAAAAATGTTCAAGATCACTAGCAATCAGAGAAATGCAAATCAAAACCACAATGAGGTTCCATCTCACCCCGGTGAGAATGGCTCACATCCAGAAATCTACCAACAGCAGATGCTGGAGAGGATGTGGGGAAAAAGGGACACTAACCCACTGTTGGTAGGAATGCAAACTGATTAAGCCACTATGGAAGTCAGTCTGGAGATTCCTCAGAAACCTGAATATAACCCTACCATACAACCCAGCCATCCCACTCCTTGGAATTTACCCAAAGGAAATTAATTTGGCTAATAAAAAAGCCATCTGCACCTTAATGTTTATTGCAGCTCAATTCACAATAGCTAAGACCTGGAACCAACCCAAATGCCCATCAACAGTAGACTGGATAAAGAAAGTATGGGACATGTACTCCATAGAATACTATACAGCAGTAAGGAACAATGAAACCCAGTCATTTGCAACAAGATGGAGGGATCTGGAAAACATCATGCTGAGTGAATTAAGCCAGTCCCAAAGAGACAAATATCATTTGTTTTCCCTGATCGGTGACAACTGAGCACCAAAGGGGAAACCTGTTGAAGTGAAATGGACACTATAAGAAACAATGACCTGATCAGCTTTTGTCCTGACTCTAGATGTACAATGTAATACTTTATCCTTTTTAGTATTTGTTGTTGTTGTTGTTGTTCTAGTACTAGTGGTTGAACTCTGTAAATAACACACAATTATTCTTAGGTGTTTAAATTTTAACTGAAAAGTGATCCCTGTTAAATTTCACAGTGGAAAAAGAGAGGGAGGAGATGCACAATTTGGGACATGCACAATCAGTCTTGCCCCAAACGATGGAGTTAGAAACGTGCCAGGGGATTCCAATACAATCCCATCAAGGTGGCATGTACCAATGCCATCTCACTAGTCCAAGTGATCAATTTCAGTTCACATTAGATGGCATGGATAGGTCTAAGAATCAAAGGGATCACATAAACAAGACTAGTGTCTGCTAATACTAACTGATAGAATCAAAAAGGGAGAGAAGGATCCAACATGGGAAGTGGGATACACAGCAGGCTCATAGAATGGCAGATGTCCTAAACAACGCTCTGGCCTCAGAATCAGCCCTTAAGGCATTCGGATCTGGCTGAAGAGCCCATGAGAGTATTGTAGGCATGGAAAGCCAAGATACCATGGAAAAGAAAAAAAGAAGAAGACCTAAATGAAAGATCTCTGCGAGTGAGATCCCAGTGGAAAGAACGGGGCCATCAAAGAAGGAGGTACCTTTCTCTGAAGGGAGGAGAGAACTTCCACTTTGACTGTGACCCTATCGGAATAAGATCAAAGTCAGCGAACCCTAAAGGCTTCCATAGCCTCAGCAACTCATGACTAGAGCCTAGGGAGATTACTGACGCCATGAACAAGAGTGTCAAATTGTTAAGTCAGCAACAGAAGTCACTGTGTACTTACATCCCATGTGGGATCTGTCCTTAATGTGTTGTCTAATGTGCAGTGATGCTATAACTAGTACTGAAACAGTATTTTTACACTTTGTGTTTCTGCGTGGGTACAAACTGATGAGATCTTTACTAATTATATACTGAATAGATCTTCTGTATATAAAGATAATTGGAAATGAAAAAAAAAACCTGGTATTAAATTGGAAATGGCATAGAAAATTAATTAATTTAAAAAAAATATTATGTAGGATCTCTGCCTTTAATGTGCTGTACACTCTTATTTAATGCTATAACTAGTACTCCAACAGTATTTTTTTTCATTTTGTGTTGCTATATGGGGGCAAATTGTTGAAATCATTACCTAACATATACTAAACTGATCTTTTGTATATAAAGAGAATTGAAAATGAATCATGATGTGATAGGAAGGGGAGAGGGAGCGGGAAAGGGGAGGGTTGTGGGCGGGAGGAAAGTTTTGGGAGGGGGAAGCCATTGTAACCCATAAGCTGTACTTTGGAAATTTATATTCATTAAATAAAAGTTTAATTAAAAAAATAAAAGTAAAAAAAAAAAGAAAGAGAATTACAGACCAATTTCCCTGATAAACATAGACAGCAAAAATCCTCAACAAAATTCTAGCCAGTAAAATCCAACAACACATTAGAAATATCATCCACTCAGACCAATGGGATTTTATCCTTGTAGGCAGGGATGGTTCAACATTTGCAAATCAATGAATGTGATACACCACATTAACAAACTTCAGAAGAAAAAACAAATGATTATATCAATAGATGCAGAAAAGCATTTGATAAAATACAATACCCTTTCATGATGAAAACTCTAAGTAAATTGGGTATAGAAGGAACATTCATAAACACAATCAAGGAATTTTATGACAAACCCACAGCCAGCATCCTATTGAATAGGGAAAAGTTGGAAGCATTCCCACTAAGATCCATTAACAGACAGGAATGCCCACTTTCAGCATTGCTATTCAAAATAGTCTGGGAAGTTTTAGCTAGAGCCAATAGGCAAGAAAAGGAAATCAAAGGTAAACAAATTAGGAAGGAAGAAGTCAAATTATCCCTATTTGCAGTCGATATGATTCTTTATTTTGGGGATCCAAGGAACTACACTAACAGACTATTGGAACTATGAAAGAGTTTGGTGAAGTAGCAGGATATAAAATCAATACACAAAAATCAAAAGCCTTTGTATACACAGGCAATGCCACAGCTGGGAAAGAACTGCTAAGATCAATCCCATTCACAATAGCTATAAAAAAATACTCTGGAATAAACTTAACCAAGGATATCAATAATCTCCAAGATGAGAATTCCAAAACTTTAATTTAAGAAATAAAAGAAGAATGAAAATATGGAAAAATCTTCCACGTTCATGGATTGGAATACTCAATATCATCAAAGTGTCCTTTCTTCCAAAAGCAATTTATAGATTCAATGTGATACCAATCAAAATACCAAAGACATTCTTCTCAGATCTGAAAAAAATTGATGCTGAAATTTATATAGAGGCACAGGAGACCTCTGATAGCTAAAAATCTTACATAACAAAAACAGTCGGAGGCATCAAAATACCAGATTTCAGGACATACTACAAAGCAGTTATAATCAAAACAGCATGGTACTTACAGAAACAGATGGATAGACCAGTGGAACAGAATAGAAACACCAGAAATCAATCCAAACATCTACAGCCAACTTATATTTGATCAAGGATCTAAAACCAATTCCTGGAGCAAGGACAGTCTATTCAACAAATGGTGCTGGGAAAACTGGATTTCCATATGCAGAGGATGAAGCAAGACCCATACTTTACACCTTACACAAAAATCTACTCAACTTGGATTCAAGATCTAAATCTATAACCCAGCACCATCAAATTATTTGCAAATTATGCAACTGATAAAGGATTAATAACCAAAATCTACAAAGAAATCAAGGAACTCCAAAACAACAAAACAAACAACCCACTTTATGATGGGCCAAGGACCTAAATAGATATTTTTCAAAAGAGGAAATGCAAATGGCCAACAGACATATGAAAACATGTTCAGGATCACTAGTCCTCAGGGAAATGCAAATCAAACCCACAATGAGGTTTCACCTCATCCAAGTTAGAGTGGCTTACATACAGAAATCAACTAACAACAGTTGCTGGTGAGGATGTGCGATAAAAGGCACACTAATCCACCATTGATGGGAATGCAAACTGATAAAGCCACGATGGAAGACAGTTTGGAGATTCCTCAGAAATCGGAATATAGTCCTACCATATGACCCAGCCAACCCACTGCTCACAATTTACCCACAGGAAATTACATTGGCAAATAAAAGAACTATCTGCACCTCCATGTTTATTGTAACTCAATTCCCAATAGCTAAGACATGGAATCAAACTAAATACCCATCAGTGGAAGACTGAATAATAAAATTATATAATATGTACTCTGTAGAATACTATAGGGTGTTTAAAAAAATAAAATCCAGTCATTTGCAACAAAATGGAGGAATCTGGAAAACATCATGCTGAGTGAAATAAACCAGTCCCAAAGGGATAAATATATGTTCTCCATGATCTGTGAAAACTGAGCACCTAAAAGGAAACCTGTAGAAGTGAAACTGACATCATGAGAAGCAACGACTTGATCAGCCCTTGTCCTGACTGTCGAGGAACAGCTTACTATTTTATTCTTTTTAGTATTTTATTTTTCTACTTAATACCATTGGTTTAACTCTTTACTTAACACAGAATTATTCTTTGGTGTTTAAATCCAATTGAAAATTGATCCCTGTTAAAAATAAGAGTGGGAATAAGAGAGAGAGGAGATGTACAGTTCAGCACACGTTCTCTTGGACTTACCCTAAGGATAAAGCTAAAATCTTGCCATGGCACTCTCAATCCCATTAAGTTGGCAAGTACCAATGCCATCTTACATGTTAAATTAATCATATTAAGTGTATAACTGATCATATAGATAGGTTTAAGTGTCAAAGGGATCACATAAATAAGACCAAATATCTGCTAATAATAATAGATAGAATTAAATATGAGAGTGATCCAACATGGGAAGCAGGACACACAGCAGACTCATAGAATGACAAATGCCCTAAATAGCACTCTGGCCTCAGAATCAGCTGTTAATGCATTCAGATTTGGCTGAGAAGCCCATGAGAGCATTTCAGGCATGGAAAGCCAAGACACTGTGGCAAAAATGTCCTACATGAAAGATCTCTGTGAGTGAGATCCTGGTGGAAAGAAGAAGCCATCAAAGAAAGAGATACTGGCCGGCACTGCGGATCACTAGGCTAATCCTCCACCTGCAGTGCTGGCACCCTGGGTTCTAGTCCCGGTTGGGGTGCTGGTTCTGTCCCAGTTGCTCCTCTTCCAGTCCAGCTCTCTGCTGTGGCCCAGGAGGGCAGTGAAGGATGTCCCAAGTACTTGGGCCCTGCACCTGCATGGGAGACCAGGATGAAGCACCTGGCTCCTGGCTTCGGATCAGCGCACACACCAGCCATAGCGACCATTTGGGGAGGGAAACAACGGAAAAGGAACACCTTTCCCTCTGTCTCTCTCTCTCACTGTCTAACTAACTCTGCCTGTCACAAAAAAAAAAAAAAAGGAGATACCTTTCTCTGAAGGGAGGAGAAAACTTCCACTTTGATTATGGCCTTGTCTAAATAATGTCAGTTAGTGAACTCCAGAACTCCAGAGGCTTCCATAGCCCTGGCAGCTCATGACAAGAGCCTTGTATGATCACTGACATCATAATTAAGAATGTCAATTGTTAAATCAACAACAGAAGTCATTGTGCACTTACTCCCCATGTTTGACCTCTGTCCCTAATGTGTTGTACTTTGAGAATTAATGATAAAACTAGTTTTCAAGGGCCAGTGCTGTGGCGCAGTTGGTTAACACTCTGGCCTGAAGCACCGGCATCCCATATGGGTGCCAGTTCTAATCTCAGCTGCTCCACTTTCACTCCAGCTCTCTGCCATGGACTGTGAAAGCAGTAGAAGATGGCCCAAATCCTTGGGCCCCTGCATGTGGGAGACCCAGAAGAAGCTCCTGGTCCCTGGCTTTGGATCAGTGTAGCTCTGCCCATTGCAGCCAATTGGGGAATGAATCATCGGATGGAAGACCTCTCTCTCTCCCTCTCTCTCTCTCTCTCTCTCCTCTCTCTGCATAATTCTGACTTTCAAATAAATAAAATAAATCTTCAAAACAAAAACTAGTCTTCAAACTGTACTTTATACGTTGTCTGTGTGGGTGCAAACTGTAATTAAAACTGTAATTAAAAATGAATCTTAATGAATAAAAGGATGGGAGAGGGAGTAGGAGGTGAGATGGTTTGGGAGTGGGAGGGCGGGTATGGGGTAAGAACCACTATAATCCAAAAGTTGTACTTATGAAATTTATATTTATCAAATAAAAGTTTTCTATTAAGAAAATTAGAACACATATCACCAACAAAGATACATGCAGACTGAAATTGAAAGGATGGAAAAGTTATTCCATGCTAACAGAAAACAAAACAGAGCTGGTGTGGCCATCCTAATATCAGACAAAACAGACTTTAACACCAAAACTGTGAAAAGAGACAAAGAAGAGTCCCGGTCGAGGCACGGATCCTGTCCCGGTTGCCCCTCTTCCAGGCCAGCTCTCTGCTGTGGCTAGGGAGTGCAGTGGAGGATGGCCCAAGTCCTTGGGCCCTGCACCCCATGGGAGACCAGGAGAAGCACCTGGCTCCTGCCATCGGATCAGCGCGGTGCACCAGCCGCAGCGCGCTACCGCGGCGGCCATTGGAGGGTGAACCAACGGCAAAAGGAAGACCTTTCTCTCTGTCTCTCTCTCTCTCACTATCCACTCTGCCTGTCAAAAAAAAAAAATTAAGGGATCAATTCAGCAGGAATACTTGACTATTATCAAAGTATATGCAACTAATTACAGGTCACCTGGCTATTTAAAAAGAAATGTTAATGGATCTAAACCTTGACATAGACTCCATTACAATAGTATGGGGGCATTAATACCCCACTTTCTGCAATGGACAGATCAAACAGACAAAATCAGCAAGGAAACAACTAAATTAATTGACACTATCAATCTAATTGACCTAACAAACATCTACCGAACTTTCCATCCTACAGTTGCAAGTACACATTCTTACCAGTGCATAGAACTTTCTCTAGAATAGACCGCATGCTAGGCCATAATGGAAGTCTCAGAAAATTTTTTTAAAAATTGAAATTATACCATGCATCTTCTTTGAACACAATGGAATGAAGCTGGAAATCAACCATTCAGGAATTTCTAGAATATATGCAAACACATAGGGACTGAACAACATACTCCTGAATGAACAGTAGATCATAGCATAAATCAAAAGAGAAATCAAAAAATTTCTGGAAAGAAATGAAGATATCAATACAGCATATCAAAACTTCTGGGATACAGCAAAAGTAGTGTTAAGAGGAAAGTTTATAGCAATTGGTATCTACATCAAGAAATTGGAAAAGTGCCAAATAAATGAATTATCAATGCATCTCAAGAACTTAGTATGATGACAGTAAACCAAAACCAAAACTAGTAGGAGAAAAGAAATAATTAAAACTAAAGAAATGCTTGTTTTTGAAAAAATAAAATTGACACACCATTGACTCAATTAGCAAAAAAAAAAGGGAGAAGACTCAAATCAATAAAATTAGAGATAAAAAAGGAAATGTACAGCATATACCATTGAAATAAAAAGAATCTTTAGAAATTACCACAAAGAGCTGTATGCCAACAAAATGGGAAACAACAGATACTGCTGAAATAAAAAGTATCATCAGAAAATACTACAAAGACCTGTATGCCAAAAACTTTGGAAACCTATAAGTGAATTGATACTTGGACAGTTATAACCTACCTAAATTGAAGCATGAAGACACAGAAAACCTAAATAAACCCATAACCAATATGGAAATTGAATCAGTAAAAATCAACCGCCAAACAAAGAAAAGAACACACCAAGTGGCTTCACTGCTGCACTCAACCAGACGTTTAAAAAAGAACTAATTCCAATTCTTATCAAGCTATTCAAAACAATGGAAAATGGGAGAATCATCCCAAAGTCTTTCTATGAAGCCAGCACCACCATAATTCCTAACCTGAAAAAGATATAACAGAGAAAGATACAACAGAGAAAGATAACTACAGACCAATTTCCCTTATGAACATAGATGCAAAAATCCTCAGCAAAATACTATCCAATAGGATCCAACAACACATAAAAAAAATCATTCGTCTGGACCAAGTAGGATTTACCGCTAGTATCCAGAGATAGTTCAACATTCATAAATCAATAAATGTGTTACATCACATTAACAAACTGAAGAACAGAAATCATATAATTATCTAAATAGATGCAGAGAAAGCATTTGATGAAATACAACATCCTTAAATTATGAAAACTCTAAGCAAATTGGGTATAGGAGGAATACTTATCAACATAATCAAGGCATTTTATGACTAATCCATGGCCATCATCCTATTGAATGGGGAATAGTTCAAAGCATTCCCACTGAGATCCAGTACCAGACAAAGATGCTGACTTTCACCATTACTATTCAATATAGTCCTGGAAATTTCAGCCATAGCCCTTAAACAATACAGAGAAATCAATGGGATATAAATTGGGAAGGAGGGGGTCAAAGTATCCCTATTTGTAGATGACATGATTCTATATAGAGAGGATCCAAAATACTAAGTGACTATTGAAACTCATAGAAGAGTTTGGAGAAGTGGCAGGATATAAAATTAACACAAAAAATCAACAGCCTTCTTATACACAGACAATATCATGGCTGAGAAAGAACTTCTAAGATCAATCCAATTCACAATACCTGTAAAAAATACCAAATACCTTGGAATAAATTTAATCAAAGATCTCTATGATAAGAATTACAAACATTAAAGAATAAACAGAAGAAGATCAAAAAATGGAAAAATCTTCCATGTTCCATTAATCCACCCATCTACAGCCAACTTTTCTTTCACAAAGGAGCTGAAATAAATCTTTGGAGCAAGGACAATCTCTTCAACAAATGGTGCTGGGAAAACTGGAACTCTGAATACAGAAGTATAAAGCAAGACCCCTACCTTACACCTTCCACAAAAATCCACTCAAAATGGATCAGTGACCTAAATCTACAACCTGATACAATGAAATAATTAGAAACCATTGGGGAAAACCTATAAAACATTGGCAAAGACAAAGACTTTTTGGAAAATACTTAACAGGCACTAGCAATCAAAGCCAAAATTGACAAATGGGATTACATAAAATTAAGTTTCTGCACCACAAAAGAAATACTCAGCAATGTAATCAGGCAACAGACAGAATCAGAGAAATTACTTGCAAACTATGCAACTGATAAAGGACTAAGAACCAGAATATATAAAAAAAAAACTCAAGAAAACTCAACAATAACAAACAACCCAGTTAAGAAATGGGCAAAGGGACTTAAACATTCATTTTTCAAAAGAGGAAATCCAAATGGCCAACAAACACATAAGAAAATGCTCAACATCATTAGCCATCAGGGAAATGCCAAAAGAAAAAAAAAACACAATGATGTTTCACCACACCCCTGTCTTTCATACAGAAACCAACAAATAAGAAAATTATGGCAAGGAAGTGGGGGAAAAGGTACCCTAATCCACTCTTGGTGGTAACATAAACTGGCCTAGCCACTATGGAAGATAGTATGGAGATACCTCAGAAAGCTGAATACAGACCTACCATATGACCCAGCCATCCCACCCCTGGGAATTTACCCAACTGAAATGAAGTCAGTATTCGAAAGAGTTTTCTGTACCCCATGTTTACTGCAGCTCAGTTCACAATAGCTAAGATATGGAATCAACCCAAATGTCTGTCAACTGAAGTCTGGATAACAAAATTATGGGATATGTACAAAACAGTATAAAATGAAATCCTGTCATTTGCAACAAAATGGATTCCACTAAAAAACATTATGCTTAGTGAAAGAAGCCAGTCCCAAAAGGACAAATACCATATGATTTCCTTGATCTGTGGTAACTAACAGAGCACCCAAAAGGTAATCTATAGAAGTGAAATCGATATTTTGGGATGTGATGATTTTGAACAGCACTTGATTGTTGAGGAACAGGTCTTTTAAAAAAAATACTATCTATTGAACTCCTTAATTTGTATAGAGTTAATCTTATGTGTATAAAGTTAATTGAAAATAGAACTTAGTGGAAAAAAATGAGAATGGGAATAGAAGAGGGAAGAGGAAAGAAGCATGGGATTGCAGGAGAGAAGGTGGGTAGGGTGGGAAGAATCACTATGTTCCTAAAGTTGTATTTATGAAATGCATGAAGTTTATATACTGTAAATAAAATATTTCTGGTAAAAAATTCATATGGAAACACATATGAATATGGAAAAAGAGACCCTGAACAGCTAAAGCAAACTATACAATAAACAAAGCTGGAGACATCACAATACCAGAGTTCACGACACTACAGAACTGCTGTAATCAAAACAGCTTGGTAGCCGGTGCCACGGCTCAATAGGCTAATCCTCCGCCCGTGGCACCAGCACCTCAGGTTCTAGTCTGGTCAGGGTGCCGGATTCTGTCCCGATTGCCCCTCTTTCAGTCCAGATCTCTGCTGTGGCCTGGGAGGGCAGTGGAGGGTGGCCCAGGTCCTTGGGCCCTGCACCCGCATGGGAAACCAGAAGAAGCACCTGGCTCCTGGCTTCGGATCAGCATGGTGCACCAGCTGCAGCACATCGGCTACAGCGGCCACTGGGGGGTGAACCAACAGAAAAGGAAGACCTTTCTCTCTGTCTCTCTCACTGTCCACTCTGCTTGTCAAAAAAAAAAAAAAAAAAGCAGCTCGGTATTGGAACAAAAATAGCCATGAAGACAAATGGAAAAGAATAGAGACTCCAGAAATTAATCTAGTGCATCCACAATCAACTAATTTTTTGACAATCAAACAAAATCCAATCCCTGGAATAAGGACAGTGTCTTCAGCAAATCATTGGGAAAACTGTATCTCCACATGCAGAGACATGAACTAAGATTCCCTACCTTACACTTTATACAAAACCAAGTCTAAATGGATCAAGGATATAAATCTATGACCTAATACCATCAAATTACTAGGGGAGTGGCTGAAGCCATGGTGTAGCAGGTGAGGCTACCACCTGTAGTGCTAGTATCCCATGTGGGCATTGGTTCGAGTTCTGGCTGCTCTACTTCTAATCCAACTCTCTGCTGTGGCCGAGGAAAACAGCAGAAGATAGCCCAAGTCCTTGGGCTCCTGCACCCATGTTGGTGACCCAGAAGAAGCTCCTGGCTTCGGATCAGCTCAGCTCTGACCATTGCATCCAGTTGGAGAGTGAGCCAGTGGATGGAGGACTTCTCTCTCTATATATATATATCGGCCTAACATTCTCTCTCTGTGTAACTCTGACTTTCAAATAAATAAATAAATCTTCTAAAAAATTATTAGAGGAAAACATTAGGGAAACTCTGCAAGACATTGGAATAGGCAAAGACATCTTAGATAAGACTCCACAAACATAGTCAATAAAAGGAAAAATAGACAAATGAGATTACATCAAGGTAAGAAACTTCTTCACTGCAAAGGAAACACTCAACGAAGTGGCAAGGCAACCAACTGAATGAGAGAAAATATTTGCAAACTATACAACTGATAATGGATTAATATCTAGAATATATAAAGAGCTCAAGAAGCTCAACAATAACAAAGAAAACAATCCATAGAGAAATAGGCAAAGGATATGAACAGGTCTTTTTCAAAAAATGAAATTCAAATGGCCAACCAACACATGAAAAATCCTTAGCATCACTAGCCATCAGGGAAATGCAAATAAAAACCACAATGAGGTTCACCTCAATTGAGTTAAAATGTCTATCATCCAAAAATCAAAAACTAATAAATTCTGATGAAGATGTTGGGAAGAAGGTACTCTAGTTCTCGTTGGTAGGAATGTAAACTAGGACAACCATTATTGTAGACAGTATGGTGATTCCTCAGAAATCTTAAAATAGATCTACCACATGACCCAGTAATCCCATACATAAGAATTTACACAAAGTGAAATCAGCATAGGACAAAGTTATCTATACCCCCATGTTTATTGCAGCTCCATTCATAGTAGCTAAAATATGGAATCAATCCCAATGTCTACCAACTGATGACTGGATTAAAATGATAGTGTATGTGTGTGTACACAATGAAATACTACTCAGCTGTAAGAATGGATGAAATCCTCTCTTTTGCAACCAAATAGATGCAACTAGAAACCATTTTGCTTAGTTAAATAAGCCATTCTCAAAAAACAAATATCATAGGCTTTATCTGATATGTGTTAACTAATATACCAAGTACAAACAAATGTAATATATATGAGTGAAATTTACATTATGAGATTTGATTATTGTTTACAGCCCTTGTCTGTACTCTTTAAGAACAGTTGATTTTCTACCTAATATTTGTTGAGCTCTTTATTTAGCAGAGAGTTTAGGATTATAAAATAAAGTAAAAATATATCATGTAAATATTGAAATAAAAATGAGTGTGGGTGGGATGAAGGGTAGGGTGGGAAATATCATTATGCTCTTAAATCTGTATGTATAAAATACATGAAATTTGTTTATTTTATATAAATTAAAAATTTTTAAAAGAATGGCATCATGAGCTGCTGAGAGTGATTTTTATCTGTAGCTTATGAAAAGAGGGGATTATGAACTCCCCTTCCATTTATGCATGATTTAAAAAAAATCTGCTTAGAGGTAGAAAGGTTAGAAGGGCTGAGAAACATTTCATATAGAAATTTATGTTGATGCCACTAGCAGTTCCATGCATGTCACCTTTCTAGAGTAAATTCAACTTTTGAATACTCTGACATATTATGTTGCCATCTCAAGTAACACATTTAGAGTGAAAATGTTTGCGTACAAGTGTATCAGATGATCCACTTTATTCACAATCCAAAATATTGACTATACTATTTTGACAATAATAAGCATTGAATAGTAGACTCTCCATTATTTTCTCCTACACACTCCCATGGAGGACTTCAATTTCAATAGGAAAGTGGAGAGAAATCTCAGGAATGGGAGTATTTAAAAACACATTCAAACAACAACAGCAGCAAATTCATCATACCAAAAAAAAAGTTATAATCTAACTTAGCAGAATTATGTTCCATTTTCCTTCATTCCCTGCGTTGCTCAGTCAATCCAAATAGGTGGAGGCTATTTGCCACACAAACCTCCAGCATGGTCTCTTGGGTACAAGATCACTCATTTATCCCAGTTCTGCTTTGCTAAAGAATTCAGCAGCCATTTGTGGTAACAGGGCCAACCATGCTCTTGGCTTTACCACAGACTCTTCTAACATCCCTTGCCCCTTCACTTTTGGCTCACCCAGTCCTTGTTCTTGGCCACATCAGAGGGCTCGGTCTGGCTGCTTGCATTCAGTGTACAATCCTGGAAGAAGGATAGAAAAATCAAATAAAGATATGGTCAAACCAAGATTATGCTAGTCATGCTATCCCAGTTCAACAATATATGGGCAACCAGAAGAATATTTCACCCTTGATGTAATTGTAAATTAGAACTTGATAAACAAAGTTAATGTGAAAAACAACTATCCAAATGAACAAATATGAAACTGTCTTCAGTCCACTTGATTTTGCAATGTTTCCTTGGAAGCGAACCATTTTTCCCCCTCTTTTTCTCTGGAGACCTTACTCTACCAGGAAGGAAACCTGCCATTTCATGTTCATGAATTTCTAAGTTAAGCATTTGTTGCTTACCTACCTGCAAACAAACAATGCTCTCATAGGCTAAATAATTACACGATTTCTGAGCACATGTTTCTTTGCCCAGGCTCCCTTTCCAGCTGGCAGACTCCCTATATATTCTCTATTGTGGGGCCAAATATTCCATTTTTTCCTTCTCATCCCAAGGCAGCTGACCCCTTCACATTTGGTACATGCCTCTGTTAACTCCTACATCAAATTGTCATGTAATTCCTAGTTTCTATGTCTGTTTCATGCACTACATAATTGCTGTGTCAATCTTATGACTCTGGCTCCTGTACACAATAAATAATAAATACTATGAAGCAAATGAATGAGTGATGGATGATGATATCAGTCAATGGTTATGCATTAATGTTGCTGTTCTAGTGACTGAGTGAAATGTAGACTTTGGGTTTAGGTAAGGCACTGGAAAATCAAACTTCATCCTAACAATTGTAGATATTTTTCCAACCACCAAGAGAGCAAAAAAGATACACAAAAGGGCTTGTGTTCTTACAGCTCATCTATAAAGCATCCATGGATCTAAAAGCAGAAAACCCTGAGTACCACAAGAACTTGCATCCTCTCTCATATTGGGTAGATGACATATATATTCCAGAAGGTAGAACACTGACCCACATCTGAGAATACTTCTTGACATACTAATGCAGTGCATAAGAATTTCCCCTTTATACTAAATTTTCAAACATATTACATGAAAAGAAGAGGAAAATATGAACTAACAGAGTATATTGTATCTCTCCACATAGTTTTAATAATTCCCTACATGCAAGAGGAGCTAATTAAATGTTCGTTTAACCACTGTGCTATCCTGCTTTCAAAGTCCGAACTTCCATAAAGCACTTATTTTCCTTCTCACTCTGCTGCATGGCAACAGAAGGATGTCATGCAGGGGAAGGCATTTCAAACATGGAATAAAGAACAGAAGTCCTAGCCATGCATGGGGGAGCTATGGCAGGTTGGAGTAGGAGGGGTAAGTTCTATAGGAAATGGGTTAAAATTAATTCAATTCCTCAGTTTTTAAGATGGAAGCCTTTCATGAACATCCCCCAACTCAACTGAGACTCATCTGAGAACATTAAAAGGTACCTTACAAGTTTATCAATTTTTCTACCAAGAACCAGGAATCTCAGATTTCAGAATACTTCTCCCCAAATTTAAGTTCAGACTTATGTAAAATACAATGCTCCATCAATGCCAATATTCCATGGTCTGATGATATTTTATTTCCATTATAAATCCCAGCCCAAGGATCATTCGGAAATTATGAGGAATTTTCACAAAACATCTGTATTGTACCTATATATTTATATTAGAATCTATAATTTTTTTTCTTTTTTTATCTTTTATTTAATGAATATAAATTTCCAAAGTACAGCTTATGGATTACAATGGCTTCCCCCCCCCCATAACTTCCCTCCCACCCGCAACCCTCCCTTTTCCCGCTCTCTCTCCCCTTCCATTCACATCAAGATTCATTTTCAATTCTCTTTATATACAGAAAATCAGTTTAGTATATATAAAGTAAAGATTTCAACAGTTTGCCCTCACATAGCAACACAAAGTGAAAAATACTGTTGGAGTACCAGTTATAGCATTAAATTATGGTGTACAGCACATTAAGGACAGAGATCCTACATGATATTTTTTTTAAAAAAATTGATTAATTTTCTATGTAGTTTCCAATTTAAAACCAAGGTTTTTTTTTCCATTTTCAATTATCTTTATATACAGAAGATCAATTCAGTATATACTAAGTAAAGATTTCATCAGTTTGCACCCACACAGAAACACAAAGTGTAAAAATACTGCTTCAGTACTAGCTATAGCATTACTTCACATTGGACAACCCATTAAGGACAGATCCCACATGGGACGTAAGTACACAGACTCTTGATGTTGATTTGACAATTTAACACTCTTGTTTATGGCGTCAGTAATCTCCCTAGGCTCTAGCCATGAGTTGCTGAGGCTATTTGATCAGCTCCTGTGCTGACTGTTGTTGTACAATGTAATACTTTATCCTTTTTAGTATTTTATTGTTCTAGTACTAGTGGCTGAACTCTGTAATTAACACACAATTCTTCTTAGGTGTTTAAATTTAACTGAAAAGTGATCCCGGTTAAATATAAGAGTGAGAAAAAGAGAGGGAGGAGATGTACAATTGGGGACATGCTCAATCGGACTTGCCCCAAACAATGGAGTTAGAAACATGCCAGGGGATTCCAATACAATCCCATCAAGGTGGCATGTACCAATGCCATCTCGCTAGTCCATGTGATCAATTTCAGTTCACAATTGATCACACTGATAGGTCTAAGAGTCAAAGGGATCACACAAACAAGACTAGTGTCTGCTAAAACTAACTGATAGAATCAAAAAGGGAGAGAACGATCCAACATGGGAAGTGGGAGACACAGCGGACTCATAGAATGGCAGATGTCCTAAATAGCACTCTGGCCTCAGAATCAGCCCTTAAGGCATTCGGATCTGGCTGAAGGGCCTATGAGAGTATTTTAGGCATGGAAAGCCAAGACACTCTGGGGGAAAAAAAAAAAAGAAGAAGAAGAAGACCTAAATGAAAGATCTCAGTGAGTGTGATCCCAGTGGAAAGAATGGGGCCATCAAAGTAGGAGGTACCTTTCTCTGAAGGGAGGAGAGAACCTCCACTTTGACTATGACCCTGTCAGAATCAAATCGAAGTTGGCGAACCCTAAAGAATCTATATATATTTTTATATATGCAACTTTAGATAATGCATACATCTCAAGTTTAAGGAATATTCTCAAAAAGAATATGTTTTCTGGCCAGCGCTGTGGCTCACTAAGCTAATCCTCCACCTGTGGCACTGGCACTCTGGGTTCTAGTCCCAGTTGGGGCAACGGATTCTGTCCCAGTTGCTCCTCTTCCAGTCCAGCTCTGCTGTGGCCCAGGAAGGCAGTGGAGGATGGCCCAGGTGCTTGGGCCCTGCACCCGCATAGGAGACCAGGAGGAAGCGCCTGACTCCTGGCTTCAGATCAGCGTAGGCACGCCAGCCACAGTGCACCAGCCATAGCAGCCATTTGAGGGGTGAACCAACGGAAAAAGAACGACCTTTCTCTCTGTTTCTCTCTCTCTCACTGTCTAACTCTGCCTGTCAAAAAATAAATAAACAAATAAAAAGAATATGGTTTCTAAGCCTAAAAATATTTCTTGAAATTCAAGAGATCTATTGTACAATACAGTGATTATAGTTAATAACAATGTATTATATTCTGGGCAATTTCTGAAAGTAGGTTTTTTAAGTATTCTTACCACAAACAATGGTAGGTATGTAAGCTAATGCAGATGTTAATTTTTTTAATTCAACCACAACACAATGTGTACATATTTCAAAACAACATATTATAGAAGATAAAAATACAAGATTTATATGTGTCAATTCCAAAAATGTGAAAAAAATCAATAGAATCAATCTTTCTAATCATAAACTTTTTGCAAAAATGTTTATATCATGCTGATAAGAATTTTGGATGAGTTGGCCGGCGCCATGGCTTAACAGGCTAATCCTCTGCCTTGCAGCGCCGGCACACCGGGTTCTAGTCCCGGTTGGGGTGCTGGATTCTATCCCGGTTGCCCCTCTTCCAGGCCAGCTCTCTGCTGTGGCCCAGGAAGGCAGTGGAGGATGGCCCAAGTCCTTGGGCCCTGCACCCGCATGGGAGACCAAGAGAAGCACCTGGCTCCTGGCTTCGGATCAGCCCGATGCGCCGGCCGCAGCAGCCATTGGAGGGTGAACCAACGGCAAAAAGGAAGACCTTTCTCTCTGTCTCTCTCTCTCTCACTATCCACTCTGCCTGTCAAAAAAAAAAAAGAATTTTGGATGAGAACCACTTCAGTATGCAATATCTAAAGAAGTAATCATTAATGCTTAGATATAAACATAAGGGGTTATAGTTGGGGAGTCACCATCATTAGTAGACAATGAAGAATTCATGGCATGTTCTTCATTGAATAAGGAGGAAAATTAATTAATCATATATCTTAAGGCTATAAACAACAAATATTTTTCAAATATTTTAAGAAAAATCTTCAAAGGAGGAGGAGTGATTTATGAGATCTGTAAAGCTTGCACAAGTAGACTGGGGTCCAGTCTCTGTTCACCTTCAGACTAGTCAGCTGATAGCATGGGCACCTATTCTAACTTTGGCAAAAAGCTATTGTGGTAGGTTACATACTACAGAGGGATGCTGGAAGGTTTCCTTCTTTACCAGCTATGACAAGGTGAAAATGTCACTCAGTTTTGTCTGAAATATATTTTTGTTTCCAGGCTGCATTCCCAAATCTAGCCCTATTGTAACAACACTGATATGTTCATCTCCATTTGCCTCCTGGGTCTACTGCTCCATGGGTTCAGAACCCACGCTGGAGAGAGATGAGATTATCACTCCCTAAACCCCAGCAACCACCAATTTAAAGAAGGAGACATGGAAAGTTTGGTCCTCGTGGTTAGTGATACATAAAGTAGTGCCTTGGAAACTAAAAGAATAGAGTTTCAAGAAGGAGGGGATGGTTACTCACCAAGTGCCACTGAGACTTCTACTTCAACTAGGATGACTATCGTCCACTTTCTATGCAAATGGATGTATGGGGATTCAAACAAAATGCTGGTCCTTATTAAACCTGTTAGCCAACCAGCATCCAGAAACTAGATTCCAGCCAGGGACAAGAATGCAAGACAGGTGCTCTGCAGTAAGATGGCATAAGACAAATGGGACCGGTAATAAACATAACCATATGTGCTAGTCCAAGCATGCATTCTTGTAATTTCTGACTAACACATCAACAATGTTAGACACAAGCTCTCAGCTCTTTGGAATTGCAGGGAAAGTTACGGCTGCTGCCAGTGCCACGCCACACTGACAAATGCCATAGAAAGTGGTGAGAATAGCCGGCGCTGCAGCTCAATAGGCTAATCCTCTGCCTGCAGCGCCGGCACACCGGGTTCTAGTCCCGGTAGGGGTGCCAGATTCTGTCCCGGTTGCCCCTCTTCCAGGCCAGCTCTCTGCTGTGGCCCGGGGGTGCAGTGGAGGATGGACCAGGTGCTTGGGCCCTGCACCCCATGGGAGACCAGGATAAGCACCTGGCTCCTGCCTTCGGATCAGCGCGGTGTGCCAGCCACAGTATGCCAGCCGCAGTGGCCATTGAGGGGTGAACCAACTGCAAAGGAAGACCTTTCTCTCTGTCTCTCTCTCTCACTGTCCACTCTGCCTGTTAAAAAAAAAGTGGTAAAAATAGATACAAATGTAGCATTCAAATCAAACAGTGTTGATCCAGAGGCAGCCCAGATGTTTTTGGAAGGACACCCAGGAAAAACAGCTTGGCCACTAAGCCATCATCAAGTTCCCCAACCACTTCATCTAGCATGAAAAGAAGACAACAGCACATCTGGGCTCATTGTGGATGTCTATGGCCAATGAGCATCAGATCAAATGGGCTGTGAAGAAACTGTATGACATTGATGTGGCCAAAGTCAATATGCTGATGAGGCTTGATGGGAGAAGGCATATGTTTCACTGGTTTCTGATTATGATGCTTTGGATATTGGTAACAAAATTGGGATCATCTAAACTGAGTTGAACTGGCTAAGTCTACTTATATGGTTTCTTCTTCATAAAGGGTGTTATCAGAAAGATGGAAGAGTAAAAATTATTATGTTAAAAGTCAAATGTAATATAGATAGAAAGCTTATACAGTTCCTCCAGCACATAGGAGAGAACAGGAAAGGGGAAAGATTACCCCTATGAGATGATCAGAGATGGAAATAAAAGCACAGAGAACTGGGTTGGGCTGCACTGTCAAGTCCTAGAGAAGATCTCAAAAATGAATCAAATAGAATGATCAAAGTGTTTAAAATGTTTCCTAGGAAGGAAAAGGCCAGCCAGATTAAAAATGCTCCCCCTTTACAGAGAAAATTACTGATGAAAACTTATCCAGGCACCACCGTTGTGGCCAAACAAGGTAAGCTACCACCTGTGATGGCTGCATCTCATGGGGACACTGGCAGCTCTACTTCCAATCCAGCTCCCTGCTAATGTGCCTGAAAAGGCAAAGGAATATGGCTCAAGAGCTTGAGTCCCTGCACCCCTGTGGGAGACCAGTGTTTTAGGCTCCTGGCTTTGGCCTGGCCCAGCCCCAGTCATTGTGGCCATTTGGGGAGTAAACCAGTAGATGGAGGATATCTCTCACTCACTCTCTTTCTCTCTGTGTTTCTCTCTCTTTCTCTCCCTGTCCCTCTCCCTCTCCCTTTCTCTGTATAACTCTGGCTTTTTCAAATAAATAAAACTTTTTTATGAAAGAAAAATTGAACCATCTCTAGAAAATTTCTGGCAAAATAATTTATACACAAATGGAAAAAAAGATGGTTTGTTTGGTTATTGTTGTTTATTTGTTTTTAACAGTTCTAGTCTTGTTCCTTATTTTCTGGTAAGATTATATATTTATTGAGGTAATTAACATAAAAATAACTGCACACATTGAACATTTGCGTTCTGATGAATTTGGACATGAATTATACCCATTACATCATCACCACAATCAAGGTAATAAATAGACTCAGCACTTTCACGTTTCCTTGTGCTCTGGTTTATTTTGTTGTTGTTAGTAAGAACACTTCATCTTTTACTCATTTAAATTCCTACTTTTGGGACCAGTACTGTGGCATAGAAGGTTAAGCCTCCACCTGCAAAGTCAGCATCCCATACGGGCTCTCGTTCAAGTTCCAGCTGCTCCACTTCCAAGCCAGCTCCTTGCCAATGACTTGAGAAAACAGAAAATGGTCCAAGTGCTTGGGCCCTTGCACCCATGTGGAAAATCTGGAAGAATCTCCTAGTTTTTGACTTTGCCCTGGCCCAGCTGCAGCTGTTGTAGCAATTTGGAGAGTGAACCAGAAATTGGAAGATCTCTCTCTCTCTCTCTTTCTCTCTTTCTCCCTCTGTATCTCTGTTTTTCAAATAAATAAATCTTTAAAAATAAATAAATAAATTCCTGTTTCTATCTATTCATCTAATTCAAAAGCAGAGAGACAGAGGCAGGCGTCAGGAAGAGATTCATATACTGGCTCATTCCCCAAAAGCCTGAAACATCCAGGGCTGGGCCCAGCCTAACCCAGGAGCTCAGAACTCTATCAGGGACTCTCATGTGGGCATCAGGGAAACAAGTACTTGAGCCATCATCTACTACCTCCCAGGGTACGCATTAGCAAGATTTCTTTTGGGAGCAGATTAGCTTGGACTGGAACCAGACACTCCAATATGAGATGCAGGCATCCCAAGCAGCAACCCAAAGCTGTTAAATCAAACACTCTAACCCTCCCCTTAAAATTTTAAATAAAGGGCGCTGTATTATTAACAGTAGGCACTAATTGTTACAGATCTCTAGAATGCATTCTGCTTGTTCCAGGCTGTATCCAGACCCATTGAACAAGTCTTAATTTCCCCCAATTCTCTGGCAACCACCATTCTTTTTCCTGCTTCTATAAGTTTGATTATTTTAGATATCGCACATGAATGGAATCACCAGTACTATTACTTTATTACTTTATTTATTTATTTATTTATTTTGACAGGCAGAGTTAGACAGTGAGAGAGAGAGACAGAGAGAAAGGTCTCCCTTCTGTTGGTTCACCCCCCAAATGGCTGTCACGGCCGGCACTGCGCCGATCCGAAGCCAGGAGCCAGGTGCTTCCTCCTGGTCTCCCATGCGGGTGCAGGGCCCAAGCACTTGGGCCATCCTCCACTGCCTTCCCAGGCCACAGCAGAGAGCTGGACTGGAAGAGGAGCAACCAGGACAGAACTTGCGCCCCATCCAGGACTAGAACCTGGGGTGTCGGCACCGCAGGCGGAGGATTAGCCAAGTGAGGCACGGCGCCAGCCCAGTACTATTACTTTAGACTTCTCTCTTTCCATACATACACAAACACTTGGATGCATAATATTTTAGAAATAAAACATGAATACATGCACACACCAGACAGAAAAGACAACAAAAAACCAATCTCTCTTCAGATTTTATTATACAGTTCTCCTTAACGACACTTTAAAAGACAATAGATCTATGTCCAAAGAGTCAAGAAGGTTTATTCAGACCTCAGTCATGTGAAAGCAATGAAAGAAAATTCCTCTTACCTTCATGAATAGACAATTTCCCCTTCTTAAATAAATTGCTCAAAGATACAGAGGTGTTCTTCAATAATTTCATGAAAAATGGAATTTTTAAATACATTCACGGTTTTTTCATGTCATTTATTTTTTGCGGTCTTTTTTAAGGTCCCCTGTACTCCAAGGTAGGGATGAATTAAACTGAGAGGTTCAGTAATGTAGAATTCATATTATGAAGGTCTAGTGGTGAACACTAAAGTCTTAATCATTAAATTAGTGTGAAATAGTCATGTCATCATAGTGAAATGGTTACCTAGTGAGTGAAGATTACCTAATGAATGAAGAATGATTACCTAATGAGTGAAGAAATAAAATACACATAAAATAAAAATATTTTATCATTAAAAATCTAGATTTACATTTGCAGATTACTTTGACAATGGCCAACAAATGGTGAGGAAAAGAGAGAGGCAGATGGGATAAATAAATCCAGGTGCTGTTGACATACAGGGATGTCTTCCCTTTTCTATTTAGAAAAACTTAAAATTTAATTTTATTCATAAGGATGACCACATAGAAAACTCTAAGTAATGTATATCTCTTTCACATCACCCAAGAAAATGGAGAAGCAAACTCCTGTCCCAACCTGAAAGGGAAGGTTGACAATATAGAAGAAAAGTGCCAAGAACAGAGCAAAACTGCTTTAGTGTGAATTTTTATAATAAATGTAAATAGCATAAAAAAGTTAATTCCTAGATAAATGACAGACGTTGAGAGAAAAGTGAAAACAAAACCTAAATATATTTGTCTATAAGAAACATGCAAAAAAAATGATACCCACTTGTTGAAATACAGGAATTATTACCACCTAAAACAGAAGCAAAAAATAGAGATACCTAATAAAAGTGGTCAAAAAAACTAATCATAATTAGATACTTGAGCCTATCAATTTGACTGTTTAATAGATAATATAGAAAAACAAACTAGGTAGGACATAAGCGATTTTAATAACATAGATGATCATGTCCATTTATAAAATGATCAGAATTGATTTAATTGATTTTTATTTCCTGTACACAGTATAGCTTCCTTGTAAATAGCCATAGAATATTTCTAGTTGGAAAAATTAGTTGATGTAATCAAATGAGCTAAAATTATAAAGTTCTCATCATATAATTACATAATAAAAATAAAAATAATTAAGTGGATTAAACCTAAAGAACATAGAAAGTTTAAGAAACAAGCTCCTAAACACATGAAATAAAATTGCAAATGATACCATTCATTCACAGTGACTCCAAAGTAAACAAGACTTAGAAATCTAACTCAACAAGAAAAGAATTGATATACTGGAAACCACAAAACCCTAAAGAAAGAAAGATCCTTATCATGGATTGTATATGCTAGCATACAATGAAGACGTTAATTCTGCTATGATTGATCCATGGGTTCGGTGCTATTGCTAGCAACAATAACAACAAAAGTATCTTAACATTAAGTGAAAAGACACAGGAACTAGAATAACAAAAATTTTGAAAATGAAGGATAACGTTGGAAGAAACACACTACCTGATTTTTAGACCTCTTATATAGCTGCATTGTTTAAAATAATGCACTAAAGCAATTAAGAGGAGGGGGGAAATGATAAGAGATGAATCCCTGGAGTATCAGCCAAGGTGCCTCACGCAGACTCTGAAGGACATTTATGATCTCGCTTGTTTTGTAGTGGACCATGCCCTGAAGAAACAGTGGTCCCAGAACGGAAGACATGCAGCCTGCAACTGAGCTGTCTCCGCTCACCCACAAACCTGTGAAGGAAAAGAATCCATTATGCTGTCGAGCTACTGAGAGTTGGTGAGGTGCTTGTTGCATGGAAGGATGCGGTGAGAATGTGCTGGTGTGGTGAAGAGTCCCAGATAAGACCACATAAAGTCAGCAAGAACACTGGCTTTCATTCTAGACTGACTGTGAAGCCATTGCACAGTTGGAGCAAAAGAATGAAATTATGCCATTTATCAAAGCAGAATTCTGTGGGAGAACAAAGCATGAGCTGGTGTAGGCTGGAGCAGAAGACCAATTCAGATGTCTCCCTGCTGACTTAAACCAGATGGGACGCATAGGTGACTTGGTTGGGGGGGGGGGGTGGAAATGGTCAGAGTCTGGATGTCACTGGAAGCATGACGTTGCAGGGCTTTCCAAGAGAAGGGGGTAGACAGAGAGAAAAACCCTATGGCCATCAAGTGACATGGGCCAGACCTCAGAAGTAGCAAGAGAGTAGGAAAACCAACTGAGTTTTGGATATTTTATTTCTTCTGCTGTAATGGCCCAAAACTCTGAAAATTCACTTTTGACATGAGCATCAACCAATCCCAGTAAATGAAATGACAAAACATTGCTTTTAGAAAAATATGGTTCCACGGGCCGGCATTGTGGCTTAGCAGGTAAAGCCACCACCTACAATGCTGGTATACCATATGGGTACAGGTTCAATTCCCAGCTGCCCCACTTCTGATCCAGCTCCCTGCTAATGCACCTAGGAAAGCAGTGAAGATGGCCCAAGTGCTTGGGCCCCTGCACCCATGTGGGAGACTTGGATGAAGCTCCTGGCTCCTCACTTTGGCCTGGCCTTTGAGGCCATTTGGAGAGTGAACCACCAGATTGAAGATCTCTCTCTCTCTCTCTCTCTGTAACCCTGCCTTTCAAATAAAATAAATAAATCTTTAATAAGCAAAGTTATTTTGTGGGGAAAAGGAAACATTAATTGCTAAGTTAATATTTACTCCAAACACACATAGCAGAGTATGCTATTATAAATAACAAAATAAAAATGACCTTACAGAGAAATTAGGAGTTCAGGTTAGATGCCAGACTGGATTGCAATCTGACCCCATTGCTCACAATTGCTGTTATTTTTGACAAATCACCTAATCTCTGTGCCTTGTTCTCCCCATCTATAAGATGGGAATAATAATAGTATCTAACCCAAAGGGCTGGATCTGATACAGAAAACACAAAATGTGAGTTGCTAAGGTAATAATTATGACAGTGATGCTAACGATCAAGCCAGATTAAACATAGGAAGGAAAGCGGGTTGGGGGCAGGTTACATCCTTTGCTTTACTTTTAGCACTTCACTTGAAACAGAAAACCCCAGGGGACCTGTCTGCCAAGATTCTAGCCAAGGTAATTAGCCAAACAAACCAATGATCTTCATCCTGAAAATACATACGTTGGAGTGGATTTGCCTTATTATTGAGTGGAAGCTTAATGTGAAAAGCCCACTGTTTCATTAAAACATTTATTTTTTCCCCCAATACCCAAAGCCTGCATTGAAGCAGTCTTCAAGTACCTACTAACCACACTGATAGGTAAAGGGGGCAGAGCAGGATTAGAGAGCAGTGACATGTGCCAAACAAATTGTTGAGCTGATTTGTGGACCAAAAAAAATCATAAGCATCTCTCAGTAAAATCGCGTTATCCAACACAGAAATCACTGACACTTCTTTTAATGCTTTGAACTGAATCCTTGTGGAAAAATCATTTCCCCTTAGCACTCAACCAGATACAGCCACTTACATCTGTAAGGGCAAATGAACTCATGTAACTGTTCCGATTTTGTGAGCCCCTTTTAGAAAGTCTGAAGACTGTCAACATTGTTTCTTAGCCAAGAAAAACTTCAACTGAAAGAAAATTCTAGTATTTTGTGCAAAATGGAGCACCTGTGATGTTTGGCAATGCATCTAGTTTTGTTACTTTGGGAAACAGGGAAGCAACTCCTGACACCAGATGCACTGCCATACATATAGACTTGTGCTGGGGTCAACGACTTGGCCAACACCACTGAAAGAAGTATTTTCTGCTGCTGTGAAGGTTGTCAACTTCATCAGCAACAGATACTTGAATCATCACCTTTTTCAGAAATTTTGTCCAGAAGTTGAATTAGAATATAATTTGTTTTCTAGTACCTGGATACACATTGGCATTTCAGGGGACAAGTCAATGCATTTGATTAAATGTCAGAGGAAAAGAGAAAAAAGCCTACTCAGAATAAGTTGAAAGGGAGATATTCATTCAAGCCTGGCAAATGGCAAATAGCTTTGGCCATGTACATGAGGCAAATCTTCTGATCCCAAGCCTTGCTGCTGAGAAATCACAAGCAACCTTTGACCAAGTTGCCAAAGGAAGTGCCTCACAGGATGAAACTGAAACTGACAAACAGTCAGAAACCTTGCAGACCTCTTCTGAGATTTCCCTGGCTCCTCGGACCTCAATGTCGCAATGGGCACTTGTGAACCATCCTTTGTTGATGTGGCATTGGCAGTGCACAGTGCACAGTGGGGTGGTCTTTCACCAAAGACCCCCCACTGCCTTGGGAATTAAGGAGACAAAGTGACCCGAATTCAACCATAAGAATCCTCACAGACGTACAGTCTCATATTTTAACTCCAGCTCACCACTTCTGGGAAAAGAAAACTGTAGTGACTTTGATGCTATTTGCTTCAACACACATCTGTAAGTAAAGACTTTCTGAAATTTTGTCCTTAAAAAAACCAAATATTCATAATCAGTTCAAGATTAAAGTTAACCTGTGTGTTGCTGTGTCAAAGTCCACCCTCATCAAACAGAACAGCATAAACCTTGTTCTGGAGATGTACTACTATGAATATGAAAGAATGAAAATTATTTTTTCACCTTATTTGTATAACGATTATTTTTCCTTATTTTTTTACTCAGAAGTCATCAGTTTTTACAAGATGCTTCCCTAGTCCAAGAAGAAGGCAGATTAGAAGAAACCAGCCTCAAGGTTTTCAAAAGGGTGGAATAGGGAGGGAACTTATTGCTCTAGTCTAAGGAAAGATAGTTAAAAAACAAAAGTGGAGAGAGTGCAATCTCAGGAAAGAGTTAGGGAGAAGACAGTAGAGGGAACTCCATGTAAATTAGAGGGATACTGTGCACCTACGTGGAGGACCTACCACTGTGGGACATGAACAGCTAAGGACCCCAGCAGCCAGACAGCCTCAGCACCAGCTTTGGAGAATGAGGTGAGACCAGACTGCAGCAGCCCAAGCAACTGGCAATACAGCTGTGGGAAGAGCCTGCCATGAGTCTGGTTTAGAGCCCTGTGGCAGACAATGTACCTGCCAACCTAGAAGAAAGAAAAAGGGGACATATTTCTCTCTCCTCAATCAGCACCAACATTCTGTAACTAATCAAGAGAGAGCAGGCATCAATTTGGACATACAGAACAGCTGTGCTGACATGTATCCACGCACTCAGCAACCAACTGAGTGGAGATGCCTAAATCTGGCTGGGAGAATTGACAGAGGACTGGGTGCTCATCACTGTAGAAGCCATGTGTGCCAGGATTCTGAAAACACTGTGGCTGCATGGAGGGCACAGGATGTGGCTGGGACTTTGGCAGTCACTTGGGTAGCTCCACACACTCAGAACTCTTTGATTACCTGGTGAAGGTTATTGCTGCAAGATCCGTGTTCACACTGAGGACTGTATGGTTTCTTAGTATGGTTTTTGTGGCAGAGCACATGAATATTGTACCCACTGGGGCTAGTGCCCAGGCACTAGTCTCTGTTGAGGAGAGGAGGTGAGCATGAGAATATGCCAACAGAACAGAACAAACCTCCCCTCTGATTTTAAAAAAAAAAAAAAAAGAGGAAATTTACCATGCTCCACTTCAGTGTCAGCTTGGACATTCCTCTCACTGTGGAGCACTAAACAGAGCTCCCTAGCCACAACCAGCACATGCCTCTGGGTACTCACCGAAAGAGCAGACACTCCACTAAGCCACAGAGGAATAGTACAAAGATAAAAGCCATCACAGGGAAAGAAAAACAAACAATTATCTCCACAAATGCATAATAATAAACGTAGCAATTCAAGAAACAAGAATAAGGAAGACAACATGACACCCTCGGAAAAAAAAAACACAATACTTCAATACTAGAAGGCAAAGATGAAGAGTTTGAAGAAATGCTAGAAACAGAATTCAAAAAATTGATCGATTGATCTGATTACTTAGAAGTAATCAGAAACAAATCCATAACTAAAGAAATCTGCACATAACATGAATGAAAATTCTTCTCATGAAATTGAGATTTTTAAAGAGAATTAGAAATGAAATATTGGAAATGAAAAATTCAATAGAACAAATAAAAAATGCCATAGGAAGCCTTAACAACAGACTTGATGAGGCAGAAAAAAGAATATCCAAGTTAGAAGACAAATCTCCGGAAATTTTTACAGTCAGATCAAAAAAAAAAGAAGAAGAAAAAATTAGAAAACTGAAAACAGTGCTGAAGATTTATGAAATGCTATCAAAAGACCCAACATATGATCTGAGGAGTTCCCAAAGCCATGGTAAGAGAGAATGGGGAGGGAGGGAGGTTGGGGGGGAAGCCACAATAATACAAAAGTTGCACTTTGTAAATTCACATTTATGAAATAAAAAATAAAAAAGAGAGAATGGATTAGAATGCCTTTTCAGTGAAATAATTACAGGAAATTTCCCTAATTGGAGAAAGAAAGGGAAGTATAAGTACAGAAAGCATCTAGAACTCCTAGTAGACAACACCAGAAAAGATCTTCACCATGACACATTGTAGTCAAACTCTCCACAGTAAAACATACAGAATAGATTCCATAACATACATGAGAGAAATCCCAGATTACTTTCAGAAGATCTCCAATTAGACTCACAGCTGGCTTCTCATCAGAAGCCCTATAGGCCAAGAGAGAATGGAGAGATATATTACAAGTCTCAAGAGAAAAAACCTGTCAATCCAGAATACTGTACCCTGCAAAGCTCTCATTTATGAATGAAGGTGAAAAAAGACCTCCTGTAACAAAAAGAAACTCAAAGAATTTGTCACCAGTCATCCAGCCTTACAAAAACCTTAAATGGGTATAGAAGGAACATTCCTGAACACAATCAAGGCAATTTAAGACAAACCCACAGCCAGCATCTTATTGCATGAGGAAAAGTTGGAATCAATCCCACTGAGATTCAATACCAGACAAGGATGCCCACTCTCACCATTGCTATTCAATATAGTCCTTGAAGTTTTATCCAGAGCCATTAGGCAAGAAAAAGAAAGCCAAAGGATACAAATTTGAAAGGAGGTAGTCAAATATTCCTATTTGCAGATCATATGATTCTATATATAAGGGATACAAAGGACACCGATAAGAGACTATTGAAACTCACAGAAGAATTTGATAAGTGGCATGATATAAAATCAACACACAAAAATCAATAGCCTGTATAGACACCGACAATGTCATTGTGGATAAAGAACTTCTAAGATCAATCCTATTCACAATAGCTACAAAAAAATCAAATACCTTGGAATAAATTATCCAAGTATGTCAAAGATCTCTATGATTAGAGTTACAGAAGCAACAGAAGATACAAAAAAAATGGAAAAATCTTCAATTTTCATGGATTGGAAGAATCAATATCATGAAAATGTCTATACTTTCAAAAGCAATTTATAGATTCAATGTGATAATAATCAAAATACCAAGCACATTCTTCTCAGATATAGAAAAAATGATGTTGAAATTCATATGGAAACAAAGGAGACCCCAAATAGCTAAAGAAATCTTATACAACAAAAACAAACCTGGAATCATCAGATTTCAAGACATACTATAACACATTTATAATCAAAACAGCCTGGTACTGCTACAAAAACATATGGGCAGATCAATGGAACAGAATAGAAATGTCAGAAATCAACCCAAGCATCTACAACCAACGTATCTTTGATAAAGGAGCTAAAATCAACCTGTAGAGCAAGGACAGTCTGCTCAACAAATGGTGCTGGGAAAACTGGATCTCCACATGCAGAAGTATGAAAATCACTTCACATGAAAATTCATTCAAAATAGATTAAAGTCCTAAATCTATGACCTGATTCCATCAGATTATTAGAGAACAATGGGGAAAAACCTGGAAGATATTGGGATAGGCAAAGAGTTCTTGGAAAAGACCCCAAATACACAGGTAATGAAAACCAAATTTACAAATGGGATTACATCTAATTGAGAAGCTTCAGCACTGCAAAAGAAACACCCAGCAAAGTGAAGAGGCAACTGACAGAATGAGAGAAATTATTTGTAAACTATGCAACTGATCTGATAAGGATTAATAGCCAAAATATATACAGAGCCTTCTTTTTTTTTTTTTCCAGAGTGTCTTGGCTTTCCATGCCTAAAATGCTCTCATGGGCTCTTCAGCCAGATCCGAATGCCTTAAGGGCTGATTCTGAGGCCAGAGTGCTATTTAGGACATCTGCCATTCTATGAGTCTGCTGTGTATTCCGCTTCCCATGATGGATCGTTCTCTCCCTTTTTGATTCTATCAGTTGGTATTAGCAGACACTAGTCTTGTTTGTGTGATCCCTTTGACTCTTAGACCTATCAGTGTGATCAATTGTGAACTGAAGTTGATCACTTGGACTAGTGAGATGGCATTGGTACATGCCACCTTGATGGGATTGTATTGGAATCCCTGGAACATTTCTAACTCCACCATTTGGGGCAAGTCTGATTGAGCATGTCCCCAATTGTACATCTCCTCCCTCTCTTATTCCCACTCTTATATTTAACAGGGATCACTTTTCAGTTAAAATTTAAACACCTAAGAATAATTGTGTGTTAATTATAGATTTCAACCAATAGTACTAGAACAAAACAAAACAAAAAATACTAAAAGGATAAAGTATTACATTGTACATCAAAAGTCAGGACAAGAGCTGATCAAGTCACTGTTTCTTATAGTGTCCATTTCACTTCAACAGGTTTCCCCTTTGGTGCTCAGTTAGTTGTTGCTGATCAGGGAGAACATATGATATTTGTCCCTTTGGAACTGGCTTAATTCACTCAGCATGATGTTTTCCAGATTCCTCCATCTTGTTGCAAATGACCTAAATGAAAGATCTTTGCGAGTGAGATCCCAGTGGAAAGAACAGGTCATCAAAGAAGGAGGTACCTTTCTCTGAAGGGAGGAGAGAACTTCAACTTTGACTATGACCCTGTCAGAATAAGATCGAAGTCAGTGAACTCACAAGGCTTCCATAGCCTTGGCAACTCATGACTAGAGCCTAGGGAGATTACTGACGCCATAAACAAGAGTGTCAAATTGTTAAGTCAACAACAGGAGTCACTGTGTACTTACATCTCATGTGGGATCTGTCCTTAATGTGTTGTCCAATGTGAAGTAATGCTATAACTAGTACTGAAACAGTATTTTACACTTTGTGTTTCTGTGTGGGTGCAAACTGATGAAATATTTACTTAATATATACTGAATCAATCTTCTGTATATAAAGAGAATTAAAAATGAATCTTGATGTGAATGGAATGGGAGAAGGAGCAGGAGATGGGAGGGGTGCGAGTGGGAGGAAAGTTATGGGGGGGGGAAGCCATTGTAATCCATAAACTGTACTTTGGAAATTTATATTTACTAAATTAAAAAAAATTTAAAAAATATATAAAGAGCTCAAAAAACTCAACAGCAAAACAAAAAACCCTGTTTAGAAATTTTAAAGGACTTAAATGCATTTTTCGAAAGAGAAAATCAAAATGGCCAACAGACACATAAAAAAATGTTCTGGATCACTAGCAATCAGTGAAATGCAAATCAAAACCACAATGAGGTTTCACCTTACTCCAGTTAGAATGACTGTCATACAGAAATCAACAAACAACAAATCCTGGTGAGGATGTAGGGAAAACGTTACCCTAATACACTGTTGGTGGGAATGTAAACTGGTGCAGCCACTGTTGAAGACAATATGGAGATAATTCAAAAAGCTGAAAATAGATCTACCATGTGACCCAACCATCCCACTCCTGGGAATTTACCTAAGGGAAATGAAATCAGCATATTAAAGAGTTATCTATACCCCATGTTTATTGAAGCTCAATTCACAATAGCTAAGATATGAAATTAACCTAAATACCTGTCAACTAAAGACTGGATAATGAAATTATAGGATATTTACATTGAGGAATGCTAAACAGTGGTTAAAAAAATCCTGTCATTTGCAACAAAATGGATGAAACTGGAAAATATTATACTTAGTTAAATAAGCCAGTCCCAAAAGTACAAATACCATAAGTTATCCCTGATCTGTGATAACTAATAGAGCACCTAAAAGGTAATCTATAGAAGTGAAATTGACACTTTGAGATGCAATGACTTTGAATAACCCTTTTCCTGACTGTTGAGGAGCAGTTGTGTTCATAACATTTGTTGAACTCTTTACTTACTATAGAGTTAATTCTATGTGTATGATGTCAATTAAAATAGATCTTAGAGAAAAATAAGAATGGGAACAGAAGAGGGAGGAGGAAGAGGGGTGGGAGGGCAGGTGTGGTGGGAATCATCCTTATGTTCCTAAAGTTGTACTTATGAAAAGCATGAAGTTTGTAGTCCTTAAATAAAAAGGTTCTGGGAAACATAAAGGTAATGCATATAAACCTATACAACGGTACTTCAGAAAGTTTGTAGGAAAATTGAATTAAGAAATAATTTACTTTTGCATAAAAATTTCAAAAGACATGAATATTTTTTCACAGTTTTAATATTCCATGAACTTTTCCATGACCCCCCAATATACTCACACAAAGTTGTTGAATTACTTTATGGATTGACTTTCTGCATTTAGCAACAAAAATCTTTTACTAAAAGATTTTCCTTTTGATTCTTTGTGTCTAGAATGCAAAATGAAGTTGAGAACAAAAGTGATGGAGGCTTCAAAAATGAAACTGATGAATTGCCTTGATCAACTCTCCCTGAGATATGTTAATTTGAGAACAATCAACTTGAATCAAATTGATGAATTACTGGATTTCCCTAGAATACCAACTTTGCAAAGACATACTGAGAGTGAGAAAACCTGAACACCTAAGACATGTTGCAGTTTCATAACTTATTAGCAACTCTCCAGGAACTTAAAAATCCTCAAGACAGTCTGACAAGAGGGATGTCATATGAAGAACACTTTGATTGTACCATTCATAACTTAAATACCTTTAGCCTAAACAAGTAAGCATTCACCGGGTTTTCAAAAATGGTTTAGGGCTGAGGGTCTTATAAGAGCCCTACGTGTCACAATATTGTTATAAATCTCCATTAGTTGGGGCCGGCGCTGTGGCGCAGTGGGTTAACACCCTGGCCTAAAGCGCCAGCAACCCATTTGGGCGCCAGTTCGAAACCTGGCTGCTCCACCTCCCATCCAGCTCTCTGCTATGGCCTGGGAAAGCAGCATAAGATGGCCCAAGTCCTTGGGCCCCTGCGCCCATGTGGGAGACCCAAAATTAGCTCCTGGCTCCTGGCTTCAGATCAGCGCACCTCCAGCCGTTGCAGCCAATTGGGGAGTGAGCCAGTGGATGGAAGACCTCTTTCTCTCTTTGCCTCTCCTCTCTCTGTGTAATTCTTTCAAATAAATAAATAAATCTTCAAAAAAAATAAATCTCCATTAGCTTAAAGAGGACAATTTACATATTTAAAAAATGTTTATTTATTTGAGAGGCAGAGAGAGAAAATGAGAGGGCCCAAGAGAGAGAAACACATCTTCTACCTGCTGATTTGATCCCCTCTGCAATGTTGGAGGCCAGGCCAGGAGCAAACCAGAGGCCAGAAATGAAGAAGCCAGGTCTCCCATGCGGTGGCAGGAATTTGATCACTTGAGCTATCATCACTGCCTCCCAGAGTCTGCATTAGCAGGAAGCCGGATTCAGGTCCCAGGCTGGGAATCGAACACTGGAAGTCTGCAATATGGGACGGTGATACCTTAACTAGCACAACTAGCACCTTAGCCACTAAGCTAAATGCCTGCCCCAAGGAGCATGTTTCAGATCCTGTTCTGGGGAACATAAAAGTTTGAACTCACTGCATATAGGACTAACCTGTGTGCTCCTGGGGAATATGTGGTACCCCTGGTGATTATGTCCATATCTGAATACTATGCACAACTCTAACTTCTCGCATAATAGGCAAGTGTTTCATCACCTGCTTGCAAAACATCTGTATTATATTTGGAAGGCTACACAGAGCTGACAGTTCTGGATGATTGACAGTCTAATAAAGGTCAGAGATAATGCTACCCCTAGAAGTAGAACAGAGCAATACCAAGTGTCACAGCAAAGAAAGGCAGCCAAGAACCAAACAACTCCTCAGAATTCTATTTGTGCTTATTCTACTTACACTTAGGTTTATTATTTATTGTTCCTATAACTCAATCTCTCAAAATTAATGAGGTACTCATATTACTATAAAATCAAGTGATTTCTATAGATTCCTCAAATGAGCACAGATAACAGTGCTCACAATACAGTAGTTAGAAGATATTGATGACTTAGTTTCCAATGAGATAGATGCCAGTAATCAAGAGACTCCATTCCACAGACTTCTCAGAGAGGAGGACTTACCAAGCTTTGGGCCTGTTGTAAAGGTGATTGTGTTCTAGGTTTTGAAGATAAGAAAACCTGTATTGCTTGATCTTTGAACACAAATTTCTATTAGAATTCTTATACTTTCCTGTTTAGGCTACAATAACACTCAATAAAATTTCTTAATTGCTATGGTCAAAATGTTTGTGTCCCTGAACATTCATATGTTAAAAACAGTTAGATAGTTTTAGAATATGGAGTACTTCAAAACTAATGGGATTAGTATCTTTCTAGAAAAAACCCCAGGGGGCTAGCCAATGCTTTACATCTTAGGAGGATGCAGCAAGAAGGTGCCCCTGTGAACTAGAAAGCCGTCCATTGCCACACACTGCAGCTGCCAGCCCCATGATTAGGGACCTCTCTGCCTACAGAATTTTGAGAAATATCTTGCTGTTCTTTATAAGCTCCTCAGTTTATATTATTTTGTATAACACTGTAAATGGTCCAAGACACCGATACATCTTTGAATATTTGTCTTCAATATGTGTCTGAGAATGGCATTGTAACACCTTGAAACTTATGTTTTGCTTTGCTTTGTACCATTTCACAAAATGATTTGTTTCATACACTTTTGCTACTTCCATAGGAATTTATGTAAGTGTATTTTAATAAGCTATTTGGTTGACATCAATGTTTACTGAGATATTTACTCATTTACCTGTTTTATGTAAATTTGTCTACTTTTATTTTATCGTGTGGATTTCTTTTCATTCATCAATATCCATTGAGATACAGTGCTGTATATGTGGTATAATATTCAATTTACCACTGAACTTGCTATATTTTATTGGCTGTTAGGTATCACAATGAATAAAGTTGTTTTACCTATGCAACTTAATGTGCTTGCATAATTTATTGAAAATTATTATAGAGGCTAGTGTTGTGGCCTAGCAAATACAGTTGCCACAAAACCAACATCTCATATGAAAACTTGTTTCTGTCCATTTGCTTTACTTCCAATCCAGCTCCTTGCTAATGGCCTGGGAAAGCAGAGGATGACGGCCCAAGTGTTTCAGCCCATGCCATTCATATGAGAGGCCCAGATGGAGCTCCTGGATCCTGGTGTCAACCTCACCAAGTAGGGCCATTTTGGCCATCTTGGGAGCAAATCAGCAGATGGAATCTCTCTCTCTCTCTCTCTCTCTCTCTGTCTCTGTCTCTGTCTCTCTGTTCATCTCTCTCCTTCCCTCCCTCCACCTTTCAAGCAGATGAAAATAAACTGTTTTAAAAACAAAAATGTAAACATTGAGCACCTATTTTTCTTTCATCCTGACTTGCCAATATTTCACAGCAGCCAAATAGCCTTAAATAATAAGAGAATTGCCCATAGTGAAAGGGTAAGGAATGATATAATTAGAAAAATCACCACCCATCAGGTCCTAATGAACTATTTGAGCCAGAAAAGGGTCATCAGTGGATAAAAACATCTGATGAAAATCTCCATGAGGTAGGAGTGGGAATAAGAGAGGGAGGAGATATATAGGTTGGCACATACTCACTTGGACTTACCTCCAATGGTGGAACTAGAAATGTGCCAGGGGATTTCAAATCAATCTTACCAAGGAGGCAGGTAGCAATACCAGCACACTTGGTAAAGTGATAAGTATAAATACACAACCGATCAAAAAGATAGGGTATGTGTCGAAGAGATTTCACAAATAAGACCAGTGTAAGCAAATAATGAAGATAGAATTAAAAGGGAGAGAATGATCCTGCGGGGGAAGCAGGACACACAGCAGACTCATAGAATGAAAAAAATGCCCAAAACAGCACTCCTGCCTCAGAATCAACCCTTGGGACATTCGGATCTGGCTAAAAGGTCCATGAGAGTCTCACAGGCATGGAAAGCCATGACACGGTGGCAAAAAACAATCTAAATGAAAGACCCTGGTGAACAAGACCCCAGCAGAAGGAACAGGCTATCAAGGAGAGAGGCGCCTTTCTCTGAAGGGAGGAAGGAACCTCCACTGTGACACAGCCTTGACTAAACAAGTTCAGAGTCGGTGAACTCAAGGGACTTCCATAGCCTAGACAGCTCATAGCAAGAGTCTCGAGTGATTGCTGACATCATAAATAAGAGTACCAATTGTTAAATCAACAACGGGAGTCACTGGGTACATGCTCCCCACGTAGGATCTCTGTCCTTAATGTGTTTTACTATGAAACTTAAAAATACTAATAGTCGAACAATACCCTATACCTTGTGCGGTTGTGTGAGTACAGGCTGTTGAAATCCTTGCTTAGTATATACTAAGTTGATCTTCAGTATATGAAGGTAATTAAAAATGAAACTCGATAAAGGGCGGGATGGGAGAGGGAGTGGAAAGGGCCACGGGAGGGAGGGAGATTGGGGGGGAAGCCACAACAATACAAAAGTTGCACTTTGTAAATTCACATTTATGAAATAAAAAAAAAATCTCCATGAGGGATTTTATAACAAAAGCATCAGACTGTCACCCCATGAACCCACCAATCAATCTTTGCATCACAGCAGTGGGACAGCCAGATGTTGTGCACTTCCTGCAGTGGTACAATATGAAACATCCAGTTTTATCTTTGAAGTATTCTTACCAAAAGACAAAAAGTAGAACAAAAAAGTAGTAGTGTACCCATAAAGCTTCCAGAGCTAATTTCCATTCAAATTTAATGCAGTAACTTTGATGAAATAAATGTGGCAAAATCTTAGTAATGATTGAATATTTATGAAAAGTAGAGAGTGATTCAATTAACTTTTCTTTCTAATTTTGGGTCTGTTTGAAAATTGTATAACTAAAAATAAGTCCCACACACCAGAGGCATGCATACTATATTCCTGTGTATCTTAAACCCCACAAATATATTCCCTTTTTGGTATGAAGAGGCTTCACAGATCATAAGCCATGATGAGAGAGATTGGCTTTTGAATGTCATGTCTACTACAGTTGGCACCAGCTTCATTATTTAAGGATTTTCTTTATTTCTATAAAAGGAACAGATTTCATATTTTATATATATATATGTGTGTGTGTATATATATATACTATATATATATATAGTTTTAAGAACATAATGAAACCACTCACCCTCCTTAACTCTCTCCCTCCTCTTTCCTTTCTTTCTTACTTTTAATTTTTGCAATGATATGCTATACAATTACTTTATAATCACAAGCTTAATGCTCCATTAAATAAAGAATTCAGCAAGTAGTAAGCAGAAAAAACACTCTACTTCAGGAATATAGACAAAGGACTACAAACAATAATCCAAACTCAAGATGTCAATTTAAATCATATACATTACTTTTTTAACCACGAATCAAATAAAGCTTATGAGATTTGTCTTTTGGGGACGGCTTATTTCACTAGATATAATGTTCTCCAGTTGTAACCATTTCATTGCAAAAGACAGGAGTTCATTTTTTATGGCTGAGTAGTATTCCATGGTGTATATATACCAAATTTTCTTTATCCAGTAATCAGTTCACGGGCATCTCAGTAAATTCCATATCTTAGCTATTGTGAATTATGCTGCAATGAAAACAGGGGTACAGATAATATTTCCATATACTGACTTCATTTCATTTGGTAAATTCCCAGAAGTGGGAAGGCTACAACATACGATAGATCTGTTTTCAGATTTTTCTTTTTTTTCTTAACTTTTGTTTAATAAATTTAAATTTCCAAAGTACAACTTTTGAATTATAGTGGCTTTTCCCCCCATAACCCAAAACCTCCCGCCCACCCGCAACCATCCCATTTCCCATTCCCTCTCCCATCCCATTCAAATCCAGATTCATTTTCAATTATCTTAATACACAGAAGATCAATTTAGTATATATTAAGTAAAGATTTCAACAGTTTGCACCCACACAGACACACAAAGTATAAAGTACTATTTGAGTACCAGTAATGCTGTTAATTCACATAGTATAACACATTAAGGACAGAGATCCTACAGGTGAGTAAGTGCACAGTGATTCCTGTTGTTGATTTAACAATTGACACTCTTGTTTATGGCACCAGTAATCACCCGAGGCTCTTGTCATCAGCTGCCAAGGCTATGGAAGCCTCTTGAGTTCACCGACTCCGATCATATTTAGACAAGGCCATAGTCAAAGTGGAAGTTCTCTCCTCCCTTCAGAGAAAGGTACCTCCTTCTTTGATGGCCCGTTCTTTCCGCTGGGATCTCACTCACAGAGATCTTTCATTCAGGTTTTGTTTTGTTTTGTTTTGTTTTGTTTTGTTTTGCCATAATGTCTTGGCTTTCCATGCATGAAATACTCTAATGGGTTTTTTAGCCAGATCCAAATACCTTAAGGGCAGATTCAGAGAGCTTTTTAGGACATCTGCCATTCTATGAGTCTGTTGTGCATCCCACTTCCCATGTTGGATCGTTCTCTCCTTTTTAATTCTATCAGTATTAGCAGATACTAGTCTTGTTTGTGTGACCCCTTTGACTCTTAGACCTATCATTATGATCAATTGTGAACTGAAATTGATCATTTGGACGAGTGAGATGGCATTGGTACATGCCACCTTGATGGGATTGAATTGGAATCCCTCGGCACGTTTCTAACTCCACCATTAGGGTTAAGTCCGATTGAGCATGTGCCAAACTGTACATCTCCTCCCTCTCTTATTCCAACTCTTATATTTAACAGAAATCACTTTTCAGTTAAATTTAAACAACTGAGAATAATTGTGTGTTAATTAAAGAGTTGAACCAATGGTATTAAGTAGAACAAAAAAAAAAATACTAAAAGGAATAAAGTAGTAAGTTGTCCCTCGACAGATAGGACAAGGGCTGATCAAGTCATTGTTTCTCATAGTGTCCATTTCACTTCAATAGGTTTCCTTTTAGGTGCTCAGTTAGATGTCACCGATCAGCGACAACATATGAGATTTGTCCCTTTGGGACTGGCTTAATTCACTCAGCATGATGTTTTCCAGATTCCTCCATTTTGTTGCAAATGACCAGATTTCAGTGTTTATGACTGCTGTATAGTATTCTATAGAGTACATGTCCCATAATTTCTTTATCCAGTCTACTGTTGATGGGCATTTGGGTTGATTCCAGGTCTTAGCTATTGTGAATTGAGCTGCAATAAACATTGAGGTGCAGACAGCCCTTTTATTTGCCAATTTAATTTCCTTTGGGTAAATTCCAAGGAGTGGGATGGCTGAGTTTTACGGTAGGGTTATATTCAGGCTTCTGAGAAATCTCAAAACTGACTTCCATAGTGGCTTTACCAGTTTGCATTCCCACCAACAGTGGGTTAGTGTCCCTTTTTCCCCACATCCTCACCAGCATCTGTTGTTGGTAGATTTCTGGATGTGAGCCATTTTGACCGGTGTGAGGTGAAACCTCATTGTAGTTTTGATTTGCATTTCCCTGATTGCTAGTGATCCTGAAAATTTTTTTCATGAGCCTGTTGGCCATTTGGATTTCCTGTTTTGAAAAATGTCTATTGAGGTCCTTGGCCCATCTCTTAAGTGGGTTGTGTGTTTTGTTGTTGTGGAATTTCTTGATCTCTTTGTAGATTCTGGTTATTAATCCTTTATCAGTTGCATAGTTTGCAAATATTTTTTCCCATTCTGTTGGTTGCCTCTTCACTTTTCTGACTGCTTCTTTTGCAGTACAGAAACTTTTCAATTTGATGTAGTCCCAGTTGTTAAATTTGGCTTTGACTGCCTCCGTGCTCTTTTCCAAGAAGTCCTTGCCTGTGCCTATATCTTGCAGGGTTTCTCCAATGTTCTCTAATAATTTGATGGTGTTGGGTCATAGATTTAGATCTTTAATCCATGTTGAGTGGATTTTTGTGTAAAGTATAAGGTAGGGGTCTTGCTTCATGCTTCTGCACGTGGAAATCCAGTTTTGCCAGCACCATTTGTTGAATAGACTGTCCTTGCTCCAGGAATTGGTTTTAGATCCTTGATCAAATATAAGTTGGCTGTAGATGTTTGGATTGATTTCTGGTGTTTCTATTCTGTTCCATAGGTCTATCCATCTGTTTCTGTACCAGTACCTTGCTACTTTGATTATAACTGCTTTGTAGTATGTCCTAAAATCTGGTATTGTGATGCCTCTGGCTTTGTTTTTGTTGTACAAGATTGCTTTGGCTATTCGAGGTCTCCTGTGACTCCATGTGAATTTCAGCATCATTTTTTTCCAGATCTGAGAAGAATGTCTTTGGTATTTTGATTGGTATCACATTGAATCTATAAATTGCTTTTGGGAGAATGGACATTTTGATGATGTTGATTCTTCCAATCCATGAGCATGGAAGATTTTTCCATTTTTTGGTATCCTCTTCTATTTCTTTCTTTCAAATTTTGTAATTCTCATCGTAGAGATCTTTAACGTTCTTGGTTAAGTTTATTCCAAGACATTTGATTGTTTTGTAGCTATTGTGGATGGAATTGATCTTAGAAGTTCTTTCTCAGCTGTGGCATTGCCTGTGTATACAAAGGCTATTGGTTTTTGTGCATTGATTTTATATCCTGCTACTTTGCCAAACTCTTCGATGAGTTCCAGCAGTCTCTTAGTAGAGTTCTTTGGATCCCCTAAATAAAGAATCCTATCATATGCAAAGAGGGATTATTTGACTTCTTCCTTCCCAATTTGTATCCCTTTAATTTCTTTATCTTTCCTAATGGCTCTGGCTAACACTTCTAGGACTATATTGAATAGCAATGGTGAGAGTAGGATCCCTGCCTGGTACCAGATCTCAGTGGAAATGCTTTCAACTTTTCCCCATTCAATAGGATGCTGGCTGTGGGTTTTTCATAAATTGCTTTGATTGTATTGAGGAATGTTTCTTCTATACCCAATTTGCTCTCCAATGTCCCTTGGGAACATGGTTCCTACTGTCTTCTGGTGTCTTCCTGTGATCAGAAATGGCTCATCTTTTCCCTACTCAGCAGTCTGGAATCTGCCAGGATTTATCTATTTGAAAGGCAAAGAGAGAAATTTTCCATCTGCCTTTTCACTCACCAAATGCCTGCAACTGCCAGGACTGGGTCAGGCTGAAGTCAGGAGTCAAGAACTCTATCTGGGACTCCCATGTGGGTTGCAGGAACCTAAGGTCTTGGGCCATCCTAGAAGCTGCATCGTAAGTGAGAGCCAGGACTTGAACCAGCACTCAACATGGGATGCAGGTATTCCGAACAACAGCTTAATTCTCTGTGATAACCCCAGGTACTGTCTTTTTAGTATAAAGATTGCTTCTTTCATTGAAATGTTAAGACCAACATAGATGACCATAGACAAGAGGCCAGCGGTGGCAGAAAGAAGCTGACCTTCTATTGATGGTGACTAATAATGACAGCATTTACTTATGACATATTAAGCACATCACAGAACAGTGGATATTGGTATAACCAGTTTACAGATGCTCTGAGGCCAAAAGAGATTTTAATTAATTTCCTGAAGATCACAGAGCTATAAGGGGCAGTATTTGGTATAGTGGTTAAAAACAACACTTGAGATGCCCATATTCCATGTAGGAATGCTTGGACACAAGTTGAACTCCCTGCTAATACAGACCCAGGCAGGAAGGAGGCGATAGCTCAGGTAGTTGGGTCCTGCTGCCCACAATGGAGGTTCAGATTGAGGTCAGCTGCTAGCTTTGGCATGGCTCAATGCTGTCTCTTGCAGGCATTTGGGGAGTGAACCAATGGATAGGAAATCTCTCTCTCAAATAAATTTTAAAAATTAATTAAAGATATTTTGAAAGATCACAGAGCTAGCATAAAGATATAATTCAAATCCAGCAGTACACCACAAAGACCCTTATTTTAACAACACAAGGGGTAGTTTGTGTTCATATCAATGGCACTATCCCCTACAAACCAAGAGGAATTTCTTACAAACAGGTTTAATATATATATAGTGATATACTCTTCCATAGTTTCCAGAAAGAAGATGATAGAACCTCAGCATATTCATCCCACCTCTATGTTTAAAGAATTCTCCACCATGTAAGTTAACACAATGGGGGAAAAAAACTACTTCCTATTATTGAAAGAAAATGCAGATGTTATCTTCCCCAGGCTCCCCTGAGCTAGGGTATGAGATATACCCTAAGACTCTATTTTTTAAAGACATATTTATTTATTTTATTTGAAATAAAAGGAGAGAAAGTGATCAATAGAGATCTTGCATATTCTGGTTTATTCACCAAATGGTCACAATGGTCTGGACCAAGCCAGAATCAGGGGCCCTGGGATTCCATCTGAGTTTCCCATACAGGGAGCAGGAGCCCAAACACTTGGGTCATCTACCACTGCTTTCCTAGGCAGAACAGCAAGGATCTGGATGAGAAGCAGAGAGGCCAGGGCTCAAAGTGGATTCTGATATGGGATGCTAGCATTGCAAGCAGTGGCTTAGCCTGCTGTGCCACAACACTAGGCCCATGTCCTACAGTCTGGGAAATAACACACTTGCCCTGAATTTTGAGTTGACAGCCAATTCATCAAAGACAAAAAAAAAATTGAGAATTCTGTCTGGTGGCAGTGTTTTTTGCTGCAGGAATGAGTCTTCTAGACTCCATTTACCTGGTTATATCCAATGCCCAACACCAGCAGTGTCAGTTTTGTGAAGTACAGGTTCCAAGGCCCAGTAAGAGTGGCAGCAGGCACTCAGAAAGAACCAATCTTCAACCTGGTATCAACAATGCTATAATCAGAACCTCTGCTCTCATTCACCAAGCCCTTTGGGGTTTCTGTGACTTACCAAAAACTGATTTAATAAATCATTTTATGTTCAAACAACCAGAGTAAATTTCTTACAACTAAACATATTGTCTGATTTTCCAGAAAAGGTTCAACTGTGAGCTGTAATATGAAACATATGAAATACAGGATACATGAAATACACCACATGAAATACAGGATTAACTGTTTAAAAATAATGTATTTAAAATGCAGACAAATAGGTGAATATCTGATCTATGAACAAGGAAATCTTTAATGATATAAAATGAAGAATATTTTACATGAAATAAGAACTTGAGAATTTAAAGAATACATTAAACAAATGAAAGGAAATATTTCCAACATTTATAACACCAATTTTACTATACATACACACACATACACACACACAAACACACACAAGGATACTTCAAAAAGTTTGGAAAAAGAGGAATTAAAAGATATTTTGATGCAGAAATATTTTGAAATCCACTTTTTTTCATAATACACATTTTCAAGAGCTACTTAAAGACCTCATATGCATAAATTTCAAAAATGTTTTGCATTACTAAAACTTATTCTTAATTACATTTTTCGCAAAACTTTGGGAGCACCCTCATGTGTGGGGGAGGCGGGTGGAGAGGGATGGTGTGTATGTCATGTTTTATAAGTTAATAAAATCAGAAATCTGTAAAATGGCAAAGAATATGAATAGATAATTCAGAAAATATGAGTCAATGTACATCTGGGAAACCATTCAAGTTCAACAATGAAAAGCCCCCAAGTAATCCAGAATTCCCATTTATTTGTCCAATAAAGACAATGTGCCTTCTTGTGCTATTTCAGGTGACAATAATACATCAATGAATAAGGGTGGGCCAATGATTTTGCTTTGCTATCATCTAAAACATCTAGCATTGCATTAATCCTTATAACAAATAGCCAGTTATAATTTTTTTTACTTTTTATTCACTTGTCTTGAAATCTGGTGAAAATTACTGTGAAGGAAAGTACTCAAAATGCAGAGTATGAGAAATGAGCAATAATGCATAGTAATCCACAGAATGTACAATCATATGAGAATAGTCAGGTGAAATTTATCAAACTAATGGGTAAGTAAACAATGGTCAGGAAGTGGAAAAAATAGTTATGTCTAAATAAAGTCAAAAAATAAGTCATTTGCTAGGGGGAAAATGAGACAGACATGTTATTTTGATAAATGTCTATGACTTGCTTACTCAGACTCCAAAATTATTCAGAGGAAATTGCAGTATATTACAAATATTCAAATATTCCCCGAAGTCCCACCAACTCTGCTTTTTTGACCTCTTCTATCTCCTCAGTAGTGATCTATATCATAAGCAAAAATGTACCTTGATCATTGGTATGCATTTCTGAAACCAAAGTTTATCTTTAAGTTGGTGTGGAGAACTAAACACATAGCAAAGTCCAGATTTTTCTTTTGAACAGCATGATGACAGAAAGGAGAGAAGACAGAAAGAGGCAGACAGACAAGAGATCTTCTGTCCACTGGTTTACTCCCAAAATGGCTACAGAGGCTGGAGTTGGACCAGTCCAAACACAGGAGCCAGGAACTCAATCTAGGTCTCTCCAGTTGTTAGCAGGGACCAAAATAAGTGAGCCATTGCCTTTGCCTTTCAGGGTGTGCAGGAAGCTGGAATTGGGTGCCAAGCCAAAACTGAAACATGGGCATTCTGATATAGGATGTGGACATTCCAAGCAGCATGTTAACTGCAACACCCACCAAAATCCAATTTTATTTTATTTTGCTTTGCTTTTAAATTCATTATTGCTATTTATTGAAATACATATAACTTCAAAATGTTTGTAGAAATGGATATTTTTTAAAATTTTATCTAAGGTATACAAATTTCATGTATTTCATTTATATAGATGTAGGAACATAGTGATATTTCTCAACCTACCTCCTGTCACATCCATGATCCCACCCCTCCTCCTCCTCCTTTAAGAGCCAATTTTATACTCATGACTGTAAGTTGTTATTGAGTGAGAGTCTTACAAAGCAAATGTTCATACGTGATATACACTCTACTGTATGCCATTGACATTCTGGAATGCTTGGGAACCTCACTGCAGGGTATCAGTTTTGTTTTAAACTATCTAAAAATGTAATATTCTGAGTTAGTCTTTAAAAATAATTAGATGATAAGAGTAATTAACATAGTTAAATTCTGGAGAATTAAATGTTAAGATATGGAGTAGGAGGTAGAATTCAGGAGATGCTAGCCAAACACAAAATTTCTGTTAAACAGCAGGAATAATTTCAAGCGATCTGTTGTACAATATGGTGATTAGTTAGCAACAGTGTTCTGTATACTTGAAAAGTGTTGACAGAATATATTTCAATTATTCTCACCACACATTAAAAAAAGTAATAAGCAGCCGGTGCAGCGGCTCACTAGGCTAATCCTCTGCTTGCAGCGCCGGCACCTCAGATTATAGTCCCGGTTGGGGTGCTGGATTCTGTCCCAGTTGCTCCTCCTCCAGTCCAGCTCTCTGCTGTGGCCCGGGAGTGCAATGGAGGATGACCCAAGTGCTTGGACTGCACCCACATGGAAGACAAGGAGGAAGCACCTGGCTCCTGGCTTCAGATCGGCATAGCACGCTGGCCGTAGCGGCCATTTAGGGGGTGAACCAACGGAAGGAAGACCTTTCTCTCTCTCTCCCTCACTGTCTAACTCTGCCTGTCAAAAAAAATTGATGAGCATGAGGGTACTTCAAAAGTGCATGGGACAGCCGGCGCCGCGGCTCAATAGGCTAATCCTCTACCTAGCGGTGCCAGCACACTGGGTTCTAGTCCCGGTTGGGGCGCCAGATTCTGTCCTGGTTGCCCCTCTTCCAGGCCAGCTTTCTGCTGTGGCCCGGGAGTGCAGTGGAGAATGGCCCAAGTGCTTGGGCCCTGCACCCCATGGGAGATCAGGAGAAGCACCTGGCTCCTGGCTTTGGATCAGCGAGATGCACCGGCTGCAGCGGCCATTGGAGGGTGAACCAACGGCAAAGGAAGACCTTTCTCTCTGTCTCTCTCTCTCACTGTCCACTCTGCCTGTCAAAAAAAAGTGCATGGGAAAATTGAAAAGATAAAAGTTTAATTTGGTATAAAATTTTGAAAGCCATACATAATTTTTTCATAATACACATTTCCATGAACATTTTGAAGTACCTTCATATACTAGGTAATACATATGTTAAAGAGTTAAATTTAGAAGCGGATCCAAGTTGGCGGAGTAGGGAGGAAGCTTACTGCCTTAGCCCAGGAGAAGACAGTTTAAAAATAGTGGAGATAATATAGTCTAAGGGAAGAGTTAAGGAGAAAATGGCAGAGGAAACTCTACCAAAATTAGAGGGACACGAAACCAGCATCACCTTAATTTCTAAACCTGAAAAAGATGCAGCAAAGAAAGAGAATTACAGACCAATTTCCCTGATGAACACAGACAACAAAAATCCTCAATAAAATCTTAGCCAATTGAATTCAACAACACATCAGAAAGATCATCCACCCAGAACAAATGGGATTTATTCCTGGTATGCAGGGATGGTTCAATATTTGCAAATTGAACAAAAACCATATGATTATCTCAATAGCTGCAAAGAAAGCATTTGTTAAAATACAACACCCTTTCATGATGAAAACTCTAAGCAAATTCTGTCTAAAAGGAACATTCCTCAACAAAATTAAGGCAATTTATGACAAACACACAACCAGCATCCTATTGAATGGGGAAAAATTGGAAGCATTCCCACTGAGATCTGGAGCCAGATAAGGATGCCCACTCTCTCCACTGCTATTCAATATAGTCTTGGAAGTTTTAGCCAGAGCCATAGGGCAAGAAAAAAGAATCAAAGGGATTCAGATTGGTAAGGATGAAGTCAACCTACCCTAATTTGCAAATGATATGATTATATAGAGAAAGGAACCAAAAAACTCCACTAGGACACTACTGGAACTCATAAAAGACTTTGGTAAAATAGCAGGATATAAAATCAATACACAAAAATCAAAAGCCTTTGTATACACAGACAATACCATGGCTGAGAAAGAACTTCTAAATTCAATCCCATTCACAACAGCTACAAAAAAATAGTAAATACCTTGGAATAAATTTACCCAAGGAGGTCAAAGATCTCTACAATGAGAATTATAAAACTCTAAAGAAAGAAATAGAGGACATACAAAAATGGAAAAAAAAACTTCCATGTTCATGGATTAGAAGAATCAACATCATCAAAATGTCCATTCTTCTGAAAATAATTTACAGATTCAGTGCAATACCAATCAAAATACCATATAAATTCTTCTCAGATCTAGAAAAAATGATGCTGAAATTCATTTGGAAACATAAGAGGCCTATGATAGCTAAAGCAATTTTATACAACAAAAATAAAGCTGGAGGCATAACAATACCAGATTTCAAGACATACTACAAAGCAGTTATGATCAAAACAGCCTGGTACTGGTACAAAAACAGGTGGATAGACCAAAGGAACAGAATAGAAATGCCAGAAATCAATCCAAGCATCTCCAACCAACTTATATTCGACCAAGGAGCTAAAACTCTTCCCTGAAGCAATGATAGTCTCTTCAACAAATGGTGCTGAGAAAACTGGATTTCCACATGCATAAATATAAAGCAAGACCCCTAACTTACACCTTACACAAAAATCCATTCAAAATGGATTAAAGACCTAAACCTCGACAGTCAAGACAAGGGCTGATCAAGTCATTGTTTCTCATAGTGTCCATTTCACTTCAACAGGCTTCCTTTTTGGTGCTCAGTTAGTTGTCACCAATCAGGGAAAACATATGATATTTGTCCCTTTGGGACTGGCTTAATTCACTCAGCATGATGTTTTCCAGATTCCTCCATTTTGTTGCAAATGACCAGATTTCAGTGTTTTTGACTGCTGTAGACTATTCTATAGAGTACATATCCCATATTTTCTTTATCCAGTCTACTATTGATAGGCATTTAGGTTAATTCCAGGTCTTAGCTATTGTGAATTGAGCTGCAATAAACATTGAGGTGCAGACAACCCTTTTATTTGCCAATTTAATTTCCTTTGGATAAATTCCAAGGGGTGGGATGGCTGGGTTGTATGGTAGGATTATATTTAGGTTTCTGAGGAATCTCCAAACTGACTTCCATAGTGGCTTAACCAGTTTGCACTCCCACCAACAGTGGGTTAGTGTCCCTTTTTCCCCACGTCCTCACCAGCATCTGTTGTTGGTAGATTTCTCTATGTGAGCCATTCTAACTGGGGTGAGGTGAAACCTCATTGTGGTTTTTTTTTTTTTTTCATTTTTAATTCTCTTTGTATACAGAAAATCAATTTAGTATATCTTAAGTAGAGATTTCAACAGTTTGCACCCACACAGAAACACAAAGTGAAAAATACTGTTTGAGTACTAGTTATAGCATTACTTCACATTGGACAACACATTAAGGAGTAAGTGCACAGTGATTTCTGTTGTTGACTTAACAATTGACACTCTTGTTTATGGCACCAGTAATTACCTGAGGCTCTAGTCATGAGATGCCAAGGCTATGGAAGACTTTTGTGCTTGCCAACTCCGATCATATTTAGACAAGGCCATAGTCAAAGTGGAAGTTCTCTCCTCCCTTTAGAGAAAGGTACCTCCTTCTTTGATGGCCTGTTTTTTCCGCTGGGATCTCACTCACAGAGATCTTTCATTTAGGTCTTTTGTTGTTGTTGTTGTTTTGCCACAGTGTCTTGGCTTTCCATGCCTGAAATACTCTCATGGGCACAGGCAATAAAAACCAAGATTAACAAGTGTGATTACCAAATTGAGAAGCTTCTGTACAGCAAAAGAAACAGTCAGGAAAGTAAAGAGGCAACCAACAGAATGGGAGAAATTATTTGCAAACCATACAATTGATAAAGGATTAATGACCAGAATATATTAAGTGATTAAAAAATTCAACAATAGGAAAGCAAACAACCCAGTCAAGAAGTGGGCAAAGGACTTAAATAGACATTTCTCAAAAAAGGAAATCCAAATGGCCTACAGACACATGAAAAAATGCTCAGGATCACTAGCCATCAGGGAAATGCAAGTCAAAACCACAATTAAATTTCACCTCACTCCAGTTAGAATAGCTTTCATACAAAAATCAACAAACAATAAATGCTGGCGAGGATGTGGGGAAAAAGTTACCCTAATCCACTGTTGGTGGGAACGCAAACTGGTAAGGCCACTATGGAATACAGTTTGGAGATACCTCAAAAATCTGAATTTAGCCCTACCATACAACCCATCCATCCCACTCCTCGGAATTTACCCAAAGGAAATAAAATCAGCAAATAAAAAAGACATCTGCACCTCTATGTTTATTGCAGCTCAATTCACAATAGTCAAAACATGGAATCAGCCTAAATTCCCATCAGCAGAAGACTGGATAAAGAAACTATGGGATATGTACTCTGTGGAATACTATATAGCAGTTTAAAAAATGAAATCTGGTCATTTATAGCTAAATGGATGAATCTGGAATTTATAATACTTAGTGAAATAAGCCAATTCCAAAGGGACAAATATCAGATGTTCTCCCTGATCTGTGACAACTAACAGAGCACATAAAAGGAAACCTGTAGAAATGAAACAGACACTATGAGAAGTAATTACTTGAACAGCCCTTGTCTTGACTGTTAAGGAACACTTTATTGTTTTACTTTATTTTTTATTCTTTTATTTTATTCTCTACTTAATACCATTGGCTGAACTCCTTACTTAACATAGAATTAATCATAGATGTATTAAGTCAATTGAAAATAGATCCCAGTTAAAAATAAGAGTGGGAATGAGAGAGGGAGGAGCTGTACAGATCAGCACACATTCCCACAGACCTACCTCTAAGGGTGAAGCTAAAAACTTGCCTGGTGACTCCAAATCCCATTTAGCTGGGTGGCACTAATCCCATTTTATGTGATAAAGTGGTCATATTAAGTATGGAATTGATCATAAACATAGGACCATTAGTTGAAGGGATCACATAAATAAGACCAAGTGCGTGGTAATAACAATAGATAGAATTACAAAGGAGAGAAAGTTCCAACATGGGAAACAGTCCACACAGCAGACTCATAGAATGACAAATGCCTTAACTAGCACTCTGACCTCAAAATCAGCCCCTAAGTCCTGACTGAAAACACCATGAGATCATTTCAATCATAGAAAGCCAAGACATAGTGGCAAAAATGGTTCTGCATGAAGGATCTCTGTGAGAACCCATTGGAAAGAAAGAGCCATCAAAGAAGGATATACTTTTCTCTGAAGGGAGGAGAGAACTTCTACTTGGCATATAGCCCTGTCTAAAAATGATGAGTTTGTGAACTCAATGGCTTCCATAGCCTTGGCAGCTCTTGTCATGAGCCTCAGGTGATCACTGACATCATAAATAAGAGTGTCAATTGTTAAATCAACAACAGGAGTCACTGCGCATTTGCTCCCCATGCTGGAACTCTGTCCTTAATGAGAATTATGAGAATTAATGAGAATTAATGGTAAAACTTGTCTTCAAACTGTACTTTATACTTTGTGTGTCTGTGTGGGTGCAAATAGTTGAAATCTATCCTTAGCAAAGAGTTGGTCTTCTGTATAAAGTCAATTGAAAATGAATCTTAATGGAAAATGAAATGGGAGAGGGAGTGGGAGGTGGGATGGGAGTGCGGGTGAGAGGGCAGGAATTGGGGGAAGAAACACTATATCCCTAAAAGCTGTACATATGAAAATTTGAATTCATTAAATAAAAACCTTCAAAAAAAGACCCAATCTCTAAATACATTCACAGTCAGAGATTTTAGGAGTTAAGATTTCAACATATATATTTTGGGGAGACACAATTTAGTCCACAAGTCAAGTGATTTTTAGCTCCATGAAGGTTCTGGGTCTCTGCAGTTGTGGGTCGGAGGCCTCTTTCTTGATAGCTGTTGTTGGGGGCCTATCACCACACCTAGAGGCTTCACACTCCTTCTCACATGGCTCTTCAAAACAGCCTTGAGTCTTTGACTTCTTCTTATACTTTGAATCTCCCTGACTTCCCCATCTGCTGTGAGCTGGAGAAGATTCTTTATTTTCAGGGTATATGTGGTTTTTCAGGTCCAAAGTAATCATCCCTCTATCTTAAAGTAAACTGCACCATAGACCATAACTATGAGAGTGATGACTCAAGTTCACAGACTCCAGAGATCAGGGCAGATACTCTTTTAGAAATTCTGTTGTCTACAGATATAGAAGCTGTGATTTCACCAAGTTAACCATTTTGACATGGCAAGAGTTGAAAATATAATCACAGACAGGAATTGGCCTAAAAGGATTTGTATGTCAGGAAGGTCTGTTGATTCTGCTTACCTTGATTGGATATTCCATGCAGTTAGCAGAAGGAAAAATAGGCTCTGTCTTTCATACGCTAAAGAATCTTACCAAAGCCCCCAACCATCTGACAGTTTTATATTTAGAATATCAATAGAGCCACTGACTAGACTCAGAGGTAAGAATTCCACAGGAAATAACTTATTTAAAGGTGGTTTTAAGGATATTCAACCCCTGTCAGAATGGCTATTATCCAAAAGACAGAACAACAAATGTTGGCAAAGATGTAGAGAAAGAGAAACTCTTTTATACTGTTGGTTAGAATGTAAATTAGTGCAGCCATTGTGGAAAACAGTATTGAGATTTCTTTAAAAACTAGAAATAGTTTTGTTATATTATCCAGAATCCCACTACTGGTATATACCCAAAAGGCATGAACACATTGTATAAAAGAAATACCTGTACCACCATGTTTTTATAGCAACACTATTCACAGTGGAATCCACCAAGGTATCCATCATGAGATGAGTGGATTTTTAAAACTATAGTGTGTGTATGTGTATGTGTATATACACAATGGAATTCTATTCAGCCATAACAATAATGAAATTCTGTGTGTGTCTGTGTGTGTGTGACTAACAATGGTCAGCTATAAAAATAATGAAATTCTATCAATTACATCAAAATGATTGAAACTGGAAGACATCATGTTGAGTGAAATGAGCCATGTACAGAAAGACAAATACCATGTGTTTGCCCTTATATGTGGGAACTAAAAATATTTTTAACTGAAAAAAATTGAATAAGAGGAATGCCTGGGTACATCAATATTGTTGCAAATATAGTTTGTCAGAGTTTGTTTTATATCATTGTTAAACAAGTTGTTAAGAATGATATCCTACTCTAATTTTTATGATCTATGATTATTTTAAAATTTAATGTATATGAGTGGAATTGACAACTTTTCAATTGATTATTATTTATAGCTCTTGCCTATATTCTTGATAAACAATGCCCTTTTTACTTGATGAACTTTTATTTAGTGGAGCATTAAGTCTTCGGCAATAATGTAAATTAAAATTATGTGCTTGTTGAATTCTTTCTTTAGTGGAAGATTAAGCTTATGATTATAAATTGAAAGTATGCTATCATAAAAGTTAAAAGAAAATAAGAAAGGAAGAAGGATAAGGCAAAGGTGGTGGGAAGTATCACTATGTTCTGAAAACTGTACATATGAAAAACATGAAATCTGCTTTTTTATAAATTAATCCATTAAAAATAAAATTCAAAAAATATGCTATTTTAAAAATTAAAAAGAATGTAAGGAAAAAAGGAAGGAGAAACAAGGGAGGGAGGAAGAAATGGAAGTATCATTATATTCTTAGAAGTACATTAAATCAGTTCTCTTTATATTAATATCAATAAAATGGTTTTTAAAATGATATTCAAATAATACCTAGTCAATTCTGTTTTCCATATTGACTAAATTATTCCTAATTACTTGGTTAGGTGGTTATAAGAACAAACTTCGCTTCCTGCAGACTGAGCCCATGTGTAGCCATACGACCTTTGATCTAAAACTAATCTCTAAACAATTATCTTTCTAATGGCAGAGTGGAGAGGAACAGTGTGAATATGGAAGTGCAAATGCACCAAAACTATGCTTAACTATCACAGAGTTCACAGAGTAAACGTTGCTGGGTGCTTCATGAGCTCTTGCCTTGTCCACTGCAACTGCCTTCTTTACTGGTCCCCCTTACGCCAGTCTCCTAGTCTCTATCCAATCCGTTCTCTGTGCTTTTACCATATTACTCTTTCCAAAATATGAAAATGCATACTCTCCACTACCTAAAGGGTAAAATCCAAACTCCTCAGACTGGCACATATGTACAGCTTTCCTCCATTCCAGAAGATGCAGTGTTCAAGGTACCATCCTGGAAGTCGGCACCAGACTTCAAACTTTTAGAACTGTGAGAAAATCAATGTTCATTCCTGATAATTACCCAATCTATTCTCATGGCAGCATGGGACTCAAACATTACCTCCTGATCCCCTCCACTCTTCTTTGAATTCCTTCTGAGGTTCCAAATTCTGCTCACCTGTCAACCTCTGTGGGCAATTTTTCCTGATTCCTACTGCCTTCTTACAATGGCCAGAGCTATACTCTCATTCTACCTTGTACATCCTTGTGAATTCTTAAGCATAATAGTCAAATCTTAATTGAGTATTTAAAAATATACTTTTTGTTATCCATAGAGCAGCTGAAGCACTATGGAACTTTTTGAATATACAAAATGTGTGTCTTTAGCTCAGACTTGCAAAATCAGAAAGTTGGAGTGTAAGGTCCAACAAAGTGAGGTATAGAAAGCCCTCCAAGTGATTCTGATAAATGCTAAAATTTGAGAACCCATGTTCCTAGGCATTTTCCCTCTTCATCCTTCTAGATTCCAAATTCATAGCACAAAATAGTTAGTAAACAAGTGTTTAGTGAGCTGACTTTAGCCTTTAATTCAATAAAACCATCTGATCTGGATGATTTCCCCAGTTAAGATTCAAGGAAGGATAAGAAGGGGAAAGGGAAGAGAAGGGAAGAGGAAAGGAAAGAAAAGAACAAGACTAAGATTAAGAGACAGCTATTGGCCGGCACCGTGGCTTAACAGGCTAATCCTCTGCCTTGCGGTGCCGGCACACCTGGTTCTAGTCCCGGTTGGGGCGCCGGATTCTGTCCCAGTTGCCCCTCTTCCAGGCCAGCTCTCTGCTATGGCCCGGGAAGGCAGTGGAGGATGGCCCAAGTGCTTGGGCCCTGCACCCCATGGGAGACCAGGAGAAGTACCTGGCTCCTGCCTTCGGATCAGCGAGATGCGTCGGCCGCAGTGGCCATTGGAGGGTGAACCAACGGCAAAAAGGAAGACCTTTCCCTCTCTCTCTCTCTCTATCCACTCTGCCTGTCAAAAAAAAAAAAAGAGAGAGAGAGAGAGAGAGAGAGAGAGAGAGACAGCTATTGACCCTGGACTTATTTATTTTGGCAATGGAAAAAATATTTTTTCAAAATAATCTTTATAAGAATGTTTACAGAATATGTCCAAGAAACATGGAGCACTTGCCAGAATTTAGTATCAATTTATTTTTCCCTTCAAAAGAATTATCTCAAGCCATAACTTTAAATTATGTGAGGTCATGAAGATATTGGCAGGAAATATTCTGTTATTGAAACTTGGGGGAATTTTGTTGTGAATTTCTCTTAACTATAAGAAAGTATGTGCCCGGACTATGGATTTTGAGCACTTTGGGAATTAATAGATTGGACCTCTGGATCTTTATCTCCAAACAACATCATTTCTATAAAAATGATAGCATTAAATGGAAGAAATTAATCCTCTCAAGCAAGAAATCACCATTGTCCAATTCTTTGACTTTGTGCCATTTCAAAGGAGCCTGAAAATTAGTAGCAAAAGCAGAGCTCAGAATCAGCAAATACACTCAACCCAACCTCTAGTACTATGTCAATGAATCAACAATAAACAGGAACCTGATGTTCTTGGCTGTTGCTTCTGGTACTTTCTTAGGTTAAGATTAGTCCATATATTCAGAACACCCTGAGCAGCTCAGTATTGATAACATTCCCACAGTATAAATCAATACTTTTATTATGTCTCTTTGTAAAAGAGAAGATGAAGGTGGGAGGAAAAAAAAAAAAAAAAGGACCTTTCATTGCTGTGATGTGTCTCCTTTCTCTGACAGGTCCACCAAAACTCCCACCCCTTTCACAAAGAGGGAGTCTTCATCCCATGAAAGTTAAAGATGAACTCAGAAGAACTGAGGTTGGACTAGAGTTTATGAGTCGAGACAGAGATGGACAGAGCCTCTATATTTTCTTTCTTCTGTCCTATTCATCAAGTAAAACGTATGTAAATTTTAGCTACAGAGAAGTGACACAGGAGTTTTAGGCTCATAAATCTTTACCTAAAGCATGAAAATATTTAGTAGTGACCCATTTGTATTTCCATAAATTATTATTCCCTGAATTCAAAGGAAAAAGTTTCCAGAAATCACTGCACTGGTGAACTACATACTTGCTAGACATACAGGAAATCCTAAGGGATTTGGCTTACCTGTCTAAGTTGCTAAAATTCCTAAAGAACCTACTGTGAGAGTCAGGATCCATGTCAGGGATCCAACAGGAAGACCTGAATGCTTAAGCAGTGTTTGAACAAACTGAAAAACCCGATGGGTCTTCCAGGCAATCTAAAAATTTGCAACAGATTCTTACATCCAGTGGGACAAAAAGAGGGGGAGGTTTTGAGAGCTGACTGAAAGTCAAGCTTGTCATAGTGAGAGCTGGTTCCTTGAGTTGGCTTCCCAGGGGTAGTGGGGACAGTGATGAAGTTCCAGTCCTGCCAAAGCTATAACCATGAAAGATAACCTAGTTATCAGAGATGGTCTCCCCAACCCCAGGAAATAGGGGTCTCTATACTCAGGCATCTTGTGCAACAATCTCCTACCAGCACCTTCCATTGTCCAAACCTAGCCAGAAAGCACATTCAAGACAGCCTGAAAATGGAGTATAATCAGAGAACGGATCAGTGAGAAAACTGGCAAACAACCATCTTATTTACCATCCTGTTTTGGTTTAAATGGTGTTTGAGACCATAAAATGCAACAACTATAATTGTTTAGCTTTTAAAGATTAAAGAATAAATAGTAATTTCTATAAATAAACTATTCCTTTCCTTTCTTAAAAACTTTTTTAACATTATTCTCAGAGTAAAGTCCCAGGGAAATATACACTAGCAGTTTTATACAAGTTTATCATTAGATATGTACCCCATATGTTATACCAATTATACTTCTCTGGAAGGAAATCTTTGAATTCCATAATAGCCCATGAAAATGAAAGCATAAGTTACTAACTACATAAAATCTACATGGAAACATGGTATTAAGTTAGGTCATATATATTTTTTAGAATGTAGAGAATACTAATAAAGGATTAGATAAGACTATCTTTTTCAAAATGTAATAATCGTGATTATAAGACCAATTAAAATACATTAAATTCTAAGTCAAACATCAATGTAATAGTCACCTATCACAAATCTCTACCCACTAATCACTGCTTATTTCTCCTGAAAATCCTGACTTAGTTCAGTTCAGCCGGAATCGCATACTCCCTCTCACGTGGAATGTATATTAAGAGTATGTGAGGCTGGCCAGTGCCGTGGCTCAATTGACTAATCCTCCGCCTTGCGGCGCTGGCACCCCGGGTTCTAGTCCCGGTCGGGGCGCCAGATTCTATCCCAGTTGCCTCTCTTCCAGGCCAGCTCTCTGCTGTGGCCAGGGAGTGCAGTGGAGGATGGCCCAAGTCCTTGGGCCCTGCACCCCATGGGAGACCAGGAGAAGCACCTGGCTCCTGCCTTTGGATCAGCACAGTGCACCGGCCGCAGCGCACAGGCCGCGGTGGCCATTGGAGGGTGAACCAATGGCAAAGGAAGACCTTTCTGTCTCTCTCTCTCTCACTGTCCACTCTGCCTGTCCAAAAAAAAAAAAAAAGTATGTGAGGCTAAATGGGCAATAATATATATTATTCATGAGATACTGTGCTAAATACATTAGGTACTTCATATAATGAGTCCTCCAAAAACCCCTGTGAGATACCTACTATCAATATCTCCATTTCACAGACGAAAACACTGAAGCAAGGAATTTAAGTAACTTGCAAAATGTCCAGCTAACAGATTACATAAGTTTTTAGCAGGGCAATGTTCGTATTTTGTCACTAAAATACACTGTTTCTCTTTTAGTCCTAAGAACACCAAACCCTAATATTGAACATAAAGTAGATAGGAATAATGATAACAAAGCTGAATAAACAAATATTATAAGAAAATGTACAGGGAATTATGGGAGCAGGCTCAAGATTGGTCTGTCCCTATAAACTGAATCCATCAGAAGTTCATTCAATCTTTAGTATGTTCCATGACTATACTTGGTTCTGCAATATAAAAATAAAGACATGATACCTGCCTAGAAAGCACACACGGCTAGCATAAAAAAAAGGAGAGAGATCTGTGAAGAAAATCATTATAAAACTCCTTGTATATATCACTTACAGATAACAAAAAAAGTACCAGGTAGCAAAGTAGACATAATTTTGAAATAAAGATCACAAACAAGGGTTGTAGTATCTTAAAGATATTTTACTCATCAGTTTTTGAGAAAATTCTCAGGAATTACAAATAGCAATTTGTAAAATGCCTTCTTGATAGAAGATGGCTTTGAATCTCTATTACCCAACATTGTGCATTCCATTGCAAAAATTAGACAGTTTTAGGATTGGATGTAGTTGCAAGGTCATTGCCATTCTCCTACACTCCTCTCCCATCCCCATCCTAACATACCAGACAGATGAGAAAATCCTCCACTTTTGTAGGCAGCCAGAGACCAGGATTTCACAATCTCACTGAGTGGCCAATTCTAAAGTGTAGCAGCCTACTGAGGCAGCCAGCTCTCTCTCCCATGTTAACTTTGGGGTCAGTGTTTTGTTCTTTCTAGAAAAGGAAAATGTAGGCTCTTGGACATCATATTTTTGTATTTTATTTTGGATGATAGAGCTTGTAATTTCCTTAGCAATCTCAAATTTTTGTTTAAAGCCTATGATTCCCAGATATGCTAACCCCTTGTAGCCATCACCTTTACCTGCAGCATGCAGGCTAAAAGCCTTAAATCAAAGCATTTCAAAAATAGAAATATCTGGCACCTACAAGGTTAAGACCCATAACAGGCATTTTTACATAAAGCACCCTGCCTAATTACCATAATACATTGAATAAAAATTATTATATATTTTCTGTTGAGGAGGTCTTCCTATTCTACATAGGCTATCTTCTTCCATAGAAGGGCACCAATAATTTTGGTTTATGAATAAGATTAATAGCATTACCTTTAGACGACTTTATTTTCTCCAAAGGTAAGAAACGCAAAGATCTGAACTTCACTCTGAAAAATCAATCAGTGGGGCACTAGTGATAAGGTAGAAAACTGATATTATCTTTTGCCAAATTTAAAAAATCTTCCTGGGGCTCATTTTCCCAGTTGAGCAGCTGGCAGACACACTTTCTTCTTCTTGCCTTAGAGACCAATCTGTGTTATTGTTGTTTGAGGCAAAAATAAACCCAGCACTCCTCAGCTGGGTCTTGGGTAGGCTCTTAAACAATGTGGACCTTACTTTCTTTCTCAGGCATTTATATAAGACTCTTCAAATATGTATTAACAAGTTTAAATTTTTTAACAAAATTATGCTTATTCTGGCAGATTATGGATACAACTTGTGAATTATTGTAAACATAAAGATGACTTTGCCCTAAATCTGTATATATGAAATTTGGTCACATTAAAAAATTTAAAACTAAAAAATAAAGAAAAAATGTAAGGAATTATAGAAAAAAATTTAAAAATGTAAAAGATTAGCTCAATAGGCTAATCCTTCGCCTGCGGCGCCGGCACACCAGGTTCTAGTCCTGGTTGGGGCACCAGATCCTGTCCCGGTTGCCCCTCTTCCAGTCCAGCTCCCTGCTGTGGCCCGGGAGTGCAGTGGAGGATGGCCCAAGTGCTTGGGCCCAGCACCCCATGGGAGACCAGGAGAAGCACCTGGCTCCTGGCTTCGGATCAACGCGGTGCGCTGGCCGCAGCAGCCACGAGGGTGAACCAACGGTAAAGGAAGACCTTTCTCTCTGTCTCTCTCTCTCTCACTATCCACTCTGCCTGTCAAAAAAATAATAATAATAATAATAAAAAGATGATTTTTCAAATTAAGATTCCAGCAAGTATATATAAAATAAAATAAAAATTTAAGTCTGCAACTTAACAGTTTTTTGAAGAATATATGTATAAATGTATACATATACATAGCAATGTGAAAAGATTAAAATATCAAAATATAGATCGGCAAAGTTGCACAAAATTAACATTTTAATTTTGCCATTTTTTAGTATGTTAGAGTCAACAAGGCACTTCGTAGTGAAAACAGCTCATTTTACCAATAATTAATTACATTTTTGGTGAAGCCTCTGGGTATGATTCCCAGAAACTGAGAAAACAAACAATTCTAATGACTGGGTAACAAATCCTATTGTGAGTCAAGTGAGCCAGGTGAGCAGCTATCTCATAGCAGCCAGCACCATTAGCGTGCACAAGCACAAAGGGAGCCAGTGTCGGTCTTTTATAACCGATCTCACAAGTGACAAGGCCCAGCCCTACTCACACTCAAGAGGAAAGGAATGTACATGATGTCAATGAGTACCTGTGTGTGCGTAGCAGGGGGCCACTGGGGCCACCACAGAAGCAGCTTACTATGGGCTGGCTTCTGTTGCTTTTCACAAAGAGTCCTAACTGAGGTTTGTACTTTTGATGACTTTAAGATGGCATTGTGGGGACCCCCATTATAGTCTAGTGGGTGAAATCGCTGCCTAAGACATCAGCATCCCACATGGGAACTGGTTCAAGTGCCAGCTGTTTCACTTCCAATCCAGCTCCCCGCTAACGGCCCGGAAAAAGCAGCAGAGGATGGGCCAAGTGTCTGGGCCCCTGCCATCCATGTGGGGAGCTTTTGGCTCCTGGCTTAGGCCTGGTTTGGTCCTGACCACTACAGTCATCCAGGGAGTAGACCAGAGAATGGAAATCAATCAATCAATCTCTCTCTCTCTTTCAAATGAATAAATAAAATATTTTAAATAAATAAATAAATAATGGCATTCCAACCACTGAATGCAGGAAAATCATAATTCTATCCTAGCTACCCCTGCCCTGAGCTTTCTTTAAAAAAAAAAAAAAGATTTTGTTTATTCATTTGAAAGGTAGAGTTATAGACAGTGAGAGGAAGAGACAGAGAGAAAGGTCTTCCTTCTGTTGGTTCACTCCCCAAATGGCCACAACAGCCAGTGCTGTGCTGATCTGAAACCAGGAGCCAGGAGCTTCTTCCTGGTCTCCCCAGCGGGTGCAGGGGTCCAAGCACTTGGGCCATCTTCTACTGCTTTCCCAGGCCACAGCAGAGAGCTAGATTGGAAGAGGAGCAGCTGGGACTAGAACTGGTGCCCACATGGGATGCCGGCGCCGCCAGTGGAGGATTTAACCTACTGTGCCATGGCGCCGGCCCCATGCCCTGAGCTTTCAATTGGAATGTTAAGCATAAGAGAAAATAACCAGCAGCACTATAAAATTGTTTTAAACTGAACTTGTTCTAGAAACCTCTAAACACATGCATACTCTTAAGCTTATGCCCGTGGTTTTGCCACTTAATCATCCCTAAATCAAAACCCGAATGCTACCAAGGATTGGTTACACAGGAAGAAAGGGAACTGAAGATAGGAAAGTATGCAAGCCTTAGAAATACACATGCAAGAGTCCACACTGACGCACCATGAAACTCAGAAAGTGAAGGAGAACGTGAGAATGACACAGAGTTTCAGGAGGGTATTTAGGCCGGAGCCGTGGCTTAACAGGCTAATCCTCCGCCTTGCGGTGCCGGCACACCGGGTTCTAGTCCCGGTCGGGGCGCCGGATTCTGTCCCAGTTGCCCCTCTTCCAGGCCAGCTCTCTGCTATGGCCCAGGAAGGCAGTGGAGGATGGCCCAAGTCCTTGGGCCCTGTACCCGCATGGGTGACCAGGAGAAGCACCTGGCTCCTGCCTTCGGATCAGCATGATGTGCCAGCCGCAGCGGCCATTGGAGGGTGAACCAACGGCAAAAAAGAAGACCTTTCTCTCTGTCTCTCTCTCTCACTATCCACTCTGCCTGTCCAAAAAAAAAAAAAAAAAAAAGAGGGTATTTAAAGATAAAGTCTAATGTAAGTCTAAAGCCAGACTGGGATGACACAGCTGCTGACCGGCCTTGATGGGAACAAAACCCAATCTTCTTTCCAACTTCAAAACATACAAGCACTATTCACCATTCACAATAATGGAACATACCACCTCAATAATCCAGGTGTCACTTATCCAGCAAACATAAGGCACTGAAACTCAGATGAAATCCAGAAAGTAAGAAAAATACTACATGAGCCAGTGTTATGGCACAGGTTAAGCTGCCTCCTGTGACACTAGCACCCTACGTAAACACCAGCTCAAATCCCAGCTGCTCCACTTCCAATTCTGCTCTGCTAATGCACCTGGGAAGGCAGCAGATGGTCCAAGTACTTGGACCCTTGCCACTCACGTGGGAAATCCAGGTGGAGCCCCAGAATCCTGGCATCAACCTGGTCCATCCGCATTTGGGGAATGAACCTGCAGGTGGAAATTCTCTCTCTCCCTCTCTTTCAAATAAGTTAATTAATCTTGAAAAAAGAAAAACAGAAAGAAGCTACAGAACACCTCAACTAAAACACAAGGCCACAAGTCAGCACCAGCAAATGTACTTTCTTCTTCTTCTTCCATAAGAGGCCAGTCTGTCTTTTTGCCACTAGAGGCAAAAGTTACTAAGGAAAAAGTCTTGGGATATTATTTTAAAGCCCTTAATTTTCAGTCCTGAAGCTTGGAAAATAAGATGTTAAGCAAGTAAAAGTGCACACTTATATAGTGCTCCTAAGGATGAGCAGACACAGGAAATTAGCAAACCATTGTGTATGTGGGGATACTTAATGGAGGGAAAGTTCAGCCATCGCTAAGGTCATCACCCTAGTTCTTCCTGCATAATAACTGATATCCTCATCTAACAAATATTTATTGCGAGATTACCCTGGGCACTAGGGATCCAAACAAGTTCTTAACCTGGAGTTTGTCTTCTACTGAGAAGAAACATAAAATAAACAAAGAGGGTATCTCAGGCAGTGGTGACTAAGGGCTTAATCAGTAACACCCCTCCATGCTGATTCCCAGGAAATTAAAAAATAAGGCAACTTAATTTAAAACATTATCTGAAAAATGAGAAATAAAACACCAAGTTGAAAAAAGAAAAGAATGACAAAAGAGTAAGAATGATAAGAAGCCAGAAGATCACCTTTATTGCCAACAAAATGTTGAAGGCCATGATGTAGCGAAGAAATCACTGAGCCCATAAATCTGGACCCCAAATTGGACAGACTTTCTGCTCCATCCCTAGGCAATTCTAACAAGGGAGGCCGTCCCATGTGGTCATGCAAAGACTTGTGGCTTGCAGAACCATAAGGAGAAAGTTGATGGCTCAATAGAAAACTCTCTCCCGAGACAGATATGGAAAGATCTGAATCCCAAGCATGTGCAACTAATTCTTCCTGAATTTTCAAATCAAGTAGGTCATTTCCCCTCCCAGGTACACAATGAGCAAAAGATTAGAGATGTGCCACTAGTACTATACTAATTAACTGTCTGGACGTGGAGGGAGATGTCAGCATTGAAGAAGCAGCATTTCTACCCCTTTGCCAACATTGCCCAGATTTTTTATTTTTTTAATCCACTGGACTTTGTCACAAAGCCTGCGACCAACCATGGGTACTGTTATCCTACTCAGTGCAAAGAAGCAGTTCAGAAAGCCAACTCTGTTGTTGCCTTTATGAGGCAACTCCCCAGTCCCAATCGTGGCTCTCTGGTATACTTGGATCACAAGTGGAAAGTGTAGGATTTGCCCCCTGAAAACCCTAAAATCGGTCTGAACATTATAGTAACAAAATTAGCTCCCAAGTCTCTCTGTTCCAAGATTGGCAATTCATTCCTATTCTATTTCCTCATGCCCAGTTAGAAGAAATCAGAAACTCTCCAGCAAAAGGAAACAGCTTAGGGCACTCTATCATAGTATGCTAGCATGGAGATGCCCTACATTAGATATAAACTCCCTTGTCTTACATAATTTCAGAAAAAAAATTAAAAACACAAGTATTTAATTTCTTTATAATTTAACAGCCAGAAGTACTGAAATTCAGTGTCAAATTAAAGGTCAATTCAGATCTTCCAAAGCTTCTTACCATTTTGCAAAAGGGCTCTGGATGCCAGTGTGCATTTGGGGGCTTTTAATGGGTTCCAGTCTGTGCTTTGTCTTCCAGGAACACAGCTGCCTCAGAGCTGCTGAAGTGGGATGCCAGCTCTTTGATGCACTTCCCTTCTAAAAAGCTCACTGGACGCCTAAGTATATCACAGCACCAGCCAGCATCCCCTATAGTAGAAAACAAATTATTACCCCTAGAACTATTATTACAGAAAAAAAAATAATGCTTCCCGACCAAATATTTGGTGTTGCAGAGACTCAGTGGCATCTAAAACTATAAGGAGAGATAGCTTCATCCAGATGTCAGCCAGTCGAAAGATGGGGTCCAAAGTTCAAGACTTGGAGCCTTACCCTCGGTTGGGAGAAATCTCCCAATGAGAGGTTCCTCTGGGCCTTAAACATTTAGTAAACAGGTAAGAGGGAGTCCACTTACATATTCTGTCTCTTCTCTTAACGAATGACATTTGAGAAATTACTTTCTCACACGGTTGAAATTTTGCATTGGTGAGAACTCCAATCACCAATTCTTTGTCAATAACGCTAACTTTTGGGGCCCCATGTTGTGGCACAGTGGGTTAAGTTGCTGTTTGCAATACCAGCAGCCTATATCAGGACACCAATTCAAATCCTGACTGCTCTGTTTCCAATCCAGCGCCCTGCTAATGAGCCTGAGAAGGCAGCAGAGGATAACCTCAGTGCTTGGGTCCCTGCCACCCAAGTGGCAGTCCCCAAAGGAGTTCTAGGCTCCTGGCCTCAGCTTCACTAAGTCCCTGTCATTGGGGTCATCTAGGGAGTGAACCCGCAGATGGAAGATATCTCTCTCTCTCTTTCTCTGTAACTCTGCCTTTCAAATAAATAAATGCATAAATAATTGAATATTTTAAGATATGTAAGGTTTAGTATTCCTATTTGCATTTCTAATTTCCACTTCTCTTTTGAGCCCCTAATTGTAGTCCCTCATGGATAAAAGGAATGTGAGTTCTACCTAGGGCCATCATATTCTCTTTCTCTTATAATCCAATATTTTTTGTTCTAGACAACAACAGAACTTCTATTTAGTTTCATATACCTCAAAAACCTGCCCTCATAGAGGATTTTTCCCTCACACAAAACTAATCAACCAGGAATAACTGGAGATGAACACGTTGATCCAAATTTAACTATCCAAGGTTCGTTCTTGGAGAATCCTGAATAAAGTTAGGGACCATGAGGAAGCACTGCCTTTTAGGCCTGGAACTAACAAAACAAACCTGCAGAACTCACATTAATTTTCTGTAGCACCCATGAGACATAACTGACGTGTTGCTTGTATGCATTGACTATGTTCCCTTCCCATAATGTTCCAAAGAGCCGTATATAGAAAGGCACCTCATGCTTTTGTCAGACCTTTGCTTCAGCTGCACCTGTGCAGTTACTGCAATAGCATTCACCTGAGGTCCCCATGTTGCCAAGACCCACACTTCAGGAAAGCTCACACATCCTGTACCTTTGCTTGCTGCTTTTGACAGGACCAGCCACACAGCCAGCATTTGTCATGATCCAAAAGACCCGTATGTTTTTGCAGAGGCCCAGGCAACTTGAGCTCTCTGTGACCCAGAACCTGCAACTGGGACTCTTAGAGAGTGGACTATGGAAATATCTGTCAATGATGCAATTATCCACCAAAAGCAAAAGATCATTGATTTAAGGCTAAACACCTCTTTGCTTGGCCATAGTAGTTAAAAATTGCCCAAGTATAATCCTCTACAAATAGGTAAGTGCTTTATACGTGGTCCACATAACAAAAATCCCAAACCAGAAGCTGCACACTCTCACCACACTAGAATCCTCTCCTACTCACATATTATTGTACTGCTCCTAACTTTTAGGGCTCTTTACTTTTGAAAACATCAAGTTTTTAGAAACTTGCCATAGGACTCCAAATCCCATTAAGTTGGCAGGTACCAATGCCACCTTAATAATAATTGATAGAATTAAAAAGAGAACAGTCCAACATGGGAAGTGGGATATACAGCAGACTCATAGAATGACAAATGCCCTAAATAGCACTCTGGCCTCAGAATCAACCCTTAAAGCATTTGGATCTGACTTAAAAGCCCATGAGAATATCTCAGGCATGGAAAGCCAAGACACTGTGGCAAACAAAATGACCTAAATTAAAGATCTCTGTGAGTGAGATCCCAGCAGAAAGAACGGGCCATCAAAGAAGGAGGTACCTTTCTCTGAAGGGAGGAGAGAACTTCCACTTTGATTATGGCCTTGTCTAAATATGATCGGAGTTTGTGAACTCAAGAAGCTTCCATAGCCTTGGCAACTCATGACAAGAGCCTCGGGTGATTATTGACGTCATAAATAAGAGTGTCAATTGTTAAATCAACAGCAGGAGTCGCTGTGCACTTGCTCCCCATGTAGGATCTCTGTCCTTAATGTGGTGTACTATGAGAATTAACGGTAAAACTAATCTTCAAACAGTACTTTATACTTTGTGTGTCTGTGTGGGTGAAATCTGTTGAAATCTTTAATCAGTATAGAGTTGGTCTTCTGTATACAAAGATAATTAAAAATGAATCTTAATGAAGAATGGGATGGGAGAGGGAGTAGGAAGTGAAATGGTTTGTGGGTGGGAGGGTGGCTATGGGGGGAAAAACCAATGTAATCCAAAAGTTGTACTTTTGAAATTTATATTTATTAAATAAAAATTTTATATTTAAAAAATCTAGCTTTAAGATCTCAAGGGGTCCTGTAAATATCACTTTTCCCCTTTCTCCTTGTTTCAGACTACTTCCTGTACAAAGTGAGATTAACAATGGCCAAGCATGAAGAGACCCCAGTACTACTTGTGCTCACATTCCTTATAGAGGCTCAACAAGAGGACCTGGTTAAAAAGACCAAAAAATAATAATAATAATTGATTCTGAGATTGAAGCCAACTTACCCATGAGGTGCAGATGGCACTAAAACCAGAGCAGATCCCACACTGTGGGAAACACATCTCCAAGAGCAAAACTGAGGACTGAGCCAGGAACACTCAGTATATTTGTACCAAATTTACCAACCAGATAAGTCATCCCACTTCCTGGGAATGGAGCTGACAATGAAGCCAAGGGTTTCCTCTACTTGTATGCCCTCCACATTAAAGGAATCAGCTGAGTACAACAAGGCAATAGTATACAGAAGAGAGACAAAAATCTGTCAGATAGGTAGGGAACAAGTGTTGGATGGCGAGTTCATGTTAAGGTGATATGGAAACAGAGACCTAGGTGAGAAGGCTAGCCCTGCAGTATCTGGAATCAGGGTGTTGTGGGCAGAGAACAGAAAGTGTACAGCCCTGAAGAAGTATGCCTGGCATGCCAGAGCAGTGGCTCTCCCAAGGGGCAACCTTGCCCCCTGGAAGACATTGGGCAATGTCCAGAGTCATTTTTTTAAAGCAGGGGCTCTTCTTTATTCTTTTTTATTTGATGTTTATTTTTAAAATTTGTTTTATTTGAAAGGGGAACAGAGTTATGGAGAGAGTTCTCTTATCTACTAGTTCACTTCTCACAAATGCCCACATTGGCCAGGACTTGGCTGGACCAAAGCCAGGAGCTGGGAACTCCATCTGGGTCTCCTACCTGGATAGGAGGAACCCAAGGCAGCTGGCAAGTAGAAGTACTTCTGGCATCCAGAAGGAGAGCCAGGATTTAAACTCCAGCACTCCAATATGGGATGCAGGTATCCTAAGTGCTGTGCCAACAGCTCACCCCTGGAGACATTTTTGGTTGTCACAAATCAGGGATTGACTAAGTAGAGGCCAGGGATGCTACTAAATATCCTACAAGACACAGAACAGCAACGCATATGCCAATAATGCCAAGGATGAGAAGCACACAGAATATGCCATTGATGAAAGCCGTGACAAAATGGAGTTAATCAGGAGGAGAGAGCTTGAGGATGAACTCAAAGAGGAGGTGGAGACCAAGGTCATGTGACTCCTTGTAGACCATGGCAAGGACTTTGGATTTTACTGTAAAGGAGTTCTGAAGTCACTGGAAGATTTTGCCCAGAGAAGTGACATAATCTGTCTTGCTACAACCACCATATAGAAAATGGGTTCTAAGGAGGCAAAGGTAGCAGTCTATTGAATTCCAACTGGGAAGCAATGGTTCTAGAGGTGGAGTGGAACTCTGAGTACAGTGTGAAGGTAGGAGAAAAGAATTCACTGATGAGTTGGATATATAAGGTATGAAAGAAAGAGAGGAAGAAAGATAACTCCAAAGGTTTTTGTCTGAGCAACTTAAAGAATGGAGATGTCATTTGCTGAAATAAAAGTACTGCAGGAGGAAGAGGTTTTGGGGGACATAAGACATTCATTTGTAGATACCAAGTTTGAAAGGATCAGCAGGAACATAAATGGAAGAGACAAGTGAATAATTGTATGAAAGAAATCAAGAGAAGGGCCGGCGCCACAGCTCAATAGGCTAATCCTCCGCCTTGCAGCGCTGGCACACCGGGTTCTAGTCCCGGTCGGGGCACCGATCCTGTCCTGGTTGCCCCTCTTCCAGGCCAGCTCTCTGCTGTGGCCAGGGAGTGCAGTGGAGGATGGCCCAAGTGCTTGGGCCCTGCACCCCATGGGAGACCAGGAGAAGCACCTGGCTCCTGCCATCGGATCAGCGCAGTGCGGCGGCCATTGGAGGGTGAACCAACGGCAAAGGAAGACCTTTCTCTCTGTCTCTCTCTCACTGTCCACTCTGCATGTCAAAAAAAAAAAAAAAAAGAAAGAAAGAAATCAAGAGAAAGGTGTAAGCTTGTGAGAAAGTACTTAAGACTATGAAGCTAGATGAGCTCACCTGAGTACCATATGGGAAAGAGTATGGAGGGGCAAGGCCTGAGCCTACAGGCACTTCAGAGGTTCGGACCGGGTGGGGAGGTTGTGAAGGAGCCCGCAGAGAAGACAGGAGGAGAAGTAGCCATCAAGATCGTGTTATCTTGGAAGCTAAATGATATTTATCCTCATGACCTTCAGTCATTGATTAAAAAAAAAAAAAACTTGAATACTATTCTGTGTGCTCTTTTCAAGTTTTGATGATAAGTTAGGTGAAATGCATAATGAATTTTAATAATATAACCATTAAAACATAGTTTAAATAATTTTTCCAGTTATAAGTTATTTTGAAAATCGACATATGGTAAATAGAAGAGTCAGTCTCCAGGAGCACTAAGATAAAAATCCGCTTATTTTCATTCAATTTTCAGCTTCTGCTGTTATGATTGTTTAGCATTCTGTATTTCATTGACTTTCAAAAGCACATTTTTGACGTGACATTCTGACAGCTCTGAAATCAACGTGTCTCACAACTGAGATGTGATTGATAAGAAACTGTGGCTATGATTTCTTTTTTAGAGGGTAAAAAGTAATTTCATTGCATAACCAGAGGCATCAAATTTGATAAAATATGTTGATAATTTCTTAGGAACAGAACTAAAGCTCTGCTCTTCATACACTGAACTGTGGAATAAAGGCAAGGAATCAAGTCACCGTTAGCCTCCTCCCTTTTTATCAGCATGCAACCACCACCCCCTACAGGCTAGAATTTGCAGCCAGAGATGCAAGGGGTGTTATTAGCATTTATTAGCATCCTCTCACATTCTCTTTTCAGTTTCTTTAGCCTCCCAAAAGAAACTTGCAAGTATAAAATGTGACAGATCAATAGTTTTCCCATTTGAAAAAGGATCAATGGATATCCACATGCAGAAGAATGAAACCAGACCCTATCTCACACCATATATAAAACTCAGCTAAAAATGGATTAAAGACCTAAATGTAAGGACTCAAACTTGGAAACTACCAAAATAAAGCATACGGGAAATGCTTCAGGATGCTGGAAAGGGCAAGGATTTTTGAGGAGTCAGGCCCCAAAAGCACAGAAAATCAAAGCAAAAATAGACAAATGAGATTTCATCAAACTAAAGAGTTCTGTAAAACAAAGGTAACAATAAATAGCATGAAAAGACATCCTACAGAATAGGAGAGAATATTTACAAATCATACAACTCACAAGGGGTTAATATCCAGAAAAATAAGGAATCTAAACAAATCAACTGCAAAAAAATGCAATTTTTTTGAAAATTGTATTTACTTACTTGAGAGGCATAGCATGGAGAGAGATGGAGAGACAAAGAAAGAGAGGTCTTTGATCTGCTGTTCACTCCCCAAATGGCCACAAAGGCTGTAGCTGAACCGCTCTGAAGCCAGGAGCCAGGTGCTTCTTCTGGGTCTTGCACACAGATGCAGGGGCCCAAGGACTTGGGTCATCTACTGCTTTCCCAGGCCATTAGCAGGGATCTGGATGGGAAGTTGAGCAGCTGAATTACGAACCAGCGCCACATAGGATGCCGGTGCCATAGGCGGATGCTTAACCTACTACATCACAGCAATGGCCTCCCAAAAAAATGCAATTTAAAATAGACAGTAGATCTAAACAGATATTTCTCACCCAAATGGACAACAGGTAGATGCAAAAATGCTCAACATCACTAATCATCAGAAAGGCAAGCGAAAACTACAATGTGATATCCTCCCTCTAGTAAGATTGGTAGCTAGCAAAAAGAGCAAAAGCAACTAATGCTGGCAAGGATGTAAAGAAACGGAAATCTGTACACACTGTTAGTAGGGAATTTAAATCAGCACAGCCATTGTAGAAAACAGTGTGGAGAGTCCTCAAAAAACTAGAAGCAGATCTCCCATATGATCCAACAATCCCACTACTGGGTATATATGCAAGAGAAATTAAATCTATCTGTTGAAGACGCATCAGCACTCCCATGTCAATCACAAGCACTATTCACAATAGCCAAGAAAATGGAAACAACCTAAGTGTCCATTCACTAATGAATGATTAAAGAAAATGTAGTATATATACACACAATGGAATATCACTCAGCCATAAAAAGGATGGAATCTTGTCATTTGCAACAACGTGAATGGAATTAGAAGCCATTAAATCAAGTGAAATTAGGGAAGCATTGAAAGACAAGTATCACACGACCTCACTTATAAGTAGAGTCTAAGAAAATATGACCTTATCAAAGTTAGAAGTATCATGCTGGCTACCAGAGGCTGAAGAGGGAAGCAGGTGGGGAAGGAGAGGAAAAGGCTGATGAATTTGTTCTAAGTTATAGCTTAGACAGGAGTAAGAAGTTCTAGGGTTCTACTGCACAGTAGGGTGACTGAGTACAGAAATTGTGTGCCTTCCTCTTTAAAAATATTGGAAGAGAGGATTTTGGGATGTTTTTACCCTTAAAGAAATGTTTGAGGAGATATATTTAGCTTGATTGAACAGTATACAATGTATGCATGTGCCAATACATACAGTATCCCATATACACATAATTTGTATATCTAAAATTTTTATTTAAAAAATTAAAAATAAAAAGATGATCAGGACAGTGGGACTCTGGCCTAGTGGTTAAGACACCAGTTAAGACATTCATGCCCCACAGTGGAGTGTTTAGGTTTGATTCTCAGCTCAGGCTCCAGCTCCTGACTCCAGCTTCCTACTAAAACAGACCCAGGGAAGCAGCAGGTGACAATTCTAATACTGGGATCCCTGCTACCCATGAAGGAGACTGGGATTAAGTTCCTATCTTCCAGCTTTACCCCAATCTGGGCCACAGCAAGCATTTGTGGTGTGAATGAGGGAATGGGAGCTATTTCTCTTTTCTGCTTCCTCTACAAATAAAAAGGGGTATCAGGAAATAATTCTGCACTCTTTCCCTCTCTCTGCTTCACAATTGCACAAATCCAGTTTTGTGCATAAAACTACTAGGTCATCACCTTGATTCAACCAGCACCACCCACCATCAGGAATACCTGTTTTCGAACTGGGTATCACACTCCCAGACTCTTATGCCTCCTAACCTCACATGTTAAAACCTACATGTAATCCATTGCCAAATCCTGCCAATAGTAACCTTCAAATGTCCCCAGGATACCATGGTTCCACTTCTATGCCACCATGCTGTTCTCCTACCTGTGCCTCTACCTGTTCTCCATGTGTTGATTCTCAGCACAGAACCAGAGTGGGTCCTACAAAGTGTCAGATGATGTCACCCTTCTACCCTGAACCCTCTAACAGCACCATATGTCCTTAGAATAAAAGTCAAAAAGGAACCATAGTCCTTATGATGGCCTATATGACCACACATTAGGGTCAGCAAGTTAAAACCTTCCTGCTTTTGTGGGAAAAAGAAAAGTTCTATTTGAGGTACAGTCATACCCATTCTTTTACATATTGTCTATGTCTATGGCACCTTTCATGTTACAATGACAGGGTTGTATGTTGAGTAGTCACTTAATAATATGGTTGCAATTTCTACACAATAAGATGTAGCATTTAATTCATCACAATTTCAAGAGAATTTCTACTTATGAGAACATAAATCTGAATGGGGGAAGGCCTGGGCTTCTTCAAGGCTGGGAAGGAAAGGTCACACTTCGGGAGTTGGGAAAAAGAGCAATTCCCAGGCTTAGGTAGTGTGAGCACAAAAAGTGACTGCAGGCAAAGGTGCTGAGTCAATGGCAAGGTAAGCATAGCTTAGCAAATAGGAGAATTTTTTTTTAGTGAAATGGCATCTTTAATATTAAATACATACAAGAGTCAGTAAGTACTGTATATTCAACATTTGTATCTGCAACTATTAACTTGATCCTTAATTTTCTCCAGATTAACCCTATAACCTTTATTCAGTTTGAATTCCATCATTTAGCAGCAGAAGTTTTCAGGATAGAAAATGATTAAAAGCTTTTGAAAAAGATACAGTCTGTAACAGAATCAAAAGCTACAAAAAAAAATGAGTATAACTTGGATAACTGGTTTAGCAATAGAAGTTGTTAGTGGTGAACTTAGAGACAACAGTACTGGAAAATCATGGAGTGAGAAGCACATCTCAGCAACTGGAGAGTTGATGGAAGGTGATGCAGGAGTTCCAGCATTTTAAAGGCAGAGTTACAGAGGCAGAGGCAGAGAGAGAAAAAGAGGTCTTCCATATGCTGTTTTGCTCCCAACTGCCCACAATGGCCAGAGCTGAGCCAATCCAAAGCCTGAAGTCAGGAGTTTCTTCCTGGTCTTCTACATGGGTGCAAGGCCCAAAGACTTAGGCCATCTTCCATTGCTTTCCAAGGCCATAGTAGAGAGCTGGATCTGAAGTGGAGCAGCCAGGATTTGAATCGGCACCCATATGGGATGCCAACACTGCAGGTGGTGGCTTTACCTGCTATGCCATAGCACCAGCTCCTGTTGCACATCCATTTTTATCTGTTGCATTTGCTAACATTTATGAGTGCTTACTGTGTGCCAGGGAAGTATACTACATGCTTACATTAGTTATTTACTTAAATCCTCCCCAAAATAATTTTTAAAATTAGGGATTGCTATTTCTTCATCTTCACTGATAAAGAAACTGGAGCTTACAGTGGCAAATAAATGTGCTCAAGGTCACAGCTCATAAGTTGCAGAGCCACAGTTTGAAATGTTAAATTAACTGTCTGGTACCAAAACGTACAGACACAAGTAAGACGCATTCCCTGAGCAAGGGCCTCAGAGTGTAGTGGGGAAGACAAGGGCTTAGAGAATATGGTGGAAAGCAGAGGAGGGGATGACATGTCCCATAGGATCTCATACTCTGACCTCTAGTTTATGTGCTTCACACTATCACAGCAGACGACCCGTTCCTTGCTTGAGACTCGAAGGCTTTGCCAGGAAGATGAGAACAGTTTCAGCCCTGTAACATCTCCAGTGAGTCACTGAGTGCAAGAGTCATACTTTATTCATCTTGTCTTTCTGTAGCTGATAGCCCCAAGCAAACAGATTTTTATTAAATACTGGTTGAATCCATACTAGACCTAGAAGACCATTTTAACCTATCTTGACCCTTCTTCAGGTCAAAGTGTGGAATTTGAAACAGCGCCAGGAAAAAGCCTAAACTTCTATCATAGGACGCCCTTTTGGGCAGAGGTTCAGGAAGCTATTGTTGAAATTACAGGTATTTTAGCCAGGAGCAACTGTAACCTGAGCAATAATCAGTCATTGACACTACCACCAAAGTAAAATTTTTGGTTTTATCATTAGAGTCTGGAAGAGTCTCAGGAAAAAGGGACACATAAGAAGCCACCACAGAGGAAGGAGAAACCCCTGGGTCATGAGAAAGAGAGGAGCTTGCAAAGGGGGGATACAGAAGCTTAGTAAAGTTACTTGACCAACTCAGTATGTCGAACCCTTCACTTTATCATTTCTCGGTCCATAAAATTACCTACATGTCTAAAAACAAGGCAGAAATTCTATAGTGAATAAAATGGCAAGGCCTACATTCCCCTTCCAACAAGATTTCATTTCACTCTACAAAACTTTAGTCTTTAACCTAAAATATCTTACTTGACCTTCCCCTCATAGCCCACACCAAGAATCTAAGGCAGCCCTCATGGCTGTGCAATCCGTCCAGCAACTTGGAGAAAATAGTAACAATCTCCCCCAAGCTCCCACTCCCTGGATTATTTGCCTTTATTGTTCAAGAGAAACCTAATCCATCAGCCAGCAGATCAGCTGCAACCATCCCATCTGTAAGTAGTAGGACATTGTAAACGACAGATTACCCAGCACTCCTTTGCCTAGAAGTCTCATTGTATTGTCAGGAATTGGCCAGCCCAGCTCTATACTTGTACTCCTAATTCCTCCTGAAAAGACCGCTGTTCTCACACAGACACTGTCTCACAAGTAGCATCTAATGATCTGTTATTGCCTTTTGGTTAAATTAAAAAGTTCTGCTATCCAATCCCAAGGTATTCACATAAATAACACGTTATGAGAAAGTCTGTAAGGAATAGACTCTGGACTCAGGTACTGGGATATTTGGCAACAGCTTGGACTTGTGGTGAAACTGGGAATGAAATATGAATACTATTTGGCTTTTGGCTGTGTGAAGCATAGGAAATGGATCCCAGAATCTCCAACCATTACAAGCATACCTGAGATGGGTGGAAACGCCCAGGCATGTGCAGCCTGGTAAAGCCAGCGTGGGTTTTGGTGCCCACAAAACCAGCCTCACTGATACCATTGTCTGCCTGCCTGTCACAGCACAGACCCAACTTCTCTCAAGTGCCAAGATAACAGAATTCATCGTAAATGTGCAGGATGCCCCTCTTGAGAACTTATTAAACCTATGCTTTCTTTTGCCCAGATTATTTTCCCTTCTCTCTAACCATTCTTGAGTTCAGTCCAAGTGAACACTTTCCAAGATTTCAGAGGAAAAAAAAAAAAAAAAAAACGTTCTCACTACACCCAGACCATTTTGCACATAGCAAAAGAAGTGAAATTGGAAACTCTGGGTCTCACCTCTGGCATTATTTAGTTCTGTGGCTGCTTAGAGAATAAGAAAGGCCATGCTATAAACATTGACATCCTGCACAGCTCACCTTCAGGGCTGTATTGTTAGGTGAAAGGTGAAACCAGGATTAATCAATGATGAAAACACAAAGACTATATCCTTAGGGATATGATTGTCAATGTGGAGCTCCATAACATACATCAAAAACTAAGCTGTGATTCTGAAAAGCAGGCTGTCTTCACTGAAAACTGCAGTTTCTCACCTTTTACACGAATGGTCTGTTCAAGCTTGACTTTTATAATATATATTTTTTGGTTATCAGTATACCTTATAATGATGTAACCAGTCATACACTGCTTTTAATCCCCCAAAGTGCATTGTTAGCTTAAAGATTTATTTACTTTATTTATTTGAAAGGAAGAGACTGTGAAAACCAGTGAGAGAGAGAAAGAGAGAGGTCTTCCATCTGCTAGTTCATTCCCAAATGGCCACAACTGCCAGTCTTGGACCAGGCCTAAACCAGAAGCCAAGAACTCCATCTTGGTCTCCCACATGGGTGGCAGGGGACCAAGAATGTGGGCCATATTCACTGCACTCCCAGACATATCAGCAAGAAGCTAAATGGCAAGCAGAACAACCAGGACTCGAACTAGCACTCAGAGGGGGAAGGGGGAAAGAGGAGGGAGGGAGGGAGGGAGGGAAAAGGAAAGAAAGAGAGAGAGAGAGAGAAAGGAGGGAAGAAAGAAAACAGCTGTTCTGGGCTGGTATTGTGGCACAGCAGGTAAGCTACTGCCTGCAATGCCAGCCTTCCATATCAGAGTGCAAGTTTGAGTCCTGGCTGCTCCACTTCTGATCCAGCTCCCTGCTAATGTGCCATGTGGGAGACTCAGATGGAATTTCTGGCTTCTGGCTTCGGCTTTGGCTTGTCCCAGACCTGGCTGTTGCAATCATCTGGGGAGTGAACCAGAAAGATGGAAAATATATCTCTTTCTCTGTTACTCTGCCTTTCAAATAAATAAAATAAATAATAAAAAGTTTTCACTACTTTCAAGAATTCTCAAGATCATTTCTGCTGAGATGTTTCTTGGTCCCAGTGGGTCCTCCAATGGTCCAGGCACCAGGGATGTTTTAGCCTGCACAGTTTCTCCTACATCATTGCTCCTTGATCCAGTCTCGTCCATCCCCTAAGAAGGTTCTCTCCATTACCTGCTCCACTTCCTGACCAGTGAGCCAAATCCGTGCAGGCCGTCCTAACAATGACAACCAGATGCACATGCTACCTGAAGGGTCTGTTTTATTATTTCAAGACAGTGATAGAGATTGTCCTTTAATTTGACCTCTCAGCATGAGATTTCCTCGTGCTGCTGATGCTTGCTACAATAAGTCTGATTCAGTGGTGAATGTAATTCCATTCTTTTCTAGGCAGTTTTCTTATTTAGGTGGAATGCCTTCAAATAGATCTCAATAAAGAAAATATACATTAGAGCTGGGTTGTGGCATGGCTGGTTAAGTCACAGCCTGCAAGGTCAGGGCCAGTTAGAGTCCCAGCCATTCCAATTCTGATACAGCTTCCTGATAATACTCCTGGGAATTCAGAAGAGGGACAGGTCCTTGGGTCCCCAACACCCACGTTGAGTTCCATTCTCCTGGCTTTGTCCTCTTCCAGCCTTAGCTGTTGTGGCCATTTGGGGAGTGAACCAGGGGATAGAAGACCTCTTTCTCTCAGTCTCTTCCTCTCTCTCTGTCTTTCAAATAAATAAACTAATTTTTAAAAAGAGAATACACGTAACAAATTATATCCTGGAAACTATCATTTGAAGGAAAAAAGAATTTTAAGAGAGCTCAAAGCAAAATGTTCCTATTTGAGGTATAATGGAATGAATCAAAGCCTTCACCAACCCGGCAGTCAACCAAATGCTGCTACAGGATATACTCAGCTCCCAACCTAGGAGATCAAGGTTTGAGACATTGCCCCATGCCAGGGGAGAGTAACTTGTTGCCCCATGTCAGCAGGAAGTAGCTCTAAAGACAGATCATCATCCCGCCACCCCTCCTGGACTTTTGGGGTTGATGTAATCCCATGCAACACTTGCTTTATAAAAAACAAAAGTAGGGGAGGGAGGATGTTAGTAAAATGGAGCAGTCTTATCTGTAGCATGACCTATGCCCTGGACATCATCTTTGACTCTAGCCTCTGCTGCCATTGCTAGAAGCCAGGTGACCAAATGGCCCAACCACAGGTGTCATCTCCACCCCAACCCTATCAGGAATCGCTGCTTCTATTTTCCCGCCCCCTGCAAAGGTATAACAGGACCTGTTTTCCACACATGTGTTCGCTCTCTCTCTACCGACCCCTCCCCTCATCTCTTCCCTCCAGCAAGTTGGATTTCTCCTGTCAATAAACCCTTTACCTTAAAAAAAAAAAAATCCTATTTGAATTTTATATGAGAAAAAAAATGTTCCTTTTTTCAATTCATTAATGGCACCAAAAAATATTCCTGTTCTCTAGTACTAATTGGGATGCAATTGTATAATTTGTGTGAATTACATCTAATGAAATATATTAAGTGGTGATACATCCCATAATGCTCTGATTGCACAAAGGAGGGAAGGCACCACTGTCAGCTCCCTCATTATTCTTTCCCATGCATATCTCAGGAGTGTAGTTACTCTTAACTCTCCTATAACGCTTCTGTTCATCAGAAACCCTTGTAAGCACTTTCTACATATCAGGCCATTGACCTTCAGAATAATTCTTCAAAATAAACACTAGTATTTCTACTTTTATTTTACAGGTGACACAGAAGGGACATAGAGAAGTTAATATGTGCATGTTCAATTCACATTAAGTCACACAAGTGGTTGGTCTAAGAGCCAGTACTTAAATCCAGAGAGAGAGAGGGTGGTGGCAGAGTCTGAGACCTTAACCAACATGGATGTTCCTTTCTACCTCACCCATCTGACATAGTAGCCCCAGCCTAACATGCAACCCAAGCCAGGCTGCCAGCATGAATGTGTGTGTGAAATATCAGCCACGCTTGACTTTCTGTTAGGTTTTTAGGTAAAGAATAAGCATAAGAGGAAATTCTATGTTTTCTCTCTGTATCCTAGAGCACCTGCACCCCTTTTGGAGCCCTCTGGCCAAGATATCACGTTCTTCTTATCTCTACAAAACTCTCCCTGCCTTAGAGATCCCTGGAATTCCTTTTTTGGAAACTCTGAAGACTTCTCAAGCGTCTCCTTGCTTTTTGCTACGCGTATAATAAATAATCCTTCCAGTATTTGTACACACCCTTTAGGTAATCTAAGGTGAAGGAGGGTAAGAAGGTGGAACTAATCAAGGTTTCCTGCATACCTCACCTGTTGCATATCCTAGCTTATAAATTAATAAGCATTTGGTCATAAACTTAAAAAGTTTATATAAATTAAAACCAATTTTATCATGTATGTCACTCACTGCTCATCTCTTTAATAGTAATTCCTCTGATTCCTAACTGACCTCTGGTCCTGGCTTCAGGATCTGGCATTTTTCTCTAGATTTTTCTCTGCTGGTGAATTTCACTTACCAGGTCCTTGGTTTGTTCCTAACACTACTTCCCAGATCTCAAGTAATGGTGATAACTTCAGTGTCTCTGCTTACTTCATGATAATCCCATTGCCCATGCCTTGAAGACACATTTATCAGGCCACATCACCCCCCCTTACACACAAACACATGCAAAAACCATATTTGTACTGCAGGATCTTGTGTTTTGGCCAGAGTTGCTTGATTCAAGGCTAAATATCTGACCCTTCCGGGCCAATCACATTTACTGTAAACAGAGTAGTGTATAAACAACAGAGATTTATTTCTTCAGTTCTGAAGTTGGGAAGTACAGTACCAAAGCATAGGCAGATTCAGCGTCTAGTGAGGGTCCACTTTCCCATAGACAGTGCCTTCTTACTACATCGTCATGTGGCCAGAGGATCAAACAACTCACCTTGAGTTTCTTTCTTTAAAATTTTATTTAAATTATACAAGTTTTATATATTTCATATATACAGATTTAGGAACAAAATGATACTTCCCACCCTACCCTCCCTCCCACCCCCATTCCCACACTTCCTCCTCCTTCCTCTCCTATTCCCACTTTTAATTTTCACAAATATCTATTTTCAGCTTACTTAATGATCATACATTAACCCTACACTGAAGAATTCAACAAATACTATGAGGAAAAAACATTGTTCCTCAACAGAAGAGACAAGGGCTGTAAACAATCATTGAATCTCAAAATGGTCATTTGAAAGCAGAAGATGGCTCAAGTCCTTGGGCCCCTGCACCCACGTGGGAGACCCAGAAAGAAGCTTCTGGTTCCTGTCTTCAGATCAGAGCAGCTCCACCCATTGCAGCCAGTTGGAAAGTGAATCAGTGGGTAGAAGACCTTTCTCTCTGTCTGCCCTTCTCTCTGTGTAACTCTTTCAAATAAATAAATAAATAAATAAATCTTTTTAAAATGTCCATTTCACTCCAATGCATTACATTTTAAGTTCTCTATTAGTTACCCCAGTTTGGGGAAAACATGATATCTGTCTTTTGGGGACTTGCTTATTTCACTAAGTATGATGGTTTCCATTTGCATCCATTTTGTTGCAAAAGAGAGGATTTCATTTCTCTTTACAGCTGAGTAGTTCTCTATAGTGTATTTATAACATAATTTCTTTATCCAGTCAGCAGCTGATGGACATCTAGGTTGATTGCGTATCTTAGCTATTGTGAATTGTGCTGCAATGAGCATGGCCATATAGATGATTCTTTCATATGCTGCTTTCTTTTGGTTTGGGTAAATTCCCAGGAATTGGATAGCTGGATCATATGGTAGGTACATATTCAGATTTCTGAGGTATTTCCCTACTGTCTTCCACAGTGGATGAAACAGTTTACTTTACCACCAACAGTGGATTAAGATACCTTTTTCCCCACATCACTGCCAGCATTTGTTGTTTGTTGATTTCTGCATGACAGCCATTCTAACTGGGGTGAGGTGAAACCTCATTGTGGTTTTGATTTGCATTTCCCTGATGGCTAGTGATCCTGAGCATTTTTCCATGTGTCTGACCGCCATTTGAATTTCCTCTATTAAAAAAATGTCTGTTCATGTCCTTTGCCCATTTCTTAACTAGATTGTTTTGTTGTTGTTGGGTTTCTTGAGCTCTTTATAGATTCTGGATATAAACCCTTTATTAGTTGCATAGTTTGCAAATATTTTCTTCCATTCTGTCAGTTGCCTCTTCATTTTGCTGAATGTATCTTTAGCAGTTCAGAATCTTCTCAGATTAATGTAATCCCACTTGTCAATTTTGGCTTTGATTGTCTGTGCTTCTGGACTCTTTCCCAAGAAGTCTTTGCCTATGCTAATGTCTCACAGAGTTTATCCAATGTTCTCTAGAAATTTGATGGCATTGGGTCAGAGGTTTGGGTCTTTGATCCATTTTGAATGGGTTTTTGTGTAAGGTGTAAAATAGATATCTAGTTTCATACTTCTGCATGAGGAGATCCAATCTTCCCAACCCCATTTGTTGAAGAAACTGTTCTTTCTCCAGGGATTGATTTTAGCTCCTTTGCCTAAAATAAGTTTGTTGTAAATGCATGGATTGATTTCTGGAATTTCTATTCCATTCCATTGGTCTACATGTCTATTTTTACGCTGGGATCAGACTGTTTTCATTATAACTGCCCCGTAGTATGTCTCCAAATCTAGTATTGTGATATATACAGCTTTGTTTTTGTTGTATATGATTGCTTCAGCTATTTGGGGTCTCCTGTGTTTCTGTATGAATTTCAGCATTGTTTTGTCTATACCTGAGAAGAATGTCTATGGTATTTTGATTGGGAATGCATTGAATCTGTAAATTGCTTTTGGTAGTATGGATATTTTGATGATATTGATTCTTTCAATCCATGAATATGGAAGATTTTTTTTATTTTTTGTGTCTTTTATTTCTTTCTTTAATGTTTTGTAATTTTCATCATAGAGATCTTTGACATCCTTGGTTAAATTTGTTCCAATGTATTTAATTTTTTGTAGCTATTGTGAATGGGATATATCTTAAAAGTTCTTTCTCAGCCATGGCATTGTCTGTATATACAAAAGATATTGATTTTTATGTGTTAATTTTATATCCCACCACTCTGCCAAGTTCTATGAGTTCCAATAGCCTCTTAATGCAGTCTTTTCAATCCCCTATAAACAGAATTATGTCAACTTCAAATACAGGATAGTTTAACTTCCTTCTTGCCATTTTGTATCCCTTTGATTTCTTTTTCTTGCCTAATAGCTCCAGCTAAGACTCCCTGGACTATATTGAATAGCAATACTGAGAGTGGGCATCCTTATCTGGTTCCAGATCTTAGTGGGAATGATTCCAACTTTTTCCCATTCAATAAGATGCTGCCTATGTGTTTGTCTTAGAGTGTTTTGATTGTATTGTGGAATGTTCCTTGAATAATAGCACTAATCACACACCTGAGAGCTATTCCCTCAAGTTCTACTCATCCCTCAAAGACATAACCTACTGCTGCCATCTTCACCTGAGAGGTTTTAACCTCAACATAGTAATTTTAGGTGAATAAGAACGATGCTGTGGTGTAGCAGGGTAAGCCACCATCTGCAGCCCCAGCATCCCATATGAGCACCGTTTCAAGTCCCAGCTGCTTCATTTCTGATCCAGCTCCCTGATAATGTGCCTAGGAAGGCAAGAGAAGATGGCTCAAGTACTTGGGCCACTACACCGACGTGGGAGACCCAGATGAAACTCTAGATCCTGGCTTTGGACCAGCCCAGCTCCAGCTGTTGCAGTGATTTGGGGAGTGAACCAGTGAATAGATTTCTGTTTCTCTGCTTCTGCCTCTCCTTATCTGTAACTCCACCTTTCAAATAAGTAAATATTTTAAATAATTTAGGTGGACACAAACATTCAAGCCATAGCTCTTAGCAATTTGGAACACAGGTACCAAGACAGTTAGCTTCTGCCATGTGACCAGACCAAAGATAACGCCAACTTGTGGATGGGAGGGGGGTTAATATAGACTAAATTATATTCCCCTAAAATTTGTATGTTAAAGCTCTCATCCCCCAGGATGATTGCATTTTGGTGAGGTAGTTATGGTCACATGGGACCGTAAGAGCGAAGCCCTAATCCAATATAATTGGTGTACTTATAAGAAGAGAAAAAAATTGTCTTTCTCTCTTTACTCACACAAAGAGAAGAGGCCATATGAGGTCACAATGCGAAGGCAACCCTGTATAACCCAGGAAGAAGATGGGCCCCAGAAAACAACTCTAAGAGCACCTTAATCTTGAACTTCCCAACCTTCAGAACTGTGAGGAAATCATTTCTGTTATTTAAGCCTTGCAGTCCGTGGCATTCTATATAATAGCCTAAGGAGACTAACTTAAGAGATGACCATTTAACCCCATACACACAGAGATAATTCCAGTGAATAGAAAAGCAGAAAAGCTTAGCAAAGCAGTGACCAAAAACTGAAAATAATGATTAATCCTGGGTTACAGACTTATTTTTTAAATTCCTTTTCCAGTAGGCCATAGACCAAGATGTTATTCTATGCTATGAGATAACCCCCCAAGTTTTGTCATGATGTTGTTTGTTGTTTAAACTACCTCAGATTGGTTTTTTCATTCATTAAAAGTGAATATTGGGGTAGATGTTTGGTTTAACAGCTAAGTCAACACTTGGGACACCCACATTCCTCTCAGAGTACCTGGTTCACAACCCAGCTCCTCTCCTTCAGATTCGGCTTCCTGATAACACAAACCTGGGAGGCAGCAGGGAATAACTCAAGTAATTTGATCCATGTCCCCACATGGGAGACCTGAATTAAGATCCGGCCTCATGACTTCAACTTGGTCCAGGCCTGGCTTTAGAGAGCATTTGAAAAGTGAATAAACAAATGGAAGATCTCTCAGTATATCTCTGTCTCTGGTTTCTCTTTCATATAAAATAGCAATAAATAAACGAAAACAATTAATTTAAAAAAACAAATGTTTTGGTGTATTTCCCATCAACCTCAAGAAATTATTTTCAGTGCAAGGAAATGCCCAACAAGGCTATTTTTATACCAGCTAAGAAAAATACACTATTCTGGGAGGATCTGAGATGGATGAATAAGGAAAAGACGTGCTGTTTTGACCATGGGAAGATACCTGAAGAAAAGGGGAGGAAGTGCATTCTCAAGCAACAATCGAAAAGAACTTTTCAATTGAGGGTCTGCAAAAAGACGGATATTCTGTGGAGCAGTGGGGACCTTACAACCAAGCAGCAGCTAGCAGGACACTACCAGTGATCCTACAGCTGCTGGCTGGTGGAGATGCCATCTTCTCAGACTGGGGTGAGAGGAACTGGCAGCACTTATGCACCACTGGTGAAATTGTCTGAAGGAGATCTTTGTAGCCCCCACTGGATTTGAGTCTGGCCTGAGTCACTGGCAGAGGGCCCACCCAACCCACTGAGGGGAGGGCACATTGCTTTCCTCCCATACCCTGACCAAGACACCACCCAGCAAGCAGCATTAAGGAAGCACCATCTTTATATGGTGAATGGAGGCTGCTGTGGCCCATGTACCACTGGTGGAATCTGATGGAGGGATAAATCCATAGTCCTCACTGACTTTGATTCTGGCCTGGAGACAGAGCACCACTTAGGTATGTGAAGAAAGGGCATGGTTTTCCCCTCCCTACAACACAATAGTGCACCAGACTCATCTTGCCAAAATGGAGCACTGACTGACCTCTGTCAGGCAGCCCTCTGTCACTAGGAGAGGAATGGCTCTCACCATGGATGCAGAGGATCATAGAGCAGACAGTGGTTTCTTTCTTCCCTGTGACTGTGGAAACCCTGTGCCCTGTGACAGTGGGAATCCTGGGACTGTGCAATAGGGCATGAGGTGTGGCTGGGTCTTTGGGCAGTCACTGGCTACAGAGGGTCTGGCTACATAGGTTCAGAGTTCCCTGAGTGTTGTAGAGTGTCATCAAGCAGGGTTTCAAGCTCACACTGAGAAGAGCCTGGATGCTTTGTGCAGTTCATGGGCCTGAGTAGGTGGGGTATGCATGCACTGTGGGCTCACTTTGAACAGTAGGTTTACCTTGGAGAGAGGACCTGGGGCTGTGAACACACCAGACAGCATAATCAAAACCTATCCCTGCTGCCAATAGAGGAGCTCTAGCTCTACCATGCCCAACTTGGGTATCACACTGGATTCCTCCCTAACACTCCAGCACTGGCTAGAGCTCCATAACTCATATTTGATCATATAGATAGGATTAAGTGTCAAAGGGTCACATAAATGAGACAAACTGTCTGCTAATAACAATAGAAAGAACCAGGCTGGCGCCATGGCTCACTTGGCTAATCCTCTGCCTGCAGTGCTGGCACCCCGGGTTCTAGTCCCTGTTGGGGTGCCGGGTACTTGTCCCAGTTGCTCCTCTTCCAGTCCAACTCTCTGCTGTGGCCCGGGAGGGCAGTGGAGGATGGCCCAAGTGCTTGGGTCCCTGCACCTGCATGGGAGACCGGGAAGAAGCACCCGGCTCCTGGCTTCAGATCAGTACAGCACCAGCCGCAGCGGCCATTAGGGGAGTGAGCCAACGGAAGGAAGACCTTTCTCTCTGTCTCTCTCTCTCTCTCTCTCTCTCTCTCTCTCTCACTGTCTAACTGCCTGGTTAAAAAATAATAATAATAAAAAGAACCAAAAAGGAGAGAATGTTCCAACATAGGAAGTAGTCTATACATCTGACTCATAGATTGACAAAAGCCCTAACCAGCACTATGACTTCAGAGTCAGCCCTTAAAGCATCCTGATCTGGCTAAAAAGCCCATGAGAGCACTTCAGGCATGAAAAGCCAAGACACTCTGGCAAAAAATGATCTAGATGAAGGATCTCTGTGAGTGAGACCCCAGTGATTAGAAGGGGCCATCAAAAAAGGATATACTTTTCTCTGAAGGGAGGAGAGAACTTCCACTTTGCTTATGGCTCTGTCTAAATACAGACAGTTTGTGGACTCAAAAGGCTTCCATAGCCTTGGCAGCGCATTACAAGAGCCTCAGGTGGTCACTGACATCATTAATAAGATTGGCAATTGTGAAATCAACAACAGGAGTCACTGTGCACTTGCACCCCATGTAGGATCTCTGTCTTTAATGAGTTGTACTATGAGAATTAATGGTAAAACTAGTCTTCAAACAGTACTTTATATGCTGTGTGTCTGTGTAGGTGCAAACTGTTGAAATCTTTACCTCGTATTGAGTTGGTCTTCTGTATATAAAGATAAATAAAAATAAATCTTAATGAAGAATGGGATGGTAGAGGGAGTAGGAGGTGGGACCGGAGTAGGGGTGGGAGGGGGGTATGGGGGGAAGAACTGCTATATTCCTAAAACTATACCTATTAAATTTGTATTTATTAAATAAAAGCTTTCTAAAAAAATTATGTACTTGTTATCCTCATGTCCAGAAATTGGATTTCCCATTCCTTCATTTCCTACTTCATTATCTCAATCATATCCTCTCAAGAGTAAGTAAATTTCATTTCTACAGGGCTGTCACCTTGCTCCATGGATAATATCCAGGAATCATTCAACATTCTCTGTTGAATTCCTCCATAACCCATTGTATGTCTAGCTTGTGGTTTTCTTGTGATATTGAAGTGAAAATATGTACGTACCTATCTCTTATTAACTGAAAGTTGGGATCTCGTAACATTGGCTTCATGATTTATTTAAATATATACATAAGTATATAAGTATATTGAGTAAATGAAATCATTTTATGCTTAAAAACAATATCAGAAAGGTAATACAAGTACAATTAGAATCAACCAATAAATTTGGTAAAATAAACTATTACATAGAAAAAAAACTATAAGGCAGATTATATTGACTACAGAACATATAACAGAAAATATAAATGTGCAAGGCAATAAAAGGAAGAGAAAAGTTAGAGATTGGTGGCTAAAACTGTACTGCAGTTTTCCTTTATCTAGCTTCGACTTCACCTTCTCTGTTTTAAGTTACCCATGTTCATTCACATTCAAAATATATAACATGGAAAATTCCAAATATAAAAACCATATAACTACTAAATCACTTTTACTACAATATCTTATTATAACTGTTATATTTCATTATGGATTGCTGTTAATCTCTCACTGTGCCTACATTATAAATGAAACTTTATCATAGGTATGTATGTAAAAGAAAAACATAGTAAATATAGGATTTGGAACTATTTGGGGTCTCTACGAGGGTTGTTGGAATGTATCAGCCATGGCCAAGGGGGATTACCATAATAGCTAACAATTTGAGTGATAGCCATATGCCAGAAATTTTATAAAATGTGTTTTCACTTCTTTTTATCAACTTGTTATGTGTTTATATGAATAAAACACTTCACAATGTTAACTAGGAAAACACACTAGCTGTCCTAGAGGTTGTACTATCTGAGGAAGAAGACCTTAAATGACTATTTATACATGGGCTTTGCTAACTAAAAACTGTGCACTTTGACCTTGAACTTCTTTGGGGACATTGGAAAGCTTGTTAACAAAGTGGCTGTTGGAAAAGGAATAAAAACACAGGTCACTCTAGCTGGGATTTCTGAAACTGCCCCTTCCCATCTGTGCCTCCAGGCACACAGCCTGTTTCTCTTAATTTATACATAATGACTTTCCAATTATTGACTTCAGTGCCTTGTGTGAGGGGTTTCCTTAGAAACTGCTTCAAAACTGTTTAATATTACAAAAATCTAAACTTAGAAAATTGAGCAGCAAATTAAAAGAAAATAAGCTGGTGTCACTGTGAGGACAAAGGGTGCAATTAGCCCTGTCAACAGTCCCCAGCATGCACATCCAAGCCCCGCCTCTCAAGTCACTGGGCCGCTGCTTCCCACATATTCAGAAGCCTTCTCAAAAAAGAATAAAACATTCCCAACACTTCTTTTCTTCCTTTCCCATTTGGAAATGTTTGCTTTCTTAAAAAAGAAAAAAGAAATCTGCTGCCCAAAGCAAAAACTCGGAGCATTCCTGGGTACATTTAAGATCTAGTGGGTACTTCTTAATGCACCTTTCACTGGGCTATGACAGCAAAATCACAACATTTCAAAAAGCTCTCTCACTACAGCCCTTGACCTTCGCCTTTCCTTCTTTTAATAAAAAGCATAAGCATTCAGAGAGCTGTAGCAAAAGCAAGTTAGTGGAGCAGGAAGTTAAATAATTTGCCTTCAAATTCCATCTCCACCACTTCCGAATTATGTTCTATGACCTTGAGCAAGCTACATCAACTCTCTGAGGTTAAACAGAGATTAAAATGGTACCTACTTCAGGTCTGAAAATCAAAGGAGGCAATGCACTGTATATGTCAGTCATAGAATTTGTGCATTTCTTTTTCCCAGTTATTCAAGCTAAAACGTTGACTGAGGTGGCACCTGCTTTGTGCCAAGCACCATGTGGTCAGGAAGGAATACAGACATGATATGGGTGACGGTCTCTTGCAACTCAGTTTTGGCCACTGCCCCATAGTGGATATTAAGCTGGTCAGGCTCTTTCAGGGGATGTCCCTAAAAGTGAATTTCAAGTATTAACACTAATGTCATAAGTTTTCTGGAGATGGTGTGTGTGTGTGTGTGTGTACATGCATATGGGGATACAGTTAAGGTTCTATAAAGAGAGACATCTGCAAGAGTAACAAAATGTAAAACACAAAGAATGGAGGTGAGCATTTGGCATGTTTGTTAAGACATCCCTTGGGATCTCCCTTTTGGAGTAAATGGGTTAGGTTAGACTCCCAGGTCAGCAACTGACTCCAGCTTCCCAACAGTGTGAATCCTGGGAGGCAGCATATGGTGGGGCAAGTGCTTGGTTCTGTGCCACCCATGTGGGAAACCCCGATTTGGTCCTTGGCTCCTGGCTTCAGCCTGCTATAATCCAAGCTCTTGCAGGCATTTGTAGAGAAAAGTGGTAGATGAAAGATACCTTTCTTTCCCTCTTTCTCAAATAAACAAAATAAATAAATAAAAATTTTAAATACAAAGAATGCATACACAAAGACTTTAAAATTAAAATACAAAATATTTTAAATACAAAGAATGCATGATTTAGCTTAATCTAAAAATAATCTAAGAGTTCTCCCTAAATGCTGGGACAACATCTTTATTATGTCACAAAAAAAAATTGGATTTTTCCATTTTAGTTAAGGAATATTTATAAAAGCATGTATCACAGCTCCTATGACTCTTTGTCTAGAGGGAGAATTTGAAGTGCAGAAAGCTTTCTGGCTAGTGCAGGAAAGAGAATTTTGAGACCAGTTATATTTTGTCCCTTTCACTTCTCAACTTTACTTCCTCTGCCCCTTAAACCCGTAACTGGAATCCTTTCAAAACTGATCAAGTATGCTGTTAACATTCCTGAAATAAAAACAGTAAAATAGCTCTCAAATGAAGGCACTGTCCCCACTAACAAGAGTTTCACAACAATATAATTAAAAATAGTGACTCTTTTTCCTCATTGTAGGCAGGAAATCACTAGCAGAGTAAGTACCAACTTCAGATTTGCTTAAAGATAACCCATGAATGAGGGATCCAAAAGTGGTTGGGTTGGCTCCCTTAATGATTAACACATTTTATGACATTCCTTCAAATGATGGAGAAATTCTACCCAACATCCTTATTGCTTTCTGGAGTTCTTACACACAAAATATCCCTTTCCTTGATGCAGAATTTTTTTTCACCCATTTTTCCCTGCTCCTTTGCCAACTGTATTTTTATACATGATCCCTATCACATTTATCATTCGATATGAGCACTGCTGTCTGAGCAGGCAGAGAAAAGAAACCTTAAGCAAATATCATGTAAGAGTGTGGAAGGAGAGCTCTTGGGAGAATAAAAGCATATTCACAATTGGTATATGTAGAGAAGCAACCATATGTATATCATATCCAAGTGAGTATACAAATATATAAAACATCATACTTAATTTTATGTGGGCAGTACATAGTAAGTGCAAGTACTAGTTTGATATAAATTTTTTAAGAAAAAATCACTATTTTTAAATGTCAGAAGAAGTGAATGTTAATAAGCTCAAGTCTGCTTATAAGACATAATCACGAGGTTTAAAGGAAATGCCTCAAATATTCACAAACACTCCCCCCTTCCTCTTTCTAGTCCCACATATACTATTAGTGTCACATTAAATATCATCTGTTATGTTATAATGGGATCCATATGTTTAAAAAAGCTCATTACCCAAAATCACATTACATAAATAATTTTTTCAGTGGAAAGAGAAAAGAGTTTGGAGGTGAGAGAGTTTCCAACTCAATAAAAAATTTGGGTTTTTCTAAGACTCTGAGTGATAAATTTGGTTTTTTAATGGCTTAAGTATATTACTATAAATGGATCTTCAGTTCTAGATATTTACTAATTCCAGAGAAATACCTTGCTTTTTACATGATCATACTAAGATTAGCACAATATTCCTTAAATTTTTTTCTGGGGGCTGGCACTGTGGCACAGCAGGTTAAAGCCCTGACCTACAGCACCGGCACCACATATGGTCTGGTTCAAGTCCTGACTGCTCTACTTCCAATACAGCTCTCTGCTAATGAACCTGGGAAAGCAGTAGAAGATGGCCCAAGTTCTTGGGATCCTATACCCACATGGGAGACCTGGAAGAAGCTTCTGGCTCCTGGCTCCTGGCTCCTAGCTTCAGATTGGCTCAGCTCTAGCCATTGCAGCCATTTGGGGAGTGAAGCAGCAGATGGAAGACTCCCCCAACTCCATCTCTACCTCTCTATGTAACTCTTTCAAATAAATAAAATAAATTTTAAAGAAGATTTTTATGATTGTTTTGCCTACTGTTATGATTTATCACATTACAACTGCATGTACTATGTCACAGGCCATATTCCTTTATTTATTTTTTAGGCTTTATTTATTTATTTATTTGAAATTCAGAATTACTGAGAGAGGGAGAGAGAGAGAAAGAGAGAGAGAGAGAGAGAATCTTCCATCCTCTGGGTCACTTCCCAAATGGTCACAACAGCCAGGGCTGAGCCAGACCAAAGCCAAGAGCCAGGAGCTTCATCCAACAATTACTGCTGCTTTTCCCATTATCAGGGAGCTGAACTGGAAGTGGAGCAGCCAGGTCTCGAACTTGTGCTCATATGGGATATACTACCCAACAATGCCAGCCCCCATATTCCTTTATTGATTATTATTTTTTGAGATAGGAAACTGGTGGGTTTTTTTTTCCTCAAAATAAGTATTAGTAAAAGAGTTAAAATACATAAACCATCAACTCTGATGAAAACCTCTCCTTCATCCACAATGACCACAGTATTTGAGACCTAGGAGAGAAAGCTACGCATAGGACAATGTAAGCACAGCTCCTGGTTGGCCAAGAGATAGTGCATATGATGTCTACTCCCTTTCTCAAGGCATGGTCTGGAAATTATTATCAGTAGAAAACTAGAAAGGTGTTATGATATATGTGTAATGGCCTTTAAAATAAGTCAACAGAAAAAGGTATTATGAATGTGCCCATTATTTTAAGCTTCAACTCTAAGATAAGGCAATTATTCTGTAAAATGCAAACTCCAAAAAGACTTAGCAGTTATTTCAGAAAAGCCACATTCCATGGGGGTCACTACAGGCATTGTGCTGAGGCTTTACGGACTTTACTGACAGACTCTAAGAAATAATTTTTGATGGGCTGGTGCTGTGGCACAGCGGATCAAACCATTGCCTGTGTGCTGTGGCATAGCGAGTAAACATGCTGCTTGCAATGCCAGCATCCCATATGGGCATCAGTTAGAGACCCAGCTGCTCCACTTCTGATCCAGCTCTCTGCTATGGCCTGGGAAAGCAGTAGAAGATGGCCCACATGCTTGGGTCCCTGCACCCACATGGGAGACCCAGAAGAAACTCTTGGCTCCTGGCTTTGGATCAGCCCAGCTCAGCCCATCCTACATGAAGGACCTCTGTGGGTGAGACCCCAGTGGAAAGAAGTGGTCATCAAAGAAAGAGGTGCTTTTCTCTGAAGGGAGGAGAGAACTTCCACTTTACTTATGGCCTCGTCTAAATTCTGAAGGAGTCTGTAGATTCAAAAGGCTTCCATAACCTAGGTAGATCATGTCAAGAGCTTTGAGTGATCACTGGTGTCATACATAAATGGAGACGGAGAGGGAGAGAGACACCTTCCTTCCTTCGGTTCACTCCCCAAATGCCCAAAACAGACAGGACTGGGACAATATAAAACCAAAAGCCAGGAACTTCATCGAGGTCTCCCATGTGAGTGGCTGAAAGCCAAGTCCTTGGTTCATCATCTGCTGCCTCTAAGGGTGTATTAGCAGGAGGCTGGATTGGCAGCAGAGTAGCCAAGACTCAAGCCAGCTCTTGAATGGAATGCGGGCATCCCAAATGATGCTTAACTTGCTGCACCCCAATGACACCCCCATGCCAGTTTGACATTGTTCTCAGAATAAATGATTTCATAGATTATACAAAGAAATAGTGAACAGAGTATGCAGAAAAACAATTTAAGGAAATACATGACAAATACAGCAAATGATCTTTCCAATTTTAGTATATGTGCTGCCGAAGCGAGCATACAGCAAATGCTCTTTTCTCAAACTGAGCCTGAATTTTCAATAAATCTCTTAGCATTCAAATCATGTATAATCTAATACTCAGAAGAAATGAAAGAGTCCTACAACCAAGGGAAACCAGGTGAGTGTCATCCCAAAGGACTGTGGTGAACTAGAAAGAATGGCATGAAAACCTGCTCAGCTCACTCAACGGCAGCCAAGTGGAAGCATGGCTCAGGTTTTCAACAGAATCCCAAAATCCATGCTTAATATACAATTGCCTAAATCATATAGGATTCCTATTAATATTGCTGCAATAAAGGATTAACTCAGCTGGTCTGTGTTGTCTACATCCTACTCGTTCCAAAGAAAAGTTTGACCCTTGCCTAGTTCTTGGGTAATCACTAGAACCTTGGAATATCTTACATAAGAATGCTTTACTTACATAGAGTCTTGCATCATACCAGGTAGTTTATGCTAACAGTCTGATTTATGGTTGGGGTCTTGGGTCATATGGTATCAGCTTGACCCCTGGAGGAACTGGAGATTAAATCAGCCATGAGGGCCATACCAATTAAAACACTGGACACCAAGGCTCAAGTGAGTTTCCATAGTTAGAAATATTCAGTGTACACATTGCCACTGAACACTGCCCACTTGACACTTCTGGAAGAGAGCCACTGGGATCATTGGGCCTGCTGTCTCCTGCACTTTGTCTCGTGTACCTTTTTCTATTACTGATTCTAATCTGCATCCTTTTGCAATAAACTGTAACCAGGAATATAATTGTTTTTCTCTGTTCTCAGAGTTCTTCTAGCTGGTCATTGAATCTAAAGGTGATTTTACAAACAGAACACTGAAAATACCAAATAAAGCCAATTATATTTAGGCCAGAATCGGGGTTCATTTCATAATGGAACAGTTCTCTTGTAAAGATAGTTTTTAGAAACTGGTGCTTATTTTCCATCAACCTTATTTCCATTTTTGCTTCAGAGACTGTGAAGAGCAGCTTAAGACCACTCAGTGGTTGTTCCCATCCATTTGGTGGCCTGAGCAGTGGGAGCTACAGCCAAGGCTTCAGTGTCAGGCTAAGCACTCCAGTCTTCAGAGGGAACTGCTGAATAGGCTCAGATGGCACCTGCATGCCTAGAGATCACTCTGTGACCTCGGGGTGAGTAGCAGCGAACTCAGGAGCTAGGGCTGTCCATTCACCCTGAAATTCCTCCTAGGTCACAGCTTTTTTTCAGCAGTGGCCCACTCTTCTTTTTCAATCTCTTCAGGATCTGCGTAGAAGTAGAGAGCAGGAAAAACCTCCCAGGGATGTTCACAGGAGATGGTAGCACACACGTGCAGAACCTCCTGGGCCAGCATCTACCACATCAGACCTTCCACGTGGGCTCCCTTGTTGTAGCATGGCTGGAAATGTTCACATAGTGCAGAGAAGACTCTGTGAGACTACACAGAGCAGTGATAGGCAAGTTCACATCAGATGCCCCTGTGAGAAGCTGGTGGTCAGTCCTGGGACCAGTAACCACCAGAACACTTGGCTCCCAGAAGGCTGCCCAGATCCAGTTAGCGAAGGTTCCAGGTGTGAAGCAACCAGCAACAGGAGTAGCTCCAATGGCTGCAGCAAACTTCAACTCAGCCCTCTGGCCAGTGTTTCTAGAGGACATCACATGGACTTCAGCAGGGTTTTCAATGGCAACAACAGCACGAGCCACCAACAGAAGTTTCTCCCAAGTCCTCTTCAGATTTGTGATGTAGATGCCATCATTTTTCCTCTTGGATATGTACTGCTCCATTTGGAAGTCAAGTTGGTGTCACCTGCTACAAGGAATTTGATGACATCCTTCTCCTTCATTTGCAGGACATCAAGAGCTACCGACATTGTGACAGCTTCCCTTTAAGTTATGCCAGGAATCAAGAACCATGCCATACGGACCCCTTGCCAGGTAGTGTGGAAAGACTGATCACTATTTCTAACCCCTCAACAGTCAATGCCAGGAAAAACCAAATGCAGAATATTTTGTATAGTTCTGGTAAAGCAGAACCCTAATATGTGGCTAGACACAGAAGAACATAACGGTTGCTTGGTTGGCTTTAGAAGAATGATTAGGGAAGAACTTCCTAAGGGGAATTTAAATTGCATCAAATCCACTAAAAAGTAACATGTAATCACTTTGGATAGACACTGAAATGATGTCACTGTTTCTGTAGCCTCGAACTTAATATAGAGGTAGAAATTCTGTATTCAACACTGAAATTTTCCTCTGAGTCTCCTTTGGTAGGTTGGTTTCATAAAAACAGATGGTGTTACTATTTATGTCACTACTGCTTAGCTGCTTCTTTCTGGACCTTAAAAGGATATCAATTGTTGTAATCCCTAAATCCTACAATAACAGCAACTTAGGCAAAAACTAGATGGTAGCACAAAAAAATTAAGAAATCAATTTAGCTCAATTTAAGAAATATTTCTTGGGCATTAACTCTTATTCCAAGATCAATGTGAGGTTCTAGAGACACAAAAATAAATAAAGGGCAGTCCTTGAAGTTTTAACAAAGCTGGGAGAAGAGCAGGAGGAAGAAAATGTCCTGAAGAGGGAGAAATGCTAACTCAACTATAGAATGCTGTACTCAAAATTTTAAAACCTGTTCATTTCACTCTTAATCTCCAGAACTGGGTGAATTTTTTTTTAAAAAATCTATCTCAAAGACATCTAGGACAATTTCAAAGGCAACTCTGAACATAGCATTCTCACCTCTAAGGTGATATAAATCAGTTGGTCAACATTTCCTAAAAGATGGATGGAGCATTATTGCTCATAAGATAGTTGTCTTCATTGACCACTCAGACCAACTACTTTTCTCTAGCATTTAATTACTTTGGAAGCATTAGAAGTTTTTTTCTCTATTCTCAAGTTTTATATCAGATCTTTTCACTCTTGAAAAATATTATTGATGTTTCACTCATCACCTCTTTTCCAAGAGATAAAACATCAGCCTCTTGTTGAGGCAGCAGAGTACACAGAGATAAATCAGTTATAACCTTGGCCCAACACAAGGAAGCAGTTCTTAGGCAAGGAATCATGCTGAAGAATACAAATGAGCTGTTAAGAGACCTTGAGAAACTTTGTTGTTGCTGCCTGGGGAATTTGGCAGCATGGTGTTATTATAAGCAAATATATCTTGCATGTCATTTCAGGATGAAACATTTCTTTTTAAAAGGCATTTCAACATCTGGATAGCTCCAGAACTCTTAAGGTAGATAAAATAGAATAATTAAATAAGCAATAAGAGGTCATCCTATGGGAAAATATCTATTTCAAGGGAAGCTACCACATTGCACAGACTGTTTTAATTCTGTGATATACATTACTAAATTGTGCAAATTTCATTTGGACCTCAGAGGAAAGGAATCCTTTGTTATTCATCATGCTTATCAGTAAAGTTAAATATTTCCTTCTTTAATCTATTGTTCTATAAAATAAGTTCACCTTGCCCCTTTTTATTTCAGAAAATTACCAAACAAATGTAAACATATACGCATATATATGCAGTGTTTATATCAAACAATCTACCAAGACTATGTCAATTTATTTCTTACAAAATGCCACTACAGACCAAAAGTTGCTAGAGACAACAGCAACAAATGAACAAAGATAGGAGGAATAACTAAGAAAAATAGCAAATAGGAGAAACAGAGAGGTAGAAATGAACAGGCTAATTAACTTGAGTTAACCCATGGATCTCTAAGGACTGTGGAGTTGGTTCTTCAAAGGAAGGTGTCATTTGGAAGATACATTTCTGTATAACATTAGGCACAATATTTTTTTAAAATCTACATGTATGATTTTGTTCATCTTTTTTTTTAAGATGTATTTATTTATTTGAAAGTCAGAGTTACAGAGACAGGGGAAGAGACTGAGAGAGGTTTTCTTCCTGCAGATTCACTCCCCAGATGGCTGCAACAGCTAGGGCTAGTCCAGGCTAAAGTCAGGAGTTTAATCCAGATCTGCCACGTGGGTGCAGGGGCCCAAGTACTTGGGTCATCTTCTGCTGCTTTTCTAAAGCCATTAGCAAGGAGCTGGACAAAGTGGAGCAGCCAGGACACAAACTGGCACCCACCATTGGGCCCAACATTTACTCAAAGGAGAGATATTGTTTTTCAAGAATTTTAACTTCAAAATCAGAAGCCATTATAACTTCCAAAAATACCATGCTTTACTTATCCAAATAAGACTTTGACTTGTCTAATTTTACTACCTTCTATAAAATAAAACCAACTCAACAAGTTGTCTTACATATTCATAACTGCTGGTAGAAGAATGACTACACAGCTACAATGTCTTTTTTTCTTTATAGCATGTGATGGATAATTCTATGTGTCTACTTGGCTGGACAATGGGGCCCAGATATTTGGTCAAACATTCTGGATGTTTCTATGAAAGTATCTTTGTGGATGAGGTTAACATTTACATCAAAAGATTTTGAGTAAAGCAAGTCACCGTCCCAAATGCGGGTGGGTCTCATCCAGTTGAAAGCCTTAACAGAACAAAGACTGACCTCTCCTTACCAAGAAAAGTTGACTGGGTTTGGACTTGAACTGCCACTCTGTCCTGGTTTCTCCAGTCTCTCAGCTTATACTGCAGGTTTTGGATTTACCAAAATCTACAACCCCTTGAAGAAGTCCTTAAAATAAACACATCCTGGCGGTTCAGTTTCTCTGGAGAGCCCTGCCTAACACATATGTATTCCCTGTAATCTGGATCTATTCAGTTATTGAATTCAGAAAGAAGAAGGCAAGCTTAGGGAAGGGAACCTATATTTGAACAAGAATAAATTTTAAAAATATACTCCCTTGGTGTTCATTTTGTGAAAGCTATGCAGATATGGGGCCGGCGTAGTGGCATAGCAGGTAAAGCCACTGCCTGCCATGCCAGCATCCCATATGGGCGCTGGTTCAAGTCCCGGCTGCTCTACTTCCAATCCAGCTCCTTGCTATGGCCTGGGAAAGCAGTAGAAGATGGCCCAAGTCCTTGGGCCCCTGTACCAGCGTGGCAGACTCAGAAGCTCTTGGCTCCTGGCTTCAGATCAGTGCAGCTCTGGTCATTGTGGCCATTTGGGGAGTGAACTAGTGGATGGAAGACCTCTCTCTCTCTCTCTCTCTCTGCCTTTGCCTCTCTGTATCTCTGCCTTTCAAATAAATAATAAATAAATCTTTTTAAAAAAAAAAAAGAAAGATATGCAGGTATTTCTTGAAAAGAAATCATGACATGGACTCAGTGCATGGAAGAGATAAAAGAAGAGCTATATCAATGAACACCACACTAGACATCCAAAGCTGCCCCTTATCTCTTAACATTTTTATCACTGGAGCATACCTGGGAACCTCTAAGAAAGATCTAGGCTTCTATAGCATGAAAACGTGAAAATGGTTCCTTGAAATGCAAAAGTTCAAAGATTCTGAAAAGGAGACAAAAAGACTTGCCCAAAGCCCCCAAAGAAAGCTATTGGAAATTGGAAGACTAAGCTCCATTCTCCAGTTTCTAATATCATGCAATATTCTCATTACTATTTTACACTATCTCTCAGGTTCCCAAACTCCAAAATGTCTTTTAATGAAACAACCATGGAATTAGGTATACCCAGACATTCTATATAAATTGTTTAAGAAACGTTATGTTACATATGCCATGGATGGGAATAAGAAGATGGTTGGTTTGTTTGCATGTATGAGAGTCAAGAAAGGCATAAACCATAATGGTGAAGAAAAGCTGAAGCTGGTGAGAGACTGACATGATTACATTCAAATAATAAAACATTTAAATTGGCAATGTTACGAGAATCATGCAGGAGGAAAACAGTAAACAGGTCAACCTGTGTAGAAGACTTGTAACATTCTTTGTGTTACGTATAGGATTGCCATGAAAAAGCTCCACATTAACTTAGGTGAAGGCCACACTTCACTTCAGTGAACACACTTAATGCTAATAAGGGTCACAGGGAGAAAGAAGAGTCAACAAATTCGAGAATAACATTCTATGTACTTCTAATGTGCAAAGCATCCATTTATGGAAGTGAATCACTCAGAGAGGAGGTACCATTCCATAGTCTACCAAAAGCTTTCAAATGCATTTTGCTTGTTTATTTCATTTTAAACCTTTGTAATTTGTTCATTATAAACTATTTTGTTATTAAGTTACACTTAAATTGGAAAATTGTTAGTCTAAAGCATCAAAGATGTAGAGATAAATCCAGTGAGTATTTTCACATGTTAATGGATTAATTTGCTATTGTGACAGGACAAAGGACCACAAACCCAACAGTGTAGAACAACACTGATATTAGCTTCCAGTTCTATATATCTAAGCTGGAGACTCTGCTTAGAATTCCACAATACTGTATGTTTACCTGATCTGTGGTAAATAATAGAGTATCAAAAAATGTAATGCATAAGACATTGTGAGATTTGATGATTGTTTACAGCCCTGAACAGTGTTTTACTTTTCTTCTTACTATTTATTGAACTCTTTACTTAGTGTACAGTTAATCTTTTTTTTTTTTTAGGGAAAGGGCTTATTGGGGAACACCCAAAAGACTGGAGTGAAGGAAGGGGCGGCGAAGGGAAAAGGAGAAGGAGACTATGAGAGAGAGAGAGAGAGAGAGAGAGAGAGAGAGAGAGAGAGGAGGGAGAAGAGAGATGAGAGGAGGAGATGAGCCAAGAGAGGCCAAGAGAGAAGAACCTAGAGAGAAGAGCCAAGAGAGAGCAGGGAGCAGAGCCAAGAGATGTACAGTTAATCTTATAAGTATAAAGTAAACTGAAAGTAGATCATTATAAAAATTAAAAGAGGGATTAGGAGAAGGAGGAGGAGGAAGGGTGGGAATGTGGGTGGGAGGGAAGTTAGTGTGGGAAATCTCACTGTGTTCCTAAATCTGTATACATGAAATACATTAAATAAAATTTAAAAGAAAGAAAAGAAAATTCCACAGGACAAAATGAAGGTATCAGCTCTGCTGAGAATTTCTCTTGGAAGACCTGGGAGAATTCACTTACAGGCTCATTCAAATTACTGGTAGGATCCGGTTCCTGGCATTTTTGTAGTACTGAAGGCGTTACTTCCTTGCTGGCTGTCAGCCAAGTTTTCTTCCAGCAGCTAAAGGCCACTTTCCCCTGTGGCTGTAAAGCCTTCAGTGATGCTTCAAACACATCTTGCACTTTCAATCTATGTGACTTCCTCCTGTGCCACCAGCAAGGCAAAAAGCTCTCTGGTTTTTGAAGGCTCTGTGTCATTCATTTGTTATTTTTAATTTTTGTATTAATATAAAGAGAATAGATTTCATGCCTCACATAGGTGTAGTTCCAATAATACACACTTCCTTCACTCCCCTGTTCCTCCATCCTCATCCCTCCCTCTCCTCTCATCATCAGATTTTTCAAGGACATAATTTTAATCCACTCTATATCCACAGGCTTAATCCACCACTAATCATAATATTCAACAAGTAAAACATAGGAAGACCACAATTCGACAGGTGTATAAACAAGGGCAAAAACAACAATCATACTCCAAAATATCCATTTCATTCCTACACATTTTTTGGTTTTTATTATTCTATATTAATTTCCATAGATCAGAGAAAACATATGATATGTGTCTTTTTGATACAGGTTTATTTCAGTAAGCATAATTGATTCTATTTGCATCCATTTTGTTGCAAAAGACAGCATTTCATTCATTTAACAGCTAAGTCATGTTCCATAATGTATATATATGTTTATATACCGTATATTCTTAATCCAGTCATCAGTAGACATTTGGGTTGATTCCATATCTCAGCTATTGTGAATTGAGCTGTAAGAAACATGGGGGAACAGATAACTCTTTCAAATTCTGACTTCATTTTCAAATTCCCAGGAGTGGAATGGCTGGGTCATATGGTAATTCTATTTTTAGCCTTCTGAGTTATCTCCATACTGTCTTCCACAATGGCTGCACCAGTTTACATTCCCAACAGAGATTTAGGATACCTTTCCCCCACATCCTCACTAGCATTTATTGCTTGCTGATTTTTGTATGAGAGCCATTTTAAGTGAGGTGAGGTGAAACCTCACTGTGGTCAAAATCAGCATGTCTTTTCCCTCTCAGCCATCTTGGAATCCTCTCAGGTGCTCTCATGATTAGGTTAGACCTGTTCTGCTTGTTTTGTTTTAGATTAACTCAAAGTCAACTGATTAGTACCATTAATTACATGTGGAAAGTGCCTTTGCCAATTACAATAACATAATTACAGGCAAGATGTTCTATTACATTCTCAGTCCTATGGATTAGGGCTGGAATGTTGCGGAACCATTTTCAGATTTCTGCCACAGCTGATATCTGCCATTACAATCACTACTTTGCCACTGCTCTCCAATAGAAGGCCTTTAGAATACTTCCAATTCCACCTCCAAACCCCAAAGTTTATTTTTTCCCTCTCTCCCCAAAAGTAATACATTCATTCCTGCCCACCACCTCCTCTTAAGCTTTGTTGACATATTTTAATGTTTATTTGAATTTTCATTGTAGTGCATTTCCCATGTTTCAGGAATCCCTATTTTACATTGTTATTGATTTGATTTCCAGACATTTTATATTCATCCATTAAGATTTAATGTTTGCAGCTCAATTCACAATAACTAAGATATGGAATAAACCCAACAGTCCATCAACTGAAGACTGGATAAAGAAATTATGGGTTATGTACATCATGGAATACTACACAGCAGTAAAAACAAATGAAATCCTGTCATTTACAACAAAATGCAACATTTATACCTAGTGAAATAAGTCATTTCCAATAGGAAAAATACCATATATTCTCCCTGATCTGTGGTAACTAATTGAGCACCTAAAAGGTAATCTATAGAAGTGAAATTGACACTTTGAGATATGAAGACTCTGAATAGCCCTTCTCTCTACTGCTGAGGAACAGTTTTTTTTTTTTTCATACTATTTGTTGAACTCTTTACTTAGTACAGAGTTAATCTTCTGTATATAAAGTTAATTGAAAACAGATCTTGGCCGGCGCCGTGGCTTAACAGGCTAATCATCCGTTAATCAACTAATCAACAGGTTCTAGTCCCGGTTGGGGTGCCAGATTCTATCCCGGTTGCCCCTCTTCCAGGCCAGCTCTCTGCTATGGCCCAGGAAGGCAGTGGAGGATGGCCCAGGTCCTTGGGCCCTGCACCTGCATGGGAGACCAGGAGAAGCACCTGGCTCCTGGCTTCGGATCAGCGTGATGCGCCAGCCGCAGCGGCCATTGGAGGGTGAACCAACGGCAAAAAGGAAGACCTTTCTCTGTCTCTCTCTCACTATCCACTCTGCCTGTCAAAAAAAAATAAAAAATAAAAAATAAATAAATAAAAATTTAAAAAAGGAAAACAGATCTTAGTGAAAAATAAGAATGAGAATAGGAGAGGGAGGAGAAAGAAAAATGGGAGTGTGGGTGGGAGAGTGGGTAGGGTGGGAAGAATCACTATGTTCCTAAAGTTGTATTTATAAAATGCATGAAGATTGTATAAAGGGTTGCTGGGTAAAAAAGCAAAGCATCTGGTAAAAAAAAAAAATGAAATTTGGTCATTTGCAACAAAATGGAGGAATCTGGAAAACATCATGCTGAGTGAAATAAACCAGTCCCAAAGGGATAAATACCATATGTTTTCCCTGATCTGTGACAACTTACTGAGCACCTAAAAGGAAACTTGTAGAAGTGAAACTGACACTATGAGAAGCAAAGACTTGATCAACCTTTGTCCTGACTGTCGAGGAAAAGCTTACTATTTTATTCTTTTTACTGTTTTCTTTTTCTACTTAATACCATTGATTGAACTCTTTGCTTAACACAGAATTATTCTTAGGTGTTTAAATCCAATTTAAAATTGATCCCTGTTAAAAATAAGAGTGGGAATAAGAGAGGGAGGAGATGTACAGTTCGGCACACGTTCCCTCGTACTTACCCCTAAGTGTAAAGCTAAAAACTCGCCATGGAACTCCAAATCCCATTAAGTTGGCAGGTACCAATGCCATCTTAATAGTTAAAGTGATCAATTTAAGCTCATAACTAATCATAAAGATTGGATTAAGTGTCAAAGGGATCACATAAATAAGACCAGTGTCTGCTAGTAATAATTGATAGAATTAAAAAGGAGAGAATGATCCAACATTTGAAGCAGGCCACACAGCAGACTCACAGAATGACAAATGCCCTAAATATCACTCTGACCTCATAATCAGCCCTTAAGTCATTCCAATCTGGCTAAAAAGTCCATGAGAACATTTTAGGCATCCAAAGCCAAGACACTGTGGCAAAAATGTCCTACATGAAAGATCTCTGTGAGTGAGATCCTGGTAGAAAGAAGGAGCCATCAAAGAAGAAGGTACCTTTCTCTGAAAAGAGGAGAGAACTTCCATTTTGATTATGGCCTTGTCTAAATAAGGTCGGAGTTTGTGAACTCAAGAAGCATCCCAAATGGGCACCGGTTTGAGACCCAGCTGCTCCACTTCCCATCCAGCTCTCTGCTATGGCCTAGGAAAACAGTAGAAGATGGCCCAAGTGCTTGGGCCCCAACACCCACATGGGACACCTGGAGGAAGCTCCTGGCTCCTGGCTTCGGATTGGCACAGCTCTGTCAGTTGCAGCCAACTGGGGAGTGAACCATCGGATGGAAGACCTCTCTCTCTCTCTCTGCATCTCTTCTCTGTATAACTCTGACTTTCAAATAAATAAATAAATCTATTTAAAAATAGTCTTCAAACCATACTTTATACTCTGTGTGTCTGTGTGGGTGCAAACTGTTGAACTCTTTACTTAGTATAGAGTTGGTCTTCAGTATATAAGGATAATTAAAAATGAATTGTAATGAAGAATGGGATGGGAGAGGGAGTAGGAGGCGGGATGGTTTGGGGGTAGGAGGGCAGGTTGGAGGGAAGAACTGCTATAATCCAAAAGTTGTAGTTATATATAAAATTTTATATTTATTAAATAAAAGTCTTTCTATTAAAAAATCATGAATCTTGATGTGAATGGAATGGGAGAGGGAGCGGGAGATGGGAGGGTTGCAGGTGGGAGGGGAGTTATGGTGGGGGGAAGCCACTGTAATCCATAAGCTGTTAAATAAAATAAATTTAAATTGTTAAATAAAAGTTAAAAAAGCATCATAAAAAAGGATGAACTATTGAATCAGTTGTAAAGCAACTGTCATCCAAATAGGAAAAAAATAGATCCATGTTTCATATCATGTGCAAATTATTTTTAGCTTAAGATTTTAATGTAAAAACAACCAACAATCTTTAGAGAAATTTTAAAACACAAAACTGTTAGAAGAATATTTAGGGCTGGCACCGTGGCTCAACAGGCTAATCCTCCGCCTTGCCGCACCGGCACACCGGATTCTAGTCCCAGCCGGGGCGCCGGATTCTGTCCCGGTTGCCCCTCTTCCAGGCCAGCTCTCTGCTATGGCCCGGGAGTGCAGTGGAGGATGGCCCAAGCCCTTGGGCCCTGCACCCCATGGGAGACCAGAAGCACCTGGCTCCTGGCTTCGGATCAGCGCAGTGCGCCGGCCGCAGCGTGCCAGCCGCGGCGTCCATTAGAGGGTGAATCAACGGCAAAAAGGAAGACCTTTCTCTCTGTCTCTGTCTCTCTCACTGTCCACTCTGCCTGTCAAAAATAAAAAAAATAAAAAAAGAAGAATATTTAGAATACCTTCATTACCTCAATAGAGAGAATTTCTTAAACAACACACACACCAGAAAAAAATCTCCACAAATCATATGGAGAAAGATTTATAAATTAAGTAGAGTAAAATTTAAAGCTTTATTCATCAGAAAAATAAAGATAAAAAGACAAGGCACAACATGGAAGGTGATGTCTGTAATATATTTAAATGTCGAATTTATCAGAATATGAGAGAACTTCAAAAAGTTTGTGCAAATCACATTAAAATTATGTTGATGCAGCACTCTGGCCTCAGAATCAGCCCTTAAGGCATTTGGATCTGGCTAAAAAGCCCATGAGAGCTTCTCAGGCATGGAAAGCCAAGACACTGTGGAAAAAAAAAAAATGACCTAAATGAAAGATCTCTGTGAGTGAGATCCCAGTGGAAAGAAGGGGGTACCTTACTCTGAAGGGAGGAGAGAACTTCCACTTTGATTATGGCCTTGTCTAAATAAGGTCAGAGTTTGTGAACTCAAGAGGCTTCTATAGCCTTGGCAGCTCATGACAAGAGCCTCGAGTGATTACTGACATCATAAATAAGAGTGTCAATTGTTAAATCAACAACAGGAGTCACTGTGCACTTGCTCCCCATGTAGGATCTGTGTCCTTAATGTGGTATACTATGAGAATTAATGGTAAAACTATTCTTCAAACTAAATACTTTGTGTGTCTGTGTGGGTGCAATCTGTTGAAATCTTTACTTTGTATGTACTAAGTTGATCTTCTGTATATAAAGATAATTAAAAATGAATCTTAATGAAGAATGGGATGGGAGAGGGAGTAGGAGACTGGATGGTTTGTGGATGGCAGGGGAGGAACCACTATACTCCAGAAGTTGTACTTTCGAAATTTATATTATTAAATAAAAAAAGTATGTTGATGCAAAAAATTTTTGAATTTATGCTAATGCAGGATATTCAAAATTTCATGGGAAATATATTATTAAAAATTATGTATGGCTTTCAAAATTCTTTGCACCAAAATAACGTTTTAATTCTATTTTCTATGAACTTCTGGAAAAACTCTCATGATTTCATTACACATACACATACTTTTTAATGACTTTGGGTGTAGTTCATTTTCACTGCTGTCAGTGTATTTTACGAATGCACTAAAATGTACCCATTCCTCTGATGATAGAGATTTGGATGTTTTCATTCTTATTAGTTTTATAAACAAAATAGCTGGAGAAAGTGTTTACTAGTTAAGACACCTGTTCCCCATATTGGAGTACCTGGGTTAGAGTCCCAGCTCTGTTGCTGATTCCAACTAATATAGATCTGTGGAGATAACAGTGATGATGGCCAAAGTGATTGGCTTCTTGTCACCCATGTGAGAGATCTGAATGGAGTTCCTAGGTATTGGCCTTGGCCTCTGGCTGTGCAGGCACTTTGGAGAATATAATCAGTGTGGATGGAAGCTCTATTTCTTTGCTTCTTAAATAAATAATTTTTTAAAGATTTATTTATTTATTTGAAAGTCAGAGTTACACAGAGAGAAAAGGAGAGGCAGAGAGAGAGAGAGAGAGAGGTCTTCCATCCAATGGTTCACTCCCCAACTGGCTGCAAGAGCTGGAGCTGCACCAATCTGAAGCCAGGAACCAGGAGCTTCCTCCGGGTGTCCCATGCAGGTGTTGGGGCCCAAGCACTTGGGCCATCTTCTACTGCTTTCCCAGGCCATAGCAGAGAGCTGGATGGGAAGTGGAGCAGCGGGGTCTTGAACTGGTGCCCTTATGGGATGCTGGCGCTTCAGGTCAGGGCATTAACCTGCTGTGCCACAGCGCTGGCCCCTCAAATAAATAATTTTTAAAATAAAAAAAAGATTTAATGTTTGGGATCAGTGCTGCGGCATAGTATATAAAGCCGCCCCTGTAGTGCCAGCATCCCATTTGGGTGCTGGTCCAGCCTCGGCTGCTCCACTTCTGATCCAGCTCTCTGCTATAGCCTGGGAAAGCAGTAGAAGTTGGTCTAAGTGCTTGGGCTCCTGAACCCATGTGGTAGACCTGGAAGAAAGTCCTGGCTCCTGGCTTTATATTGGCTCAATTCAGGCCATTGTGAACCAGTGGATAGAAGATCTCTCTCTCTTTCTCTATAACTCTTTCAAATAAATAAACAAATCTTTAAAAAAAAAAAAGATCTAATGCTTCTCTATCTTATTTACTATCTTATCCATTGTCTACAACTGATCTGGCATATATTATACATTTGATAAATATTTGTAAAATGAATGGATGAATATGTTAATATGGGAAAGCCTCATTGTTGAATACTGTTTTCCATATTCTGGCTTGAGTTCTTAATTTGGATTCAGTTATATTTTGTCTGGATTTTCAAAAATAACCTTTTGAAAAGAGTTCCTTCAACCACTCACTCTTTAAGTTGTCATTTACCTTTGAATATCTTTATTTGGGTAAATAATATCTTGGCTAGGGATGGAATTCTTTTTTTATATGATGGTTTATTTATTTGACAGGGGGAGAGAGAGAAGGAAAAAAGAGGGAGGGGAGGAAAAGAGAGAGAGAGATCGATCTTCCATCTTCTTGTTCACTCCCCAAATGGCTCCAACAACCAGGACTAGGCCTGGCCAAAGCCAGGAGCCATGAGCTTCTTCTGGGTCTCCCATATGGGTGCCAGGGTCCAAGTACTTGGGCCATCCTCCAGGGATTTCTCAGGCACATTAACAAGGATCTGGATCAGAAGTGGAGTAGCCAGGACTTGAACCATTGCCCATATTGGATGTCAGTGCTGCAGACCATGGCTTTAACCTGCTGAGCCACAGCACCAGCCCCTAGATATGGAATTCTTGGGTTGCTGTTTTTTACCCTCTAGTGTCATTCTATTGTTTCTTTTTTTTAAATTTCCTGGTTTACAGGTGGCTGCTATAGTAGCATTAGGATTCTTTTCTTCTCAGTTAACAACTTACTCTTTCCTTTTTAAAGGTTGTAAAAAGTTTTTCTTCATCCATTAGCATTTAAGAATTTTACCAGCAAGGAACTGTGTGATAGACTTTTCCTAGCAGTCCACACTGGAACCCTGTGAGGGCTATAAATATGAATACTCAAGGTGAAGGTCTGGGGTGGGCATTTAGCCTAGTAGTTGAAATGCCAGTTACCATCCCCACATGCCACATCGGAGTTCAGGAGGTTGAAACATAGCCCCAGCTCCTGACTCCAAGTTCCCGCTAATGCAGACTCAGGGAGACAGTAGTGATGGCTTAAGTAATTGGGCTCCTGCCACACCTGGGGATACCTAAGTTGAGTTACAAGCTCCCAGTTTTTCCCTTGGCCCCGGCTCAACTATTGCAGGCATTTGGGGATTGAACCGGCAGATGGGAAAATCTCTCGTTCCCCCCACTCTCTCTCAACAAGAAAAACACAACAACCAGGTTCAGCCTAAGAAAAAATTCCCTAAGATGTAACCACTGGTGCTCACGCCTCTGTCCTTTTTCTCTTTCTGAACACCAACTGCCCAGATACTCAGTCTCCTGCACTTACCCTCCAGTCTTATCTTTTCCTTTATAATTCCTATCCAGGGTCTCACACTGCTCCACATTACTTCTCATATTTGGTCTTCTGGATCCCTAAATTGTGTCTCACCAGGGACCATGACCTCATGGACTGAATGTGTTGGTTTTCAAATCATGTTTTTAAGCTACAGGAAGTCTGTTCTATGCAGCACTTGGATCTCCTTACGTACCTTCACAATTTAATTCAAGTGTTCATCTGTCTTCCCTAGCACTTCTGTTTCTGTGTTTCCCTGGCATATGTTCCAAAGGCTCAACTCATTCCTTATCTCTTGGGTAACTGAACATTCTTGGTGTTGACATAGCATCAAAAGGAGTAAGAAGTGAAGCAAAACGTGTCAGCACCTGGGGCCTGTGATGAAAGCGTAGTGTACAGATATTGCAGAATTACTGAATGGCAGAGTGGAGGCAAATCATCCTTTCCACTCTTTCATGGTCTCTCTATACTTCAGGAGGTGAGATTTTGCATACTCACCTGGAATTGAAGTGGGTATTTCCCCAAGATTTTCCCAAGATTGACTACTTCTGGTTTCCACTCTGGGATGCAAGGAGTACCCTGTACCAGTTCTTATCAACAGGACCCGCTAAAACTTCACCCACACCCCAAGGCCACAGGCTAAAACAGATCCTGGCTTCAGAGAGTCAAGTCACTTCAAATTGGAATGGATTCTTAAAATCACATAAATTTATGTAACTGCAGAATATTTTCATAGAATGACACCTATGACCATCTTAATAATCAGTATTCAAAATCAAAGGTTTGCAGAACATACTTTGGGAAATGCAGATACATTCCCTTAAGGAACATTTTTAATGCAAACTGATTTGTCTAGTAAGAAAATTTTAGAGTACAGGTTCTGATTATGGTCAATGTTTAAAAATCAGTGCTTTGGATAAGCCAAGAAAGAAAACTCACTGAAAAGGAAATAAAAGAAAAATAAATGTCTCTAAGTTTACATGATGCTCTCTGCATTTTTTTAAAAGGCAGTTCATATATTTGGTGGGAAGTCAAAGGAAGCCATATACAAATATAATACTCAAAAGAGAGGAAAGCTGGCATCAGGGCATTCTCTGCTTGCCAAGCTGAAAGAATGTTATTGAAGATTCCTTACATAAATGTTCCCTGACCTCCGAGTGAACCAACAGGTCTTAAAAGATGCATCAGCCAAAGCAAATTCCCGTAGCAAGTAAAGTTTTTAGATGAATGCATCAGATTTTTTTCCCTCTTCAGTCTAAAGAGGAATTACTGTCAAACACCATCAGGAGCAAGTTAACATTTGCAGGTTGTTTCTCATAGACCAGTTAAAGTCTGTGAGAGAGAGTGAACACTGCTCCAGTTCTGGAAGGAAGACTGGGGTCAAGTAGCTCTTGGGCAAATGATTCAAATGCTTGTTATAAGATTGCTACCTGAACTGAACTGTGCTCAACAAGTTCACTTTGCATTTTCCTTAATCTTCTTGTAACTCTGCAATACGATCTTTTAGGAAACCTAAAAATGTAAATATTTAAAAATCTATCACAGGGGTGAGTATTTAGCTTAGTGGTTAAGGTGACGGTTAAGATGCCTGCAACCCCCATCAGAGGGCTTAGGGCGTATTCCTGCCTCTGGCTCCTGATTCTAGCTTCTTGATAATGTAGATCCTGGGAGACAGCAGTGACAGATCAAGTAAATGGGTTCTTGCCACCACATGGGAGATCAATATTGAGTTCCTGGCTCCCAACATCAGCCTAGCCCCAGCCATTGCAGTTATTTGGAGACTAAGCCAGAAGATGTAAGCTGTCTCCCTATTTCCCTTTCAAAAAATTTTTAAAGATCTACTACATATATGAAATATTTTTGCATGCTGATTATTTTATTGATAGATGGGAGATAGAGTATGATGTCACTGCTTCAAAGTCATGGATTATTGATTTATATAAAGAGAATGGATTTCACGTATTTTATGGCCAAAGTTTCAAGAACATAACAATATTTCCCACCCTCCCCCCTCCTTCCCTTTTTTTCCTTTAATTTTTGAGATGACATAGTTTCAATTTACTTCATGACCAAAAGTGTAACCCTGTAATGAATAAAGATTTCCACAAGTAGAAAGTAGAAAGATCATTGTTCCTCATGAGATAGACAAGGACTATAAACAATAATTGAATCTCAAGAAGTGAATTTCACTCATATACTTTCCTTATACTTTATATGCTAGCTTCTACAAATCAGAGAAAATATATGGTGTTTTTCTTTTGGGGATGGCTTATGTCATTAAGCAACATGGTCTCTGATTGCATCCATTTTGTTTCAAAATGTACAATTTCATTCCTTTTTATGGATGAGTAGCATTCCATTATATATATGTGCCACAATTTCTTTATCCAGTCATCAATTGATGGACATCTGGATTGATTCCCTATTTTATCTTATGAATTGAGCTGCAATGAACATGGAGGTACAGGTAACTTTCATAAGCTGCTTTCTTTTTTTCAAGTTTTTTTATGTTAAAAAAATTCATGTATTTGATATATGCAGATTTAGGAACTAGTGGTACTTCCCACTCTACTCTCCCGTGCACCCAAGCTCCCACCCCTCCTCCTCCTTCCTCTCTTATTCCCTCTCTCAATTTTTACAGTGATCTACTTTCAGTTCACTTTATACTCATAAGATTAACCCCTACATTAAATAAAGAGTTCAACAAATAGAAGAAAAAAACACTGTTCCTTAACAGTAGAGACAAGGGCTGTAAACGATCATCTAAGCTCAAATGTCAATTTCACTCCTATAATTACATTTTTGGTACTCTGTTAGTTACCACAGATAAAGGAAAACATATGGTATTTGCCTTTTGGGGACTGGCTTATTTCACTAAGTATAATGGTTCCAGTTACATCTATCTTGTAGCAAAAGACAAGATTTAGTTCTTTTTTTAAGCAGGATACTATATATATATGTGTGTATACATAAATATATAGTGTATATATATCTATATTTATATCTATATGTATCTATATATAGTATCTATATATACTATCTACTATATATATCTATAGATATATATATATCTCACAATTTCCTTATCTAGTCATCAGTTAATGGGCATCTGATGGACATAACTTAGCTATTGTGAATTGAGCTGCAATAAACACAGAGGTACAGGTAATTCTTTCATAAGCTGATTTCATTTCCTTTGGGTAAATTTTCAGGAGTGGGATGGAATATTTTATTTGAAATTTCAAAAAAAAAAAGGTTTTTCCTGGATTACTTTAGATTTCTGTTATAAGATTAGTAGCCTAAAAGGAGGTTAATAATGGACAATTCTGAAATTTCCTAAGCTTTCTCATTAATGCTTAGGTCATGTGTTTAAAAGTTACTGCTATGGTTTGAATTTGGCTCCTCCAGAACTCAGGTTGAAATTTAATTGACACTGCAGTGATATATGAAGGTGATTAGATCATGAGGCCTCCACCCTCAGAGGTGGCATTGGTGCCACTATAAAAGGGCAAGTTTGACCAGTTCTTGCTCACCTATTCTCTCTCTCTCTCTCTCGCCCTCACCCTCGCCCTCTTGCCTCCTACCATGGGATGGCACAGCAAGAGGGCCTTCGCTGGATGCTGGCCCTTGATAGTCGACTTCCCAGCCTCCAGACCTGTGAGCTAATACCTGTCTGCTCATCATAAATGACCCCAGTCTCAGATATTCTGTTGGAGCAGCACAGGCCACAGTAAACAGGTATCATCTTATCAACCACATTGTTACTGTACCCTACCCCTTCCCTGTGCTCTTCTAGTGTGGTACGTGAATGCCAACTGCTTGCAACTTTCAAAAGTACCACAATGTCTGGAGATTCATTGTTTATTTATCAAAAGACAAAGTCAATTTTACTTTTCACTTATCTGGATTTAATAATGGTGCCTACAAGAAAACATTTAAAAGACATACCAATTTGGCTCAACTTTTTCTTCTAGTTTTAACAAAAATTTCATGACAGACCTTTCTATTCAAGTAATTGGGCCCTGAAGATAAATGTCAAACTTTAAAAAACAGAATAGCTAAAAAGTACTTGGAGCACAGCTGGAAAACTTAAGGCTTTTACAAAAGATCATCTTGGAGGCGCTACAGAATGGATACTGATTAACCACAGACCAAATCCACCCACTCGGCAGCACTGGCATGGCCACTATTGTGGCTGGAGCAATGTTTTATTCTCTCTTCCTCTGTTGAATGCTTTCAGTATTTGTTAAGGATAAATTCGATGAAATTCAATGAAAAAGAAAAGGACAAAACCTCCCAAATACAAAATACTTTCTGTAGACTTCACCAAAGCAATGCACAAATGACTTGGAGCATAGTGATTGCCCCTTCTGATTTCTTCTGATTTCCTTTAACCCTAAATAAGCAGAACTCGACAAGTGGGCCTCTCCTTCCAGCAGCTTCCCTGCTGCTGCCCCTGCTCTGAACGATATACCCAGAGCAGCCTCCATTCACTCCACACTTGCTTCTTCCAAAGTCAGGCAGTACAGTGGATAGTAGCTTCTAAATCAGGCAAACACAAGCTCCATGCTTTAGCAGGGCTTAAAAACTGTCCTACCTCACAGGCTTAAAGAGAGGGCTAATTGGGACAGTGTTTGTAAAGAGCAGAACATCGTGCCTGGCACAGAATAATGACATGAATGGAACCAAAAATCGACAGCCACACTTAGTCTGTTTTCCTCTTCATCTTCTCCTGAAGACACATAGAAAAGTGTTGGGAGAACACATTGTACTTCCTTGCTCTGACACACCAGGTCCTTCCCCCTCCAGTGATCTATTCTACTGTCAAAGAGGCAAGACTTCGCTCAGTCAGATCCTTCCCTCCCTCTCCGCTTCTCCTTCCAATTCTCCACCTCACAGAGAACTTTCCTCCAGCTGCCATGCAAACCCTTCGTGCATCCTCAGGCCTCTGTGAAATTGTTTCCCCTGCAATATTCTTCTCACCTCTGTTGCACAAAAACCCTACTCACTGTTAGCACAAATATCACTTACTTTGTGAAATTAAAGGACACTGCTATCAGCTGTCCGAGCTTCTTCTCACCTGGACTCCCATGGTGCCTTGCACTCAGCTTTCTTAAGTCACAGATCACCTTGGAGTTTGATGATGCAGGATCTCTGTCCTCAATGAGTTGTGTCATGAGAGTTAACTGTAAACTTTTTCTCAAACAGTTTCTTTTGTGTGTGTGTGTGTGTGCAAATTGTTGAAATCTTTATTTAGTATAGAGTTGGTCTTCTGTGTATAAAGTTAATTGAAAATAGATCTTAGTGTAGAATGGGACTGGTAATGGGAGAGGGCGGAGGAGGGGGGTGGGAGTGCAGGTGGGAGGGCAGGTATGGTGGGGAGAATCACTATATTCCTCAAGTTGTACTTATGAAGTTTGTATTCTTTAAATAACAGGTTTCTTTGGAGGGAAAAAAAAAGAACTTATCCACTAAGCACAGATATTTATTGGTGATAGCTGCTCCTGGTAGGTGTTAATTCTCTGACCCTGGCATCTGCCACCTGCCACGTGCTCAGAGAGCAGCTACTGTTAACTTTGGAGAAAATATCAGCCAAATAGATGCAGACTTCGCCAGTCTCGTGGAAGAGGTGAGACTTGATCCCAAGAGACAAGTAAAGGGTAGACTGACAGTAACATACACCTGGGCACTCTCCACTGGAGCCCTGGTACAGCCTCCACCAGCAGCAAGCTGATTTCAACGCACTGCAAGTGACAGGCAGGGAATTTAAATAGCACAACTTCCCTTCCCAGAGACAGCAAGCCAGCACTGACAAAGTAAAAAGAATTTTTTACAACAGCTGCTCCTTATTTATAGCTTGCTTTTAGGATTATGGGCTAGAAAGATACACAAACAGATCTGGAAAAGAATGTTGCTTCCAGACATTGAGGTGATCCTGCCACAGTCTCAGTGGTGACCAGGGAAGGATCTATTTCTTGGATGACCAACTCCAATATTTAAGTGTCCTTGGCTTGGAACAATAAAAATAGCTTACATTTATTGGGCATTTACTGTGATTGGGGTGCAAAACTGAGCTCATTTAATTTTTCCAACTACATATGAGGTGACTACTGCTTTTGTTTGCATTTTTCCTCTGGGAAAACTGAAGGCCATATGAGGAAAGGAATCTGCCCAGTGTCTTCTAATGCTAATGAGTATTTGGAGTTGGGACCCTAACCCGAGTCTCTTTGAATCTAATATTTATATTTAATATTCATGTTCTTATATTCAGTAAGTTCAATAAGGACTTTTAAGAAATAAGAAGGCCCGGTAATCAGCATTGTCTGTGTAATTTTTCAAATATCTTCTTCTTTATGCTAAATTATATCCACTTCTTTAATCATTCTTCATACTCCTTTTTTTTTGTCTCTACTCAGATGTATTTCTTTCTCACAACCTTCTAATTTTCTGTACTCCTCAATAAAATACATCAAATCGCTATTACATGACTACATTTAATTCCTCACAAGTCCATAAATCACAAAACTATTGTTGAAAAATTATCCATAAGTGTAAGTATTCATTTTTCAATCTTGAATTACACCAGCCAAATAAACGTTTCACAGTATTTATTCCCAACTATAAAAATATAGCATATGGAACATTAGGCAAGTCTGAAGCAAAGTCATTACAATTCCCAGAACAACTAAATGGCGCTTTGGGTGGTGAAAGTATTGTGATTGCATTCATAAAACAGGCTGACAAAGAAAACTCATTCGTCAACCAGCACGTCCAAGGAAAATTATGTCTTAAAGTTGATTTATGTTTGCAAATGTGTGGTGAGGTCTTTCACTACAGGATCATTTCCCATACTCTTTAAACTGACAAAATTTCTATTAGTTTCACGTTGTTTCTTTGCCAGACAATTCAAGCACTAAAAAAACTGAGTTTCTTGGCCAAAAGAGAGAAAAAAAAAAAAAAAGAGGGCAAGAACAGAGTTCTAAAAAATCCCAGACTTGAAATGTTGACCAGATGATATATACAGACAGTGTTTCTGTGTATTTGTTCTTTAATGTTAAATACATGTACCTTTAAGACACTGGGACTGATACTTTCAAGCAAGAAAATCTATTGGAAATGATCTCTTAAGGAATATTCCATTATAGGGCAATTAATTTAGTGAATCATTAGACTATCTGAGTGTGATATATGCAAGTAGGTTTTCTGAGTTTAAGCACTTAAAGTATATTTATGAAGTTATATTCGATTTTGACAATAAAGGGAACAGCAGTGTCAGACCTGGAGAGCTGTATCACCCTGGACAATTGTTCCCCTGTGGGTAGAGTGCTGGGAAAGAGGCAAAACTTTTGCATGTTTTATCCAAATCAACTCAATAGCAAAGTTCTGTATGCTTAAGCATTAGTTCTACAGCATGCATGCTATTTTAAAAAGAATTATAAAATAAAGCTTCCATCTACTAAATTCTCATGAGAAATAGGTCAGTATTATTATCAAGCATTAGTTTATTGAAACTTTTAAATAGTCAGACATGTGCAGCTGGGTTTTAGGTCTTATTATAGAACACAATAACCTCAAAATATTAGCCCTCAATTCATGGGAATTAGAGCACACAGGCCCCACTTGGAATTCATTTCCATGAATGCTATGACTATTGAATGCACATTTCCCATTTATATCTCACATAATGTGAAAGAAAGAGTCAGGAAAAAAATGTATTGGACAACCTGGATATATCATGGTAAAAGTGACCATTCACCTGAAACTCACAAAGGAAAATGTTGATTGCTCAGAATGCTCAAAGAAATAGGAGTCTCAATTAATTAAATATTCTAAATTATGAGAAATTATTTTACATTTCCATAATGGTTAAGGCATTTCTCAAGAAACATGTATGTTGACTTTACTGCATTAATGAACACAGAGAAGAAAAATGATCTCAAAGTTAAGAATTTTGTCAATTTCCAAAAAATTATCAGATGACTAGCACAAAGTTGACACTCAAAAAATATGTGAATCAATTGAAGATTCTCTCAGTGTTGGAAAATAAAGAAAATTATAGATGTTGTCCTCAATACATTCCCTCAAGGTCATTGATTTATTTATATGCTGTGTGCTGCTTTTTTACTTGTGCTGGGAAATAAACAATTGGAACCTGAAAGAGGGCATGGTCTCCAAAGTAACTATTATGTACAACAATCAAATAGGACACATCAGATTATTTTTCTTCAACAAGTATTAATCCTAGTCTTAGAAACACAAGAACCCAAAGTGACATATGGTTGGAGATTCTGTGATCACTTGTATCCTTGCCATGAAGTTCCATAACCTAAAATCACAACACACTAACAAGGGCAGTCGTAAATCTTACACTATATAGGTTGCTTCTGATCTGTCAATGCTTAATGATTAAACTGCTTAAAAATAATCAATCCATATTTTATTGTGTATTCAAAATGTACTCCGTTGAAAGGTAATGAGCTTTGGAATCAAAATCATGCTGAAATTCAGTTAACTTGACTTTATCATTTAACAGAATATCAAGAAATATTAGACAAGTTTGAGGGCCTTCACTGAGCCTCAATTTCCCACCTTTAAAATGAGTGTGATAACTCTTCACAAGTTCTTTCAAGGAACAGGCCTAGTACAGGAGTCTGTCAGATGGGGAGGACACAAAATATTTGTTTCAACCCTGACGTAGAAAAATCTTAAGAGTTGCAAAGGAGAGGCAAGTGATCTTAAAATTGTAACTACTGGGGCCGGCGCCATGGCTCAGCGGGTTAACGCCCTAGCTTGAAGAGCCGGCATCCCATATGGGCGCTAGTTCAAGTCCTGGCTACTCTACTTCCTGTCTAGCTCTCTGCTATTGCCTGGGAAAGCAGTAGAAGATGGCCCAAGGGCTTGGGCCCCTGCACCCACGTGGGAGACCTGGAAGAAGCTCCTGGTTCCTGGCTGCAGATCGGCACGGCTCCAGCCATTGCAACCAGCTGGGGAGTGAACCATCGGATGGAAGACTTCTCTCTCTCTCTGCCTCTCTGTGTAACTCTGACTTTCAAATAAAAATAAAATAAAATAAATCTTTATAAAAAATTGTAACCACTAAGATTATTTCAATATTAATATTAGACTGCCTTTTTGTTCATTTTATAAGTGATACATAAAATCAGATTACACTTTCCCAGTCTAACCAATGGATTACAGAGTGAAAACTTAGTCTCTGTTGTTCTACTCCCATAAAAATTAAAGGAAAATCAAAACATAATCAAAAGGTAAGGCATCTTAAAATCTGTTTTCTTCTGACTTTGTCAAATTTTTCCTTGGTTCACCTTTGAGTTCAGCTAGCACTACCCTGGTTTGCCCATCCTACTGCCCCAACTATAAATCCAGCTCATGTTCTCAGAATAGGATCTTTCCCCTGTAGGACCTTCACTTTCCATTCAATACCCCCTGCCTGCCCTGCTACTTTTCTCCAAAACTCTCTGTAACAAATATTAGCTTACATGCAAGGAAAGGAAGCAAGGTTTCAAAATGGGCCAGGGGCAGCATTCTTAAAAATAACTCTGTGGAACAAAACTCATCTCCAATAAAAACATGAGCAGAATTCAGAATAAAGTGTGGGATTTGTACATTTATCTGCTCTTTGAAAAGGTAAAATAAACATGAAAAATTCCATAAAATCCAAACCAAAAGTCACCTGCCATCAACCCCACTCTGCCCCTTCCAACAAACACTTGTTGGCAGAGGCAGGAGGGAAGTCGAAGTTTCTTGCCTCTTGAAGTGACAAGCACATTCTTTCCTCATTCACCAAGTTGCTTTTCTCCCTCTGAAGCTCCAGCTGTTCTCAGACCCAGACGTTCTTCCCTTCACCGGCTGGCCTCTGACTCTAGCTCTGAGCCAAGACTGCTTCTCCCTGAAACCTCCCTGGGACACTCACACTCAGGACTTGGAAGGCTGCATCTCCTTAAAGCAAGTTGGATTTTTAGCGGGGAGAGAAAGGGGGAGAGAGATGAATGGGAAATATTTTGTGTCAGCCCAAAAAACTCACAATTGTATTTGGACAATGCCTGAGGTTCTGGTGCTGCCAAGTGACAGTTAGTGACTATCATAGTGGTTTTCAGACTTTGAGACTGTGGGATCTTTTCCCACTGTGTTCACAGCCTGGGACTCTCAAGTTCTGCTGTAGAAAACATACAATTTTCACAAGGCAAGTATGTCTAATATGACCACAATTCCTTTCCATTGTCATATAAATGTGAATACCCACAGGACCATGAGATACTCTGAGATGAAAATTTAAACACATTCATTTGTCTAAACAAGCTTTTCAAAAGACCTTATGAATTAACTCTTCCATTGAGATTATAGGAAGTGAATCATTTATGCTTCTCCAAATTAACATTGCTCCTTCATTGGCTATAGTATGACAGAGGTGGGAGGAAAGGGATACAAAGGCATATTTGGTTACTTCCTAATCCAAGGAAATCAATAATCAAAAGAAAACGCAAACACTTGCAAATTGTTTAGAAAGTCTGGTTTGGCCGGTGCCGTGGCTCAACAGGCTAATCCTCCACCTTGCGGAGCTGGCACACTGGGTTCTAGTCCCAGTTGGGGCGCCAGATTCTATCCCAGTTGCCCCTCTTCCAGGCCAGCTCTCTGCTATGGCCCAGGAAGGCAGTGGAGGATGGCCCAAGTCCTTGGGCCCTGCATCCGCATGGGAGACCAGGAGAAGCACCCGGCTCCTGGCTTCGGGTCAGCGAGATGCGCCGGCCGCAGTAGCCATTGGAGGGTGAACCAACGGCAAAAAGGAAGACCTTTCTCTGTCTCTCTCACTATCCACTCTGCCTGTCAAAAAAAAAAAAAGAAAAGAAAAGAAAAAAATTAAAAAAAAAAAAAGCCTGGTTTAACAAATACAAAGATGTCTTATGTTCGAACTATCCTGAGTTGGTAAGGAACCAAAAGAATGAATTTTTTTCTGTAACTCCACACTTAGCAGTTAACCATTGTCTATAGTGCTATTTGAAAGTTACGGCACATTAACTTGTCATCACTTAAGAAGAGATTTTAGGGGACCAGCACTGTTGAGTAGTGAGTAAAGCTGCCACCTGTAGCACCAACATCCCATATCAGCACCAGTTTGAGTCCTGGCAGCTCCACTTCATATCCAGCTCTCTGATACAGCCTGGGAAAGTAACAGAAGATGGCCCAAGTGCTTGGGCCCCTGCACCCATGTGGGAGACCTGGAAGAACCTCCTGGCTCCTGGCTTCGGATCCGCTCAGCTCTCTGAGAGGCCATTTGGAGGCTCTCTACCTCTGTAACTCTGCCTTTCAAGTAAATAAAAAAATCTTTTTAAAAAGAAGAAAACTGAACTGCCAAAGGAATCATGGCCCACAAAAGAGAGAGGGGGGGGGGGTTAGCCAAAGATTAACCCCTGATTGAATTAGAAGACAGATTTGGTGATGTGTGAAAGCAAGCTACAATAGAGGTTCAACATGGCTGTAGTTCCTTTGGCATTCCCAGATCATCATGGTCGCACACAATCCACAGTTGGGAGTTCCAGGTCTTTGTGTTTGTTCCACATTCCAAGGACATTTCTGTCATCCACATCACCTGAGATAGCCTTTGTTCTAGCCAATCAAGTAGGTGCACTCTTCCCTTTAAGAGTATAGCTCTGAATATGCACAAACACTTCCACTAACCATCACATAACCATGTGGCCATAGTCTCAAAGGGCACTCTTTATCTTGAGTACCCACATGTCAACTAAATATCCAGAACTCTATTAATTGAGTACAAGAAATGTTTATTTAAGGTTTACACATTAATTAATTTGAAAGAGTGACAGAGAGATTGTCTATTCTCTGTTTCACTCCCCATATGGCCACAAAGCCAGGAACTCCATTTGGATTACACCCATGTGTGGCAGGGGACCAGGTACTTGGACCATCCTCTGCTGCCTTCCCAGATGCATTAACAGGGAGCTCTATCAGAAGCAGAGTAATCAGGACTCAAACCAGTACTCCAATATGGGATGCAGGTGTCACAACTTGTGGCTTAACCCACTGTGCTACAACACCTACACACAAGCAGAATTTCCAAACTATATCAGTGGGCAAAATCTGACCCAATGTCTCATTTTTCTTTAAGATTTATTTTTTATTTCATTTATTTGAAATACAGAGTTATAGAGGCAGAGGCAGAGAGAGAGAGAGAGGTCTTCCATCTGATGGTTCACTCCCCAAACAGCTGCAATGGCCGGAGCTAAGCTGATCTGAAGCCAGGAGCCAAGAGCCACCTACGGGTCTCCCATGTGGGTGCAGGGGCCCAAGGACTTAGGCCATCTTCTACTGCTTTCCAAGGCCACAGCAGAGAGCTGGAGCAGAAGTGGATCAGCCAGGACTAGAACCAGTGCCCACATGGGACGCCGATGCCACAGGCCAGGGCTTTAACCCACTGCACCACAGCGCTGGCCCCCCACTGTCTCATTTTAAGTAACCTGTAAACTAAAAATGTTTTTTATAATTTTAAGTAGTTGAAAAAAGTCAAAGGAAGAACATTTTTGAAAACTATGTGAAATTTGAGTGTTCATAAACTTTTATTAGAACATGTTATGATCATTCATTTACACAATATTGATGGCTACTTTGGTGCCACAACAGCAGAGTTGGATAGTTGTGACAGAGACCATATGGCCCATAAAACATAAAATATTACCTAACCACTTACAAAAAGGATTTTATGACATCACTTTAGAAGAAGAAGGGAAAAAAAAGGTACTGATGGACAACTAGACAACTCAGCCTTATCAAAGTACTGAAGGTAGGAGAAGAGGGGAATGAGTTCTGAAAGAAGCTGCAAGTGAGTTCAATTTTCTTAGAGTACACAAAAAGTAATGTTTATGGATAAAATTGACATTTTGAGGTTCGATTATTGATTATTGGTTGTAGCCCTTGTCTGTACTCTTGAGCAACAGGGATTTTTCTACTTACTACTTGTTGAATTATTTATTTAGTGGAAGGTTAAGCTTGTGATTATAAAGTTAATTGAAAGGATGTCATCATAAAAATTAAAAGAAAAATAAGAAAGGAAGGCAGAGGGGAGGTAGGAGTGAAGGAGGGGGGAGGGGAGGGGGAAAGTATCATTATGCTATTAATATTGCAAATATGTTCCCTTTTTATAAAATTTAAAGTTTTTAATATGGTTGTATTAGTTGTCCAGTTTGATTACCCCTAAATGCCATGCTTTAGAACAGTAACTATGTATCAGTCTCCAGGAGTCAAGAATTCAACAAAGGCTTATCTGGGTGCCAGGACTCAGGCTGTCTGTGAGATTGCACTGAGGGTCTTGGCAAGGGCTGCAGTTCCATCGGAAGGCTTCAAAGGAGCTGGAGCTGCCACTCTTGGACGGCTCACTCCCAAGCCTGTTTGCAGGTAACCTCAGTACCTTGCCACAGGGGCATCTCCTACAGGCGGCTGACTTCCCCCACAGGAGATGGTGAAGGCGTTTGGAGGGCAGGACAGCAGGCAGTAAGTCACTGCACTGTCCTTTTTACACTGTCTTCAAAGCCTCACCTGGTCACTTTCATTATATTATTCTCATTAAAAGATATTTATTGCATCCACTCTGGCCCTTACTCCAGAGAATAGGAATTTGGTTCTACATCCTGAAGAGAGGAATATCAAAAATGTGTGGTCACTTGAAACCACAACAATGTTTGAGGAAATTAAAAAGCAGATAACATCTTCAGATAATGCTAAGGGGATGATGCTGGTAATTATAAAACTTTAAGTTGTTTGACCAGGAGAAAAATCATTTGAAGATTTACATTAGAAGCAGCAATGAGGTCCCAGCTCTCTTGCCCACTCCAATCAATTAGTAGGAGTTACCTGGTGTGGTCTTTTCAGGATTTTGTTAATGGACACTATCATTGGAGTGGAAAAAGAACACTCAAAACTTTAAAGAGGGTGAATTTGTAGAGATCACAATTTGTAAGACATGTTCACATCTTCAGAAAGCTGGTTAAACCATGGGCAGCTTGGGCAGCTCTCCCAGGATAGCCCTTTACACACTGATTTCCCTTGAGATCCTTTTCTCACTCCATCTCTTCCTTTCTCCAGCCTTCCATCCTTAATCAGGTAGTTTCTGACCATATGTGTTAGATATGGGGACCCAGCAATCAGAGGGAAAATGAGCAATGAAATTAATGTCTCATCCTCAAAGTTAAACAGGAATTTCTACGTTCTGCACAAAGTCTTCATTTTTCTTCCCCCTTTACAGAACTTGTATGTCTTATTTTTGGTTATTGTTTAATTACATTAATTAATATTTGAGATCAATAATAAATAGCAGAAGTGGCATTGTGGCGAGATTAAACCAATACCTGGGAATCCCACATTGGGATTCTCGTTTTAATTCCTGCTATGCTGCTTCTGATTCAGTTTTCTAATAATGCTACTAGAAAAGCAGCAGATCCATGGCCCAAGCCTCTAGGCATCAGCCACCCATGTGGGAGACCTAGATAGAGTTCCAGGCTCCTAGCTTCAGCCTGACTCAGTCCAAGCTGTGGCAAGCCATTTGGGGAGTGAACCAGTGCATAAAGGATGTGTGTGTGAGCAAAAGATGAGTGGCCTTTCTCCCAGTCTTGGTTGGGATCATCTTTAAACCACATCCATCAAACAGTCTTCACAAGGGTCCAGAGACCCCCCTCATTCCCTCTCTTCTATGAAATCCTTTCATTACCTGGTTAATGCCACTCTTAGGATCATTGGTTGCCTGTCTGTTTAAGTGTTTACAACAGTTGATAGTGGAACAAACCAAAGCCTTCAGCAACCAGGAGGTCAACCAAATGCTGCTACAGGGACATACTTGGCTCCCCACCCAGGAGACAGTGGCTTGAGACATCACCCCATGCCAGCGAAAAGTACCTCATCACCCCATGTCAGCAGGAAGTAGCTCTAAAGACAGATCATTGTCCCTCTACCCCTCCTGGACTTTGGGGACTAATGTAATCCCATACAACTCCTGCTTTATAAAAAAAACAAAAGGGGAGAATGTTAGTAAAATGGTACAGTCTTATCTATGGCACCATCTACACCCTAACACCATCCTAGGCTCTAGCCCCCTCTGCCACTGCTGGAAGCCAGGTAGCCACATGGCCCAACCACCAGTGTGAGCCCCAACCCCGCACTAATGGGATTCGCTCTCCTACTTCCCTGCCCACCCCCAGCAAAGTTTTAAAAGGACCTGTTCCTGAACACATGTCTCTCTCTCTTTCTCTCCGTCTCCTGATCACTGTCTGTGTGTGTGTGTGTGTGTCTCTTACACTCTCCTTCTCCCTCTTTTCCATTTTTGCCCCTTCCCTCCAGTCTGTTGGGTTCCCCCAATAAACGCTTCTCCTTAAAAAAGAAAAGATATGTGTGCCTGTCTCCCTGTTCCTCTGCCTTCCAAATACATAAATCTTTAAAAAAAAAAAATAAGAGTGGTAGTATTTCTTGTTTCAGATTCTAGTAATGCAGAGTATCCTTGGGATGTGCCATGTGACAGTATCTTCACCAGAAATCAACAGATGTGACTGGAATGGAAGGGTTTCAAGACCATCTAACACTGGGAAATGCTGAACTAAACAAAGTTAAACAGATTTCTCTACTGTAGGCAATTTTATTGTGTCCATGAACCACGAGGATGAAAAAAGAGTGTAACGTGCTATATTCTGCCAAATTTGAGTTTAAATGTGGTGTATTTTGTTTTGTTTTTGCAAAATGCTTTCTCAGGTGGTCTGGCAAGTAGTGTTAGAGGGAATCTGAAGTCATTAAGTTCCTTTATTTCTCTATCAGCCACATTAGCTCTCTGGTGTTTGACCAAGATCTGAGAGTTCACTGCAACACATAAATGTCCACTTTTATAACAAATACAAATACTAGCTGGAAAGAAAATAAACAGTAGTAATTACTCACACAGACTAATTCTTTAATGTCTGAATTGTTAAATTCACATAAGCATTTAAAAACATGTAATTTATAATTTATAATTCCAAATATAAATATATGTACTTGTATACATTTATATAAAAGTGTATATGCATGAGGGCTCTTCAAAAAGTTTGTGGAAAATACATTTATGAAAAACTGCATGGATTTCAAGTTTTTTGCACCAAAATAAATTTATCCTTCAATTCCAGTTTTCCACAAATTTTTTGAAGTATATCACATATGTGTATCTGTGTGTATGTGTGTGTGTGAGTGACATTTTGGACTCAAGATAATTCCCAATTACCAGGCAATATATACTCATTAAATGCCAATTAATGCTCCAGTCATTTATTAAGCATTAAATACAATGATGAGAGAGAGAGAGTACTTTATATTTTTTTTTTTGATAGGCAGAGTGGACAGTGAGAGAGAGAGACAGAGAAAGGTCTTCCTTTCCCCTTGGTTCACCCTCCAATGGCTACCATGGCCAGCGCACCACGCTGATCCAAAGCCAGGAGCCAGGTGCTTATCCTGGTCTCCCATGGGGTGCAGGGCCCAAGGACTTGGGCCATCCTCCACTGCACTCCCAGGCCACAGCAGAGAGCTGGCCTGGAAGAGGGGCAACCGGAACAGAATCCGGCACCCCGACCGGGACTAGAACCCGGTGTGCCGGCGCCGCAAGGCAGAGGATTAGCCTATTGAGCCGCAGCGCCAGCCTGAGAGAATACTTTATAAATGCTAACTCCTTGATGTAATTAATATATAGTTCAGAGGATATGATGATGAAACTTACTAAATACATCATTACCATAATGGGTAATTTATAAATCAAGTATGGCACTAAAAAGAGAATACATCAAGGGTTCTGCATCAGGTGGGACCCATGGTATGCTGTAAGTAACAGAAATCAGTCCTCAACAAGACAGCCTCACGTCATTCGCATTACAGGAAGAGTAGGTCTAAAGCATCATTATCCATGCGCTGGGATCTGCTTTCTTTTCCCTCTGCCCTTCATACCAAGGGATGAAATCTCTCAGCTTTGCTATTGGATCATCTCAAATAGGCTGTTCCCGTCAACCTTGCTATCTGCTGTCCAGGCAATGACAAGAAAGAAAGAGCCAAGAAGGAGAATTCGGCAGGTTTCTTCAAGTCTTTCATCAGCTGACACTGTCATGTAGTTATTCCTAACTGCAAGCAAGTCTGGGGGAGGATTTTAAATTAAATAGGCCCACAGATGCATTGAACAAAATTCAGTTTCTCAAACAAGAAAAAGAAGTGAATGAATCTGTTAGACAACTCCCCCTCTCCGACTCTTACCTAGTCGGAGAATCAGAGAAGGCTAAAGCTAACAATAACCATGTTTTGTTTTTTTTTAAGTAGATACATTTGTTTCTTCCTGACTTCTCTCCCCTATTGTCATACTTCTAAAAGAAATCCTTACAGTTTACTGTTATCATGAACACAATTTTCCATGGAATTCCCACTACTTGCTTTGCATAAATAGTTTCTATTAACCAATTAAAATGGTCACCTTTACTGTGTTAAGACATGGTGGCTTACTTCTGTTTTTATTTGAACTGTTTTTGCCAGAATAAACAATTGCTCACCTTGGCAGCAGCAGGACATTTGCCAGCATGAAAAAGCACTGTATAGAATAGCATTTAGCATACCATAATGCATGTTTTCTTATTCTCACAAACTTGGTTTGAAACCTTAATTTTTTATAGCTGTGGCGTCAATACTTCACAATTTTAACTTTTCCCCCAACTTTTTAGCATATAAAAATATATGTGTGAGCTGATAGTGCCAAGAAAGTTATTTTCTTAAAGTTATTGCATTTCAACTTGAAATTCTGGCTTCTTGTTGCACAGACCATGCTGACTGTCTTCTTATCCAGATGACCGAAACACAGTACTACAGTCACTAATCTCTCTGCTAATACCTTAAATGTCTTTTTTACTCTGCTTGACACTCAAAGAACACTGTTCATTCTTCCTTATTTTTTAAAAAACTCAAATTTCATTTGATCAAGTTTCTAGTATTCATCTTCTATGAGCAGCTGATGGAACAGATACTGGGTGCTAACAAATTGGAGCCTCTGTGGAGTCCAAGATCATTGCTCCTAGAAACTGTGAGTAAATTCTCCCCGGAACTTAATACATCAAAGAACCATCAATGAGGAGTGCTCCAACATATCATCAGTGAAGAATCTATTCAAATTACCCATAAAAAATGAAAGTCTCTCAATATCCAAACACAGGGAAATGATCTGTTGTACATAATAAGATGAATTATTATGTTGTCATGTAGAATGATGATGATGAAGACTATTTAACAGCATAAGAAAATGCTAATGATTTCTTAAACAGATTGCAGCTTGAAACAAATAGAAATGATTAAGCAGACAAAAACTAGAATATATAACAAAATATTTTGATAGAGGACCTATAGCATATATTTTTTCAGTTCCTAAATTTTTCTGCATAGTCTGATTATTCTTTAAAGCACGCTGATTATTTTCACCATTATGAAAGACCAGTAAATTTTTTAAATGTATTCTTATTATTTTCATCTACTTGAAATGCAGAGAGAGAGGAAGAGTGAGAGCGAGAGTGAGAACAAGAGAAAGAGACAACTTCCATCTGCTGATTCACTCTCCCAAGTACTCACAAAAGCCTGAGTTGAGACAGTCCTAGCCTGGTCTCCTACATTGGATGGCTGGGCTGAAGCCTTTGGGCCAGTATCGACTGTCTCCCAGAACATGTGAGCAGGAGGCAGGGTTGGAAGCAGAACAACCAGCCCTCCCATATGGGATACAGGTACCCAAATTGCAATTTAATGCAATGTGCCATTATGCTGACCCTAGTTTAAAAAAAAAAATTAATAGTGGCCAGCACTGTGGCACAGCTGGTAAAGCCACCGCCTGCAGTGCTGGCATCCCATATGGGCACCAGTTCAAGTCCCAGCTGCTCCACTTCCAGTCCAGCTCCCTGCTATGGCCTGGAGAAGCAGTAGAAAATGACTCAAGTCCTTGAACCCCTGCACCCATGTGGGAGACCTGGAAGAAGCTCCTGGCTCCTGGCTTCAGATCTATGCAGCTTCGGCTGTTGTGGTCAACTGGGGAGTAAACCCAGTGGATGGGAGATATCTCTCTCTCTCTCTCTCTCTCTCTGCCTCTCCTCTCTCTGTGTAAGTCTTTCAAATGAATAAATAAATCTTTAAAAATTAATTAAAAATTAATTCAAAAATCTTGTTTGTAGCAACTTCTTTCATGTACGTTTTAATATTTTCTGGCTCTTTTTTAAATACTCAGCAGCCTCCTCTTTCTTCCAAATGCCTCTCTCTGCCACTTCCCCTACAAGTGAGTCCTGGTTGGCTCACCCATTCAGACAACTTTCCCACCTTCATTATCTCATCATCTTATCTGAATCCATTTCTGTTGGCCCTTCCCACTGGCCATGTGCTTTTTTAGCCACCTTGGTCACTTTTATAATTTACCTGAGGGTCAGCTCTCAGCTGTAGATAGTAATAATACCTCTTCCTATAGTCACTGTGATGATCAAAGAGAGTAATAGTTACTAAGTACTCAACTGGTGGTGTCCACTACAGAGTGCCCAATTACGCGATACTAGTAACAAGATTAATAATGATGCTGACACGATTCCTCCCAAATACATATATGGATTTTTATGTATGTTGGTCAAAGGAGCTTTCAAGCAACAGGGAAAAGTTATTTACACTAGAAGAAATGGTAAAGAGAGTAAGCCAAAAAATAAAATTCCCACTAATAGTACTAATTACACTGAATCCCACAACTCTTCAATGGCAGAGCAGAGAGAGGAGATCCTATGTGTGGCCTCTGAGTGTGGTGCTATTTTTGAATACCCCCATCACTGCTCAGGGCCTTGTATAGTGCTGGATGGCTTTGTACTACAGCTGTCTGCTTAGAAGAAATGCTGTCTTTGTTTTCCTCCTAGCTGTATACATCTTTCAGACAACCCCATAGCTCTCCAAACATTTGACTGCCCACAGTACAAGAACAGCTTATTTTTGCCATTGGTTCTTAGCACATATAAATTGCTAATCCTTTCTTAAACTGCTAGGTGAACCTTGAATTCTCATGGGACTCATATTTCCTCCAGAGGGTTCATTATGTCAAGGGATGTTCTCTCCGTAGAGTTATTTCCTGATCTTTCCACTTGGAAACAGTTTAGTATGAAAAATGACAATAATTTCTAACTTCATCCTCCTAATTACCTCTGTGGTCTTAAATTAAAGTAAGATCACCATCAGATTTTTTCCAACCTTTTGTAGCACACTGAGAAAGGAAGGGGTGGGTTTTATTGGACACTGAGAGGAAGTTTCCTGTAACACCCAGCATAAAGAGGTAATGTGGGAAAGCCAAAGCAAGCAGAGGGATTTAAGACCAGCTGGAATCCAGCCAGGAAAGAAGTTAACACCCTAGGCTTTCCATGAACTTTTCTAACACCCTTCCCAAGCCAGAGAATCCTTCATGAACAGAATGATTGGAAACCTCATCTCCAACTCATTGGAAAGATGAGACAAGAAATGCCCAACAGGGAAGGTTTTACTTAGATTAATTGATTAATTAATGACCACATTTCAACAGCTGAAGCTTACTTTGTGGGTGTAAATGTATGAGTAATACCCAAAACCACAAACCAAGGAGCAATAAAAGAGCCTGGGTTGAAATTCTACTTTCAGAATTATCCTGATTTTCCTCTGAGAAACTAGGGAGATGAAAATAAAGAAACCAATAGGAAAACTCATGAATTTGTGACTCTGGAAGGACAAGATCACACACTATTGGAAGAGAAGGCACTTTCCCCAGGTCTAGTAAGAACTGTTTTCTGTGATGTGCCAGGAAATGAATCCACAGAAGGATCCTTTCCAATTTGTATTTGGACCCATCTACCTCTCTCTCTCTCTCTGGGTCATCCAGCCATTGCCACTGCCTTTACTCAGGCTGAGCTCCACAACCAAGCCACCTCTGAAGTAGAATCATAATTCAGATAGACCCAGATCCCCAGTAGCTCTTCAATCAGGGTTGAATACCCAGGAACCAGTTGAACCCTCAGTTCATATTGGTTCAGAGCCTGATAGAAAACAGAATAGAACACTTAAAGTTATCAAGGTTCTTGTTCAATTCTCTGGCTATGAATTAGCAGCAATTTCTTTCCTCTAGAATTCTGACTTTCTCTTATTTAAAGGTTGACTTGTGCTCCAAACCCCCAAAAATTCATGCTGGAGTTCTAACTCCCAGGACTTCATAATGTGACTTTATTTGGAAGTAGAGTTGTCACAGGTATAGTTAGTCAACGTGAGGTCATACTGGAATAGAGTAAGCCCCTAAATATGACTTATGCCTAGTTTAAATAAAAAGAGGGGTGGATATTTGACACAGACATTCACAAAAAGAAGATGATGTGGAGATACACAGGGAGAAGCCAGTCATGTGATGACAGAGGCAGAGATTGAAGTGAGGTATGTGCAGTGCAAGGGATGTTAATCCTTGCTAGAAGAGGTAGACATAGCTTCCTCTTAGGTTTACAAGGGAGGATACTTGCCTACCTAAATATACAAAATTATAAATCTGTGTTTCCCTCTCCACCTTTATATTAAGTAATAGTTGTCTTTTTCAGGAATAAAATGATGACCCTCCTACAAGCATAAAGTTAACACATGCCAAAATATATACTTAATTGTCCATTAAGGAGGGAACCAACAAAATATAAAAATAATTGCTACAAAAGAGAATTCAAATATACACACAAAGGCAACTGGGAATACTAAAATGATTTTTCCAATAGAGGCACAGGATGGAAACATGTACTTTCAATTGACAAAATTTACTTGCGTTTCTATGAACAGGAATCACCATCAGCTTTCTAAACTAAGTGCTGTAAAGTAGGTCAAAGGCAATAAAAGATGCAGCCTCTCATAGAACAGAAACAGATATCCTGGAAGAGTGCATTTGACACCTAGCATTCCTTTGTAAGGATATCTCACCCAATTAAAAGTCTCTCACAAGTTTTGCTAGAATGGTCCTTACCTGTAACCACCATAAACTCAAAGATGGTTCTTGATTACAAAATAAGACTGTTCTGACTATCTTTGGCATGATCAGTTATATGGGTGCTATAAGAATATGTACTAATTACATATCAAAAATAGTATCTATAATTCAGTCATATTATTCTTTTCTGCAATTCCCCAAACTTTGTTAAGGTTGCTAACCTATGAAGACATGGTCTTCCTTACTACAAAACCTTAGAATCTTGTAACTCAGGTACCATGCCAGTTTTCCTAGAGAGCATTGGAGGGGTGGCTGTGATTCAATTTTTCCTTCAAGTGACTAGTACATAATTTTTTAAAGATATTTATTTATTAGAAGCATAGAGTGACAGAGAGACAGAGAGAAACAGAAGTCTTTAATCAACTGCTTCACTCCCAAATAGCTACAATGGCCAGGGCTGGACCAGGCCAAAGCTAGGAGCCTGGAACTCCATACAGATCTCCTACATGGGTGGCAGGGACTCAAGCACTTGGGGCATCCTCCACTGCCTTCCCAGGCACATTAGCAGGAAGCTAGAAAGAAAGTGGAACACTTGGGACTCTAACTGGTGCTCTGATATGGGGTACCAACTTAGCAAATGGTAACTTAACCCAGTATACCACAACACTGGTGCCCTACATGATTAAATGAAATAGAATCACTTATCCTCCAATATAACACTGCAGGTAAAACCTTGGTTATGCAATTTATTCATGTTCATTCTCCCAGACTGCACCATCCAATCATGTCTCCCTTTTGGGGTCCTTGGAAGTGACCAATTGGAGTACTGGGACTGGCAGGTAGTTTTCCCTAGACTACACCAAGGTGGGGAAGTATCAGAAGCCGGCTCACATAGGCCAAGATTTCTCGTGTAAATTCTTGCATTTCTTTGATTAATTAGGAATGGGTTTCTCTCTGCTGGTAGACATTATTGCTCAAATCCTAGGATGGAGAAATAATTAAAGGAAGGTATTGTAACAAAATGTTAGGGGGAAACTGCCCTAAATCAATGTTAAAACGAAGTGTGTGTTTTTGAAGAAGCATAGATGCTTTCACCAAGAATTGAAAAGCAAAGGGTTACTTGCGTCAAGGAGATAAGGAAGGGTGGGCACAGGAGCTATGAAACCACCAGAGTGAGGCTGACTCAAGTCCTTGTGCTTCCTAAAAACCATTAAGAGTCACAGAGGTGGCATTTTATCCCACAAGGACCTCTGTGTAATGGGTTGTATGTGAACATACTACACACAACTAGTATGGCCTCCAATTCCTTGACTTTTTTGTGGAAGTGTTTCCTTCCCAGAATCATCTTGTGATTTGGCTCCATAGGGTTCCCATCTGTTTGGATTAGGCATGAAAATGAACTGCCTGTGTATCATAGTTAATCTGATGCCATGAAAATGTCTACAGCTAGGTAGCACAGTCAAGCCACAAACTTCGCACCCAAAGAGGGCGGAATGCAGCAGCTTCTTATTTTAAAGCTGATCTAGTCTCATGCATCTCCATCTCTTCCTGTTTAATTCTGTTTCCTTCAAGTTAAATCACTTCAGAGTAAGTTCTTGGACATTTTAGACTGTCTCCAGTGTCCCTTCCAATATGGTGTTGGCTGGTACAAGGGACATCGTGTGATTTTTCAGTGTCAGAGGAAAGAGCACTGACACTCCTCACCTATAAGTCTCTCTGCCTTCTCTTGGTGTCTGGGCATGTGAATTTGTTAAATCTAGTATGGACCCAGGGACTTTTGCAATGACATCTATTGAAAGGGGACTGGCAAGCCCTAGCATGCTTGAACCCACCCACACCTGGCTTGAGCCCGTGTCTCCTGCTCCTTCATTGTCTGCCTGTGGCTGCACTGTGCAGTCAGGCACAACACCTCAGGTGCATTTCCCCGACACCATCCTACACCTGTGTTTCTGCCCTGTCACACAAAGACCTGAACCCATGATCCAGACCTAACCCTATAGTTCTGTGGACTTCCCTCAAGACTCAAATCCAAGGAAGAAGATAGCAATGTCACAGGTCTTGGACCAACCTGTCCTATGATCCCCGCCCTTCAGAGATTTCATTTCTAGCACAGACATTATTTCATATTTTATCATTACTCATAGACTTCACAGACTTGTGCAAGAATTTCCTCAGAATAAACACTTGGGAATATGCTAGACCATAGGGCATGACATTCAACGTTCCACTTCACACACCCACCAGAGAAAAATGAGGTACCTATCCTCACATATCCTGATGAACACTCGGTATACACATTTTAATACTTGCTAATCTGATCGCTTTAGCATAGCATCTCATATAGCTTTAATTTCTTATTACAATACCTAAGCCTCTCTTACTAAATTTATTAGCCATTCATTTTCTTTTGTAAATTATTTTTCATCTCTCTAACCCATTTTTCATTTTCTTGTTTTTTTCTTATGATATTGAAATTTTCTATATATTAGTCTTTTTGAATTTCATATTTTATAACATTATTTTTGTCAAATGAGACTGTTAACATTATATATGCTATTTTGCATATGGCATGGTGGCCCAAGACCTGTGACATTGTTATCTTCTCCCTTGTATTTGAGTCTTTTTTATTTTTTTTTATTTTTTATTTATTTGACAGAGTTAGACAGTGAGAGAGAGAGACAGAGAGAAAGGTTTTCCTTTTTCTGTTGGTTCACCCCCCAAATGGCCGCTACGGCTGGAGCTATGATGATCCGAAGCCAGGAGCCAGGTGCTTCCTCTTGGTCTCCCATGCAGGTGCAGGGGCTCAAGCACTGGGCCATCCTCCACTGCCCTCCCTGGCCAGAGCAGAGAGCTGGACTGGAAGAGGAGCAACCAGGACCAGAACCCGGCACCCATATGGGATGCCAGCATTGCCGGCAGAGGATTAACCAAGTGAGCCACAGCGCCGGCCCCTGGATTTGAGTCTTGAGGAAGTCTACAGAACTGTCGGACTGCATAGTGCAGGCCATGGACAGACAATGAGAAAGCTGGAGACGTGGGCTCAAGACAGAGAAGCAGCCAGGTATATATATACACATACATATACACACACACACACACACATACATATATAACTTATTTCAAAGGCATGGGGTGGGGAGAGAGTTCTCCCATCCATTGGGTCCCCTCCCAAACACCTAAAACATCTGGGCAGGAAGCCAGAAATTACATTCTCATCTTCCATGTGGGTAGCAGAGTTCCTAGTATTTAAGCTAGGATCACCCACTGCCCCCAGGGAGCACAGTACCATGAGACTGTGATCAGGAACAGAGCCAGAACTCAACATGGAGCCAGGCATTCCAACACAGGGTATGGTGTCCGAAGCACTATTTTAACCACTATCCCCCAAATACCAGCCTTGAAAAATTCTTGATTTTAATATACTCAGACTCAACAATACTTTTCTTTGTGATACATTTTTTGGTTCTTTTGAAGAAGTCCTCAATAACACAAATATTTTTGTCTATTACCTTCATAATTTTTTATTCTTTTTTTTTTTACAGGCAGAGTGGACAGAGAAAGAGAGAGACAGAGAGAAAGGTCTTCCTTTGCCATTGGTTCACCTTCCAATGGCCGCTGTGGCTAGCGCACCGCACTGATCTGATGGCAGGAGCCAGGTGCTTATCCTGGTCTCCCATGTGGGTGTAGGGCCCAAGCACTTGGGCCATCCTCCACTGCACTCCCTGGCCACAGCAGAGAGCTGGCCTGGAAGAGGGGCAACCGGGACAGAATCCGGCGCCCCGACTACCTTCATAATTTTAAATTTTCAGCAATGCCTTTAATTCACACAAACCTGTCTCTGTGTCTAGTGTATAGTAGGGATCCAAATTTCTTTTTCCTTATAGAATGAGAATTTTCCTAATGTCACCAAAATAGTTAGTTCTTCGCCACTGAATATTTTCTTAAGAGTCAGGGAGAGGGAGACACAGAGAGAGAGAAGAGCAGCACAGTCTGCTATCCACTGGTTCACTCCTCAAATGCCCACAACAGCCAGGGCCGAGCCAGGCCAAATCTGGGATCCAGGAACTCTAACAGAGTCTCCCATGTAGGTGGGAGAGATTCAACCAGTTGGGCCATCACCTGCTGCCTCCGTGGGTGCTCATGAGCAGGAAGCAGCTCTCAGGAGCAGAGCTGGGACTCAAACCCAAGCACTCCAACATGGGATGTGGGTGTATCAGGTGGTATCTTAACCACTAAGCCAAATGCGCCCCCCTTTTTTTCTTTTTCTTGTCTTTGTAAGTTTATTATTACTGAAGAGACAGGGAGGTTCACAAAGAGAGCCCCCACAGGGGTTCACTTCACAAATGTCTGCAACAACCAGGGCCAGGCCAGGCTGCGGCTCAGAGCTGGGAACCCAATCCAAGCATCCCACGTGGTTGACAAGAATCCAGTTACTTGAGCCATCACCTTCTGCTTCCTGGAATCTATCATTAGGTTTCTGAAATTAGGAGCCATAGTTGGGGCTCAAATCATGCCTGCAACTTACCATTTTTTAATTTGCTACTTTATCAGTTATTTATTAAGTCCTCTATATAAGTTCCCTGCCACAGGCCAATTTGTTCATTCTATTCCATTGATCTATTTGTTTCTTACTAGCAACTTTCTTAAACTATGTCATTGTTGAATGCCTTAATCTGTGGCACAATAAATCCTCTTTGCTCTTTTTAAAATGTGGCTTAGTTGTTCAAACACTTTTATTTTTCCAAACAAATTTCAGAAAGAACTTTGCAAATTAGTCAAAAATGTCATGAAATGTTTATTGGAATTGTTCTGAGTTTTGTAGATTAGCTTGAGGAAAATCAACAAAGTTTCTACATGAAGTCAGCTTACCTATGTATTCAAAGCTTTTTATATTTTTTCAGAGTCTTAAGATTTTCTCCAAAAAGATACAGGGTTTCTTCTATAGGTTGATTCCTAGAAATTCATTCAATTGGGTTAACATTACAAATAACATCTGAATTCTATTATTTTTCTAGTTTGCATTGCTGGTATTAGAAAGTAGTATTGATTTCTAGCCGGCGCCATGGCTTAACAGGCTAATCCTCCGCCTTGCGGCGCCAGCACACCAGGTTCTAGTCCCGGTCAGGGCGCCGGATTCTGTCCCGGTTGCCCCTCTTCCAGGCCAGCTCTCTGCTGTGGCCAGGGAGTGCAGTGGAGGATGGCCCAAGTGCTTGGGCCTGCACCCCATGGGAGACCAGGAGAAGCACCTGGCTCCTGTCATCGGAACAGCGCGGTGCGCCGGTAGCAGCGCGCCTACCGCTGCGGCCATTGGAGGGTGAACCAACGCAAAAAGGAAGACCTTTCTCTCTATCTCCCTCTACTGTCCACTCTGCCTGTCAAAAATTTAAAAAAAAAAAAAAAGTAGTATTGATTTCTGTAAGGTGGCCCTCTACTCAAAACTTTGCTGGACTCTCATTTTAATTCTGTTTCAATTTCCATGTAGATGGTCATTTCACCTCCAAATTAACACTAACATGTAACACTAATATGTAACATTAACATTGTTCATTGGCATTTTGATAGGCATGTAGGAACTCCGTGTCTTCTCCCTTTTTCCCTCAATCCATATACTCAAAACCATTCCCAATGAGTAGTGAGAATTTTCTTTCATTAAAATTAAGATGAGCTAGCAGTCACAATGTGAAAAACTCTACAATTGTGTTGCTTAGTTATCTTACCTGACTTAAGTTTTATTTTGTTTACAGATTATGAATTATCTTGACTTCTATTCCAATGACTTCAATGGTCACCATTGCAATCTCCACATACATAATTTGACTTTGCAAAGTTTGAAACAATTTCAATTTCTTCCCAAACAATAAATGTCTTCAGAAATTTTCAATCCAATCACACTCCTCCTGTTGTACACATCATTAATAGGTTACTGTGTTATTTCTATTTTATACTTGCCTCCAGTGAAATCAGGATTGTCTGTATTTTATAAAGTTAGTGAGTACTCAAGTATTCCCATATTTATGAATCTCTTTTGTCAAATTGCTTCTTGCATCTCATTCCTTCTCTCGACCTTCAATGTTTTCATTCCTGAAGTACATCCTTGAGTAGTTTTGTCAATAATCATGTGTAGCTGATCAATTCGACTATTTTTAACTGTTTTTCTTTTTTTTTAAAGATTTTTATTTACTTATTTGAAAGGCAGGATTAGAGAGAGGCAGAGGCAGACAAGTGAGAAAGAGAGAGAGAGAGAGAGAGAGAGAGAGAGAGAGAGAGAGAGAGAGAGAGGTCTTCCATCGCTGATTCACTCTCCAAATGGCCACAATGGTCAGAGCTGCACTGATCCGAAGCCAGGAGCCAGGAGCTTCTTCTGGGTCTCCCACATGGGTGCAGGGGCCCAAGGACTCGGGCCACCTTCTACTGTTTTCCCAGGCCACAGCAGAGAGCCGGATTGGAAGTGGAGTGACTGATTCTTAAACCAGCACCCATATGGGATGAGCTGCATCCCACTGCAGACAGTGGCTTTACCCATTACACTACAGCACCACCCCCCTGTTTTCCTTTAATACACATTGAATACCCTCAAGTCATAGATTAGTCATAATAATTTAGTAACCAGCTTTCTGTAAAAACATTTTTTTTCCTTCTGTCTTCTGACCTCTAGCGTTGACAACGAGAACTGGTTGTCAAGCCCTCTAATGTACTAATGTACTCTAATGTATTTTCATAGGTACAATTCTTTTTTTTTTTTTTTCTATTTTTAGGTGTTCTTTTCTTTCTGGTGTTTTGCAATTTGATTACGACATGTCCAGGTGTTGTTTTATTTGCTTTGTCTCCCTTGGTGCTCACTTACCACAAAATTCAACTTCAAGCTGATGATGATTAATACACTCCACAGAAGCCCAACCGCCACGTGGACATATGCGAAGCCAACCTAAGGAACATATTATCAAGTCATCCCAGGCCCTAAAACTGTCCGCTTAGACCTCAACAATGTCCTACTCCATAAAAGCATGTGAAGTGATTTCCATGCTGGTGTCACACCTTTGTCTCTTACCAAGGTCAACATAATCCATCTACATGTTTCCATGTAATCTGTGAATCATAGCTGAAAATGTGATGTTACAAAAACCAACAGGTGAGCAGTTCCAAATCTGTCTTCTTCCACCCCTAAAGATCATTCTCTCCTTCCATCCTGGCTCTGGGAACCAAAAGCATCCTTTTCCTTGTCCAAGGCTCACCCATCTTTTCTTCCACTATCTCTGACGCTTGGCTTGGTAATTATACCTCGACTCTGAGGTCATGCAAAGTTTTTCCACTCCACCCCTCCTTCCTCATGGTTAAAAAAAATTTTTTTTCCAAGTTTCACACTTTCTAAAAAATAAAAACTTTCCCTTAATTCCTCCTGACCCTTGAGCTAATTACCTCTCTTTCCCATCTTCGCACTCAAAATTCCTGAAGGAGGTGCACTTGACTTTCCCATCCCACCCACATACTCCCACCTTTTCCATCCTAGCACTGCTGTGCTTTGGCTGCTTCTCCTAACATTTACTGAAACCACTCCAGGCAAGATTACTAATGACTTCCGGACCTCCAAGACCAAATGAGTCTTTTTAGGACAGATCCTGTTTTGGTGCCCTAAGGATTTGAACATCTCTGCCTAATTTTTCCCTGGCTTTTTATTACCAGTTTCTCAGAGTTCTGCTCTGGACTTTCAGATTGCTCCTCCTAGGATCACTTTATACATTATACTATTTGCTCTGTCCACTGTATGTGATGGAGGTCTATGGGCTGTTCCTCTCCCTCTTCTTGTACCCACCCCCCTGACGTTAGCTAGTACTTAGGAGCTACAGACTCTGAAGTATCTGCCTGTTACCTTTCCCGCTCTTCCCTCTTCCAAGGCTGATTACCAACAGCTTAAATAACATCTTCACTTGGATGCCCAATAGCATCTCAACCTCAATATGTTGAAACAGAACTCCTTATCTTTTTCTCTGGAACTTTTCCTTTCTTTTGTATTCCCTGTTTTGATAGTGCTGTTATTCATTGCCCACATTTAAAACAAGGTAGGGGCAGGTGTTTAGCTTTGTGGTTAAGACACCGATAAACACAATCACATCTCATATTAGAGTATCTGAGCTCAATAACCAGATCAAGCTTGAGGTCCTTACTCCAGCTTCCTGCTATCATACACCCTGGAAGGCCACAGGTGATAGATCAGTAACAGAGTCCCTGCCATTGGCCGGCGCCGTGGCTCAATAGGCTAATCTTGTGCCTGCAGCACCGGCACACCAGGTTCTACTCCCGGTCAGGGCGCCGGATTCTGTCCCGGTTGCCCCTCCTCCAGGCCAGCTCTCTGCTGTGGCCAGGGAGTGCAGTGGAGGATGGCCCAAGTGCTTGAGCCCTGCACCCCATGGGAGACCAGGAGAAGCACCTGGCTCCTGCCATCGGATCAGCGCAGTGCGCCGGCCGCAGCGCGCCAGCCACGGTGGCCATTGGAGGGTGAACCAATGGCAAAGGAAGACCTTTCTCTCTGTCTCTCTCTCTCACTGTCCACTCTGCCTGTCAAAAAAAAAAAAAAAAAAGAAGAGTCCCTGCCATCCACATGGAGACCCATGAGTTCCCAGCTTGTTGCCTCAGCTCAGCCCAGACCTGGCTGTGAACAAATGGAAAATATTCTCTTTCCCTTCCTCCCTCCCTCTCTGCCTCTCAAATATTTTTTAGAAGATTTGTTTTATTTATTTGAAAGAGTTATAGAGAGAGGTAGAGACAGAGACAGAGATGTAGAGAGAGAATGAGGTTTTCCATATGCTAGACTGGTTCACTCCCCAAATGGCTGCAACAATCGGAGCAGAGCCAATATGAAGCCAGGAGCTTCTTCTGGGTCTCCCACTCGGGTGCAGGGGCCCAAGGACTTGGCCATTGTCTGCTGCTTTCCCAGGCTCATTAGCAGGGAGCTGGATTGGAAGTGGAGCAGCTGTCCATATGGGATGCCAGCACTGCAGGCAGGGGCTTTAACCTGCTATGTCACAGCGTCAGCCCCTCAAATAAATTTTTAAATTTTTAAAATAAAAATAAAATAGTAGTTCTCTAGTTCAATGCTATCCAATAGAATCTTCCACGATGATGGAAATGTTCTGTGTCTGTGTTATGAAGCATGGTAGTATTAGCGCCTGTGGCTATCCAGCATCTGGAATGCTGCTAGTGTGACTGAGGGACTGAATTTTAACATATTTAATATTAATTAGTTTACATTTAAATAGTTACTTTATTGGGGAGCACAATATAGCCCTTCCTCTCTTTGTCATCAGGTCCCATATAATCTATGTCCTAAATTTATCTTGAAATTATCCTCACTCACTTTTCTCTCTACTGTCACCAATTGAAAACATCCATCTTGTTATATCCTTTTATTACCCCAGATGTCTTTGTTAGCTTCATATTTTATGTTCTTTTACAAGATACCATCTGACATCTATTCATGGCCTTTAAAGTCCCCATGCCCAATCTCCCCTGCTGCCCAGTGGAGGATGTTCTCACCAACCCTCCAACTCCCAGCCCCACACTCAAGCCTTTGCTTCTCCTGTGCAGTAGAATAACCCTGCCAAGCTCCTGCTCACTTGGTACTTCCACAAAGACTATCCCTCCTCTCTGTTCCATGAGTTCCTATTCAGATTAAAGGAACCAGGTCAAATGCCACCTCCTTGCTAATGTCCTTTCTGATTGTCAATGGAAGTATAACTATTTTCTTTGTCCTTTCCACAGCAGTTGGCACTGTATCTTACATTTGTTTGTATATATGCTTTATTCTCTTCTACGTTGTCTTGTGGAAGCTTTTCACTCCCATATGTGAGTAAAGAAGTGAATCAGGGAATGATCATAAAATTCCAAACAATTCCTTCCATAATAAAGGGCCAAAAATGCATCACCTAAAAATCTTGAGTGACTCTTCTTTTAGATAGCTGAAATTGTAAACCTAGGTATTTTTCCTCGTTTCTATGATACATTGATTCTTCTATATATGAAAACAGAGCTGCTTTATTTTTCCTCTAACTGAATTTTAGTTCTCTACAACTAATCCACAGAACATGACGAGCTCTATCATTTATCATATAACACAACCCCTAAGCCCCAACTTTCCCTTCTGAAAGATGGAAACAGTGGCTATCTAGAGACAGTGAAAGGTAGACAGAAAAAGATGTGTTGGGGGGGTGAGGTCATACAGTTAACCCTCAGGTTTAAATCCACTTTCCCAGGCCTCCCTAACTGCTCAGGGTAATACATAAATGCCAGTGGTGCTATTGTACCTTTTAATTCTCTCTTTAAAGAAAAGCCAGTTGTAGATCAACTCCTACACAACAGAAGGTTTTATCAGAGCTAGATCTTAAACATCCCTGGAAATCAGTTCACCAATCCACATCTGACTGCATTTTTTTAATATTTATTTGAAATGCAGAGTAGCAGAGAAGAAAGGAGGGAGGGAGGGGCTGGGTAGAGATCGTCAACTCACTGGTTCACCGCCCTCAAATGGCCACAATGGCCAGGATTAGGCCTAGCTGAAGCCAGGAGCCAGGAGCTCTGGCTCCCACATGGGTGGTAGAGGGCCATCCTCCACTTCTTTCCCAGGCACATCAGCAGGACGCTGGATTGAAAGTGGAAAAGCTGGGACTTGAACTGGCACTCCTAAATGAGATGCCACCAAATACAGCTTAACCCACTGGGCCACAATGCTGTCCCCTGACTACACTTTTAAGTGATGATTTTTGTTCTGCATTTTATCTGAAGATCACATAACACATTCATATTTCTTCAATAGAGGTATATGACTGATGGGGTTTTCATGAGAATTCAATGAAATTTTAATACAATAATCCTTTTAAAGGATTCTGGAATGGCTATGTGTTTGAGTGTTGACTCATAAATTTCTTCTGCTCAAGTGCTGAGAAGGCAGAAGTTACCAATGATTGATATATGCACAAGAATACTTCAACAAGTTTGTGCAAATATGTATCATCTATTAATCTGTATATATGCAGAACTTAACACTGTAATTTTTATTTGTGCAATTATTTGATGTCTGTCTCCCTTGCTAGACATCCCTTGTATCTCCACAAGGCCAGTATCCTGTCAATTTTTAATTTCCATTATATTCTAGCACTTCATAAAGTACACAGTACATAGGGAAGCACTCAATAAATACTTTCTAAAACAATCAGTTCACTTATTTGTAAAAACATTCCAGGGACCATGCTAGAACTAAGGATACAAAGAGATCTCAAAGAAAATCTTCCACCACCCATGAACTCTAGTCTGATTGACAACTTTGTAAACAAAATTGACGCTTACAACAGAGCACAGGGCATGTTACAAGAAACATTCACCTGGAGTGCATGGGAAAACGTAAGAAGAGCATCTCTTCCGTCATGAGGGAAGGGATGGCTAGGAAACGCTTTTCAAAAGAGGTGATAGTTGAACTAATCCCAGAACTGGCAAGAAAAAAGAGAGCGATTAGACCAGGGAGAGCAAGAAAACACAGAAATGAAAAAGATGGCAGAAAGGGAAATTTTTCAGTTGAATTGGAGAAGAAGCTGTAAGAAAAAATAGCGACAAGAAACAAGGTAGGGGCAGGTTCTGTAGCATAGCAGATGAAGCCACCGCCTACAGCTCCAGCATCTCATATAGAGTCCCAGCTGCTCTACTTCCGATCCAGCTCTCTGCTATGGCCCAAGAAAGCAGTAGAAGATGGCCCAAGTGCTTGGGCCCCTGCACTGTATGGAAGACAGAAGAAGCTTCCGGTTTCAGATGGATGCAGCTTTGGCTATTGCGGATGGAAGATTCTCTCTCTCTCTCCCTCTTTCCCTCTCTCTCCCTCTCTCTCTCTCTCTCTCCCTCTTTCCCTCTCTCTCTCTCTCAACTCTTCTTTTCAAATAAAGAAATATTTTTTAACATTTTAAAAAAGAATCAAGGTAGAAGGTAAGAATAGATCAGAGCACATGTTGTGAGCCACACTGAAGATTTTGAAACAGCAAGGATTAGAAATGGAAAGGGATAATCTAATAATCAAGTGGAATGGGCTCGAGCTCTCTAAGATGTCTTCCCGTTTTAGGAGTCAATAATTCAGAAATGTTTAAAGTTAAATTTCATAATCCAATATCCTAACTACCTGTATTAGAGTAGAGTAACCTGCTGACTAACTAGCTTTAACAAGCAGATCGAAAATGTAATGACAGCAGAGGTTCACCAGTCTCATACAGCAGCCCAGGGCAGATGCTCCTGTTTGCCTTGTTAGGAAAAGAAAGGATCTGCTTCTAGTTCTTCTGGGCTAACAAACTCTGCTATGCTCAACTTGGAGCTTCCAAGATCACTCTGGTCTTCATGGCACCATTCCATCCGTCCGTCCGTGGCTTGCAGCGTGAAGCAGCATGCAGAGGGAGTTTTACGAGTCAGTCTAGAAGTAGTCCACATCACTTACATTCCCTAGGACCTATTGGCCAAAACCCTAGTCACAGGGCCACATCTCACTGCAGGGAAGACCTGCATCAGTCATCTAGCTGTTTGCCAAAGCAATTCCCACCACACTATTACTGCCTTTAGGGCCTGGAGTACATTTGTATTCTCTTTATCCTACATGGTTTCATGCTTTATTTTCTATCTTAATTTTTCTCTGTATAGCTCATTAGAAAGGCTTTTAAATTCATTTTAAAAGAAAGTAGAGTATGGGGCCAGCACTGTGACGCAGCAGGTTAAAGCCCTGGCCTGAAGCGCCGGCATCCCATATGGGCGCCAGTTCGAGTCCCGGCTGCTCCACTTCTGATCCAGCTCTCTGCTGTGGCCTGGGGAAGTAGTGGAAGATGGCCCAAGTCCTTGGGCAACTGCACCCACGTGGGAGACCTGGAAGAAGCTCCTGGCTCCTGATTTCGGATCAGCACAGCTCCAGCTATTGCGGCCAATTGGGGAATGAACCAGCGGATGGAAGACCTCTCTCTCCCTCTGCCTCTCTCTGTTTAACTCTGACTTTCAAATAAATAAATCTTAAAAAAAAAAAAGTAGAGTGCAAATTATAAATAAAGCAACAACAATAAATTTGGTTGATGACAACAGACTTGTATATGAAGGTACTTCAAAAGTTTATTTAAAATAGGGGCCATTATTGTAGCACAGCAGGTTAAGCCATAGCCTGAGATGTCAGCATCCTATATTGGATTGCCTGTTCAAGTCCCAGATGATTTGCTTCCAATCCAGCTCCCTGCTAATGTGCCTGGGAAGGCAACAGATGATGACTCAATTACTTGGACCCCTGCCAGCCACTTGGAAGACCCAGGTGAAGTTTCTGGCTCCTGGCTCAGTCCCAGCTGCTGCAGCCATTTGGAGAGTGAATAGTGGATGGAAAGTATCTCCCTCCTTCTCTCTCTCTCCTCTCTTTCTCTCTCTCTCTCAGCATTTCAAATACATAAATATATCTTTTTAAGATTTTTATAAAAATGGAATTAAAAGTGTCTTTATATATAAAAATTTTTTGAAATATATGCATAGATTTCCATAATGCACATTTTCCAAGAAGTTTTGAAGACCATTCCTAGCATTTCACAGTTCATAAATGGCTTTCATACTCATTTTTTAAGATAACCCTTTGATATGAGCAGGAAAGTACTATTATCATCACTTTTTAAAGATTTATTTATTTATTTATTTGAAATTCAGAGTGACAGAGAGAGGAAGAAATAGGGATAAAGAGATCTTCCATTTGCTGGTTCACTCCACAAATGGCCAGATCTGGATCAAGTGGAAGCCAGAGGCAAGGAACTGTCAGTCTCCCACAAGAGTAACAGGGGCTCAGCTACTTGGGCCATCATCTGCTACCTCCCCAGGCAGCAGGGAGCTGGATGGGAAGCAGAACAGCCAGGACTCAAATCAACACTGCAATATGGAGGATTCTGGCTTCTCAAGGAGCAGCTTAACCTACGATGCCATATAGTTGTTGGCTGAAGCAGGTGTTTGGTCTGGTGGATACGATAGATGTATCCCATATGGGAATGCCTAAGTTTTATACCCACTCAGCTCCTGGCTCCAGCTTCCTGCTAATGTGGACCCTGGGAGGCAGCAGTGATGGTTCAAGTAGTTGTGTTCCTGCCACTAAAATGGGAGAACTGGATTAAGTTCCCAGATTCCAGCTTTGGCCCCTGCCAGGAATTATTGTGAATCTTTGGGGAGTGAATCACTGAGTGGGAGCTCTTTCTCTGTCACTCTTTGTCCTGTCTCTACTTCTTGATTAAATAAGTAAATATAAATATGTAAGCATAGCTTAAAGAGGTAAAGGACTTATCTGAGGTTGCCCAGTCACATTCATTCTAAGAGTCTTTTTTTAGATTTATTTATTTATTTATTTGAAAGGCAGAGTCACAGAGAGAGAAGGAGACAGAGACAGAGATCTTCTATTTGCTGGTTCACTCCCCAAATGACTACAATTGCCAAGGCACAGCCAGGCCAAAGGTACAAGGAACCAAGCACCTGACCATCCTCTGCTGCTTTCCCAGGCACATTAGCAGGGAGCTAGATTGGAAGTAGAGCAGGCGAGACTCAAACTGGTATTCATATGGGATGCCAGCATCACAGGTGGTGGCTTTGCCACCATGCCACAATGTCATTTGATCCTGCTAATGGCCTGAGAAAGCAGCAGAAAATGGCCCAAGTGCTTGGACCTATGCACCCAAGTGGGAGACTTGGTAGAGGCTCTTGGCTTCTGGCTTCAGGCTGGCCTAGCCCCGGCCATTGTGGCCATTTGGGGAGTGAACCAGTGGATGCAAGATCTTTCTCTTCTCTCTCTCTGTCTCTTTCCCTCTCTCTCTGTAATTGACTTTCAAATAAATAAGTAAATCTTTAAAAATGCTCAAGATCACTAGCCATCAGGGGAATGCAGATGAAAACCACAAAGGAATGCAAATGAAAACCACAAAAAAGGTTTCACCTCACTCCAATTAGAAGGGCTGTCATGCAGAAATCAACAAACAACAAATGCTGGCGAGAATGTGGGAGAAAAGGTACCCTAACCCACTGTTGGTGGGAATGTAAACTGGTTCAGTCACTATGGAAGACAGTATGGAGACACCTCAGAAATCTCAATATAAACCTACCATATGACCCAGCCATCCCACTCTTTGGGAACTTACCCAAACCAAAAGAAGCAAATGTATGAAAGAGTGATCTGTACCTTGGTGTTCTATGCAGCACAATTCACAATAGTTAAGATATGGAATCAACCCAGATGTCCATCAGCTGAAGACTGGATAAAGAAATTACGGTATATATACACTATGGAATACTACACAGTGGTAAAAAATGAAATCCTGTCTTTTGCAACAAAATGGTTGCAACTAGAAACCATTATACTTAGTGAAACAAACCAGTTCCAAAAAGAAAACAAATACCATATGTTCTCTCTGATCTGTGGTAACCAATAGAGTACACAAAAGGTAATCTCTAGGAGTGAAATTGACATTTTGAGATTTGATGATTGCTTACAGCCCTTGTCTTGACTGTTGAGGAAAAGTGTCTTTTTTTTCCCATGCTATTTGTTGAACTCTTTACTTAGTTTATGGTTAATCTTATGAGTATAAAGTTTACTAAAAGTAGATCTTTGTAAAAAATAAGAATGGGAATAGGAGAGAGATGGGGAAGGAGTGTGGGAATGCAGGTGGGGGGTAAGATAGGAAGAATCACTATGTACCTAAATTTGTATATATGAAATGAAGTTTGTATACCTTATATAAAATTTAAAAATAAATAAATAAGGGGTCATCATGGTGGCATAGCGGGTAAAGCCACCACCTGCAGTGCTGACATCCCTTATGGGCACCGGTTCCAAGTCCTGGCTGCTCCACTTCCAATCCAGCTGTCTGCTATGGCCTGGGAAAGCAGTAGAAGATGGCCCAAGTACTTGGGCCCCTGCTCCCACATGGGAGACCTGGAAGAAGCTCCTGGCTCCTGGCTTCAGATCAGCGCAGCTCCAGCCATTGCGGCTAACTGGGGAGTGAACCAGCAGATGAAAGACTTCCCTCTCTCTCTGCCTCTCCTTCTTTCTCTGTGTAACTCTTTAAAGTAAATAAATAAATCTTTGAAAAAATAAATATCCCTCTAGAAATGTAAATGTATGCTTTCAAATCTTTTAAAGAATGATTTTTGGGCCAGCATTATAAAGCAGCAGGTTAAGTTGCCATCTACAGCACCAAAATCCCATATGGGCAACAGTTCTAATCTTATGTGCCCCACCTCTGATCCAGCTCACTACTAATGTACCTGAAAAATCAGGGGAAGATGGTCCAAGTACTTGGGCCCCTGACACCCAGGTGGGAGACCTGAATGGAGTCCAGGCTCCTGGCTTTGCCCTGGTCCAACCTTAGCCATTTACAGCCATTTGGAAAGTGAACCAATGGATAGTAGATCTGTGTGTATGTGTGTGTGTTTCTCTCTCTCTTCTCTCTCTCTAATTTTGCTTTTCAAAAAAAAAAAGTCTCAAAAATGATTTTTTTTTCCTGATTCAAAAATAAAGAGCATATTTACCACAGAACTCATGTTGTGGTCCATTTTGAAATACTCAGGTTTACATAACTCAGCAAAGCTCACCTACATCACAAAGGGGAAGCATGTGTGGCAATATAACCCCTGGTGACAATCCTGCCAACAGGCTCCGCCTGATCCCTATCTTCTTGCTCCAGGGAAAAATCATTCTCATAAGACAGAGTAATGGCATGTGAAATGCAGAATTTTAATTTGTTAAATGGGTTTGGGGGCATAACCACTTCTAAAGGCTATGAAAATAAAGCATCCAAACCAAAGGGCTTCAACAATAGGACTGGACTCACAGTTCTGGAGGCTAAAAGTCCAAGGTCATGGCGTCAGTAGAACCATGCTCCCTCTGAAGGCAAGGCAGGGCCCGTTCTAGCCTCTCGCCCAGCTGCAAGATCTATGAGTCAATACATTCCCTAATTTGCTCATCTTTGGCTTGCACTTAGTCAATGAGACAAAGGCCTTCATATTAGGGAATTAATAGCCAGCAAAGAGATGAAGAGAGCTTTCTGATACCCACAAAGGAGTTGGAAAATGCGTCAGGAGAAAGAAGCCAACAAAAAATTCCAAACACTCAGGCGGAGGAAGGCTTGCCCTTCAGAACATTTCTCCAGCTCTTGGCGTGCTGCTGCTCCAACCTCCCCTGGAAAGCGAACACCATGTCAGCCCCCACATCAATGTCAGCAGCCCACTTGTCTCCTCTGCACAGCGTTCTTCCCATGAGGTCATGTTCAGCTCCCATCTTTGTTCCAGATGACTTTTCAATCTTCTGGCACCTAGTTTTTATGTATTTCAACCATGGACCTATAAAACCCAAACCAATCACAACATGGGGTATGGAGACCCCAGCTGTCCTATTGAAAACACCTCTCCAGTTCTTTCTCCTTGTCCCCAGCCCAACCCAACTTACCCCTGCAGTGCTTTTCCAATACCCCGAAGGAAAAAGGAGGACAAGGAGTGAAAATGTTTTTACTGCTCACCACTGAACTAGGAAGGTGTTGCTGCCTTGAAAACTCATGGCCCAGGACTTGGCACAGTCCACAGTGTGCTGCTTCATTTTTCTGACGGCCTTGTTCACACTTGCCAAGCCAACATCTGTGGATCGCATGACTTCACAATTAGATGGGATGGAGAGTATGTGTTAATAGAATAAGAAAAGGAGGAGCTGGAGGTAGGCCATCTGATAAGACTTCTATCTTGACAAAGATACTTCCTTGTTACTCCCCAGAATTAACCTGAGAGGAAACCATCTCTGGTCCAGATTAAGGCAAATTTGGCAGCTGCAAGGGTTGGATGGTGACAACTCGCTAGCAATCTGCTTTTCTCTGCACATTGCTAAGGCAATGGCATTCCTTGGCCAACTCAAAAGTCAGGTGATGCCCAAATAAACCACAGCACATTCTTGTCTAGGGTTCTCAATCAAGAGCCAAAGGAAGGTGTTCCAGAGGCAGCTGGTCCTGAGTCTTCTCTGAAATGTAGTCCTACCACGAGGTTGGCATTGCCCAGGCTGCTGCTCCTGGAAAGGGATGAGAGTCAGGGCAAACCGGCTGGTTTTAGGGTAAAAGGCAGAGGAAGAAGACAAGATGAGAGGATAAATGCCTATGAAGAGGTAGTGCTTCCATTATGTGGTCAAAGGCCAAAGTGGGCAGCAGTTCTACGGCATCGTCATCCCCAGATATGAATAAGTCGTCCTCGATATTAACCTGCAAAGATGAATGTCCTCACCGGCAGTTCAAGGGTCATGCTTGCAAATGGCCGTTAGACCCTCTTGATTCAGCTAATCTTTGTTACACTATCTGAAAGGAAGGACTTTCTTAAACATACCACTTCTCTACACAAAACCCTCTATGGCTCACCTCATGATCTTCAAGGTCAAATTCTCACATGGCCTTCAAGATCCTGCTTCCATGGCCCCTCCCTAACTCTACAGCTTCTTCTCAGATGCAGTCGCTACTCCATCCACATCAAGCTGATGCTCCCTGTTCACCCCCTGTCCCACGTCCTCACCTTCCACCCCACTCACAATTTTCCTCTGGCTGCTTGAAGCCATCATCTCCTTCTCCAGCCCTCCACACACTATTCCTCTTCCTCTTCTTCCTGCTTCTTATCTCAGCTGGCTGACCCCTACTTTCCCTGCTGGCCTCCATTCCTATTTCCCTTACTCTGTCCTAGTACCTTGCAAATCTATGGTAAGCACCCTTCCCATGAGTTGTTCAGAACTTCTCTTTCCCCTACAGTTACGTGTAAGTCCCTATATCATAATTTCTTGAACATTCATCTCTTTTCTATCTTCCACAATGCACCCCAAACCAGGCCTATGTACCCCAAAATGAAGGAATATACCAAACTTTATTATTAGCACCATAGCACCACACAGCATCTGGCAACATAAGTGCTAGTAAATGTTTTCATTCAATGAACCTATCATTCAATTAAAATTACTCCATGCTGCAACAGCAGAGGTAGAACAATATTTGGTTCATGTATTGCTTCTCAAATTTTCCTTTTAACCCTTGGCCACTTACATGTTGTTTTATTTCAGCAAAAGGCAAAATCACTATAGCCATTACACACGAAGAATCAATGGGATCAAAGATGAATGAGACCAACACATTCCTCCTTTCTCAATTGTAGAGCACTCAGACCTTTTTTTTTTTTTTTTTAGATTTATTTTTTGAAAGGCAGAGTTACAGAAAGGCAGAGGCAGAGAGAGAAAGAGAAGTTACCCATCCACTGGTTCACTCCCCAAATGGTTGGAATGGCCAGAGCTGGGCTAATCTGAAGCCAGAAGCCTGGAGCTTCTTCTTGGTCTCCTACGTGGGCACAGAAGCCCAAGCACTTAGGTCATCTTCCTCTGCTTTCCCAGGCCATAGCAGAGAGCTGGATCAGGATAGAAGCAGCTGGGACTCAAAGTGGTGTCCATATGGGATGCCAACCCCGCAGGCAGCAGCTTCACCTGCTATGCCACAGTGCTGGCCCCAAACTCTCAAACTTTTTAAACAAGCTATGTAGGTTCCATGATTTAGACTCTTCTCAAGCACAAATTGTCACTGATTATCAAGCCACACCCAACTGAGATCAGAATTCCTAAATCTCCAACTGCCTTCCCTAATGACAACCCTCCCCAGAGACTCAACTCAAGACTAATTTAACCATTAGGTCCAGTAGTAACCCAGTATCTAGGGTTCACAGCACATTTAGAAGCTGGCAAAAAAAAAAAAAAAAAAAAACACCTCTCGTTTATTTTAAAATCAATAACAGAAAGTAAATTCATGTTAAAAAAAATTTACTATAAGGGCTGGCACTGTGGCACAGCAGGTTAACGCCCTGGCCTGAAGCACCAGCATCCCATGTGGGTGCTAGTTCAAGCCCTGGCTGCTCTACTTCTGATCCAACTCTCTGCTATTGCCTAGGAAAGCAGTGGAAGATGACCCAAGTCCTTGGGCCCCTGTACCCACGTGGGAGACCCGGGGGAAGCTCCTGGCTCCTGGCTTCAGATCGGTGCAGCTCTGGCCATTGCGGCCAGTTAAGGAGTGAACCATCAGATGGAAAACTTCTCTCTCTCTCTACCTCTCCTCTCTCTGTGTAACACTGACTTTCAAATAAATAAATAAATCTTTAAAAACAAAAAAAAATTATTGTAATATAAATATACTTGTCTTTATACCAACACATTAATAAAATATGATCTTAATACTTTTACAGAGGGAAAAGGCGGTGAAGTGACCAGTGCCTGAGGCCCAGGAAGGTGCTGAGGGCCTGTGATGTGCTGTGAGCACAGAGCACGAGGCTAAGGAAGCGGAATCATCTCACTGGTGAGAGCTGAGCCACATGGGAAACTCACGGTGCGCTCCTCTGCCTCTTGCTCATGGGCTAGAAGATGAGCAGCGGGGGCTTCACGCACCCTTTTCCTCTGGTATTTTCAGTGAGTGTTGGCAATGCTCTTTACTTCCCCAGCTGCCAAAATAAGACTGCTCCCAGTACTAGAAGTAACTACCAACTAGTCCAATACTCCAACCACTCAACTCTTTACATGCACTAGAATCCTATTAAATAATTCTCTGCTACTCAGAGGACCCAGTGCTCCAGGGCAAAAGTCCAGTACGTCAGGAGGTTCACACCCATGTTTTTTCTGGAGTAAACTGGGCAACAACCTCTCCAGACCTCAGGCCTGTGTAAGAACCCAACTGGAAAACACAGAACACCCCCTCCTAGTATGAAAGTGTCACACAATTCACTCACAGAAGGGAAGTGGGTGTAAGCTATAAAACACAGGCTTGCTCATGTTGGCAAACTTACTTAGAGAAGTCACTGTGTGAAGAGCGAATGCAAAACAGAGAGAGAGAGGAGAGAGAGGAGAGAAAGGAGAGAGAGAGAGAGAGAGATAAGAACCAGGTAAGTTACCAAGTACACAGCAGCCACACACCACTTCACTGTAAGACTGGTTACTAAAATCTGCACTCTAAACGTGCACTCAGGCTGACTTTTTGCATCAACTGAGTCACAAGCACATGCACTCCATCAGAACTGGGGAACTTCTTGACCCCCTGGGATCCACAAGGAGAGAACTGGTTATTTCCATAACTAAGCTGTAGCAGTATTTGTTTCCCATTCTGTAGGTAACAGATACAAGATAAAAATAAACACTCATGATTGGAGACCATTCAAAACACAACCACAAACATTACAAAAAGGTCCAGCAAAGAGCTTAAGAACAGGAAAAATCCGTGTCCCTATTATCATTAAAAACCCATAGTAGTTATCCATTTGCCTCAGAATCAAAGCCAGGGTTTGTCAGATGGCCTACACTTTACAGCTCTGGGCTTGCTGCTCCAATCACACACATGCCCTCACTGTTCCTCAAGTATGCCCATTGCCCCTGCTTCAAGGCCTTTGCAAGGGCTGCACCTGCTGTCTGAAATTCTCTTCCCCAGGAGCCCACAGGAATGCTCCCTCATCACTTCAAGTCTCTCCTCTTCGTCACTTTCTCAGAGGCCCGCCCTTGCCTGTACTATTTCTGTGTTACACCATCTCCCTCTACTGGAACAAGGCCACAGACAAGGAGTCTTTCCTGGTTCATAGATGGTTCCTAAACACCCAGGAAATGCTGAATACTTACCGAATCATTGAGAAAGACTGAAAACAATAATTTTATAAAAACATCAAACTGAGTAATTTTGAGAAAGTTCAAGAAGCATTGATGGGATTTCATAGTTCTAATGGACAGAAAAATTAGCATTTCTGATTTCAACAGGAGGAAGGCGCTTTTCCAAACTAACATTGTAGAGACCTTCAGGAAGAAATAGTATATATTGAGAAGGAACATCTTCATGGGCCACTGAATATATAGAACTTAATCTGATTTAAAGTAATTGTACTATAGATTAACTTGATATCTCAGAGTATATTAAAATTATAAATACAATCTTATTTTTAAGTAAATAATCATGATTCTGCTGTAGTATTTCATTTTACTTAACTGATTTTCATTCACAAACTCACTGGATACAGCTGGTTAAAAAAAAAAAGTCTTACCCAGAACCTGATTCTCTCGTAAACATTCCCAGCTGAAAAGTCTCCTTTACACCATAGACCATCAGTTTAGGAAGCACAAAATCATACAGCTTTGTTGAAAAAGAGAAATATAAGTATGCAGGCAAGTTGATTTCGCAGAGCTAAAGAGATATAACTTTTAGGCCTTTTAAGAGTGTGTATAACCATACCAATCCCAAGATGCATTGGAAAACTGTAATTAACTATTGAGCTTCCCTGTGTTTGAGAGAAGTCAATTTGTAGAACAATTTCCACAAAAGCAGGCTGGTGCTTCATCCATACAAAACAACTCTCTTACTACTGTGCTTCTCCACAGAAAGAGTTCTCAAAACACAGCTTGGCAAGAAACAGCTTCCCCTCTGCTTGCAGAGAATAACAGTATTATTAGGTATGTTTCATCTGCAGCATTGGTGGAAGGAAAAGGGCTGCCCAATCCACATGAAGATCACTCATGTCTCCCCCATGTGTGTGTACGCTCCATGAAGGAAAGAACTCTGTGTGTCTGCTCTCTTCCCTGTATCACATGAGTTACACATGGTTGGCTTCCATGAAACAGTTATTGAAGGAGAGAATGGCTCAAAAAAAATTAACCCAAAATAAACCAATCACCACTCTCAGTTCAAGATGGGAATAACTATAAGCTAAATGCTGAGGTCCTTTTTCTAATGATTCTAAGCTCACTTAGTTTTCTATCTTTTTTGTTCCATTATTAAATCCCATAAATGTTTCCTGATTTGTTAAGAATTGCTTAGTTGCCTCTTTGTGTCATCAAATTCTTTTCACTTTTTCATTCATTCAACAAATATTTATTCATCCTGAGGTCAGTGTCCTAGTTCAGAGATAGTGAAGGAGTGAATGTCTTGGAAATCAACATGAGTATCTAAATACAAACTTCACCGACATCCAGCAAGTACCCTCTCATAAGTCCCCAACTTCCCCCAGCCTCAGTAACTATATAGGTAATCTAGAACTGTACCATTGAAGTAGATAGTTTGAGGGCTAATAGAGATCACACATGTATGTACTAGGTATTTGACAATTTTTCATTGTACTCAATGTGTCCTTTTCTTATTAATAGGTGCGGAATGTAATGACTGATGAGCAAATTCAGCTCAAAGTTCAAGAAATTAGAGAAAGCCAGACAGATCCATTCTAACAGCGGAGACCATATGATGTGCCAGCCCAACGCCTCTTCATTTCTGAGAAGACAGCAAGAGAGCCCACCTGGTGGCCAGTTGGTTGAATGGCCCAGTTCTGGCCAACGGGATGTGGGAGAAGTGGCGTTTGCCACTTCCAGTTCTAGTCCCTTACTGAAGCACAGATACAGAGAAAACAACATAGGTCTTCAAGGCACATCATGATGACAGAGGCATGGGCTGGAGTGAGACTAGAGTCCTAAATTATTGCACGGAGTATGTCCTTCCACCCCCAATGTGTGGATATATAAACTGCTCCATTGGGAAGTATTTCGTCCCTACAACCATTAGTGATCTTGAGCAATTCACCCCACCAAGCCACCACCTAGTCCTAGAACTGAAAACCTGGAGGCAGATTCATAGATTCATAATTTAAAAGGCAGAGAGAGAGAGAGAAAGAATCTTCCACCCATTGGTTTACCCCACAAATGGCAACAATAGCCAGGTCTGGGCCACGCCAAAGCCAGGAGCAAGGAATCCATCCTGATCTCCTGCATAGGTGTCAGGCTCAAAAGCACTTGGGCCATTTTCTGCTGCCCTCCCAGGCACATTAGCAGGGAGCTTGATCAGAAACAGAGCATCCAGGACTTCAACCATTTCTCCAATGTAGCTCACTTTTGACGATTTTCTCCTTCCTGCAAGCAAGCATCTGTTTGACAACCAAAGAACAGGTTGGCATTTCCATTTTCCTGGCCACCTCACCCTGGAAACTTGGGACAAATTCACCCCGAGCTATGCTGGAGAGTATTTGTAAGTGATATCTTCTAAAACACCTCTCCCTAACAGCAATCAAGCAATATCACAAGGTCTTAGGGCCAGTCATCAGCTATCCCCTGCTAAGTTTCTGACCTATGGGTCATGTTTTCACAAGACATCAACAGTCAATCTTTCTTTATAGTTTCAATGCTCTAAGCTCAGTGTCCTGGGTACCTGACAATCAAAGAACTTTGCATGTTTTTTTTTTTTTTTGAAAGGGAGTTGGGGGAAGGACAGGGAGTGAGGGAAGGAGGAAGGGAAGAAGGAAAAAAGGGAGAGAAAAGGAAAGAGAGTTCCCATTCACTGATCCCTCCCCAAATGCCCACAACAAGCAGGGCTGGGAAAGGCCAAAACCAGAAGCCTGAGACTCAATCCAGATCTCTCACATGAGTGACAGGGACCCAGCTACTTCAGCCGTCACCTCTGCCTCCCAAGAAAGAACCTGAAGTCGGAGTAGAGCAGAGATTTGAACCCCAGTATTCCAACTTTGGATTTGGGCACCCCTGGCAGCATCTTAACTGCTGTGCCAAATACCCACCCCCTCTTTGCAGCAGTTTTTAATGTAAATTTCATCAACTTTAACACATATTCCAAAAAGGGATACACAGAACAACTATCCAGGCCAGTTAGTCTGCTGTTCTTAGTTGGCCAGTTAGTTACCCAGCTAGTTTGCTTTCCGCAGAAGTCTCGAAGATCTCTTTGCAAAATGTTCCTGATGTAAAGTGGGAAAATTCTCCCAATTCCTCTACTTTCTCTCACATACATCTCCACAACAAAGATTGAGACTCCTCTTTGGTAACCTATGTCATACAGAAGCTTTGAAGTTGTTTCATTTGTATCCACATACTGGCTTCGATTAAGTAGTACTTGTTTATACAAAAGTACCCTAGGCACAGAATAGACACTGGCACAGCGCACAGAACTCTGAAGAAGAGAAGTGCGCATGGCTCACCAGAATCATGTTCAAACTGCACTGCAGTCAGCCCTAGAAAAGAGGTGGGTCGGGGAAGAACTGACCACACATTGAAACAAGAAATCCTTTCACGTTTGCATCAGTGGCTTCACCATGTGGTCTGCTCCTGCTCAGCACTGCCTTCCAGTACAAGGGAGTCTCTGGATTCATAGCTGGATGTGGATTTCTACGTAGTCTCATCTGCCCTGCCTTCTCAAGTGGAAACGATTACAGAAGGTGGCATTCCAGTGTTCTGAGAAGATAACTGTATCCATCTTCATTCCACACAAAAGTGCATATGGGGCTGGTGTTTGATGCAGAAATTAGTATGCCTGCACTCCAAATCAGAGTGCCTGGTTCAAGCCCTGGTTCCTCTACTTCTAATCCAGGTTCTTGCTAACATGCATCCTGGAAGGCGGCAGGTGATGGCTCAAGTACTTGGTCCCCTGCTACCTGTGTGGGAGATTTGGATTAAATTCCAGCCTCTTGGCTTTAGCCTGGTTCAGCTCTAGCTTTTGTGGGAATTTGGAAGACTCATATTTCTCTCTCTCTCTCTCTCTCTCTCTCTCTGCCTCTCTGCCTCTCTGCCTCTCTGTGTGTAACTCTTTCAAATAAATAAATCCTTAAAAAAAAAAAAAACTATGATGGGGCTGGCACTGTGACGTAGCAGGTAAAGCTGTCGCCTGTAGTACCAGCATCCCATATGGGCACCGGTTCAAGTCCTGGCTGCTGCTCTCTGCTATGGCCTGGGAAAGCAGTAGAAGATGGCCCAAGTCCTTGGGCCCCTGTACTGGCATGGGAAGACCTGGAGGAAGCTCCTGGCTCCTGGCTTTGGATTGGCACAGCTCCGGCCATTGCGGCCAATTGGGGAGTGAACCAGCAGATGGAAGACATCTCTCTCTCTCTCTCTCTTTCTCTCTCTGCCTCTCCCTCTCTGTAACTGTGCCTTTAAAATAAATAAATAAATAAATATTTTTAAAAATCATGGTGCCTGATCCCCCCCTGTATACCCACACTGCAGTTGTTTAGTAGAGACTCTGATGCTGGAGTGTCTAAAGGCATGGATGACATAAGCATCTAGGGCTACAAATGAAAAAGAAACCTCCTTAAACATGGATACGGAATATCTTGAAATTATTTATATATTTATATATTTATATAAATATTTATATATGTATATATAAATGTATATTTATATATTTCATTGTTCTTGGACAGAAGTAAGTTGAGCCACTTCCCACACATATTTCATTCTACATATTTTCAAGAAAAGAAGGAATGATCCCCTAGTTCTAGTAACCCAATTTCACCATTATTTGGGTCTAATGATGCTTATGTGGCCCATGCATGCATCTGGCCTGATCTAATAAAAGGCCAGATTATAGAAAAAGGCAGTAGCACACCCTGTGAGCAAACAGGAAGTCTCATCTGTAAACCAGTATCAGCTCCAGTAAAACATGCGGATGAATTTAATTCTTATCTGTTAGACACACGTGCACATAGGTTTCCATAAAACATTGTGATTCTTATGGATCACAGAGCTCTTTAGGGCAGTGAAACTATTCTGTGGGGTCCTATAATGGTAGATGCATGTGCTATGCTTTTGCCAAGATTCATAGAAGGCACAACACCCAACATGAGCCCCAGTGTAAGCGGTGCACTTTGGGTGTCTCACACACTGAATGTTTGGTTCCCCCAGATTCCATACGTGGAATTCTTCATCTCCAAAGCAATGGGACTCAGAGGTGAGGCCTTTGGCAATCTATTAGGTTACAGAGTAGGGCTCTCGTAATTGAGATTAATGCCTTTATAAAAGTGACCCCAGGAGCTCCCCATGTGAGGATACAGTAAGGCCACTGTGTATGGACCAGGAAGTGGACCCACCCCAAGCGTTGAATCTATTGACTTCTTAGCCTCCAGAACCCTGAGGAAAAAAACTTTGTTGATTAGTCTATGGTATTCTGTTACAGCAGCTACAGAAGGATAAGACAGTGTGATAATTATGTGTCAGAGTAGGTTCACTGCTTCTAACAAATGGGCTAATGTGGTGCCAGCTGCTGCTAACAGGAGGCTGTGAGTATGTCTATTAAAAAGAAGGTTGATATCTGGATTTTAGTTTAGCAAGGAATCATGTGGAGTAAATAAATACATGATATGTGCACACCTTCCCTCCACTCTCACTCTTTTCTAGTTGGGTAAGGGGTCATATTGTGACTGCTGCCCACTCCCCACAACCTTGGGAAAAATGAGTTCCTGAATACCTTATTTTAAAGAGCCTCCCATTCTATCCCTCCTCCCCCCAATTCCTCTCCTCATTATCTGTGACTTAATTTGCTCTTTTTAATCATCTTGCCTATCAACCAGCTTTTCTAAAGCCTGCTATTATTTTTTGTAAGGCTATTTGAGTCATGAAAAAAGAAGTTACAGAATTCAGCACTGGGTCCCTTCTCAATCTTCTCACACCTCCCATCAGTCAGTCAATTTGCAAGCTCCTATCAGAGCCTTCCTTTCACACAGCCCTTGTTCTCACACGTGATCCCTTGGCTGGCACCCACATCCACCTTGGCATGCCACAAATGCCCTCCATAGCCTGACCTGCCCTTCCTTGTTCTTGCCGTTTCCACAACAGATCATGGCATCTCCCCAGCTCCATCCCATTGTCCTTGCTTCTCCTCTTCCTATGCCTTATCCTTTCTTTTGACAGGAAAGAACATTCACACATTTTTACAATTCAACTTATCTTCTCAGTGAAGTGCTCAACCAACACTACCCACCAAAGAATATCTATCACCATCTTCCTTCTTCTGGTGTAATCACTAACACAAAACTTACTTCCTTTATTACAGTATGGTTAGCTGTTCTGTGGATGTATTTCCAGTGGACCTTAAGAAACGTGGGCAGCAGGCCAGAACTGTGGCATCGTAGGTAAAGTCACCACCAGCAATGCTGGCATCCCATATGGGCACCAGTTTGAGTCTCGACCGCTCCACTTCCAACCTAGCTCTCTGCTATGGCCTGGGAAAGCAGTAGAAGATGGCCCAAGTCCTTGGGCCCCTGCAGCAATGTGAGAAACCCAGAAGAAACTCCTGGCTCCTGGCTCCTGACTTTGGATTGGCCCAGCCCTGGCAGTTGTGGCCATTTGGGGAGTGGACCAGTGAATGGAAGACCTCTCTTTATTTCTCTCCCTCCCTTTCTCTTTATCTCTCATTTTTTTAATGTTAAATCTAGGGGTCAGCACTGTGGTGTAGCAGGAAAACCTGCTGCCTACAGTGCTGGCATCCCATATGGGTGCCATTTCAAGTCCTGGCTATTCCACATTCAATCCAGTTTCCTGCTAATGTGCCTGGAAAAGCAGGGGAAGATGGCCCAAATTCTTGGGCCCCTGTCCCCATGTGGGAGACCTGGAAGAAGCTCCACCCTCCTGGCTTCAGCTCAGCTCTAGTCATTATGGCCATTTAGGAAGTGAACCAGCAGGTAGAAGATTCTCTCTCTTCCTCTCTCTCTTCCTCTCTCTCTCTCCCTTCCTCCCTCCCTCCATGTAACTCTACCTTTCAAATAAATAAATAAATAAATCTTCCAAAAAATAAATAAATTTTAAATCTTCCATGTTCATGGATTTTAAGAGTCAATATCGTTAAAATGTTTATCTATCAAAAGCAATTTACAGATTCAATGTGATACCAATCAAAATACCAACAACATTCTTCTCAGATCTAGAAAAAGAAATGATGCTAAAATTTATATGGAAACATGAGAGACTCCAAATAGCTAAAGCAATCTTATACAACAAAAACAAAGTCAGTCATCACAATACCAGATTTCAGACATACTACAGGGCAGTTATAATCAAAACAGCCTGGTACTTGTACAAAAACAGATGGATAGACCAATGGAACAGAAATGAAACTCCAGATATCAATTCATGCATCTACAACCAACTTATCTTTGATAAGCCCTGGAGCAAAGACAGTCTATTCAACAAATAGTTCTGGGAAAACTGGATCTTCACATGCAGAAATATGAAACTAGACCCCTATCTTACATCTTACACAGAAAGATACACTCAAAATAGGTCAAAGATCTAAATCTATGACCTGATACCATCAAATTACCAGAGAACATTGAGAAAGCTCTACAAGACTGTCATAGGCAAAGACTTCCTGAAAAAGACTGAGAAGCACAGGCAATCGAAGCCAAAATTGACAAATGGGATTACATCAAGCTGAGAAGCCTCTGCACTGCAAAAGAAACACTCAGGACAGTGAAGAGGCAACTGACAGAATGGGAGAAAATATTTGCAAACTATACAACTAATAAAAGGCTAATATCCAGAATCTATAAAGAGCTCAAGAAATTCAACAACAACAAAACAAACAATCCAGTTATGAAATAGTCTAGGGATATGAACAACTATTTTTCATAGGATAAAACACAAATGGCTAACAGACACATGAGAAGAGCCACAAGATCACTAGCCATCAGGGAAATGCAAATGAAAACCACAAAGAGGCTTCACCTCACTCCAATTTGAATGGTTCTCATACAGAAATCAACAAACAACAAACGCTGGCAAGGATGTGGAGGAAAAGGTACCCTAATCCACTAGTGGTGGGAATGTAAACTGGTGCAGCCACTGTGGAAGACAATATGGAGATACCTCAGAAATCTCAATATAGACCTACCATATCATCCAGCCATCCCACTCCTGGAAATATACCCGAACTAATAGAAATCAGCATCTGAAAGTTATCTACATTCCCATGTTCATTGCAGCACAATTCACAATAGCTAAGATACAGAATCAACTCAGATATCCAACAGCTGAAGACTGACTAAAGAAATTATTGTATATATACACTATAGAGTACTACTCAGTTGTAGGGGGGAAAAAAGGTGAAATCCTGTTTTTTGCAACTTGATGGATGTGACTGGAAATGATTATACTTAGTGAAATAAGCCAGTCCTGATTCTGTTCCCTGATCCAAGGTAACAATTAGAGTACATAAAATGTAATGTATTGGAGTGAAATGGACATTTTGAGATTTGATGATTGTCTCTTCCATTGAGGAACAGTGTTGTTTCCCCCCCCCCTTCGTACTATTTGTTGAACTCTTATACTTAGTGTAGAGTTAACTTTATGTTCATTAAGTAAACTGAAAGTAAATCTTTGTAAAAATTACGGGTGGGAATGGGAGAGGGAGGGTGAAGAAGGTTTGGAGCCTGGGCAGAAGGGTGGGTTGGGTGGGAAATATCACTATGTTCCTAAATCTGTATATGTGAAATACATGAAACTTGTATAACTTAAATAAAATCTAAAAGTAAATAAAAGAAAAAAGAAATGTGGAGGCACAAGTGTGCGCTGTCATTTGTATATCCAAAACTTCTACTTGTATGGTTGACAATGGATAGGAGATCCAAGATTATTTTGTGAATGCATTCACAAAATCAACATCCATCTGTGGTTCATATGACCAAAGAGAGAAACCAGAATTATCAACTTTCACCCATATGAAAACACAATAAATATTTTCCCTTATTTCTATCTGGTTGGTTAGAATATATACACTTGACTTATATCGTAGTCTTTCAAGAGATATATTATTACCTTTTCTCTCTGCATCAATTTAGCTTAGAATAGTACATTTTTCCTGTATATATAAAAGTCTTAAGGTTTTGACATAGCTTTAAAAGTTATAAATAACCCACTGTGGCACAGTGGGTTAAGCCACTGCTTGCAATGCCAGCATCCCATAAGAGAATACCAGTTTGAGTCCCAGCAATTCTGCTTTGGATCCAGCTTTCTCCTATTGCACATGAGAAGGCAGCAAAAGATGGTCCAGATAGTTGGGTCCCTGCAACCACACGGCAGACCCAGATCAAATTCCAGGCTACTGGCTTTGGTCTGGCACAGACCTGGTCATTGTAGCCTTCTGTGGAGTGAACCAGCAGGTGGAAGGTTCTCTCTCTCTCTCTCTCTCTCTCCCTCCCTCCCTCCCTCCCTTCCTCCCTCCCTTTCTCCCATTCCTCTCTCTGCCTTTCTCTTCCTCCCCTCAAATAAATTTTAAATTTTCAAAAATAGCTATGGGGTAATATCCAGTGAAAGTGGAGATTTGAGTAATGGTTGATCACAAAGTTTCATCCATTTATTCAACCACTCAAAGATCTCTTATGTCTTCCATATGGAGCAGAACAAGTTCTTTTTATCCACCGATTTTATATGAGATACAGAACAGGACTACTTAGACCAAACTCACAAATAAGAGTGCAAAATGTCTCCAAAAATCCAAAACCTTATGAAAATTCTGGCATTAGACAGATCTAACTCTCATGAGTGCCACAAGACTCAGTCCTTGCCACACTCACTAAATAATGCTTTCCTCTTGGAGCCTGAAGCCAAAACCAGACTAATGGCTTTCAGGAAAGAGCAGTGCTTTCAGAAAGTGGGAAAATATGATGATCTGTTGAATGCTACTCACCATTACTGCCATTGCCACCACTCACCCTACTCATCCACTGCCTGCCACACACACATACACACACGCATATATTTCATGCTTTCCCTTCTGGCAAGGCTGCTGTCAGAGGGATGTGCAGATAGATGTTATTCTTACAGCAATTTTCTCGCTTCACTTGTATGCCACACAAACCAGGTTATATGGGGTCACTCAGTTTCTAAGGATTTTCTTGACTTCCCAAAACCCTAGTTTCCAGGAAACCATGTGGAAAAGGCATCATTATGTCAGAGTTTGATGGGAAACCCGTTGAAATGGAAGTCACTGGACCCAGATTCTCATGCTGCTGCTGCCATGGTTCTCTTGAGCAAATCTCTTTATATTTACAGACCTCAATTCACAAGATCACAATTACCATAAAACGTGATTGCTCAAACTTTTAAAATTTTTTTTGTATTTTGGTATACAAATTTTTCATGGTACATGGGCATGTGCTGGGTGCTACACAAAGACGCACTGTAAGTAAGAACCATTGTTCTCAATGGTAACATATCTTAAAATAATGCTTTCATTAGAACATAAGTAAAGATATAATTCAGACTTTTTCAAAGTTTCAGGATTTTTAAAGATAAAATAGTAGACTTCAAAGACATATCATACTCATCCTGGGGGAATTTTATCTCCAGACATCTGGTGAATAGGCTTCTCCCAGTGCTCTTATAAGTTCTTCCATCACAATGATGGCAAAGTACTGACAAATGCTGCCTAACATTCTTCCCATATCATCTCATCTTATGTCTGTGTATTAAATGGCAATGGTTTGTTTGATTTTATTTTGGTTATTTGTTACTTTTTAAAGATTTATTTTATTTATTTGAAAGGCAGAGTGACAGAAAAATAGAATGAGATTTTCTATCTGCTGGCATTTCATATGGGAGCATGTGGGTGGCAGGGTCCCAAGTGCTTGGGCCATCTCCCATTGCTTTTCCAGGCTTGTTAGCAGGGAGCTAAATGGGAATTGGAACAGCTAGGACTCAAACTAGTGCTCTGATATGAGATACTGGCATTGCATGCAGTGGCTTAACCCACTGTGCCACACACCAGCTACTGCTAGTTTGATTTAAACCCTAGATCTCACTATTTAAACATAATGCTTTGCATAGAGAAAAGTTGAAATTCAAGATTATGATCTATCACAATCCAAAATCAAATGTCCGTGTGTGTGTGTGTGTGTGTGTGTTGGGGAGAAGAAAGGGAGGTCTTGAGAGAAGATTGTTGTAAGGGTCCACAGCTGAGGGATGATAGCAGGAGTGAGAAGGAAAGATAACAGTGAACTATTCCAGAAAAGTGGCCAGGATAAAATAGAACTTCCCCAAAGGGGTATAACAGGGAAGATGTGGATCCTGGGAAGTGGGAAAAAGCAACTTTTCCCTACAGAAAATTTTGAAAAACTACAGACTCCGTAAATACACTGTAAATAGCTTGATTCCTTTGGTTCTGGAAATCTCTGAGAAATAATAAGCTATAGAGGATTAAATAAAGACCTCATAGAGATATTCTCCAAATTGCATGGCTGTCGCTATTACATATACACAGATTAATATAATTGTAAATCTGTGTAACACACCCGGTCTTCATTTCATCATTTCATGGTGAATCTGATGCTTTTTAAATACTGTGACTCACCCTAATACACCCAGGTGACTCTTAAATGTCCCCAGAACCAAGGATGTAAATCCTCACAGAAACCACAGTATAACCAGATCGCCACGAGCAGGAAGAATATGTTCCATAGTCATTAGTCAAGATGACTCTTATAAAGTCAGAGCTTGTCAGAAGAAACATGTCTGAATCAAGAGCCATGAAATATAGGAATAAAATCGACATTTTGAGATTCAGTGATTGTTTATAGCCCTTGTCTCTACTGTTGAGGAATAGCATTTTTTTCTTCTTACTATTTGTTGAACTTTTTACTTAGTGTAGGGCTAATCTTATGAGTATAAAGTAAACTGAAAGTAGATCACTGTAAAAATTGGGAGGGAATAAAAGGAGGAGGAGGAAGGGTGAGAACATGGGCAGGAGGGAGGGTAGAGAGGGAAGTATCACTATGTTTCTAAATCTTATATACGAAGCACATGAAATTTGTATACCTTAAATAAAATTTCTAAAAAAGTGCCATGAAAAAAAAATGCATGCTTGGAAAGACAGACTCATGGGAAATGTTTTCTTCCACTTTAATTTCTGCTAACATGGCAACCACAGAATTCATGGCACCAATACGAAGTAAGGGATCCGTTTAAAGACTACAGTTGTGCTAGGGAACACGACTGCAGGTGAGAGCCTGCTTTATAGGTGGAACTGCATTACAGTCATTTGTACAGATTGATCAAACCACGTGTGACTAGAGAGCACACCATTTATGAAAAGCAGAAACCTTATCTGCCATCAAATTCCCAAGCCTCAGTGTATTCTGGGCATCTTTTTGCCTCACCTACTTACTAAAATGAAGATGAGAAAGGGGACTAGAAGACAGCCTTCTTGACGGCAGAGGTGGATGTAGTAAAAGAACTGGTAAAATAACTAGAATGGAGAAATCCACAGCAAACTACAAGCTTCTGGTTTGTGCACATAGTTCTGAGGCACCTGGGGAAGAAGGCATTCCAAAGCGCTGACCGTAATGTTTTCTGTGGAGAACAATAAAGTTCTGAAGCCTTTGCTGGGCTCTCCAGACAATTCAGAAGGTTGCCTTTGATCTTCAAAACCCCGACATCATTTGGGTTCAGGTTTCCATAGAAACTGCCTCTCTGTACCACAGTGCCCACTTCAGCCAGCCAAAGAACAGCTGCCAACCGGCCTTAGGTGTGAATACCAAGGGCTGGAAGCAACATATTTTTCCATGGAGAAATTCCATCTTTGGAATTCATTTTTTCAGTTGGTTTCACCAAGTTCAGGATCCTGGCCTTGAGGCCATAGAATAAAGCCCAATTACCTGGTACTTATGGGAATATTTGCTGCTAAAATAAACATCAAGTCACAACCTTATTAGGACAGAATAAGTAGCTTGGCTGAAATTCTCAAAATTCTCTGACTTCCTTCTGAATTGCTCCAAGAATACCAATGTGTGTTGAAACTATAATTAAGTCCTCCCACTTTTTTGTGAAAAAAATCCAAATCTGGCTAAATCATAAAGACTCCTTTGCAGATGCAGGAGGTTTTAGAACAAGAGGCAAGGAGCTTAAAAATAAGTAAATAAAACCTCAGAACCAGAACATTTATTTGTGTTGTACATCTGGAGACCCCAGGTAGGAACACAGACATTCTCAGCCAGTGCACTGGTTTATGGAGATTCCCCAGGAAATAATCAACCCCTTTCTCCAATCCATGGAGCAGAGGCTACAATTCAGGCTGAGAACAGCTCACCACCTTTAGCAAATATTTTATCATGACCAAGAGAGGTAGTGAGGCCCTAACTCGGGGGATGGTACTGTGGCATAGTGGGTAAAGCTGCCACCTGCAGTGTTGGCATCCCATATGGGCACCAGTTGGAGTCCCAGCTGCTCTACGTCCAATCCAGCTCTCTGCTATAGCCTGGGGAAGCAGTAAAAGATGGCCCAAGTGCTTGGGCCCCTGCACCCATGCGGGAGACCCAGAAGAAGCACCTGGCTCCTGGCTTCGGATTGGCTCATTTCTGGTCATTGCAGCCAGTTAGGGAGTGAACCAGCAGTTGAAAGACCTCTCTCCCTCTGCCTCTCTTTTCTCTATGTAACTCTTTCAAATAATCACCTGAAAAGAAAACCTCCTTCATTTCTCAACAACAATGATTCAAAAATGTTCTTTGACTGTAACCTTGTGCCAAAAACCAATTTCCTAGGCTCCTAGGGAAAAAAGCTTTTTAAAATAAATTCATTTGGGGGCCACCACTGTGGCACAATGGGTTACGCTGCCACCTACAACTCTAGTATCCCATATGAGCACCCGTTCAAGTCCCAGCTGCTCCACTTCCAATCCACCTCCCTGCTAATGCATCTGGGGAAGCAGTGGAAGGTAGAACAAGTGCTTGGGTCTCTGCACTCATGTGGGAGACCCAGAAGAAACTCCGGGCTCCTGGGGTCAGCCTGACCCAGCCCCACTGATTGCAGCCACTTGGGGAGTGACCCAGCAGATGGAAGATACATTCTCTCCTTCTCCCTCTCTCTTAGTCTCTCTTTATTTATTTATTTATTTGAAAGGCAGTGTTACAGAGAGGGAGGAAAAGACAGAGAGAGAGAGAGAGAGAGAGAGGTCTTCCATCCACTGGTTCACTCCCCAGATGGTTGCAACAGCTAGAGCTGGGCTGGTCCAGAACCAGGAGCTTCTTCCAGGTCTCCCTAATGGGTACAGGGGCTCAAGCACTTGGGCCATCTTCCACTGCTTTCCCAGACATATTAGCAGGAAGCTAGATTGTAAGTTGAACAGCCAGGAATTGAACTGGTGCCCATATGAGATGCCATTGTCATAGGCAGTAGCTTAACCTGCTATGCCATAGCACCAGCCCCAATAAATAAATATTTTTAAAAAAACTCATTTAACATTGCTCAAATAATGACATATCTAAGCAGTCCTATAGGAACCACTGACAGGAAGCTAACTATTTGATTCCACAAAATTAGGACAAATATCAATAAATAACAAAATATTTCATTCACAATTTCTTCACATTTAAATGGTATCATTTATTCACACTTCACTCCAAAATTTTGTATTCTACTCCTACCCAAAGGCTGCCCCATCAGAGAAAAAGACACTGATATCCATTCAGTTGCTTAGATGGAAATCCCAGGAACCATCTTTGTTGCCTTTCTTTACCCTGCCACAGCCAACATCTAATATATCAGTAAATCTTGTCAACTTTAGCTCCAAACTGTATTCCAAAACCAATCACTTGGTAACATCTCCTCTCTATGCTCCCAGCTCAAGCCACCGTTGTGAGGGGCTGGAGTATTGTACAATGTCTTCCTCAGACATTTTTCTGCCTCAAATCTTACTCCCTGATGGTCCACAACTCTCCAATTTTCAAAGTGATTTTTTTCAAGTCTAAATCAGATTCCAACACTTTATACTCAAAATTTTCCATTATTTTTCCTTTGCAATCAGAAAAAAATCCAAAACTACCGGTTACAGCATCAAGGACCATACACCGTGTGCCCTCCTCTCCACCCTCACACCACTCAATGCTCTTCTTATTGTTCCTGGATTCAAATTGCTCTTTTCCACACTTGCTGTTCTTCTTCTTGGATGTGCACAAGTCTGTCTCATTCAGATCTCAACTCAAATGTCACCTCTGCAAAGAGGCCTTCCTTGTGAACTCTTGTTCAAGTGGCGCCCATCCTAGCATCCCCCTCTACTGCTTCTTCATAACAGAACTGGCAGAAAAAGAATCAGAAAACTTAGAAATAGGTCCATCGAGATTATCCAGGCCAAGAAAACAGAAATAAAAACTAACAGTAACCTCGGAAAGAGAAGAGAAAGAAAAAGAGACAGGAAGACACGTGAAGAATTAATAACCAGTAGCTTCTCAATTTTGAGTTTAAAAAAATTGGTCATACACACAAGTTCAATGAATTCTAAGTCGAATAAACTCAAAAATCAGTTGCTTTGTTCACTGCTGCATTTGCAGATCCTAAAACAGTACCTAACACATAGGAGACCCTCGGTGAATTTTTCTAGACAATAAATGAGCTAGTCTTCATTTCCTGAATGATAAATCCTATGCAGAGAGAAGCAGAGTAATTGGTCCATAGTCAAATGCTAGTAAGTGTTAAAGTCTGGTCCTAAACCCCAGAAATCTGCCAACGTGGTGTAGGGCCCTCAGTCTTAACCCCACACCAGCCTACATCATGAAGCAGCCTTGTGGGGTTAAAGTGGTCAGAATCTACATCTTCTGTGTGAAACTCTTGTTAGATCATTCAACATCTCCTGCTGCTTCTCTGTGAAGCACTTGACATTTATGAAAGAGCATTCCTTAGATCTTCAATGACAGTGAGGTACAGTGGAAAGAAAATAGGTTTTATTGTCATACAGACTTGCTTGAGAGCCCTAATTGGGCTCCCTATGAGCTCTGTCACCTTTCGTGGTAACTTAATATGCTTCTCAATTGTCATATGTGGATGGATAAGAGAATCTTATTTGCACAGCACAATGGGACAAAGTAGCACTTGGACAACTTGGGAATCCAGCTGCCCCCACTCTTTCCGACCTCTCCCCAGGACTAAGATGATCACATCTGAGCACACCTACAAACTGTGTGCATATACAACCCCTGAGGTACTCTACCCAGTTGTAGTATCTTTAAAAACAGAGCATCACGGCCGGCGCCGCGGCTAACTAGGCTAATCCTCTGCCTGCGGTGCTGGCACCCCAGGTTCTAGTCCCAGCTGGGGCGCCAGATTCTGTCCCGGTTGCTCCTCTTCCAGTCCAGCTCCCTGCTGTGGCCCGGGAGGGCAGTGGAGGATGGCCCAGGTCCTTGGGCCCTGCACCTGCACGGGAGACCAGGAGGAAGCACCTGGGTCCTGGCTTCAGAGTGGCGCAGCATGCCGGCCATAGCAGCCATTTTGGGGGGTGAACCACTGGAAAAGAGGAAGACCTTCCTCTCTGTCTCTTTCTCTCTCACTAACTCTGCCTGTCAAAAAAAAATTAATTAAATAAAATTTTTAAAATGGAGCATCAGTTCACAAAATGGGTAAATGAAGTCTGTTTCACAGAGTACTTGTGATGTATAAATAAAACATCATAGGCAACAGTCTTACTATAGACTCTGTCACAATGTAGGTGGCTCAGATGATGGTATCCGACATTGGGGTTGCTACAACTAACATTAACACCAGGAGTTTGGCACAGTGGTTAAGACACCAATGCAGAATGCCTGTGTCCCATATTGCAGTGTCTGGCTCCAGTCCCAGCTTCTTCCACTTCCTCTGCTTCTGATTCTGCTTCCTGCTAATGCACACCTAAGAGGGAGCAGTCCCTGCCACACATGTGGAATTGAGTTCCAGGTCCCTGGCTTCAGCCTGGCCAGCCTGGCTATTCTCTGCATTTGGGGAGTGAACCAGTAGATAAAAAGATCTCGCTATGTCTGTCTCTCTGTCTCTGTGTCTATCTTTCAAATGAAGTAAAAATTTAAAAATAGATAAGTAACAAGGGTAGCATCTCTTTACAGTTTCCATGGGGTTTCTAGACCCAAAGAGCAGCATGGGCCAGATTCACCAAGCATGTCCATTTTCCTGCTTCCATTAGTATTAATGTATTCTTCCAGAGTATTTTAGTTTTCACTGTTGACTTCTTATTCGCTCAGGAACCAGGCATCTTACTATACACTGGGAGGTTCAATGAAGTACAAAGATACCTCAAAAAGTTCATGAGAAAATGAAGATAAGTTGAGTTTTTAATTCATACATAGTTTTTTTCATAATATGTATGTTTCGTGAACTTTTTGAAGACCTCTTTGATATGATTTCAAAAATTTGTCAAAAAAATTGTCACACCAAAATAAGCTTGTTATTTTTCTTTTTAAAAAGTTTGTAATTTGTTTATTGAGAGGCAGATGGGCATGGAGAGAGAAAGGAGACAGAGACAGAGACAGAGACAGAGAGAGAGAGAGAGAGAGAGATTGTTCCACTTACTGGTTCATTCCCCAAATGCCTGCAGTAGCTGGGGCTGAGTCAGGCTGAAGCTGGGAGCCAGGAGCTCAATCCAGGTCTCCCACAAGGATAGCAGCGACTCAGCTACTTGAGCCATCACCTGCTACATTCCAGGGTACACATTAACAGGAAGCAGGAGTCAGGAAGCAGACATCCGGAATCCAGACACTCTAGTGTGGAATGCAGGCCTCCCAATGGGGCATTATCACTCAGCCAGATACCTGCCCCAAACTTATCTTTTAACTCAGTTTTACCACAAACCTTTTGAAGTACCTGCCTACAATCATAGACTTTCAAAATAGGAAAAGATTGCTACTCTGTTGAATTAATTTTTCCAATGCTCTAAATCCTTCTAAACTATTCGCTAAGTGAACACTGAATTGATTTTTAGATCCTTTCAGTGATAGTAGGCAGAAGGAACTACCACCCAAAGAAGCCCATTCTAGTTTGGCACAAGATTTATTAAAAATTCTTCCTATATAGAATGCAAATCTAATTGCTTTCAGCTTCTGCCTGCTGGTTGTTTCACAATTTGGGGCCATGTTGATGAGATCCCATACAGGTAGTGAGAACTCAACTTGAAAGATCAGACCTAAGACTCAGATACACCTCTGGGACTACATGAACACTGGGAGCCAGGATGAACACACCAGGGTGTTATTTATAGGAGGAACTAGAAACTTCCTAGGAAACAAGTCATTCATTCTAAGGAGAAGCAAGCTATGAAACAGGCAAAAGAGCAGGTAATACAACACCTTCCATTCTATTCTAACTTAATTTCTGACCAACAATCCATCCTCCCATGCATCAGAAATGCATTGATAAATGTGAGACAAAGGCAAATGAATAGATCCCAGTGCCAATCTCTCAGTCTTCTAGTTCTGCCTCTACGGTCTCATGCCTAAGTTTCAGGGGTAGGAGGGATCACACAATGACAAGTAAGACATGAGAACTTTTTTCTGAAAGTAGAGAATTACCATGTACAAGTCTGTGCTGCTAAGTTCCAAAATCTCAGTAAAATAAATTATTGACATAAAAAAGTTTATTTGTTAAAAATAATACATTGACAGGTAAAATATAAATGATCAAATTGTCTCAAGAAAACTATCAAATATGAAAAGTCAATAAACTTGGAAGAAATTGAAAGTTATCAACTAACTAGCTCTAATAAAAGATTTTATGGGCCGGCGCCGTGGCTCACTAGGCTAATCCTCCGCCTTGCGGCGCCGGCACACCGGGTTCTAGTCCCGGTCGGGGCACCGATCCTGTCCCGGTTGCCCCTCTTCCAGGCCAGCTCTCTGCTGTGGCCAGGGAGTGCAGTGGAGGATGGCCCAAGTGCTTGGGCCCTGCACCCCATGGGAGACCAGGATAAGCACCTGGCTCCTGCCATCGGATCAGCACGGTGCGCCGGCCGCAGCGCGCCAGCCGCGGCGGCCATTGGAGGGTGAACCAACGGCAAAAGGAAGACCTTTCTCTCTGTCTCTCTCTCACTATCCACTCTGCCTGTCAAAAAAAAAAAAAAAAAAAAAGATTTTATGACTAGTTTTACAAGTTAGCAATTCAGTTAATTTTATGAAGTTAGCATAACCAAAAATAGCAAAGATGACCAAAAAGAGTCCAAGATACAAAAGCTATAAATCAATCTTATTTAAGTATATTTGAGAGGCCAATATAAAATAAGAACAAAATACATTAAGAAGCACACAGGAATAAAAATCTACCCTAACTAAGGAGTACTGATTTCAGGAGACCAATATATATAGGAAATATATAAAGAAGTCATAGAGAAAAGCCATATAGTCATCTCAAAATATGCTAAAAAATTCGGTAAACTATTCATCAAAAAAGAACTTCTAAAAACCAGCTAAAATGAAGTTCTTTTAAAAAACAATAAATATTCTAAAATAATGATATCATACTAAAGATAAATTCATAGTTATTTCCATAAGTAATAAATAAGCAAGGCAATCCAATACTGCTTTTGATCTTACACAGCTATCCAAATGGAGAGGGCAAGTTTTCAAATAAGATAAAATTACCTGCCCCCATCTCCTACAACCATGCTGCCTTCCCATGGTTCCTGAACAATCCCAGGCACCTACCTACCTCAGGGCCCTTGCACCTGCATTTCCCCCCTGCCTATTGCTACTCCTTTCGGCTCACTCTCTTCAAATGCCATTTCCTCAAAGAAATATTTTGGACAACATCATCAGTACCATCCCCATCATCCTCTTATTTACCTTGCTTTTGGTCATTGCCACACCTGTCTCTACCTGAGACTACTGTGTCTCTGTCCCCCCAGAAAGAATGAGGACCAACTCATGGCAGGGATGTGGGATTCAGGATCAACAGGTCCCCAGTCCTGACAGCTGTTCCACCACAGCCCCCGATTGTACAGGGAGATATGCCCGTGCGGCTCTTCACGCTGTGTCTGACGTGAAGTTAGTGCTCAAGGGATATTTTAAGGAAAGAAAAAATGAGGGAGGCAACAAACCCAAAATTGTCCATCTGAGAGCAGGTAGCTCTGCTGTGGATGTTCCAACCAAGCGTGAAGCTGAGTAGTACCTCTTCAAAAGTGCATGGCCAGAGACAGCTTCAGCAGGCACAAGGACAAGCACAAGGAGGGCATAAGGGTGCCCCTCCTAGTGGCTACTCCAAGAGGAAAAACGCCCTCAGCCCTCAGGGATGCGTGTGAGTTTTCACAGCTGAGCACCGAGGAGAAGCAACTGCAGTACCACCAGAGGTGACCTTGCAGAGTGTCGGAATAAAACAAGAACCCAGGGCAAAGCCTGAACTCTGCTCCTCTCTCAGGCTGATGTCCAAGCCATTATTATTTGGAGGTTTAATGGAAAGGGAGGTTCTATTTTGCAAATACAGGCTTTCGCAAAATATGCTGTGGCCCTGGCTGTTACAGGTATTTGAGAAATGAACCAGGGGCTTGTGCTGTGGCTTAGTAGGCTAAGCCTCCACCACAGGTGCCGGCATCCCATACGGATGCCAGTTTGTGTCCTGGCTGCATCTTCCAATCCCGCTCTCTGCTATGGCCTGGAAAAGCAGTGGAAGATGGCCCTAGTCCTTGGACCCCTACAAGGTGGGAGACCTGGGAGAAGCTCCAGGCTCCTGACTTCAGATAGCCCAGCTCTGGCCATTGCAGCCATTTGGAGAGTGAACCAGCAGATGAAAGACCTTTCTCTCTGTCTGTCCTTCTCTCTGTCTGTAATATCCTACCTCTTAAATAAATAAAATCTTTTAAAAATAAAAGTGAACCTAGAAGCCGGCGCCGCGGCTCAATAGGCTAATCCTCCGCCTAGCGGCGCCAGCACACCGGGTTCTAGTCCCGGTCGGGGCATCGGATTCTGTCCCGGTTGCCCCTCTTCCAGGCCAGCTCTCTGCTGTGGCCCAGGAAAGCAGTGGAGGATGGCCCAAGTGCTTGGGTCCTGCACCCCATGGGAGACCAGGAGAAGCACCTGGCTCCTGCCATCGGATCAGCGCGGTGCGCTGGCCGTGGCGCGCCAGCCGCGGAGGCCATTGAAGGGTGAACCAACGGCAAAGGAAGACCCTTCTCTCTGTCTCTCTCTCTCACTCTCCACTCTGCCTGTCAAAAAAAAAAAAAAAGTGAACCAGTAAATGAAAGATCTTTTTCTTCCCCTTTATCCCTTTCCTTCTCTTTTTCTCCTCTCCCCCTCTCCTGCATTTCAAGCAAATAAATGACATAAATACTTAATTTTTAAAACAAGATAGCTTCTCAGGGAAAACCAGGTAAATAAAAGATGCTAAGAACTAAAATTCCTGTTTCTCTAAGTTGTGGTAAGGTTTTACGACCACATGTTAAGGCTTTACGACCACAGGGTTCTACTTCATGGAGATACGTGTGAGCATTAGTAACTCAAGTCCCCTCTTTGGACCACATTTGCAGCATAGAAGCCTGACCAGTGAGGCTTGAAGAGGCCAAAGCTGCAAGGGGCACCAGGGAGAACCCCAGCCTTGGTGGGCGGCCCTGGTGGTGTTGGCTGCCCAGGCACAAGCGACCTGCGTGGCAGAAACCCCAAAAGCCTTTAGCAGCAGCAGCCCCAACAGCATCACTACAGGAAGAGGAACGCAGACTCCTCAGGATGGCCACCAGATGGTGTTGTCACCATATGGAAGAAAACCCAGAGGGACTCTAGGAAGAATCTGGGCGTGGGGCACGGTGGGGTGGTCTTTAATTCTCACCAACCAGGCAAAGGCAGAGCCTGAAAATGCGTTTTACCATTGACAGCGGGACCCCAGTCTCACTAAGCTGCTGTGGCCTGGGGAGAAGGTTTTCAATCACTTCCCCTCCAGCTGGAAGCCCCTAACCTTGAGGAGGAAGTAGCGGCGCTTGACGGGTTAATGGTGCGATGCAAGGCAGGACTGTTTGGAAAGTCAGGATGTTGCATTCAGATGAAAGTTCTCCAGAAACCAAGAGGTCAGAGGATATTTCATCAAGGGGAAAGCGAAAGGGGCCAGAGGGACAGGCGTTTGGATTAGTGGTCAGCACACTGCTTGCCATCCTGAGTCTCTCATGTCGGAGGGCCTGCGTGTGAGGCCTAGATCTGCTCTAGATTCCAGCTGCCTGCTAACGTACACCCTTGGAGGCAGCAGGTGATGGTTCAAGTACTCGGACGGCTGCCACCCATGTTACAGAGCTGCATTTTCTGGCTCTGGGACTCAGCCTGGCCTAACCCTGGCTACTGCAGGCATTTGGGAGAGGGAAACAGCAAAAACAGCAAATAGGAGCTCTGCCTATCTCTTGATGATTCAAGAAATAAAATAAATAAATTTTAAAAGATGGGCAGGAGAGGAATAAAATGAGATTTGGAGATGAGAGTCAGGGGGCTTTCTGATGGCCTGTCCATCCTACAGCATCGTCTTCATGGAAGTCTCTACAAAAGTTATAAAAAGGCAACATGTTCAGCGCTTCACACATAGTCTAATCTCATAAAAGGACTGTTTATTTTTCATGCAACTTTATTGAAGTGGCAGAAGTCAAGACATATTCAACCACAAAATATCTGCCTTATAGACTTGTTCTGAAGAAAAGATGGACAGAGAGAAGAGGACATTATTAGAGAATCAGCGCTGCTGTTATCTCACTGGACATAGATCCATCACAATCTTACGGTGTTGCCTGCCCCCTGGTGGCCATATTAGTGAAGCTCGGTTTCTCGGGGATTTTCATCCATTTTTCAACCAGTAATCACTGTCCTTGGTGAACTTAACCATGTAGCATTTCACTTAGAGTTCCTAAGTTAAAATATTTTTCATTAATTCTGAAAATAGCCCTTCTTGCCTTTGTGACACTAAAATGCTCCTTCTTTTATAAAGCAATGGTAACATGGCTGATGGTTTGGATTTTAAGGCTGTCTTGAATGCCAATCCTAAGAAGACCGCCATGTTTTTGGTCTCTCAAACCACTGGAAATCCACTGAAGTTCTCTGAGAGTGGATGCGGTAGCAGGTCAGAATTCAGGCATGGGCTGACATGAACTTCACTACAGACTCTGTTGATACCACAGGACCTTGTGCACATTATTTAAACTCTCCAAATGCAAGATGCAGTTAGATTCTGTGTGCTTGATCAGGAAGAACAAAGATCTGCAAACTTCATTCTTGCCAATCTCCAAGCTCTTTTCCAGCCTCATTTCAGCTATGCCACTTTGAGAACCAACAACCCCACACAAGAAACAAACATCTAAGGGATGCAGTTAACCTCAACAAGCTGAAAAACAGTCAAGATTCTCCAAATTCTAGAGCTAAAATACGGGAGGGGGTGGGGGGAACAGACTGAATAAGCACCAGAGGACATGCTGTCAGAATCCTACTGGAGCACCTTCTGTATACGCTCATTGTGTTCCTATTGTATGCCCACAGACATGTGACACTGTCACGTCATCACCCCCAAAAACATGAACGTCTAGCCACAAATTTTAAAAATTCAAATTCCCTATCCCCCTTCCAAGGGTTTCACCCTATTTACATGTTAACTTTGTGAATTCTCTATCCAATGAAGTGGGGGAAATGGGGAAAATTGGGAAAATGAGAAATGAATGAATACCTAGAATCTTCAAGTTCCTTTTCTGGTCTTCAACACTGCCTTCCCCCACAGAGCTTGGGAAGCAGAGAACACACACAAAGAAGCCTGCAGTGACCTCCCCCTGCCTCTGACAAAGGAAGCAGCGAAATCCACATACAAGTCACAGACACCAGCTAGAGGCATTGATCCCAGATCTGACTCTCATTCAGAGCCCACTAAGATGAGTCACTTCAAAATCCAGTTGTTCTCCCCCTAATCAGAAACTTGAAAATTCGTTTATCGAGTTAAGAAACTTTCACCTCTAAGTGTTCCCAGAGTGGAAGAGTAAGAACAAGGGAAGAGGAGCTATGTGACCACGCATATGCCGACAAGTTGTTAGACTTACCTGTCTCATCATCTCACGTTGTTAACACCGTTGTGGTCTCACCTGCCGCCTGTGCAGCAGGAATGATAATTAACACAGGGGCCAGATTCTACCTTTGGGATGTCAACAGGTGGTGAAGCTGGAACCACAATGAATCCAGGCAAGCCTTGACCAAATAATAATAACATGTCTTTTTTTAAGATTTATTTTATTTATTTGAAAGACAGAGTTACAGAGAGAGGCAGAGACAGAGAGAGAGGTCTTCCATCCGCTGGTTCATTCCCCAATTGACCTCAATGGCTGGAGATGAGCTGATCCAAAGCCAGGAGCCGGGAGCTTCCTCCAGGTCTCCCACGTGGATGCAGGGGCTCAAGGACTTGGGCCGTCTTCCACTGCTTTCCCAGGCCATAGCAGAGAGCTGGATTGGAAGAGGAGCAGCCGAGACTAGAACCGGCACCCATATGGAATGCCGGTGCTTCTGCCCAGGGTGTTAACCCCCTGCACCACAGCGCTGGCCCCAATAACATGTCTTTTAACAATGAAAATATTTCTGCAGTATGTGGTATTAGATCCTGCCAGTTACCACTGATGTCAACCAGACACAAGGAGTGTGTTCTCAAAAGATTCTACCTTCATGTTCCTACTTGGTCTCAACAATGACAAACAGTAGGCATATAGTGTAGCATTTAAATCACTGCTTGGGGTGCCTGCATCTCATGTCAGAGTACCTGGTTAGGGTCCCAGCCGCTCTGCTTCCCAGATTCCTGCTAATGTACACCCTAGGAGGCAGTAAATGATGGCTCGAGGAAATGATCCCACCACCCATGTGGGACACCCAAACTGAGTTCCAGGCTCCTGGCTTCAGCAGGCACTTGTGGAGTGAACCAGCAAATGGAAGATCTCTCTCCTTCCCTCTCTCCCTCCCTCCCTCCCTTTCTTTCCCTCCCTCCCTCTTTCTCCTTTTCAAATAAATTTAAAAATTTTAAAACACTAATAGAATACCCAGACGATGATTCTAGGTAGCATTAACTCAAGTAAATGAAGAGTTGTAAGAGTCAAAGGCCTGTCTGTATGTTCCCTAGGTATTTCACCCTGGCAACTTAAGGGAGAGTTGGAAATACACAGCTATGGGCTTTATGTACATAACGGAGCCCACAGCCCCACACTGTTTGAATAATACCTCCTATTTCTAGGATGCATGCAATCTAATTTAGAAGGAAGCTCAGGTTGGCAGAAATGGTGTCAGCTAGAGACACTGGAATCCCAGGATCTAGACCCATGTTTATCACTGTCTAGCTTAGAGATCCTGTAATACCTCAGTTTACTTACTTAATCTCTGTTTTCTTATAAATAAAATAGACTGTTTCAGCCAGCACTGTGGCGTAGTGTGTTAAACTGCCATCTGCTGCACCAACATCCCATATGAGCACTGGTTCAAGTCCCAGCTTCTCCACTTCTGATCCAGCTCCCTGCACCTGGGAAAGCCGCAGAGGATGGAACCAAGTCCTTGGGCCCTGCACCCACATGGGAGACCTGGAGGAAGCTCCTGGCTCCTGGCTTCAGCATGGATCAGCCCTGGTCATTGCAGCCATTTGGAGAGTGAACCAGAAGATGGAAGATCTCTCTCCTTCCTTTCCACGCCCCCCCCACCCGTGTGTGTGTGTGTGTCTCACTGTAGCTCTGCCTTTCCAATAAATAAATATTTTAAAAATAGGCTGTTTCTGATTAATTGTAAATCCCAGTAGGCACTTAAAAATTATAGTAATTTGAAACTCGTAGATATAGTAAAGCTTGTAAGAAATAACTGCCCTTTATTAGCATTGCTACTTTGTTTCTACATACCACTAGTGGGCAGTATTGGGCTATTTGCTTAAGATAAAACAGGCCTGACAGCAATGTTACTCCTGTAGCATTCAACCAATGCTGTGCTCCTCTCCTCTCGGGACGCTGCTCCCCACCTACTCACATAGGTGTGTGCAAAGAGATCTCAACCAATGCGAACAAACGTTTGGAGAATAAAAGAAACAACATTAAATTTTGTTTCATTTTCATTGTAAATTCTTAACTCAGTGAAGTCATCTTTAGCCCAATCTTAACCACTCAGGGACCAGCATTGTGGTAGAGCCGGTTAAGCTACCGCTTGCAACACCAGCATCCCACATCAGAGTACTGTTTCAAGTCCCAACTGCTCTGCTTCTGACCCAGCTCCCTGCTACTGCACCTGGGAAAGCAGTGGAAGATGGCCCAAGTGCTTGGGTCATTGCCACCCACGTGAGATACCCAGCTGGAGTTCCAGGTTCCTGGTTTCAGCTAGGCCCAGATGTGGCTGCTGTGACCATTTGTGGAATGAACCTCTCTGCCTTTCAAATAAAGAAATAAATCTCACATAAATTGTCATACTAGTTTTTTAAAACTGCAGGTGTTCAAGAAAAAACCAAGGGGCCAGTGCTATATGAAGCACAGTGGGTTAAGCCTGCACCTGCGATGCCAACATCCCATATGGCCTCCAGTTCAAGTCCTGGCTGTTCCTTGTGATCCATCTGCCTGCTAATGAGCCTGGGAAAGCTCATGTACTTTGGCCCCTGTACCCTTATGGGAGAACAGGATGGAGTTCCAGGCTCCTGGCTTTGGCCTTGCCCAGTCCTAGCTGTCATAGCTATCTGGGGAGTGAACCAGCAGATGGAAGATCTCTCTGTCTCTCCCTCTCTGTAACTGCGCCTTTCAAATAAATTATTTTTTTAAAAAAAGAAAGACACAAGATCTTATCTCAGAAAAGCAATTGTGTAAGTTCTTGTTTTATCCTAAAAGTTGTGTTTCTGCAAAGATGGATTTAACACTTTTTAGGAAGATGAAACTAATAGTTTTCAGTAAGGAAATGTTTTAATGCAATAAATCACAAAAACTATAGAAATCTCCAAAATGTTAAAAATTTGAAAATATCAGCACCAATGTTCTGTGGTTCAACCTTTGTGTAAGCATTTAACTTCTACTATTAAAGAATCGCTGCGGGAGCAGGCATTTGGCCTAGCAGTTAAGATGCCACTTGGGACCCCTGCATCCGTATTGGAGTGCCTGAGTTTGAGTAGTGGCTCCGCTTTTGCTTCTAGCTTCCTGCTCATAAGAATCCTGTAAGCAGCAGTGATGCCTCAAGTGATTGTGCCCCTTCCACCTGTATGTTATACCCTGATTGGATTCCAGGCTCCTGGTTTCAGCTTGGCAAAGATATCTATTTTCCCTGTCTCTATTTTCATTCCCTCTCTCTCTTTCTCTCTCTCTCTCTCTCTCTGTCTCTGTCTCTCTCTCCCTCTCCCTTTCCCTATCCCCCTCCCCTCCCTCCCCCCTTCCCTCCACCTTTCAAATAAATAAAAACAAATAGAATGTTTTAAAAAACAGCCAGTGCTGTGGCATAGCAGGTAAAGCTGCCGCCTGCAGTGCTGGCATCCCACATGGGCACAAGTTCGAGTCCTGGCTGCTCTACTTCCAATCCAGCTCTCTGCTATGGCTTAGGAAAGCAGAAGATGGCCCAATTTATTGGGCCCCTGCAACCACATGGGAGACCTGGAAGAAGCTCCTGGCTCCTGGCTCCTGGCTCTTGGCTCCTGGCTTTGGATTGCACAGCTTTGGCCCTTGTGGCCAATTGGGGAGTGAACCAACAGATGGAAGACCTCTCTCTCTCTCTCTGCTTCTCCTTCTCTCTCTGTGTAACTCTGACTTTCAAATAAATAAATAAACCTTTTAAAAAAAAACACTTCACATATTGTTCAATAACCTGTCTTTCCCTATTAATCACACCATGAACATTTCCACATCATTATCTTCTCCATCATCCTTGTTAATATCTGTGGGGCATTACATCATAGGAATAGGAGGGAAAGTCAGTCTGTTGGTTTTGGAGGAAACCTCAGGGTATTTCTCATTTCACAACAGTGAAATGAATATACTTATTACTAAATGTCTTTACACATCTTTGATGTCCACACACAGCCTAAGATTTTAAAATCCAGGAAACACAAAGAAAAGTTAATACTGCATATTGTTTCACATATGTGGAAATTGAAAACAAATAATCAATGATCTGAATCAATAAACAATGATCATAGATGCTGGAAAGGGGAGAGAGAGTAGAGGGAGGCTAGACAATGGATCCCAAAATGCAATCAGACAGAGGGAACGAGCAACAGGTTCTCAGGTTCCACAGCACAGCAGGGTGATCAAATTTCACAGTGACATACAATATTCTGTGCAAAGAACTGGAAGAGAAGAGCTGGTAGATTCCATATATGAAGAAAACTGAAGGGCATGGAAAAGCTAAGTGCCTTCTATGATCGGCTTATGCTGTATATATAGAGGAAGTCATATATGTTTATGCTGTGTATATGCTGTGAAATACTCCCCTGTACTCCATAAATATGTGCAGATATTGCATGCTAATCAAAAATTTTAAAATAAATAATCTTTTAAAAATGTGGCATCAATAACACCCGCCCCTTTCCCCTAACAGTCACTTGAAGGCATGCCCTTGCAAGAGTCCAGATCTTTCAAAGTTCAAGTGCTTCTCCCACCTGATTCCTCCTGTGGAGAAAAGTTCGTATTGGAACAAACGCCCAGCTTTATTTTAGTGATTTCTCTCTTGGCTTGCCACAACTTTCCACTAACAGGTTAAGGGGCAGAATGACCAAGCTATAGGAGGGGGCTTTTCCAGGGGGCATTCAATAGATGGTCCAGTTGCACCAGGATCAAATTATAATGAAGAATTAAGCTAAAGAACCCTCCACCACCAAGTATTGCCAAAGTGATACCCAGAAAAAGTAGGTTTTGGGTTCAGAATACCCAGATAGAGGGAAAAACAGTTATAGATTGCTTTGTGATCTTGTCACTAGAACCAATGGGGTGGATACACAAATTGACAAGACTGGAATTAGGCCTTGTGCAAACCAGATAGCTCCGTTTCTTTGTTGAGCTTTCCTGCAATATATAGATGGTGGCATGTAGATCCCCATTTTCAGACAAAATGCTGTCTTCTATGAAGGGATGACCCATCCATAGCTGACAGAGCAGAATTTCACCAGGGGATAGATTCACAGCAATGGTGTCAGACCCAAGGTGATGACTTGTGATGACTGGGGAAAAGGCAGTGCTGCTTATGTTGGATGCCAATTGAGAAAACCAAACACACCTGTCAAAAATGCAAACTGGTTCCCACGTGGGAGGAGTTTAGACCATGGATAAAGCAAAGTAAGAATATGGAACAAGGGGCAGGCATTTGGTATAGCAGGTAGGATGCCCATAAGATACCCATGTCCTACTTGAGAGTGTCTGGGTTCAATTCCTGGCTCTGGCTCCTGACTCCACTTCCTGCCAATGTGCTGCCTGGCAAGCAGGGTGATAGCTCATCACTGAGTTCCTGCCACCTATGTGGGGGACCTGAATTGAGGTCCTGGCTCCTGGCTTCAGCCCAGCCCCAGCCATTGCACACATTGGAGAAGTAAACCAGCAGATGAGAGCTCACTCTTTCTCTCTCTCTATCCCATCTCTCAAATAAATAAAATTTTTAAAAAAGAATATGAAGCAAGAATTAAAAGTATCAGAAATTATAAATCAGAAAAGGGATATGGAAATTTGCAGCTCCTGCCTTTACAATGATCCATGGGTTAAATGCCAAAAATACATTCACCTTGAAGTACAAAGGGCTGGCACCTTAAAACAAGACTATAGAATATTGAGCAATTCCATGTCAAGTCTTTGATCACCCAGCAAGAGAGGCCAAAGATAATTCTTTTTTTTTTTTTAAGATTTATTTATTTATTTGAAAGTCAGAGTTACACAGAGAGAGGAGAGGCAGAGAGAGAGAGGTCTTCCATCCAATTGTTCTCTCCCCAATTGGCCGCAATGGCCGAAGCTGCACCAATCTGAAACCAGGAGCCAGGAGCTTCTTCCAGGTCTCCAACACTGGTGCAGGGGCCCAAGGATGTGGGCCATCCTCTACTGCTTTCCCAGGCCACAGCGGAGAGCTGGATTGGAAGTAGAGCAGCCAGGACTAGAACCAGTGCCCATACGGGATGCTAGCGCTTCAGGCCAGGGCATTAACCCACTGTGCCACAACGCCGCCGCCCCCCCCCCCTTTTTTTTAAAAGATTTATTTATTTATTTGAAAGTCAGAGTTACACAGAGAGAGGAGAGGCAGAGAGAGAGTGTGCACGTAAAGAGACTTCTAACTTGATCATGGAACCATAAAATTATACAATACAGCAGAGAAGAGAAGCCTGAAAGGAGACACAAGACACTAGACATTGCTCGCCAAGTGTTGCAGGGAGCATCAACAGCCCTGGGGGAAATTAACCAACCTCAGGCTGCTTAATGGATGAATGCAGATACCGCATGGAAAAAGGATCTGCTGAGGCTCTTTTAAAATTATTAGCAGCAAGGGAGGAGAGAGCTGCCAAGACTATTTCCTCAGCTTAAACTTGTGTTATGATGCCTAAAACACAGCTAGTTATCTCTAGATAAGTTATAGTTCTTTCGCTGCACCAGCAGTCCACTTTCTGGGGCAGGAGCCCCCAAGAGTTCAGGGCTCTGTTCTTAAGGTGTCACATTTTTCTGCCTCTGATGTGTGCATAGGATGGGCAGGAAAGGGAATACTCCTGGAGAGTCCCTCTGAATGCTGCAAAAGACCCAGGAGTGCTGAAATTGATTGGGAATAGTGCCCAGTCCCCTGAAACTATTAGAGTCAACACAGCCTGGCTGACCCAGGCTCCTTTCCATGGGTTGGCAAAATTAAAAGCAAGTAAAAAAAAAAAAAAAAAGCGGCAGCTTGCTAGAGAAAGTTGAACAGTCTCCTGCATTCTCATGTCACTGTGTAGGGAGTGCAGCCCACAGCTCTCTGCAAGACCCAACAGGAAAACCTTCCCACACGAACCTCCTGAAGTGCTCTTCCTGCCCAGTGACAGAAAGGCACAATATGTCAGCCAACTATGCCACTCTGGCAAATGATGACTTCCAATGAAAAGCACTTGGGAAGCAGCAGGTGCGGGAAGAGGTACCCTGAACTCCCCTTGTCTTCCCGAAAGCAGGAAATGAAAGTCCCAAGTGAAAGACAGGAGGAAAGAAACTTCGTTACAGCCAGACAAGAGGGTCAAGGTCAAGTGAAATCTGTATAAAATAACTCTCCTTAAATCCTTGCTAAACCAGCTCTCATCTTCCTTTGGCTTCCTCACATAATTTAGTGACTCCCCAGTTGCCTCTCTTTGTTCAGGGGAGTATGTCACTTATGTTTTGCCACTTCTTTGGGGGTCTTCATATTCCTGTGAGGGTCCCTCGTACATGTGAAGCTCCACGATTCTCCTGTGTTTGTGTTTCCATTTAATTCTCATGCCCATTAGAGATAGTAAGGGGGCAGAAGTAAAGTTGTGCCTCCCTTTTCCTAGTTATCAATAATCATATCTTGAACAAGTACCATTACAACAATATTAAAGGAAACCAAGCACATTCCCAAATAACACAACTGTATAAGAAAAACTTCTCAGGGTGGGTGTTGTGGCATACCGGGTTAAGCCACCACCTATGGTGCAACATCCTATATGGGTGTCGGTTCAGGTCCTGGTTGCTCCACTTCCGATCCAGCTCCTGATCCAGCTGCCTGCTAATATGCTTGGAAAAACAGCAGCAAATGGCCCAAGTGTTTGGACCTCTGCACCCATGTGGGAGGCCCAGAAGAAGATCCTGGCATGCGGTTGTGGCCATCTGGGACGTGAACCAGCAAATGGAAGATTTTTCTCTCCTTCTCCCTGTCTCTAACTCTGCCTGCCAAATAAGTAATAAATAAATCTTTTTTTAAAAAAAGAGATGGATCTTCCATCTGCTGATTCTCTCTCCAAATGGCTGTAATGGCCAGAGCTGAGCCAACCCAAAGCCAGGAGCCAGGAGCTTCTTCCAGGTCTCCCACATGGATGCAGGGGCACAAGCATTGGGCCATCTTCCACTGCTTTCCCAGGTGCATTGCCAGGGAGCTGGATTGGAAGTAGAGCAACCAGGACTCAAACTGGTACCCATATAAGATGTCAGCTCTGCAGGTGGCAGCTTTACCGGCTCCACCATAGTGCTGGCCCCGATAAATAAGTCTTAAAAAGCAAAAAAAAAAAAAAAAAAAAAAAAAATCAAAAAAAAAAAAACTTCTTCCTGAAATCAAACTGCATAAGTAAATCAGTCTTTCATTCTGACTCGTTGTGCATACACAACTGAGCTTACTGTCCATGTGTGTGCTAGGATGCATATGCTATGGTCAGGACATAGAACATCCCCCTCCCGGAACCATCCCTGTGTTACAGGCTTGGTCCCCGATGATGAAGCTTTTCAGAGGTGGAGCCCAGGGGGAGGTTTACAGACTTGGCGATATACCCACAAACGTGATTAAGATGACTCTCACAGGACTGCCTAGCAGTTCTCACAAGAGGGTCTTATAAAAGTCTGAGCCTGGCTTCCTGCTTTCCCAGGCACATCAGCAGGAAGCTGGATCAGAAGCAGAGCAACTGGGACTCAAACTCACACTCCGATGTGGGATGCCTGTGTCAAAAGCAGTGACCTAAACCACTGCACCACAAGTCTGGCCCAGCAGGACTCTCAAGTCTATTCCCTTTGATCCTCAGGAGAACTCAAATCCTGAGCATTTTAATAGAGCTTCATCAACAACGTATACAGAACAAAGTTAACTCCACAGCCCATGCCTGCATGGCCACCAGAACCTGTATGTGTACCCAAGACGCCATTAGCCTGCTTTAGGGTACAAAGTGTCCAACATACTCAGCTGGGGTGGAGCCCCGACAATGAGTACCTCATCCCATGAGCCTGAGCAGCTCAGCCATTCATTGGGATACAGAAAAGATAGTGCTCCAGTGCAGTGCCAGGAAGGACAAGCCAGCGAGCTGGACCAATAAAGGCATTGATACATTCCAGGTGTAGAACAGAGCTGACTGCTGGAAGCTCATCCTATCCAGCAGTGAATGAGGCAGGATCCCCTGGATGAATGATGTCAGAACCCAGGGTCAGGTTCATCTTAGTAAAGCATTTTAATAACTTCCACAAAATTTGTAGGGGGAGAGTATACCCTGCCAAGGCCCTGCCATGAACATCCAAGCTGAAAAGTGAGGGGATTATTCTAAATAGACCAGAAAGAGCCCTGCTCAGCCTTAGCACCATGTACTAGACAGAAAGACAAGGGGATGAAGTGATGGGACACGGGGTGACTGGCTGGATACAGAGAGTGTGGGACATCTACCCTTTGATATGGGAGATAGTGAGGTGAGTTCATCAACCACAGATCTCAATCTCAAAAGGGTAGCTCTTGGGCCTGAGAGGCAAGATAAATATGCTTCTGGGTAGAGGGACAGGCTGAAGAGTGGACATGCAGTAGAGCAAGAAGACGACTAGCCAACTCCAAGGAGCCAGGGACAGCTCCCATTAAAGGAGAGCACAAGGAAACCCACC